>NC_054828.1:38909588-40116255 GCF_018345385.1 Vulpes lagopus
TCAAATTCCAAGCTTGGGATTACTATAAATAGTCTTTAAAAAGTGTTCAGTTACACAGAGATTGCGAATATATGTGTATAGATGCTTCTCACAGTTTATTGAGAATACAAATCACCTTGAGATCTTGATAAAATGCAGATTCTGATTCATTAGATCAAGGTGGGACCTGAGATCCTATTTTTCTAACAAGCTCCCAAGTGATACCCATGCTGCAGATCCATGGACTGCACTTTAGTCAAAAGGACCTATACAGGACAAATGGGGAGGGAGGCTTGGGATAAAATTTCCAGTGGAAGCATGAGGCGTTGAGGAGGAGGAGGAAGGGAAGGAGGGAAAGGAGTGGGTAGGGGAGGAGAGCAGAAAAGCTGTATCTTAAACAACTTATCAAAAAAGGAGGGCTGTTCTGGAAAAGAGGTAACTAAAAAATGACAAAGAATGACAAAGAAATGTGTGACATGTTTAAACAAAACTGTTTCATGTTATGTGAGCAAGAAAAAGGCAATATTATAAATCAACAAATACTTTTATCTAATAAGCGACTTGAACATGTATAACTAAATTAATATATTAAAAAGTGTTCACAGTCCAAAACTTATGTGTAATAAAGTCTGCTAAAACCAGTGTTTGCATCTTTTCTCTGAGGATATGGTGGCCTACCTTGTATTTTGGCATTCTGGATATTTTCAGTCTAGTTATTTTCAATCTAGTGCATTTTGCTAAGAAACTAACCTTAGGACAAGTGTGTAAAATGAAATCTTGCAATTAAGAAGAGGGATACTAAAAAAAAGGATGTCAAACTGTCTATGAGACCAAATGAGTAATGTAGATGAGCAAGGAGGCTAAGAGAAAGGATTTAATGAGAAGCCAGAGAGTGTGCCTCATGAAGGGAGAAGCCCATACACAACACACTAGCCAACTGTTAATGTGCAATAATGCAGGACCAGTTCCAGGATCTCTTCACTGATCAAGAGAAACTGAAATCTTTTTTTTTTTAGGGTTCTTCCCCTAATGCTGGTAGATAATTACAAACTTTAATACTCAAAAGCAATATGGAATTTGAACATTTCATGTTTTAAGTATTAATATTTGCTGTGTTGGGAACTGCTACAAAAATGGTTATTATGGTTTTAAAAAAAAAGATTTTGTTTACTTATTCATGAGAGACAGAGAGAGAGAGGCAGAGACACAGGCAGAGGGAGAAGCAGGCTCCATGCAGGGAGCCCGACGTGGGACTCGATCCCAGGTCTCCAGGATCACACCCTGGGCTGAAGGCGGCGCTAAACCACTGAGCCACCCAGGCTGCCCCAAGGATATTATAGCTTTAACAGGGAACATGCTGTACAAATACATCACCTTTTCAAATGTCCAATGCTTAGAACCTCTGATTAAACCAGCTATAATTTCTGCAACACAGCGCTGGGTGCTTTCATGTGAATCTGCAACCAAACGTTCTAAATGGGGCCTCAGAACTGGCAGAAACGCATCATCAAAATTTCTGAATATCCCCTATTAAAAAAAAGAAAGAAAGTTCTTCAGTTCCCAAATGACTATCATCTCCATTTATAATCCTAAGAATGCTTGTGTTTATTTACTACATCACTACTGTGCTGACAAAACCCCAAGTGTTCTACCCTTTAGAAATGCTTTAACAAGGTCTGTAAGTTAAAATAAAAATACTGTTATTTACAGATCACAGTAAAATACAATGAATGGAATCAAAACTAATAATCCTTCTGACTTTAAAAATATCACACATACCTCAAAACACTCAATGTATAGTCTTGCTGAGTTTTTTTTCTTATGCTGTTAATTACATATATTAGAGATACATACTAAAAAGCTTCTTTTTCTCAAAACTCCTAGACCTTAAACTAAGATCAATTTGATTAGCATCATTTCTAGAACCACTGTAGATGAAAACAGATGACCAAACTCAAACTTTGACTTTAAAACTTAGCCAACAAACTAACAGTCAGTAAGCTATATGAAGAGGGATATTAAATAACATATTTACCTTAAAGAGGCAAAAACGGCGAGGATTAAACTTATCTTTTCCTTTTCTGTCTTCTAAAGATAGAAAAGTAATTAACTGTTCAACAAATTTAGGATCAGAAAAATGATCAAATATAATCTGTTCAGCCTATAAAGTTAAAGAAAAAACAACATTCAGGGTTTAAGATCTATTTTAGAACGTGATTCTGAAACATCAAAATTCAACTGTGAAGTTTTGATTATTAACACTGGGCTGTTACTTTTGTTTTAAAGAATTTTTACTTCTCAGAGGCTTTTTACAACCAAAATAGTATCTCCTAAAAATGTTAAATCCATTATAGTCGAAAGTTTTCCTTCCGATCTTCAAGTTTGAATTCCATTTGTCAAACTGAATTAAAATCTACCAAGGTCTGCTTGAAGATAGTCCTATTGTGCCATCTGGTGTATAATTTAGGAAAATCCTCTAAACTGTAAATGCCAACAAATTATTTCCTTATTTATAAAACATCAGAAATTAAAAGGTAAACTGTTGAATTAGAAAATAAGAGTTGGTGCCTGGCTGGCTCAGTCAGTAGAGCATTTGACTTATCATCTCAGGGTCATGAGTTTGAGCCCCACATACAGCATAGAGCTTACTTAAAAATACATACACGCATAAATAAATAAATAAAAAATAAAAAGCTACATCATTAACTTAAGTGAGAAAGACACTAAAAGTCCTTAACTTTCAAAATGGTAAAGAAATAAACCTTATTGAAAACTAAGGAGTTTCAACTTAAATCTATAAACAACTATTCACTGAGTACTCATCATTTATATGCAATAAAAAACTAAAAGCAAACAATAGCAAATGACAAAACCCACCTAAAAGTCAGTCTTTATCTCTGCCTTCAAGAAGCTTGTTACCACATAGGACGGACACAAGAAACATGCAGAGAACCATATAAAGCAGTACCCAAGTAAAGTGGGGTAGTAACATGAGTAATCTTAAATACGAAGACTTATGCCAACTGGCCCTAACAGAATGCAGTGGGGTGGGGGGATGGGGAATACAAGGGGGTGGAGTAAGTGAGTACACATTTACCAGTATTTACCCAGTGCTATCCTAAAATACACTGACTGGGGAAAAAAATCCCACGAACTCCATTTGAAAAAAATTAGAGGCCAAGAGTAAGATGCAGGTGAACCAAGGTGAGTGCTTACACATAGAACAGAATGCTTACTTACCTCTGTCAAATCCTCCCTGCTTCTGCCAAGCTTAGGCTGCTCTTCCACTCCAGCATAAATAACCATATTCCTACAAAGTAAGAGTTTGTATTTGTAATACATATAGAAAAAAACAGAGCTTCATGGAGAGAAAGCGTTAGAAGACACTTTTAAAAACTCTAATCAGATGCTAATAAGTTTGGGGATATGAGTACATCTCTAACAACTGTGGCCTTAAAAATCTCTGAGGTCACTGTGTGCTACCGACGTATGCCACTGGTCTCAACAGTAAGAGATAGTAAGTATTTCTCTGGGCCGGTTTATGCATATGTAGTATTGATAGGTAAGAATATAATGCAGCACAACTATTGACTCTTTAGATATATAAAGATCAAAACAGGAAGACTCTGAGTGTCAGTGGAAAGACAAGACCCGGGCACAAGCACTGGCAGGAGCAAAAGAAAAAGAAGGAAGAAGAAAAAAGCTAGAGATTGTGTGTTTTTGGTGGCAGAGGACCTCCACACCTGCTTCAAAAGTGCCTCTGAACTTCTCCAGAAATCCAAAATGATAAAACAAAACTATATCCAAGATAAGCTGTTTAATAATGAGGTGCAAGGCAACTTACTGCGGCCAGGTATAGTATCCCCAGTGAGTTTTCTCCACAAAGCAGCTTGACTCCCATTCGTTTTTGGTTCTTGGTATACTTTTGCTATCATAATGCAACCAATGATTATCAGGCCTATCACCAGCAAGAATTTGTGTAGGTTTAGAATATCCGCCTTAAGGAAAAGACAATTACATTTGGTAAATTTTAAAATATCTATGCAATAATTACTGTCAACTCTTGATCAACAACAGTACTGGTGTGACCTTGTCTTCATAACGAGATTATAAAAATTTGCTCAAGGCAAGATCACATATATATGAGGCATTATCCACTAATGGGCTAATTATTTGGGGTGAAAAAAAAATCAAGTATGATCCATACTTCATTCCTTTCACCAAAACTTAAAGGATTAATTTTTTTGTTTTTAAAGATTTTATTTATCCATTCATGAGAGACAGAGAGAGGCAGAGACACAGGCAGAGGGAGAAGCAGGCTCCTCACAGGGAGCCCGATGTGGGACTCGATCCTGGAACCCTGGGATCATACCCTGAGCCAAAGACAGACACTCAACTGCTGAGCCACCCAGGCATCCCTTGTTAAAACTTTTTAGATTTGAATTAATTTCAGGCTTAAGGGGATCCCTGGGTGGCTCAGCGGTTTAGCACCTGCCTTCAGCTCAGGGCCTGATCCTGGGGTCCCAGGATCGGGTCCCACATCAGGCTCCCTGCGTGGAGCCTGCTTCTCCCTCTGCCTGTATCTCTGCCTGTGTCTCTCTCTGTGTGTCTCTCATGAATAAATAAATGAAATCTTTAAAAAAAAAAAAAATTCAGGCTTAAGGAGCTCAAAGAACTCCCATATATTCTTCACCCAGATGCCCCAAATTTTAACATTTTACCATGTGTACTTTGACATTCTCTCTACATATTTGTTTTTTAGGAGCCATTAAATATTCCCTTTAATATGAGACCTACAAATATGTCTTTCAAGTGATGATAAAGCAGGATTAGGAGCACCTGGGTGGCTCAGTCAGTTAAGCATCCAACTCTTAATTTTGCCTCAGGTCATGATCTCAGGGTTGTGAGACTGAGCCCCAGATCAGGTTCTGTACTAGGCATGGAGCCTGCTTAAGATTCTTCTCCCTCTTCCTCTCACCTTCTAAAAAACCTAACAAACAAGAGTAGTAGTAGACAGCATAATGAAACTCTTTCCCACATTTAGTTAATTTAATTTCATTTCATAGTGTTCCCAATAGAGATGGTGCTGCATAGCAATAGTCCCCTCCCAAACGTGGGGAGGGGGCAGACTGAAGATAGCTGTTTAAACATCACAGAAGTTATCAGAGATTTTAAAATGCGGTAGTGAGTGGAATAAAAATGATATACCCCCCCAATCAAGTTAGTTCACTGTTTTTTTTCTGATCACCAATCTGATTAGATTACTATTCAAAAAAATCTGATAATACAGTAAGGCAAAAAGAAGAAAATTAACGTTGCCTCTAAACCTACATCCAGAGAGAAACACTTCACATACTGATGTATTAATGATAATGGACTTTTTTATTTATATTTTTTAGTAATCTCTACACCCATTGTGGGGTTCGAACTCACGACCCCAAGAACAAGAGTCACATGTTCTTACTGAGCCAGTCAAGTGCCTCAAGAGTCCATCTATTTTTATAAATACTTTTAATCACTAGTTTTCACTAAGTCAACCATTTTCCCCTTATAATATTCATACTTTGTGTGCTGAGATCTTTCTATACTTCTATACTTTGTCAAGAAAAATATTTGAGCTCAAGAACTATAATTTATACATTTCAAAGAAACTTTCCAAGTTTGACTGAGAGGCATGTAATTACATTTGGTAGTACTTACTCATTTCATAGGGGTTGATGGTCAGCTTTTTGTGGGTTCTTTTGAGCTGCTTAAGAATACCAGCCACAGCTGAAATTGCCATCTAGAAAAGAAACAGGTAAGGTTCATGTGTCAACATTTTAAAATTTCTTGATAGGTTGGTTGCCTGCCTTGAGCAAAGCAGAAGCTGCATTCTGCTTCTTTCAAAATCAGATAAATACCTCACCTGTTGACATCTGGTGGCACAGCCATATGAGTGCTAAGTCTGACTTGGAATGAATCACATTTGAAGTTCTTATTTTCATCCAAGCTAGTTTTGCTTAGTAAACCTTAATCCTTTCTTTGTTAAGCCAGTATCTGCTCATTCTTCAAATCTCAGCCTAGAAATTTCTTCTGAAAGGTCTTTCTCTAATGTACCAGGTTAGGTCAGCTCCATCTTGCACTCTACCTCTAATACTTTGTGAATAAAACCAGAAAGTTGTATACTCAGGTATCTTTCCCTTCCTTTAACACTTCATACCTGTCGTTAATTTTTCAAAGTCAGTATTTCCCATGAATCTATAAACTTGTACCCTGCTGTATTATTGAAATGCACAGTGTCTGAACATGTCCTCATGTATTTGCTGGATGAATTACCATCTCTGAATCAACTGATAAATTCCAAACCAATACACCTCAAGGCATTTATTAAGTGCATCCTGTGAAGACTTTAAAGGCTTCAGGTGTGGTAAAAATTCTCAAACCCAAGACTGTAGCTACAATCAAGTATCTACCTTTCGAACTACAATTGCATCATGGTTGAGATTCTCAACAAAAAAACGTATGGCACGAAGAGGTAACACTCGGTCATCTCTCAAAAGTAGAGACAGAAGCCCAATGCCTATATGTTCAAATTTCCAAGGCCTATAAAGGGGAGGGGGGAAAAAATCACAAAACATATCACTCATAAAACCACATTAAGAAGAAAACTGTATATGAAACATTATAGTTTTAAGTTTCCTACGATTAATACAGGTATACTGATGAACACCACTCCTATCATCAGCCCCAAAGTTTACCTCTTCTTATTCTTCTAAATTCATGAATCAGATTATAATTTTTTGAGACACAGTCATTCATGGGTTTCAGAATAGAAACCTCCTATATATAGTATTTAAGATAAAACCCACAAGAATTAAAAAAAAATTGCACTTACAGATTTCTCTGCTCCACACCATCTAATAAAGTGTTTACCAAATTTTCGTAGTTCCTTAAAAAAGAAACAAAAACCTTTAGGTGAGTTATTTTTTTAATACAGTAGTAAGATAAACACCAAATGATGTAACATAAATTCAAATTCTAGCCAAATTCACCTTCTTCTTATGTGTCATCACGAGACTATAAAAGGCCTGGTGAGAACCAAGCTGGAGTGAAAGCAGGTGGATGAAGAGAGACAGTGGGGAAAAGAACATGAAGGGCAGAGAGAAAACAAAAATGCTAAGTACAGGGACGCCTAGGTGGCTCAGCAGTTTAGAGCCTGCCTTTGGCCCAGGGCATGATCCTGGAGTCCTAGGATCAAGTCCCACATCGGGCTCCCTGCGTGGAGCCTGCTTCTCCCTCTGCCTGTGTCTCTACCTTTCTCTCTCTCTGTGTCTCTTATGAATACATAAATAAAAAATCTTAAAAAAAATTGCTAAGTACACTGAGCACCTCAACTCTTCCCAAGCAGATATTCAAAAATAGATCTCTGAGTAGTAATCAATTAGTTAGAAGTGGTCTACCTATATGGCATTCCAGGTATATGTGAGGTAGGCTATCATGTAATAGTTTATTATTTCTACAGACATGTTAGGAAAAAAAATAAGCATATTCATGAGGCAAAGACAAAATCAAGCAGGCAAGGCATCTGCCTGAGTGTTATCATTGAATTGCCTGGGTTCCAAAAATCTAAAATCAGGTTTTGGTTTTTATTTTTTTTTAAGATTTTATTTACTTATTTGAGAAAGAGAGAGAGAGAGTGAGAGAGCACAAGATGGGGGTAAGGACAGAGGGAAAGGGAAAATAGACTCCTGGCTGAGCAGGGAGCCCAATGTGGGGCTCAGTCTCAGGACTCTGAGATCATAACTTGAGCCAAAGACAAATGCTTAACTGACTAAGCCACTCAGGCGCCCCTAAAACCAGTTTTTTTAAGACTGTTTTAAGATAGTGTTTTCCCCTTCTACAGCTAAAAGTAACTATCTGGGACCTTCATAATATTATCTCCTAACATTTTGTATTTTTCCAGAGTCGAAGTGTAAATTTCATGAGGTATTTATAGCACATCTATATTTCAGAGATGTTCAAAACCTCCTACCCATGCTATCTATGTTGAGAAGTAGGCATTCATAATTACCTTAGGGCATCAGCATTCTTTTCTTGTTGGCGTTTAAGTCCTTCTTTAATTTCTTCTGAACTAAGCATTGTCTGGTTGGAGGAGGGGTTTTTTGATTGTTGAAGTAATTCTGCTATTTCAACACAGGACTTTGGAATCTTAAAAAAAAAAAAAGAAAAGCGAGGGTACAAAATGAAATACTGACACATGCCAGAACATAGAGGAATCTTGACAATGTTATGCTGAGAGCAGCCAGATACAAGAGACAACCTACTGTGTGATTCCATTTATACGAAATGTCCCTACCAGGCAAATTCACAGATTAGGAAAGTTGATTCGTGATCTCCAGGGGCTAGGGATGCTAAGAGAATGGGAGTGACTGTTCCTGGGTACAGACTGACTTTCTGAATGATGAAATGTTCTGAAATTAGACTAGTGATAGTTGCAGAACCCTGGGAATATACTATTGTGAATATACAATATACTACTGTGCTATGTAAAGGTGAACTTTTTGTCATGTGAATTACATACTAAGTTAAAAATCTTTATTTAAAAAGGATTTAAAAAAATTTTTTTTTAAGTAATCTCTGTACCCAACGTGAGGCTGGAACTCAAAAACCCCAAGATGAAGAGTCAAATGCTCTTCTGACTGAGCCAGCCAGGCTCCCCTCAAAAAAACCATTTTTAAAGAAAGTATAAAGGGACGCCTGGTTGAGCTTTGGCTTTTGGCTCAGGTCATGATCCCGGGATCCTGGGATTGAGTCCCGTATTAGGCTTCTTGCAGGGAAGCCTGCTTCTGCCACTGCCTAGGTCTCTGCCTCTCATGAATAAATAAATAAAATCCTAAAAAAAAAAAAAAAAGCATAATCTGGGGTGCCTGGCTGGCTCAGTAGGAAGCACATATGACTCTTGATCTCAGGGTTGTGAGTTCCAGCCCCATGCTAGGTGCAGAGATTACTTAAAAATAAATATCTTTTTTTAAAAAAAGTATGATCTAATGACAGTTTTAGATAGCAAGAACATATTTAATAGAAAAAGACTAAGTTTGGAGCAGTGGTTTTGGAACCAAAGGATGGATGTCAAACATAATTACTTTAGAGAAGAGGACAATTCACTTGCACTCACATCACTTTTATCCACCTCAGTTATCATAGGTGTGTACACATTCACTTGGTATATCTATCTATGTGAGCAGCACTGAAATTCGTATTTTTTACCTTCCTTTTGTCAACTCATCCAATTTTAATTTTTATCACTATAAGTTATGAACCTGATGATCAAACTTTTGTGACTTCAGCTATTAAGAGTGACCTCCTGAGGCAGTCTGGGTGACTCAGCGGTTTAGTGCCGCCTTTGGCCCAGGGCGTGATCCTGGAGACCTGGGATCGAGTCCCACGTTGGCTCTGTGTGGAGCTTGCTTCTCCCTCTGCCTGTGTCTCTGCCTCTCTCTCTGTCTCTCATGAATAAATAAATAAAATCTTAAAAAAAAAAAAAAAAAAAAAAGAGTGACCTCCTAAAATACTCTTCGAAAAAATGAGGCCATGGATATATAGAGGATAATGGTAAATGCAACATCGTAATAACCCTTCCTTGCTTCTTGGTAGAAAACAACCCAGCTCTCTCCTGGCCATGTTCCAAATTCAGTGATTACACTAAAGTACAAATAAGAAACAATGTAAATGTTAATATACACTAAAATTTGAATTAAAAAAAAATGGTTTTGCTCACTGCGAAATCCAAGCCAATTGTTTCATATTGCCGATGAATCTTTTCTGCAAGATCATCAAACAGTCTCACTATTGATGGCTTTTCCAGGGACATGGCTTTGCTAAGTCCAGAAGAAACAATTGCTGGCCAAGTCTGTACAATACAGTCCCAATCGTGAAGGTTTGCCAAACATACACCACTGTGATTTCCAAGGAGACAATACAAGGCACCCTGCAGGAAAAAATAATATAGGGAATAAGAGGCATTATTTAGTTGTCGCCAATTCATTTACATATTTGTAGATTTACTAAACACTGATTATTTAAATGCTTGATACTGGTTAGTAAAATAGATTCACATTCATACATTTAACATGTTACTTTTAGAAACTTAAACCCGACAGTTGTCATCCACTAATATTTTACCTGAGTCATCTAATAAAAGGTTAGCTCAAAGAACAGCTATTAATAAGATAATACAGAAATGTAAGGTCATTGTTTTAAAGGATATAACTTCCTTTCCAATTCTTTTCTAGTATCACAGAGGCCATAAACATTTGCCACTCTTAGCATTTTAGGGCATGTTTGGGATAATTTCCAAAATCTGACTGCATAATTTCTTAAGTATATTAAAACTAGATTACTTAATTATACTGTATGCTTTTTACTCATAAAAGCTCAATTAGTCAGAATAATACTCTATTTTAATGAAAAGAGCTATTATGTTATTTTCTAAACATTCACCGTAACTCAATTCTGATCTGGCTTTATTACCCACTGTGTACTCTATATTCCTTTTCACACATTCTCATAAGGTCACTGGTAATTTTTTTTACTGACCTAATAGATGTTTTTCAAATTTGATCTTACTTGACCTATCTGATTCTATCCATTTAAACTGCTCCCGATACAATCAGCAATATACCACCCTAAGAACCCTCTTATACTGTTGGTGGGAATGTGAACTGGTGCAGCCACTCTGGAAAACTGTGTGGAGGTTCCTCAAAGAGTTAAAAATAGACCTGCCCTACGACCTAGCAATTGCACTGTTGGGGATTTACCCCAAAGATACAGATGCAGTGAAACGCCGGGACACCTGCATCCTGATGTTTATAGCAGCAATGGCCACAATAGTCAAACTGTGGAAGGAGCCTCGGTGTCCATCGAAAAGATGAATGGATAAAGAAGATGTGGTTTATGTATACAATGGAATATTACTCAGCCATTAGAAACGACAAATACCCATCATTTGCTTCAACGTGGATGGAACTGGAGGGTATTATGCTGAGTGAAGTAAGTCAATCGGAGAAGGACAAACATTATATGTTCTCATTCATTTGGGGAATATAAATAATAGTGAAAGGGAATATAAGGGAAGGGAGAAGAAATGTGTGGGAAATATCAGAAAGGGAGACAGAACATAAAGACTCCTAACTCTGGGAAATGAACTAGGGGTGGTGGAAGGGGAGGAGAGCGGGGGGTGGGGGTGAATGGGTGATGGGCACTGGGGTGGGGGCACATGACAGGATGAGCACTGGGTGTTATTCTGTATGTTGGTTAACTGAACACCAATAAAAAAATAAATTTATTAAAAAATAAAAAATATATATATATACCACCCTAAGAGTTAGACATTTCACAACACTCTTGAATTTTTTCTATAAAGGGTCAAATAGTAAATAGTTCATATGGTTTCTGTTGTAACTACTTACCTATCCTCTTGTAGTATGAAAGGGTCAAATAGTAAATAGTTCATATGGTCTCTGTTGTAACTACTTACCTATCCTCTTGTAGTATGAAAGTAGCCACAGACATAATACATAAAGAAATGGACATGCTGTGTTCCAAATGCAACTTTACTTACTAAAGAAAGTAACCGAGCCCAAGCTTTGGTTGGTTGACTTGTCTTAAAAGCCAACTTCAAGAACAGGTTTAGTCGTCATGTTAACTCTACCCAGAAAGCAAATGATACTGCTAACAAGTCTCTCTTCTCACAGGGAAAGATCTCTCCTCGGCTTCTGTAACTCCTATCTTGGTATATTTCTAATCTTTCTCTTCTCAGTTACTTCTTCATGGGGGTCCTAATGGAGTTTTCTCAACACCTGCCTTCCTGGTCCTCTTTCTCTTCTCATTCCTCCTACGCTTTCTTACTTGTGCCCAAAGATTACAATTATCATCAAAACACAATGAAATGTTATGTTTGGTAGAATGATGTCTAATTACCTGACACTGCCTCTTAGTTTAGAGGAAATAGTTCAAATATATCTTGTCCAAACAGACTAATTTATCATCTATGCTCCTTGTCCTCTCTCTGTCTGATGCACTCAATAACCATTTGTACAATCTACAACTTTAAGAATTCTGATACCTGGGGATCCCTGGGTGGCTCAGCGGTTTAGCACCTGCCTTTGGCCCAGGGCATGATCCTGGAGTACCAGGATCTAGTCCCGTGTCAGCCTCCTGGCATGGAGCCTGTTTCTCCCTCTGCCTGTGTCTCTGCCTCTCTCTCTCTCTATCATGAATAAATAAATAAAATCTTAAAAAAAAAAAAAAATTCTGATACCTCCTTTTTACAGTCCCTTCATATTTAACCAAGTCTTATCAATTCTCCCTCCTAAATCATTTTCAGTCAACCCACTTCTTTCTCATAGCATGAGCATTATGTTTCACCTATATTCTACTACTGTACTCCTGTGAGATAAACTATTTTCCTTATCTTGCGTCATTTCCTTCCTTCTCTGTTCTACTCACACAGGTTTACACTCAGTTGCTCAAACTTACTATGTTTCTTCCTATCTCAGGCCTTTCAACATGCTGTTCACACTACTCTAAACCTTTTGGTCTTTCACCTCCCTCTCCTATGGGTCAGGCAGGCTATTTATCCACTGTTGCAATGTACATTTCTTATAACACCAATTATAAACACAGGTAAGTAAAAAATTAGGGAGAAAAACCTTCCACTATATGTTTAAAGGTGAAAGGTACTGATGTCTTCAACTTACTTTGAAATATATTAAAAAATTAGGTGGACTTGGATAAATATATGCAAATATAGCAAAATATTAAATACAAAAACATATGGATGTTTGCTGTACAAATTCTTTCAACTTTCTGTGTACCTGAAAATTTTCATAACAAAATAAAACAAAGAACCCTATACCTTGAACTGCTGTTGTGTGACATCCTGTCTATCAGGCCGTAAGAACTCCAAAACCAAGGGAATGATATCTCTGCAACAGAAGTTATATGCGCCCAAGGCAGCAAAAAATGTTTGCTGAGCCTTATTTCTGACCTGAAACAAGTATTAACAGAGGACTTTTTATTAAATTGTAGAGAAAAACTACAAAAAGATTTTTAAGGAATTACCAAAAACAAAATGATAAATATTATTGTAACAGAAAAATACACCGAAGTATATACCTTAACCAAAACAAGTGATTATCTTTTTACCAAAAGGAAAGCACATTACCACCACCCACATCTATGGTTTAAGTTACATAGATTTAAATATTTTTGATAAGGGATAAACTGAATCAAACTGATATGCATTTGTAACATAATCAGCAGACTATTTAACTTTCTATTCTGAGTTACTTTTGATGAGAAGAGTTAATTTTCTCTTAGAACAGGGGTGCCTGGGTGGCTCAGTTAGTTGAGCAGCTGCCTTCAGCTTGGGTCATGATCCCAGGATCCTGGGATCAAGCCCCGTATCAGGCTTCCTGCTCAGTGGGGAGTCTGCTTCTTCCTCTCCCTCTGCCCCTCTCCCAGCTCATTCTCTCTCTCTCAAATAAATCTCTAAAAAATAAATAAAATAAATCACAGAACAACTTCACCTTTTCGATGCAAACCGTTAAGTAGAGCCCATATGTTTTGAATTGAAACAAAAGACTCAGTATAGGATTAGAACCCATGACCTAAATAGTAATGAATAATAATCAACTATAGTAAAAGTGACACTATATATTTCAAACTCTTTAGATGAAATCTTTTGAGTTAGAGACTAGTGTCCTAATTTACCTTATTTTATAAAGACAGAGTAATTAGTTACTTATGAATTTTGCTTTTCCAGTTCTCTGTGCTTAAGGTCATATCTTGGTCCTATGTCACCTTAAAGGACGGACCCCATAATTCATATGGTAGTATGTTGCTGAAACCCAAGCATAACATCTAGGGGGAATTATATAGTCTTCACAGACTGCCAATCACAACATGATTTGATTAAGTGGCAGTAATATTACACTAGCACTATCAACTTTACATAAAAAAAAATTTTGAGAAGCAATAACAAACAGTAAAAAGGAACATTATTTTTAAAATACTAAAATTAGCTTGAAAATATTTCCAATTTGAAAGGTGTTTTCTATGCTAGCAAATTATTATTATTATTATTACTATAATAAGTAGCCTCCACGCAGGGCTTGAACTTACAACCTAAGATCAAGACCTGAAGTGAAATCAAGAGTCAGACAATCAAATGAGCCAGCCACCCAGGCACCCCACCAATACATTACTTAAACTTCCTTGTTAGTATTTGAAATGAGGCTATTTAGATTATGCTGCAATAAGATGGGAAAGTGGGTCAGGGAAGGGGGCAAAGGGAAAGAGCCTTACCTGACTGTATGAACTTGTAGATAAACGAAGAAGATCTCGGATCATATCTTGATGTATCCTTTTGTACTCACAACCCTCAACGGTCAGTGTTCGTAGCTACGAAAAGAAAGCAAGGTAAAATCAAATCTCAAAGTTTTTACTAAAAAAAGTTCATTTAATTATGAAGTAACACAAATAATTACATATTCATCTGGAAAATGTTATTTAAAAAAGCTATCAATTTTTAAAGAGATTTACCTCATGCTGCAACATTACTCTGTCAATCAAAAGCGCTCTGATATGTTGTTTTTTCCCATGGAGCTAAAAAACAAAGTATAAGACACTTCAACATTGTCCCTAATTGACTGCACCAAGGGTTCCCCTGAATCCCTTACTGAAAAATTAGTTCAGTAAAGGTTCATGCTGGACTGGTAGGTAGTGGAGGTATTTCATTTATTCTAAAGTGACCAGGCTTACATTAAAAGATACTATTTCAATTAATTTCATGGCTAATAGTAGAAAATATCCCCTTTAAATAGCTCATCCAACATCCTGGTTTTCTCTGGTAGTTTATTAATAGGAGAGGAACTACGCAGGTCCTTATTGAAACTACATAAACAGACTACTAAGAAAATGTTCTTTTATGCTCTCCCCTACCACTCAATCTTCTAATCCAGTCACTAGATATCTGGAATAATCCTGTCACTAGATATCTGGAACACAAACATTGCTCCTCTTTCACACCTTTATCTCACTAGTCATCACGTCTCCACAATTCCTTCTTTTTTAAAACACCTTATTTCCATCCCAATGACAGTGACTTGATTCAGGCTGTGTTTTTCCATCTGACTACTATAACAGCTTCCAGTCTCAATCTCCAACTGCTTTGTTTTTTTTCCTCAGTGGTGACAGAGCTTCTCAAAAGTCATTGAATTAGACACTGATCTTTCCAATACTCAAATCAGACCTCCTTCAGCACCTTTAATGACTCCTCAATGCTGAATATAAAACCAAAGCACTGCCTTGGGAGAAAACTGTAAACAACCTAGGGGCACCTGTCTGGCTTAGCTGGAAGAGCATGTGAGAGCATGTCATTCATTCATTCATTCATTCATTCATTCATTCATTCATTCATTTATGAGAGACAGAGAGAGAGAGAGAGAGAGAGAGAGGCAGAGACACAGGCAGAGGGAGAAGCAGGCTCCCTGCAGGGAGCCCGACACGGGAGTCGATTCCGGGCCCCCAGGATCATACCCTGGGCTGAAGGCAGTGCTAAACCGCTAAGCCACCCAGGCTGCCCAAGCATGTGGCTCTTGATCTCAGTTCCAGTCTCACACTGGGAATAGAGATTACTTAAATAAATAAACTTAAAAAAAAAAAAAAACAACCCAAAACTATAAATGACCTAGTTGTCTCCTGCCATTTCTGTCCTGTAGCCACCATTTCCTAACGCATGCCATGTTTTATGTCTCCCTGTCCTTTCACATGCCATTCCCTCTGTCTAAAATACACAGTGATTTTTGCTTAAACAATAAATTTCCACAATCTTTTTAACTCAACTTCAATAAAAGTCTCCTACAGAAAAACACTGCTATCAACATCAAATGGCTGGCTTAAGTATCCTTTCTTCCTTGCTCCTGAGAAACTTGTACTGACCTCTCCTGAACACAGGATAATACAAAACATATTTTTCTGAGACCTCCATAGAATGAGATGCTTTAAATCTATGCCTGTGGACAATTCCTCTTATCCCTTATCCCCTCAAGTTCTTACAAGGCAGCCTTCCATATTATTACACTTCATATTTCCAATGAGAGTTCAGAGAGTCTCCTGGAAACTCAAAGAAGAGTCTGTATGAGGAAAATATTTTTTTCAGGATTTTTTTGATTATACCAAGATAGAATATTTTAAAATCGATTTCTACTTACAGGGAAACTTCCTCTGTATGCTGAATATCGCTAAATCAAGTGGCTTTATCAATATTATACACTTTAAAAAAATTAATTCAGTTTTTAGGCGAAAACTGACCCGATTTTCCATTGATTTCTTTACTAGGTTAAAGCTTTTCCAACGAGAGTCAAACTCATGCTTGTGAGATCCTTGGAACTGCAAAAGGTCTCCAATAATCTGTCAGAAAATTTCAAATTTTTTATTTACAAGCCATCATGTCAAACCTAGTCACATTAATAATCATGCAACTATTAAAGGATAATTGTACCTTTATGATAAGAAACAAAGACTTGGTATCATCTTCTGAATTGTTAAGTATGTGGTCTATAATAGAAGAAAAAGGATTTTGGTTAAAATATTCTGAATTACTACAGGACTCTTGATAAATCAGGAATCTATTAGTTAAGGAAAAAACTACTGCCTGATATTCTATTTAGAATTTAAATGAAGTTACATAAAAGCACATATGCTATAAAATTCCTAAATAGTTATTAGCAAAAGTAAGTTAAATGCATATGTGTACTTACTAAGAAGCTTCCTTATGACCCTAGCAATTGCTTCTCGGTGGTTCTCTCTGGATAGATCTATTTTTCAAAAAATGAGACAGGGCATTTAGATACAATGAATGCTCCCCCGACTGTTCAAGCTTATTTCAACAGTTTACGTCAAGAATAAATAATGTATCCAGGAAAAAAACCAAATGAGTCTGCCTTTTTCATAGTTGGGAGTATGAATGAATTAAAATAATGATGCAGAGTAAATTTGAAAACCTTTACATTTACGAAAATCTGCTTATAAAACTACTTGGGTAGGCAAGGAAGAGGGAGAAAAAAAAATCTTTGCCAATATTTCAAAGGCTCTATTCACTAATTAGAGATCATAAGTGCACAGAATTCCTTAATTGGTTATGGGTGACCCAAATCAAGCAAACAAAATTTACACTTTAGGAGTTAATTCCACTCTTAATCCAACAAGTAATGTGCTAAATTTCTATTAATGTTAGGCTCAGAACATTAAATTAACACAGTGTTTTAAATATTTATATGAAATTTAATCCACTATGATAGGGAGACACAAACACAGAATAAAGGTTATAATATCCCCACATTCTCATCAAGTATAATGTATCAGTTCTAAAACAATGCTAAACATAAATGAACATGATGATAATATGAAAATCTGCCTCTGCATTCAGAAAGCATACAAATATTTATTTACCAAAAAACCCCCAAAACAAAAAAAAAAATTTATTTACCTGGTCCAATTTCTGTCTTTTATTAGCTATTCTTTAAGTAATTTTCCAGTTTCTCCAGGAAATGCAAAGATAGCTATTGTGTAATTAACTAATATTCATTTTATATATAAAATGAGACTAGGAGAATTCTAAGTATATACTGTTCCATTTCAACTTTTTAAAAATTTTATTTTAATTCTATCAACAATTAACATATGGTGTATTATTTGTTTCAGAGGTAGAGTCCAATGATTCATCAGTTGCATATAACAGCCAGGGCTCATTAAATCACCTGCCCTCCACCTTAATGCCTATCACCCAGTTACCCTATCCCCGACCCCTACAGCCCTCCCACGGCTCCCCACTAGCAATCCTGTTTGTTTCCTATAGTTAAGAAAGTTTTGCCTCCCTTCTGATTTCGTCTTACTTTATTTTTCCCTCCCTCCCTATGATTCTGTTTCTTAAATTTCATGAGTGATAGAACTGTCTTTCTCTGATTGACTTATTTTGCTTAGCAATAACACCCTCTAGTTCCATCCACATCATTGCAAATTGTAAGATTTCATTTTTGTGATAGCTGGGTAATATTCCACACCCGCCCCCCAATCTTTATCCATTCATCTGTCAATGGACATCTGGGCTCTTCCCATATTTTGGCTAGTTTGGATATTGCTGCTATAAATATTGGGGTGCATGTGCCCCTTTGAATCACTGTTTGTATCCTTTGGATAAGTACCCAGTATTGCAATTGCCGGGTTGTAAGGTAGCTCTACTTTTAACTGTTTGAGGTACCCCCTTCCTGTTTTCCAGAGTAGCTGTATTAACTCTTTTTTAAGTTAATTTTAGTTCAGTTTAAACTGTCCATAAAATTTTTATTCAGATTAGAATTTACATACCATATTCAAGTCCAGTATATAACTTTGTCTCTTCCAAGGACACCATACTTGGTACCCTGTATAAAAACAAGAGTGCTTGTATTTATTAATAATACCAATAAAAATGATTAAAGGGAAAAGTGTCATTGCTAGAATGTTTAAATCAAAACAAAGATGATGCTCTTTTAAACAAACAGATTTCTCATCTTCAATATTCCAAAACTGTTTACTCTGTCCTTCTGAAGAGTAATGCTATCTGTCCCAGTAAGGACAGTATTATTCATCTTAAACAAAATGCTAATTAAATTTAGTTACTTTATGGGGGAAAATTCACCACCCAAATAAACATAATAATAATATTCAATATTCAAGTGTAAAAGCTTAAACCCAATGATAAGCATTTATATATACATTTATGCAAAGAAAAGTCATCTTTATAATAGTATAAGAAAGGTTAAAACTAGACACCAAAAATTCAAGTCAAATTTTATTATAGAATACATAGCAGACAAACTTCTTAAATAATTATCATCCTTCCTCTTAAAACCACTCAAATTGATCTCTCCTAACACCTGCAGTAAAATGCCATTAACTTCTTTTGGAAGACAATTAAATATAAAACCACTGCATTTCCCAATTAAAGATCTGCCACAAAGAATTATGTTAATAGAACCAGACTCAGCTAGTTAAACTTATTAAACAATTAAGTCACTTTTAAGGTATGTAAGAACAGATTTTACTAGGGAATACGAACCTTTATATCTGAAATCTAAATTTTCTTCCATGAAAAATACAACTTTCAACATTTAAAAATGCATATCAATTCAACAACTTTTTATTAAAAAAAGGATAGTACTTTCTAAGAGGAAAAACAGGCACAAATGCCAAGGAAACATGGGATAAGCTTATCCAATAAAAAGCTAATTATTATAGATAGAAATTTTATAGTGATTACTCATCACTCATGAACTACACAGCATTTGTAATGAAGAAAAAACTATTTTTAAATCAACATACCCCCACCTATATTGTACTTTTTAAGTTGAATTAAGCAAGTTATCTCTATCTTAATGTGTGGTAGTTATGAATTCTTGGATTCATCTAAATGGGTAATAATATTAAGATTACTAAACTGCCAATTATTTAACTATGTTCCTCACCATAATCTAGGGCCTAGGATGGCAACGATAGTGTCTCATGTTTCAAACCAAGCCTAAAGAGTATAAACAAAGAATGGTTATATTTTATAATATAAAATAGTAATTTGCTTTTCAGAGACTTTGAAGTTCTAATTCAAATTCATAAAATTTGGTTTTCATTCTATAAAGCTTCTGCCTTTGGCAACATCTTGCAAACTTGAGCACTCTGTACAATTGTATATGATTAAATAAATAATATATATATGTATCCAGAATCTAGTCAGTTAAAAACAAAATCAGATTCCGGGGTGCCTGGGTCGGTTAAGTATCTGTCTTCGGCTCAGGTCATGATCCTGTTGCCGCCTGCCACTCCCCCTGCTTGTGCTCTCTATGTCAAATAAATAAATAAAATCTTGTTAAAAAAAAAAAATCAGATTCTTTTACAACAATGAACTTCAAGGATCCAACATCTCTACTGATATTAGATTTCACCACCAAAGAGAAAGACTGCTCAAACAGTAACAAGCACAAAGCGTAAGACTTTTTTACTCCCACCCATTCATCCTTCCCTCCCTGTTAATACCACAGGAAAATTCTTGCCATGAATTATCATATGAGAGTTGATATCTTCTCGCTGCTGCTACAAATATCAGTAGTTATGTAAAGTAAGAATACTATTGTACCCTACCCAGTCTGTACCTAATTCCAAATAATACTGAACCAAGCATGCATTTTAGTCAAGTCATAAAATTGTTCTTACACGACATAATAACGCAACTGCTATAGTAAACTATTTTGAACTTTTAATACACACACACACACACACACACACAACCGTAGCTATCAAAAAAAAGATTAATTGGGAATTTGAAATGTTTTGCTTGTATGCATTTCTGACTCTAGTAACAGCAAAATTAATAACACTAACTTTAATGACACTTAAAAACAAGCCTCATCTAAGAGCCCTGATGCTAATTTTTAAAATTCATGTCACTCTGAATTGCTTACCTACCAGAAAATCTGAAGAAATATTATTGCTGATTTACAAGTGTTTTAAAATATCTCAACCTAACTGGGATTTTGAAGTATTAAGAAGTACATTTAAATAAACTCAGCTTAGGCTTTCCTTTTGGAACCTGAATTAAAACAGATCTTTCATATCTCAAGTGTATAAGGCATCTGGTTAGACACGTATTTCAGCTTTATTTGTTCTTAGCTGTCACAAAATCCTTTTATGTTTATTTATCTAAGATTCAGTTTTAATAGTTCCTTTCTTCTCTAACAAATTAATTCAACTCTGGTTGGACTGACAAGTTTTACGTGAAATGTTTCTCAGCGAGCGTTAAATACGTATTTATACTATTTCCTCTGGTCTTCAGAAGAATAATTTTCTAAAAGAAATCTCTATCCATCACCCAAATAAGACTTTATCATTATATCTTTTTGTGGCCACACTAAGTATACAAGTGCTGCCCTGGTCTTTGATACTTAAAACTGCTCAACACTTTTAATTATGCACATAATCTTAACTGAACATATTTAAAGTGCCATCAACAGTTACAGATGTGCGTTCTGATTTAAAGCTATAGTAGAAATATATAGAATTTAAATCAAATACCATCACTGCCCCACCCCAAGAGAAATTCATTTTTCTCATTCACTGGTGCATTTTACAAATAGTAATAATTTGACCTCTGGAACTAAATAAAATTCTGACAATTCCTACACAATATATTTTTTAAAATATCACTTATACAATAATAATGTTAAATCAGCTTCAAAGCTTCAAAGCACCAGACAGCACCTGGCCACCTAATTTATAACAAATTTTGTTCAATGTTTGTGCCACCAAAAAAAAAAAAAAAAAAGACCTAGAAGTTTTCAACAGCTATGTTATTTGTACCACTAGATGGCAATCTTCTCCAGATTTGATTAGAGCAGAACTAAGAAAATAATCACTGGTGGGAGAGAAAGGATGGTGAAAAGGGAAGAAATGACTAATAACAAAAATAAAATATACAATGCAAATCCATTATGCAAACGAAGGCTAGGTGAACTGTCATGAAACAAGTGCAAACAATACTTCTCGTCCATAGGTGGAGAAATACTTCTTGTCTACTCTTCCCAATCATCCCCCCACCCCAAGAAAGCAAACATAAAAGGTATAAAACCAAGCCACTAATACTAACAGATTTTGTTTTCTATTCAAGGTTAAAAGTGTTTCACAAGAAACAATTGGCCTATTTCTGTGTTGTTATCCAATTCGATCCTAGGCATCAATAATAGCTATAAACACAAATGAAAAGCTAACTCTTTCTCTACCATGTGAACAAAAGGTTGCTAGGTTTAAAATTAACTCTGAGCATAAGAACTATTTCCATGTCTGACACACAAGCTTTTAAAAATCAATGAAAACAGTCAGAAGGTGAAATAAGGAGAAAACAGGGTTACTCACCGTGGAGTAGTAACTGTTTCCTTTTCTGTGTGCAGCTCCCCCAGCAGAGCTGGGTAGTTTCCTGGAGGTGCCAAGAGAGGTTAGCTAGCCCTGCCCCTCATCGCAGAACAACACATCCTTTCACATATTAATGAAATGGTCTCAAGTCTTAGACCTTAACTATGAAGTTTTCTTTGCCCGAGAAGTTAGTAAAAGCTGAGATCCTTAGAATGATTTAACTAAGAATGGCTTAACAGATCTATCAGAGGAAAGGGGGCACAAAGTCAAGAAGAAATATCGGAGATGAAAAATGATGACTCCTCTACCTTGAGTAACCCTGTTTGTATAGATGTTAGTTTTCTGCACCCTGTGATAGCTGTTAGACCTAGAAGATTATAAAGAGTGGACTGCAAAAGGAGAAATTAAGGACGATTTCAGGATTAAAGGCAAGTGTCCAAAATTCCTGTGTGACCCTGCAAAGACATAATCCAACTTCCA
Organism: Vulpes lagopus; assembly: GCF_018345385.1. Taxonomy (NCBI): domain Eukaryota; kingdom Metazoa; phylum Chordata; class Mammalia; order Carnivora; family Canidae; genus Vulpes; species Vulpes lagopus. The sequence goes on from NC_054828.1 coordinate 38,932,023, forward strand.
CATCTATAAAGGTAGAACTAGGAGTATAAACTATACCATGCATATTTCTATTCAATCATTAACTAAAGGTTCCAACAGCAAAATAGGTTCCATTTTAAAATTCATTCAGCAACCTTGGTATCTGACAAAACTGCCAAAAATTCAAATTGTACTAAAGAAATTTACACCTAGTTACACTCAAGGGTCCCTGTTTTACCCATCCTTTGAAATGGTAAAATTTATAATATATACAACAAGATACTTAGTAATCCTATATTGCCAAAGGCCAAAAAAAGTACAATGAAGATACCATTAGGTTTATCATGTACTTTATACTTAGGACAATCAACTCATCTAAGTTTTTATATTTTTTCAGTCTCTAATACAATGCACAGAAAATTGGTTTTCACATTTAGTAGCCATTTACTTAAACAATGGGATTCTAAGACTATGCCATATATTCTCTTAGGAACTAAGTCAGATTTTCTTACAGGAAAACTGTAAGAACTGAACCAAGTTTCCAGTCTCATTATTCCAATTTTCCAGAAGACAAATACTACTAACATGTGCAAGGCAAACTTAATAATGAAAGATCTGACCAAAAAAATTAAGCAGCTAGAATGTTTTTACCTCACTGAGATTTATCTAAGAAAAATAGAAGACTAATTTTAAAGAAAACTAAGCAGCTATGTGCTTCCAAAAACTGGTCTAGTATTTCAGAAAATATATAATTTCCCACAATATCACAGCCAAATTATTATTAACAAGAGTGACTTCCTCAGGCACCTTCGGCATTACACTAACTAATGCACTTGTCACAATTCTGTTTCCTTTTCTCCCCCGCCCAGTATATTTTATTTCTTATGGAGACCTGCTTCTAATAACCTCCAAGAATTATGCTACAGATATTCTTTCTTCACACTAGGAGGTATGATTTATTATCACAGAACAATGACAACATCAATTGAAATTATTTGATTAATTTTTTTTTAAGTTTTATTTAAGTAATCTCTACACCCACATGGGGCTCGAACTCACAACCCAAAGGATCAAGAGTCGCAGGTTCCTCTGATTAAGCCAGCCAAGTGCCTATGATTAGTTTTACCAAATCAATTTACATTTAGAAATTTTTAACAATTATAAACCTATATTAGAATAAGCACTTCCAAAATTTAAAAAAGCTAACTTTATTTTATACTTTAGTGAGAACTAATTTGCTATTTGCACAAAATTAAAATGTAAAAGGTCATACATTGTCAAAATAAGTTAAAATTTCAGATGAAGGAGATACCAGTTAGAAATTGGCTTTAAAAGAAAGGATTCTGGTAAGAATTATTTAGAAGTCCAGGAAAGATTTTATAAACACCCTCTTTGGCAATTCAAAGGCAAAGGGCTGCTCATTAATCTTTGATTCTACTTTGTAAAATTATCCCTGCCTAAATGTAACTAGTCAGAGTCCTAAAAATGTGTATTGTTCAATGATTAAGACAATTGAAGTTTTTGTTCTTATTCTATTTCATTATTATGTATTATTAAATATATCAGAAAATAGTTCATATTCATACATTTAAGTTATTAAATTATATAAATACTATATATGTTTATATTGAATACAATTTTGTGTTACTTCATTGTATCTTATTATATTAAATTTTCACTCTGAAAGTGAAAATTCTGAAATGTAAAACTTTCAGTCTAAATTATCTTTCCTTCTCAAGTTTTCTGGGAAAAACCTATTAAGGAAACTCAGGATCAAATTTAAAGTTTATAATGTTTAGTAATATAGGCAAACAGTCTACTCATTTTTATTCCACAGAATTCATAAAGTGTTTATAATATGGTATTCTATTCCTTATTGAAAATGCATTTCATTATTTACAAACCTAACTGGTTTTATCATAACCAGATATACAGAACTTTGGTCTTGATGCGCATTTATTATAAAAGTGATAAAGACCTCACTTCAATTCACTATTAAAGTGCACATGGCATAAACATATTCATACTGAAATGAACTGCAACAGAAACCTCTCAGTCTCCTGAGTGGACCCTTCAGTGGTGCATCCTAAGGATCACTCAATACTAAAAATCCTCTAATCATATATACAAAAGATACATGCTTTTGCTCTTAATTTGTTATATTAAGTTACCGTATTTCTTACTGTCAATATGTTCAAGCAGAGCTAAATTTACTGATGAAATAAGTCTGTTATGTACGAAATCGGTTTTTAGCATGCCATAAGAGTTCAATTCTTACCATTATTACACACTATTAAGATCATCAGGAAAATCAAAACCATTTCTATAAGTCTCTCAATTTTTTTAATGTTTAAAATCAATCTCTCTTAAAACGAACTGTTGTAAAACTGCCCCTAAATCAAACTATAATACTGATGAAAACCTAAAGTGCTTTCAAAGAACTCAGCAAATTCCTAGACAAACTTAAAACAGATTTCCTTACCTGAGAGGACCCTACTTCTCCCTCTCAAATCTAACGAGCAATCTAAAGTTCAATGCCTAGAAACAGTTTTTAGAGTGAAATAAGTAGGAATCATGACAAAGTATGACTCCAAACAATGATCATACAAAATATGGGAAAGACAAGCAAGCCACATTTTAAAACCACTCCTTGAAATTTCTAAGATTTTTGTTGCAAATCAACAAATAATTCTTCCCTTTGTGTTTTCTGAGGGGGCAGGGATTACTTACTCGTTTTTCCGTGATTTTTCATGAACATGCTCAGCAATGAGATATTTGATGTTGAGAGAAAATGATCTAAGGTGGTATATTGAAACTAGATCCGAAAATAGCATCTAACTAACTAAAAAATGAGCTAAGGTTACATATTGCTGATTTCATTTAAACTCAGTTTTTTCAACTTAAATGACTGTACTAACAATGGACTAAATCAAGGCATTCATTCAAAATAGTGACAGTCTGAAAGCACTTAAATTCATAAAAGCAACTTAGTAGAATCTAAAAGCTCAAAATAACACTTGAAATTATCCTATCCTGGTACCATACGGAAATCTGATTAAAGCCTTCAAGTATATAGGCCTAAATTCTGTCTCAGGTATTTTTGGTCTAACAATGACAAAAAGGTTAAAGTGATACAGAAAAAACAACAATAACAAAACCAGTGACTCATTATGTGACTAAGACTTAATATATATGCCAAATGGCAAAACAGCAAAATATGTAAAGTAGTTATTTTTACTTACAAGTTAGTAACCGGCTCTCCTTTCAATGGAGGTAGGAGATTTCCTGAGCCAATCAAACAGTTGTGCACTATAGTCAGACTCTGTAGAACATCATCTCTGAAAAGGATAAAAGGTATTTTGTATTTTAGAAGACTCCAAATCCCTGTATAACAAAAGGTCTTGGAGAGTCTAGGGTGAAGTATAAGAACCTTAAATGGGGATATATAAAATTAAGGCCAAGGGACTCTGGGTGGCTCAGTGTTTAAGCATCTGCCATTGGCTTAGGGTGTGATCCTGGAGTCCTGGGATCGAGTCCCTCATTGGGCTCCCTGCATGGAGCCTGCTTCTCCCTCTGCCTACATCTCTGCCTCTCTGTGTCTCTCATGAATAAATCAATAAAATCTTAAAAAAAAAAAAAAGGCTAAGAAGTGGCAAATGTCTTCACTTTACCCACTTAAAAATACGTTATTAAACAGGCTCTAAATAACCAGAAATAATACCAACTGATTGCCCTTTGTGAATCAATTCTGAACGTAATCACCTATGTACCCAAACATTACTACCATTAACAAAAACAGAAAATAGTACTACAGAAGCTCTTCCAGCACTGTCCATCTTTTTAAAAATGGACTAGCTAATACATTTACTCCAAAAAGTAGTTCAGACATCATCAATCATACTTCTTTCTTCCTCCAACCCCATTCCTACTGAATTTGCTTATAAAATTTCCTGGTATTTCACACACAGTAATTTTCTTACTATTATTTAAGGAACTTCCAAAGATTCAAACTATAAAAGTTTAAGGATCTTAAATAACTATGTTTTGTTAAAGCCTCTTAGGAAAGAAAAAAATCTCAGAGATAATTCACTAGGTAACATAATGTCAATAACATGAATTACAAAAACAAAAAAAACAAAAACAACAAAAAAACAAAAACAAAAACAAAAAACCCCACCCAAAATCTAATCTAAATCTAGAAAAACAAGCATTTCCTTTTTTTTTTTTTTAAAGATTTTATTTATTTATTCATGAGAGACACACACAGAGAGAGAAAGACAGACACAGGCAGAGGGAGAAGCAGGCTCCAGGCAGGGAGTCCGATGTGGGACTCGATCCCGGGACTCCAGGATCACGCCCTGGGCCGAAGGCAGGCACTAAAACGCTGAGCAACCCAGAGATCCCAAAACAAGCATTTCCATACACTTCCCAAAAGATGCACAAGTGAAATTACTAAGCGAATCACAAAAACCAGACTAGAAAAAAAAAAAAGAGCTTTTCTATTTAAAAGGTTTAAATATTAAAAAAAAAAAAGGTTTAAATATTATGACAAAATCTGTATTATAAATTGTATTAAATTGTTTTTTAATTATATGTATGGCAGACATAAGGACCCACTGAAAATGAATATATCAGATATGTCACAGAGAAAGGGAAAGGCATCATATGTTTTTCTCAGTCTGCAACCATATTAATACTATGTGATTCTAAAAGAAAACTAACCTAGACATTTCAAGTTCTCCATCACCACAGTGCTGGAGTTTGATGAGCTCAGGCTGAAGAAAAGAGTCCAATAGATAGAAGGCAAAAGCCACTTCTTCTGAAGAAGGAACATGCCACTGGATGCCTAGATTCCACAAGTCCCCTGGTTTACCCCAGTCCTAGAAAAGAACAGCATTTGTTCATCAAGTTGAGAAGTGGAAAACAGAATATATACACCTAACTTAAAAGGTCTTCCAGAAAGGAGTGCCCAGGTGGCTCAGTTGGTTGTGCTCTCTGAGGGCTGAAATCGAGGCCATGTCGGGTTTTCATGCTGGGCTGGAGCCAGCTTAAGATGGTCTCTATGTCCTCCCCCACCCCTTTTCTCTCTCTCTCTCTCTCAAGAAAAAAAAGGTCTTCCAGGAAATATGTAAGTAACCCAAACCTCAGGTAGCAAATAAAGCAATAAAAAAGGGCATAAAAACTTATTACCCCTTCGTTATCACTCCAGAAAAAGGTCTCCCTGAAGAGCTACTCAAATAGGAGTTTCCTCTAAGAGTAAGAGTAAGCTTATATAAGGCTACTAAGTTCCCCCAAAATAAAATTGCATGAAATTATATGGAATATACAAGTAATATATATAGCCTATCAACCCACTTCATACACAAACAGAAAATAAAAAAAAACCTTAGGCTGCTTTAGCACTATGTTACACTTCCCAAGTTTAAAACATTCCAAGGATAATTTAATAATCTACTTTAAAAATAAAGAGGTGACACCTTCGTACACAACATGAAAAAAACCCCACTCTGGATCCTTAGAAAAATAACCCAGTATGTACTTGAATTCTTAATTATTGAAAATGCTTGCCTTGATAGGAAAGTATTCAGAAGGAGGCTTGTCAAAGCCACCTGGCACACTGCAGTACTCTGTAGGGTAGATAAGTGTAGTAGAACGAAGGAGGTGATGCAAAAGGTTACAAGACAGAGTGTAACCCTGCTTACAGGTTAGATGTAGGGTTCTTTGGAGAATCTTTACAAGCTGCTCCCTATAAAGAAGCAACTTCTTCCCATCCACTCGAGTAATCTAAAAGAGGAAGAAAAAGTAGAAGATATTTTGGAAAAAAAGATTAAGAATCAATAATTAATGCAATGGATAATGTTTAGCTACTGAAGTAGCCTAAAATAATGAGAGTGTTTCTTAAAATGACTTTCATTTTAGATTTGTCATTTTAAGTATATCCTTACAATTTTTTTTTTTTTTAAGATCAAAGTGCATTCTCTGAATTCAGGCTCTCCTGTGCCATAGCACCGTCCTTTTCAAAGAGTCTATCTCTTCAAAGAGACAAAACTTAATTGGGGTTCTCTGCTGGTGACTTAACTCATACAGGAAAATCAAGTTTGACTGATAGCCAAATTTAGAATGGAGAGACACAGGAAAAAAAGGAACTGCCAAATCTGATAAAATTTTCAATTAATGAATTATGAATATCAGAATTATTATAAAAAGTATAGCACTGCAAATGAAACTATCAACAATTACCACACTCTCTCGATAACAAGAAAATGCCATTATGTGACTTTTTGTAGTGATATCAAGAAATTTCTAAAACTTAAGACGTTTTAGTCTGAGGGCATCTGGCTGGCTCAGTCAGTAGCGTGTGCAACTCTTCATCTTGGGGTTCACGCCCCACACAGGGTATAGAGATCACTTAAATCAATCAATCAATCAATCAATCTATGGGGCACTGCGTGGCTCAGTCAGTTAAACGTCTGCTTGATATCAGCTCAGGTCTTGATCTCAGGGTGGTGAGTTCAAGCTCTGTACTAGGCATGGAACCTACTTAAAAACAGCAACAACAAAACACACACGAGGCACTTGGGTGGCACAGTTAAACTGAGCCTTTAGCTCAGGTCATGATCCCATAGTCCTGGGATTGGCAGCACTGGGCTCCCTACTTCTCCCTCTCCCCTCTGTAGCTACCCGTTTGTGCTCTCTCTCAAATAAATAATAAACAAAAATCTTCAAAAAAACAAACTAGACTTTTCATATTTTTCAAAATCAATTTAGGGGATCCCTGAGTGGCTCAGCGGTGTAGTGCCTGCCTTCCGCCCGGGGCGTGATCTTGGAGCCCTGGGATCGTGTCCCGCATTGGGCTCCCTGCATGGAGTCTGCTTCTCCCTCTGCCTGTGTTTCTGCCTCTCTCTCCCTCTCTGTGTCTCATGAATAAATAAATAATATCTTTAAAAATAAATAAATAAAAGTCAATTTAGAAAAAAAGAAGGTAAATAAATTTTAAAACCAAGTCAACATTTCACAGTAATATTTATTACAAAAATTTACAATACCTCAGACAAAAGTTGAAGATTCCACAGCAACTCTTTATCTAGCTCTTCTTCATTTAATACATCATCATCTAAAAATGGCAAAATAGTATCAGGGAAAAATAACTATGCATCCAACTAAATGAATGATTTTTTAGTATCCGTCTTTAGTATATATACCTCTTATAGGCTGAGAAAAGTCTCTTTTTGAGAGACTTTTCATTTCTTTTTCATGAAGCTAAACTTGCTCCAGAGGAAGTGAAAACTCAATTTTCAAGAAAATAAGCACATCCAATCAGGACACTTGCTCCTTCACATCTCACAAATTGATTAATACTCTTTAAGACAAATGCTCCATGGTTCTTGCATATATGAAAATAGTAATTTAACAAAGTAAAATTTCTAAGCTGTCACCTGGATGATACCGTAATTTAAGCAATCTCTGCCCAAACTACAAAATTAAAATACTGCAAAGCTTATAGAATCTATTTATCATCAGAGTTGTAGTAACAAAAAACATTTTTTTACCTAAAATTATAAGTAAAGAATAATTTTATGACTTACTCATTGTAAGCTGAGTTATAACACTGCAGCAGTGAGGAACGAATAACTTCAAAGACTCCTCTGGGCAGCACTGAAAACATATTTGTATCAGTAAGTCTTTTGGAAGGCCATGAATATTCAATAGTTACAAAGCATATTTTTCACAGGCAAGTAAGGGTTACTACTGAAAGAACAATGTATTTTAAGTACATAACAAGCATGTCTAAAATAATTAACCATATAAATCTGTTGGTTACTGCTTCATTAATTCATCAGTTCAAAAAACCAAACTCACCTTTACAGCAGCACGGCACATGTCTGCCACCATGCGGCCTGCTACTCTTGTTTCAAATATATGTGAAATAGAAAAATTAAAAACCTTCTGAAGGGCCACCTGTTAAGATATGTAAGAAATGTAAATGCCTTATCAGTATTTTTAAGAACCTTAAACACCTTCTGAAACACAGAAGAAAATGAGACTCAAACTATAAAAACAAACAAGTAGGAAATTCCTAACCATTTAAATTTTATAAAGATTTGCTTATTATTGGCTACATCAAGATCTATGAATAATCTTTACACAAGACCTAATGTGAACAAAGCATTTTAGGCACAAGATTTTATTTGCTACAGAAACATTAAACACAAAACTGCAGCTGCTAGAAGCAAATGCAAATTATCTTGTTGGTTAATCCAATATAACAAAGGGGAAGTTTTGGGATTACCTGATGTTTAGACTTTGTCATTCTGACAACTACAAACTATAAACATTTACCTCTACTCTAAAATATCTGAAGCAGTCTAATTTTACAATCATGTCACAGAATTTCAACTTAATTGCTAAATGAAAGAATGAGCTCTAGACTTTTATAATTTTCAGGATCAATTAATCCATAGCTCCTTTCAAAAGATTTTGGCTAAAGAAGATTATTTATGTTCATTTCTTTATATTAACATAATCTCAGAAAATATTTCATGCAGCTGTAAAGGAATTTAGCTTTTAATCAGGATCAACATACTGAATAGTCATAATCTCAGATGAAGGGAGAAGAAACAGAAATGGAAGTAAAGTCTGGTCTTAAGACTACACTGTATGTAAGAGACATCTACCAATAAAGTTGCTAGTGAGCACTGAATTAGCAAATATGGAATCACTCTTCCTAGGGGAAATACAGGATTAAGTTATTACAAGTCTCTGCTTCCATTATCATGAACTGATTAAATTATATGAATTTGTTTTTTATGTATTTAATATATATTGTTGATTCAGTAACACTGAACTCAGCCAAGAGCACTATAACTCATGCCTGAACAAAGATTATCTACAACGTGTTATTTTCTGGGAGGCACATCACAGTTTTCTTATACTTAAGACACTAAACAGTACTGTGGCACTACTCTTGTGGGCCATTTTCAACAGCAAAATCTCAACAAAAAGCATACCATGTGGAAAACCTGGCAGTAAATAGACACAAGAGTGTGTTTTCTTTAGAGCTGAAACAAGGCAGAGCGTGTAACCTCAGTCGGAAACATGCACAACTCACATTTTTTGCCACATTTACACATCTTCACAAGAGCACTGTGAGTACTGATTTGGGAATTACAAATAAATTTTAGCAAGCAAATGGATTTGCAAATATGAAATTTGCGAGTATAATGAAAACCAATTCACATTTTAGTATGAAACAAAGGATAAATGGTATAATACCTAGTGTAAATTAAAGTTCAATTTTTAAAACAACAAAAAAAAACAAGACAGGAATTTAATTTTTGCAGCAACGGGACTCTTACCATAAATATTTCTTTGGAACATTGTGTGAGGATTGTACTAAACGTAGAAGACAGACCTAATTCAACCAAACTCTCCAAGTGAGTCATTTTCTCAGTTTCCGTCTCTTCTCTTGTTTGCTCCAATGTGCTACTTTCTATAAGTCCAAAACATCTAAATAATCCAAAAAAAGTGTAAGTTTAGCAACTACAAACTAGCTTAATGTATTCAATGATGATTATGTAAGTCTCCATTGTCATGCCTATTCTTTTTTTTTTTTTTTTTTTTTTTTTTTTATTTATGATAGTCTACAGAGAGAGAGAGAGAGGCAGAGACATAGGCAGAGGGTGAAGCAGGCTCCATGCACCGGGAGCCTGATGTGGGATTCGATCCCGGGTCTCCAGAATCGCGCCCTGGGCCAAAGGCAGGCGCCAAACCGCTGCGCCACCCAGGGATCCCTGTCATGCCTATTCAAATGGTAACTATTCAATTTGTGCATGGCTCACTATCAGTTGTCCTCTTGAAACTTCAGATGTTCGGTCCCAGACAGTGGTTATGGACAGGTTGCAAGTAGAGATAACAGATAGTCATCTCTTTGAATGTCTAATAAAGGGCGGGTCTGGAGAACATACTCACCTATCCATAAATTGTAAGACGAAATCCTCAAATTCAGCTGTGGCTGAACAAAGTTCTCGTTCTACCTGTGATATTTCAATGCGGAGAAAAATTTAAAATAGCCTTTGAATTTTTCTTGGAACTACTAAAACTCAATTATGGCCCACAAAGTAGATTTTATGCTACATTAATATACTGACAATAGTGAGAAATAGTACCATGGCCGCTTATCATTTTGGGGTAACTCAATCTACTACTTTCTGGAACCAAAATAAGAAGTAATTAACATATTTTATAAGGGTCCAAAACAGAAGTCAAACAGCCATCTTTATCAACTAGTTTTCAAGCTTCTGGTAATATGTACACAGGATTCTCTCCTACTACTGTGAACATCCAAATGTCAAGCAGAAACATGCTTCCAATAAAGAACACAGTTCTAAGAGAACCAGTCAATAATGAAGAAAATGTCTGTTTATCAGATGTCAATCCCCTCAGCAAATTCTCCTAAGCTAAAAAAAACAACCAAACAAACAAAAAAAACCCCAACACAATCTCTGCTTATCAAAAAATTAAAAGTGACAAAAAATGGAAATACATCTCTAGATATCAGTTGTTTACAAAAATAACCTATTTTTGACCTATGCCCTTTGGTGGGTATCTCCTAGACTATCTTACCAAAGACCTGGTCCTCCATATAGATCATTTTAGTCACAAAATAGTAATTTTAAAGTACTAGTATTTAAACTGTCAAATATGACTATGAATTTACAGTAAGAGTTATAATCCAGTTAATCAATTAGCTTTAAAGCAGAAAGCATTCTTACTTCTGTGAGGTCATTTCTTTCTTGTAGTACAGATGAACAATCTACTAAAGGCACCAGAGTGGAAAATGTTGCTATAAACTGGAATGTGATCTGTGGGAAGATGTAAAAAATTAACATTAATTATGTAATTATAGTTCAAAAATACAAGTATACCAAGAGGTACAATAAAATACCCAAATAAATTATCTTGAGGGAAATCCCACAATAGTTTTTCTGGAAATTTTTCACTTAGAACTGAACATTTTAAGGCTCCTCACAGTTGAGTAGCTATTACTTTAGTAATGAAATTATACTAAATATTTATCTTCATAGTCATTTACTAGGTTTAAGCACAATGTTCTCCAACCTTTTGTCAATGAAAAGTTACTTTGCCCCCCACCTAAAAATGCAACTTTACCTGATGATAAATAGAAAATGCTGAAGCAAAAGTTAGAGATTGGGAAAAGTGGGAGGGTGAGCAACATTTTAAGGAGACGTGTATAAAACAGGACCTGACATTTTGCAACTAGCAGCTTTTATCATGCTCCCTGTCACCAGTGTAGATGGAGGAAAGTCCAAATGATCATATACTAAGATTTTCAATGTCTCTGCTCAAGGAAAATAGTAAATATACAATGAGCCTTAAAAATATCTTATGACTACTCAATGTATGCAGGTTATGGCAAATTACTTATAAAGGATGACATATGGGTCAACCAGCCATCCGCAGATCTAAACTTGGGCATCTACAGATATAACCCTTTTACCATTAACAAATTTTACACTGACCTATGTTCTAAAGAATATCTGAACGAAACTTAAAAAGATGTCTATTCACACAATTAGAACTCAGACATAAAACAGAATAATAAATATGCTTACCATGCATTTACTAAAGTCATTTGGATCCACCCCAGGCAATGCTCTCATCAACAGAGGTAGCATGTGTGTTGGACCTTCAGGAAACCATTTGCCCCCTGATACCAAACTGCGGGCTACTCCAATTACACAACTTAAAGTAGCTGTGAGCTGGTGAGGTTCTGTTAAAGTCTCTAGTGCAGGATACGTTCTACAGTGTGAAAACAGAATTAAAAAAAAAAAGTTTCATCACAGGTAAACATGCACAATACATTAAATCTACCAAACTCATAAACTGCATGTTGGCCATATGGCTGGTAGCTAGTAGAATATTTTGAGTAAATATCTGCTCTCAAATTTAACAGAATCACACACATAAAGGAAAGGTACATGTTTCCCCAACCTCCTGCCACCTCACCACCTTTCTCTACACAAATTCCACAGTGAAAAAGAACATAAGCTGGCAGACTTTGCATTAATTTCAGCCATCTGAATCCACTTCAACATTCCAATAGGACTGAATCTAATCTAATAATCAGTGATTATTAGAATTTAGGAACAAGTCAAAACTACCCTATTCATCCTTTTATTTAAAAAACAATCTTTACTAAAATGATGACATTTCTCCCATTTTATACCTTTAATAAGACGGGTGTATTAAATTGGAAATCAGCTCTAAAAACATATGAGGAGATAACTGAAATTAGAGTGAATAAACGAGGGAGAATAATACAAATACAACCTTTGATCAACAAGTAAAATACAAGCCAAGAACATTCACTCTTTGATACAGTGATATGTTTTCTAAGAATCTATCCTGTTGCACGTGGGGTGGGTAGGGGAATCTAAAATGCAGTAATTTTACATTTCTTTTATGCAGAAAAAGTAAATAAGGGAAATTTCATTATAAGTAGAAAAAAAAGCAATTATAATCAGAGTAAAAAAATAACCAAGCCTATGCTTTAGAAGATGAAGAAAGCAACCCAGCTCTTTAATAGAGGCTGTCCTTAGGAAATATAAAAGTCAGTACCTAAAATTTATTTTCTACCTTTTTACTTTTTAAAGGACTTTTGCTTTTGAGAGTGAGCGAGTGCAAATGAGTGTGAGTGCACGCACAGCGAAGGGGGAGGGAGGGAGAAGGAGAGAGAGGGGGGTGGGGGGAGAGAGAGAAAGAATTTTTTAAAAAAGATTTTATTTATTTATTCATGAGAAATACCGAGAAAGGCAGAGACATAGGCAGAGGAAGCCTGACGTGGGACTTGATATGGACCCGAGGATCACAACCTGAGACACTTAACCATTGAGCCACCTAGGTACTCTGAGAGAGAGACAGAGACAGAAAGAGAGAGAGAGAGAGAGTAAGAGAGAGAGAGAGAGAGAGAGAAAATATCCTAAGCAGGCTCCCCAACCAAGCTCGAAGCCCAAGGCAGGGCTTTGATCTCATGATCCTGAGATCATGACCTGAGTTGGACTTTTAACAAACTGAGCCAACCTGGCACCACAAAGGACTTTTGCTCTTCTAAAAGAAAAACCTTTAAGAATATTTCTCTGTCCAAGCATATATCACTCAATATGTTATTAATCTGTCCAAAAATTGAAAACTTAAAAAAAATGAATAATTTTACTTGTATTTATTTTTTGAATTTTATTTTAAATTCAATTAGTTAACATATAATGTATTATTAGTTTCAGAGATAGAGTTCAGCAATTCATCATTTACTTGTATTTGTAAGCTTTATTCCTTCTACTAAAATATGTATCTCTCTATTCGTAATTCATCAGCTGGAAAACATAAAATAAGGCAAAAGAAGGGAAAGCCAGGAAATAACCCAAACACTACAATCTTGGAAATTTTAATTATGCAAGTAGCTGAAGTCCCTCCACAGAGGCAAGTCTCTCCTAACAAGAAACATCAAGGGACCTGCCACTGAACTGTGAGCTGCTGCTACCACATGGAAGCCAAAGAGCAAAGGACACTGGGGGAACGTTGAGACAGTAGCAACAGCCTAACTTTCCCATCCCATTTCCTAACTAAGTTCTATGTGCTAGCAGAGCTTGGCAACTCAAATTTATAAATAATGGAGCCCCACTTTGGTCAAGATCTTTAACACAATATCTGACTCTAAGCAAATGTGCCCAATTCTATTTCAATTATAAGTCAGAAAACAGGCTGTCACTTGCTTCCTGTCACTAAGGATCTTGGACCCTTAGTTATGGAGCTCAAACTGTTAGACTCTACTGGGCCTGAGAAACTAATATTCTTCCATTTTTGAGGAAGACATTAAAAGAGAAATCATAAAGCTCAAGTCCAGGCAGCAGAGGAATTAAAATAAAGCTTAAGTAATATTATATAAGCACAGAAGGCCTATACTGTGACAGTAATTAGGCAAAGGGAAAACTATTTTTACTATTTTAACATATGAAACAAAATGAATGCAAAAAAATCCACACTGTGGAAATAATACACATAAAATTATACAGTATATGAAAATAATCAAGACAGTCAATTTTTTTTTCTGTATCATTGATTGATTCAAAGAAATAAAAGAAATCCAAAAACACTTTTCAGTACTTAGTGACACACACTGATGTAAAATAAGCCAGGGCTTAATTAATTAGTTTATTAATTTTTTTTAAAGATCTTATTTTTAAGTAATCTTTACATTCAACAAGGGGCTCAAACTCACAACCCCGAGATCAAGAGTCACATTCTTCACCAACTGAGCCTGTTAGTCGCCCTTTAATTTATGAGCAAAAATGTGCCAATAATCCAAAAATACTTTATCCATTCCGCATCGATATTTTTTCTCTAGTAAACCTTTATCAAGTTACCAATCATTAGGTTAAAATGCCTTGCTTCCCCTAAAGGAACAGGAATAAGCACTGAGAAAGCAAAACAGAAGCCACAAAGGAAAGCCAAGCAGAAAAGAATAATAGAGGGAAGACATAACCAGAACAGCTGTAGCCACAGCTGAGGCTTCAACCAAACATGTAAAGCTACGCTTACCTTTCAAGTACAGGGGGTATTACTAACTCAGGTCTCATGAGTGCAAGATTCTGCAGAGCCTGGGCCGCTTCTAAACTACCAGTTTTGCTAAACATAGCCAAGAGGACAGGTTGAATAATGCATCGTACAAAGTCTGTAACATCTTGATCAGTAAGCTTATGGCTATCAGGCACAGGAGTTAACCAAGAAGGCTTCTTGTATCTTTCACGATGTAATCTTCTAACAACACTGTTTGGCAACCGCTGAAGTAGTTTCATTAACTTGTTCTGGGAATACAGAAGCAGAAAGTCCAAGGTAGGTTCTATTTCCCATACAGATATTTATGGTTCTTTTCTACCCTCCAGATAAAGATTCTTAAAATAGCAGCTCTTACAATCTATTACAAAGACCTGCATGGCATAACTAGATAGAATAAAATGCTATTATCAATTAATTATTGATGATAAAAATGTGTTTCAGATGTCAATTTTAATTTTTCACACTAGATGAATCTTCTATTACATGAGAAACCATTTTAACCAGGCATTATGGGAAAAAAAAAGACCCAAAACAAACAAAACCCACAACTGACATTCCTTTTGCCAGAATGTGACATTTTGTCATCAGTTACTAGACCAGTATTATCTTCATTTATTTTTACGTTCTATGAACATGGTAACTTAATTTGATCTTAATCACCTATATAGAGCCAACATTTATATGAAAGACAGAAAATGTATTACAGGTTTTACACAATAGAGCAATGTAAACTGTGTGACCATATCTTTAAAAAATTCCAAACCCTACAATGAAAAATGAACACACTCACCAGCCAGCGCCCATTATTTGAGGGATGATAAAAAGACGTGATGCTGTTAAATAAACCAGCCAAGTGTTTTTGCACTAGCTTACTTGGTCCACCCTATTCAAATAAAAGAACAAAAATATTAGTAACCACAGTACACTGGAAAACTGAAAGGACTGACAGGCCCAAGCTTATATATACCTTTCTAACATGGTACACATCCATTTTGCTGACAAAAACCAATTCTACCTCTATGTAAGAGTCAAAAACATTCCCCAGTGAACTTCCTACAATCTTCTATGCAAAACACTCTACTAAAAATACGGGCAACTTACTGAAACCAAATTAGATCACTGAAAGATCTTTTTCAATTTTGGGTATCAGCATTATTTTACTCTTCTGCAGTGAAATAACTTTTGTCACTAAGACTTCTCTTAAAAAAAACAAGAGTGGTAACACCAGGCATAAAAAGCATTCCTTAAAGGATTCAAGAAGTCAATTTCTTTTTTTTTTTTTTAAGATTTTATTTATTTATTCATGAGAGACACAGAGAGAGGCAGAGTCATAGGAAGAGGGAAGAGAAGCAGGCTCCTTGCAAAGAGTCCAAAGCAGGACTTAATCTCGGGATTCCAGGATCACGCCCTGAGCCAAAGGCAGACGCTAAACCGCTGAGCCACCCAGGCATCCCCAAGAAGTCAATTTCTTATTGCAGGAAATGAAGAAGTGATATTTACACAAATGCATTCAAACATTCTATTATTCCTAAATGTTTCAAATGAGTAAATCTGTTATATTTGACCACATCCACATTTTGATTCAAAAGAAAAATATTTTTTTCTTAATCTATTACCAAAACAAATACACCAAACAACAATATGGGGGAAAAAATGAGGAAAAAAGTCAGCTTGCATCTTACCAAGTTTGACAGCCCTAGAAATAAAGAACTACAATTTGGTTTTAATTTATTTTTTAAAATTTTATTTATTTATTTAAGAGACCGAGAAAAGTGAGAACACACGCAGGGAGCCTGACGCAGGGTTCAATCTCAGGACCCTGAGATCATGACCTGAGTCAAAGGCAGACATTTAAGTGACTAAGCCACTCAAGTGCCTCTATAATTTGGTTTTAAGACCTTCTCTCTCTCTCTCTCTCTCTTTTAAAGATTTTATTTATTTATTCATGTGAGACACAGAGAGAGGGAGGCAGAGACACAGGCAGAGGGAGAAACAGGCTCCATGCAGGGAACCTGACATGGGACTTGGTCTTGGGACTCCAGGATCATGCCCTGGGCCAAAGGCAGGTGCTAAACCACTGAGCAACACCCAAGGATCCCCACCTTCCCTCTCTCAAGATGATCTTTCAAAAAGGGCATAGACCTAAGGCAGACTGTTGAGTTGCATTAGGAACATTTCTTCCTGCTGAAAGGAAATCCATGTACACGTTCCCAAATGATAATAGGTCAACTACTAAAAAGATCATCATAATTCCATTGCAAAAAAACCCAACAAAAATATTAATAGTGTAACATAATAATTAACATTTTTGATTTATTATACTCAACATTCATATTTAATACAAAACTGTCAGTGGGAAAAACAGAATAGCAACATTAAAGCTGATAGTCATCACGATATAATTCTATGGCATTTCAACTCACTGCTGACGTATGATAGTCAACATCTAAATGTTTTTGCTCTTATGGAGTATTAGAAAGAAAATGTGATTTTTCCATATTTAATAATGAAATAGCAAAAATGGGGAGAATGAATTTTTTTTAAATCTAAAAATAAAATTTAATAGCCAAACTTCTCACAACCATCCTGCCTTTTCCACAAAAACGACCAACCAAACAACATAATCTGTGAATATATCAAATACAGAATAATTTTAAAAAGAGACAGCAGTAGAAGCAATATAAATGATAATCCAGAAAATTAGAGTATAAAATTATTCTAATATCCTTATTTGCAAGATGACACTGAAATCCAAGCATGTGGATATATTTTTCCTTTCCTTCAAGGATGTCAGTAAAGTAATCCTCCATATTTCTCCCTTTACCAAGATAATTTCCTTTGTATAGTAAGCTCTGTGTCAGTGTAATCTTCGACACTGAATGCATTCGTACTGAGCGTATGTAAAATCCTGAGTACTAATCACAGATTTATCATTTTCAATTTGACCTTACATTTTTGAGTCTGGTTCTTGATCAGTAGGGCTGTCAGACATTCTAAATCTCTTTAATCTTTGACTTCATTATTAAGAATCACTGGCTAGAGAGATTTACAAATGGTGCATTTTTCTACATTCTGGGTCTGGTTAGCATTAGCATACAACATCAGAAAATATCCAAGAATCCAATGACCAACTAAGACAGTAACATAGCCATTATGTGATTATACAGAATTTTTGTACAGTTAATACAAAATTAGATGAACTAATGTGTTACAAACCATCATAGCGGTGATCCATATCACAGCATGTCCTATATCATAAGCATTTGTTAAAAATCTTGGGACTAACACTTGACTGCTTCCCACTGGGAGGTTCAAGCTTCTCAGAATTCTTGTAAATATCTTTAAAAGAAAAAAGAAATAAAGAGTAAATATTTATATGTATCAGGTAACTCCTTAAATAACTGAAGTGTTATATTTTACTTCATTCTTTAAAAGTTTATTGAAATAATATCTACATTCAACATGAGGCTTGAACTCAGGACTCCGATATCAAGAGCTGCATGCTCTGATGATTAAGCCAGCCAGGAGCCCCTATTTACTTTCTTTTAAATGACACTGAGGTCACAGGGCTGTGGATAAGAAGCAGCTGTATCCATGTACCCATAAATAATCAAATGAGATATAGTTACACATAAAAACGCAAAATATAGACAAGTACAGTTAAACATGAAGTATTTTGGCTCCTTTCCATCTCTCTGCATATAAAATTATTTTTCTTATGCTTTCATTCCATGTCAAGAATGTACAAAATGCAAATACCTAGAATCCTTTTCAAAATTCTAACATTTATTTGATTTTTTTCCCTAGGTATTTGCATTTTAATCTGTCATTTAATAATTGCATTTTAATACAATTAAATTTATATTTAAAATCTGTCATTAGTAATAGGGAGCCCAACAGTGGGAGAAAATCACTTTTCCTCCTATACTGGAGAGTATAAGCAAAGGTAAATAGAATATTCATCTGCTGCTCCCCAGCCCTGCTCTACTGTCACTGTGCATCAGAATCACTGGATGCCTCATGTCAGCCCTCCTCAACCTACTGGAGGTGAAACAATATGGAAGATATTAAATGATGTTAAGAACACTGTACCCAGAGACACTTATAGCTGTATTTACTCTAGGAAATGTGATCTAAAAAGTGAAGAACACTCTAGAATAGCAATCAAAAACAATACACAAAATTTGTCAGGAGGTATGAATGTAAGACACCCTGAATAATATACTTAGTACTTCCTAAATTACTCACTTTGAAACTTCTATTTCATGTCCTACACAGGCAAGATAAAAATCACACATTTATGATACCTTGGTATAATCAAAAACTACAATTAGTTTTTGAAAATAAATGATCTACCCTGGTAAATTTTATCTTTTTACTAGTGGTCAACAAATATTTTATGAATCAACATACAAAACACACTTCTTAAAGACACAAAAAGTGCTATGAATGCTACTGTACTGTATGTTGTATATGTTGTATGTTCAAAGTTCTTAATTACCTTTGGTACATATGGATCCCAATCTATGTACCCTATATTATCGGTAGCCAATCGAGCAAAGAGATTTACTAGTTGCTGAAAGTAAACAAAAAAGAAAGTTAAGGAAATACACCTGTTGTTATTAAGTGTCACAGTCACATCTATTTATTGTTCCCAGCTGTTATCATTAGCACAGCTTAATATACGGTTTATGACTCATTTTCTAATAATCTCCAAATTTAAGTTCTAATTCTTGTCACCCATTTAAAATCAACTGCAGATGAAATGCTTATTAAAAGGGAAATGACAAAGCATCATCCACAATGCAAATAGAAGGAGAAATTTTAATCTAATAAGCATACAGAAAACATCCACTATGTGTATAGCAACATGCTAGTGAAGGTAATACAAAAGGAAACAAACAACAGCCTTACATTTCATGCATTTTATAATACATGTATATGCCTCTAGATATTGATAAAACCAAAAGAAGTATCTATTCGGTTAGAAACAGCAAACAGAAAAAAAAAATTACAACATTGTTAATAGTCAATTCTAAGGAACTGGTAAGATTTATCAAATGACCTGATAGCAAAGGAGGAAAAAACAGAATACTCACCCCCTCCCACTGTGGGAGATTTTGCACTGAAACCCAAAGGCCAATTAATTCATCAAACCAAAGTCTGAAGAAGAAAAATGTTATGAATAGCAAGTGATTTATAGAAAATGGTTCAAAGCCAGGTATCCTTTGAATTTTCTAATCTATTATTCTTACTGATAACTACACACCCTAGAAAAAATAATACTGAATGTTATAAATTTAATGGAACTAATAACTACTGTTGTCTGAATATTCCTCTTGTGATATATTTATGCCAAGAGAGTCATCTCATCAAACCTCTACTTCATTGGTAGGGGTGCCGGGGTCACTCAGTTGGTTAAGCACCTGACTCTTACTCTTAGTTTATGTGCAGGTCATGATCTTAGTTAGGGTCCTGGGATGGAGGCATCAGACTCATGTTCTGTGGGGAGATCACTTGAGGATTCTCTGCCCCTTCCCTGGCTCGTGCTTGCAAGCACACTCAAATAAAAAAAAAATTTTTTTGTATCATTAAAAAAACAAACAAACAAACAAAAAAACACCTCGGGGCACCAGGGTGACTCAGTGGTTGAGTCTGTCTTTGTCTCAGGTCGTGAACCTAGGGTCCTGGGATTTAGCCCTGCCTGCATCAGGCTCCCTGCAGGGAGACTGCTTATCCCTCTGCCGATGTCTCTGCCTCTCTCTGTCTCTAATGAATAAATAAAATCTTAGGGATCCCTGGGTGGCGCAGCGGTTTGGCACCTGCCTTTGGCCCAGGGCACGATCCTGGAGACCCGGGATCGAATCCCACGTCGGGCTCCCGGTGCATGGAGCCTGCTTCTCCCTTTGCCTATGTCTCTGCCTCTCTCTCTCTCTGTATGACTATCATAAATTTAAAAAAAAAAAAAAAAAGAGTTAAAAATAAACCTGCCCTACGACCCAGCAATTGCACTGTTGGGGATTTACCCCAAAGATTCAGATGCAATGAAACGCCGGGACACCTGCACCCCGATGTTTCTAGCAGCAATGTCCACAATAGCCAAACTGTGGAAGGAGCCTCGGTGTCCATCGAAAGATGAATGAATGGATAAAGAAGATGTGGTTTATGTATACAATGGAATATTACTCAGCAATTAGAAACAACAAATACCCACCATTTGCTTCAACGTGGATGGAACTGGAGGGTATTATGCTGAGTGAAATAAGTCAATTGGAGAAGGACAAACAGTTTATGTTCTCATTCATTTGGGGAATATAAAAAATAGTGAAAGGGAATATAAAGGAAGGGAAAAGAAATGTTGGGAAATATCAGGAAGGGAGACAGAACATAAAGACTCCTAACTCTGGGGAACGAACTAGGGGTGGTAGAAGGGGAGGAGGGTGGGGGGGTAGAGGGGAATGGGTGACGGGCACTGAGGCGGACACTTGACGGGATGAGCACTGGGTGTTTCTCTGTATGTTGATAAATTGAACACCAATAAAAATTAATTAAAAAAATAAATAAAAAATAAAAATAAATAAATAAATAAAATCTAAAAAAAAAAAAACAAAACATTTACTTCATTGTTAAATAATTACTATCCACCCCCATCTGATACTGTTGACAAGTGTCTCCTTCTCCCTTTCTCCTCTCATATTTTCCTATTACTACCTGTTCTTGCAATTCTCCCTTATATTCTTTCCTTAAGCCAATTAGTTTTTTCTTTTCTTAAGATTTTATTTATGGCAGCCCAGGTGGCTCAACGGTTTAGCACCGCCTTCAGCCCAGGGCCTGATCCTGGAGACCCAGGATGGATTCCCATGTCAGGCTCCCTGCATGGAGCCTGCTTCTCCCTCTGCCTGTGTCTCTGCCTCTCTCTCTGTGTCTCTCATGAATAAATAAAATCTTAAAAAAAAAAAAGATTTTATTTATTCATAAGAGAGAGAGAGAAGCAGAGACACAGGCAGAGGGAGAAGCAAACTCCATGCAGGGAGCCCTACGTGGGACTCGATCCCAGATCCTGAAATCATGCCCTGAGCCAAAGGCAGAAGCTCAAGCACGGAGCCACCCAGGCTTCCCAAGCCAATTAGTAATTATACCATTAATTAGCACCATAATAAATGTTCGACAAAAGAAATTAGCTATAAACTATTAGGTACAATTAAATTATCATGGGGGAAATAATCTCAGATTAAACAGAAGAGAATTATAAGGGCAAGAAAATGTTGGAATATTATTCAGCAATCTTTATGAATGTCAAAGAAAATAAAAAGTTTTTAGAATTTCTGAATCATAGGGGTGCCTGGGTGGCTCAGTCAGTTAAGCATTTGCCTTTGGCTCAGGTCATGATCTCAGTGTCCTGGGACTGAGCCCTGCATCAGGCTCCCTACTCAGTGGGGAGCCTGCTTTCTCCTTCTACCCCTCCCCCTGTTCATGCTTTCTCTCTCTTTCAAATAAATAAAAACAAAAAAAAACCCAAAAAACAAAAAAAAAAAAACACCATAAAAAAATTTCTGAATTATAACTAAAATTTCACAAATATATAGCTATGTACAAAATTTCTGATTTAAAACCTCACTACAGAAAATATGGGGGTTCTGGGGAATAAGCATGAACCCACAACAGAGTAATAATACCTATTTCCTTCCAGTCTTCTTTTCATACCTTTTTCTTTTTTCATAAAAATGTTGCTCAGTTGGGATGGGGGGGGCAGAAGGGGCAGATTTGCTTCTTCTTTTCCCTCTGCTCTTCCCTCCTCATGCTCTCTCATATGCACTCTCTCTCAAATAAATCTTTTTTTTAAAGAGCATAATCTAAATATTTTTCTTTTCTTTCTTTCTTTCTTTCTTTCTTTCTTTCTTTCTTTCTTTCTTTCTTTCTTTCTTTCTTTTTTTTTTTTAAGAGAGAGAACACATACACAAGGCATGGAAGGAGGGGCAGAGGGAGAGAGAAATTTAAGGTGGCTCCATGCCCAGGGTGGAGCCCAACACCGGGCTCAATCTTAGGACCCTGAGATCATGACCTGAGTCAAGAGTCAGCCGCTTAACCAAGGGAGCCACCTGAGGTGTCCCTAAGTATCTCTTATGCTAGGATTTGTTATATACCTAGTCATCTAGAAAAAAATAATTCTTAAAAACAATGCAAAGACTAGAATGAGTAAAGAAAAAAATTATTAAAAAAACTAAGAAAAACTACAAATGATGAATAAGACCAAGTTTTAGCAAAATACTTTTCCTTTTCCTGTACTCCACACAATTTAACATTTCTTATCACTGTCTATTTACTGATATTTTCTACTTCTTTTTGCACTTTTTATTCTTTCTCTTGATTTCTTAAAGTCCCTATCTTCACTTTTTTCTTTTAAGTTATTTCTACACCCAAAGTGGGGCTCAAACTCACAACCCCAAAATCAAGAATCACACGCTCCACCAATTGAGTCAGAAAAGGGCCGTGTAAAGCCCTCATGGTATTTGGCTTGACAGACAAGCATTATTTTCTCCTCATTTACAATCTTATGTTTCACCCTCCACACATTTTTCTTTTCTTTTCTTTTTAATGATAGACATATATATATATATATATATATATATATAGAGAGAGAGAGAGAGAGAGAGAGAGAGAGAGGCACAGACACAGGCAGAGGGATAAGCAGCTCCATGCCAGGAGTCCGATGCGGGACCGGGTCCTGGGACTCCAGGATCGTGCCCTGGGCCAAAGGCAGGCGCTAAACCCCTGAGCCAATTCAAATATAATTAACACAACAGTTGAGTTAAATTTTTGTTTACTATTATGGCTTTACTAGTTGGCTTAAATATCTCCACTTCTCGCTCTGTTCTATAATTTGTCAAGATATGTATATACTTACTTAAAACCTTTATGATGAAGTTCTGGAGGAAGGGAGGTAGGAAGAAATATTTCAAAATAAGTGATGGCCTTTTGCATTGTTACATCAAAAGGACACATTAAAGGCCGCCATTCTTCTAGCATCTCAGCTGTGGCATCTGCTGGAAAGTATCTGATAAAAAAGAAGGTTTTCATTTATCTGATCATTGGCTAAAAGGTCTACAACATTAATACATGACCAACAAAAAAGGGGGAGGTAGGGAATGAATTTCCTAAGGTACAATAGACCCTTAAAATGTTAACTTAAGTACATTTTTGCAACTCTAAAAATAAATACCTTGTAGCATTTAAACGTAAATTTTCTTCTTGTCTATAGGACTTAGAAAACTGCTATAAAGCTAATAAAACTCCTAAAATACAGTAGGAAAAAAATCTAGTCACAGAGAATCCAGTCTATAAGAAATGGATAATCAGTAAAATGTGAAAGAGAACAATAGTCCAGGAACCTCTAGGCACATATGGACCAACCATTTACTCTCACTGCACCACAGAGCTCTTTTGTATACAAGAGTAGACTAAACTAGATGGTCTGGTTTTACAGGTGCTAACATTCTATAAGTCTATGAAAGGGGCAGGGGAGCCTCTAGGGTAGAGAATATTCACAAAATTAAAATCTGAAGTGTACATCCACACACAAAACAGGTAAAATGGAGAAAGAGGACCCATGCATAATTACCAAATACTCATTAAGGGAGGTTAAAATAACAAAAAGTGAATGAGAAATTCAGATTTGGGCATGGCCAAAAGTTAGGAAACCCTTTCAAATACACGTGTAGGTTTGGCCTATGTGTCACATTATTAATACTATTATATCTTTGTTCATCTGTATTAATTAGAGCCACACATCATTCCTTAATATGAAAAGTAAAACTATATTTCTAGCAATACTCCTTTGAGTTCATCAAGCATCTATGTGCCAAATCACTATGCCACAGTTTAGAATGAAAAAAGAAAAAACAGAGAATATATTCTGCCTTTAAAGATCTCATACATCAATTCTCCTTCTAATTTTTCAGAGTCAACTGTTAGCCTTGGGTGTTCTATGAATTACCTAAGAGGCTAAAAACCACGAAGTACCCCAAGGATAATCAAATTGCTGGTGAGGAAATGCAGGCCAAGAAGTCACTACCTAGCTCAAAATGACGTGGCTTATGACTCAGCTTAGATCTTAAGCCTCAATCTTAAAAAGGAAACTACATCCTAAAAATACATTTGCTCGAGATTGAGAGTATAAAAGGTCAGCAACAAATATCTGATTTATAAAACCATTTATATAACTTTAACTCATAAGAATATGATAAAAGTGATTTCCATTCAAAAAAATTCACTGTATCCACACACAGCAGGATAAGCAATCTTAGAACAGCCCAGTAAATAATAGTTCAAGTCCACAGAACTGGTTATTTATTTACACTAAGCTCTACGTCCAACATCTCGAGATCAAGAGTTCATGCTCCACCAATTGAGCCAACCAGGGGTCTCAAGTTCATGTAATGGAGTTGAATTGATTAAAACTAAATTCAACCCATATTTATCTTTAAACATCAGAATATGCAATATTTCTGTATGTTCTACTGAAAGAGAACATACTTTAAAAATGTCTGAATACTATTTTATTACTCACATTTTAATACAATACCTACAATGCTCATTTTGGAAAATATTTTTGATCTGAGTAATGATATTCTAGGAAAATCTTTAAAATAAAGACAATTACACATAAATTATGGCATTCTTACTTTATAATGGGTAACTGACACCCACACCACTTAAAAATTTCTCAATTTATAAATGAAATCTGAATAATTCAGTTAAAGAGTTGGAAATGATATGTTGTGCCCAGTGACTAACATTAAAATGTTAAAAATGATTTATACCTTTAATTTCCTCTTCCAAGCATACTAAGAATGGAGAAATACCACAGAAATAAAAGAAGTTTTATAAATTGAGAAGCTACTTACGGTCGGCAGCTTTTCACGAGTGTTTTGAGAACATTTTCTACAGAACTAGGGGGGAAAAAGCCATTTGATAAATTAGGTTGGTGTATTTTGAAATGCATCTAATCCAATTAATAAGTACTCTAAGATATGCTCATACATTTAAAAATTATGTGTAATGCAATAAGTAATCTTTCTCTTTCATACAAACAGAACTACAAGGATTAACTACTTAAACTCTGTAATCTACTCTTTCTTTTGCCCTTGATTTGTTCATTCTCTGTTGTAAACTAAAGGGAAGAAAACTGGAAAAAGGACAAACTATTTTCAATCTTTACAAAGTAGGCAGCAATGACCATACACAGCATATCAAGAAGGATGCTCAAGTGGCTTAAAACTTCAAACACTAATTTTTATTTTTATCAAAGTGCTTTTACATCGAAACACAAACAGCAGACAAAATCTAGTGTGCTTATATCAGCAACTGCCAGAAACTAGTTTTCTGTAACCAATGGTGGGAGTTCTAGAACACAATGAGGTTATTTTACTGCCAGCAACAATTAACAAAAATAGCAACAGCCATCTTTTTGACCTACTTAAAATGTTAGTTGAGTAACATTAAAAAGCTGTAACTTAAAAAAAAAAAAAAAAAAAAAAAAAAGCTGTAACTTATTTCCAACTTTGTAGGTGGTTCAAGTGAATTTAAGAAAACATTCAGTATTTGATTATGGATTTATAATAAATGCTTGTCTTAATGAAAAGGCCAATGTGCTAAAAAAAAAAAAAAAAAAAAGGCCAATGTGTACTGGTTTAAACATACATGGCCAGAATGGAATATTTAAATTAATTAGACTATTGTCAAAAGAGGTAAAACACAAATAAACAAAACAAAGGGCACCAGGTAATTTTGGCCTGGAATTTTAAAATAAATGTGTGGCTACTTACAGTATGATGCGTACAAGTAAATAAAACAAGTCCCCAAATCTCAAGAAAAAAAATTAGGGGGGAAAGGGGTAACTTTCATGCAGTGCTTCCACCTGACACTTTCTCATTAAGCTTCTTGAAATTGTTAAGTCCAGAAGTCTATCCAACCTCCCTGAAAGCTTAAGAACTAATCTGTAAAGAAATTCCAAGAAATAACACAAATCAAACTCAGCACAAGTAATCAATTATACAACCAAAAGAGAAAACTATGATTTCATTACTAGAAACTGTAGAAATCCTCTTTAATTTCAAAACTAGTTAGAAAAAAACTAACTGAAGGCTACAACACATGAGAGAATTCTAACATTAAAAAGATGACCATATGACCAGAGAGACATGGAACATTTTCTTTGATTATCAAGGAGAGATTCTATCTTCACTCACAAAAAAGCTAAGCAATTGAGGACACAGAATGAGTTTAGAGAACATCTAAGTTCGCCTGGTTAAAAAAGGGGTAAACTTCTCCAACGACATTTAAACTCCCTGAAAACCATGACTATGATTTTTACCTCCGGACATTTCCAAAGTACTTTTAACAAAATTATGTGTTCATATACATATTTATGCATATTTATATTTATGAATTTACAATATACAGTAAACATTTTCTATGAGAGCAACAAAGAGCACAGATCTTTGGGTCTTCTTTTATTTTGGATGGAAGAACCCCGTTTAGAAACAAATTATAGACAAGGTTTAAAGAATTATCTATATCTAGTTCTACACTAAGTAACAGATCAACTCAACTTTCAAATGCAGATTTTTAAAAAGATAATTCTAAAATGGCAAACTTTCTGTCCCAGGAGATAAGCAGAAGATCTGTAATACTACCAGGTCCTAAAGTTTGTGTTCATGTTGACTTTGTATTTATTTTACTGTTTCTGTGACAACTCGTTTGAGTGCAACACAGAAAACCTGCTATTTTCTATTCCACAAACAACTTTCATATAATGTAAAAAAATGTTTCTAGAAGGCAGTGAAAGGCTGCCCAGCTACCTGCTTTCTCCAGTTCCCTTCACTCTTTACAAGAATAAGTGGTTAATTATAATACTTGATAGCTGTCACCTCACTCATTAGAGGGATTGGGTATGTGGGAAGGTGCTTTAGTTCATCTAAAATAAAGTCAACTTCAACCCCTCCTTATATATAAGGCCTGTGCCAATGGATTTATGCTCTTTATCCAGAAAAGGGTACAATCTCTCTAACCTGTGATATCTGTATAGTGACCTTTTGTGATTCTTGTAATCTCTCAAGATGAAGGGAACAATGTTTCTGTTTAAAAATAAAATAGAAGGTTAAGGCTAGATGCTACTAAACTATATTGCACTAATTTTTAGAGGGAGTGGATAATCACTACGTACTTTCTCAATTGTTGGAAATTTATAATACTAAAGTGATTACAATTCAAAACACTTTCTTTTTTTAATCAAAAGGGATTGATCTACAGAAGGAATAAGCTTTGAATGGGTTTTCTCATATCCTACTTCCTGTTAGAAAAGGCATGTTAAGTTGAAAAGAAAGCCATAACATATCATGCAATAGTTCATAACTTGGGCTTAGAGTTGGGACAGATCTATATTTGATTACCAGTTCTGCTACTTACTTTCTTCAATAGTAAAGCCTCAGTTTTTCCATCTATATAATAATACCTACCTCTCAGAAGGCTGTTAAAAAATTAAATGAGATAATGTAAAGAGTACAGTTATCTGGCCCAGAATTAAGCACTAAAACTGTTAACTATAATTATTATTTCATACTATCCAAAACAAATTACATTTTCAGGCTCCTCAAGAACTATTATCTTGTGTTCATTTTGCTTTTACATTTATTCTACTGTCTCTTAATAATTATTAATGTATGATTTAGGAAATTACATCTATTTTGATGTGATTTAGTAATTAAATGTAATTCTTTTCCCAATTCCCACCCTATTTAT
This sequence comes from Vulpes lagopus, assembly GCF_018345385.1. NCBI lineage: Eukaryota > Metazoa > Chordata > Mammalia > Carnivora > Canidae > Vulpes > Vulpes lagopus. The sequence continues at coordinate 38,960,415 of NC_054828.1, forward strand.
TAGGGCAGACAGTAAGTTCTTGTCCCAGTTCTTGAGCTCTTGTCCCAGTTTCAACAAATGACTGTATGAGTTTTCCTCTCTGGGCCACAATTTCCTACTCTTTATGATGACATTAGTAAAATAAATGCCAAATATATAGCAGAGAAGCTTGAGGAAAGCCAAAAACCTTAGCCTCCAGTTACACCATTTATTGAGATAGGGGACTTATATAAACCTGGAGGTTTATGCTTCCTACCTCCTTGGCCTTACCTAATTCTCTAGACAAGATTCACTTCTAAACCAGAGAAATGTATAGCAAATGATACATTCAAGATGAAAGCAGTGTGGACTACCCATAGTCAGAAGTATTTTCAGCTTGACTTGACAATTCTTGAACTAAAATTTAGCTTCAGAATTATATTTGCTTTTTTATAAATGAACTGGACAACTGTAACACTGACCTATTCTATATACCTCTGCCTTAACCTCCTTATAATTTAATGGTAACTGCCTATATAATATTTTCTTTAAGAATGTACTTCATTAAAAAAAAGAATGTACTTCATTTCATCCAAAGAACCTCAAGTTTTACCTGCTTTCTCTATATCTAAGCAAACACAACCGTCAGTTCATCAAACACTACCCATCTCATATCTAATCCTTCAAAATCTAATACTGTGTCATTAAATCAGTCAATACTTATTTTTCACAGCCACTTCACACAAAATTAGGGTCAAGATAATTCTACCATAAGAAAGGTGTAAGTAAAGTATAACATCTTCATCACTGAAGTAGCATTAACATTGATTTTTCATCATAACTACTTTCAGAAAAAAGTATGCCTCTATGGCTAGTATTAAGAAGTTGTAATAATCCTGACCACTCATGTAAAAACAGCATGCATAACTGCTGAGAGTGATAAGGCTGATCAGTGTGAACTAAATATTTTTTTAAAAGCTTTAAAAAGAGCAGTTCTATAGAAAGATCATTATGACACAGATACAACTTTTGGAGGAAACACTACCAAAGTTATTAATAAAAACCAACTACTTATTTTCTCATTTCCAAATAAAAGTGAAAGTGGTATTTCTTTCATTTATTTATTTATTTATTTTAAAGATTTTCCCGTAATCACGAACAAGACAGGGATGTCCACTCTCACCACTGCTATTCAACATAGTACTACAAGTGCTAGCCTCAGCAGTCAGACAACAAAAAGACATTAAAGGCATTCAAATTGGCAAAGAAGTCAAACTCTCCCTCTTCGCCGATGACATGATACTCTACATAGAAAACCCAAAAGCCTCCACCCCAAGATTGCTAGAACTCATACAGCAATTCGGCAGTGTGGCAGGATACAAAATCAATGCCCAGAAATCAATGGCATTTCTATACACTAACAATGAGACTGAAGAAAGAGAAATTAAGGAGTCAATCCCATTTACAACTGCACCCAAAAGCATAAGATACCTAGGAATAAACCTAACCAAAGAGGTAAAGGATCTATACCCTAAAAACTATAGAACACTTCTGAAAGAAATTGAGGAAGACACAAAGAGATGGAAAAATATTCCATGCTCACGGATTGGCAGAATTAATATTGTGAAAATGTCAATGTTACCCAGGGCAATTTACACGTTTAATACAATCCCTATCAAAATACCATGGACTTTCTTCAGAGAGTTAGAACAAATTATTTTAAGATTTGTGTGGAATCAGAAAAGACCCCGAATAGCCAGGGGGATTTTAAAAAAGAAAACCATAGCTGGGGGCATCACAATGCCAGATTTCAGGTTGTACTACAAAGCTGTGGTCATCAAGACAGTGTGGTACTGGCACAAAAACAGACACATAGATCAATGGAACAGAAGAGAGAACCCAGAAGTAGACCCTGAACTTTATGGTCAACTAATATTCGATAAAGGAGGAAAGACTATCCATTGGAAGAAAGACAGTCTCTTCAACAAATGGTGCTGGGAAAATTGGACATCCACATGCAGAAGATTGAAACTAGACCATTCTCTTGCACCATACACAAAGATAAACTCAAAATGGATGAACGATCTAAATGTGAGACAAGATTCCATCAAAATCCTAGAGAAGAACACAGGCAACACCCTTTTTGAACTCGGCCACAGTAACTTCTTGCAAGATACATCCACAAGGCAAAAGAAACTAAAGCAAAAACGAACTATTGGGACTTCATCAAGATAAGAAGTTTTTGCACAGCAAAGGATACAGTCAACAAAACTAAAAGACAACCTACAGAATGGGAGAAGATTTTTGCAAATGACGTATCAGATAAAGGGCTAGTTTCCAAGATCTATAAAGAACTTATTAAACTCAACACCAAAGAAACAAACAATCCAATCATGAAATGGGCAAAAGAAATGAAGAGAAATCTCACAGAGGAAGACATGGACATGGCCAACATGCACATGAGAAAATGCTCCACATCACTGGCCATCAGGGAAATACAAATTAAAACCACAATGAGATATCACCTCACACCAGTGAGGGGAACATTAACAAGGCAGGAAACAACAAATGTTGGAGAGGATGCGGAGAAAAGGGAACCCTCTTACACTGTTGGTGGGAATGTGAACTGGTGCAGCCACTCTGGAAAACTGTGTGGAGGTTCCTCAAAGAGTTAAAAATAGACCTGCCCTAGGACTCAGCAATTGCACTGTTGGGGATTTATCCCAAAGATTCAGATCCAATGAAACGCTGGGACACCTGCACCCCGATGTTTCTAGCAGCAATGGCCACAATAGCCAAACTGTGGAAGGAGCCTCGGTGTCCATCGAAAGATGAATGGATAAAGAAGATGTGGTTTATGTATACAATGGAATATTACTCAGCCATTAGAAACGACAAATACCCACCATTTGCTTCAAAGTGGATGGAACTGGAGGGTATTATGCTGGGTGAAGTAAGTCAATCGGAGAAGGACAGTGTATGTTCTCATTCATCTGGGGAATATAAGTAATAGTGAAAGGGAATATAAGGGAAGGGAGAAGAAATGTGTGGGAAATATCAGAAAGGGAGACAGGACATAAAGACTCCTAACTCTGGGAAACGAACTAGGGGTGGTGGAAGGGGAAGAGGGTGGGGGGTGGGGGTGAATGGGTGACGGGCACTGAGGGGGGCACTTGACGGGATGAGCACTGGGTGTTATTCTGTATGTTGGTAAATTGAACACCAATAAAAAATAAATGTATTATTAAAAAAATAAAAAATAAAGATTTTATTTATTTATTCATGAGAGACACAGAGCGGGAGGCAGAGACACAGGCAGAGGGAGAAGCAGGCTCCACACAGGGAGCCTGATGCGGGACTCAATCATCCCAGGTCCCCAGGATCATGCCCTAGGCTAAAAGCAGCTCTAAACCACTGAGCCACCGGGCTGCCCTTAAAGTGGTATTTTAAAAGAGCAAATATAATGTTCCTCAAATACCATGTTAAAAATCACTATACCTACCTTAATAATCACTGCTTATTAACAAAATAACCATAAACTATTTTAAATTTCAACAGGTCCTCAGAGAAATGACTTTCATCATTTCATTATTATGTTAAATTCTATAGCCAGAGATCATTCTTGAGCTGCTGATACTAACTTAAGCTTAGAAACGTAACCACATTTCTCAAGAAACCCTCCAGCAGTAAGAACATGTCATTTCCATGTGTTGAAGGGTGAACAAAGGATTTAGTTGTATCTCAGGGATAAGAATACCAACTCTAAGTCCTTTGTCAGATCAACTGAGAAACAAACACCATCAAGAACAAGTACTAGAAAAGGGTAATAATCAAGTTTCTCTAGAGGCAGAATAATATCAAAAATGAAAATGTTAATACTCTATGATCCCCGTAGAGAATGATATATGGAAGAAAAATAGATCTTAAGAAAATAAATTGAGCTATCTAGACCCAAACTGCTCATCATGAAAATATGTAAACCTTAAAAAACTCACAAAAGCGAAACTGATGGTGACAAAACTAAAATTTAAACACAGCAATTCAAATATGAATCGTCCATGCCCATTTGTAAAAGCTGATCTATGCATAATTCCTCCAAGCCTTGTCAGAAGCAAGAGTCTTCATTAATAACTTGCAATATGTTATTCTAATTTAAGTGTATGGGGCATTATTTTAGGAAATAAAACTAGGCCCCTAACACATAAATGCTTCCTTTTTAATGTAAACAATAAGTGATTCTTAAGTTGCTATTATCAAATTCAAACTAACTCCTTTCCGATTTTGATTTTTTATTAAAAAAAAAAAAAAGAGGGATCCCTGGGTGGCGCAGCGGTTTAGCGCCTGCCTTTGGCCCAGGGCGCGATCCTGGAGACCCGGGATCGAATCCCACATCAGGCTCCCGGTGCATGGAGCCTGCTTCTCCCTCTGCCTGTGTCTCTGCCTCTCTCTCTCTCTCTGTGACTATCATAAATAAAAAAAAAAAAAAAAAAATTAAACAAAAATTAAAAAAAAAAAAAAAAAAGACTCTACAATTTGCTTCTCTAGTAGAACCTAGAAACAGAGAGGAGTGCGAAATGTTCCCTTGCCCCTGAGGCATATAGGCAGAAAGTAAAAAAGGGAGAGGAGAAGAAGAGGGAGAAAAATAAGGGAAAAGGAGACAGGAAAAAAGAAAGTTAAAAAATCCTTGCTCCAAAAAATAGAACCAGCTTTTTAAAACATGTTGAAATGCATGGCACCCTAAGCTGTAGTTTCAAATAAAGACATATACACAAGTCACATGAGTTTAAGACTTGAAAGACAGTTAAATGAAGCAACCTTTCACTTTTGATTATAAAAATAGTATTCTAAAAATAGTATGAACACATGCAGTCAGCTGACAAAACTGTTTCAAAATGAATCAGAATACATCTAAGATGAAAATACTCCAAGCAAAACACCAATTCCAAAAGTATGCCATATTGAAGGGTTTTCAGGGTTTGAAATAAACTGTGAAGTTATAACTTTATCACTAGACTATGAACACTTACTATACTAATACACTAAACAGAAACTTAGGTAGAAAGGTAAATTTTAAAACGTTTAAATTGATTCCCTATTAGAAATTCAGTGGACGTAGACTAGCTCTGAAGAACAAAAACTAAAAAGTATTGCTGTATGGCTCTCCAACTGGTTTCTTTAACATTTCTGCAGAGAACTAAGACTACTAGATTTCTCTGATTTTAAAAATCAAGGCAAGTGTGATGAAGAAAGTCCAAGAACCAAAGAATCAGATAATCCTTCACAGACACATAGCCTGACCTGAATGGAAATAAGGTAACAGGTACTCCTTTCAAAAGGTGGTATCTGATAACAGTAAAAAGATTACAGAAAATTAGAGAAAATAAAAAAATAATTACAATCCTGAGAAATGTTTTAAGTACAATTCTTCTACTTTTTTTTTTACAGACATTAGTTTCTAATTTTATCTTACAGGGCTGCCTCTCACCAAGCAAGAGCCCCTTTCAAGAGTGATTCCAAATCCTCACTACACTTTGTGATCTCTTTAAATTGAAACAACCCATTAGCAATTAAAAAAAAGTCTGCATCAACAGAGCCTGCACTTCCTTAGTGTACTCCATTCAGTTGGAGGCACATAGCCCTGGGTGTGAGCACTCCAAGCCACTGAACCAAAATGGTTTATCTTCCTGGAGCATCAATTATAGTCAAGAGACACAGAGGAGAGAAATTTTTACTTATGAAAACATCACTTAATAAGCCTAATATAGATATGAATGTTTTAAAATAACATGTAAAATTTCCAAGAAATTTCTCACACCAGAGCACTTTAAGAAACACCTCAGAGCCTTGAGGAAAAGGAAAGGAGGTACTAAGTAGACAGTTTGATAGTACTGGTATAAGGAAAAAAGAATACTGGTTTTAAAACTACAAGATCCAGGTCTTACAGAATTCAAAATAGGAAAAAAAGAAAAGAACATGGAAAGAAAACATGAGGGCCTGATTAATGGGGCAGAAAACTTTAGATTGCGGGGACACAAGGTAAGCGGTGGCAAATCTTTTTTTTTTTTTTTTTTAAGATTTATTTTTATTTATTTATGATAGTCACAGAGAGAGAGAGGCAGAGACACAGGCAGAGGGAGAAGCAGGCTCCATGCACCGGGAGTCCGACGTGGGATTCGATCCTAGGTCTCCAGGATCGCGCCCCGGGCCAAAGGCAGGCGCCAAACCACTGCGCCACCCAGGGATCCCAGCGGTGGCAAATCTATGCACATGGAGGGAACATTTTGGAAATGTACAGGGCATTTTTAATGATCCCAATTACTGGGGAGGATTCAATGGAACTTTAGTGATCCTGGTATACTGGGTATCCTGCAATTCATGGAATAGCCACAAATAATGAAAAATTTTTGTAAGACTTTAAATGTCCCACTGTAAACTTAGATACAGGTAAAAAAATTTTGATCCTAAAAGTGAAGAAGTGCTTTAACCATTAAGTATTTTTTGCAAGTTCTTTTTTTTTTTTTTTTTAAGATTTATTTATTTGAGACCAAGAGAGCAAGTGCATGAGTAAGCATGGGGGTGGGAGGTGGAGAGGCAAAGGAAGAGAGAGAATTCAAGTAGACTTCCCCCACTGAGCCTAGAGACCACCAGTGTGGGGCTCCATCTCCTAACCCTGAAATCATGACCTGAGCCAAAGGGAGGCAGATGTTTAACCGACTCCACCACCCAGGCACCTGAAACACCCAAAGACTGAAGACTATTTTTACAGTCTAGAGCCAACTGTCATTACACTAGCAAAAGCAGACATAAAACATGATGTCACAGAATTTCATTAATACTTTTGTTGTTAAAATGCGTCATGTTAGTGTCATCTTTTTTGGTATGGCACAAAAGGCAGTTTACATTGTAAAAATTTGATATTGACGTTATTGATTCATTTTAGCATTGTTACCTTTCAACCTTATATTGTCCCCCGAAGTCCACAGCACAAATTCTCTATGACTTCATATATCAATGTTTCATTTCCCAATTCTTCCTTTACCTCTACTTCTTTTTTAATTTTAAGATTTTATTTATTTGAGAGAGAGAGAGAGTGAGAGAGCACAAGCAGGGGGAGGAGCAGAGGGAGAGGGAGAAACAGGCTCCCCGCTAAGCAGGAAGCCCAACGCAGGGCTTGATCCCAGGATTCTGGGATCATGACCCCAGCCAAAGGCAGATGTATAACTACCCAGGCACCCCGCTATTTCTTTCACAAGTAATAAAGTTCAAAAATAATTTTTGTGATACCATTCCGTACCATCCACATAAAGGATAACTGTGGCACTGTATTAGAAATAAGGCCAGCTTATCTGCAAGAATATCGCACTTCCTTTTCCTTAGCTTAGTGCTCTAAAATTAAAACGACTTCCCTCTCTTTTATATTTAAATAAGTTTTATCTGTTATTCTTTATCCCAGCACTAGTTTTTATTTTAATGTCCACTCATAATGCTGCTCTTTTATTTTCTTGTGCTATATATCCTAAACAAAATGTATTTGGACCTTTTTTAAATCCAAACTTACTCATTATAAGTACATGCAAAATCTGAATACCATTTTGTGTCTTTAGTGTAATGATGCCTGCATGTCTGAAATATGTTTTTTTTTTTTCAAGATTTTATTTATACGAGAGAGAGAGAGAGAGAGAGAGAGAGAGAGAGGCAGAGACACAGGCAGAGGGAAAAGCAGGCTCCACGCAGGAAGCCCAACATGGGACTTGATCCAGGGTCTCCAGATCAGGCTCTAGGCTGAAGGCAGCACTAAACCCCTCAGCCACCCAGGCTGCCCTATGTATTGTTTTATAATAAACTACCGTCTCATTATAGGAATCATTTTATGGTTAAGACATTATTTGTACTTATTTTTGTCATTGAGTACAGGTAAAGAGTATAGGTAGATTATATTACTTATATATTTCATTTCAGAATACCCAACTACACAATACAAAAGGGGGTCTGCCTGCTTTAAGCCAAGGAAAGATTTCAGCAAAGACACGATGTTTCTTCAAAAGATCAAGAACAGCCATGGTGAAACTTCTAAGGAAGAAGGTTTCCTTAGGAGCAAGAACATGGGGACGCTGCAGGAAAAGACACATGGTAAGCAGAGGATGAAGATGCAGGGGAGGACTCTACGCACAGGCTGACAGTAACAGTGTTGAGCACTGACAAAATTTCCAGGAAGGTAGAAAGCCAGAGCTGCGCACTGCCAGACTTAAAAGGAAGCAGCTGCCTTTGAAAAGGTACATCTCAGTGCAGGAAGTAAGATGCTTACTTATGAAAAAGTAAGTAAGGGACTCACTGAAGAAGAAAAAGAAGAAATTTTTGAAGAAATCGCCTTCTTTCCCCTAGCATTTACCAAAGATTTTCTGAGGCAGCCAAAATAAATCAGCCAGGAAAACTTCAGAAAGAGAACTGATTCAGAAAGATAACTGGTCTGTGAAACGGCGATGCCAATCAAAGCCTAAATGGCCTCATATTTTAAGAAGGCCCAGTCACCCCAGTTCATGCCATGTTTCTTCCAGCAGAAATAATACTCAAAAGGAACCTTCACAACAAAGCTTTTATGCTAAATTTTGGGTTTTCATACTAAATATTTGAAGATGTACCATTTAGCTTCATGATGAATTTTGCTCTATGGTGGAAATGGGTTTCCTTGTTTTAACCCATGGAATCTTCAGAAAAGAAATGATCTCTCACCACTGCATTTGTGACCACTAGCCAAAAACCAATTAGGGCCTAACTTCAGGATCACCTATAGTCATGTTTTGTTTTTTAAATTATTTTCATTTACATCATTTCACTATTTACTTATGACCTAAAAATCTGTTAAAGTCTGCTATTTGCAGTCATTTAAAAAAAAAAAATCTATTAAGGGTTTAACAAAGGCTGCTGATTTCAGTGAAACCTGAGAAATTATCATGGGTTAAAAAAACCGAACTGGGAGGCTACAAGAAGTCCTGAAATAATGAAAACACGCCTCGAATTGAGAGAGAAAATGCAGGAATAAATCCTTAAAGACTTATACAAGCCTATAAAATGGTGCTCTGCAGGAAATGAGTACATGTGTATGACAAACAACTATAGGTAATGAGGGGAGAGGCAAATTGAAGAAAATTGTAGAATCTTTCCTAAAAATAAACCTTGTCACAAATACTTTAAGAGTTTCTTCTTGGGGATGCATGGGTGGCTCAGTCAGTTAAGCATCAGACTCTTGATTTCATGATCTCAGGGTCATGGGTTCAAGCTCCACATTGTGGAGCCTACTTTAAACAAACAAACAAACAAACAAACAAACAAACAAACAAACAAACATTCCGAGCCCAGCCCAGTGCAGAGGATAGGAAACTCAAGAAGCTCTATGGGCAGCAGAGGCATAAGCTGCTGGGCAGCCGGCTCCCTCCTGGTCTCTCCTTCCCCAGGAGGTCAGTATGAGAGCCTTCAGTCCAGTGAGGTCTGTTAGGAAAAATAGCCTTTTAGACCACAGCCTGGTCATCTCCCGGCACAAAACCCTGGTGGAGGACCAAATGAGCCTGCTGTACAATATGAATGACGGCTACTCCAGGCTCAAGGAGCTGGTGCCCAGCAGCCCCCAGAATAAGAAGGTGAGCAAGATGGAAATCCTGCAACAGGGCACATTGGGCCTGCAGATCGCCCTGGACTCACACCCCAGTATTGTCAGCCTGTACCACTAGTGACCTGGGAGGAGTGAGGCGTCCAGGACATCACTGACCACCCTAAACACAGACATCAGCATCCTGTCTTCACATGCTGCTGAATTCCCTCCTGAATCAATGTCAAACGACAGCGCTCTAGGGCTGAATAAACGGTTTAGGACTTTCCTTTTCTTTGCACAACAGCAATGAATCCAAAGGATCTTTTAAGACACGGACCTTCTAGTTTTTTAAAGATTTTATTGATTTTGAGAGCAAGTGAATGCATGTGTGCACAAATGGGGAGAGGGGCAGGGGGAGAGGAGCAGAGGGAGAGAGAGAGGGAGAAGCAGACTCCCGTTGAGCAGGGAGCCCAATGTGGGGCTCAATCCCAGGATCCTGGGGTCCTGACCCAAGATGAAGGCAGATGCTTAACCAACTCAGCCACCCCACACCCCCGAACTTCTTTTCAACCATTTCACAAGGATAACAATACGCTGAATGGACATTTTTAAAAAATGGAAAGAAAATTAAGAACAACCATTTTCCCCAAGGTGACTGTGATATTAGCTATTTGTGAAAAAGACTTTTAAATGCCCTTTCTGTGGTTGAAAGCTTTTTTTTTAAAAAAAAGATTTTATTTATTTATTCATTCATGAGAGACACACACAGAGAAAGGCAGAGACAGGCAGAGGGAGAAGCAGGCTCCATACAGGGAGCCAGATGCAGGACTTGATCTCCAGGATCACGCCCTGGGCCAAAGGCGGCACCAAACAGCTGAGCCACCTGGGCTGCCTGAAATATTTATATACTGTTCCCACCTTGGGGACTGAAAATGTTAAAATCATAAGGAATTTCCTAATTTAAGCAGGCTTTGCCTTTTTTTTCAAAGGTGGAGAATGAATACCAGAAGGATCCAGTATTCAGTTACTTTTATATTAAGTCTTTTGGCCAGATATGACCTTTTAGACACAAACCTACTGAATGCTATGAGTACGTATACGTGTGTGTGTGTGTGTGTGTGTGTACACACACATGTGGTGAAACCCTGTGAGTTCTTTAATTAGTTTTCTTATACAGTGGCAGAGATGAACATTTCTGTATTCAAAGTATAATGATGTACTTATTCATGCTAAACTTTTTATAAAAAATTAGTTACAAACTTAACTCTTTTAGGCAAATAGATCGTGTGTTTATTTTTTAAAAGATTTTATTTATGGGATCCCTGGGTGGCGCAACGGTTTGGCGCCTGCCTTTGGCCCAGGGCGCGATCCTGGAGACCCGGGATCGAATCCCACGTCGGGCTCCCGGTGCATGGAGCCTGCTTCTCTCTCTGCCTGTGTCTCTGCCTCTCTCTCTCTCTCTCTGTGACTATCATTAAAAAAAAAAAAAAAAAAAAAAAAGATTTTATTTATGTATTCATGAGAGACGGAGAGAGAGAGAGAGAGAGAGAGAGAGAGAGAGAGAGATATTGGGGCAGAGACACAGGCAGAGGGAGAAGCAGGCTCCTTGTAGAGAACCTGACATGGGACTCGATCCTGGGTCTCCAGGATCACACCCTGACTGAAGGCGGCGCTAAACCACTGAGCCACCCGGGCTGCCCAGATGGTGTGTTTACTGAATGGCAATTGCCTGCTTTATTTCAGAGGACCAGTGCTTTGCTTTTTATTCTATGTTATAACTGAACCCAAATAAATACAAGTTCAAATTTATGGATATAGATTATTTAAGATTATAATAAACATGTCTGAAATTAAAAAGAAAAAAGGTTTTGTTTTTTTGAAGTAGCCCAATGTAGGGCTTAAACCCACAACTCTGAGATTAAGACCTGAGCTGAGATCACGAGTCGGACACGTAACCAAATAAGCCAAAGTTTAAGAGTCTTTTAAGCCAAACATGGTTAAGACTGAGAAAATTAAGAGCTAGATCAAAACAAAACAAAGCCTCGTTAACAGGGGAAAATGATGCTATGGAGTCAAGTCCAAAATTACTATTCACCAAAAAAGGATAGATCATCATATGGTACTCTGCAAATTCAGAGTAAAATACAAAACGTACCAGAATTAGAGATCTGGAAGAGTTAGGATGTACGCAAAAGAAGGTATAATCAGCCAGATGTTCATAACCCTAGTATGTCTAAACATTACATCCTAGTGCATCTAAACCAAGAAGCCATGCATTTGAACAGCCTGCATTCCACGAACAGCTACTGAAACTAATGCTTCTTTAACTGGCATGGGGGTACCCTCTGGAATATGCCAAGCTCCTCTTCTTGAGGCATTCATTTTACTTGAAGTATTAAAACACATGTGAATATATAATAAAGAAAGCCAAATGTGCATTACTTTCAATGACAAAATATTAGATTCCAAACAAAACCCTGTGGTCTCTGGCCAGTCTGCTAATGTTGGCTGTCAGATATCCTAATGGAAAATTCTTAAGTGCAATTTCAGATATAGTTTAAAGAGGGTAATAAATTGTTTTAGGAGCCAAGTTACAAAGCAATGAGCACACTGAAATGTATATTTGCTTGCTTATTTCAAATAACCCAATTATTTCTCAATTATGACCAAATTCTAAAAGACCCCAGTGCTTCCAAAGAAGTCCTTTAAAAGGAAATACTTACTTAGGAAACCAATTTAATCCCAGGTGCTCTGTCTTGGAATATAATATTCTTTCCACCATGTCATAAAGTGGTCTCCAAGGTAACTCCAAATCATCTCTTGAAAGAAGTTCCTTTTTCCTAATTAAAAAAAAAAAACAAACATATAGGCATACATTCGTACACAGTTGTTTGTGTAATACACCTACTACACAGGGAGGACAGTTGTTAAATGTCGCTGTCATCCTGGTAGGCCTTGCTTTTCCCTATCCACAGATAGGAAGAATGTACCAGATTATTGCTGTTCAAACCTCAAAAAACACCAAGTAAAGAGGGGCATTTAAATTCATGCCATCATTACTGCCAACGAATTTTCTGCATGCTTAGGAATAAGAATAAATGATTCGTGACTTCTCAAGGATCTTAACATATATATACAGGAAGATAATTCGTTTAAACGAACATATATTCAGATAACATATATTTCCATGTGCTACAAAACAGAAGGCCTCACAGAGGAGATAGAATTTTAATTAATTAACACATATGCCTTAAACCTATGATAAAATTTTCTGCAATCTTTTTACAAACTGGCAATTTGGGACTTGGGTCTTCTTACCAAAGAACACTTAGCTCTTGTTGTCTAAAACCTTGAAGAAATGAACCAAAACGTGTTAGCAGAAATCACAGGAAATCTACTCACTTTAACAAGTTGATCAAGAGACGGGCAAATCCCTGCATCATGCTGATTTCCAGTTTTGGAATTGATACCAGCTCATACAATAACTTGATAAAAAGAACATGATCTTCTTTGCTAAATTTTCTTCCATAAAGTCGAATATATCTGCAAGAGAAAAATCAACATAGACTTTAAAAATAAGTATGGTGACATATCCACATTCACTGCAACAATACTCATAACAGCCAATGTGTGGAGGCAATGTGAATGTTCACCAATGGATGAATGAATAAACAAAATGTGGTACACAGACACACACAGACACACACACACACACACACACACACACACACACTGGAGTATTATACACCCTTTAAGATATCTAACTGCTTTTCCTTTCCAGAAATTCCTCAAAATCCTTAGTCCACTAAAAACATACTTTTTCATTTTCTCAGGCTATTGTGTATTTATTTATTCATTCAGCTCTTTTCTTGTGTATTTATTTATTCATTCAGTTTCAAGGTCTAATCCCATGACTTCACCTTAGTACTCAGTGACTGGATAGTACGGAAGGCAGAGCCATGAGACTCTATACATACTGTTCTGCCTCTGCCAGTAACTACCGTGCAAGTTTCTTAACCACGCTGGAACAGTGAAGGCAATATATAAAAACCTCAAGCCCAGGGCTACCAAAGGTACTTCGAGTTGCTGAATAAAGGTGGTACAGCCTCCTGCAGCCTCCTTCAAGTTCACTCTAAATTTTGGAATAAAAGAATAGATGCTACTTTCAAATGAAAGCAAACTATATTCCTAACGACCACACAGAGAAGAGTTCAAAGGGCCATCCCTCCAGCGTGTCCCTGGGGTACAGTCCTCACTCTCCTCTGTGGCTAGGATACTTCTGTGGAAAAATTGGGAAAACACTGCTCTAAACCACGGAAATAATTTACCTATGGCCCACTTCATTTACTGTAGTAGAAAGACAACTCTATGCTTAATATTAGGAACAGAAGATTCAGAGCCCTAAACTTAATATCATGAAAAGAAGAGACCAACAGGGGGATTCCTAGAGGAGGTATAACTGCTGACAAAACTAGAGATGTTAGGGGATTACTCAGAAAGAAACCTCCTATTCTCCCTGTCAGCCAGGAAATAGTTCGTGTCAACCAGAAAGTGGTTTTCGTCTCAGCATTTCTCAAAATGCAGTCCAAGAAAAATGTATTCTGAAGAGCACAAAACGTACTACGAGAAGAAAGTTAATAATCACTTTTCAAGAAAATTGAGAAATTCTGTTCAATAAAACACTATTTTTTTTTTCAATAAAACACTATTAAAAGTGAAAACCCCAATTGGATATTTGGAATACAGCCCTCTGACAAGTATTCTTATATAAATTACATAAGAACTCCTTCAAATCAGTCTGAAAAAGACTCAATTAAATTAAAATAAACAGGTGAAAGACTCAGGCACTTCTCAGAAGACAGCATACAAATGACTATAAAGCATATGTAAAGATACTCAACACCCTTACTCATCAGTAAAAGCAAATTAAAACCACAGTAAGGTACCACTTTACACCTGCCAGACTGGCTAAAACTAAAAGCCTAATAATACCTAGTTTGAAAAAAAAAAAAAAAATCTAGTTTGGGTGACAATGTGGAAAAACCAGACTTTCATATGTTACTGGTGGCGACAGCCACTTCAGAAAAAGTGCCTGATATTACCTAGTTGAATGTCTATTAGACATTAGACTGTTTAAAATGCATATTCCTGAGTTCCATCTTAAATCTAGACCATTAAAAACACAAGGAGTATGAAATACAATAGAATTATTATTTTTTTAAATAATAAAAAGGGAAATAAAATACTCAGGGTGGAGTATTCATTTTTCAAAAACTACCCCAGTTGTTTTTTTCTGTATATTTATGTTCAAAAATCCTACTTTAGACCATATTAATATGTAGTCTATCCTTTTCCCAATTCATTTTCACATTAAGTTTTGGAACTAAAAATTACTAGTAGATGTCTAAAATACTTGAAAACCTTGGTAACAGTCATGATTGATCTTTTGAACATATTATTTCCTTAAACTATCCACAATATATAGATAAATCAGTACGTTCCATCCTCCCACAGGGGGGAAAACTATGAAAGATAATAAGAAAGCACTTTTGAACTGCTTCCTTCCTCCTCATAACCTTAATAGTGTGTTAATCAAATGCTTTAATTTTTAATCTCAAGTAAATGAGATTATGCCATAGCCTATCAGGAACAAAAATGATTTAATAAAGTGTATTAAAGGTTTTCTTCTACAGCACATCCTGAAGATAGTACATAATTCATTACAAGGAAGTTTAAAGTAAATACAGAATTATACGTTACTGAAATGAATTAAGAATTAGAGCTTGACAAGAGGCTAAAAATACTGGTTTTCAATACAAGCTCTGTCATTCACCAGTTATTTTTCAAGGCAATCACTAGGTTTCTAAGATTCTAACTAAATCCATCAATCAAGTAAAATTAACATCATTTGAGACCAACATTAAGACTATTTGTAATTATAAAACATGTAAGACATTTAGCAATGACATTTAACCTCAAGTAAATGCTTTATTTTGGGTAGTACTACTCAAAAGACAAAAAATGGAATTTTAGCTATAAAATTTAAAAAACCAGAGTTTAAATACATTTCATTTAGTTTCATTTAAAACACTCAGAAGTATTCATGGATCATTTAAAAAAAAAAAAAAATCCTACATCCAGGGACTCCTGGGTGCCTCAGTCAGTTGACCAGTGAAGCATCACTCGATTTCTGCTCCTCACTCAGTGGGGAATCTACTTGCAATTCTCTCCCTCTTCCTCTGCCCCTCTCCCCACCCTGCTGTCTCTCTCCCAAATAATAAATCTTAAAAAAAGAAAAAAAAAAGAAAAAGAAAACCTCACATCTAGCAATATATAAGTAAAAATCTAGACTATCAAAGTCAAAATACCAATTTTTTCAAAGTACATTTGCAATAAAATTTTCCTGGAAAAAAAAAATTGGAAGTCCAACATAAGAGAATAGTTAAACTGTGTTTTATGCCTTTAAATATAATGCAGACATTTAAAATTATGTTTTTAAAGAACTTTAGTGGATGGGAAATGAAATATCATTTAAAAAATAGCATTTAAAAAAAAGCAGGATACAAGCGGCACCTGGTAACTCAGTTGGCTAGGTATCTGCCTTTGTTTGGCTCAGGTCATGATTGCAGTTGTCCTAGGACCAAAATCCATGAAGGGTGGGGAGTCTGCTTCTCCCTCTCCGTCTCCCTAACACCCTGCTTGTGCCAGCACTCCAAGTGCATGTGCTCACGCTCTCTAATAAATAAAATCTTTTTAAAAAAGCAGGATACAAAACATGAATACAACTAAAGAAAAATATGTAATCATGCATTAAGATTAAAAGATAAAATAAACAGTGTAACAAGTCACCTCTATGGGGTAAAACTGGGTGATTTTCACATACTCCTATTTACCTTTGCTTATTCTAACTTTCTAAAGTAAAAAGGCATTATTTTTATAATTAAAATTAACACGTAAAAAAATTTTGTATCAAATTTCTGCTGTAAAATACAATGTTTAAAATCAGGTAATCAGTACTTCTGCATTTCTACGTTTCTTTTAATAAAAACGGCCCTTATGCAAAGACTACTCAAGTCCTATTTAAAAGAGCACAGGAGGCAAGTTGTATGGTTCTCACTAGCCAAAAATGATACCAGAGCATGAATCATGGTAATTAACTGCAATGTATGTTTAAATCCATTGAGTTCATAGTGAAACTAAAAAATATACATACATGCAAAAGAAAACCCCATTGTTTATGCCCTTGAAGAATGCTATGGGACCAATGCTATCATTATCTTAAGAACAGTAAACAGGGCACCTGGGTGACTCAATCAGTTAAGCCTCGGACTCTTGATTTCAGCTCAGGTTGTGACCGCAGTGTTGTGAGATCGAGCCCTCCGCAGGAGCCCAGCACTAAGCCAGGAGTCTGCTTGAGATTCTTTCCCCCTGCCCCTTTCCTGCTCCCATCGGCACCTGTGCTCTCTCTCTCTCTCTCTCTCTCCTTCTCACTCTCTAAAATAAATAAATCTTTTTTAAAAACCTGGTAAATAAAGAGAACCAATGAAACATTTATCCTGGCTCCTACAGGAATTGTACCTCAGGGTAAACAATAGTTCAGGAGGAAAAGTTCTTTAGAGAACTTAAGCTAATAAGCAAAGAACAGTTTACTAACATCAGAAAGAACCAGAGATTATGCCTCTCATGATAGAAGTATACAAAATACATAACACCTAGTCTTGAAAAAGAAAATGAAACTTTATGAGCTGAATAGTAGCAACAAAATCAATGTATGTCTTTAACATTTCAATCAGACTTCAACTAAAGGTAATTAAAATTACATAATTAATAAAGCTGACTTTAAAAGACACAAAAACAGATTAAGAAACTGTGCTCTCGGGGATCCCTGGGTGGCGCAGAGGTTTGGCGCCTGCCTTTGGCCCAGGGCGCGATCCTGGAGACCCGGGATCGAGTTCCACGTCGGGCTCCCGGTGCATGGAGCCTGCTTCTCCCTCTGCCTGTGTCTCTGCCTCTCTCTCTCTCTCTCTCTCTCTCTCTCTCTGTGACTATCATAAATAAATAAAAATTAAAAAAAAAAAAAAGAAACTGTGCTCTCTTTTCAATCTTCTGTGGAATACCTATAAAACTGGTAAAAAACTCACTTAATTCTAAAATGGACATTATTCTGGCCAAACAGTCTGATTATAATAAAATATAAAGCAGAAAATATTAATATAGTATAACAAAAATTACTTAAAAACACAATCTTAATTGCCAATATCAGACTTAAGGCATTCCCTACTCTAAGAGGTACTTCCTTTAAAACCAAAAACCTTTAAAGGTCCACAACCTATAAAACCACACAGATTTGGGTGCCTGGGTGGCTCAGTGGTTGAGCATTGGCCTTCCGCTCAGCGCCTGATTCTGGAGTCCCAGGATCGAGTCACACATTGGCCTTCCTGCATGGAGCCTGCTTCTCCCTCTGCCTGTGTCTCTGCCTCTCTGTCTCTCATGAATAAATAAAAAAATATTAAAAAAGAAAAACAAAACAAAAAACCAGAGAGATTCAAGACAATAATGACTATTCTTAATATTATTATTTAGCATTATTCTAAATCTAGAGATTAAAAAGTAAACTAGGAAACACAAACCAAGTTGTGGTTTGTGTCATCCAAAACCAGGAACAAAAAAACCCATTCATAGACTAAATAAGAAAATCCACAGAATTTGTTTCTTTTTTTTTTTTTAAAGATTTTATTTATTTATGACAGAGAGAGACAGAGAGAGAGAGAGAGAGAGGCAGGCAGAGACACAGGCAGAGGGAGAAGCAGGCTCCATGCAGGGAGCCTGACGTGGGACTCGATCCCGGGTCTCCAGGATCAGGCCCTGGGTTGAAGGCGGTGCTAAACCGCTGAGCCACCCGGGCTGCTCAGAATTCGTTTATTAAAATCAACAGGCTTCCGTATGGTACCCAGATAAAAAATACTGGTGAATGAAGCAAAACTGTTTCATTCATAGTATCAACTAAAAGATTCATTAGAAACTTCTCTAAAAGAGGACACCTGGGTGGGTCAGTCACTTAAGCTCCCGCCTTTGGCTCAGGTCATGGTCTAGGGACTTGGGATCAAGCCCCACATCCTCCCTGCTCAGCAGGGGGCCTGCTTCTTCGTCTGCCCCTCCCTCCACTCAACGTCTCGCACAGGAGTGTGCCTGCTCTCTCAAATAGATAAATTCTTTAAAAGTAAAAAAAAAAAAAAGAAAATTTCTCTAAAAGAAATGTATAGGAATTACATTTTAAAACAATAAAACTAGAGCGCCTGGGTGGCTCAGTTGGTTAAGTGCCTGCCTTTGGCTCAGGTCATGATCCCAGTGTCCTGGCATCAAGCCACATTGGGCTCCTTGTTCAGCAGGGAGCCTCCTTCTCCCTCTCCCTGCTGCTTCCCATGCTTGTGCTCGCTCGCTCTCTCTGTCAAATAAATAAATAAAAATCTTTAAACAAAATAAAAATATTTCTAAAAAATAATAAAACAGTACTAAAATGTAAAATATCTGAATAAATGATGAGACAGAAAAATTTTAAAACTTTAACTTCATACCTGATGGCTAGGGCTAAATGACATTTTTTTTTTCTTTTTCATCATGAGAGACACAGAGAGAGGGGCAGAGAGACAGGCAGAGGGAGAAGCAGGTTCCCCACTGAGCAGGGAGCTCAATGCAGGACTCAATCCCAGGACCCTGGGATCACCACCTGAGCCTAAGGTAGACCTACCCCAGGGGCCCCTAAATGACAAGTATTTTAAAGCAAGTAAAATTACCATGACCAATAAAATACCTGAAAAGCTCTTCCCTCTAACCAGAAAAAAACAATAAAAGAACAAAACAAAAAACCCAACCTCCCTCCACACTTTACTGTCTTTTCCTTCTGTTCCTAAGATATCACCAAACTGAAAAAATAAAAAATATAAAAATGCAAAATGTGCCGAGAAAAGCTAAAGGATCACGAGTTAATCATTTTGACTTTATTCCAGGGCTAAGCCCTTCATTATAACACATGATATTAAAAATGCAGATACAGCTTCTCATTGCTAGGAATAGGGAATGAACACATAAAATGTAGGGTTTTCTCACAAATCCACCTCTCCTTCTTTTATCACTCAATTAGCCATGTTTTCAAAATGCATTTCTAGATGTGAGGAAACATGTACCGGAAAACTAACTATACAGAAGTAAGGGAGATAAGTGAAGTACTGTCAGAGTTTTATGATTCTTTTTTTTTTTTTAAACCAATGTTTCATCATAGATGAGTGACCACTGAACTGAATCTTCAAAGATTAGAAAGCCATCATCACTCTGAGTAAGCAACCCAGGGTCAAGAAGACCTGAGCGGGATCCCAGGCTCAGTGGTTTGGCCCCTGCCTTTGGCCCAGGGCAAGATCCTGGAGTCCCGGGATCGAGTCCCACGTCGGGCTCCCGGCATGGAGCCTGCTTCTCCCTCTGCCTGTGTCTCTGCCTCTCTCTCTCCTCTCTGTGTATTCTCATGCATAAATAAATAAAATCTTAAAAAAAAAAAAAAAAGAAGAAGACCTGAGCACGTGGGGAAAGAGTCAGGTGCAGGCACAGAAGGAGACAGCTCTAGGGAGAGGAACAGAGCAAGAACAGCATAGTTCTGTGGCAGAGAGACACAACCAAGAGAATGTTCCTTATTCTCTCATTTCACTTCCACAGAGGTCAAGCTGAGGATCAAGAAAAGGGATGCACTATCACAAAAAAACAAATAACAATAAAGCATCAATTTCAAGTGTCTGCTGACAAGGAAGAAAGGCAAATTAGGTGTTATCTGAAGTGGAGAATATCTTCTGTTTCCATGCTCTAGATTGCTCTGCAACTGTCAACATTATAATCAGCTCTGAATAGCCAGAATATTTATTGATTTCAACACAGCAGCCAAGCCAGCAGGAGCAGCTCGGTTCTACAAGTTTGCAGAGAATTCAAAGTGCCCTACGTCAGTCCCTTGGGCAAGACATTTAATCTCTGTATTTGGAAAACCTGGGTTTTCTCACAAGGCTATGGTGATGAGAAATTGATTAATGCACAGGAAAGATTCTGATTTAGCTGATCTGCAGTGGGGCCCCCGGTATCAGTTGTTTTTATGTTTCCCAGATATTTCACTACATCTGAGAACCACTGCATCTTAGCAGACTGAATGGAGTACAAGATATGGTTTGAAGTTTATTTAAATCATTAAAAATGAAATACTTATACCATCTGTTTCAATTAATATTTCTTTAGTTACAGGGATAAATATAGCTTAACACATTTGCTTACCATATATATTCCTGTGAATTATTTATTCAATCCTTAGAAGCCTATCTATCCCTAAGGCATCCTATTTCATAAAGTCTTCCTTCATTCCCAACCAAAAGTGCTATCTCTGTCCTCTCTGTCCCTTAATAGCTTGTACCAAACTTGAGTTTTTTCCACATTCTATTTCTTACTAGATTTACACATATATACATTATTATATGTATATCCTATTTTATTTCTTTTAGATGACTGAAAGATAAGGGTAGCTAGGACCATTCCTCTATACAAATGTAACCCTCAACTCTAATCAAAGAATGAAATGAGATGGATGTTCTGAAAAATATTTTGACTGACCAAAACGTATATCTTGAGAGATACACGGTCTTACATAATTAAAAACAGTTCATGAGAGCCGATTCTATTTTTAAAAAGAAAAAAAAAAAAAACTCCTTCAAACTAACAATAAATATTTTACCAAATTAAGCAAATTGGCTTTAAAACATTTGAGTAGGTTTCCAAAACACACTAAAAAACAGGTTTGCTATTTTTACCAAGTACAGTATTTCCTTTTTATTTTTATTAAAGATTTATTTATTTATTTATTTATTTATTTATGATAGACACACACACACACACACAGAGGCAGAGACACAGGAGGAGGGAGAAGCAGGCTCCATGCCAGGAGCCCAACGTGGGACTCGATCCCGGGACTCCAGGATCGTGCCCTGGGCCAAAGGCAGGCGCTAAACCGCTGAGCCACCCAGGGATCCCAGCCACCCAGGGATATATATATGTATTTTTTTTAAATATATATTTTATTTATTCATAAGAGTCCGAGCAGTGGGGAGGGGTTGAGGGAGAAGCAGAACTCCCGCTGGGCAGGGAGCCTGACAAGGGGACCCTGGGATCATGACCCTAACTGAAGGCAGACACACCAACTGAGCCATTCAGGCACCCCCCAAGTTTAGTATTTCTGATGGAAGTCTCTAAACAGACAAGGAGAGCTGAAATAGACACTTCTCTTTATCCCCATCTATTATCACAGGCTAATATTCACTGGAGCTTCAGCATATTGTATTTCAGAGTTATATTCTTTATGACTTATTAAAACTGATATGACAATTTCTGGAGTAATACAGACATTCACTATTAATACCTAATAATGATCCCTCTATTCTTTTCCCAGTTGCTTCTCTCTGGAGGCATGGATAAGGGGCATTTATTTATCTCTTGAAATGCTTTACTGAATGTCCCTTAAGAGCCAGACATGGCAACAGGGGATGGAAACATTAAAGTAACAAATGGTTCTGGAGCATACAGCCTAGAGGAAGACAGATAACTAATTATTTCAATATAATGCTCTGAATACAGACTTTAACATTTATATGGTCAATTTGTTCATATCTCTGTTCCCCGTTACATGGCTTTCTAAAAATTCCTGCTTACCTAACCAAATCCCACCTCACAGCTCAAGTGCAGTTCTTCCCCAGGTAGTCTTCTCAGACTATACAGCCCTGGAGTTTCCTTCCTCTGGGATGATTAAGAGCAAGCCCTGTGGTCATCAGACAAATCAGCTAACACATTACCTCACTATGTCTCATTTCTTCAAAGGTAAAACTGAGATAACAAACATACCTCCAATTCATAGGGTTGCTTGTGAAAATTAAATGAAATAATGAATGGAAAGTCATTAGCATAGTGCTGGCACATTTTGAGGCCTCAACATATGGTAGGCAAGTATCTACGCCACTCATTCAACAATCTATTAACTAATGCTCTCTTGTAAGATCCCTTGGTTTACTGATTTTTTAAGACCGTTTCAACTTTTCATTTTCACTCCTTATATCTTTATCTTTAGCTCAAGGCGCAGGTGTTGATTAGATGATCTGAATTATAGAAAGAAACCTGTAAAATCAGTAGCTTTCATGTTTTGGGGGCCACAACCCACAATTATAAATGCATAACCCAGTATATAAACATAAATAAAACTGAAATTAAGGTCATAAACATTCACCCTTATTACTTCTAAATTTACTCTAATAAACCCCCTCAAAACAAAACAAAACAAAAAAACTGATCAAGAACTAAACTGATTTCACAACCCTTTCGTCATAACCCACAAAGGAAAAATTCTCTATTAAGCCCTAATAAATGGGGGATCCCTGGGTGGCTCAGCGGTTTCGCACCTGCCTTTGGCTCAGGGTGTGGTCCTGGAGTCCCGGGATGAGTCCCACACTGGGCTCCCTGCGTGGAGCCTGCTTCTCCCTCTGCCTGTGTCTCTGCCTCCCTCTCTGTGTCTCTCATGAATGAATAAATAAAATCTTTTAAAAAAATAAAAGCCCTAATAAATGAACATATAGATGAAAAATTGTAAGACCATACAAACTACCAAAAGAAAAAAACCTCATATGATAAAGTTTTAAGATATCTATTTGGGGGGCCCCTCACAGAAGAATTCAGGCAGTGTTTAGAACCATCTTATATAAAGAAGGAAGAATAATAATGTCAATAAAATTATCTTATATACAGAATAATATCTAATAAATATAGATATAATAAAATTTTAAAATTGCAACTGAGAAAACACACACTTTGGACCCTTCTGATTACAAGACTCAGTCGGTTAAGCGTCTGCCTAAGCGTCTGCCTTCAGCTCAGGTCATGATCCTAGGGTCCTGGATCAATCCCTGTAGGGGCTCCCTGCTCCATGGGGAGCCTGCTTCTCCCTCTCCCTCTGCTAGCTGCTCCCCTTGCTTGTGTTCTCTTAGAAATAAAATCTTTTTTTTGAAAAAAGATATTTGTCTATTTGATTTTTAAAATATCACATTTTAGGGCAGCCCAGGTGCTCAGTGCCACCTTCAGCCCAGGGTTTGATACTGGGGACTGGGGATGGAGTTCCACGTCAGGCTCCCTGCATGGAGCCTGCTTCTCCCTCTGCCTGTGTCTCTGCCGTGTGTGTGTGTGTGTGTGTGTGTGTGTGTGTGTGTGTCTCATGAATAAATAAATAAAATCTTTAAAAAAAAAATAACAGTTTTAAATCATTCCGGAATTTGTTAAATGATAAACTTTTTCCTGCCATACACAAAATAGGTACCGCTATTTGGTATATGTTGACAGAAATTTGACAATATTTTATTTATTGTGATGTCTGGAAGTAACCCACCTTCCCTCAGAAAAGAAATGATCCCAACTAAACTCTTGAGGAATCTGCCCCAAATATAAACACTAATGCAAAAGACTGCATTCATAAAGTTTCTTATTCTAAAAACTTCTACTTCATCCTTGGCTTAAAAAATGATTTGTCAGAAAACAAGATGAAATACTCATACTTAAGAGCCCAAAGATTAATTAACACATTTCTTTTAGAGTATCCAAAGGATATATCTTAGAAGATTAGACAGGATTTTTAATAATTCTTATGCAATTTCCAATTTATTTGAAACATAGTATTCTCCAACCCATGTCACAGATGCAATGGTGTTTGTTAGTTTTTTCTTGGGAAGGGAAAAAGTCTTTACTGTATTTTGATTTCTTTTTAATTTTTAAAAATATTTTTTTTCTTTTTAAATAATCTCTATCCCCAATGTGGGGTTCAAACTCACAACCCTGAGATCCAGAATCACATGCTCTTCTGATTGGGCCAGCCAAGGTACCCCCTTGTTATATTTTTAAACTCTAAAATTTAGGATCTATTTATTCTGGGAAAAAAAAAAAAGCCAAACTAGCATAAAAAAAGGTAATGATCACTACCAAAACTGTATGGTTCACCTATTCAAAAACTGTATTAAGCACACCCCAAATTATTTAGTACTAAATATTTAAGCATAACAATGATGAAAGATTTTTAAAGTCTCAAATTTACCAATGCAACCAATATAATCTGCTTTCTTCTCTAACTTCGCTAAACCACTCCCCTAGACTCCCACTTGTGATTATGAAACACACCATTCTCTTCTTTAACCAAAATGCTCCTTCCCTCTGTTTCTTTTACTAAATATATATACTTTCTTTTGAATCCTGTATTAAGATAGATCTCATCCCATATTTGTTTTCTCCATTTTGACTGTAACAGTACCAATTTCTAGAATTCCATGTTTTAGTTTACAAAGAAGAAAAAAGGTAATTATAATATTGAGTACCAATGAATATATACACCACTGTAGTGAATGCTGGAAGAGGAAGAAAGGAGGTAAACAAGGAACACTGACCTCAAGAAGGCTCACAGTAAGAGGGAAGATTATATACAAACCCTACAAAAGCACGATTAAGAGAATGCACTAAAAGGGAAGAAATGCTGAGTGTAGGCCGAATATGGAAGTAGCCAACCTCAAAATTCCAAATGGGAATATTTATAGTATGTGCTGCTTTTAACATTCCAGTGGCCATGTCAATGAATATAAAGGTTTTTTGTTGTTGTTGTTTGCTTGCTGTTGCTTTTATTGCTCTGTTCTCAGCTTGCTATTCACACTGCATGAGTTCTTGATCTAATTTTCTACACAGGTTAGTGAGAAACACAGATTTGGATTTTGCATTGAAAAGGAAAGCAGTGAGAGAAGATTCACTAGATAGAAATAAACCTCATTGGACAGGAAAAGTTAACACTCAGGTTCCAAAATGAGAAAATGGGTTTAGAAGTTATGCCATTACTTACTACTAAATAAACAAGCATCCCTTAAAAAAACAAGCAGCTACCTCCATTTTACTTCAGTCAAGAACATGTATTTCAAGGACAATTTTATTTTATAACACTGCAGTGAGACCACCTGGGAAAATTGTTTTTAAATGCTATATTCAGATTTCTGAAGAACAAGGGATGGTACTGTTTTACTAATTTCCCCCCCCTAAATGCCCTTCTCATTGTCTCCATTTAGGGGGCATTAAAACATACTGGTCAGAGTAAGTATTTTTTTTAAGTAATTAATACACTTAGAATTCGATTTTCTCTCTCCAAGTTTCATGATGCAGCTACACCTTGCCTACCCTATCCTTAAAGAAAATGTGTGCTCAGACTAAAGAGCACACCGGAACTTCTCAAGAGGGCCGAAATCCTTCAGTAATATATCCCAAGGACCAAGAAGAGTGCCAGGACCACACAAAGCACTAGCAAAATAACTGGTTCAAAGACTCCTGCCGCTACTCCTTTGCATCCAACAATGTATTAACTAATAAGTACCTTTGTTTTTAGAACAGAATTCAAAAAAATAGAAAAATAAAACAGAATTCAAGGAAGCCCTGGTTACCCTAGAACGGATTCTAGGTCTCCACAGTTGAGAGAGGGAGAAGAAAGATGCCATAAGACATAAATGTTCATTAATAAGCTGAATTTAAAATCATTATCCATGGGGTCTGTTTACGGTAAACCTTAGACGAAACAATGTAAATGGAAACTCAGAAGTAAAAGCACAAATTTTTAAGAAGAACTCCATGACGTTGATCAAAGTGATGATGGATTACTGTTCATTTTCCTAAGTTTGAGAATGGCCATCAGTATTGACTTTTTTGGTTTAATTCCTTTTGCTTTGTAGATACATACTGGAAGCACTTACGAAATGAAGTAATATGCTTCAAAAAAATAGTTGGTGGGTAGGTGTGGAAGAAACATGACTGGCAAGGAGTTGATAATTGAAGATAGGTGATGGGTACACAGAGTTCACTATATTATTGTCTTTCTTTCTTTCTATATGTTTGATATTTTCCACAATAAAAAAGTTTATTTTTGGTTGCTTTATTAAAGCAAAACAAATAAAAAAGTATTCAAAAACTATTCAGATCACATATACTGATAAATGAGATTCTGGCAAAAACATCCAGGCTAACTAGAGAGGAGAAAAAAATTGACAAGGTGCTTTAAAAGAATGATTAAGAGAGGTTCTTCCAGACACTTGGCTGGCTCAGTCAGTGGAGGATGTCACTCTTAATTTCAGGGTCATGAGTTCAAGCCCCACATCAGGCAGGGAGCCTACTTTAAAAAAAAAAAAAAATGAGTGAATGAAAGCAAGCAAACAAGGCAAGGAAGAAACTAAAAAGGTGTTTGAAAAATGGGAAGAGCCTCTCTATATATTTAAAGTATCTAAGTTTGAGATTGCAATGAAAAATTAAATGTGTGCATTTGTAGGTACAGGGGATACACAGGAACTCTTTTCTGCTCAATTTTGTTTTGAACATATAAAGCTGCTCTAAAAACTAAAGTTGGGGGATCCCTAGGTGGCGCAGTGGTTTGGCGCCTGCCTTTGGCCCAGGGCGCGATCCTGGAGACCCGGGATCGAATCCCACATGGGGCTCTCGGTGCATGGAGCCTGCTTCTTTCTCCCTCTGCCTGTGTCTCTGCCTCTCTCTCTCTCTCTCTCTCACTGTGTGCCTATCATAAATAAATTAAAATTAAAAAAATAAAAATAAAAACTAAAGTTGGTTAACAAAAAAAAGAAAAAAGAAAAACGTGAAGGACATTTTACTGCACTGTTACACAACTCTGCCAGAAAAAATTCATGTCCCCAAAATAATTCATTTATTTTGTTTTTTCTATGGAAAATCAACTTTCAAATCAATTCAACAAAGAAATTTTGGTTCCCATTTTGAGCATGGTCACGTAACAATTGCAAACTTTTCTACTACTTTCCCTAACTGGTTCTCACTGAAGAATCTGGTAATTTGTCAAGATTTTTACAAATAAAATGCACTTCTATTTATTGAGTACTTCACAATTTCAACACTTAAACATTAGATATCCTAAACAAGTACATTGTGTTAACAGCTGAGATTCAGTGGTTAGCATTTTCTACTTTCTCCCCCAATTCAAAGATGATACAATTTGGGTATTCCTGTGGTCAGATTATTACTTTCCACAAAAGAAGTTCAGTGTATTTGATAATTCATATCTTAACCAGACTTAAGTTTCCGGTGGTTATATAATCTAATTAAATATATCATGTGGTTTCAACTGGGATAATCCAATTCCTATCCAAGGAGGCTACATAATGTTCTTAATAATAATTAAACAAGGAAGTTATAGTTTAATTAGCAAGTGAAATGATTTGTCAATATAATAGTCATTTCATTATAATAAAACAGCACAGAATATAACATCTCATTATAACAAATAAGACATTTAAATCTGTTTCCTAATACAGCAAGTACACATCCTTCACTAAAACAAAAATTCTGTTAAAAAAAATGAAATATGAAAGAAAGGAATATGGATGGGGTAAACTTGTAGGAAAGGGTCGGCCATTCACTTGTTTTCCTTTCTCTAAACCAATTTAAAGGAACACAGAACTAGAAAGGCCCTTTGGGCCTAACTCAGTAATTTTTCAAACAGTATGTTTCAGAGCCCTTAAGCAGGCTTTAGGGGGTTCTACGATCAATGAAGCGTTGAGAAGAAAATCAGTGCAATCGTATCCTGCCCGAGGAGCCCAATACTGTGTTTAAGATTTTGCTTTTATAAAACAGTTCACCGATAAGTTTTAAGTTTGAAAAGCTACTAGGAGTCTACACTCCTCCCACTTTCCGAAAGAGGACCCTAAAGCTAAGAGAGGTTAAACAGGACCAAGATGATGATAATGTTCATGGCAAAGCCAGGTATAGATAACTGACATCTTCAGACTAGACCTCACATGAAAGATACAGAGGGACAAGGGAGAAAACTAAGTTTAAGATTACCCTTCTTCAACTCTGTCATTCTCTACATGGGCCATAGCAGTTATCCACCAACACCTTTCAACTAAGAGTCCAGGAGCTATCTTTACTGCTGTTTTCCAAAGATCATTAGGTTTTTGCTTCTCTTCTCCAATTTGTTTCCCTGCTTCTTAAAAACAGTCCCTGTGATGATATTGCCTCACACAATGTCTCTTTAACAGGTAGTACCAATACTTTAACTTGTCCATACAAGAGGGTTTGTATTTTACCAGAGGGCCAATTTTTAAAATACACAGAAATAACCTTTCTTCACAGAGATACCACGCTGACCCACAAGTTTCGAAATGGATTGAAACAGATTGGTAAGTACTTAGTGAGGTAAAAAGTAAAAAAAAAAAAAAAAAAAGGTGGGGGGGGAGCAGGAGACTGTGATGCCCAGATGAGGGGTGTACACTTCTGGTATGCGATCTAGTCCCAGTGCCTCTGAACCGCATTTACACTCTGGTCCGCTTGAGGAATGTGCTTGATCTATGCAACTATTTCCAGTACTTTACAAGTTGCTCAAATAGTTCTAGCAGAAAGATACACACTAGCTTATTTGAGGCTCTACAGAATAAAAAATAAAATCATAAAATACCAGACCAGGAATGTTTCTCAGGATGATTTAGTCCAACCCCCTCATTTCTTTCACAAGAATACTGAAACACACACACACACACACACACACACACACACACGCCAAAAAAAAAAAAAATACTGAAACACATAATTAAAGTAACCTTCCCACAGTCACAGAGCTACTGGTAAAAGTTGTCAGGTTTTGTTTCCCTTACTACTTTCCATTCTACTACAAGTACTAAATATGATCACTACTCAGGTAATTGACAGCTATCATCACATGTTTTGGCATCATTTAGACATAAACTTGTGCAACACACAAGCCTTATTGAAAAACAACAAGCACAACTATAAACAGGTCACCTCAACATGACTTCGGAGAAAAAAAATACATCCAAGATCACAACATGTCCCACCAGGTTCAAAATGTCTCCTAGTGTAATCCTGAGAATTAGTTTGCAGCATTAGCCACTGTTTCAAAATAACATTCTGACAGCACTTCTTGCTGGTTATTTAGACCTTAATGGTTTGGGGTTCATAGGCTAGTAAGTCTTATTAACTGCACTCTTGCCCTAAACAGCAAGGACTGTCTCCACTGTATTTTTAGCCATTTCTAGGTAAAAGCTACTTCTACCTAGTAAGTCAAAAATAACCAAACTCTAGATGCTAATTTGCCAAGCCTAGTAATATGTCAGAAAACAATGCTTAACTCTACCTGTGTAGATTCCAGATTCAGAAATCCAAACGAGATATGCATTTTCACACCGGTATACTTATACATTGTGCATCTAAAAGAAGCTGTGTCCCCCAAAATGGTTATTTTCTGGTAAATCTAGTAAGTGATTAAAATGGGGAATTACTGAGACTGACAAAATAACTTTATTTTTCCTATATGTAAGTAACACAAACACAGAGGAGGATCACTTGAAAAATCATCTGATTTTAATCACTTATCAAACATTCCTCTGTTCTGACTGAAAATGGTTCTTCTCCCTGTTGCATTTCTTCCTCCCTCAAGTCTCTTATGAATCCTAAATACACAAACTTCTTTATACTCTAATCAAGAGGAGAGCTGTTAACCTTGACATTTTATTATGGTCACTCTTTTTGAAAAGGGCAAATTAAGTGCTTTACTTTTGCTTTTTAATTAAAAAGGTAATTATTCCCACCACCACCACCACCACAGCCAAGTGGAGATGAGAAATTTGTCAGAGGCTCCCTAATAACTGGCAGATAAGAATCATCCTGTGAGGAAATGTAGAGAAGACTATTGCATTACAAAACCCTGAGTCATCACCCAGTTCACTCAGCAGATTTGGGTAAACACAGGATAAGTGACTTAGGTCTTGTGTTTATCCATCCATAACCACATGCGTGAATGCGTGAACATACCATGTTACCAGATTTGGTGCACAGTCAACCAAACAAGATACAGCACAAGTTTCTTCAAAAATCCTTCTGACACTTTTAAGATGCTCATCTTGCTGGTACTTAAGACATAAATGGTCGGGGTTTATAAATAAACAAAGTCTCTAACCTTTCCTCCCAGGTTGTACTTTTATTTGCTTTCCCCCTAATTTCAATCGCACTATAGTCTGCAGGGTGTTTGTGCCAAAAAAAAAAAAAAAAAAAAAGTTACAGCAATAAAAGAATAACGTAACAACTGAAACTGATGTAGGTCATCTATATTCATCTGAGCGACTCCAATTAACACAAGTCAGGTACTAGTAACGCCCTGGACAGTCTGACAGCTCTCTTCTCTATTTTCCTTAGGGTCGCACATTTCCAAAGGAAATGTCACAACTGGAGAAACACACACTTTCCCGAGGTTCTAAGGCTCAACATCCTCAGCATTAACGTCTAGTATACAGCCCAAGAAGGCAAGGCGCTAAGGGCTGATTTCAACCCAATCTTTTCAGTCAAAAACACGAAGACCGAGCAGGCCCGAGAGAGCAGAACCTACACGGTCCCCACGGCCTCCTTGCCATTCAGAAAGTTACTAGACATGAATTGAGGGATATGAAGAGGCGGAGACCGTAGAGGAAGAGCTGGAGGAAGCCCCGGGAGAAGTCGAGAGTCGCTCCCCCATAGATGAATCATCTCTGCACCTCCTCCTCCGTGAGCAAAGGTCCAAGAAGGACCCTTGGGGGGGGGGGGACCGCTCACCTCCTTCCCTGGGGGCGCGGTGCCCTCCGGCTCCCCGGGGCCCCGCAGGTCGGAGGACAACAACCCGGACCCTCGGGGAGGACGTCGAGGGCTGCTGAGGACCAAGGAGGTCCCGCAGCAAAGTGGCAGGGAGAGGGCTGGAGGGATGCCCAGACTACTGCTCCGGGACCCCCGGCCGGAGTCGGGGCAGAGCGGGGTCCAGCCGTCCCACGCGGACAAAGAGCCGCCCCCGCCCCCGCCCGGCCGCCCTCCCAGGGCCTTTGCCCCCCTCCCCTCCCCCCCGCAGGCCCGAGCACACTTACGTGGAGAGTTTCCTGGTCCAGAAGAGGCCCCCGGGCCACAGCTCTTGGAGCTGCACGGCCCGGCCCAGGTTGCTTTTGATCTGGGCCAGCTGCAAGTCGGACTCGGCGTCCAGCCGCCCGGCGTAGGGCAGCAGCTTGTTGTAGACGATCTCCTTCTGCGGGACGAAGCTCCGCGGGGCCGGGCCGGGCCGCCCGCCGGGCTCCGGGGGGTCCCCGCCGCCCGCCAGCTCGGCCGGCTCCATGAGCCTAGGGACACCCCCCCCACCCCCTCCCACCCTAGCCCTCCCCGGCCCCCACCCCTCTCCGGGCTCCGCCTCCTCCGCGTCGTCGTCGCCCCGCGGCCGCCGGCGGCCCGTCGCCCTCGGCCCGACCGCTGGGCCCCCTCCCCTGGCCGGCGCGCTGCTGGCCCCCGCGCGATCCCGGTTCGTTGGCGGCGGCAGCGGCCGCTCCGCCCGCCCCGCACCGGCTCGGCTGGTGACGCTGCAGCAGCCGGGCCCGCAGGTTCCGGACGGGCCTCAAGTCACTTCCGGGGCGGGGCGACGGCGGCGGGGGCGGGGCGACGGCGGCGGGGCGGGGCGGCGCGACGGAGGCGACGGCGGCGGCGGGAGCGCAGCGGGCCCGGCTCGGAGCCCCCACCGCGGGCCGCACCCGCCGAGCGCGAGGCCGCCCCGCCGGAAACACGAGGCCGAATTCCAAGCTATTGTCCCTCCTCGCCGGGGTCGCGCGCTCCCTGCGGAGGTCGCGGCGCCTGCCTTCCGCCAGGCAGTGGGCCCGGGCCCCCACCCCAGGGGTGGAAGAACCTAGGTACTCTCTCCCCTCACTTGTTGCCTGCAGACGTGCCTTACTCCGTCTCCCTTGAGCCCGCCTCTTTTCTGCTGTCCCTCGGGCCACAGAAGTGAATAGGTACTCATTCAACAAATATGAATTGAACTACTGTTTTGTGTGTCAGACGCTGCTCTTAGGCCCTGGGGGGTGGGGGGAGGGGGAAGAAGAGCACGTGGTTTCTGCCCTCCAGGGTTTTACAGTCAACTGGGCCTTGAGGGAATAGGCAATTGCAAGACAGTCCTCTAATTGCTGGATGAGCACCGGACGCCCTGGGAACACCTAAAGAGGAGTTAGGTCAAACTGGAGGGGGGGGGGGGTTGTCAAGCAGTTTTCTAGAAGATTCCTGGATGTGATTATCCATAAAGTTGAAGTTAAAAGGGGCTGAATGCGGAGTCGGTCAGGAAAAGGAGGAGGTTTATCTCCGCTGAGGGGACCTTGCAAGCATGCCCTCTAGGAATTCAGAGAAATTCAGAAGGGCTGCAGGTTGCTTGCAAGAGGGGAGCGCAGGGGCGAAACCTAGGGAGAAATGCTAGGGAGTTTTCAGAGCTTTGAGCCTCAAAACAAGAAAACTGTGAAGCACTTTAGGCAGAGAGTGGCGTGATATACTTTACAATTTTCAAAGAATCACTCTGACTTTAGGTACTGCATAGATTAACTCAGACTCGGATGAGAAACTGGAAGACCCCTTAAGAAGTTGTGACATAATGATGGCCTGGATGTCCGCTGAAATGATTTGAGAACTACTGCCCAAAGAAGAATGGCCTGGGCTTGGTAGCTGATTGACTCTCAAGACTGAAACAATGGGAAAAGACTGGACGATTGCAGATTTCTGGTTTGGGAAGTTGGAGAGATAATAAAAGTCCTTCACAGAAACAGATTTAGAGGCAGAAATGCCTAAAGGGTAGAAAAGTACTTTGATATATACATCAGGAGGCTGATGGAAACTGACATGCATTTATTAGCAGTATAGGTAGGCTTGGAGGGAATGAGAGAGAGACTGTTAAAAGGTAACTGAGGCATATTAAAAATGTTAAGAGTTTCTTGAGAAAAAGTCTCTTGGAATTGGGCAGGGCCAAACCAAAAGTGTTTAGGAGCTCCTACAGGAGCCTGGGGAAAGATTTATGTAGGGGTGTGGAGACAAAGGAAATTATTTGATTGCCATAGCTCAAAACCTAGTGCGCTGTTTGTGACTGGTTGTTCTTAGTGTTTAGGTTTCATAACCTTGAGGCATTGACACAGATTTCGGGCAAAGACATTAGAGCCACTTTAGTCTAATGGCCTTTATGTTCTTAACAGTATAAAAAGAATTGGGCCCTTCACCAAACTTTCAGGAGTAACCATATTTAAGGATGAATAGAGAAAGAGGAGAGAAACCACAAAGAGTACTCCCGAGAAGCATTCGGGGAAGTAGGAATTCTAGCAAGGTGGGCATTCCTAAAGATGGAGTGTTTCAGATGGAGGAAGTAATCAATGTACCTAAAGTGGTTGACCAGTCAGTCAAATGAAGTGAGACCTGAGGAGTGTTTATTGGAGTTACTCATGTGACAGATAACAGTTTCAGGGGAGTGTAGGAATGGAAACCAGATTACAATGACGATGGGAAAATAAATATCTAGAGACATAAAAAGTGGACAACCTTTTTTTAAAAGTTTGGGTG
This sequence comes from Vulpes lagopus, assembly GCF_018345385.1. Classification (NCBI taxonomy): domain Eukaryota; kingdom Metazoa; phylum Chordata; class Mammalia; order Carnivora; family Canidae; genus Vulpes; species Vulpes lagopus. The sequence goes on from NC_054828.1 coordinate 38,994,442, forward strand.
GGAAGAAAAAGGGAAATAAGAAGGTAGTTGGAATAAAAAGAAATATTTTAAGATGGGATATGTTTTCAATATTAATGAGAAGGAGCCAGTGGAGAAAGGTTGAAGATATGTGGGTGAGGATGACAGAGAGTGGGAGAGAATGTGGAGTCATTGGCCTCTAGCAATAAACCAGACTGTGCTTCCATTGTCATAGGAAGGCAGAGGAGGATAGGTGCAAAAGCAGAAAGGTTTGCAGATGTGGCTGGAGGTTGGAGGAGTTCTTTCTGGTAGTTTCTCTCTCTCTCTCTCTCTTTTGTGAAATAAGAGAATGAGAATGATGGGAGGAAGTGGGGCAAGGGAGGTTTAAGGAGATTGGGAAGGGTTAGAGTAGACTTAAAATTCCGAAAACTCATTGGAGAAACACAATTACTTGTCAGTTAAGTCTGGAAGCATGAATTTAGTCTCATCTGCATGAACAGTGTAGTGATTTCCCCCCAGGAATGTTTAGTAGCCCAGGATTATATACTATGCAGTCTGGTATGATACAATGACAAAGGAATAAGGGTGTATGTTAGTGGTAGTGATGGTACTGGTGTTAGCTACCACTGTTGAGCACTTCTCTCAGCCAGTGCTTTACCTACAATATCTCCATGAATTTTCTAAGTAGAGATCATTGGGTTGAGAATATTTAAAAGAGAGTGGTTAATGTCAACATTTTGGCTGAGGTCTAACTGAAGAGAGAAGGAGGCTAATAGAGAGGTCAAGGGACGCAGATCCCGATGAGGTACAAGAGCAATGTGAATGGATTAGCCTGAGCAAGGGATCTGGAAAAACAGGAATATTTGGATTTAAGATTTCAAAGAGGCCGTTCCGATGATGTCAATTTCCCTGGAAATGGATGTCTGAACTAGAAAGGTCAAAAGAATTATTGGAACAAAAAAGTTTAAGTCTCCTTCTGTTATTCTTTGTGAAGTTTAATGGAAAACACTAGTGAAACCTCTTCAGGTGAGAAAGTTGAGAGACCTTAAGTTTCTCTGTGGACCTAGTGTAGTCATCATTGGAGACAGTGACCCAAAGCCTGGGGTTAATGTTCTCATCTCAGACCAACTTCAAGCATTTTTTATCTTTTAGAGCTCAGGATATTCTGCCAAAAGATAACGGCATATTATGCAGACCCTGAGGGAGACATTGGCCTCTTATCAGACCCCTCCAGGAGGCTAAAATCACTATTCCTGGAAAGTGCAAGAGCCCTTCATAAAAATATTCTGAAGACAGAGGTCCCTTCTCAGGCTAGAGGAACTGCTAGAGATAATTACCAATCAAGTATTTATGCCTTTGGTTCACTACTTGATAATCCACTAAGTAGTTAAAAAAAAAAAGACAGGTTGTTAGTTTCCTGACTTTAGAAGTATTTGAATTGTATTAGAAAGATTCATTCTAATATAATCAAATGTCCAAACTCCTGCTGTGTTGCAGTTACTAAGGCACAAAAATATTGGACCTGAGAAATGAGAGGTTTTTTTTTCCCCTAGTTCCTATCTGATTTTTTTTTTTAAAGTAGGGTCTGTGTCCAACATGGGGCTTGAACTCACAACCCTGAGACCAAGAGTCACATGATCCACTGACCAAGCCAGCCAAGCACCCCATAATTCCTATATGATTTTTTAAAAGATTTTATTTATGTATTTATTTGAGAGAGAGAGCACTCTCGAGCAGAGGAGGGGAAGAGGGAGAGGGAAAGAATCTCAATCAGATTCTCCCTCCATCTTACAACCCCAAGTTCATGACCTGAGCAGAAATCAAGAGTCAGATGCTCAGCCGACTAAGCCACCCACACACCCCTCCTATATGATTTTTAAGTTTTGGAGTTTTTCATCCAAAAGCCCTTCTCATCTAGCCACAGCATCCACTTCACTTCATTAGAGTATATTTGGAATTCATTTTTTTACTAAAGAGGAAATCACAGCTAAAGGAATGAATTTTTCTATGATAATTAGTTTTTCCCTTTGTTAGGCATTTTGCCATTTTACTATGATGTAGCTAGATGTAGACTTCTTTTTATTTATGTTGCAGGGATATGTGTTTCTTAAATGAAAAGATTCATATCATTCATCAATCTTGCTAAATTTTGGGCTATTAACTGTTCACAATTTTTCTGTTCCTCTTCTCTCTTTGTAGAATTCCCATTAGACATATATTATACCTTTCATTCTGATCTCTATATTTGTTACTTTCATTTTGCAAGTCTTCATTTCTTTATCTCATTCTGGATAACTTTATCAGACCTATTTCTAACTCATAGAATTCTTTGTTATTCTGCATCTGATCTGTCCATTGAGCTTCTAGTTCCAATGATTATATTTTTAGTTTTAGAAGTTCTACTTAGTTCCTTTCCAAGTCTGCTATTCTGTTTTTCACTGACTTATGTTCTTTATGGTTCCAATGACTTCTTTAATCATTTTAGACATGTTTATTTAATTATTTTAAACAATAATATTTTGACAGCCCTTTCTGTTTAGATTTTTTTATTTTTATTTTTATTTTCTTAAAGAATTTATTTATTTATTCATGAAAGACACAGAGGGAGAGAGAGAGAGGCAGAGGCACAGGCAGAGGGAGAAGCAGTCTCCATGCAGGGAGCCCAATGTGGGACTCGATCCCGGGACTCCAGAATTACACCCTGGGCCTAAGGCAGGTGCAAAACTGCTGAGCCACCCAGGGATTCCCTGTTTAGATTTTTAGGGGTACTTTGTGTTTGTTGACATTTGTTCATGGTTGCTCATTTGCTTTATTTTACAATTTTTTACATTATGAGATTATCTTCATACAGCTTTTTTCTCTGTGGATATCCCATGTGACCCAGAGCATTTTGTTTATTTGTTTGCTTGTACCAGATCCACAGAAATAGCACAGACTCAATACCAATCAATATTTATGTTCATTTCTCAGCTAATGTAAATTAGAATTTCTATTCTATGCAAGTTACAGGCCTGAGAATGTACCCCTTGGAGAATTTTAGTTTTTTTTTTTTTTTTTTTTTTGCAGTATTTTATTTCCAACTCCCTTAGGTCTGAGGCTTCAGCTTCTTCCCCTGAGTAGATATTAAAACCCAAGTCACTGGGGCACCTGGGTGACTAAGTTGGTTAACTGTTTGCCTGCAGCGGAAGTTATGATCCCAGGGTTCTGGATTTGAGGCCCCATGTCTGGGGGCCTCCCTGCTAAGTGGGGAGTTGACTTCTCCCTTTGCCCCTCCCCTGCTCATGCTTGCTTGCTTTCTCTTTCTCTTTCAAATAAATAAATAAAATATTTAAAACAAATAAAATTAATAACAACAACAACAACAAAAAACCCAAGTCACTTGCTGTTTTAAGATCCAATAACACTGCCCCCAAATTGATGCAGAGTTAACTCAACACTTACTACTCTGGCCTTCCTTTCCTCTTTGTTTCTGGTATCTGGAAGTTTTTCTTTTCTGTTTGTGAGCTCATCTCACAAGCAAGTTATCACTTGTTATGTTTAATGTATCATTTCTTTTCTTTTCTTTTCTTTTCTTTTTTTTAAGATTTTACTATTTATTTGACAGAGAGAGCAAGCCAGCACAAGCAGGGAGAGTGGCAGAGGGAGAGGGAGAAGCAGGCTCCTCAGTGAGCAGGGAGCCCGACATCGGGCTCCATCCGGGAGCCTAGAATCATGACATGAGCCAAAGGCAGATGTCCAACCAACTGAGCCACCCCGGCACCCCTTAATGGATCATTTCTATGTAAGGCTTTCTGCATTTGCTCAGGCTGCCATGCCACTGGAACTGGAGACCCTTAAAGAATGAACTCTAAAGTATTAGACGACATTTGGAGCAAAAGGGAGTAATTGTGGATGATAAAGAGTATTTTCAGAATCCTCATATCATATAGGTAGTCATTGGTGATGTCTATCCTTCAAGCTACATTTATTTAAGGATTAAAACATTATATTATTTAGGAAATACCTATTTGATATTTAAATGTAGAGTTTTTCAGCACAACTGAAGCTCTTTGTGTTTCTTCTTTTTGACAAGCTATGAATAATGTAGGAGGTCACAGCTTCCCTCTAATCAAATATAGTAAAGAGATGTATTTTTTAACAGTAGTTGAAAAAATTAACAATAGAAGCAGTGGAGAGATAATAACTAATGCACAAAGAAGTTATACACTCTTTCCACCTACCCCCAGTTTTTATATATATAAATAGAACAGGCCTTGCTCATAAGCAGAGAATGGAATTGTCTGCATGAAAAATTTGAATAGCCAGCAAGATACTCTTTCTATATCTGATGCTTGAAATGCTGCCCTTTGCAATCTGTTTCTTTGTACTAAACGATTAGAATCTCTTTTGAAATTTACAGACTCATAAGAGGGGTAATAAATCAAATCCCTAATTCTCCAGGGTGAATTACATATTCATTAATTCTAAACATTATTGAGTGCCCCCTGAGTGCCAAGTTTGAGATCATAAGGTGAATGACACAGTACTTGTCCTCAAGGAGTTCACTATCTAGTGGGTTGACAGTCAAGTAAACAGATAAATTAAAATGGCAACCAAATGTCAGCTGGGATCTCCCTACCTCTTAAAATCTCTAGATGAAACTAATTGAAACTGCCTTTCATAGACTGAAAAATTCAGTGCCTCACCCAGTAGTTCTGCCAGTTTTGGAGGACGAGAGCTTATATTTTTATGGTTAGTCCCAGCTCTAAACCTTTGCTTCTGGTAAACTAGTTCTGTCAAGTGATCATTTTACCCTAAGGCTTCAGTACTGCTTTAATCTAAACATGGAATCTAGCCTTTCCCCTTATTTTCCACAATTTCTATACAATAAACCATTCGTACAAGGCTATGTTTGTGTGGGGGTGGGAGGGAAGAGAGAGATTGGCAGAGAATAAATTTTAATAAGTTCAAAGAGACAAAGGGATTTATATGCTAGAAATAACAAACACTGTGCAGCACGGGGTCAGGATGGTGGAGCTGCAGCAGCTGTGGGTGCAGGAGGCAGTGGACTTCATGGTGAAGGTCTGGAAAGAGAGAACATCAGGAAGATGCAGGGCGTCACATTCCAGTGTAGTGCTGGCTGATGCAAAGACAGCCAGGTGTCCCTGCAGCAGGTGCACCAGTGCATCGAATGCTGCCATGTGCCACTGGCTCAAGCCCAAGCCCCCGTGACCAGTGAGTTGGAGATGTTCCAGGACCACTTGGCCCAGTGCACCATGCATTGCAATGACAAAGCCAAAGATTCAATAGATGTGGGAAGTAAAGAACTTCAAGTGAAGTGGCAGCTGGAGAGTTGTGTGACCAAGTGTGTGGATGACCACACACACTTCATCCCGACCATGACCAAGAGGATGAAGGTGTCTCTCTTGTCCATTGGGAAATAGAAGTCTTTGCAATTGGCCGTTGAGACTGACAGCAGGAATCTATTTAAAAAGAAACGGGAGTTTTGGTCTATTAAGTGACGTCAGGATGGCAGCAAGTTTGAGGCCTGTGTCACTTGCTTCTGGACACTGGTTCCTTTATGTTTCAACCCTAGAAAGTGAAATGGAAAAAACTGGCGCTAAAATTTAGGTCAGAGATGGCACAGGAGAGTTTTTGATAGCCTAAATTTCAAGGGCTTGTCCTGGCACTAGGGATCTCCCTTGTAGCAAGCCAGAGCCCTCCAAGGTACCAGATTCTTCTTAGTACACAAATACCAACAGGCTGGAATATTCCTCTAACTTGCCTGTGTTCCAGTGGTGTGAGCAGAGGTGTTTCTGTTTGTTGCTAACCTCCTGTTTACCAGAAGGATCACCAAATTGTTTTTCATAAGCTGTAAAAATCCACAAAGTCATTAATTTAGAAGGGAAAGAAGGTTTCTGGATCTTTGTTTTGCTTGGTTTTGTTTTATATACGAGTGCTTGAAGTTGATTTAAGATGTGGAGTTAGGAGAGGTAGTTTGGATAAGAACTTTGAACAGTTCTTGTGGATATCTTTCTGGCCATCAAGATGTGGGAATACATTTCTTGAAATACACATATCTTCGAGCTGGGACACCCTGCAAAAAACATGACAAGCAGTGTTACACTGGGTATGGGAAGCAGACCTTCCCTCTCGCTGGCTGTCATGATGAGCCCTGAGGCTATCTGCAGCAGAGGAACAGGACAGTCTCTTGCAGTGACGCTCTCCCTTGAAGGGAAAGGGAGTTTTGATTGCCTGGTATCCGGGAATGAACATTGAAGGAGGAATTGTTTCTTCTTAATTAAGAGAGTTATTAAGTACTGGCTTTGGAAAAACCTGGTTTTTATATAACAGAATGGAATGAAAGTCTAAACTCAGTATTGCTTATTTTGCCCCCTGAAATAACAGAGCCCTACTGAGACAAACCCTTGGCAACAGGAAGGTCAAAGAAGAAAAAGTAGGCAATTCAGGGGTGAGCAATGATTCCTTTAAAGCAAGAGGGGCAACTCCCTCATTACCAAATAGCACTTTTGCCTGGGGCCTTTCAGCAAGCAGTGTTCCTATCCCAGCTCTAGCACCTGTTTATTTTGATAAAGACCTTATTGTCTTTTTACCAACTTACTACTTGAAATATAATATAGCCTGTGTTTGATGTTTCAAGGCTGTGATATATTTTCCTAGTGGTTCAGTTTTTAAAAATAAGGTTTGGTTTTTCTTCCACAAAAAAAAAAAAAAAAAAGGAAAGAAGAAGAAATAACTTAATATTTAATATAAAAGTCTTTTCCTAAAAGATCTATTTTCTATGTGATTTTTATGCTGCCTAGTGGGTCAGTCAGACATTAAACAACTCATTCTATAGATATTTTAATTATACTTAATGTTAAATGCTTTAATGGGATACAGGGAACTCTGATTGTAGAATAGGGGGACCTGGCCTACACTAGGAGGCCTACAAAGATTTCCTAGAGGAGGTAGAAGTTGATAAATGAGGAGTTGGGGGAAAGGATGGTTAAGACCAAGTGATGGCAAAATGAAGGGATGATGGATGATATTGGGTCTTTGACAGATACGCAGTCCAGAATCCGTGACTGTGTTTTCAGGAGCAGCAGCTGCCTACAGTGAACACTATATCAAATAGAAGAGGTGGCATATGTTTTGGTGGCAGCAGCATCTTAACCAGATTGTTTCTATTATCTTCACTCTCTTGGTTCCAGGTCCTTAGCTAAAAATCTTTCTTAGCATTTCTTATCAGTTCTGTGAGTTACCTGATACTTGCCAATTAATTTATCTTCAATTTAAGTTAGCCAGATTTGGTTACTGATAGTAAAGATGACAGACATCAAGAACCCTTACTGATAACTGTTAGCAAATTAGTCTAAAGTGTGGTTTGGAGAACTCCCACCCTCAGAGTTTCTGACTTAGTAGATTGGAGTGGGGCCTGTGAATTTGCTTTCCTAACAAATTACCAGCTGCTCCTCCTGCTAATGATGATGATCAAGTGACCACACTTGATCTTCATCAAGTTGTTGTGATTTTCTAGTTTTCTCTTAACCAACTGCTAATTTGTGTTCCATTGTTTGAGTACCCCACAATTTGCTTATCCATTCATTTGTGGATGAACATTTTGTTTTTTTACAGTTTTTGGCTATTACCAATAAAACTGCTACGAATATAAATGTGTAGGTCTTTGTGTGGACTTTACTTCCTTTTCTCATGGGCAAATATGTGGAAGAAGACAACCTGGAACATATAGTAGGTTTATGTATAACTTTTAAGAAACTGCAAGCTATTTTCCAATGTGATTCTGCCATTTTACATTTTTACCAGCAGTGTACGAGACTTCTAGTTGTTTTACATCCTTGCCTTCTTGGTATGATCAGTTTTTTTTTTTTTTTGATCAGTTTTTTTAACTTTAGCCTTTCTAGTATTACTAGTGTAATAGTATCTCATTATGCTTCCAATTTGCATTTTCCTAATGACTAGTAATGGTGAACATCTTTTTTGAGTGTATACTCAAATAAATCTATACAAAGATGTATTCATGTATCTTTCTTGATGAGATACCTATTAACATCTTTCATCCAATATTTTGGAGTCTTATTTGTTTTCTTACTGAGTTTTGAGAGTTCTTTCTATATTCTGGGGATTAATTCTCTACCATAAATGTAACTTGCAAATATTTTATCCAGTCTGTGGCCTCTTATTTTTTACTCTCTTAATAGGCAGGAATCATTTTTACCAAAATCATCAAAAGCCTCATCAGTTTTCCTAATGACTTCTGTTAATTGCTTGATACTCAAATTCTTTTTTGAAACAATTCCTTTTAATTTTCTTTGCTCCTCTTGCTAACTAGTATGACTGCAGTCTCACTTGCCAACAGCCTTGTGTGTAATTGGAAGAATTCTTTAACATCACTTTCATCAACTTCATGAAATCTTGCACTTGTAGCAAAGTGTGCAGTTAAATTCTTTCAATTCATTTGGTTTGCACTTGATTGATATTTGGGGATATTACCACAATCTCAAAGTTCAAACCAAATAAGGATGTCAGCTGAGAGGCAACTGAATGAGATAGGGTAGGGAAAATAAGTACTGGTGTTTCATATGGAAAAAATTTGAGTTGGGACTCATTTTATAAATGATCAGTTCACTAGAGAACATTATGATGACTTTTTCTTCCATATGGCAGCACAGATTTGTGTAATAAATACTAAAAAAAAAAAAAAACAAGGCCTATGAGAAAAGACCCCCCTTTTTAATTTCCTCTTATATCTTGATCCCCTCCTTCACTCATTCTATTGTAGGTACTCCGACCTTTGTTTCTTGATCAAGCCCAGTTTTTTTCTCAATGCAAGAGCACCTACTTTTTCTTCTAAGTGGGCCAAGAATTTAGATTTACCCTAACTGCATTGGAAACCAGTAGACAAGTTTTTGTTTTTATTTTAAGATTTTATTTATTTATATGAGAGGGAGAGAGTACAAGCAGGGAAGGGGCAGAAGGAGAGGGAGAAGCAGACTCCCCATTGAGCAGGGAGCCCAACTCAGGGTTGATCCCAGGACTCCAGGATCATGACCTGAGCTGAGAGCAGACACTTAGCTGACTGAGCCAACCCAGACACCCCAACAGACAAGTTTTAATCAGGAAAATGACATCATTTGATTTGGACTTTCAGTGGATTTCTCTGAATGGAGAATGGATTATACAGGGATAAGAATGGAAGTAGAAAGACTAATTAGGGAGCTATTTCTGTAGTCCAGTGAGAGTTGATGATGACTTGTATCAAGGTAAAATAGTGAGAAGTATCAGATTTGAGATAATATGAAGGTAAAATTAGCAAAATTTGGTAATAGAATATGGTATTAGAGAATTATGGTATTAGAGAATATGGTATTAGCAAAACAGAATATGGTATCAGATGACTCCCAGATTTCTGCATTTGGTAATAACATGTGTGGTTGACTCATCACTGAAATGGGGAAAACAAGGTGGAACCAGGTTTGTGAGAGAGCAATCATGAGTTTTGTACTACCCATACTAAGTTTATTTTTTTATTTTTTTTAAATATTTTATTTATTTATTCATGAGAGACACACAGAGAGAGAGAGGCAGAGACACAGGCAGAGGGAGAAGCAGGCTCCATGCAAGGAGCCCGACGTGGGACTCGATCCCGGGTCTCCAGAATCACGCCCTGGGCTGAAGGCGGCGCTAAACCACCGAGCCACCCGGGCTGCCTCATACTAAGTTTATTTACAAGATCCTCAAGTGAAGATTCAAGAAGACTTTGGATATCAGTTTCTGAGTTAGTGGTAGGAATTAGACTGGAGATATAAATTTGGAAATTGTCAGCATATAGATGATATTTTATGTAATGTTGAGGGACCAAATAAGATCACCTAAAAGATAGAGGGGAGAGTAAAACCTTGAGGCTCCAAGTGAGACAGAGCCGGAGAAACCAATAAAGGAGTATGAGAAAAAGAAAACCAGGACCAAGTGGCAAATACCAGCTCTTGTGTTTGGATATTCACTAGGAGGTTCACTGGAAACAGCATATAGTCGTACTCACGGCTAAGATTTATCACAGTGCTACAGTAAATACATTGTGCCGGATCATGAGGGAAAAAGACACAGATGGAATCTGGAAAAATCCATGAGCAACCTTCCTCAATGCCGTCTTCTCCTGTAAGAGATCATATAGAACACACTCTTCCCCTGTCAGTGAAAATGCAATAATACCTGTGTGATGTTTCTGTGCAAGGAAGCCCATTAGAGACTCAGTGCCCAAGATATTTATCTGGGTCTGATCATGTAGGCACCCTTTGTCTAGGCACAGTGAGCCATCATTATCAGTTAGGGAAAAAAGGAGCACTACTGAAAATCAAGTTTTCAAATGCTAGCCAAGGGTCAACCTTGCAAGCACCTTCAAAGGATAGCAGTCTGAGGCCTGCTATGTTAACTCTCTTCTGCACAGAATGGCATCACAGATGCTAAAGGGGGAGGATGTTTTCAAGGAGAAAGATGCAGCTGAAGAATCAAGTAAGGTAAGTAACAACGTGGCCACTGGGTTTGGCAGTATAAAAGTAATTCAGGGATCCCTGGGTGGCGCAGCGGTTTGGCGCCTGCCTTTGGCCCAGGGCGCGATCCTGGAGACCCGGGATCGAATCCCACATCGGGCTCCCGGTGCATGGAGCCTGCTTCTTCCTCCGCCTGTGTCTCTGCCTCTCTCTCTCTCTCTGTGACTATCATAAATAAATAAAAAAATTAAAAAAAAATAAATAAAAGTAATTCATTGGCCCTGATGCAGACGATGTCAGAGGCATGGTAAGACAGAGAAGCTAGATTGGAGAGGATTCAAGAGTGACCTGGTGAGGGAATAGAGACAGCATGTAGAGGTAGGATAGTTCAAGAAGTTTTCTGTGAGAGGAAGCAAAAGAAGGAAAGGTAGTTTAAAGATGACAGAGGCCAAGAAGAGGCTTTTTATGGATGACAGATACTAGCACATGTTTGTTTTAGGATCAGAATTATTCATTAGAAAGCGAGGGATGATAGAGAGTGAGGGATTGGATCGACAACAGGAATGAAATGATGGGAGGAGAGATATTGAAATAGAAGGGATGAAGGAGAAGACCTAGAGAATTGGGAATCCAAAAATGAGCAACTTTTTTTTGACAAGTATACATGCTTGCACTTTGTTTAAAATCACGTCTGTGACCGAGAACCAGCTTGGAATTGACAGTTGGGACAGAGTCACGTGGCCCATGGCTCACCAGGACCTCCATTCTGGCAGTCTACCCTGCGCTGACATAAGCCAGGAGGCCCCCATAAAAATGAGAGACTCAGTTCACTTACCGGATTTTAGAGACCTTGTAAGATGATTTCCCAAGCAGTCACTTCTCCTGGAAAGTCAGACACTGATGGGTGGATCAGGGTGGGCTCTAAGCACTCATCTTCTTTTGTTTCAGTATCAGCTTGTTCCAAACCCTCTCCAGGGCCATTTTTTCCAAGAAGAAGGTGATGGGAAAATTACTCATCTACCAATCCCTGTTATAATACAGGTGCTTCTGAAAATTTTTACTTAAAAGTTCCTTATAAAAGTCAGCCATTTCTTCTGGAGCTAATGTTACTTTTTGACCCGATCTGACTCTCAGTTCCAGGCCTTTAACTTTTAGTTTTGAGTGAATAAATTCTTCCTTTTCCTTATGAAATGTCAAATTCTGGTTTTCCCAGACTGTTGGTTGCATTCTTGTGTTTCTTGTCTTAATTCTCTTAGCTTTTGTTACAATGGTGAGCCATTTTCGGGGATGTAAAAGTGAGCAGGTCAAAGTTTGAATTTTTCCTGGAGGGGGATCCTATCCAATCACAGCTAGATTTTCTTGGAGGGCAAGAATCCTGAGACCTGGCTGAGGTGGTAGAGTTGCCAGTGACAGAGCGCCAGGTTGAGCGTGAGCACCTCATTCAGCTCCTCATTCAGCTGCAGCGCTGGCAAGAAACCCGGGGTGAGCTGCCGTGCTGTTCCCTGCCCAGGCTGCATGGTGCCAAGGCCATCCTGGAGGCAGAGCCAGGCCCCGGCCGACCTTACAACCTTCACCATACATCCGCGTGCCCCCAGATGCCCCCCTCCCTGGTTCCAAAGGCAAGCCCAAGCCACCCAGAGCCAGAAGGAGAAGGAGCAAAGGCAAGTGGGCAGTTGGATAAGCTCCCAACCCCAAGTCAAGCCAAGGGGGCAGCCGCCACAGGAGATGCGTGTCCCCCACAGGATGTGCGTGTCCCCCACAGGATGTGCCCCCCAGGGATGCAGCCCACCAAGATCCAGCCTTTCAGGACTCAGCCTCCCAGGATCCAGCCCATCACCACTCCCAGGATGCAGTTCACCACTGCTCCCAGGACAGTCTGACCTCCCAGGAGAGTGAGGACACCTACTTGTAACCCCGGCAGCTCAGGCCTGTGGGTGAGGCTCCACACACCCCCGGGGCTCACAGACTGACAGCCGAGGGCTTGCCCATGCTGCCGGCCCTGCATGGCAGAGAGTCTGGCCGGCCCAGCATAGACTCTGCCTGAGCTTTTTTACTTATTTTATCCCGAGTGGAGCTTGGGCCAGCCCGCTGGGGCCAGTGGAGGAGAGGGCCAGTGGGCAGGGCCTCACTCAGCCCCTCTTCCTGGGGATGCTCCCTAGGGCTAGGGTGCTGTTTGGGGGGGGGGGGGCAGAAGGGGAGGTTCTTTATGTAAAATAGAAACATGGTTTTGTACAGAAATTTAAAAAAAAAAAAAAAGTGGGACTTACGGGGCTGGAGGCTGGCGTCCCTGTGCCTCATGTTGGGAGAGCGTTCGCCAGAACAGAACTTCCAGCCTGGAGGGTGGCGGATTTCCCCAGCCTGAGCCCTCACACCATTACTGGTGTCTCTATCCCAACACATTTTTTGGGTGGCGAGTGCTTTCTTGCGTGCACTTGCCATCTTGAACAGGAGCTATTTAATTTATACTGAATACACATTTTGTACATTTTTTTTCTTTATCCAGAAGCTTCTAGTTTTATATTCTTTTCATGTCTATGCCAGTGCTACCTACCCTTCTAGTTTATTCTTCCTTTTTGACCCTTGGTATTTTCATGTACCTTCCCTACAACTTGGTATGGCTCTATTTTGTCTATTTTCAAATTTTGTTTTGAAATAAAACCTAAAAGTCTAAAAACAACAACAACAAAAACAAAACAAAACAAAAAAAACAGGCCTGCGTTCTGTGTGGCGCTCTGGAGCAAGCTGACAACCAAGCCAGCGAAGGCACAGCAAAGTGGAGGGAGAAGGGCCCTCCGTGGCCCACATCCCCCCAAAATGAGCAACTTCTGATGGCTTTTATTTCCTCAGAGAAGTATGAGGCAATGTCCTCAGTTGAGAGTAGAGTGTTGTGGAAAAGATGTGAAAGATGTGAGGAAAAAGTAGAAAGTTGGGAATTTCTACAGTAAGGAAGAAAATAATTTGGGAAAGATATAAAATGGGAAGCTGGCAGGAGAGAGGTCATGGTAGAGGTTTAGGAGGACTGTATAGTTACTTAAAATGCTTTATTAATGAGAGGCAATAATTTGAATTTATATCATTAAGATGTTTCAACCTCTACTAAGATCTGCTTCAAAAGGAAACTATTGTATTGGATAGCAGTTAAAAATAGGAAGGAAATGATCGGGCTGTCAACCAAACAGTGCTTTAGTAGCTCAGAACTACTTTAGTGTAACCATTTCATTCCCAAATTACCACTGAAGAGTTGAAACTGAATGACCAACTAATCTCCTCAGCCTAACCACACATACAAAATATACCTCTATCACTATATTATAACTTCCCCCATCAAACAAAACAGGAAGAGTGGTTAAGTTTAGCTGATTGTGTGAGATGGTCTATTATATAGTTTCCATTACATTCTGCTTATCAGGTTTTACTGTATTATGTGGCAGTTATGTATATATATATATATGCATCATATATAGGATATATATATGTATATTTCAATCCTGCCATAGCAGGAATATCTTTCCATTTCACAGATAGGTCTCATGAACAGAAACATTAAGTATATTCAAAAGAACCTCCAAGAATCTTTTCTATCTGATGGATATTTTTAGTGCCTGTACTGACGCTCATATTTGTTTGAACCCCAGCTGTAGCACTTGTCTCAGAGAACTGCCCTGCTCTTTCCATTTATTCCCTTTAAAATGAATTGGCTCCTTCAAATAATGTTCAAATAGCTACATTAGTCTCTTATTTAATCTCAGGTTAAATCAGAGAAAAGATTTCAGTACACAGAAAATTTATTCAAACCTGTAGTCTGACCTTGGTGTTTTTCTCAATACATAAATCACCGTTATCAACATTTCTTAATTTTCTAGTGTATGAAATAATTAAACTTAAATATGTCTTTCCTAGACACAATGCATTGCCATTATCAACTTAATTTTTACTTGAATGAATTTTATAATGTGTAACTTTTCATGTATTTCCAAAGTATTTTTATATCGTTTGGGGAGTAGATCTAACACCTACAAGAGATAAAGGTGGAGGAAGGTGGATTGAGTAGGGAGAAACTGCAGACCTAGATGCTGATCTCAAGCCTGTGAAAAAAGTGGCTGGGAAACGGGACTGGATGGTGGGAGCCTCAGCCTTTGATGTACAGCCAACCTATGGGGAGTTCCAGAGCCAAGATCACCTGTAGAGAAGGCCTGCCTTCCATGGGCATGGCTGGGCCCTGGTAGTGCTGTGATTATCAGTCATTGGTGGAGGCTGCACAGGAAGGTGATGACTTCAGCTAGAGTACTGCTATAGTACGTCCTAGAGGTGCTGCAGCTGGAGGTTCTTAGCTGACTGCATTCTAACAGATGAGGGGAGATCCAAGCAATACATATTCATGCCTCCTACATCAGTTGTGCCCCTTTTGTTAAGATTGGCTCGCAAATAGTTCAGTTGTTCACAAGTTCAAATCATGGATTATTGCACAGTATCCTAACTTTTCTCCTTTTGGCCAATCCCTCATCTCTTCATGAAATACTCTTTGAGATTTATCTCTGAAAAGAGCATTTTTCTTCTATCAGTCCTTGGCTGAAAAATATTCAGTGTCTCCGTTATTCACTAAATAAAGCCGGACTCTAACCTGGTGCTCAGGGCTAAGGCAGGACTAGCCCCAACTGAGCATTCTGTTTTTCTCTAACTTTGTATTTTTGCTGGTCAGTCCATGTGGGGTCTCCTTGTGATCTCTCCAACATTCCATTTATATTTACATGTTTCTTGTTGCTTACATAATAGCTTCTATTCCTTTCGACACACATTCTTCCTTCTCTACTTACAGAAAAGCCAGGCCCATCTTTCAAGATCCAGTTTGCCTTCCCTTTCTAATAGAAATCAGTATCTGAACCTTCCTCAGAAATAGTTCCGTATGTCTCCCACTTACTCATGTTCTTCCTTATATTATTACTCAAATTTAATCTTATTTTATTTTATGTAGGCTCCCAATGTGGTGTTTGACCTCCTGACCCTGCCATTAAGAGTCAGTCACATGCTCTACTGACTGAGCCAGCCAGGAGCCCTTTATTACTCAAGCTTTAATGTGAACATGTCTCTTTCCCAACTATCTTGTCATATCCTTTGGGATAAGAGGAACATAACATTGTGTTTTACTCCACAAGTACTCCATGACTGAACGAAGAGAGAGATGCATGAGAATAGGCAATGTATGAAGCCACTACAGAAATGCAAAAAATGGAGGAGAGACCAAACTTTAGGGTAGGGTGGTATAGGAAAATACATTCGGAAGTGAAAAAATACTCCATCTGACTGTTTTGTGGGAATGGATGACTTTCTTCACTTTCTGTTTCTTAGTTTTACAGACCAGAGCAGAATTCTTTACCCAAGATACAGAGATGTTTAGGTTAATTATGAATGGGCTTGGGAGAGTGTTGTGGTCAAAATCTCTGAAATTTATGGAAATTTTGTATATATGTATATGTGATTTTTCTGAGAATAAGATCCATAACATCTGACTTTCAAAGGAGTCTCTGATTATAAAGAGACTTAAAACCATTTGACTGGAGTTTGGGGCATTGGTAGAGAGGTTGGTAGAGAGATTGGTAGAGAGGTTGAGCAGAGTTGAATGTGTGATTTGGAAAGTAGGAGATCATTGTAACCTTAAAGAAAATAGTTTCTGAAGAATGAAGAAAACAGAAGTCAGATCCCCAGGAATTAAGGAGTGAGTGGGTGGTGAGGAAATGGAAGTAGCAAATATAGATTTTTACTTCGAGAAATGTATCAGTGAATGAGAGGAAGATATATGACAATTTAAGAAATAGTAGGATCGGGCAGCCCGGGTGGCTCAGCGGTTTAGTGCTGCCTTCAGCCCAGGGCGTGATCCTGGAGACCCGGGATCGAGTCCCACATCAGGCTCCCTGCATGGGGTCTGCTTCTCCCTTTGCCTGTGTCTCTGCCTCTGTCTCTCCTTTTGTCTCTCATGAATAAATTAAAAAAATCTTAAAAAAAAAAAAGAAATAGTAGGATCGGGAAGGGTTTTTTTCTTGGCTAGGAGATACTTGAGCATATTTACAAGGAAGAAGTGAAAAAGGATAATAGTGGAAGTAGATGGGGAAGTGTCTGGGTAGTCTGGGTTTATGCTGTAGCAGTACCACCAAGAGAATAGTGACCTAAGAAATAAAAAATTATTTCTTAATAATGCAGACTCTACTGTAGATGGCTACCCTCTGTGCTGAGACCCGCTGAGGCTGGCTGCTTCAGTTCTTGGGCTATATGCTCATGACCAGAGGGGAAGAGAGAGATGAAGGAGTGATGCAGAAGGGCCTCCCTCCCACCACTGTGAAGTGACACCTGTTTCTTCCATTCATGTTTCACTAGGCAGAACTAGTCCCCTGGTCATGCTTAATTCAGGAAGGGGGGCAGAAGGGAGGGACAGAGAATATAGAAAAAATATGAAAAGAGATTTGGTGAGCATGTAATTATCTTTGCTACATAAAAGGATCAAGAAAAAAGCAAAAAGCATTTTGGGAAGTTAAAAGTGGTATAGTTTTTAAATATTCCCGTATCTTCCTACAAAAACAGAGCAAGTTGATTAGTACCTGGGTGCCTAGAGGCACCTGGGTGGCTCAGTCAGTTAAATGTCTGACTCTTGATTTTGGCTCAGGTTGTGATCTCAGGATCATGAGATTCAGCCCATATGGGGCTCCATGTTGGGTGTGGAGCCTACTTAGGGTTCTCTCTCCCTCTCCCTCGGCTCTAATGCTCACTCTCTCTAAAAAATGAAACAAGCTTAATCTAAACCCCACAAACAACATTAATAACAAGTTTAGGTAGCAAGGTATGAATTTCCAAATATATGCAGGTAGGCACACATCATGAGAACAATAAGATTCACATGTGATAGGAGGTCAAGAAAGCCAAAATAAAACACAACACCAGATTACAAAAAGATGCCCCAAAAAGGAGTCTCATTTGGTGTACAAAGCTTAAAGAGTTCATATAAGGTAGTAGTCAAAATAGAGGAGAAGCTTTGTGGCCTCAATTTTTCAGTTAAACATTAGAAACTTTCGGAAGATCAGATGGTGCTACAATGGTCTAGGCCCTATGCAATGGTGCTAGAATGGTCTAAGGTGTATGTACTTTCACAACCAACCTGACTCCCCACCAGGACTAAGCCCTACATGAGAGAGAAGCCTGCTTCTCTCTCTGCCTGTGTCTCTGCCTCTCTCTCTTGTCTGCTAGGACAAGACAGAAAAGGGGCCATGTTACAACTACCACAAATAGTATATTAATTATAAAAACTCAAAATCTGAAAATTCATTCCCGTCTTTTCTATACCAGTTATATTCAGTAGTATTGAATGATCTCACATGTAAGAGGGCTTGCAATTAGATTACAGAGTAACATCAAGATACTTCAACAATAAAATGCAGTCGACATAGACCCTTCAAATATGACCACAAACTCTCTCCCATTATCAAATTCCCAAGGAAAATTTTAGTCTCAAGATTAAAACTCCTTAAAGAGTCTAGGGAAACTAATGACTAAACTTAAATTCTCTTGCCTTTGAAATTTAAACTTCAAAGAAATATAATGTCCAGAATTCATCCTTTCCACTTCATATATCACTCAATATTTTAAACATTTTATTTATTTATTCATGAGAGACACAGAGAGCAAGAGAGAGGCAGAGACATAGGCAGAGGGCGAGGGAGAGGGAGAGGCAGGCTCCATGCAGGGAGCCTGATGTGGGACTCATCCTGGGACTCCAGGATCTCGCTCTGGGCAAGGCAGACGCTCAACTGCTGAGCCACCCAGGTGACCCTCACTCAATCTTAATTAGAAGAGTTTTTCAAGGCTTAAATCAGGTTGGAATTTTTTTGTAAACAGTTGTAGCTTGGACAAAATTGTATTTTTTTTTAAAGATTTTATTTATTCATGAGAAACAGAGAGAGAGAGGCAGAGACAGGCAGAGGGAGAAGCAGGCACCATGCAGGGAGCCGGATGTAGGACTCAATCCCAGGATCACACTCTGAGCTGAAGGCAGATGCTCAACCACTGAGCCACCCAGGTGCCCCACAAAAATTGTATTACTTTAATATCAAGGCTCTCACTGAGTTTCTGGAGAATCAAAAAAGTCAATGAGACCCACAAAATTATTGCAGCTCTGTCCCACACCCATCAAATTTAGAAAAAACTATTCCCAGTCTCTGGTGTTGTCATTCCAAGCAAAATTGTGTTCCCAAAAGCCCATTAACTGGTGTTGTCAAATACCAGGTCAATTTCTCTGGAGTCAGTCAGGGAGATTCTGAGTTTTAGCTTTACCAAGATAGTTGGTCTGACACAAGGCTCAGGAATCCATGTCCTGTGAACATAATTAAATTTGGTACTTTGAATTTTCCATTTCTAGAAGGATAATTTGCTATTCATATTAATTTCTCTCTCATACTGGCATTTGAGATATTGTTTTTTTGGAAGCTTAGGAATTTGTAGAGTTTAAAATCTGTATCAGTAATGGTAGGGTAAGTTACGCTGCAGTAACAAAGAGCTTCAGAATTTTGGTGGCTGGAGACAACGGCAGTTTATTTTTCACTCATACTATACATCCATTGTGGGTTGGCAGGGAGTTCTGTTCACACTGTATTCACTTAAGGAACTAGGATGACACAATCTCCACAAATTCTTCCATGTTTCTCGCAGCAGGGACAAGGGAATGTAACAAGTTATACCCTACCTCTAAGAACTTCTGCCCCGAGTTAGCACATGCTTCTTTTACTCACATCATTTCCATTCACACTCCATTGGTCAAAGCATATTATGTAGCCTTCTGACTCCAAAGGTGCGCGGAAGGATACTGTTGGTTTTGAGCTGCATTTAGAGTGAATTCCATTCACCAATATTGCTTGTGTAGTATCTTCTGAGCAGACAATTGTGATCCTTGCCCATCAGTTGCTATAACTGCTTTCACCTATAGAATAACCTAAGCCAATGTTTCCCAAACTTGTCTGATCAAAACAATTACCTGGGTGCTTATTAATAACAACTGTAGGCAAAAAAGTACTGATTCCTATGTCCTGTTCCTGTAGTAATGATTTAGTAGTTCGGAGATGAGGCCTAAGAATCTGTATTTTTAAAAAATATCCTCTATTAGACAAGGAAACCTCCTTCCTAGCATAGGTGGTGGTGTTGGTTTTGTATGTGTGAGGGGTGTTTGTTTGTTTGTTTGTTTTAAAGATTTTATTTATTTGAGAGAGAGAGAGAGAGAGAGAAAGAGAGGGAAAGAGAGAAAGAGCGCACATAAGCAGGGTGGAGGGGTAAGAGGAGAAGCAGACTTCCTGCCCAGAAGGGAGCTGGATTCAGGACTTGATCCAAGGACCTTAGGATCATGACCTAAGCTGAAGGCCGAGGCTTAAAAGACTGAGACACCCAGGTACCACTGTTGTTTTTTAAAATAGACTCTCTTTTTTTTTTTTTGGAGTGGTTTTAACTTCACAGAAAAGTTCAGTGGCAAATACGGAGAAAAGTTCCTGTATATCCTCTAACCCCCCCACCCAACACACAACCTGCCCCCCCCCCTTAAACTTTCTGCACCAGAATGGCACATTTGTTACAGTGGATGAATCTACATTGATGTACTATTTTCACTGAAAGTCCAAGGTTTACCTTAGGTTTCACTCTTGGTGTTGTACATTCTATAAACTTGGACAAGTATATAATGACATATATCCACTAGGATAGTATATAGAATTGTTTCCCTGCTCTAAAAATTCTCTGCTGTGCCTGTGTATCCCTCCTTCCCCAACTCCTGGGAACCATTTATCTTTTTACTGTCTCTATAGTTTTGCCTCTTCCAAATGTCATATAGTTGGAGTGGTACCTAGCCTTTTTAAGATGGGCTTCTTTCACTTAGTATTAAGTGTGTTTAACATTCCACCATGTCCTTTGATGGCTTGATACTTTTTTTCTTTTTTTTTAAGAGAGGGAGAGAAGATCTTAAGCAGACTCCATGCTCCCAGTGCAGAGTCCAATGCAGGGCGCGGTCTTACAGCCCCTAGATCATGACCTAGGCTGAAATCAAGAGTTGGATGCACAACTGACTGAGCCACCCAGGCACCCCAATAGCTTATTATTAATGCCTAATACTGTTCCTTTGACTAGATATACCACAGTTTGTTTATCCATTTACCAACTGGAACATATCTTGCTTGCTTCTAAATTTTGGTAAGAGCATGTTTAGTTTTGTGAGAAACTACCAGGTTGTCTTCCAGAATGGCTGTACCATTTTGCATGTCCACCAGCAATGAATGATCATTCCTATTATTCCATATCCTTGCCAGCATTTGTCCCAAACTGCAGCTATTAAAAGCCCATACAACTGCCAAGATTAAAACATTCTAAAGGCCTCTCAAAACTCTGAATTTATATAACTCCTCTAAATTCCCAGTTTGGGTTTTGATTTTTTAATATTCCTCAACATGTCTGTTGGGAGGTGTTCAGATTTCAGGGCTATACTCCCTATCCAAACTATAGGTTTCCCCAGGCCCTCCAAGGACTGAGCTGGCCTCTTGTACCTCCTATGTCCAGTGAAATGAGAGAGCGATTGGTCCAGTCTGTGTGGGGTGGCCGGTTGCCAAGAGATCTAAAGGCTGGTTAAAGAATGCTAGTTTATTCTGCACGAACTTACCAATCAAGTGAGTCATTCCCTGAATACAGGGACAGAGAAGCTAAGAGTTACATTCATTGGGTTCCTTCTTCATGGGAAGAAAGAGTATAGGAGAAGCTTTCTTGGTAACCGGGTAGCCTCTGTCTTCTGGTGAAGTAGGAACTTCGTGTCATAAAAACATTTTAGGCAGGGCAAGATTTGGGAACTTTAGGAAAATAGAGGTGGTTTCGAGCAGCTATTGTGGGGAATGGAATATGGACTCAAGGAAAGTTTTTTTTTTATATATTTTATTTATTTATCCATGAGAGACACGGAGAGAGACAGAGAGAGAGAGACAGAGAGAGGCAGAGACACAGGCAGAGGAAGAAGCAGGCTCCATGCAGGGAGCCCGACGTGGGACTCGATCCCGGGTCTCCAGGATCAGGCCCTGGGCTGAAGGCGGCACTAAACTGCTAAGCCACCCGGACTGCCCCTCAGGGAAAGATTAATTATAAAAATATTACTAAGTGTCCCTGGTAGTCTAGAGTTGATCCAACTAGGTCGAGGAAGTAATCAAGATTTAAATCAATCCTGAAGCTGAAATGAAAAAAGTGAACAATGGAAGGGACAAGTACCAACCAGTGGGAGAAAACCAAGATCTCTATGGGGACCGAGCTCCACAAAGGACAAGTGAAGCCAGTTGGAATACTGACACAACTGGCTAATGTTCACAGATTTAATGTGTGCCAGGCTTATGTGGATTATCTCATTTCACCTTCACAGAAATTTAGGGCATAGAGGGATTAAATAATTTGTCTCTGGTCACTCAGCTAGTGAAGAGAGGGTCAGGATTTAAACCTAGGCAGACTGACTTGACAATCTGTAGTCTTAACCATAGCACTACTAGTTGAGAGTTGATGGAATTTATAATTACTCTGAGGACAAATACCAGATTCAGTAGAATGGGAGAAATGACAAGAGAAGAGGTGATGGCTGGGGATGGGCATTTATTTACAAGGTGAGAGGTTGACCAGACTCAATATCCAAGGAAGATAGGTGCAAGCAGTCAACCAGGCTGAGAAAATATGAGGTCAGGTTGTCAAAAAGTCATGGACAGGGATGTTGAAGTTATCAAGGGTGATGTGACTAGAGAGAAAATGGGGTGTTCCAGAAACTATCAGGGAACATAAGGGATACTCCCCAAGCCTAGTGGACAAATTTGATAGGGAAAAGAGGATGGTATAAACATTTGTCCTAAATATCAAAGGACCATTATGTAATTTATCATAATCGCTCTCTCCCTCTCCTCTCCCCCGGGAGAGAACAACTTTCCTCTTTTTACGAGAAAGGTAAGGAAAAAACAAAGACTAAGAAGACATGTTGCACTGCTAATAATCATGGCTACTTGGTGACAAAGTAAAATAAATTGTTAAATCTCTGTTATTTGCCTGTCTCGTTTTAACGTTTAGAACCAAGCTATTAAATACTAAGTACAGGTTTTCCCCTTCGATTTAAAAGTAAAATGTTCCCATGAAATCTTTCATAAGCTGAATGACGCAAAGTGAAGAAGCAATTACCAATAATTTATATGGAAAATTTTTTTAGCATTCCCAGACCAAAAAATAACCTCTTTTAGGCTTTCCTGGGATCTTGGGATACATCTTGTTAATGGATGTACACAATAAATCAAGATAAAGCACAGATACTCACAGACACAGTTCAAAGCTTTGATGTCTTGGTGCTTAGATGCTAAGCGTAGTTCCTGCGAAGGAGCTTGGTGGGCCTACTCTCTCTGCTCCAGGTGTGCACCACCTTTATAGCATAAATTTGTTTTGCTGCAAAACAAGCATTGAACACTATTTGCACTTTTCATCTTCCTCCTTAAAAGTGAAAATCCTCTTTGGATTTCAGTTAACACAAACAGGTAGGTCTTTCATAAAAGCAAAGTACTATAACATGAACTTTCAAAAAGCCAAGGATACCTCTAATAATTTTTCACGAGAGTATACATAATATAGCACTTTTATTCCCGGAACAAAAATATAATACTTTTATTCCCAGAAGGTGCTTTTCTGTTTTTCATTAAAAATTTTTTGATATAGCTGAGACATGTCCCATTTAAATGTACTTCTTATTTCCTTGGATACTCTTGAATAAAACATTCCTCGTGCTGTTCTTTGGCAGAAATAATATTCACTGGCACTGTTTGATGACATTTCAAAAATGTTTCCTGCTTTGTATAATTTCATTCTCAAATTTGTATTATATTATCCTTCATGAATACATAGCATTTTTGGTAGTTGTCTGTCTCTATCTCTGTTATACTAGAAGGAAAACCTCTGCCTTGCAGTTCTTTATCTCTTAAAATCACATACATTTAGTGCCATATTTTGTGGGGGTTTTTTGTTTGTTTGTTTGTTTTTTTAGTCCTTTCTTATTTCTACTGATTGCCCTTTCCTAATTGGAAAATGGTGTGTCATTTAGCATTGACTTTGGTACTTTTGGTACTAGATCTTGATTGGAAATATCAGATGATAATCTGGCACATTGTGACACCTACGTGTATTTTCAGCTATTTTCTATTTATATCTCCTTTGGTGTATTTTTTTTTAAGAGAAAATCTAATATCTGTCTTTTCCTTCTAGGGCATTTTTTTCCTTGCGTAAGATACTTTGTCAAATTCATAAATGCTTTCAATGAATCTGATATGCATTTTAAATGGGTTCAAGGCTTCTCTGGTTTCCAGAATGTCTACACCTAAAAGTTTTATACTTGAAAAGTACCTGTAGACTTTACTAATATAAAATACTCCTGAAATAGCCAAATTTCCCTTGATAGGTTAATTGCTGAATTTAAATTTGCTTTGCATTTGCCTTTTTGTCTTCTCTATGCCAAGTACAAGCACAACACCTTGCTTGGTATGGTATTCAGGGAATTATTTATCAGAATCTGGTTATTCCTCTCATCCTTATTTCCTCCGGGAGCTGCCATCCTGACCCATAGTCCTTGCCTTTATCATCTGTGGCCTGGGGTGTTTTAACCTCCCAGATGGTTGGCTGCTCCTGGCACTCCGTCCCATATCATTTTTATCCAGAATGATCCTATTGAAATGTTAGGTCATGTCACTTCTTGACCCTTGAATGGTTTCCCATCTCATTCAAAGTGAAAGTTAAAGTCTTCATAGTAGCTAAGAGTTCCCAAGTGATCTGGCCCTTCTTCCCTCTCCCACTTTATACTTCTCTCCGTCTCCCTCTGTTCCAGCTCTACTAACTTCTTGCTGTTTCTTGAATATTCCAAGATGCTCCTACCTTCAAATCTTTTCTCAAAATGTTACCTTTTTTAAGGAGTCCTTCTCTGACCCTCTATTTTAAATTCTTTTTTTTTTCCTCTATTTTAAATTCATTTCGCCAGCAATCTCTGTTCATTTCCCCTGCCTTTTTTTTTTTTTTTTGGTTAATAAAACATTTACTATCATCTAATATATTTCAGTAGATGTATTATTTATTACCTGCACTGCCATACACTCAAATATAACTTCCATGTGGAGCTTATAGAACAGTGCCAGACATGGAGAAGGCTCTGCAAGAAGAAAGGAAAAAACGGAATGAATTAACTTAGCATGAGAAATGAGAAATGTTTGCTAAACAAAATGACATACTAGGACACTGGATAAGAATCTGTGGTTACAATGGAATCTTTCAGAAGCCTAGTGGAATCCCAGAGGTCTGGGCACAGTAGGGAATGTAAACCTTTGGTTTGTATGACTGACCTCCCTCTTCAGCTTCTGGGATCTCCTGGTGAAGCTAAGGGGTGGAGCTCGGGTAGCACTTATCTTCTCTTGGTCTAGCTAAACTAAATTGAGGCTGCAGGATTGCTTTTACTTGACTATATGAAAGTATATAATATGATTTAACTAGTTTTTCCATTCCCCAATCTGTCGTAAACTTTCATTAGAAAATCTTATGTGGCTTTTACAGAAGAATATGTATCTTGCTCTTTCCCTTCTCCTTCATTGGAGCTTCTAGCAAATTTTGTGTTGGGTTCTAAATCCCAAATGAAGCACAGTTTTATTTCAAAAAAGAATTAGAAGTTAAAAACCAAACAAATCCCCCCGCTTCGGTTTTCTTTCTTTTTTTTTTTTTTTTTTTTAAGATTTTATTTATTCATTTTAGAGAAAGAGAGAATGAGGGAGCATAGGCTGGAGGGGGTTGGAGAAGGGCACAGGAAGAGGAAATAGCAGACTCCTTGCTGAGCAAGGAGCCTGATGGGCTTAATTGCAGGATCCTGAGATCATGACCTGGGCCAAAGGCAGACACTTACTTAACCAACTGAGCCACATAGGTGCCTTACTCCAAGTTCTGTTTTCAGCATGCCAGACTATTCTCCAATTAATTAGTGTGTGGAATCCACTACCACCATGGAGGTGACATAATTTTGCATTTGTAAGTGTTTTAAAGGGCCCATTGGAGGGCACATGGGGTGCATGCAGTTGCCTCAGGTAGTCTTTGCTGTTACCGCCAGTGGGGGTGTGCGGGAGCATGGAGGCACACAACATTCTCAGCAAATGAGGATTCAGTGTCCAGTTTTTTGGAACAGGAACTCATGTGAAGTTTACAGGATGAACTCTTGACAAACAGATATATACAATTTCAAAACTACTTGAGATGTACAATGATCTCTTAGAAAGGACAGAAATAAGAGAATGAAACTGGGCCAGAAAGGTTCCAGAATTGCAAATCTCTGTTTGATCTGTTCCTCACCTGTGAAGAGAGAATGAATGAATGACCAGATGGTTGAAGATCTGAATTGCAGAGAGCAGGGGACCTGCCAGCCCATGCTTATGAGCAACGTGGACATCAAGGACAGCGACAGAGGCTACCCTGGGGGCATGGCTCATCTGTGAGTTACGCCAGTGCATTCAGCACAGGGAGGACATGGAGAATTAAAATGATGAGCTGCTGCAGAAGTTGGAAGAGAGCTCCAGGGCCTTCTGGCACAGTCTGCTTCCACTGACCCACCTGGCCTGGTGCCTGGTAGGCCACCCACCTTCCTGAGCCCATCTTCTTGAGCTTCCCCTTGGTAATGCTTTTTCCTTCCTGATATTTGTTTTTGCTTTTAGGTACTCTGCCAGTGGATAGTAGTAATACCCAAATAAACTGTACATATGACATGAGAATATACACATAAATGCTAGAGTAAAAACTATCAGTTTTTTTCTCACGTTTATTTATGAGTGGGATATTGATTATATAGTTTTTTTTCCTCTAACCAAAAAAAGAAAACCGTGGTTTATAATACATTTGCCCTATATATCAGTGACTTTCTTTGTGGTTTCTTTCCTTTCCCCCGCTCCCCAAGCTTGCTGGAATATGCAAATAACCTGAATAAAGCAGTAGGCTTTATCTCATTAGGGAAAAAAAAAATAAGCTGTTGGACTAGAATAGTGCAGGCAAGACCCTCCTACCCCATCCCCATTCTCCATTTATTTATTTAAGAGTTTATTTATCCATTTGAGAGAGACAGAGTGAGAGAGAGTAGGAGTGAGGGGGAGTGCAGAAGGAAAAGAAGCAGACCCACTGCTGAGCAGGGAGCCTGACACAGGACTCCATCCCAGGACCCTGGATCATGACCTGAGATGGAGACAGCCCCTTAACTGACTGAGTGACCCAGGCACCTCCCCATTCTCCATTTAAATCAGCTCTGAAGATTCACGCTTCTCTATACCTCAGATAAAATCTTGATCAACTCTCAGTTTCAGGTAATTCTTAGATAGGGAAAAAAAAAAAACTAGTCCACATTAGAGGGTCCACATTTGACATGGTTGCTCTTAAAAGAGGCAGGCACCCTTTAAATCCAGGCCAGTTTCCTCTTGCAGGGTTGTACTTTTTCCAACTCCCACGCAATGTCCCTATAGGCTTAAGTCCAGCTCATTCCTGGGATGGCGTCTCTCTCTCTCTCCTGTCCTTTCTCCCTTTGGCTCTGCCATCTGTGGCTAATGTAGACACTTGCAGCTTTTTTAAGATGAGACAATTCCCACATACCCCCAAATATCAAACTCTCCAAGTGATTCTCTTAAAAACCTCCTCTGAGGGATAAGAACGCCCATGTTGCCTCATGCATAGCAATACAGGGCGCAGACTTAACCACCTGCTTCTTCAACCTCAGTGAATTTTTCATCAACTCCCATAATCTGGAGGAGGATGATACCTTAGGTTTGACAGAACTGGTTTCTCCATGTTTTAACATGCTCAGAGAAGCACACACCTTTAGAGCAAGGGAAGTACTTGACTTCTGTTACACAAATAATAGAGGCCTCAGCTGAACCTGAGAGTCTCTCCTGCCAGTCATTTTAACAGACTTGTTTATCAATTTGTTTGCCATGCTCAACTGTCCCTCTTCATTTCACTCATAGACCCTGAAATATTATAAGAAAGTCTCTGTCTAGGTAACAGATGATTGAATCAGAGATGGACTCCTGACCCCGGCGACCAATCCAAAGACTGATCCAAGCTGGTTCTCTCCTGAACCAACCAACTTTTTTTAAAAGCATTTTTTAGAGATTTTATTTATTTATTTCAGAGAGAGAGAGAGCGCAAGTGAGATCATGAGAAATGGGGAAGGGCAAAGGGAGAGGGGCAAAGAGAAAGGGAGAGCAGATCCCCTGCTGGGGGGACAGAAACATGAGGCTTGATCCCAGGACCCTGGGATCATGACCTGAACTAAAGGCAGATGCCTCATCAACTGAACCCCCCAGCTGCCCCTCTCCTGAGAACTTGAACTGAGACTTAACTGAAAGTTAATTCAGAGTCAGAAGTGAGAGTCCTAATGGGCAAACTGATAATGAATAAGCAGAAGAAGCATGAGAAGATGGGAAAGTCTAGAGCAGAGAGGTGCAGAGATCAGTACTTCCTGAGAGGCATTGTACCATACCTTCTGCATTTGCTTCTGTAAGATTCTCACATGTTCTTTTTTTATAGCCTCTGTTTTCACTTTAGCGGCTTGAAAGAGAAATGTCTGTTCCTTGCAAACAAATAAACAGACCAGTCTCATAAATTTGTAAAAAGCTATTTTTTTTTCATTGGACCTTTCTTTTTATTGAGTGGTTGTATTTCTCATTGTTGAATTTTGAGAGTTTTTTATTAATCCTGGATTCAAGTCCTTTATCATATATGTAATTTGCAGATATTCTCAACTAGTTTGTGGCTTATCATTTTCGGAAAGATGTCTTTCAGAGAAGTTTTGAATTTTGATGAAGCCAGGTTAACCTATTTCTTTTTTTCTTTTTTAAATGAATAGCGCATTTGGTGTTGTAAGCAAAGAAATCTTTGTCTAAACTAAAGTCAAAGATTTTTTTCCTATGCTTTCTTGTAGAAGTTTAATAGTTGCTTTTTTTTTTTTTTTTAAGATTTTCTTTATTTATTTGAGAAAGAAAAGGAGAGGGAAGGAGCATGAGCAGGGGTAGATGCAGAGGGCAGAGGGAGAAGCAGGAGAAGCAGGCTCCCCACTCAGCAAGGAGCCAGATTAGGAACTCATTCCAGGACGCTGGGACCATGACCTGTGCCGAAAGCAGACACTTAACTGACTGAGCCGCCCAGGTACTCCAAAAGTTTTATAGTTTTATTACATTTTACATCTAGGTTCATGATTTATTTTTGGTTAATTTTTTAGCATGGTGCAGGGTTCTTTTTTGGGGGATGGGGTATATGAATATCCAATAGTTTCAATACCATTTGCTGAGAAGATTCCACTGATTTGTTTCTGAGACTTTGTCAAAAAATCAGTTAATCACACATATATGTCTGGTTCTAATCCATTTATTTCACTGTATGTGATTATTACTATCGTTTGCCTATTTTCTATTTGTCCAATCTATTGTTGTTGTTCTTTGGTTCTTTCTTTCCTGCCTTCCTTTTTTTCCCTCTACACCCTTTCCTGCCTTCTTTTAAGGCAAATAGAATATAATTTTAATATTTCTTTTTTTTATTTACCAGCTTTTAAGATATGTCTTCTTGTACTAAAAAAAAGAAAAGTTACTTTCTTTATGGCATGTTTTCTCTTCCTATTTCAAATGTTAGATCTCAGAGTATATCACAAATTTAGAACCATACCCTAATCCTCCCATTGCTCAAAGTGCTGAGGACCAACAGTCTGGGTATCACTGGGATTGTGTTAGAAATAAGGAATCTTAGCCTGTACACCAGACCTATTGAATCAGAATCTGCATTTTAATGGAATCCCAGGTGATTTCATATACATTTTACAACTTGAGAAGCCTAGCTGTTACCTACTCCACACATTTAGTCAAATTGATCTTCCTAAAATATGGCTTCCTTTATGTCCCTAGAATTTTAAATGGTTCCTCATTGTCCTTAGAACAAATCAAATGCCTGGGCCTGACATTTAAGGCCACAGTAAAATGGGCCCAGTCTACCAATTTTTTTCCCATACGGATGTCCCACTCCAGCCAAATTGGTCTACTCTGTTATTCCTCAAATGTGCCAAGTATATTCAGTCTTTGCTCATGGCATTTGCCTGTCTGGAATTTTCATTCCCAACTCTCTACATATCCATCCTTCAAAAACCAGTTCCATTTCCACATCTGTTTGGAGATTCCTGCTGCTAACCTCAGTTCACCCTGCTATCTCATCCTCTGAACATCTTAACTAGCTGTCCCAGTAGCTGGGTGTTTTTGTTGTTGTTGTTTTGTTTTGTTTTTAATTTATAACCTTGGGCGCCTGGATGACTGTCTGTTAAGTGTCTGCCTTTAGCTCAGGTCATGATCCCAGGGTCCTAGGATAGAGCCGCACATCAGGGTCAGCAGGGGTCTGCTTCTCCCTCTCCCTCTGCCTCTCCCCCTGCTTGTGCTCTCCCACTCACACACTCTCTCTCTCTCAAATAAATAAATAAATAAATAATTTAAAACAATAAAAATAAAATGTATAACCTCCCCTCCCACTATGCTTATTACAAAACAGTGCATGTGCATGGGGCAGTGTTTTCATTCATTAATTACATTCGATCCTGGGTCTCCGGGATCGTACCTGCCTTTGGTCCCCGCTGAGCCACCCAGGGAATCCCCTAGTTTTATTTTTTAAAAGAAACATGCTTGTTTTCTTTTCATGTGGCAGCAAAATGAATAAACAATGCTAGAGGTATTCTGTAGGTTGGTCTCATCTTGTATTCTCTTTGATGTTTTGGATAGACTAATTTTTTACTCACTATTAATTGGCCATATTATCATTCTGACATTGAGTTTTTTGCATGTATGCTTGTTATGTTTTATATTTATGTGTTCCCCTCTTCCTCTTTTTTACAAAGATTATATTGATACTGAATGAGCTGACCTCAGGTTACCTCCTGAAGAATGGAGTCTACAACAGTACTCTTGGAGCAATGGATGATACATTGTGCTTTTAA
Source organism: Vulpes lagopus (assembly GCF_018345385.1). Taxonomy (NCBI): domain Eukaryota; kingdom Metazoa; phylum Chordata; class Mammalia; order Carnivora; family Canidae; genus Vulpes; species Vulpes lagopus. Next base: position 39,024,940 of record NC_054828.1, read on the forward strand.
TGATCATCTTAAAAATCAAAATACAGCTTCTGCTGATTGAATGATAAAACTGTACTTGTAATTGCTTCCCTTCTGGGAGAGGAAGCATCAGTACAATATTCAAATGCTGTTAAAAATAATGCTTTTGAACAAGGTTTTAAAATGCCTTACTATTGACTATTAAACAGTGGGTGAAAAAAAATTTTTAAGCCCAGAATTATATATCCCAGTTATTGCTGTCACTTTGGAAAGCTATATACAATTGCATATAGCCTTTGAACAGGGCAGGTTTGAACTGTGTGGATCCACTTATGTGCAGATTTTGTACAATACTACTGTAAATATATTTCCCTTATGATTTTCTTTTTTCAAAAGATTTTATTTATTTGGTAATTTATTTATTATTTTTTAAAGATTTGTTTGTTTGAGAGAGAGTGAGTAGGGGAGGAAGAAGAGAGACTCCTGAAGCAGAATTCCCACTGATCTTGGATCCCACCTGGGGGCTGTATCCACCCTAAGATCATGACCTAAGCTGAAATCAAGAGTTGGATGCTCAACAGACTGAGTCAGCCAGATGTTCCTCTGAGCAACTTTTAATAAACATTTCACAGTTTAAGAAACATATCACAGTTCACAGCCTGTTCTGTGAAGACAGTCACATTGTGAGTGCTCAGGCAACATAAATACTTTTACTGACCTTCAGTCCGTGAGTGAAATAAAAAAATTAAAAATTGACCCTTAGATAAATTCCTGTCATCTTGCCAGTGCTATTACTGATCTGGCTTTTCCCCACAACTTTCTATTCTGCAAATTTCAAATGTATAGGAAAGTTATAAGAATAATATGACTCATTCATCTCTTCATCTTAATTCACCACTTTTTAACAATTTGGCCAAAGTTGCTGTCCTCTCTCCTCTCTTCCTCTCTCCCTTCCTTTCTTCCTTTCATTATTCCTTCCTTTTTTCTTTTTGCCAAACCATGTGAGAATAAGTTGTAGACCTCGTGACACTTTACCCCTAAATATTTTAGCATATGTAGCCTAAGAACATAAACCTGTGGTTATTTCAGGGTTTCTTTCTTTCTTTATTTCTTCTTAAGGATTTTTATTTATTCATCTGAGAGAGAGCAAACATGAGCAGAGGGAGAGGGAGAAGGAGTCAGAGAAGCAGACTCTTACTGGGCAGAGAGCTTTTTGCAGGGCTTACTCCCAGGACCCCGAGATCGTTACTGAGTCAAAGGCAACGACTTAACCAACTGAGCCACCCAGGCATCCCTATTTCAGGGTTTTCTTGATTTTCCAAGTGACAATGCTTTTTTTATTTTTGTTGTCCTTGTGGTTGACGATATTTTACATTGTATGTATGTATATGTGAGTGAGCATATATTTTATTATTTTTGGTTAATTAACCTAAGAGTGGAATTGCTCAATCTGTGGAAAGTGTATGTTTAATGTGTGAGAAGTTGCTACTTTGTTTTTTAGAGCAACTGTATCATTTTGTGTGATTCCCATTTGTATGATTTCCCATTGATTATGGGAAATCATTGTTTGAAAATTTCAGTTGCTCTTTGTCCACACAAACACTTGACTTTCCCACCCTATTACATTTTAAGCATTCTGACGTGTCTGTAGTGGCATTATATCATGGCTTCATTTGCATTTGCCTTATAACTGAAGATGTTGAGAATATTTTCATGGGTTTATTGCATTTATATAATTATTTTTGGATGCAGCGTCTATTTAAATGTTTTTCCCATAAAAAATAACCTTTTTGTTTCAGAACAGTTTTTGATTCACAGAAAAATTGCAGAGCTTGTACAGAGGGTTCCCATATACCTTGCACCCAGTTTCCCAATTATTAACCTCTTATATTAGAATGGTACATTTATTATGATTAATGAAACACTGAAACATTACTATTAACAAAAGTCCATATTTCATTCAGATTGCCTTAGGTGTTACCTTTTTCTGTTTCAGAATCTCATCTGGGACATCATATTACATCTAGTCATTGTATCTCTTTAAAAGCACTTCTTGGTGATGACAGTTCCTCAGACTGTTTTTCTTGTTTTTGATGATGCTGACAATTTTGAGGAGTACCTATCAGATATTTTGTAAAATGTTCCTCACTTGAGATTTGTCTGATGTCTTTTTTTTTTTTTAAGATTTTATTTATTTATTTGAGAGAGAGCTCGAGAGAGTATAAGCGGGGGGAGGGGCAGAGTACAAGCAGCGGGAGAGGCAGAAGCAGGCTTCCCACTGAGCAGGGAGCCAGACACGGGCCAATCCTAGAACCCGGGGACCATGACCTGAGACAAAAGCAGATGATGAACCAACTGAGCCACGCAGGCACCCCTGTCTGATGTCTTTCTTTTGTGTAGACTGGAATTATGGGTTTGGGGGAGGAAAACTACAGAGGTGCAGTGCCATTTTCATCATATCACATCAAAGAGTACATATTATCAACATGACTTATCACTGTTGATGTTGACCTTAATAACGTGACTGATGTATTGTCAGGTTTTTAATTTTATTTCAAAATAAAAATTTTTTCAAAATACATTTTGTATTTTTGACATTTATGCACATTTCCAAGATAATATGTTTCTAAAAAAACAATAGCTGACTGTAATACTCCCGACTTTATTATTTCCTTCCCCAAAATGTCCTTCAGTAGAAATACAAAACAATTTAATAAGTTAGTTTTTGATGCTCTCCAACTTCCTTTTCCTTTAACATGCCATTATGAATGCAAATTCTGTGGCAACCATTTCGTCCTATAACAGTGACCACAAACAGTCTATGCTCTCAAAAAACTCAATTTCGGGCAGCCCCGGTGGCCCAGCGGGTTGGCACTGCCTTCAGCCCGGGGTGTAATCCTGGAGACCCAGGATCGAGTCCTACATCAGGCTCCCTGCATAGAGCCTGCTTCTCTCCCTCTCCCTCTGCCTGTGTCTCTGTCTCTGTCTCTCTCTCTGTCATGAATAGATAAATAAAACATCTTTTAAAAAAAGCTTCATTTTCCAGGGAGTGACCAGAGAGGTAAAGCGAAAATTGCAATGTAGTATGATGTGTGTGCTATAACAGAGGAAATTTCAGGATGCTCTGGAGGGTTGTCACACCTTATTGGTGTATCAGAGGAGGCTTACTTCTAAGCAGAGACTGGAATGAAAAGGAATTACCCAGATAAAGCTGGGTGTAGGATGGGGGAGGCCAGTGCTGTCTCTGCTATCCCATATTTGTAAAGTTTTTGCTTCTAATGTAATCACAGCCAAGCATTGTTAAAAATTGAAGTAATATTGTTTATGTTAATTAATTTTATTTCTCCTTTATATTAACATTAGAGTGTTATATTAAAATTATTTTTAGGGCAGCCCTGGTGGCTCAGCGGTTTAGCACCACCTTTGGCCCAGAGCCTGATCCTGGAGACCGGGGATCCAGTCCCATGTCAGGCTCCCTGCATGGAGCCTGCTTCTCCCTCTGCCTATGTCTATGCCTCTCTCTCTCTCTCTCTCTCTCTCTGTCTCATGAATAAATAAATAAAATCTCTAAAAAATTATTTTTAAATTGTGTACATAGATCATTTACTTTCTCTAGGAATTAACTTTCAGAATAAGGGGGGGGATGATGATCAAAATTATTTGTTTATAAAATTTTGCCTAATAAAGTTGAAAACTACTGGTGCAGAAATGCCAAAGGAAATGAAGTGTCCCAATAAGCATTTAAACAGGAAATGACATGAGCAGATCTGCATTTTGGGAAGATCTCTCTGGCTGTAATGTGGAGAACAGATTGGAAGGAGCCATCTTGGGATCTGGAGACTAATTGGATGACTGTTGTAGTAATCCAGATGAGAAATGATGGTGGCCTTCATGAAGGATTCCCACTGGATTCTTTAAAGAGTGAGCTTTACTTTTCCCAGTATATTTGCTTTCCAGACCAAAAGAATGTTTGAAATTTCAGGCATCCTGAAAATTCATTGGGAAATATTTTACAGCAGAGATATTTCTCGTATCAATAGTGTAATGTTTAAGAGTCCAGGCCTTGGACAAACTGCTTAATTTCTCTAGACCTCAATTTCTTCATCAGCAAAATTGGGATATTATTTACCAACCGTGTGGTAGTTTCATGAGCATATTCTCTCCACATATTTGTTAGACCAACCCTGATTGTAGTCAAAAAGGATTTCAAGAGCAGATTGCAGTTATCTTTCAAGTAGTATATGGATTTATACTCAGCCACATGGTCACAATTTGCTCCATTTGGGACAAATTTCAGACAATTCCAGAACTGGAATGCCTGGTCATGATCAGTGGCCATACAGGAAAGTAAAACTTAGCTGTGAGCACCAGGCTTTAACCCAGAGGCAAATATCTTTATAATTTGTTATTGTCCTTTGAGGCTTTGGAGAAGTACCTTTTGAGGACTTGTGAATGAGGAAATAAGAATGTCCTCTGAAAATATACTGTAGGATCATAGGAGAAAAAATGTGTAATTAGCTAAAGGAGATAGACTGACTTGGAATACCATCAGACTAACCGTTCTGATGACATATTAATATATCTAAAGATTTCAGTCAAAAAAAGGATTGATTAGTCTTTAACTCTTAGGTAAAGAAACATATAGGCAAAATGGGCAGTACTCATCCAAACTCAGAGTAAAGGAAAATAAGTCTTAGCTTGAATGTATCTGGTTCTGAGGGAAATGGATGCAGAGGTGACAGCTGATGGATTATTGAGGATTTTGATTCTTTTTGTAAAAAAATCTCAACTGAGATTGATGCTATGCCAGTTATTATAAGTAGTTCCTATTTCCTTGCCCTTTACAGCTTCTAGAAGTCCTTCACCGATTTCTAGATCATTCACTTAAAAGGTCACCTTCTATGTTGGGGGGGGGATGGTGGTACACCTGACTGGCTCAAAGTGTATGATTCTTGATCTTGGGGTTGTGAGTTTGAGCCCCGCATTTGGTGTAGAGATTACTTTAAAAATAAAACCTTAAAAAAAAGGACTTAAGCAAAAGCATGTGAAGTAATGCTGTTTCTATGTAATATTTTTTTATGTAGAAAAAAAGTCTCTTGGAAAATATTTAAATAGACATTAGGGTTGTTTTATTTTAAAAATAAGCACTGATAATATTCTGACATTGTAACAATAAATAAAGCCTACTTTGAGTTAATTAATGATAAAATGTATGGTAAAATTGAAATCAGAGATTTGCCTTTTAAACAAATGAATTATAATGTAACACTTTTAAGCAAAATGGTTACCAGTGATCATTATCAGCAGATAAGATGTCAGAAATACTAATTATTATAAGGAACCTGAAGATTCTTTCAAGAATCTTAGGGTGACTTAAAGTTAGCAGATTCTTTTCATCAAGTGCATTAAGCCGATTGGAGTAAATATTTCCTAAGAGTGTAAAAATCTCTAAAACTTTCTCTGCAACTTAATATTCAGTGTTACCAACTCCATCCCTTACCTAATAAAGAAATTAAAGTGTAAAGTAGGAAAAGCAAGCTAGATTTATTGAGACGACTCTGGATCATCACTACCTTGGTCCCAAAGGGAAATTGACCCATCCCATCCTCTGTGCTACCAATGCAACACTCTGTACTTTTTTTTTTCTTTTAAGATTTATTTATTTATTTTAGAAAGAGAGAGCAGGGGGAGGAGCAGAGAGACAGAGGGAGAGAATCCTCAAGCAGACTCCCAACTGAGCATGGAGCCAAGGGGGTGCTAATTGCAGGGCTCAATCTTAGGCCTCTGAGATCAAGAGTTGGATGCTTAACCGACTGAACCATCCAGGCCCTGAACACTCTGTACTTTTTGAAGATGTCTACTCTATTATACACAGGCTTCTTGATAGTAGGGATATATGTATATGTATACATAAATTTAGTTTACTTTAAATACTATATGTTAAATGCTAAGTACTTTAAATACTATAGTACTGTATCAGGCATTATTCCAAATATTGCATAAATATTGGTTATTTAATTCCCATGAGATGTGAGGACTCCATGAGATAGTACCCCCATTTTATAATGAAGAACCCAAAGTACAGTGTTAAGTAATTTAGCTTTATTTATCTCTCTTTTGCTGGCTCCCAAAGCTGATGTTTTGCATAGGGTAGGCATTCATTCATTCATTCAATAAATATTCAATACTCCGTATATCTCAGCTATTCTTCTAGGTGCTAGGATACAGCAATCAATGAAATTGACATAAACCCTTCCCTAACTGAACTCATATTCTGTTTGGTAGATATAAGACCAAAAAAAAAAAAAAAAAAGGTAAATAAAATTAACCTATGTTCTTGTAGATGGCAATATATGGCAGAAAAAAAATAAATCAGGGAAGGTAATGGGGAGGTACCTTGGAGTTGCAATTTTATTTTATTTTATTTCTAGCCTGTAAACAATGGAAATTTATTTCTCACAGTTCTCGAGGCAGGAAGTCTAAGATCAGGAGCTAGCAGATTCAGTGAGGTGGCTGGTGAGGACCGACTTCCTGGTTCATAGCTAGGGCCCCCCTGTGTCCTCACATGGAGGAAGAGTTGAGAGTTGTGATTTTATTTATTTATTTATTTATTTATTTATTTATTTATTTATTATTTTGTTAAGATTTTATTTTTAAGTAATGTCTACACGCAGCATGGGGCTTACACTCACAATCTGAGTTCAAGAGTCTCATGCTCTACTAACTGAGCCAGCCAGACACCCTAGGAGTTGTAATTTTAGATGGTATATTAGTCATCATTCTCCAGAGAGACAGAAACAATAGACTTTATAATTATATATATAATCATTTATTATAAGGAATTGACTCACATGATTATGGAGGCAGAGGAGTTCCAAGATCTGTAGTCAGCAAGCTAGAGACCCAGGAAAGCCAGTAGTGTAGTTCTCTTCTGAGTCTGAATACTTGCGAAGGAGAGCTAATGACATAAGTTCCAGTCCAAGGGTAGAAGACTAATTCCACAATCAGGCAGGCAAAGTTCCCTCTTACTTCAGCCTTTTTGTTCTGTTCAGGTCTTCAATTAATAGGATGAGGCCCTTCCACATTCAGGAGCTCAATCTGCTTTACTCAGTCTACTGATTCAGGTGTTTATCTCATCCAGCAACATCCTCACAAGCTACATCCTGAATAACATTTGACCAAATGCCTGGGCACTGAATGGTCTAGTCAAGTTGATACTTAAAAAATGAACAGTTGTGGATGGGCAAACAGGGAAGGGCTCACTGAGAAGGTAACATCTGAGGGAGGGAGGAAGGTGAGTGAATCATGTCTGAAGGAAGAACATCCCAGGAACAGTGAATACAAAGGTCTGGGGATGGCTGGGAAGGTCAAGGAGCAGCAAAAGGTGGGGAGAGTGCTGCTAGAGTGGGACAGGAAAGGAGGAAAAAGCAATGGAAGAAGTTGGAGAGGAAATGCACAGGGAACAGTGGTAGCAGTGATAGTAGTGGAAATAGTAAGAAATGGTCACATTCTAGACATATGTTGAAGGTTAAGCTGACAGATTCGATTTGAAGCAGGAGAGAAAGTGAAGCATCAAGGATAACCTCAAGGTTTTGGACTGAGCAACTGGGGAAGAGTAGAAGAGAAACAGTTTGATGGTTGGGGTGGCTAGAGGAGATCAGGAGTTCAGTTTTGGACTTGTTAAATTTGATGTCTATTAGTCATTCTAGTGGAGATATTGAGGCAGCTGGATATGTGAGTCTGGAGTTCTGGGGAGAAATGCAGGCTGAACACAGTGTATAATAAATGGTATTTAAAGCCATGAGACTGGATGAGACCAAATAAGTAAGTAAAGATAGAAAAGAGAAGAGGTCCAAGCATGGAATCTTGGAATACTCCAAGTATTGGAGATTAGAAAGATGAAGAGAACCTTACAAAGAAGACTGAGAAGGAACAGCCAGAGAGGTAAGAGGAAGACCAGTTAAGTCTGCTTCCAAAAGCCAAGTGGAAAGTGGTTCAAGGAGGAGAGAGTGATCATATTCTGCTAATCAAGTGAGATGAAGACTGAGACTTGGCTATTGGATATAGCCACAGGGCAGTCAAGGCGACCTTGATAAGAGCAATTTAACTGAAGTAGATTGGATAAATATCTGATTGGATTGGGTTTAAGAGAGAACTTGGAGGGCTTGGGGGGCTCAGTCAGTTAAGGGTCCAACTCTTGGTTTTGGCTCAGGTCTGGATCTCAGGATCTTGAGACTGAACCTGCATTGGGCTCTGTGCTCAGTGTGGAGTCTGCTTGGGATTCTCTCCTTCTTCTTCTCCTTCCTACTCTGTCCCTACCTCTGCTCATGTTCTATAAATTAAATAAATAAATAAATAAATAAATAAAATCTTTTTTAAAAAGAGAGAATGAGAAGGAAGATATTGGAGATAGTGAATATAGACAACCTGTAGAAAGAAAGAAATGGGGGTAGTAACTGGAGGAGGAAGTGAAGTTAAGAGAGTGTATTTCAAAGGTAGAAATAATGTCCATAGACTGATGGAAAAGATCCAGTAAAAAGGAAAAAATTGAGAAGATAATTATTGAAGTGATGACCTTGAATAGGTGAGAGTAACCTACTCTACAAGTGGAGAAAGTGGCCTTTTCTAGGGACACAGGTGTTCATCTCTAGCCACGGGAAAGAAACCCATGGATGCAAGTGGTGGGTGTTTGTGGGGGCTCTCTTCTGATTCATTCTATTTCCTTAGTGAAATCAGAAGCAAGGCCATCAACAGGGAATTAAAATAGGTGGTGAGTGGGTATTTGAGGTTTGTAGAACAGAGAAGGTATAAAATATCCCCAAGAAGAGAAGGAGAATACAGGGACCAGGAAAACAGTATGATTGTTGGTAGCATTAGGGCCTACTTGCTGTTTACGATTGTAATTTAATGTGGGATCTCAGCATGGTTTCGTCCTCTGCCAGCCACATTTAGCATGTATAGTAGTTGCTATGTGGAACACTGCTTTTAACAAGGGTCATTGTTTAATCAAGTGAGTATCTCAAAGTGTGGCAGGGATCAAGGTGCTAAGGACACATGCAATGTAATATAAGTGAATTTAAGCTAAGTAAGGAATCAAATGAATGCATACAGGAATGAATGAATTGTTTTCCCATTTGGAGTAAGCTTTTTTCTCTTCCATCCATTGATTTAACACACTTGATTCTTAATGGCCCACATAAGAATTGTATAATCCCAAAATCAGGCTTGGGGTTAAGCTAGTAAACTTGTTCTTAAATAAGAAAAATTGAAGAGGGGCAAATGTTATGTCATAGGTTACAGTGAAGAGGGATTTTGCTATTTAAGTTTTCCATTAGATTGTTTAGAACACATCTGCTATTCAAATATTAGCTTATTCTGGCAGCAAAAGCCTGACCTCTGGTAAATGCTGGAGAGTGACTCACAGAAGCTTCCACGAACATAGAACTTTTTTCTTTTTGGCCAGAACTCAGCATCCTTAATAAGTGCCTGATAAATCCTAATTAGGACTGTGTATCAAGGGGCATGATAGCGAAGGGACTCTTATTCCCGTTGGGTCCCTGTTTGGTTCAATTGTGTCTTCAGCAAACAGGAAGAGAGGCAAATATTAGTACCTGTCTTTAGCCAGGGAAAAAATGTTACAGCACAACTGCCTTGAATATAAGCTCAGGGTCAGAGAGGGCCAAGAAACAAAGTACAAGGCCAAGCAGCCTATTTTAGCGACCTACCACATTGGCACACCCATCATTTTTCATCTCCCTAAATTTTAAATATGGCACAAAATAAGCATTCTTTGTCCTTCATTCTACATACATAGCATGGCCTCTCCCTGACCAAATCCTTGTTACTCTTTTGCGGTCAGGCCCCTTGGTGAATATGCAGTGTGTGTGCACTATATTAAAACTAGTGGCCTAAAAATAGTTGTGTACAAGTAGAAGATGTGTGTTTGTTGAGTTCAGGCTTGCCAAGCCACAGAACTCTCAGCCTGGGAGTGTGGCAAGTATATCCTGTTCCTGTTACCTGGAAATCCTAACCAAAGGAGAATCTGAAGGAATTCAATACACAGGCATTCCTTTTTTTTTTTTTTTTAATTTTTATTTATTTATTCATGAGAGAGACAGAGAGGCAGAGACACAGGCAGAGCGAGAAGCAGGCTCTATGCAGGGAACCCTATGTGGGACTCGATCCCCGGTCTCCAGGATCATGCCCTGGACTGAAGGCAGCGCTAAACTGTTGAGCTGCCCAAACTCAGGCTGCCCAATACACAGGCATTCCTATTCAGATCAGCAATTCTTTACAGGGGCAGTACCACCATTTGGAGGTGTTCTGGGAATTGTGGGTACATTTTTGGTTATCACAGTGATTGAAGGCATGCTAACTGGTATGTGGTGGCTGGGAGCCAGGATTGACAAATGTGTGTAAACAGTTCCAAAGAACAAAGAAATGGTCTTGCCTATCTTTCACATATCCTTCAGGGCACTGATGTGGGTAAAAACCTACTTATAGTATATTTGAACATAGACCCTAACTCTAATTTTATTTCTTCTCTATATTGCACATAGACCATTACCTTAATTTAAGAAAAGATTTTTCTGTGTGTTGGTAAGTTATATATGAATTTCATTTCAGGACACTGAAGGAGATGTTTCACTGTAAAAAGGAGTAGCTCTTTTATGACTGAGAGCTACTGTTCTAGATATTTGATTGTGCCTTATCTTTTTTCCATGGCAAATTCACAAATTATCCATAATCTCATCCAACTTCAGGCATGAAAGTTAGGGAGGCATCAATCTCAGGAGTCTACATTTAAATCCTAAAGTATGAAGAGTTTCAGCGGAGGGCTGGCTGTGTTTCCACCTACCTTACCCCATATTAGGAAGAAATTAAAGATGGTAACAGCCAGCACTTGTGGAAAAGAAAATCACAGTAAGAGTATATGAGGATGGGAGAGTCTGGGGCTAGGCACCAAATTAAGTGGATACCCTCGCCATGGGCGGAGATCATGCATACTCTGTCTTCTAACCTTCCACCCCCAAAATCTCCCCATCCCAGATAAACACACACAACCTACTCCTGCTCCTGGAAATGTAAAGTGCATGTCCCAATTACCCCATACACACTGTGAAGAGACTTCCTTTGTTCTCAGGATGTGTGCTGGGCGGTAGAAGGTTTACACTAAAACATGCCCTCCACCTAGCTCTAGACATTCCACTTGAATGAAGGTGCTAAGTGAAAGGTTTGGAAAGATCTTCAAAAGAAGATTCAGAGAGGCAAAGTGTTCATTAATCAGGACCCTACAATTATGAGGATGTGAGGCCTTTTCCCATCATTAGGTTGAAGCAGCTGCAAATAATCACAACAGGAAGGAGCAGTGCATGACACCACAATGTTATATGCTTAAAATTGCAGTGGTAAATGGCAAAGTGATTTTTTAAAGAGAGAAACAGACTAAAAAGAAGTTCTTAGGGACCAGCCAAAAAGAAGGCTTGACAGTCAAAACATAAAAATTATGGGATACTTTCTGCTATCGAGCATAATATAAAATCTCAGCAAGTAAAAAGATGGACTGAGAAATAAATGTTTGTCTCCAGACTCAATGTGCATATCTCATAAATCCACACAAGACCTCTTAGTGGAGTTGTGGTTTGGACCAAATATTTGCTGAATTAGACTGAGGTATGGAAATGAAAGACACAATGGAGGGAAGTGATATCGTTAAGAGGAGGGCCAGCTTTTGGGGGCCTGGGTGGCTCAGTCAGTTAAGCATCTCCCTTCAGTTCAGGTTGTTATCCTGGATCCTGGGATTGAGTCCTGTATCGGATTCCCTGCCCAGGGGAGAGTCTGCTTCTCCCTCTGCACTCTGTCCCTCCACTCATGCTCTCTTTCTATCAAATAAATAAAATCTTAAAAAAAAAAAATATATATATATATATATATATATATATATATATAAAAGAGAAGAGCCAGCTTCATGGTTATGTAACCTGTGCTTAAAAGGGCCCCACATTTCGTTTAATGCTCTGTTGTCAGCATTTTGAGATTATTAATAATTTTTGAACAAAGGCCCCTACATTTTCATTTTACACTGGCCCTTAAAATTATGTAGCCAGGCCTGGTGAAGAGAGAGAAGATCTGAGTCTGAGAGACCTGGGTTCAAATCCCAGATCTACCACTGGCTAGCTGTATGATCCTGGGCAATTTATTCAACCTCTCTTAATCTGTAAAATAGGAATCACAATGGTACCTATCTCCTAGATAGGTAGAAGACTAGCAGAAGACTAAAGACAGGCAAGAAACAAAAAACCAATATAGCAGTATTCAGTAGATAGTGTTATCAATGACAAAGATCTGGATGACATTGCAAAGGCATCAAGGCACCAAACAGTGCTGGAGTAGAATTGTTTTCTAAATTCATTTTTGCTAACATATTTCTGCTCTGGGTGTGTGTATTGATGTCACCATCCCTGTGGCAAGACAGGCCAAGATAATTTTCTTAATTGCAGGCTTCACTGACACATTTTGTGCCAGAACCGAAGGAGAGTAGGTGTTATTTCAGATCTGTGAATCATCACACACACTCATGCATCACATATTTCTTATAGATTTAAAGAGTTGAACTCTAACCAAGATAATGGAGACATTATTTTAGAATGTAGAAATATGCCCATATAAAGGCAGGTTGCTATTGAAACTACTTCCTTCGCTGCGTGGGCCTGCCAAGTCATTTTATTTGCCATATAGTATTTAATATAATGTTCTCAGCCAAAGAAGATGCAAATAAAAAAAATAATTAGACCCATTTTGCTAGGACTACATATTAATTATCACTTTTTCATGAGTAAATTGATTGTATTGTATTAGAATACGGTTTGGGCTACATGAGTAGTAGAGCTGAGTGGAAGGATTTTCTTCCATTTGACTAAATACCCTCTATTAATTCCTTACTTATTACTATAATTAAAAGTAGTCTTTGGCAGTACATGTCCTTTTAAAACTATTTCTGAAGTTGAGAGAAAAATTTTAAAGTGTGAAATGGATTTTTTAAAGAAGGTTTTAATGTATTAAATATGCCATGACTATTCCACTTAGTGGAAATACCTCAGCTACTATACTGTGATAAGGAACTTTCCTCCAAAGAGGTGAGTCATAGTTCTGGAAGAAAACGCTTTAATTGCTAGGGAGACAAAATTGCTCATGTAGAGATGTAGAAAGTGGATTCTTTCTCCTAACCAAGGCTAATTCTACAGTTGCATGTGAAGGTAAAATTACTCTCCCACCTCTTTCTATACATTTTAACCTGGGCTTTACTCTATCCTAAGTATAATCTGACAAATGCAGCATTATGGGTTTAGAGATAACTCTCTCTAATTTTGTATCTAACTTTAAAAAAACTTTTTTTGATGTAGTGGAACCTATATAAGATAAAATTTACCATCACAGCCATTTTTTTAAAATTTATTTATTTATTTATTTATTTATTTATTTATTTATTTAAGTAATCTCTATACCCAACGTGGGGCTCAAACTCATGACTCCAAGGTCAAGAGTCACATGCTCTACTGAGTGAGCCAGCAAAATCTCCCCATCGTAACCATTTTTAAAAAAGATTTATTTTTTAAGGAGGTTTGGGGCAGAGGGAGAGAGAGAATCTTAAGCAGACTCCAAGCTGAGCACAGAGCCTGAAGCAGAGCTCAATCTCACAACCCTGAGACCATGACCTGAGCGAAATCAAGAGTGAGATGCTTAACTGACTGTGCCACCCACCAGAGCCTTTTTAAGTGTACAACTTTGGTGGCATTAAGTACATTCACACATACTGCATTTTTTTAGAGGGCCTCAATGCCTAAATATGGAGAATTGTTGTCTTTATAATTAGTTTTTACACTTACAAAAGGAAGCGACAGACTGCCTCTGACATTGCTAGGGAGTGCACCTTTGCAGCTTATAGAGAGTACGTCACACCAGGCAAGAGTGGGTGCACCTCAGGACTCAGCAAGAAGCAAGAGGGGACAGGAGAGAGGTTTCCTGAGATTATAGAGGTGTCAGCCAGTCTCTGTAGCAGGATAGGTTAGAAATGATGAACTTAGTGCTGTCCCTGGTCCTTGGGAAATCTTCCCAGCAAATTGTATGATTGCCTCACCTCCTTAGATATTTGCCTTTATACATCATTCCTTTATTCCACGCAGTTGTGTCCTTTCCCTTTGTTGGCTTTCTATCTACACATAAACTAAGTGTCTTTCATTTTAACAAAACAGAGAAACCAAACCAACCAACCAACCAACAAATCCTCTCTTGTCAAAATCCTCCCTTGTTAGCTCCACATTCTTCTTATTTTTTAAATGTGTGTTTTTTTCCCTTTCAAAACTAAATAAGCCAATATGGACATGGTTTAAAGTGTCAAATTGATTTCCAAGGCATTTGACAATAAACAACAATCCCTACCTCTCTACTGTTTTTACTTCCCAGAAACAGTTTTCTACTCTTGTGATGATAAATGTACTTTTAAGATTCACCTCCACATCTCAGAATCACACTCATGTTAAATTTTTCTAGCTTTGGCTTTTAGGAGCTTTTTCAGACTGGCTCATGTGTCCCTTTTGTTGACTGAGCACTCCCTTACTTTCTGGCGCTATACTTACTTTTCTCCAAGCTCAGCTTGTATTTTACCTGCCCAGGCCCTAGAATCAGCCATCTCTCCAAGGAGCTCTGGTTCTTTCTACTGGAGAAGAGTTTTTAGAAACCAAGATCTGGGCACAGGGGTGCTTATTGCTGTTGGTGGGGAGGGGAGACACTGCTTTTAGACTTTCTCAGTAGACAGAGCTAGGAAATGTATACATGTATTCCTATGTATATACACATATCTATAATAATCTATTTCCCCATCTATGTATTCATTGTATATTAAATTAAACATGAACTCATACTAATGTCCTCAACTCTAACTTGGTATCACAGGATTTATTCCAGGCTGTCCTTTTGTTTATTTGTAACCATTTCCTTTAACTGTGAGGAAGCTGGCCCCTAGTACCTATTTTTTAAAATACATTTTCCAGCATAGACTAGCTTAGACATGAAGTACTTTCAAAATCTTAACCTGTATCTGTGTAAGAGATCAATTTTCAGACTATAGTGTTTGTATATAATTCTTTTTATCTTTAGCTTTGTAGTTTCCAGTCAAGATACCATTTTCCAAAAGTATTTTAGATCAGCTCCTTACCCACCCTTTTCAGAAAGGTTATGTCATGCATTTGTAATATAGTTAGATTCATTTCTCCCAGTCTGCACTCCATTCTAGGACCTTCTAACATCCTGGTTGATTTTTTTAAATTTGCATACATAAAAGTTCATCCTTTGTAATATACAGTTCTACGTGTTTTTAAAATAGTTATTTATTTATTTATTTATTTATTTATTTATTTATTTGATTTATTTGATTTATTTGCTAGAGAGAGAGAGAGAGCACAATCAATGCGAGCAGAAGAAGGAGGAGAAGCAGGCTCCCTGCTAAGCCGGGAGTTGGACATGGGGCTCAATCCCAGGACCTGGGATCATGACCTGAGCAGAAGGCAGATGTTCAACCAACTGAGCCACCTAGAAGCCCCAGTTCTACATGTTTTGAAAAATGGAGTTATGTATATACCACCCCAGGGCGGTTTAGAACAATCCTGTCAC
This sequence comes from Vulpes lagopus, assembly GCF_018345385.1. NCBI lineage: Eukaryota > Metazoa > Chordata > Mammalia > Carnivora > Canidae > Vulpes > Vulpes lagopus. Next base: position 39,040,567 of record NC_054828.1, read on the forward strand.
TCTAAAAATTGCCTAATCTCTGATTCAACTTTTGATTGCGCTGTCAAATTCCTTTAAAGATCTGTTGTGCAATACTGTATCCCCCACCAGGGGGCTCCACTGGCTTACACTAATGAGGCAGTGGAGCTATTTCTAAATATCCCATTGAAAATGGCTGGAAGGATGGGTTGGATGAGAGTTACTGGGAAGTTGATGGAAGCAGGTGGCACATGGGGACAAAATAAATTCTAGGGGACATCAGAGAGAGCAATTACCCATAGAGGTCTGATTGTATGGAGGTTTTCAGCCAGAGAACGTGCTGGTTATCAATTTATTGCTTGTTGGTTCCCTTCATGGGCTAATGTGTTAAAATGGGTCTGGGCCCTTTAAATATTTTTCCTTTGGCAGCTGGCACGATGTTTTATCGGTAGAGGGCGCTGGAGAGAGACATTGAAGGAGACCGGGCTTTTCCTTCTTGCTTCTGATGGCTCTTAGGCTTGATGGGAGCAGGCTTGCATTTTCACTGCCCTGCCTGTAGCATGTAGCTTTTGCTATGTGTTTTCTTGAGCTCCTCTCTTAAACAGCAGCAGTGTGGCTGGGAGCCCCAGACAGCACAGCCTTTACCCTGGGCCCTGATGTTCTGCATGGACACGGTGGGGCCCTCTGAGGCCTGGCTGTCTAGTGAGCTGGATGTCAGCCTTTGTCTTATTCAGTGGCCCAAGGCTGCTCTGGTCCCAGCCCCATGCAGAGGCACACTAAGTTCTTAAAGAAGGAAGCCTCTGTGGGTCCCAGTCCCAGCAGTGCCCACACAGCAGCCTCTCTCTGTGCACACTTCCTCCACCCCCTATTAGCTTGACCTCACCTGTGTCTCATGACTATCCTGACATGGGCACCATGCATTCCAGGCCTCATATGTGCACTGGCCTGCTCTCTGCCTCCCTCCCTCCCTCTACCTCTCCCTCTCTCCCTCTCTCTCTCTCTCTCTCTCTCTCTCTCTCTCTCTCCCCCTATTTCCCTCTGCAGGCCCAGACTGCCCACCAGCTCTAGCTGGTCTGGGTCCAGAGGGTTATTTCTGCTTTCCTGGCAACTCTGTGCCATCTCTGGCCTAGGCAAATTCTCTGCCATCAAGTGGGCTGTGTTCACACCTTCTTCAATGAACTTTGAAGTTTGACCTCCTCCAAGTTTCTTTTTTTTTTGTTCTTTCCCTTAGTTCTTCATTACCCCTTGGAGCTCTCCTTCCATCTTTATAGTTACTCTCCTATCATTGCTCAATAATTCTTTATATTAAGCTTCACCTGCTTAAGTCATTCTATGGTTCTTGCTCTTGATCTGACTGTGACTAATTAAAATCTATTCTCACTCGGAGAGGGCACAGGTATTCTTGGCCTGTTGTTCAATCTCATTTCAAGAAAGAGAAGAAAGCGATTTCCTGTCAGGAAACTTGATAATACTGGCCCAGGCTCTCTGGGTAGAGCATCCAGTTGGTAGAGAAATCCCAACTGTACTCAGGCCCCAGGCCCTAGGTCCTGGCTTGTAGCTTAAAGTAGAGTTCTTCTGAGAAAGGGAGTTTCCTGCATGATGAAGGGACAGCGCTGAGTACATGTCATAACCTGAGCTGTTGAAGATTCAAAATGTATGTCAGACATCTGCCTATGGTAGAATAAGAGGAGGTATTCTGGGAACAATAGTACTTAGATGTAAAATACAGATTCTTTTCATTGAACTTGACACTTAAAAATGGCATAATAACCATATAGTTACTAAGTTAGGCATGTTTTAATTTAAAAAAATGGGAGAATTCTTCCTATGCTTCTTTTTGATTCCTGCCAATAATGCATTTCTAATTTTTCTTTAAAAATTTATTTATTTGTTTTACTTTTTAAAAAAAGATTTTATTTATTTATTCATGAGAGACACAGAGAAAGAGGCAGAGACACAAGCAGAGAGAGTAGGACTCGATCCCAGGACCCTGGGATCACAACCTGAGCCAAAGGCAGGTGCTCACTCACTGAGTCACAAAGGCATCTGTAAAAAAAAAAAAAATATTTTAAAGAATTTTAAGTAGGCTCCACATGGGGCTCAAACTCATGACCCTGAGATTAAGAGTCACATACTTTACTGACCAAGCCAGCCAGGCACCCCATCTAAATTTATCTTTTAAAGAAAATTTCTGGGGGCATCTGGGTGGCTCAGTTGGTTAAGCGGTTGCCTTTGGCTCAAGTTGTGATCCCAGTGTCCTGGGATCGAGACCCATATCAAGCTCCTTATGGAGCAGGGAACCTGCTTCTCCCTGCCTGCCTCCTTCTCTCTCTCTCTCTCTCTGTTTCTCATGAATAAATAAATTAAATCTAAAAAAAGAAAAGAAAAGAAAAGAAAATTTCCTGGGTCTGAAAAGGAAGTTTGAAGTTTTTATAAGATTTTGCTGACAGACTGATCTTACTTTAGATTTCTTGAATGTTCTGTTTCTCTTATTCTGTATAGTTTCTGGTTTTTACCTGGTTGTGGTTTGAACAGTCTTGTTGACCTAGCAGTATTGTTTGTTAGCCATGGTCTAATTAAAGAGTGAAGCTGAGATCGTCCAATGTTCTTTATTTTTTTCAAATTTTTATTTAAATACTAGTTAGTTAGCATACAGTTCAATATTGGCTTCAGGAGTAGAATTCAGCAGTTCATCACTTACGTATAACACCCAGTGCTCATCACAAGTGCCATCCTTAATGCCCATCACTCACCCACCTCCCTCCATCAACCCTTAGTTTGCTCACTATCATTAAGAATCTCTTATGGTTTCTCTCTCATTTTCCCCCTCCCATATGTTCCTCTGTTTTGTTTCTTAAATACCACATATGGGTGGAATCATTTGGTATTTGTCTTTCTCTGACTGACTTATTTCCCTTAGCATAAATACTCTAGATCCATCCTGTTATTGAAAATGGCAAGATTTCATTCTTTTTGATGGCTGAAAAATATTTCCTTGTATATACATATATCACATCTTCTTTATCTATTCTCAGTTGATGGACATTTGGGCCCTTTCCATAGTTTGGCTATTGCTCATAATGCTGCTATAAACATCAGGGTGCATGTACAACCTCAAATCTTATTTTTCTATCCTTTGGGTCAAAACTTAGTAGTACAATTACTGGATTGTAGGATAGTTCTATGCTTAACTTTTTGAGGAACCTCCATATATTTTCCAGAGTGGCTGTACTAGCTTGCATTCCTACCAACAGTGCAAGAGGGTTCCCCTTTCTCCACACCCTTGCCACATCCTTGCCGACACCCGTTGTTTCTTGTGTTGTTGATTTTAGCCATTCTGACTGGTGTGAGGTGATATCTCATTCTTTCCCTGATGATGAGTGATGCTGAGCATCTTTCATGTGTCTATTAGCCATCTGGTTATCTTTTTTGGAAAAATGTCTGTTCATGTCTTTTGTCTATTTCTGGATTGGATTTTGTTTGTTTGTTTTTGGGTGTTGAGTTTGATAAGTTCTTTATAGATCTTTGACATTAGCCCTTTATCTGATGTGTCATTTGCAAATATCTTCTCACATTCCATAGGCTCCCTTTTAGTTTTGTTGATTGTTTCCTTTGCTGTGCAGAAGCTTTTTGTTTTGATGAAGTCCCAATAGTTGATTTTTGCTTTTGTTTCCCTTGCCTCCAATCACATTTCTAATAAGAAGCTGCTATGGCCAAGGTCAAAGAGGTTGCTGCCTGTGTTCTCCTCCAGGATCTTGATGGTTCCCAGTCTCACATTTAAGTCTTTCATCCATTTTGAATTTATTTTTGTGTATGGTGTAAGGAAATGGTCCAATTCTTCTGCATGTAGCTGTCCAGTTTTCCCAATACCATTTGTTGAAGAGACTGTCTTTTTTCCATTGGATATTCTTTCCTGCTTTGTCAAACCTTCAATGTTCCTAAAGACCTCCTTGGCTAACTTGACGACATCTTATAAATCTCTGATGATTGTATCAGGTAGCAGTCTTGCTTGTAAAACAAGGTATCTAACCAAGATGAGATGATTGCTCACAACCACACACCTAAGGAAGGAAGGAACAAAAAACTCATCTGAATATGGGAGACTTGTTTAAAGGACTTGGCATCTTTCCCATTGTTTTTCTATTTTGTCCTCATAGTACTCGAATGAGGTAAGAATTACTTTGGAGATAAGAAAGCCAAGCTAAATAAATTGGGAAGAGTTGTCCAAGAAATTGTTAGTTTTCGCACTTACCTGGAAGTTGTATTCTAACTCTCTGGCTGGTATTCTTTACTTAAATATTTACTAACTTTAGCTTTTCCTCAGTATAGGAAAGAGCTGGCTATGCAATAACTCATTTTTCTTGAATGGGATAATTTCTTTTTTTCTAAATCATCTGTCAGGAAAAGTAAAAATTAAGTATTATTTATAATAATAATGATGACAATAAAGATAAAGCAGTAATACTTGCATACTCACCCACCATTGTTTATAAAGAATTCTGATCTATATTATCCAGTTTCTTTTTTTTAAAGGATTTTATTTATTTATTTGACACAGAGAGAGAGCCCAAGCAGGGGGAGCGGCAGTCTGAGGGAGAGGGAGAAGCAGACTCCCTGATGAGGAGAGATACTGACACGGAGCCCAAATCCAGGACTCAGGACCATGACCTGAGTGGAAGGCAGATGCTTAATGGACTGAGCCACCCAGGAGCCCCATATATATAATCCAATTTCAATACCTCAAAAATATTTGCTAGGTAGGTAGAAAAAGTACTTTTTTATTTTATAAAGGAAAATTAGAGGCTCAGAGTGGTTAATTGACTTTCTCAAGGATATATAGTTCGTGTTCTGGTAGAGGTTGAATCTGAACTCAGATCTGACTCCTATTCTCCTAGTCATACTTTCCTCCATATATTACATAATAGCCAAAGACATGTTAAGCATATCTGTTGTTCAGCAAATTATATGCAGCCAGAGGCGTAGTCTGGTTGAGAGAACAGAGCTTCTAAGTGTTCCAGGCATGAGTCTAATTCTGAAGTCAAATAGAAAAAGAGTGGGCACAAACTAAAATTAAATATGATTCTATAACATGTCTTGTGATAAACACACAGGCTTATAATATGGATATAGTACCCTCAGATATAGTACCCCCACATGTAAAATGTAGATATTATTATTTCTCTCATTTTATATACATAGAAACAGAAGCTCAGAGAAGTAAATAATCTAAATTCAGATCCCTCTGATTCCAAAATGTGTGCTTTTTTTGGATTAATGTAACTGACTTCAAGAGAGATATTCATCTGGGAAGTTTCTTCAGGGAACAGGGAGAAAGAGCTGGCCCCCTTCCACCAGCTTGACTATAGAATGAGGCCCTTCTTTGAAAAGGATTAGTATATTATTAGAGAGTGGAAACAGGGAAGCCACTGGTAGAACTAGTCTTCTGTTGATCTGAGAGGCAACAGAGAGGACATCACCACTCATGGCCTCGTAGCATGGGCAATGCTTCTGACTTCTTTGTCCATGGGCAATGATACAATGGGGGAAAACAAAACAAAGCAAAAAGCATACATTCTTTCCAAAGGTTTGTCAACATCAATAGACAAATTAAGTTAGATCATATCCATTAGCACAAGCACCTGGTCATTGAGTGTAGCAGAAGCATAATTGGCTATACTAAATACATTTCTGTTTCTTTTTGAAAAAAATTGCTAAGAGTATGAAGTTGAATTATAGGTGGTTAAATGAGCATAAAATGGGACCTTGTATTCTTTGGTTGAGTGGTGTCTTTCCCCATGTTTATAATGGGGATATTATATATTTCAATGACACATTCTAGAGTTTCTGGGACAGTTTCTGATTTCAAGTTACTTATTGTTTTTTCCCTAAAAAGCACTTCTGCTTATCTGGGTCTAGTTTTTTTATTATTCAGAAGGTAGTAATATATTGCATGTTGTTCCCCCAAAGCATTTTAGTTGCTGTCCTTTACCTTTAATTTCAGTTTTCTGCTATATCATCTGTTGATTCCTGCATTAAGGATTCAAGGGAACAGGGACACCTGAGTGGCTCAGTTGGTTAAGTGTTGACTCTTGATTTCAGCTCAGGTCATGATCTCAGGGTCCTGGGATCAGACCCCTGAATGAGGCTACCCGCACAACAGAGAGTCTGCTTGTGGATTCTCCTTCTCCCTCTGCTGGCTCGCTCACTCGCTCTCTCTCTCTCTCTCTCAAGTAAAGAAATAAATAAATAATATAAGAGAACAGTGTATGACAAGTAATTTACCAAAAACTTCCTTAAGATTAAATCAAAATTAATTAAAATTAAATGGAAATTGGAGCTATTATCCCAAAAAATCCGGCAACTAGCTTTCTAGTGAGTTCTCCCTCTCCCCCAAGTATATGAATACTGGGGGAGGATATATGAATTTTGGCTTGAACTATAATATACACCATCTAGGTTTATTAATCTCATGAGATAACTATGCAATCTGCCCCTGAGGGTTTCCTGGTGATGAAATTTTTCTTACTGTTTTCACATTTTGCTTTGCACCTATACATTTCTCTCTCTCTCTCTCTCTCTCTCTCTCTTTTCCGAGCTAGAAATCCATAAGTACCAAAGTTTATTTTTTAAAAAGATTTTATTTATTTATTTGACAGAGAGAGAGAGTGTGAGAGAGCATAAGCTGGGGGAATGGCAGAAGGAGAGGGAGAAGTAGACTCCCTAGGGATCCTGACTTGGGACTTGATCCCAAGACCCCAGAACCATGACCTGAGCTGAAGGCAGACAACCATGCGAGCCACCCAGGCACCCCAGTACTAGAGTTTATTTTTAACCAAAGTCATGAATGTGAGTTGAAGAATCATGGACAGAGAGGGGCACCTGTGTTAGTTCTGATCTCTAGTCATGGGATCCAAGCCCATGAGGGGTTTTGTGATCAGTACAGGGTCTGTTTGAGTTTCTTTCTCCTTCTACCCCTCACCCCCCACACACTCTTTTCCTCTCTCCCACTGAAATAAATAAATAATCTTTTTAAAAAATCATGTATGGAGAACATTTTGTTTGCTCCTTGAGTGCTTAAAATCAGTAATTAGCTGAAGTGAATCTTCAACATAAATACTGCATTTTAAAAAATTTTTATTTATTTATTCATGAGAGACACAGAGACAGGCAGAGACACAGGCAGAGGAGAAGCAGGCTCCCTGCAGGGAGCCTGATGCGGGACTTGATTCTAGGACCCTAGGATCATGACCTGAACGAAGGCAGACACTCAACCAATGAGCCACCCAGGCATCCCTAAATACTGAATTTTAATGAATATGTCCTCTTTACAGTTCCCCAGAGGCTTTGGTCTGTAAAGTTATCCTCAGTATGGCTGAACCTATCACTTAGAAATAGTTTGAGGAGAAAACACCATGTATAGACATGAATATTTGTTTAAAGATTTTATTTATTTGAGAGAGAGAGAGCGAGCACACATGAGCCAGGGGAGAGGCAGAGGAAGAAGCAGACTCCTTGCTGAGTGGGGAGTCCCATGCGGGACTTAAACCCAGGACCCTGAGATCATGACCTGAGCTGAAGGCAGACACCCAACTGACTGAGCCACCCAGATCACCTAGAAATGAATATTTTTTTAAAAAAAGAAATGAAGGGGATCCCTGGGTGGCTCAGTGGTTTAGCGCCTGCCTTTGGGCCGGGGCGCGATCCTGGAGTCCTGGGATCGAGTCCTGCGTCGGGCTCCCTGCATGGAGCCTGCTTCTCCCTCTGCCTGTGTCTCTGCCTCTTTCTCTCTGTGTCTATCATAAATGAATAAATAAATCTTAAAAAAATAAAAGATAAAAAATAAAAAAAGAAATGAATATTGAGCCTGTTTGATTAATTCAATTCTGAGATAGTTGTTTACTGTTACATAGTAACAATGACAGACTTTGTTCTATTAGGAACGTACATTTTATTATGCTAAAAGTGTATTTACTCTAGATTGTTAATAGGTTCTGAATTCATAAACTTCTTTACTGTAATGTATATGTATTTGTTGTTTGCAAAAATATATACGATACTCTTGTTTATAAAATACATTGACACTTTATAAAGTGAAATGTAGGAATTACATAAACTAGGAGCTGGAGCAGAGAAGGTCCTGAGTGATAAAATGGAGTCAAAGTCTTAGGGGAGATGGAGGGAAAGCCAGGGAGGCTTTTAATTTGGTTATTAAATGCCAAACAGAGGTGTAGTCATAAATATGGAGAATAAATGAACCTTCGGAAAACAAATATTTTAAAATATTTCATGCTTTGGGATATTCTCTAATTGCACAGGAGAAATAGGAGAGAACATTTTTCCCATTGTGAGTAATTCTTTAGAAATTCAAATACTGGTCTTTGAGGGAGACAAGGCATATGGAACCATGAGCTTTTTCTAAATTCAGCAAATGTTCAATCTCTGAAGAGAATTTGAACTAAACAGAGTGTTGGCATTAGTGCACAAGCTAAAACATGAATAATCTGTGGATTTATTCTCATTGATTCTTTTCTTTAGAAGGAGTAAAGTATAAATTTTTTGTTTAAGGATTTTATTTTAGGGGTGTCTGGGTGGCTCAATCAGTTAAGTGTCCAACTCTTGATTTTGGCTCAGGTTGTGGTCTTGGGGTCTTGAGATGGGCCCCCATGTTGACATCTGTCCTGAGCTTGGAGCCTGCTTGGGATTCTTTCTGCCTCTCCCCTACTCTTGCTCCCTCCTCCCCTAAAAGAAAAAAATAAAGATTTTATTTTCTTAGATTTTATTTTTAAGTAATCTCTATACCCAACATGGTATTCTGATTCACAACCCTGAGATCAAGAGTTGCACGCTTCACAGACTGAGTCAGTCAGATGCCTGCAGTATAAATTTTTAATTTATTTTTAATTTTTTAAATTTATCTTTTTATTTTTTTTTAAGTTTTTTATTTATTTGTTCATGAGAGACAGAGAGAAAGAAACAGGGAGGAAGAGACATAGGCAGAGAGAGAAGCAGACTCCATGCAGCTCGATGTGGGACTCTATCCTGAGACTTCAGGATCATACCCTGGGCTGAAGGCAGGCGCTTAACCACTAAGTCACCCAGGGATCCCAGTATAATTTTTTTAAAACTAAGATTAGACAAAATATTAAATAATATTACAAAGCTTATATTAAAAAAAAAAAAAAGCTGTGTCTTCTCCCTCCCACAGCTGAGGCTTTTAAATTTTGGCAGTTTTCCTGATTAAATTATGCCTATAGCTAGCTGTACTGCTATTTCTTGGTTTATAAATTTTAGGTTTTATCTATTAACTTCATACACACATATACTTCCTTTTCCTTCCCTTCTCCCCCACCCCATCCTCTTAATGTAATCTAATCTAATTTCTAGCTAATTCAGTATTTAGTATTTACATTATTATGTAAGTGTTAGTCATTGGTAAGCCAAGTAATTGTGTTTGATTACTTTTCTTTCACTGTACAACCTTTTGTTTTCTTTAGAATTAAGAATTGCCTAGTTTTTCATCCTATCAATTTTCTGTCAATCCAATCAAATGTATCGTTGGTTTTTCAGATGCTTATCAATACAACATTTAACATTTCAGATAGTCTATTGATTATCTCTGTCCTCCTGCTCCTATCTGGACTGGGTAATGCCTAGTCATCTCAGGACTGACAATCTTTACTAGTTTTGTGTGACATTCCTTGTTTCCTAGCTTCTATGTTTTCTTCCTTTGGTCGGGGACCTCATTTTGTTGGGACTCATCCTTCAGTAGGTTCCTGACAAAGAGCGCATGGGGATCTTTGCATATTTACCCTCATAGGTGCTTGTTATGTAAGGATACAAATAAAATTCTAGGATGAAAGTAGCTTCCCTTAGAACTGAAGAGGCATTGTCTCATTGTTTTCTGAACTCCATTGCTCTCAAGAAGCTTCATGACTATTCTGATTCCTGTGATTACGCCTTCCTGCAACTCTCTAGAAATTTAAAGTTCTTAGTATCTTGAAATTTTATTATGTGATTTGGGGTTAAGACTTTTTTTATTCATTGGGCTGGGCATTTAGTAGACTTTTTTGATCTGAAATTGCATGGCTAAAATATGTTTTTCAACCCTGGGATATTTACTTGTTTGATTTATTTGATAATTTCTTCCTATCAGTTTATACTCTCATTTTTCTCTTTCCAGAAATCCTATTTATCAGATGTTGGACATTCTGAAATGATCCTTTAAGCATCTTATTTTTCTCCTCCTATTGTCCATCTTTGTTTTCCTTTTGATTTTACTTTCCAGGAGATTTCCTTGCTTTTGTCTTCTAATACTTTTATTGGATGATTTTATTTCAAGATCATATTTTTAATTTTGATTAATTTCCATTTAATTTTAATTTTATTTTTCTTATTCTGATTATTCATTTCTTAAAACAACCACCCTTCTCTTGTTTCATGAATATAATACCTTCTTTTACCTCTCCGATGATACCAGTTACAATTTTTAATAAAGATTTGTTCCTCATGCTATCTTTTTCTCTGTGATTTGTTGTTGATGCTGGAAGTTTTCCTCAAATATCTTGTAGTTATTGGTTATCTACTTATATTTTAATAATCTAACAATTTTCTTCAGCGATAAATAGTGTATACTAATTTATTTGTCCAAATATATTTTATACTTATTAGACAGATTTTATTAAATCTCTATTTGCCCACATTTAATAATGAGGTGTGAAATGCTTCTTTTTATGCACGAGAAATACTCATGCTTCTATGTCCTTGACCTTTCTGAATGTCTACAGGGTAAATTGTCTGCCTGCTTCTTGGTATCCACCTCCTTGGATATTTAGGGCTTAGCTTCTTTTGCTCAGCAATGTCTGTTACCATTCTTCCATCTGTTTCCTAGCTTTCAAAAATGTGTTGTTTTTCCCTCTGCTGATGTTCATTTCCTATTTGCCCTTCAGGTTTGTACCATTTTTTTTGTTGTTGTTGGGATTCCCCTCCTTCCCAAAAGGAGACAAATACATCTAGTTTATCTGCCATATTTAACTATAAAAGCTCCTTACTTGTTTTTGATTTTGGCAATCTGACTCATAAATATGAAGATGTCTTCAATGTCTCTGAAATATTAAATTAATAAAAAATATGTCGATTTTGACTGCCAGCATTATTTTCTTTTTTCCTCTGGTGAACACTTGGTTCATTATTTTGAGCAAACTGCCCTTTCTCTAATCCAGGGATTTTGGTGGGGCTGCCAGTCACAGGACCTCAGCCCCTGACCACAGGAATGGGCATGTGATCTAATTTGGAAAACTGGCTTTACTCTCATGGGAATATGACTCCTGAGCAGAGACAAATAGAGACCAAGAGTACACATGGTGCTGAGTTTTCTTATTGGTGACCACTAGAGGGACGATTGGACTAGCCTGGGTCCTTTGTCGGACTCAATGAAACCAACTTTGCTACAGCAGGAAAGGGATTTAATGGGAGCATATTGGTGGTTCATGAAATTTATGACATGATTTTAGAATCAGATTCAGAGAATAATCAGTTACCAGTGTATTAGTCTCCCACTGTTGCTGTAACAAATTACTATAAATGTAGTGGCTTAAGGCAACACACATTTATTTTATTATAGTCCTGGATGTCCAAAGTTTAAAATCAAGATCTGTTCCTTCTTGAGTCTTCAGGGAAGAATCTGTTTTCTTAACTCTTTTCAGCTACTAGAAGCTGCCCCTTCCTTGTTGACACATTTTCTCTCTCTCTCTCTCTCTGATCTCTTGCCTTCTTTTTATAGACTCTTGTGATTCCAGATAGTCTTGGAAAATCTCCCCATCTCAAGACCTTAATTTGATTACATCCTCAAAGTTTCTTCTACCATCTCAAGTAATGTATTCACAGGAGCCAGGGATTACAACATAGATCTCCAAGGAGCCATTTTTCAGCCCACCACTTCAAGGAGAGCTAAACAACCGTGAACACAGCTGGATTACACTGCAGCATGCAGCATGGTCATAAACTCTAGCTGCTGCCAACACTGAATATGCATAAACAATGCCATCAGCTGAGACGCCAGAGGTGCCTTGATTCCTCCTCCCCACAAGCAGGTACTGATTATTACTTTGTCATCTGATATCTCTTCTCTTCTCTTCTCTTCTTTAGTAATAGAATTTTCGGACAGTCATATGACCAGTCAGAATAAACACTTTCCCAGACTTCCTGCAGGTAGGCATAGCCATATGACAAAGTTTTGGGCAATGAGTTATAAGTGGAATTGTCTTGTGGAAGCTTCTGAGAAACTTCCTAAGGAGATCGTTGGGATGTGCCTGGTTCTTTATCCCTTCTTATGTTCTGCTTTCATCTTGGACCATGAGGACCAGGGCCACATCTGAAGAATGGTAGAGAGTGAGTAAAATAAGCCTGGCTTCCAGAAAACTTCATGAAGTAGGCTGCTATGCCAACTCTGAATGTCTCACCTTCAGGCTCAGTTTGTGTGAGAGAGAATTAAAATTCTATTTTGATGAAGCCACTGCTTTCTATCATGTTTAATGGAACTTAATCCTAAGTGATACACGGAGGCTTTCTTGTTTAGCCCCTTCTTCAATTGTATGAGCTGTTCCAGTATCCTTCTCATAAGCTTTAGCTTTTTTTTTTTTTTTTTTTTTTGAATTAGAAGGATATTGTTTCTGGGCCTGCTGGAAAGAATTGTACCAGCCAAAGGAAGGTTTAGAATGTCACATACTGATAACATCACAGTGATTCTATCATAGTCAGAAAACTGATTACTGAAGCCTCCAGCCTAGTAGTCAACAGATGAGACACTATATGCCCTTGGGACTTTTAAAAAATTTGTTGACCCATTTTGGCTTGTTAAAATGATTGGAGGATGTGCTGGTATCTTGTGGCCTGGAGCCAGAGATGTTCTGCAATGTACAAGACAAACTCACACATTAAAAAATTGTTCTTTGCATTGAATGAGACTTTTGAGTGCCCCACAGGACTTTCATGTATGTATAAAACTTAATTTATCTGTGCTAGAACCCAACTCTATTTTATTTTTTTAAAGATTTTATTTATTTATTCATGAGAGACACAGAGAGAAAGGCAGAGACACAGGGAGGAGGAGGAACAGGCTCCATGCAGGGAGTCCGATGTGGGACTCGATCCCAGGACCCCAGGAACACGCCCGGAGCTGAAGGAAGACATTCAACTGCTGAGCCACCCAGGCATCCTGAACCCAATTCTATTTTATATGAAGCCTTAGGTAGTTTTCACGTATTTCTCATGATCATTGAATTTCCTAGGAATGTACCTGCTGCGTAAGCTGAGAGAAAATTGCACACTGTTTGCTGGGGAATGCAAGAGGTATTCTTGCATTCAATTTGAAAATGCATGTCCCTGACAACAGCACTGCTCATGGTGTTTGAGTCTTCAGTACCACATGGTATACATTTGTGGTTGTTACATTCAGATTGATTCTACCCATAGATGTAAGCTCTTAGTGTCTAAGAGTTTACATTCTGAGCTATAGATCACTTTATTGTAAGTGTATTTTATTTATTCTTTATTTTATAGTTGTATCATTATACTGGTTTAAAAAATGTTTCACGTAAATTATATTATCTATGAATTCCATTTCAGGAAAGCAGAGGAGGCATTACAAAATGTTTGTTATAAAAAGGGGGCATTGGGCCTGATAGAGCTCTGGCAAGTAAAAACAAGATGATGTACTAGTGAAAGTACCATCTGAGGGAAGCTGAGTCTGTTTCCCACAGCTGGTAGGTATGAGTTCTTTGGACCTGGGGACACTCTCTTGATAAGGCTCAGGGGCTTCTCTAAACATCTCTTCTAGCCCTTAACATTACTTTTGACTCTGACCATCAAGATCATGGATTACTCCTAACTCCCTCCAGTGGATTATTTTGTAACTGACCTTGCGCACCAGTCACCTCTGTTCAACTTCCACATCATTCTCTCTGTGACAGTAAAAATCAGAATTTTTAGATACTGAATCCAGATAAACCCACACAGAAAAAATAAATCTGGTTCCACTTTTACTTCCTGTATGGGATAGCATTAGCATATTTTCCATATGTGAATAGGGACTGTCGTGTACCATATGTTATTCATCATATGGCATTGTGCCTATTTCAAGGATATTTTAATATAGCACAAAGGCAAAAGGCTTAAGCTGAAATGTGTGGTATGCATTGTGGTTTAAACTTTCTGGTTATCATGAAACCTGAGAAAGTTAGCTTTTTACATATATGCCATAGAATGAGCTCTCAGTAAATTACCTAGAAAGAATAACTGAGCAGGAGAATGTTTGGGCAAAATAAAAATAAGTTATTAGAATTTTAGTTTGATCTTGGAAGGACCTCAGAGATTTTGTGATTATAGGCCATTTTACTAGGTACACAGAGCAGAAACTTGGAAAGAGCCTGGCTAACAAGGAAGTAGGAAGGCATAATTTCCCTATTGATAGTTATTAAAGGCTTAAGAATCAGATTGTTGAAAGCACAATATTCCACATTGAAGATACTTTTATGAACTCAAGAAATATTTATTAAGGCCCGCTTGTGTGTCAGACACTTTGCTAGTTTCTGGGGAAACAATGCTGAGCAAAGAGAGACACAATCTCTGACCTCGAGGAGTTTAACTATAGTTGTTTAATGTTCAAAATAAATTTAAAAACCACTTATGGTTATAATAGTTATAAATAGAGATAAATACTGTTAAGGAAAGGAACCTAAAAGACACTCACCACTCTGGCTTTTTTCCAGATGCACCTTCCATCTTTCTGACCCTGTTTTGTGCTCCAGGAGGTAGTTCTACAGCCTCCATCAACAGGCAACTCATCCCACTGGGTCTCAGGTTGGTTTTGCCCAATCAGAGGCATGAGTAGGAGGTTAGAGGATGGAAGCAGAGTAGAGTCAGGCTATTTACTCTGTCTCCCTGCTAGTATAGATGGAGTTCTTTCTTTACTGAAGGGTACAGCTATTCCCTCTGGATTTCAAATCCCCTTACCCTGCCACCCCCAACATTTCCTTCTTTAGGTGAGGGGCCATAGGGCTTCCTGTTCTTGCTAGCCCAGGATGCTTCACCATAATTGTCTGGCTTCCTTTCACAGGACCCATATATCTGTAAATGTGCCCCACCCCTCACTCCCATTGAACTCATCCTAACAGCACCTGGGCTGAAACATTAACCTAGACCAAAGGGGAATGGGGCTGTTGATGGAGTAGAGATCGCTGTTGGTAAAGGGAAGAGCTCTAGAGTGGATGTGTTGAAGAATGGACAGTGCAGCTGGAGCCTAGAGAGGGAAGGGGTGAGATGATGCTGGAGGGCGAGGCAAGGGCCAAATCCTAGGTCATAGGATCTATTGATTCTTTCTTTCTTTCTTTCTTTCTTTCTTTCTTTCTTTCTTTCTTTCTTTCTTCTTTCTCTCTTTTGGCTACTCAAAATTTGATACTCCTTGTGTTTCGGGAATTCCCCAATTTAGGAGTATTGGTGGGGGGGCTGGATGGTTTCCCATTATAGAAGCTCACCTCCCGGTGGCTAGGTGTATTCATAGCCAATGAAGAACACCCACTCCATTTTTGGATCTGGAGCCAGAAGCAGAACAGCGAAGAATTTTCTTCTCATCTTGGCAGGTATGGCTGTGATTCCAGCAGTGCTTTCCAGGGTGTTGGCGGTGCAAGCTGTGGCATCCATTTTCTCAGCTTGGCCTTCAGCCTTCTGGGTGGTTCACATCCTTTTATTAATTTCTCTGTTGCCTGAGTGGGCCAGAGTCGATTTCTTCCATGAGGCAATAGCCTTTTAATAAATTTCTTTGCTCCTTAAATTGGCCAGAATCAATTTCCATTGTTGGTAACTAAGAAACCTGATAACTAAGTACACTGTGGTAACAAGGAACTTTATGCCTTCATGACCTCAATAAATGTTTTGACCTTTACCATAGAAACAAAGGGAAGCTATTTAAAGCTTTTAAGCGGCAGGAATAGAGCAGTAGCAGTGACAGATCAAGTTTGCATTTTGGAAGAGTGTTTCGGACTACATTGAAAAGGGTCTAGATTGGGATGCCTGGGTGACTCAGCGGTTGAGCGTCTGCCTTCAGCTCAGGGCATGATCCCGGGGTCCCGGGATTAAGTCCCACATCTGGCTCCCTGCATGGAGACTGCTTCTCCCCTGCCTGTGTCTTTGCCTCTGTGTGTGTGTCTCTCTCATGAATAAATTAAAAAACCTTAAAAAAAAAAAAGATGAGGATCTAGATTAAATGTAGGGATGCCACAAAACAAGTGATGTTGTTTTAGACCAAGAGGGGCTTGCAGTGGAGACAGAGAGAAATACACGGACATGAGGATTGTTTAGCAAGCCTCTAATCATAAAGGATTAGATTATTATTAAATGTGAGGGAGATTAAGGAAATGAGAGGCCTCAAAGGTAGTCCTCAGTTTTCTGCTTCCTGACCAGGGTTGACTCCATAGCTTGAACTACTTTGTTTAAACCCTTGATCCCTATCGAGGATGTAATCGTTGGTCAAAATGATTTTTTCATCCTTCTGTGCTTTATATACATGCATAAACTTGTTGGAGTTGGATAACGAATTGCACATAAATTGTCTTCAGATCCAGACTGAATTCAGACCATGTTTCAATGCTTGGCTATCACTGATGAGAAGAAACACAGTTGGTCTCTGAGTCACATTGTTAAGTAGTATTCAGTGCTGAGGATTCATCTGCAACACTCATATCAACATATCCTTGGGTTCTTATGAGTAGGAGGAAAACCTTTTTAGAGAAGCCAGAATTAGGCTGCCATCTGTTGTGCATGGGCTTTGCTTCTTACACATAACTGGTGAATAAAATATTTAACAGGTGGTAACTGGAAAGTGATATGCAGCATCTTCATTCATGAGAAAACTCTAAATTTTGTTTTCTGTTTAAGGACATTGCTTAAATGCCCTTCTGGGCTTGTTTATACATCCTGAGTTGAATTAATTATAAAGTCCACTAGCATCAGCATTTACACCATGACCTGACATCTGGAAATCGAGAAACTGCTGTTTCTTACTGGTGTTCACAGCCTCCTTAATGAGGGTTAAGCCACGTTTAATACCTCTTCCAACTTGACTTTTTTGCAACTTTCCTCAACCAAAATAACAAAATTTCTTTTTATTGTGCACTTATTTTGTACCAATTACTTTGTCAACCACTAATAAATATATTTTTATACACCCCTCCCACAACATATATTTATATAATTCCCACTCTAACCATGTGAAATAGGTATTATTGCTGACCCCACTTGACATATAAAAGAATTGAGGTTCACATTTAGAAATCCTAATCTGAACCCACTAATATGTTACTGGGCCCATGCCAAATCACTATGCCACAAAATCATCTGACTTATCGTTTGTTCCTCTCCTTTATTCTACATTCCCTCAACTGCTATCAATCCAGAATGTATTATATTGTTTTGAAATTGAAGACGTCATGTTATGTATTCTTATATAGATAAAAGCATAGACAAGTTAATGAATAAGTAGAGTGAGGATTTAAAGAAGTAGTTAAAGGAATTGAAAATTTAACCATTTAAGGAAATCATCAGAATCTCTGATTAATCCAGAAAACTTGGTCTAACACTTTTCAATGGATTCTTCCATATGGCTCCTATAAATTAGGGTAAGAAATAGGATCAAAAGCTTTTTTTTTTAAACTAAGTTATCTCTACCCCCAATATGGGGGTTGAACTCACAACCCCCAAATCAAGAATTGTGTGCTCTATTGACTGAGCCAATCAGATGCCCCTAGGATTAGAGGCTTTTTAAAACATCAGACAAGGGGAGCCTGGGTGGCACAGTAGATTAAGCATCTGACTCTTGGTTTCAGCTCAGGTTGTGATCTCATGGGTCTTGGGATTGAGCCCCACGTTGGGCTCTGCGATCAGTGCAGAGTCTGCTTGAGACTTTCTCTCCTTCTCCCCAAATTTGTTCTCTCTAAAATATATAAATGCATTTTATTTTATTTTTTTTAAATGAAACTATTTCTTTTTTAAAGATTTTTTTTTAATTTTTATTTATTTATGATAGTCACACAGAGAGAGAGAGAGGCAGAGACACAGGCAGAGGGAGAAGCAGGCTCCATGCCCCGGGAGCCCGACGTGGGATTCGATCCCGGGTCTCCAGGATCGCGCCCTGGGCCAAAGGCAGGCGCCAAACCGCTGCGCCACCCAGGGATCCCTATAAATGCATTTTAAAAGAAAAAAATGAAACATCAGACAATCTCTCCTACAATAAAAAGGAAATACTGGCCCTGGAATCAAAATACAGGATTTGAATCTCAGCTTTGAATCCTAGATTTATTTATTTATTTATTTATTTTTGAATCCTAGATTTATTAGCAGTTGTGTAAACTTAAGCAAATCACTTGACATCTCAGAGTCTCCGTCTCCTCATATGGTAGCACTTTTGTTATGTAACATTTGTGAGTATTAAATGAACAACATTTACAGAAGTTATTTATCAATTATAAAGCGTTATATGAATACAGATTATTAACTTACTTGAGGCCTTAAAGTTTGAATTTTTAGAAGTCAAGTCTAGGGCAGATGGTGTCTGTGTTCCTATAAACAGAGCAATGTTCCTAGCAGCAATACCAACCATCATGGCAATTTTAACCTTTGCTCAAGCTTCACATTTTTTTTTTCTTCTTATAACAGCACTGTGAGGCATTGCCATTGTATAAAATTTACAGAACAGGAAGCAGAAATAAGTTCTCCAGTGTCAGAGAGAAAATCAGAAATAAAATCAGGATTTAATTCTGTCTTGCATTGTGCATTTCCCCTCTTTAGAATAGCTTTGCTTAAGACCATTTATGGGAAAAAAGCATCTGTGGTTAAATTTAGCAGATAATGTTGAAAAATGAGACTAGGAGAATATATTTAGAGAGATAGCCTACTTAATATGAATTGTTATCTGCTAGTAAAAAAAAATGTTTCAGGTATTCCTAGAACTCAGCTTAGCAAATTATTCATTACTAAGGAGTGTACAGTCTGTCATAACTGTACCTAAATTTTTTTAAAGCATACCAACTTTGAATTTACATCTGAAAGTGATTTTTTAAAGTGATTTATTTTTTCTTATGCAAGGTGTCCCATATTTATTGGTATGTCTATACAGTGCACTAGCAAGACCTCAGTGGAAAGTAAAACTTAACAAAACAATGCATAGTTGACTATCCAGTGACTCTTTAAAGTTAATGTATAACTTTATGTTTGCCTTTTCCAAGGCCTGGGTGGCTCAGTGGGTTAAGTGTCCAACTCTTGATTTCAGTTCAGGTCATGATTTCAGGGTCATGAGATTGAGGCCCCACTTTAGGCTCCATGCAGTGTGGAGTCAGCTTGAGATTCTCCATCCCTTTCCCTCCCCGCTCCCATAAATAAATAAATAAATAAATAAATAAATAAATAAATAACTTGCCTTTTCCAAAAACAGGCTGTAAGCACAAATCGTTTAATTAGTATCCCAGGTACTTTGGTTATCTTAAGTGTGAAATATTTAATCTCTATTTATATAACCCATAGGATTTAAGCAAAACATTAAGGGAGAGGAAGCAAATGCATATTGTTTAGTGGGACATTTTATTTTACAGGTATGTTTTGGCTTGGAAGTTGTTCAGTTGAATGTATTACTGATAAGCTGGCTTAGCTTGTTCTTATACTGTTACTGATATTTCTATGTGGAGGGATATTGATTTCTTTAACACTCTAGGGCTTTTCTATGCTTCTTTAGTCTTTTCATTCCAAGCAAAGAGGGATGACTTATTTTTTGTTGAATTTGAGAGAGGAACTGGGCTTGCATAGTCCTATCCATTTGTAGAGACACTATTTGGTATGTCTTCCTAGCTTACAAAGAACCCTTTGAATAATTCCTTACTGCCAGGAATGGGTTGCCAGGCAGCAGGATGCCTACCTCTGGCCACCGGCCACAGGTGGAGGTAAGGGCACTTTGGGCCAATAAGATTTTCTCCCTAGGAATTTGAATGAAGAAATAGTCAGTCTGGCCATGATACATATGTACTCAGGAATTTTCCTCCTCTAGGATCAAGAAGATGCTATTCTGCTAGAAGGGGAGGATAAAACAGGTCCAAAGACAAGAACTACCTGCATTCTGATGGCTTTTCAGTCCTTATTTCCGGTTCTTTTCTGGGGCCTGGTTGAATTCCTGACATTAGATTCTATGAGACATCTGTGTCCTTATAATAAATCATCTCTTTTTGTTTTTGCTAAACATAGGACTAGCTCTTTTCTGTTACATGTGCCTAAAGTATCTTAAATGACACATTATTTAGTGGTCATTAATAAAATGGATAGTCTTACATAGGCTACTTGAAAAGGAGGCTGCTGGTACATATATTTATTGATACAGCCATTTTAAGTGGTCTAACGAAATTTTATTTTAAATATCCTTATTTAGTTTAATTGGTAACTAATATGTAAGGAGCATAAGATGTAGCCTAGATGGTGCATATTTAAGCAAGCCTAGCCAGTTTTAGTAAATTAGAACATATGTCTAACAAAGGAGTGTTTGTTATTGTTTTGTTCTGTGGAAGAAAACAATTGAATTAAATTGAAAACAAATAAATTGAAAACAATTGAATTAATGAGAACAATTAACAATGTATTGATCGATGGCACATAGTGGAGATCAGGAATAGTTAGTCTGTTAAACCTTGACAGTACTATCTACGAAATACTTAAAGTAAGCAAAATGAGGAAATAAATGTGGTATTGAAAGGTGGTTTTTCTAATTAGCTAAGGAATTATACAAAATGGCAATTCTTATCAAATCATAATATAATTTATTTTATGTTACAAACAAGTAGGTGACTTTTTGTCTCATTGTTAATTAACATGAGTTGTATTTGTGCAGAGAGTATAGGGATTATCAGAATGTAGTCCCTGCTCCAGAGTTATCTGAAGTTTCAGAAATCGGAAATCAGCTAAATTCTGATTTAGGATTCCATTTTGCTGTATTTGCCATTGCCAACTACAGATTCCCTGATAGTAACAGGTCAGCATCAAAATATGCCCATCGATAGTAGTCAGAAGGGTGAGGTATGTCTAGAACCAAAGCAGGACATAACGTGATTCAGGTTTGTCATCTATGAAAATAAGTAGCCTGACATTCCCCACTCCCCAGCTTTTCTACAAACTTGTAGAAGTATCTCCCATTGCCCAAATGAAGCAAAATTTGGGATAAATGTAAAGATTCACATATTGCCACTATATTTAGAAGCACACTAAAGGTGACCCGCTGATGAATATGCATGTAGACCACTAAGGTTTTGAATCTAAATATGTGACTGGCATAATTGTAGTTAGCAAGCTATATGTGTTTAAAAACAGTGATCACTAAAATATACAGATTTTAACAAAAGATAGAGTAGATTGTGCTAGGAATAATTAATTTAGAATACTTATATGGGGATAAGTTAAAGATCAAGATGTTTTGCTTCTTGGGGATTGCTGGGTGGTTCAGTGGTTTGGCTCCTGCCTTCAGCCTGGGGCGTGATTCTGGAGTCTCGGGATCAAGTCCCACGTTGGGCTCCCTGCTTGGAGCCTCTGTCCCTCTCCCTGCTTGTGTTCTCTCTCGCTCTCTCTCATGAATAAATAAAATCTTAAAAATAGTAATAATAATAAGGACAAATAACCTGATGGAAAACTGGGCAAAATATCTGAATAGCCATTTCTCCAAAAAGGAAATATAGATGGCCAATAAATTACATGGAAAGATGCTCAATGTCATTAGTCTTCAGAAAAATGAAAATAAAAATTATAATGAGATATTATACCACACACAGTTGGTTGGCTACAATCAAAATGACAGACAATAGCAATAGCAATTGGTGTCAATGTGGAGAAATTGGAATTCTCATACATCGCTAGTGGGAACGTAAAATTATACAACTCTTTTGAAAACAATTTGACAGTTTCTCAAAAGGTTAAATGAAGAGTTACAATACAACTCAGCAATTCCACTCCTAGATATATACCCTAAAGAAATGAAACATATGTCCATATAAAACTTGTATATAAATGTTCGTAGCAGCATGATAGTAACCCCATAATAAACCCAAACTGGAAATAATCCAAACATCTATCAACTGTTGAATGGATAAATAAAATGTGGGATAGGCATCTATGGAAAATTATTCAGCAATGTAAGGAGTGGAGTATTGATATGTGTGTCAACATAAATAAACCTTGAAAACATTATGAAGGGTGAAAGAAGCCAGTAACAACAACAACAACAACAAAAACAAAAAACAAAAACACATGTTGTGTGATTCTAGTTCTATGAAATGTTAAGAATGGGCAAAGCTATTGAGACAAAAGCTGGATTAGTAGTTGTTTAGGTCTGGGAAAGGAGGGGACAAATGGAAAGTGAGTGCTAATGTGTATGGAGTTTCTTTAAAGGTGATGAACATATTCTAAAATTGATTTGGTGATGGTTGCACAATTCTGTGAATATACTAAAAATTATTGAATTCACTTTACATCAGTGAATTGTATGATGTAAGAATTATGTACTTTTTTAATATGGGGAGAAGGGAGCTGTATTAGTGTTCTCCAAAGAAACAGAAACAATGAAATTGGTTGATTGATTGATAGATTGAACATAAGGAATTGACTCATGGTTATGGAATCTGGCAAGTCCAAAATCTGCGGGGTGGGCCAGCAGGCTGGCAATCTAGTGATATGCAGAAATTGCAGTTCATATCTGAAAGCTGTCTGCTGCATAATTCCATCTTGCTCACAGGAGGTCAGCCATTTGTTCTGTTCAGGGCTTCAGCTACGTGAATGAGTCCCACCCACATTATAAAGAATCTGCTTTATTCAAAGTTCACAAATTTAAATCTTAATTTCATTCAAAAAACCACTTTCACAGAAACATCTAGAATAATGTTTGACCACATATCTGGACACTGGCTCGAGTCAAGTTGACACAGAAAATTAACACAAAGGTCTATTCTTCCCATTTTCTCATTGGTCCCAGAGACTGCAAAACTTTGGGAAATGGCATTGTTAATTTGTCTAAAAAGCAGTTCTAGATATAGCTTGCTGTGTACAGGAAAAGTTATTAGGCTACTAATAGAGTTAATAATGGGGTGATAAAGATAATTCTTTTTTTAAAAAAGATTTTATTTATTTATTCATGAGAGGCACAAAGAGAGAGGCAGAGACACAGGTGAAGGGAGAAGCAGGCTCCCTTCGGGGAGCCTGATGCAGGACTCGATCCCAGGATCCTAGGATCGGGCCCTGAGCCGAAGGCAGATGCTCAACCGCCGAGCCACCCAGGCATCCCGAAAAAGATATTCTTAATAATAAAATGATGTAGTATCTACTTCTAGAAGCTTCCTTTTTCCTAAACTTTTACACACTAAAGTTTTAAAATATGTCATTCATATTGACATTTCTCCTTTTTATTAACATATATTTTGTGAGTTTCTTGTAGCAGATATTGTGAACTTTGCATTTTAAAAAGTGTTTTTATTTTATTTTAATGATTTATTTATTTGAGAGAGAGAGAGAGAGCACGAGAGCAGGGGAAGAGCAGAGAGAGAGGGAGATTCCAGTCTGCTGGAATCTCAAGCAGACTCCACTCTGAGCATGGAGCCCTACTTGGGGCTTGATCCCAGGACCCTGAGATCATGACCTGAGCTGAAATCAAGAGTTTGCTGCTTAACTGGCCCAGGTGCCCCCAAAGTGTTTTGATTTTAGATGCAACAATCTTTCTTAAACATTTCGCCAGGGCCTAGAAATGAAAAATTTCCCATCTGGAAACTCTTACATTTATTTATTATTATTTTTTTTTTATAAATTTATTTTTTATTGGTGTTCAATTTGCCAACATACAGAATAACACCCAGGGCTCATCCCGTCAAGTGCCCACCTCAGTGCCTGCCACCGAGTCACCCCCACCCCCCGCCCTCCTCCCCTTCCACCACCCCTAGTTTGTTTCCCAGAGTTAGGAGTCTTCCATGTTCTGTCTCCCTTTCTGATATTTCCCACCCATTTCTTCTCCCTTCCCCTCTATTCTCTTTCACTATTAAACTCTTACATTTAAACACAAGTTACGCTCTTATTTCTTTGTGAAAGGCTGCTTAGTTTTCTGTATAAAATATTAAACCTGGTAGGGAGCTTAAATAAATGTGAAGAAAGAGTTCTGGAAAGAGATATACTGAAGAGATAATAATGGAGAGATGAAAGGGGAATTGGGGTTGATAAAATGAGGGAAATTCAAAGTGGTCTTCAAACTTATCCATATTATATTTAAAAATGATATAAAGAATATATGCACTGATCACTTCTGTAATTAGCAGCAAAAAAAATAACGTAAGTGATCTGATCCCTTATTTTGCAGATTGCAGAATAGTGGCTGGTCATTCTATTGGTAGTGACAGGACTAGAAGTGAGTTGTCCTGTTGCTTAGCCTCATGCTCTAAATCATCTACCCAGCCAATAAGGTACTACAAAGGTCAAAACCAGCTTTTTTTTTTCATATGTTGAATATAAAAAATATTAACTAGTTTAGAAGCTTAGTAGGTTCTTTTATAGAGATTCAATTGCAAGATTTAAGTTCATGTCTTCCAGGGCCTTGGAGAAGGATCCTGATCCAAGAACTGATGGGCCTGGAGATGAGTCAAGGAGGGAGAGAAAGAGAGTAGAGAGTCTTACAGCTACACTGGAGTGGGGCTGGTGCACAGACCAGGTCCCTTACCAGCAGTCAAATATGGCTCCCATGGAGTATGAAAAAGATAGAACTTAGCAGTTGACTTATATTATTGAGTCCTAAAAGTTTCCTTAGTGATTCTACACCTGTGAGCATGAAGATTTAACTATTTCTAGAAACCACTTCTATTTACCTCTAAACCTGAACCTGGGTCTTAAGGGTCTTCTAGCTATGTGTTATTTGGAAATAAAACAGTATTTAATTTTGAGGTGCCTGGGTGACTCGGTTAAGCATCTGACTCTTGATATCAGCTCAGGTCTTGATCTCAGGGTCATGAGTTCATGTCCCACATTGGGCTCCACACTGGATGCTGAACCTACTTAAAAAAGCAAAACAAAACAAAACAACAGTATTTAATTTTATCAAGCACACACATATACACATATATAAATCTGGCTTTCAATAATGTGCTTTTCTTTGTAGATAAAGCTAATACAACCTATCCACATTTTGAGTTATTTTTTAATACATTATATTCTGTGTCTTGGTTTTCTTTCTTGTCAAAATTTAAGATGAATTTTCACAAAATAGAACAGTCAAAGCAGAATTAGAGATTTTAAAAGTTGGAGTAAGTCATAGATTCACCTAAGCTAACTTAGCTCATCTGTAAATTTAAAGGCCAAACGACGTAAGTTTATGACTTCCCTTTACTCTTATAAGCTTATTGGTGAATCTATCCACTGCTCCATCAGGGCAAACTTGTTTTTTGCTTAACATTTTACCCCAAACTCTGTGCCTGGCACATAATAGGTGCTCAATAAATATTTGTGAAATGAATGATTTTAAGGCTAGTTGCAAAACCAGTAACAGAGGTTAAATAATTTTTAGTGCATGGAATATTGCAGCTTGGCCTCTGGAGGTGGGCAAATAATTATTGACAAAGGGCAAAGCCAGCCATGGAAAAGAGGCTTGTGAGCATAGGAAATGGTAGTGACACAGAGAAATGGCCCATGAGGATACAGCGACTGTCAGAGTATGCAGCAAACTGGTCCTGCGGAGTAAGGAATGCTTCAAGGAGCCTGGAAAGTATAGAACAGGGGAATGATCTGAATGATTGATCTATGTTGCAAGTAAACTAAGGTTCAGTGAGGTTCTGATTTTCCCAAGGTGTCTGGTAAATCAGTAACAGGGTTGGAAGAAACCAAGTCTTCTGTGATGCCTGGGTGACTCGGTGGTTAAGCACCTGCCTTTGGCTCAGGGCATGATCCTGGAGTCCTGGGATTGAGTCCCACATCAGGCTCCCTGCATGGAGCCTGTTTCTCCCTCTGCCTATATCTGTCTCTCTCTGTGTTGTCTTTCATGAATAAATAAATAAAATAAAAAAATTCTTATTAAAAAAACAAAAACAAAAAACCAAGACTTCTGACTCCTTGGACTAATAGTTTTCCCCCTGTACCAGTTCACCTTCTTTAGAGACTATGAGACAAAGTCATGCAATGCTAGACTAGGCATGTGTTCTGTGTCTACTCTCCGCCCCCAGCCTACTGAAGCAGTAACTATTGTGATTTCTGTCTCAACTCTGACACCCAGAAGTATGTTGTCCTATGAGAGAACTGATACCTAAGAGCAGTCCTGCAGGTCAAAATGTATACATACTAGTACCTACTGCCTCTCACCCAGATGGGAAGTAATCACTGATAACAAACCCTGGTTGAAAGTGAAAATTCAAGGGGCACCTGGGGGGCTCAGTTGGTTAAGCTTCCAGCTTTTGATTTTGGCTCAGGTCATGTCTCGGGATTGTGAAATCAAGCCACGTGACAGCTCTGTGCTCAGCTCAGAGTCGGCTTGTCCCTCTCCTTCCTCTACCCCTCTCTGTCTTCCCTCTCCCCCTGTGCCCCTCTCTTGCTCAAGCATGGGTGCATGTGCTTTCTCAGTCTCTCTCTCAAGTAAATAAATAAAATAAATCCTAAAAAAAAAGAAAATAAAAATTCAAGTATACACTTTAGGCCCAAACCAGTCATTTACTAAAGAAGAAGTAATAGTAATTTTTAAGAACTGTAGCTTTGTACAACTCATCAGAAGCTATTCTTGCACTCTCTTGGATCACCTCTTCTGTTGCCATCTTTTTTTTTTCTTAAAGAGAGAGAATGAGGGGATCCCTGAATGGCTCAGCAGTTTGGTGCCTGCCTTCGGCCCAGGGCGTGGTCCTGGAGTCTCGGGATCAAGTCCCCCATCGGGTTCCCTGCATGGAGCCTGCTTCTCTCTCTGTGTCTCTGCCTCTCTCTCTCTCTCTCTCTCTCTCTCTCTCTGTTTCTCATGAATAAATAAACAAAACCTTAAAAGAGAGAGAGAGAGAGAGCTTGAGCAGGGAAGAGGCAGAAGAAGAGGGAGAGAGAGAACCTTAAGCAGCTCCATGCCAGCATGGAACCTGATGCCAGGCTCCATCTCACAACCCTGAGATCATGACCTAAGCGAAAATCAGGTCAGAGGCTTAACTGACTGAGCCACCCAAGTTCTCTATTTAATTTTTTTAGTATAGTCGACACATATTCTTTTTTAAAAAATTAATTAATTTTATTTAGAGAAAGAGTGGGGGTAGGGGGAGAGGGGGAGAGAGAGAATCCTAAGCAGGCTCCACACTTGACAGCCCAGTGCAGAGTCTGACATGGGGCTTGATCTCTCAACCTTGAGATCACAACCTGAACTGAAATCAAGAGTCAGATACCTAACTGACTGAGCTACCTAGGCAAACTGACACACATTCTTCTGCCATCTTGAAGAGATATTTATTTATTTTAGGTATTTAAACATTTTATCGTTTTAATTTCTCACTTGTTTAAGACACCTCAACAAGCTTTTCAACTCCTGAAGTCAGAAACTGCATTTTGCATCCCACTCCATAATGAGTATGTAGTGTATGTATTGTTTATTTATTAAATAAGTGGAGACTTGTGAAATTTATTGTAGTTTCATTTTTTTTAAGTTTATTTGTTTATAATGTCTATACCCAGCATGGGACTCAAACTCATGACCCTGAAATCAGGATCATATGCTCTTCCAACTGAGCCAGCCAGACGTCCCTGAAATTCATTGTAGTTTCTAAATTCACTTTATAGTAGTATCAAAATCAAATATCCCAAGCTCCAAATGGTCTTTTATTTATTTATTTTGGGGACCCAAATTGTCTTTTAAAACAAGGAATTCACCCAATGAGGACAAGCCTGGGGAGTATCTAGTTCTTACTTAACTTTGTTTCCCTCATCTGACACTTGACATAGATTTGAGTTCACAGTGTGTCCTAGGGAGATGACTGTGAAGCAAATGAGTCACCACCTCACTCTTCTCATGTCTTCCTTCTACTGGACATTGTATTTGTCTCTCCTCATGCTTCTCATCTTCACCATGCGCCAGTCAGGAGGCTTGGGGAGGGGACTGACCCCTTCAGTACTCCTTCTTACAGTGGGTTTGCTCAGGTAATCCAAACCTTCTTACAGTGGATTTATTCAGGTAATCCAAACCTAAGTCAATCAGTGATTCAGAAAAGGGCAGGTAACCAATTCAGGTTAATAATTAGGGACTTCTGTTTTTAAAAGATTTCTCATTTTTTTTGAGACAATGATGAAATCGGTCACTTTCCTTCTGATTGAAATGGAATACAGATGGGAAGTTGAAACTGCTGCAGTCATTTTGTCATAATGAAGGAAGCCAGAGTTAATATGATGCTGACACCACAGATGTCAGAGCAGAGAGGTGGAAAGACAGGAAATCCTTGATGATAGTGTTGAGACTATGTCAAATGATTCCCATCAAACTAACCTTGAAACCTGACCATGGGAAGATTCAGGTATAGGTTTGAAGTGACTTCAAAGCTTATACAATTTTGAGAGTTTAAGAGGAAGAATGCAAGATTACAAATGCAAAAGTAAGGTCAAATGTGAATATTTAATTAGAATGAGAAAAAAATCATACCAAACCATTTTGAAAATCTAAAGAATACCCCCAATCAACAGTCTTTTTGTTTTATTTCCTGCCTGACTTACCTTTATGGTACTTTTTGCTCCTACTCTTTGGGATGCATTTTTTTTTATGTCCTCTTCATAAGACAATAGCATTAGAGAGATTTTGTAGTTTTGAAGAAAGTCCAGTGTTTTCCTCTTCCATGATCCAAATTTGTTTTGTTTAAACCTTAAACAAAAGTTTTTACAGCATTTTTGTAATGTCATGCAAAGTGTACAGGTTTATCAAATTTGGGAAACCCTCTCTCATATTTCATACATGACTTACAGGATGTCAGCACATTTCAAATTTTCTTGAACAATGATAGTCTTAAATCTTACATCTCAAAGTGTAAAACCTAATGACTTTTAGTTGATCACATATAGTTATCAATTGTCCTCAATGTCTTCTTTGTAATGTAAGTTATGAATTTCATGCTAACATCATTGATCTCAGGATCTTGGAGCAGCTACATACACATGGCTTCCCTTGGTTCTGTTTATTGTACTGCTGTAGTTTTTGTCCTAGAAGCACAGGAATTCTGATAAGTTCTATCTCAGATCATTCCCATCATAATAGAAAGAGCCTGCTGAATTTTTATTTTATTTTATTTATTTATTTTTTAAAGATTTTATTTATTTATGCATGGGAGACACAGAGAGAGGCAGAGACATAGGCAGAGGGAGAAGCAGGCTCCCTGTGGGGGACCTGATACAGGACTCAATGGATCACAGACCCTGGGATCACGACCTGAGCCAAAGGAGATGCTCAACCACTGACCCACTCAGGTGCCCCCACTGGTGTATTTTTAACTATATATATATATATACTGCATCATCCAGTACATTTCTGACAGGAGAGAATTTCTGTTTCTGCTTACACTCACATATCTGATGATCTGATCGAGTTCCTTGAATCATGACTCAGCTCAGATGATTTCACTCACTGATGAGTATGAAGTAGCAGTCAACTGGCAGCTTGACTGGTCACTGGATGATCTGGGATGGATTCTCTGGTGACTGGTGGTTGGCTGGCCCTCAGCTAAGGCAGTGGGGAAGATTAGGCCTTGCGTGTCCCATCTTCCAGAAAGTGCACTTGGGCTTCTTTTTAGGGTCGTCACTGTTCCAAGATCTATAAGAGAAAGCAAGCCCTAAAGCGTGACTTTTCAAGTCTCTGTTTGCTTCATGGATGGGATCACGAGTCTCACAAACCCTTCCCAATATTCAAACCCTGCCTTGGGCAGGCCTCAGGCTCTTTTCCCTGAGTCCTAACCCTGATCCAAAAGTAATTAGGTACAGGAATAGGGATATGGCCATAAAGGATCTTTAACAATGGAGCCAAATCAATTTTACTTATTCTTTTTTTTCTAAAGGATTTTATTTATGTATTCATGAGAGACACACAGAGAGAGAGGCAGAGGGAGAAGCAGGCTCCATGCAGGGAGCCCGATGCGGGACTCAGTCCAGGACTCCAGGATCATGCCCTGAGACAAAGGCGACGCTCAACTGCTGAGCCACACAGGGGTCCCCAATTTTCCTTATTCTTGTTTTCTGTCAGAATTTATAATTTGTACAATTCTTTCATAGTAAAAGTATTTTATTATTAAATTAGAATGTTTATCCCCAATAATCAAGTTTTAAACCTACTATTCTACATTATCATGGCATTTCACATATTTAAGCTTATTTTATGTATTTGCAGCTTGAATGTAGATGAAATTTTCATGTACTTACAAACTTTCAGTAATTGGATTCAAGGTTAACATTCTTTTTCTTGTAAGCAAAACCCACGTTCATATGTAGGACTGATAAGTAATCACTATCTTTTCAGGGAACCAGAGACTTGCATGCTGTGTTGTCAAGGCAATATCTGCCCATGTCTTCCCAGCAACAGGATCTGTTCATATGGTTATTGAAGCTAACACAAATATTAGTCTGCTGCCACAAGCCAGGGGTCAGTTTGTGAATGATGTCTTTCTTGAGGACTAATCAATAAGAACATTACCTTCCCAGAGACCACAGCAATGGCAAGCCATGTGAAGCTGACACATTATTTTCATTTTCCATTATATCTGAAGCTCTGATGACAGCGCATCTATATTTCTTTGTTCAAGTATGTTTTTTTTGGTGAGCTGTAAAGATTTAAAACCCCATAGCTGACCCAGAATGTTCAACTGGGACAAGTCCTGATGCATTGTTACTTTCAAGAGAAATCAAAGTTCTAAGTTTATAGGGAATAGTCACTGGTAGAATGGTCAGTGGTAAATAGAGTAGTAAGAAAGAATAGGGAAGCTAGGAGGATGAAAAGAAACAAACACATGTTATAGGAATGACTTTCTACATGAGCAAATTAAGAGTCTGGCCTGCTGTGAAAAGCTGACATGAGGGTCCAAGGTCCTGCGATAATCATAGGACCTCCACCTTTACAGACAAAAAGGGGCACAATCTGGACAGAATATACTCTCATACTCCCCTGGATCTTGGGCAAAAACACCTAAACAACAACAACAACAACAAAAAACAACCCTGGGCAGCCCTGGTGGCCCAGCGGTTTAGCACTGCCTTCAGCCTGGGGTGTGATCCTGGGGACCCAGGATCAAGTCCCATGTGGGGCTCCCTGCATGGAGCCTGCTTCTCCCTCTGCCTGTGTCTCTCTCTCTCTGTTTGTGTCTGTCACAAATAAATAAATAAAATCTTAAAAAAAGAAAAAACCAAACCAAATTGTACGTTCTAGGTGAAAGATTATTCTGATGAATAAGCCTCCCTTGCTCCAAAAATACAAGAATGATTTCTATGCCAATATCCTTAAAAGCCTAGAGACCATACCCATTTAAGGACAGTCCAATGGAAAAAAAAAAAAAAAAGGACAGTCCAAAGATTAGATTGGAATCTTAGTTTTTGGTTTGTTTCTTAACTTATAAATAATGCAGATTTGATTTTCCTCTAATGGGTTTGCTGAAAGTACAAGTGAAAATCACAATCAGGGCAGCCTGGGTGGTTCAGCGGTTTAGCGCCTGCCTTCAGCCCAGGGTGTGATCCTGGAGACGCAGGATCGAGTCCCATGTCGGTCTCCCTGCGTGGAGCCTGTGTCTCTGCCTCTCTCTGTGTCTCTCATGAATAAATAAATAAAAATCTTTTAAAAAAAGAATATCACAATAATTTAAGTGGGAAGTTTGATTATTCCTAACCATTTAGTAGGATTACTTATTAGGATAGGAATACCATGAGAATCAACAAAAATGGGCTCCAATCTCTAGGGACTTCACCATCAGTTGCTTGCCTTGCGCTGCCCCCTTCCTGCCATCCATGTCCACCCAGAGCAAGTAAGGACTTTGGAGGCTGGCGCTCAGAAAATCCCTCACTGGGAAAACTTAAATATAGACTGTATATGAGAAGATACTCTTAAGTTTATGTAAGTTTTCTTAGATGTGGTAATGGCATTGTGATTATGTAGGTGAATGTTCTTATTTTAGATGAGGCATGTGAACTATTTAGGGGTGGAATTTTCTCATGTCTGTAACTTACTTTCAAAAATATACATATGGAAAAAGAAAAAAAGGAGGGAGGCAGGAGGTGGGCAGATATAAGCAAATGCAACAAAAGTTAAAATGATTTGATCTCAGTGAAGAATGTATGGATGTTAATTGTACCAATTTTATTTTCACTTTTTGGAAGTTGAAAATTTTTGAAATAAAATGCTGGAAAAGAGACATATGTAAAAAGATATTATAGTCCTGGCCTCTAGTGACTCTAGAATTTTCTTTGAATCACTTTAAAAAAAACCCAAAATCAAATTCTGCATGTTAAGTGAAAGGTGATCCTAATGAATAAGCCTCCCCTACTGCAAAAATATAAGAATGATTTCTATGTCAACGTCCTTAAGACCCTAGAGACTATACCCATTTAAGGACTATCTGTCCAAGTTTCTTTGAATCAGAACTGGGAGGCTGACACTCTATACCAGGCATCTGGGTCCAGGCATTAGTTAGTTCAGGCATTGTTCTTCCAAGAACTAGAAAGTAAGTGGGTAGGAGGGTTGCTATGGGCAGAACTCCAGGTAGCAGAGGGAGGGCCTCGGATGCTATTTCATTGACTCACTGATCTTGTAAGATGTGGGAGGTGGACCGTTAAGCACAAAGTATTATCCAAAGAACAAACCAGAACAATCCTAAAATTTGTATGGAACCACAAAAGACCTGAGATAGCCAAAGCTATCTTGAAAAAGAAAAATAAAACTGGATGTATCAAATAAAACAATTTCAGAATGCAAGTTCTATTACAGAGCTATAGTAATAAAAAAAAGTGTGGTACTGGCACAAAATAGACACATAGATCAATGGAACAGAATAGAAAGCCCAGAAATAAACCCACACTTATATGGCCAATTAATTTTTGACAAAGGAGGTAAGAATATGCAATGGGAAGAAGTCTCTTCAATAAATGATGTTGGGAAAATTGGACACTTACATGCAAAAGGATAAAACTGGACCACTTTCTTAAACTCAAAATGGATTAAGGGCCTAAATTAGAGACCTGAAACCATAAACATCCTAGAAGAGAGTAAAGGCAGTAATCTCTTTGGCATTAGTCATAACAACATCTTTCTAAATAGATTTCCTGAGATAAGGAAGACAAAAGCAAATTAAAATATTGGGACTATATCAAAATAAAAGTTTCTGCACAACAAAAGAAGCAACCAACAAAACTAAGGCAACTCACTGAAAGGGAGAATATATTTGCAAATGACGTACCCAATAAAGGGTTAATTTCCAGAATATATAAAGAGTTTATATAACTCAACACACAAAAAAACTCACTAAGACCAAGTAATCCAATTTAAAAATCTGAAGAAGACACAGACATTTCTCCATAGAAGATATACAGATGGCCAACAGACATGAAAAGGTGCTCAACATCACTCATCACCAGGGAAATGCAAATGAAAACTACAATGAGATATGACTTCACACCTGTCAGAATGGTTAAAATAAAAAACTCAAGAAACAAGTGTTTGCCAGGATATGGAGAAAAAGGAACCCTTGTGCACTGTTGATGGGTTGTAAACTGGTGCAGCCACCGTGGAAGACAGTATGGAGGTTCCTCAAAAAATTAAAAATAGAACTACCATATGATCCAGTAATCACACCACTGTGAACTTAACCCAAAGAATACAAAGACACTACTTCGGAGGGATATATGCACCCTTATGTTTATTGCAGGATTATTTATGATAGCCAAATTATGGAAGCAACCCAAGTGTCCATCAGTAGATGAATGGATAAAGAAGAAGTGAGTGATATATATACATGATGGAATATTATTCAGTCATAAAGAAGAATGAAATCTTGCTATTTGCAGCAACATGGATGAATATAGAGGGTATAACCCTAAGTGACATAAGCCAGTCAGAGAAAGTCAAATACCATATGGTTTCACTCATACATGGAATTTAAGCAACAAAAGAAATCCACAAGAGAAAAGAAAAATACAAATAAAAAACAGGCTCTTATCTACAGAGAACAGAGGGTTACTAGAGGGGAGGCAGGAACGGAGGATACGGGAAATAGGTGAAGGAGATTAGGAGGGAGCTTGATGAGCAATGAGTAATATGTGGAGCAGTTGAATCACTGCACTGTACACCTGAAACTAATGTAACACCGTGTGTGGTCTACACTGGAATTAAAATTTAAAAAACAGCAAAAAACATAAGGTGTTAAGATTAATATATTTCTTTTTTCTTTATTTTGCTGCATCATTTATTATGGTTTTGGGCTGAGAACTAGATCTGTTTCCCTGGTCTCAAAGAGCAACATTTTACACCAAAATGCAGGGAGTTTCTGATGTGAGAAACAAGCTGCGTGCATGCCCACGCCTATGTGAGTGCACCCATGTGCATGCACGCAGGTGTATTTGCTAGGCATTTGAAACAATTGCAGACTGTATGTATCTGTCTATCTATCTATCTATCTATCTATCTATCTATCTATCATCTATCATCTATCATCTATCACAATCTCTACACCCAACATGGGGCTTGAACTCACCACCCCAACATCGAGAGTCACGGGCTCTACCAAATAAGCCAGCCAGGGGCACAGGGAGCATCACCTTTAAATCAAGTTCAGAATTTTGTTCAACATCTTGGACTGGAAATTCTAATTATGAATTAAGACTGTGACTTAAAGTGACAGTCACTTAAAGTGAGAGTGAATGATCTGTTAATTAAGATTGAGCTGAAAAGTTAAGGAGTCTGCCACTGTTCTCATTTCAGATCAGGGCAAGGGTTGTCCCTATTTAATTCATCATCAAGAGCACATGGAAGATAGGCGTAAAGTCGTGAGTCGTGTTTGATCACCATATATCTGTTGCTCAGCTCCAGTGGTCACGACCTAACTTTCCCTCTGCCTGCGGTGGCATTATTTTGGAGTTGTGCACCTCACAAGTCGTGCATTTACCTGTCTGTTGAGTGTTAGATGATGGATAGATGAGAAAGTAAGGAAGAGAAGATAGTAACATTGATTGATAATGTTAGTTAACAGCACTTCTACTCTAACAATTCTCAGATGTTTCTAGAAGACACAAGAGATGCCCTGGAATGATGCAAAAAGGCGTTGAGAATGTTTGTCTTATCACTAGACCACGAACTCCTTGCAACAAAGGACTAGTTCTTACTCATTTTTACTTCCCAGTGTTTACTTCAATTGCCAGAACACAGAAAGAGCCGATAAACTACTCTATGTGGTTAATGTACCTTAAGTAATGTTACTAGTTAAATCAGTATTGTTGATTTATTAAATATATATTTAGGTAATATTAATGCTACTGAGTTATTACCATTTTTCAATGTGAGAATTTAATCTTACTAGCATATCATTTTAATACATTCCTCAAATCATAATTCAGCACTGTTTTTTTTTTAACTGAATTGTAACTATAAAAAACTTTGTACATCCTGCATCATTGCTCAGTAACTTTTAGTGGAGCCACAAGATGGGGAAATGCCAGGAATTCTCTTATTGACATTCTAGCCTGATTACACTCTGCTCTCACATGTCCTTGCCCCCTTCTCTCTTGTTGTTTCTGTCCACGAACCTCTTTTGCAGTCAAACTGAGCTACTTGGCATCCCAAAATGCACAGTGTTTCCTCCTTTCCTGTCTAATGATTTCCTCCTGCCTGGAGTGCTCTCCTTAGTCCTCTTTGCCCTTTGCCCTGCCTACTCTTGCATCTTAATGGAGCCTTCATAACCCCATCCCACCTTCTCTACAGCAATGTCCCGAGCCAGCCCAATACACAGGGATGTTCTCCTCTGACTCTTGGGGGATCTCCCAGGATATATTACTTAGGAGGCATTAACTTGTTAACTTTTTGTGTGTATTTGTATAATTTGACCATCTGGATTTTGACGTTTTGAGGGTAAAGATGTTTTCTTTTTATTTTTTTAAGATTTTTTTCATTACTTAAGTAATATCTACACCCAACATGGGGCTCAAACTCACAACTCCAATATCGAGTCACATGCTCTACCTACTGAGCCAGAGAGGCACCCCAATTCTGTTTTAGACATTTTGATTTCCCTCACATTCCTTGGAGATAATAAGAACTGACATAATTTGATTGATTTAAAATGGATTTTTTTCTACTTTAAAATAGGCAGAGGAACTGTGCTAATGTTTCTCAAAAGGCAACACCCAGAAAAGGCAGCCTGGAATGATTGAAAGTCTGAGTGTTATTATATACCCTGATTAAAATTCTCAAAGCAATTCAAAGGAGTACTTATTGGGTGAATAAATGAATAAAATAAACACTGAATATTGATTTGGTACATATGTAATATAACTATATTGGAAGATGGGGAAGGAAAGAATGTGTATATTGGCATGGGGCACAAGAAGACAGCTACATCTTCATCTTCCATAGTAGTTAGGAAATCAATATATAATTTCTAGAATGGAAACAATTCAACAAAGTAACAGTGTAAATATGTTATTTAGGATCATGGAAGTAAATAACAAAAGCTAAAAAAAAGTACAAAGAAATAGTTATCTCTGTAGACCTTTTATCTCTTGGGAGCACATTTCACTCTCTTGATTTTAAATAATACGTTTCCAATTCTGAATTTCCTAGTTCCTTTTTCTTTTTAAATCTTTACGATGTGTCCAGCTGAGTAAACAGCTTACAACTTTTTTTTAAAAAAATTATTTATTTGTTTGAGAGAGAGAGAGAGAACAAGCGGTGGGAGGGAGAGGGAGAAGTAGACTCCCCGCTGACATGGGGCTTGATCTCAGGACCCCAAGATCATGACCTGAGCTGAAGGCAGACACTTAACTGACTGAGCCGTCCAGGTGCCCAGCTTACAACTTATTTGCTTAAAACCTGAGCTCATCTCTCTCCCTCCTATTATTCTGATGGGTTTCTACAACTTTGCATCACTCCCGGGGCATCATTTGTTATTCCTTCCTCTTCTTTCTCTGGTCATTGAACAAGTGTTTATTGAATGCCTACTATATTTCAGCCATTGTGCTAGGTCCTGGATAAGTAAGTAATTGATAAGTAAGCTCTCACGGTTGAGATGATTTTTCTCCAACGTTCTTTTAGTTTGCATGCTTTATTTTGTTTTAGTTTTTGTGGTCACTTCCCTAAAACAAAAAACAGTCATTGGTTCATCATCCAGGGAAAATAGAATTATTCATTCTTCGGCCACGAACATAAAATCCTGGCAGTCATCTTGAGGTCAGGCCAGAGAATACGGGCCAGTCAGCAAACATCAGTCAACACTGTTGGGAAACAATGTGACGTATAAGCTCAATTGCTGGTGGTGGGTCGGGTGAATCATGTTGTAAACAACATTTGTATATTTCACTTATTTATTCAATATATTAAAAAAAATTTTTTTTAAAGATTTTATTTATTCATGAGAGACACAGAGGGAGAAGCAGACACGGGCAGAGGGAGAGGCAGGTTCCCCGCCAGGAGCCTGATGCAGGACTCCATTCCAGGACTCTGGGATCACAACCTGAGCCGAAGGCAGATGCTCAACCACTGAGCCATCCAGGTTCCCTTCATTCAATGTTTTTTTGATTATCTGTTGTTCCTAGGAACTCTGAAAGTAATGCAAAACACTAGGATCACAACTGAATATAATACAAGACCATTGCAATTTTTTATATATTTCAGCCACATATATTTGTGTGTCTAAGGCAAATAATTATACATAATGGGATGAGTGTCCTAAAAAAGGGGCAGAAGAATTGCAATGTGACCACGGGGGGAGAAGCACCTGATCCTACTTATCAGGAGAGTCATGGATGGAGTGAAGCAAATTTCCAAAGAAAAGTAGAGTCTGACAAGAGGAAAAGTGTGTGAAGGCATAAGGGCATGAAGGGGGTCTGTCATCTTTGGGCACCTGCAAGTGACAAGTGGGAGTGGGAGGGGATGCAGAGGGAGTGAATGGAGAAGGGGGAGGGACCAAGCTGTGAAAAGCCCTAAACATGAAAAGAATTTTAAGCAGTGAAATGAATGACATGCCTTTTTGAAAGATGTGGTATGATGTGGGTGGGAGGGGTGTAGGGGAGAATGGAGAAAGAGCAGTTGAGAAGTTTTTTATAAAACCAGG
The DNA here is from genome assembly GCF_018345385.1 of Vulpes lagopus. Lineage (NCBI taxonomy): Eukaryota > Metazoa > Chordata > Mammalia > Carnivora > Canidae > Vulpes > Vulpes lagopus. The sequence goes on from NC_054828.1 coordinate 39,078,855, forward strand.
TGAGAAACAATGGGTCCCTGAGTAAAGCTAGTGACCGTGGAGAATGAGAATGACTTTAAAAGCCGTGTAGGAAAAAAACAAACAAACAAACAAACAAACAAAAAAAAAAAAAAGCCGTGTAGGAGGCACAATTTACAGAGCTTGGTAAGATCTACAGGGGAGGGAGGTGGAGGTTATAAATCAGGTTCCCAGCACAGGAGCTGGATGGATGAAAGCAGAAGAACAGGTTTAGGAGTGAGAAAAAATTGATTTCGTTTTGAAGATGTTGAATTTGTGGTCCTAGGGGACAATGGATTGGAGCTGTATTAGAGGCACCTGTAAGTATGTGAGATGTGGAAGAGAGATGAACAGGGAAGGAAACCCCACAGGACAGGCAAGGAATAGTGAAGGGGTAATAGGCGCTGATCATCAGGAGAGGATGAGACGTCAGCTTCCTGGAGGGCACCAGGCTGATCCAGGGCATCTCTTCTTTCTCACCTGCCCAGTTTTTTTTAAAATTTTTATTTATTTATGATAGTCACAGAGAGAGAGAGAGAGAGAGAGAGAGAGAGAGAGAGAGGCAGAGACCCAGGCAGAGGGAGAAGCAGGCTCCATGCACCGGGAGCCCGAAGTGGGATTCAATCCCAGGTCTCCAGGATCATGCCCTGGGCCAAAGGCAGGCACTAAACGGCTGCGCCACCCAGGGATCCCCCACCTGCCCAGTTTTGATGGTAAGTAGGCAATGCAGCCGACCTAATCTGAGTAGAGCTGGCTTTTTTGACTCAGACCCCTCAGAAATGTAGGTCAAGGATTCCCCCCCGCCCCCCCCTCACTCCAGCTAAGCCATTTAGACCCTCAGAAGTGCTAGCTGAGGGGAGGGGAATCTGGAATTGGCAACAGAGAAAGGAAATGGAGTGTCTCAGATGGGGTTTTGAGAGCACCTGCAGAGGCAAGGGGTGTAACCTGACTCACCAACATTTTCCTATGTTTCTCCAAACAAAGGAACCAACCAGAAATCTGAGGGAGCTAATTACAAATAGAATGGACTTACTGTAAGAAGTAAATGAATCCGAGTGCTGTAGGGGTGAGTGGTGATGGATGCCATGGTGTTCTGCCCACCTCTCCAACTGCTTGAGAGCCAAGCTGTCCATTCTTCAGTTGTCAGACATAGTGACTGCTGACAACCTTCCTGCAAGTCCTTTTCTGGAGAGGTTCTTAGGTGTCTAATTTTACATCGCCCAGCTCACATGTAAAGACTGCTCGATGGTGGGGTGCAGCACAGCAGGTCTCTGTGGTTCAATCCTGTTACCTTCACTCCTCCAAGGGTTGTCACCAAAGCCTCCTGCACACAAATCTCTGACTCAGGGGGACCTAATCTGAGACGTTAGGGCAATGCAAATGAGCAAAAGCCTCCCTTTTCATAGGAGAAAGTCAGCAAATAATCCTAAAGGGGATAAGATCAACATATAAAGGTGTGAGCATATGGTCTAGAGTTACCACAGGCAACCTCTAGAAGAACTAGAGATAGGAATGACGAACAAAGTAGCGTCCTTGTAAAGTCACTGCGGACTTCCTAGGTAGGAGGCTTGCTTTTCCTCCTCAGATTTTCTGAACTAATTCATATCACTAATTTCACGTCAAGTGCAAATAGTACTTTGATTCAAATCTAATTTGAACATTAAAAAGGAATCTTAGAAGCAACTGATTGTGGAGAGATAGTGGAGTGAGGTCAAGAAGTAACGTTTGCATTCAGAGGTCTGGAATTCAGACACTTTGTGTCTGGCTAATCTGGTTTAGAGCACTTATTCTTTCAGAGCCTTAGTTTTCTTACCTGGTAAGTGGGAATAATCATGATATTGAAATAAAAGCTATGCAAGAGTATTGTGAGGTATAAACAAAATAATGAAAGTGAAAATGCTCAGCAAAGCCAGATTAGTATGTATATATTATATGGGAGAACAGAATCCATGTTACGAGCCATGTACTAGAGAACACAAAAGAGCAGTTAATTCTGGCAATAGATGAAAGACCTCATGAAGGCTGATCTCTTGAAGTTGTCCTGAAAAATAAAATAAGATTTTGATAGGCGTGGAAGGAAGACTGAGGAGGAGGGTGATTTGGTTTGATATTTAAGTTAATCTTCAATTCTTTTCATCAAGCTTACCCTACTTTATTCCACTTCTGACATATTAAAACTTTTTTATTATGTCTATAGTTTTTTTTTCATTTTAAGTAATTTCTATATCCCACGTGGTGCTCAAACTCATGAACCTGAGACCAAGTTGCATGCTTTTCTGACTGAGCCTGCCAGGAGTCCCTAAATATGAAACAATCTTGTTTGCTCCACTGCTTCCCAAACCCTATCACACTCTTCAGAGACACCCGCTTTTAAAATAAATAAATAGAAATAAAAACAAAATAGTCTGTTATTTTGGAAAATTTCAAACATATATACATACATGAAAGCAGAAAGAATGGTACAGTGAACCCCATGAACCCTGATTGTACAGTTATTAACATTTGGCCAGTCTTGTTTGTTTATCCTGCTGTATTTTGAGGGTATGGGAGGTTGGCACTGGAGTATTTTAAAGCAACGCCCAGGCATCATGTTATTTTATGTAGAAATACCTCACGATGCCTCTAACTATGAAACTATTTAAAAATTTAACCTCCATGCCATTATTATACCTAACAGAATTAGTAATTCCTTTTATCATCATCTTTTGTCCAAATCTTAATCTTTTTTTTTTCAAATTGTTTCAAAATCATTCTAATAAGGATCCCAAATGAAATCTCCACATTGAATTTGTTTCATCTCCTAAATTTCATTTATGCTATAACTCATTTCTACCCCCATACCATCAATTTGTTAGAGAAACTAGGTCAAGTCATCTTGCAGAATGTCCCATATTCTGGGTTTGACTGATTGCTTCCTTGTGGTGTCCTTTAACTTGATCTCTGGAGGTAACTACTTATAGCAGTTTCTGTTTTTAGTTCTTTTCGTGATTACCTTGATATCTCTAGATGAGGGTTTCTTAATTTAGATATCATGATGTGTGCAAATTTAGCTTGCATGCCCTGCCTCTCTCCTCCACTACCTCTCTTATCCCAAAATAATTTTGTCATGAATCTCCGTTTCTTCCACCTCTTTGATTTCAGATGATATTCTTGAATCTCTAGCTGACATTCCATCAACCAGGAGAGCATATCTCATTGAGGATGTTCATGCTTGAATGGTCCTCTTCACCTGTCCTTCTTTCCTTTTACTTCCCAAACTAGGCAGCAAATCTAGTTTTAAATTGCCTGGTTGGATACGATTCTTTTTTGTAGTCACAAGTTTGTCTTCTGTGATTTGTCTATTAGTTTGTTCTAAATTGTAAAAATTAAATGTCCATTTACATTACCATGGCTTTTCAGGTTTGTTCACTGCGGAGCCAAAAAATACCCTTTGATTTCCTCTTTATACAGTCAATGTTAGAACCCCTGTACCAAAGAATGTCCTCCAGTGCCATGTTAAAATAGATTCTCCTTTTTTTATGCTCCACCAATTGCACAAAATCATGCTACATGTTAACTTGCTTTGTATTTGGTACTCGACAGGAATGATATTTGAAACTGGTTTGGATTGACCATTCCATCATCGGCTTATTCATAAGGGACTATTTTTTGAACCATAATAGAGGAAAGTACCTAGTATCTTTTTTAAAAGATTTTATTTATTTATTCATGAGAGACAGAGAGAGAGGCAGAGACACAGGCAGAGGGAGAAGCAGGCTCCATGCAGGGAGCCCGATGTGGGACTTGATCCCAGGATTCCAGGATCACGCCCTGGGCCAAATGCAGGCGTTAAACCGCTGAGCCACTCAGGGATCCCAAAAGTACCTAGTATTAAAAAAATAGACCCTCGTGAATGGGAAATGAGGCTGGAACAGTCAACTCAACCATGTAATGGAAGGTCAAGAGTATCATGCCAGGAAGTTTGGATTTTGTAGGTTCTACGAGGCTTTAGAGGGTTTTTAAGGAGTGAAAGGTACTAGGGCTTAAGCTCTCTTGGAAGCAGTTGTCCAAAGAAGGAGATCTAGCAGGTTGAGGGAATTTCCAAGTACCACTGCTGCCTTTAATAGCACTCCCTACATCAGGCAGCTTCGGGGTGACAGGGCCTCACAGGGCACCCAAAGAACCCACAAGTGGCTCCACGAGAGAGTCAGCATTTGAACCTTGCAGACCATCCTGAACTCTAGGTAAGAAGCCCTGATCAACATCAGCATTCTCTAAGACTACGTAGGAATTATGTAACCTTTAAAAACTGATGGATATTTGAATAGATTCCAGTTCTAATCTTTTACTGTAACAAACAACTTTGCAATGACAACTGTTGTATTCACGTCTTTGCATCCCTGTCCATTTTTTTCCTTGGGATAAATTTGTACTTGCAGAACTGCTAGGTAATGCATGTGTTAATTCTTTCTTTCCGTAAAAATTATGCACTTTACTTCTTTTTAAAAAGATTTTATTTATTTGAGACAGAGAGAGATAGAGTGAGAGAGAGAGAGAGAGCGCAGAGGGAGAAGCAGGGAGCCCAACATGGGGCTCAATCCCAGGACCCCGGGATCATGACCCCAACCAAAGGCAGACACTTAACTGAGAGAGCCACCCAGGCACCCTGCACTTTACTTCTTATAGAAGTTTTGGGACAACAGAAGAATTAAGCAGAAAATATAGAGAGCTTTCCTATACCCACCTGCTCCCACCCAGTTTCCCCTATTATTAATATCTCACATCAGTGTGGTACCTTTGTGGTTAAGATAGATGAGTGAATATTGATACTTTATTAGTAACTGATGTTCCTATTTTACATCAGGTTTAACTTTGTGTGTTGTGTTGTATGGGTCTCTGGGTTCTGACAAATGTATAATGCTGTGTATTCATCATTACAGTATCATGCAGATTAGTTCTGCTACTCTAAAGATCCCTTGCATTCCACCTACGTCATCTCTTTTTCTCTCCTCCAAGTATGTGTAATTTTTTAGGCTTTTGAGGTTGACTGTCAAATTATAAAATGTTTGTATCCAAACACTAGCTGTGTGTGAGAGTTTTTATTTTGGCACATCATCAATAATGCTGGGTATTATTATTTTTGATTTTAGGGAAATCAACATCTCAGTTATATTAGGACAAATACAAATAATATATTGGTGTGTTTGGCCTCTTGGTTACAATGACAGAGATTTAATACATGCTAGTTTAAGCAAGATATGAGATTTATTGCCTCATTCATCTGGATGTTGGTCTCAGGGCTGACCTGATTGAGGAACTCAGTTGATGTTTGAAGGGCAGGTTCTAGGTGGAGTTCTGTTCCCGGGTAATCTAGGGCAATCCATTAGATGTTCTGAGGCTATTTCCCTGTCTCTGAAATAGCCCTGCTGTGCTTAGTTCTCAGAGTTACTGTAAGTGTCAAATAGGAGCTGGTATATAAAAGTGTTCTTAATAAGTGTAAAATGTTACTGCAAATGTAATTTAGTGTTCTGTTGATTCACTCAAAGGGAAATCGTGCATATTCAATCAGCCAAATATGTTTTAAGTGCTGAATTATTGACAATTTATTATAGTCACCATAGTTATCAACCCTTTATTTTGTTATCAACCTTTTAAGACAAGATTTTATAAGTGGTAGTGAAAAGTAAATCATTCTAGATGAAAAATTTCCATGTTGCAAAAAAGTTTTCTATGCCCAGGTAATCAGCATCTTATTAGTATAACAAGATATCCGCGACACACATGATCTTTAAAGGAAGTTAATTTAAAGGATGCAGCAGATGAGATACTGTAAACCATGATGCCTCGTACATAGTAGTTCAATCAGCATTTACTGAAGGAATTTTGTAGGTTTGCTTTTCCTAAATGCCCATACCTAATAGTAATTCATGGTCAAGATACTTTTGTATTTAAGTGATCTGTTGAGTAAAGAGGCTTCACAACACTTAAACTGCTTCTCATTTAAGGGTTCAGTACGCACCTAAAAGTATTTTAGAAGTGTGACACTGATAGGAAGAGAACTTAGCTGCTCCTGACATTCCCGAAGGATTGTCACAACCACATGGCCTGCCTTGCCCTGGACAGATGGTAGGTGGCAGCAACAGATCAGAAATTGTAGTTCATTTCAACAATTTGGGCTTTGAAAAGGGTGCTTTTTAATTTATTATTTCATTAACTTTCTTTCAAAATAAAAACCACAGCTGCAAAGCAAGTACAATGAAAATAAATGAGCGTGACGTAACTCGTTTACAGAATATGGATAGGGTGCCTAAATCTTTATGCTATAATCTCTCAACAGCAAGTTTTATTTTAAAACTCTAGGCTTAGTTTTATTACCATTCTTAGCTTGTTTTTTCTTACGTTTTTTTCTGCCTTCTCTTCGTAAGCACTGAAAATTTTAATGCTTCTTTATTGACAGGAGGGTGGGTGGTATTTGAACTTTCATTCTGCTTAAACTTTGATCTACGCCTATTGTGAAGATTTTGTCTCCAGGCATTGCATTGGTCATGGTTCAGTTACAGAAAAAATAATCCATTCTAGACAGTTTAAACAGAAATGGATTTAACACTGGGTATTAAATGGCTTATGGAGTTGCTGGGGGGGCTAATGAAAGAGTCTCTGGGTCAGTGGTTCTCAGCTTTAGCTTCAGACCCCAAGCATCTGGGTTGATTTTAAGAATATAGATCCTGGAATCTACTGCAGACATACTGAATCAAAACTTCTGGGGGAGCATGTGTATGTGTATAATTAGTAGGCTCCCCTGGTGATTCTAATGTGCAGATAGGGTTGAGAACCACTTTGAGGCTGAGGTTTCAGGATTGACCCTCACTGCAGCACTGGACCACCAAGGGAGCTACTGATTCTTTTGCAATCAAGAAATGTGCTGAATGGAGAAGCCGCTGGCTTTGAAATTATGTCTCCCCTGCCGCCATCAAGAAGCTGCCATGGTCTAGAAACTGCCACATCCAGGGCATAGTGACTCCAGAACCTGCCACACTTGCTATGATATTCACTAGTAAGATGGATGTCCTGCACTCTGCCTCCTGGTGCCCAAGCTGCAGTCACTGTGATCTCTGTTAACAACACCACAGAAAAACTAAACTCCTCTGTGGTTGTGCTTATCACAGAACCAGCAGCAGATGGCCTCCACCTCACTCACGTCCTCCCTCTGCATCTAGCACGGTACTTCCGATGGTTGATCCTCTATCACATAAGGAATCTGAATGGCAAGAATGTTTGTGGGATGTCGCTTTAACCTTTCCAGCTCTACAGAGCAGGAAAGTAAGCTAGAAAGAGATGGGAATGGATGTTGTATACCAATCCAGTTATCTACCAAAGGCATCAGGAAATAGATTTGTTTTAAAGATAGGAGAGCGCCTTGATGTTACTAGCCCAGATCTGAGGGTAAAGGTGATTTATACCTCTCAGGGAATAAGCGTGTGCATGTGTGCACTTGTGCACATGCCTTTGTGGAGGGGGGTATATAAACTAAGGAGGAATCAGAAAGAATGTCTTGCCCAGATAGGCTCCTTGCTTCCTTCCTTAGGAAAAGCAAATCTGAGACTGGCTGAAGTCTGTGCTTGAGAAGTATTAGGAATGGAAGGGCCTGTCCTGCCTACTTTTTTCTAAGTTAGTGTCTGTCCCCTCTCTCCCCTTCCTGATCTTGGTGCTATAGCTCAGAGCCTGGGTATACTCTGTTCAATACCTGGTTTTGCCATTTGTTGCCTCTGGAATGCGTCCAAGCAGCGGTATCTATGATTAGTTCTCTCTTAATCTAATCTTAACTGTATCCTTTCCTTAGTCAAGACATACGGATGCGTATTTCCTGTTTTCTAAAGCATTCAGGGCTAAGCATAATGGCATTTTCCCAAACTGTTTCTTCACATCTAGACATGTTCTTATGCGTTTTATACATTTTCTTCTTCTGGAAGTGGACTATGTTTCTTTTCATTAATTGAGGGATTACTATATTTAATTATCTATTTGTGCTTCTTTATACCAGTTAAGATCTTATTTAGTGCTTTGAAAGTCAACTGTTTAGTCCTAGGTTAGCTTGACTTAGGAATTACAAAAATTTAAATCATGCGCCCATTTACTGAAATAGTTAAAAAAATTTTAAATTATTTTGTTCATGCACTACAGTGAGAAATTATGTTATTATGAAATATATAACAGGATATTAAAATGGACTTTTAAAAAGCAAATGTTTAGTTCTAGAACAGTTTTAGATATATAAGTTATTATGCAGATAGTGCAGAGTTCTCCTATACCTTGCATCTAGCTTCCCCTATTATTAATATCTTCCATTACTGTGATGCACTTGGCACAGTTTTGAGGAATCAATTATTGATACCTTACTGTTTCACTACAGCTCACACTTTATTCAGATGTCTTCAGTTTTTACCTAAATTCCTTTTTCTGTTTCAGAATCCCATCCAGAATACACATTACCTTTAACCAACATGCCTCCTTAGGCTCCTCTTGGTTGTTTCTCAGGCTTTCACTGTTTTTCATGACCTTGACAGTTTTGAGGATTATTGATCGGATATTTTATAGGATATAAATGGGCTCTTTTAAATTTTAAATTTTATAGGAGCACCTGGGTGGCTCAGTAGATGAGCCTTGGACTTAGTCTGATCCCAGGATCCTGGGGATCAAGTCCCACACCAGGCTCCCTGCTCAGCGGGGAGTTTGCTTCTCCCTCTGCCTCTGCCCCTTCCCCATCTCATGCTCTTGCTCTCTTTCTCTCAAATAAGATTTATTTATTTGAGAGAGAGAGAAAGAGCATGCATGCACGTGGGAGAGGGGAACAATGTAATGTAATGGTTACATTAACAATGATAATGCTATAATATTTAATAGTCAACTTGTGTTCAGATTTCCTCATTGGTCTCAAAAATGTCTTGTTGAACTTGTAATTTCAAATCAAGATCCAAACAGGGTTTATATACTGAATTCTGCTGAGTTGAGAAATGAGACTTTTGTCTCAGATTTAGCTGAGACCTGAGACTAAAAACAATAGTTATACCCTGCACTATCATCCCATTTAAAAGAGGTTTTTAAAACCAGCTTTAAGATCTTTAGCCCAACTTCCACTCAGGCTTGAGAGGATTTCTTCCAGGAAAGTGATTAGAGAGCAATGGCTTTCCCTGTTCTCCCCTCTCCCACTATGGAGAGAGAAATCACATGTCTACAGAGAGGGTCTTACAAGAACCCCCTTTTTTGAGAGCTTGGCATTTACTTGTTGGAAGTAGAAGGGACTGGTATTTGGCCCATACCTGCAGAAAGGGTAAGGCTGGTGATTCCTGAATGTTGCCTGTCAAGATCACAGAAAGAGGCAAATTCAGAGCACACTGCAACTTCTCTCAGTGGTAGGGCAGAGATAGGAGTTCCCACCATTAGATGTTACTAGAACAAGGGATCTGGTCCCGTGTTCACTGTAAAAGGGATCCCACTCATGCATCCTTCTTGTTGAGGGGTAGTCTCTCAGCAGAAAGGGGTTGGAGGTATAGCATTTGATACAGAAATTGGGATAGGGGTGTGGATGCACAGCTGAAGTGTAGGTATTGTCCATCAAGAGAGGAAAAGTCAGGAATTTCTGGTGAGGAAAAGCTCTGAGTCTCCCCCAGAAACATTCTTTCAAAAGAACTAATCAGCTGTGAATAGAATCACCAATCCTGGAGAGCCCAAACTGGATTCCAAAAGTATGAGTTCCTTCTAATTCTCATCTAGGCAGAGAGAAACTGAGGTAGGGAGGTATCAACCATGCCCTCTCGGGCAGCCCCAGTGGCAGTCTTGGTGGTTCAGCGGTTTAGCGCCGCCTTCAGCCCAGGGCCTGATCCTGGAGTCCGGGGATCGAGTCCCACGTCGGGGTCCCTGCATGGAGCCTGCTTCTCCCTCTGCCTGTGTCTCTGCCTCTCTCTGTCTCTCTCATGAATAAATAAAAATTAAAAATAAAAAAATGCCTTCTCCCCTCTCTAGCCTAAGCACCACCAAGCTAGGAGAGGGAAGTGATTTTAATGGCAAATGTACTTCTGAGTTTTGAATATCAAATTGGACTGTGATAAAGAAAAATTGGTTCAAACCTGGGACAGAATTTCCTTCTGAGAAAAAAATATGCTTTCCTGATAAAATGCTTAAGCAATTTTCTGATAAATTGTAATGAGATTAAAGCCTCTTCTGGGAAACTAACTACTTTCTCATCTGAGTAATAGTCTGGCCTCTAATGATCTTGAATCCAGTTTAGTAGTAATTCTCCAACCATTTCTTTGTCTATAAACTATTTCTTCCATGAGGGAATCATCAAGTTGTTTAGGCCTCTTTAATTGTGGTAGTTAACAGTTTGTATTGTTGACTTCTGCTCTTTTTTATTATTTTAATTAAAAAATTAACATTTAAATTCAATTTGCCAACATATAGTATAACACCCAGTGCTCATCCCATCAAGTGCCCTCCTTAGTGCCCGACACCCAGACACCCAGTTACCCCAACACCCAACCCACGGCTCCTACTCTTTAAACATAACGATTATAAAACTATTTCAATGGTAGAAATATGTTGATGGATAAAGTAATTTTAAGTTGTCCCTGAAATTAGCTAGAACTTAATGTCAAATTTCTGAGAAATCACTCTAAGAATCACTCTCAACTGATCCTTTTTTTGTAATCTTTTATTTTTTATTTTTATAAATTTATTTTTTATTGGTGTTTAATTTGCCAACATATAGAATAACACCCAGTGCTCATCCCGTCAAGTGCCCACCTCAGTGCCCGTCACCCATTCACCCCCACCCCCCGCCCACCTCCCCTTCCACCACCCCTAGTTCATTTCCCAGAGTTAGGAGTCTTTTTTTTTTTTTTTTTTTTGAGTTAGGAGTCTTTATGTTCTGTCTCCCTTCCTGATATTTCCTACCCATTTCTTCTCCCTTCCCTTCTATTCCCTTTCACTATTATTTATATTCCCCAAATGAATGAGAACATACACTGTTTGTCCTTCTCTGATTGACTTACTTCACCCAGCATAATACCCTCCAATTCCATCCACGTTGAAGCAAATGGTGGGTATTTGTCATTTCTAATGGCTGAGTAATATTCCATTGTATACATAGACCACATCTTCTTTATCCATTCATCTTTTGATGGACACCGAGGCTCCTTCCACAGTTTGGCTATTGTGGACATTGCTGCTATAAACATCAACAGATCCTTTGTGATGATGAATTAGAGATATGTAGGTGGGATCTCCTCAAAAGTCTCTGTTGGGGGTACAGAGACTATATTGTGTCTCCCTAGGTCACAGGTTATGGGGCTTGGTAATTTTTTAGACTCATATTATGCAGGCAGGATTTTCCTTTTCTGTGTATTACCTAAAACATTATCCTACATCACACACAAATGGTCTCAAAGGGTTCAAGAAATGGAATGATTTTGCTGGGTTTTAATTTCACCCAGCAGTAACACAAAGCCTAGTTATTTAAAGGCTATTGCTCAGGTCACACAATGAAAACTTTTCTTCTAATTGAATCGTGTATTGTATGTGAAGCACCTACTTAGATTTGTTTGCATGAGAAGCCAAAAAGTCATACCCTCAGTGTTGGTGGTGGTATATTGAAATTGGTGCAGCCTTTTGAAAAACCACTTGGCAATATGTATCAAGAATAATACACATTTATACAGTTTGGGTATTCTAACTTCTATCCTGAGCAATTAAAAAATATGGGAAGGAAGCTATGTGCATGACTCTTTTCTTCACAATATTTTTTTTTTATAGTAATGAAAAATTAGAAAAAACGGTGTGTAACAACTGGGAATATGTAAGCTTATGGTTATACTCAACAGAATATCATGAAATTAATAAAATATTAATTGGAAAGACTATAATATGGAAAAAGAAAGAATAAAGGTTAAGTTTATACTGATTTTAACTAATTAAAATATATGTATAAGAGAATACACAAATGATGAAGATTATGTTAAGGGTATAGATGATTTTGTCCTATTTAAAAAAATTTCTCTGTGCGTAGATGTTTGTATTACTTAATATTAAAGTATTAGCAACATTTGCTAAAAATTTTTAAAGTCTTAGAATCACATAGTATTGGCAATCCATGCCGAAACAGTACATAAAAATGTCTGTTTGCTAATGTTCTGTAGTTGGCAGACAGAAAATTTTTTAGCTAAGCAAATGTCAATTGTTGCTATAGCATTTCTAAAATTACAATAAAGCTACATAATACTTGGCAGGGTTACTCTTGGGTAAATGTGGAGAAAAATGTCAACGTCCACCTTATCAGCGATTAGATAGTGGCAGGATCTCAACCCAATTTGACTTTTACTTCTTGGGAGGCACAGTACTAGCAGGAAGACACTAAATAATTAGGATGAAATCTGGTAAGTATTTGCAACTAAACAGGATAGAGGAAGATCTGGGAGTAGGAGGAAATATCCAAGACCAAACTTTTTTTTTTTTTTTAAAGGTCAGCTTATGTTCAGAAAGCTGAATAATTCAAAGTGCCTTGACTATAGGTTACCTATGAACTATAGAATAGCCTATAGATGGGGATAAGCAGGTAATAAGAGGTTAGTGGAGGGTGAAGACCTTCAGTTTTATTCAAAATGCAACGCAGAGACTGGAGAGATGTCACTGAAAAGAATGATACTAAGATCTATGTGTATTCTAGAGTCTGCAGGGAACAAACTGGAAGGGAGGTAAGAAGAGGACACAAATTGCGAGGTCTCCGCAATAAATCAGGATCTTCATGACGTGACATTACCTGGATTAGCACTCCCAGGTTCTATTTTACTTTAAAACGTTTTAACCACGTTCTCATCCGAATCTTAGATGATTTTTGGTGTTCCCTAAGAGAGCTGGCACGTAATACTGAATCAGATTGCAGGGGATTATTTTAACTCCGTGGCCAGATGCAGAGAAATATGCAAAGGTACTGAAGCCAACAAATAGGTTGAGAAATGCAAATCCTCACAAGCAAAAAGACTTGGAATTCTGGAAGGCAGCAGATTATCATTATTTGTCCCCAGGTTCCTTGGAGTGATGCGTTGCTTTCCACTTGATCTTAGCCAAAAGGCCGAGAAGCCATGTGATGGGTCGCTTTATTTTATTTTATTTTTTGATGGGTCGCTTTAAAGGAAGACTTCAGGACAGCTCACCAAGGGCCTGAACCTCGTAGGCAACTGGGATATTGTCGAATTAAATAAAAGACCATTAAAAAAAAAAGAGCGATGGGAGTGAACAACAGACAAGACTTCCTTTCCTCCCCGTTTCCACTAGCACAGAACAGGGTAGATTTTTAAAGTTTCGTCCCAGAAAATAGCACCATCCGCCTGGGAGCCGGATTCAGGCCCCACAGAAAAGGCGGAGAGGACGCGGCTGAGAATCGGCTTAAGATCGCCCCAGACTCGCAGCCGCCGAAACGCGGAGTGAGGATTCGCTCGCAGGCCCAGGCCTCGCCCCGCGGCCCGCAGGGCTTTGGGTACCACGGTCCCGCCCGGTGAGGGGGCGACGGCAGCGGGTTTGCCAGCGCCCAGGGCTGCGCCGCGGGGCCGACCGCAGGGGGGAGCGCGCAGCCCGCGCCCTCCGGGGCCAGCCGGTCGGCCCCGCCGCGGGGGGGGGGGGGGGCTGCCAGCGCCCGCCGCGTCCCCCGCCGCCTCCGACGTGACCCCGGCGCGCTCGCGTCCCGGGCCGGTGACACGCGCGGGCCACGCCGAGAGGCCCCATGCGCGCCCGCCCTCCCCCGGCCGCAGCCGCCGCCGCCGCCGCCGCGTGCCGAGCCCCGCTCCGGCTCCTCCGCACAGGACTAGCCGCCGCCATGTCTGCCGCCAGGCCGCTCAAGTCCGTGGACTACGAGGTGTTCGGCAGAGTGCAGGGTAGGCGCCCGGCCCCGCAGCGGGCGACCCGGGACGCGTGACGGGGGCGCGGGGAGAGCGTCCGGGAGCGCCCCAGCCCCCAGCCCGCACCGCCGCGGCCCGGACTTCCGCTCGGCCGTGACACAGCAGCCGCGGGTGGGAAGGGAGCGCAGCGCGCCTGCGCGGGAGCGCGGGGGGGGAGGGGAGGGAGCGGCGTCCGCAGCGGGAGGGGCGGGCCCTGGAGGGGGCGGGGCCTGGAGGGGGCGGGGCCGGGACGGGGAAGCTGCGGGCGGAGGAAGCGAGGCCTCCGCCCTAGGGGTCCCCGTTTCGTGGCCCTGGAAGTCCTGCGCCCGACTTGAGTTTCAGAAAGGACCCCTGGGTGATGTCTGAGGGTCGCCCTCCCGGAGGGGACAGTTCTTTTTTCCGGCCCCATGTAGTTCTTAAAAGACCTAAGTTGGGGGATCCCTGGATGGCGCAGCGGTTTGGCGCCTGCCTTTGGCCCAGGGCGCGATCCTGGACCCCCGGGATCGAATCCCACGTCGGGCTCCCGGTGCATGGAGCCTGCTTCTCCCTCTGCCTGTGTCTCTGCCTCTCTCTCTCTCTCTATGTCTATCAAAAATAAGTTAAAAAAAAGACCTAAGTTATCTAATTTTTGTTTCATGATAACTTTAAGTTGCAAAGTATGTCATGTCTGGCTTGTTTTTACTGTTGTTATTTCTAAATGAAAATGTTAAATCCCTCTGAAGTTTTATGCAGTGGGATATAAATATCCTAGTGATTTAATATTCACTATTATTCATTTAAATTAAAGCTTTTTAACGTTGGGAGATTTTGCATCATACCTTTTTCTCTTTTGGTTTGATTTCTTTTTTTTTTTGTATATATTTTTTATTGGAGTTCTTTTTTTTTTAAAGATTTTATCTATTTAGTCATGATAGACATAGAGAGAGAGACACACACACAGACAGAGGGAGAAGCAGGCCTCATGCAGGGAGCCCGACGTGGGACTCGATCCTCAGACTCCAGGATCACGCCTTGGGCCAAAAGCAGGCACCGAACCACTGAGCCTCCCAGGAATCCCCAAGGAGTTCGATTTTTTGAGTCTGATTTCCATTCTACTTCCGCCACAGAATTTTATCCCGTTGTTATGTGTGAGAATTTCTTATTGATCACCCTATCAAGCTGTTTTTGCAGTCCATGTGGATAGTATGTATGTGGACACATACATACATATACATTTAGATAGATTTTGAAAAATTCTCTTTGACTGTAAAGCTCTATTTTTTTCTCCTTCTGGTTTGAGTTGCCACTGTCATTATTATTGGAACACAGTTCGTGAAAATAATAAAAATACGTTTAAAGACGTGATAAACATTATTCAACTTAAAAGGAAAATTTGTATTGGCGATTTATTTCTTGAGAAAGGTGGGGTGTTTATGGGACCTTGATTAAAGGAAGTGTGCTCTGGTTTGGTACTCTAGAGGTTTTTAGACTTTGGGGTGAGGTACAGGGTAAGCGTAGAGATGGGTAAGAGTATGCCTTTTGTAAACAGATGGGTTTTCCTTTCAAAGAATGGTTGTGAAAAAGGAGATAGGAAAGGAAAACCATTTCAGACCACAGGTGTTTTCTCAGGCCTGTGTCAGGAGAGAATACACGTGAATGTTGAAGATCTGGAAATTGATTTTCTTGAAATTATCCATGGCAGTAAGTGTTTGGGTATACCCAAGGATTTGGTATTCTGGATTGAAAACTGCCACAATAAGTCATTGGAAACACAGGACATAAAATATGAAAATGGTGGCAGAGACCACCTGACAAAATCTTGGGACCTTTGGACAGAAATGGCAGTAGGTAAGGAGTGTGTGTCTGTGCACGTCTGCGCGCGCACATGCATATGCACATGTGTGGCGTTTATGGGGTACATTCCATGTGCTGAACATCTTATTATGGTTTTCTTAATCCTCATCACAATTTTGTGAGGTCTCTGTCTTATTCCTGTTTCCACAATCAGAAAACAACTACAGAGAGGTTGGCTAACTTTGACAAGTCCTTAGTTGACAAATGGGATTTGATCCTGCATCTCTTAAATTTGAAAACCTGCACTTTTCCATTATGCAGTGTTTTTCTGTTAATACATAATGTATTTCTCTTGATTTTAACAATATATTTATACTTTTGTGCACATGGTGATTATTTGCTATATGACGATCAATTTTGGGTAGCATTACAAATGTAAGAAAGAAAAATGTACTGCATATGAACAATGGGATTTAAAAGATCGGCTTTAGGGCTAACTCCCATAGTTTGCAGTATATTAAATGGAAGAGTACATGCATACTATTCATTTATCAAGGCATCTAAGTAGTAGTATGTAAGACAATTTCACAATCACGTGTTTGCACACACATACAGTGACATTTGTGTCAAGCTCCGTACTCAATGTTTAACATGTGTTGTCTCATTTAATCCTCAACCCCGTGACCTCAATATTTTCCTCATTTAACAGGTGGAGAAATTGAGGCATAGAGAAGTAACTTTCCCAGGTTACACAGTGAGTTAAGTGGTGGCGCTGGGATTTGAACCTTAACACTTAACAGTCTGACACCAGAGCCCATGCTTTTCATCGTTACAATCTATCGATTCTCCTTTCAGTACTTTTCCACCTTTATTTGTCTTCTTCCTAACCTATGCACCAAACACATATATACACTGCTGCAGGACATTTGGACTCAGCCATGTGGACCATTCTAGATAACCCTGAGGATATTTGTAAGGTGCTTTTGGCTCCAGGGAAATTTGACCTGGTCCGTAAGCAATCAGACCTCCCTCTCTGTTGCTTGCTGACACTGCCACTATTTCTGTATCAGTATGTATCTCTGTCTCACAAAACTCACCATTTTCTCATGGATTACCTAAGAAATAAATACAAACTATTAGCCTCTTGTCTGAGTCATAATGATTATGTAGACATGATTGACAATGATAACAAATAAAATTTAGTTTTAATATAACATGGATAATAATTAGATGGAACATTGCAAATTTAACTTTTAAAAGTATGGAATAATAAAATCTTAGTGAAAACCGGCTTGCTAGAAATAATGGCTATGAAAATAAATTTACAATGGAAGTAGCTGTAGTTTTGTAGACTCACCTCATTTTCAGGGATTTCGGCAGTCTTGAGGAATACTTTGAGATTAGGTACTTCGTAGAAAGCTCCCCACTTGGGAATATTTAATGTGTACAAAACATAGATTGATAGATAAAATTGTCAGTAAAATATTTAAATGGAAAATATTCCCAGTGAAGATGGTTTCAGTGAAATAAACATGAACATGGAAGATATGGAAAATGATTTAATTGTCCTGATGGATAATTGGTCAATGAATTAACCTGGCTTGAAGGAGTTTATGACAGAAAATATTTTCCAACCAAAAACAAGGTTTGTTATATTTCTGTTTAGAATGTTTGAATTTAAGACATCCCTGGTGACAAAAGGCAGTCAGAACATTCTAGAGGCCAGGTACTACCTGCCTTATTCTCAGATACCCATGGCCTAATTTACAGATTGTATTCCAAGACTAGTTCATAACTTGGTTGTTTGAAATTCAGGAAAATACACTTATAGGAATGATATTACCAACAGTGGATTCACTTCTCAGGTGCCTCTGCAAAGTTTCCATATAGAGCCCTTGGTTGCTGTTGCTTTCCAAGGCTGCTTCTCTTCCTCTACCTTTAAAAAAAAAAAAAGTTTAATTTTAGAATAGTTTAAGGTTTATAGAAAAGTTGGAAGATGCTGTAGGGAATTCCTGTATACCTACATTCAGTTTCTTTAATTAACATCTTACACTAGTATGGTACATTTGTCACAACTGGTGAGCCAATACTGGTACATTATTATTAACTAGAGTCTATATTTTATTCAGATTTTTTTTTAGTTTTTATCTAAAGTCCTCTTTCTGTTCCAGGATTCATCTAGGATACCGCTTTACATTTAGTCGTCTGGTCTCCTTAGGCTTCTGTAAGCTGTGACAGTTTTGTAGACTCCCCTCATTTTCAGGGATTTCGGCAGTCTTGAATACTTTGAGATTAGGTACTTTGTAGAAAGCTCCCGACTTGGGATTTGTCTGGTATTTTTGTCACAATAAGACTGGGGTTATGGGTTATCGGGAGGAAGACCACAGAGAGAATGCCATTCCCTTTACACTATATCAAGGGTACGCACTATCCCTTGACTATCACTGTTGATGTTAACCTTCATCACCCGGCTGAGCTAGTGTTTGTCAGGTTTCTCCCCTGTGAAGTTACTCTCCCCCCTTTCCATCCTCTACATTTTAATTTCCATGTTCCCAAGAAGCTCCATGTGTTTCCCCCACCAATTTGTTACACTGGGGGCTTTGGGATAAGGGATAGGGGAGCAGGGGACTGACCTTCTGTGATTTTAGAGCAGTCATAGCCATGGCATGGCTTAAAATATTCCTATAAATCTTTAATTACAAAAGAGCTGGAATAATCTGAAAATTTGTTTTTTTTTTTTAATCTGAAAATTTGAAAGGGAAGTTGATTAAGCTGTGTATGGATGCTTTGATGCTTTACCAGCTCTCCAGCGAATACTAATGACAGTCATAGAAATGGATTGTGGCCATCTGTTGGTTTACCTGTGCTTTAGAAATTTAACAGTTTATTTTTGACGATATTAAGTCAGATTTAGAATAGGAGTAGCTTATTGGACTACAGACATAAATACTTTTCTTCTAAGATTGCTAAATCAGGATGAGTTATTAAATAGCTTTGTCAGACACCACATGATCTAAGTGTACACATTTTTTCTTATGTAGACGGGAAAAGCTGTGTTTTAGAGGTTGAAAATGTTAGTACCTAAAGTCCTGAAACATAAATATCGTTAATAAGCGAGGTCTGATTCCCTGGCTTATTTTTGTTCCTATAGCATTTCATTTCTAGTCCTGTTCTCTTTCTTGTTTTTACTTCTCGTTTAATCCATTCTGCTTTCAACTACAATTATTTGTGTACATATCCGTGCCTCTTACTAGACAAAAAGCGTAGTATTTTCAAGGTCAAGCTGATGGCTTGTTTTTATAGCCTCTGCAGCTGTGCTTCTGGTGGGGACTTCAAAAGTGTCTTCAATTAAATCGAAGTGCTTGGGGATAGTTGGCTTGGAGAAGAAACAGTAGTGTGACGGCTGTTTCAACAATTTGAAAGATGCCATGGTGTGTGGCTCCAGGGGACAGACTGTGTATGGAAGGTGAAAGGTTAAAGGAAGGTCTTTCTAAAAAATAAAGATGTTCCAGGGCTGCTGTGTATGGTAGTGACTGGATGACTTCCTGCATTCAAAATTGACACATGCAGTCAGATCCCAGATGAAGGGGTACATTATAATGTAAAAATTTGATTTTACATGAAAGGATGCTGTTTAAAATTCATCATGGTTTCTTTTCTTTTAAGATTTATTTATTTATTCATGAGAGACACAGAGAGAGAGAGGCAGAGGGAGAAGCAGGCTCCCTCCAGGGAGCCTGATGTGGGACTAGATCCCAGGACTCCAGGATCACGACCTGAGCCTAAGGTAGATGCTCAACCTCTGAGCCACCCAGGCGTCCCTCATCATGATTTCTTTAAACGTCACGGTTTCTTTGTGAATTTAAAGTAAGATTTGCTTTGTAAGTATAAACCTCAGAGGTTCTCGCTGACACATCTTTACACAGTTGAGGCCAATTGAGCCTCAGCTCAGCAACATATTGTGTTTGGAACCTTTCAGAACTGAAGGGGCTGATGTCTGTCCCAGTTTCCAGGGTGGTGTGTGTCTGGAAAAAACGTGCATTTGTCTTATCAGCTTCCCTTCTCTTTAACAAGTGAGGTGGAAGTGGTGCGGAGAGGCCATAAAAGCCCATAGAAGCATCTCTCCCAACACAGGCCCAATCCCAAGAAATGCTCTGTTCTAGCCAGGCCCGGTAAACTGCAGAAAATCCATCTCCACGTTTGCTTTTTTCTTTCTATACGGACCTTCCTCTCTTGCACAATGTGCTTCAAACTAGGGAAGAGGACTCTCAAGGATTCTGAGAAAATTTCTAGTGGATTATGGAGCTTTGAATGGGTAATTCTCGCACGGTTCACTGCCTCACAAAGTTAATGGGCTGGAGGTCCTGACCTGTCTTGATGCACATTCCTTGTAAGCCTTTAAAATAAGGGTTGTGGTGAAGGGGCCTAAGAAATAATGCCCCTCTCCATTATGTGAGCTATTGACAAGTAAGACAAAGAGGAAAGCAGAGTTTGGGGAACGTGGTATGAATCTGCAGGTAGGTGGACTTGATGATAGTCTCTGCTGCGGAACCAAACACACTCACCGGGGTACAGGCAGGGCTCCCCTAACAAGGGAGTGGGAAGATGTGATCCTGAGAGAAATTCGCTCCCAGAAGGAAGAAGAGGGAGCACCTGGGCTGTGCTTGCTTCTCCTTGTGAACTCACCAATTAGATAAATCACTGCAGGTCCCTGAGGAGGAGTAGGGACAGGGTACGGTGGCCAGGAGTGTCACACTAATGGCTATTCTTCCTCAAAGAAGGAACTGTCATGGAGGCAAAGAAGCTTTCTCCTCTAGAAATAGGTTGTAAAGTCCAGAGAGAGCTCAACCATTTGAGTTCTTCCAGATGACCTGTTCCCCCAGAGTGTTTTTGTTGTGGGATAATAGGAAAAGTCAGAGAGGTGGTATGGTGACCGAAGTGGGAGATTGCCTGCCCCCATTCTACAGATAGAGGCAGGAGGGCCTACACCACAGGCCTGTCTTCGGCTTTCCTTCTTTTTTGCCATTCATTCATTCATTTATTTATGGTGACATTTTAAAAATTGAGATATAATTCACATACTATTAAACTCGCTTGTTCATTTAAGTATTTTTTTTAATTAATTTTTATTGGTGTTCAATTCATTTAAGTATTTATTTAAGATTTTATTTATTTATTTGAGAGACACAGAGATAGCGACAGACATAGCGAGAGAGAGCACAAGTGGGGAGAGAGAAGGAAAAGTGGGCCCCCAGCTGAGCAAGGATCCTTTCATGGACTCAAGTCTCCATCCCAGGACCCCGAGATTGTGACCTGAGCCGAAGAGAGATGCTTAACCCACTGAGCCACCCAGGCACCCCTAACACCCTTTCAAAGTATTCAAAGCATACTAAATATACAGTGATTTTTTTCCAGTAGTTATGTTTTTTTACCCATCACCATTATCTAATTCCAGAACATTTCCACCACCCTAAAAAGAACCCCTCTGTCACAATTCCCTTTAGCAATCATTTCTCATTCCCTTCAGGGGGATCAGGGCTGAGGCCACTGCGATGTCCTTGGCCTTTTCCTCATGGTTTCAAGAAGGCTGCTCTAGCTCCGTCATGATATTTACCCTATGTGACATTCACCCTATATTCCACATATGAATACATGATATTCACCCTACAGATATACACCCTATATTCCGTTAATGAATGCATGATATTCACCCTTCAGGAAGAGGGAGGTTATAAGGATGAAACCACTGGCTGAGCCAGTCCTGTCAACAAGGTTTCTTGAAGCCCTCAACCAGTGATGTGGCTTACATCTTATGGGACGCTTTTCTTACAAGGAAGATGGGAAATCTAGAAAGGCATGTTGCTGCCCTAAGTAAAATCAGAGTCTTTTAGAAAGGTAAAAGGGAGAATGGATTTTGTGTAGGCAGCTAGCACTGTCTACCATCCATAATTTGTATATTAAAGAAATTTAACAGAGTAATTATTACATTCATTCCCAGGTAGTAGGACATAGTTCAGGAAATCTTTGATCTCCATGGTTGTCAACCTCAAAACATTAGATCTATAGCCAAGACAAGCTAAGTTTCTGTTAAATCCGTATTGAATCTTTTCATACCTGATTTATTTCAGTCTTAGGCTTTTCATCCCTCTGTCACTGCCTACAGTCATGGGCATCACTTCCGTTTTCTACCCAGTTTGTCAAGCTGTATGCACTTAGCCTAAAATTATATCTCTTAAATTTGAATGGTAGTCCTTTAGTTCTACTGTTTTAGGATTTGTTCAATAAATTTGTGTGTGCCCTTATCACTCATAATTATAAACAGAGCCACCAGATCCTGCTCCAGGCTTTTATCTCAAATCCTATAAGTTCTCTTAAGATGACCAATTTAACCTTTTTGTTTTTCCATTTCTTGTGGTTGTTCTGTCTTTATTTATAAAACATGCTGATATTAGTATTTCTGGTTTTGTCAACTTAGGCATGATCTAGTGGCTTCGTGCTATCCTTTATATTATATACTAAATATGTGTGTATACATGTACTGTTAACTTTAAAACTGCAGGTTATTTTACCAGCAAAAAAAGAGTTTATTTGGAAATAAAAGAATAAACAAGGTGGCACATAACCTTGGAAGAGTCGGGGCAACAAAGGAAAGGCATGCTTTTTTAAGGAGAAAAGGGGTATGTTGGGAAGGCTGTTATTATTATTTTTTAAATATTTTATTTACTTATTTGAGAGGGAGAGCATGTGAGCAGGGAGGAAGGGTAGAAGGAGAAGCAGACTCCTAGCTGAGCAGGGAGCCTGATGCGGGACTTAATCCAGGACCCCGAGATCATGACCTGATCTCAAGGCAGATGCTTGACTGACTAAGCCACCCGGGTGCCAAGGAAGGCTGTTGTGAATAAAAGGAAAATCCAGTAAACTGGACTCAAGTCTCCATCAAGACTTGGGGTAAACTGGGAATTCCGAGTATGATGGCTTCTCATTGGCTGAGCATTGTCAGGGTGAGGGGGACCAGGAGAGGCAGGGGGTGGAGGGAGGTAAGGAAAGCCTTTCTTCCTTAGGTTGGAGTAGTAGAGTAGGATCCATCTTCAAGGTCAAGCCGCTGTAAGATCATGTTCCTCACTTCCTGTTGGGTATGCAGTGGACTGAGTCATAGGGTGTGAGAGCTCCTCCTGCTGAAACCTCCTGACTCCGTTTTAGTAAAATTTCCCATTACTAATTTTTATGACACTGTGTATTATCATTTACGTAAAGTTCTGCTAGAATCAACATAGAATTCTTGAGATTCCTTCTAGCTCTGGAATGCAATAAATTTATTATCACTTTGAATGAGACTTAAAGTCTAATCAATATACTTATATGTATATTTGCAATATTAGTAATGAATTATTGCAGAAGAGTTAAATAGTTCACTTAAATATTTATCAGCCGGTTTATCTTTCATTCATTATTCAACAGCTATGTGCCAAGCTCTTATCTAGGTGCCAGGAACATGTGTTGAACAAGACAGAAAAAAATCATGCCCTAATGGAACTTATAGGGAAGACAGGAAATTTTAGAAAGTAAACAAATAGATACCTTGTAATGTCACATGGTAATCAGTACTTTGCATATATAGGAAACATATGGGATCATTGCTGTTTTAGATGAATTGGTCAGGGGACATGTTGTTACAGGATTTCTTTTCCTTTAGTGCCTATGGTTCTTGGTCATGCCACTTTGAAGAATGTAGAGGTAGACCAGAGGAAGAGTGGTGGGCAGCCGAGCAAAGCTTAGGGAGCGAGACTAAAACAAAACTTACCTAGTGATAGTATAGAGCTCCTGAAGAGGGAGAGGACCCGAGAGGGTTGCCAGCAGAGTTTCTAAGTCTAGGGCTTAGAGTTTATAGGCCTGTGGGCAGGCTGTTTTAATCTGATTAACCTATGCGCCTGTCACCCAATCAAGTTTTTGTCATCTACCTATCACATGGGAAGGGGTGGAGGGCTCCTTCCAGGGTAGTGTAAAATCCTTTTAAGGGTGGTTTCCTCTTAGGGTGGGCCCCCTTGTCCCTGACTGACTTTCTGCCAACTATCCATCATCAGTATTTCTAAGGAGATGACATTGTATAGAGACATGAATAATGAAATGGAGTTAGCAGTGTGAGAAGAAGGGGGAAGAACATTTCAGGCAGAGAGAATAGTACAGGCAAAGGCTGTGAGACAGGAATATGCTTGGCATGTTGAAGAGCACGAAGCAGGCAAATTTGGCGAAATGGAGCAAGCAAAGAGGGCAGTCCTAAAATAGGAGGTAGACTCATCAGGCGGGGTCCAAAGGCTGTGGCAAGTAGGATACCTTTTGGGTGCAATGGCCGGCCAGTGGAGGGTTTTAGGCTGGGGAAGAAGAAAGTGATAGGACATTTACTTAAGAAAGGAATATCATCTTCGGTGTTTTATAGAGAGTAGACTGCAGAAGGGCAGAGCTAGAAGCAGGAAGGCTAGTTAAGGAAGCTGTTGAGAGTTCATGATAATTTGGACTAGGGCATAAAAACAGTATTACCCATTTTTCTAGAGATAGTTGAAACAGAATCAACTTCTTTTTTCTTTTAAGTCTTAAATGAAGTTTGGGGCATTACTCATTTTTCTAGAGATAGTTGAAACAGAATCAACTTTTTTTTTTTTCTTTTCTTTTAAGTCTTAAATGAAGTTTGGGGCTAGAAATAATTTGTAAAGTGAGTGTAGTGACATGGTTCTGAATATGTAACTAAGTGGCAAATAAGTGACCGGTTGCCTGGGCTGCTCCAGCACCAGGTCTAAGGAGGGCACAGGGGAGGGGTTTTTGCTTTTTCATTGTCTGCAGCTCCTCTCCTGTAGTGCTGCCGACTTGTAAAATAGGTGAGGGAACGTGATTTATTGCCAACATGATTGGAACGACGTCAACCGGAAATGCATCAGATCTGAGATACCCTACGGACCTTTCCCTTTATGTTGCAATTCTTGATGGGAAATCAAGATCCTTTGCAGACCTTTCCCAGGCCTTCCATTAAGGTAACGCCACCCACTGGTTCTACACTTCAGTGGGCGTGGGAGCCACCTGGAGAGCCTGCGGAGACCAGATTCCAGGACTTCACCTGCAGTTTTTCCTCCGTAGGCCTGGGGTAGGGCCTGAGGATAAGATGAGCTGAGACCCCAGCTCTGTTGGCGCTGCCAGGCATTGGGCTACTCGTTGAATAGGAAAGAGCTGGACCAGATGTTTCCAGTTTCTGTTTACTTCAGTTGCCTGGCCTGCTTTTCCTAATGCTGACATCATAGGGGGCTGCTGGCAGTTGAGGACCTCAGGGGAATGGGCACAGCTCATCCCAGGCCCAAGCCGTCCACCTTCCTGGCCAGCGTCCTCTGGGATCCTCTCAAGCTTGCAAATAAAAGGCTGCACACTTCACAGACCTGCCTGTGTTCTCTCCTGTTCTGTCCCTCTCTCCTCCATGGTCGGCCTTAGCTGAAGTTGCTCTGTGGTTTTCCTTCCAGTCCCTTGCATATCTACAAGCTGCTCTTTCCTTCCATCTGTGTAACAAATTGCCTTTCTGACTCCCCTTGAGATCAATGCTTGCCACTCATCGTTTCTCCTCCTTTTACATGTATCTTTTAAAATATTTTTATAGCCCTATAAAAATTCCATTTGTGATATATCCTGTCTTTATCGCCTTACTCCTCTTTCTCTTCATATTCGTTTGATACCACAATATGCTTATCATCAGGAAACAGTTGACACCCCCTGTTATTACGGATCTGCTTACACGATGCACAACATTATCTAAGCCATCGATCCTTCTGGATCTTTTTAAGTAGGCTCCACTGTTGTATGGATAGGCTCCATCTTTTGACCTCTTTGGATATTGGTTTGATCTATCACTTACGATTTCCCAATGTATTTAAACTTTTCTTTTTCAGTTGATGTGTAATTTAAGTTCAGTAACATTCACACTTTTTAGTGTACAGTTTAATGAGTTTTGAAAAACACATATAGTCATGTAGCAACCACCGCAGTTGAGATGCAGGGCAGTGCCTTCACTCCAGTAAGCTTTCTCTTGCCTCTCTACAGCATTCCTTCCCCCAGCCCTTGGCAACTGCTGATTTGTTTCCTGTCCCCATAGTTTGGGTTTTTCCAGAATATGGAATTAAAATAAAAACAGAAATGTTTTAAAAAAAAAAAACAGAAATGTTTTATTGCATTCAAATTTGAATTTAGTCCTTGCATTTAAAGAAGGAATTCTAAAAGCTGAGGATGGGTAAATTGTATGTCAAATATACTTAACTGTCCTTGGTAATAAGTATTTTGTTTTATTTATCCTTTTGAAAAAGAATGAATATGCAGTGTGGCTTTTCGTGATTCTTTGGTTTCAGAATATTACTAGTTTTCTGCAAAAATAGCCTTCCTTTTCTGTTTTTATTTTAAAAGAAAATAATTTAAAAAACACTTTCTGAGTATGTACAGATATGAAAATTTTTGTTCATTTCATTTACTTACTATTTAATAAAGTAAATGAAAGGTCAGGAAATAAATGTTTTTAAAGGCAGACAAACTGACATTTCTTTTTATTTCTTTTTTATACAGGTGTTTGCTTCAGAATGGTAAGTAAATTTTTTGCTATTTTTCCTATTTATTATTTCTATTTACAGAGATAGAGCAGTTTTCTATTTAGTGCTAGTCTACTGCTTATTTTCTATCCTTGACAGTAAATGAACTATTTGTATTTCTTCCAAATTACTGCTTGAGAATTTTTTTTATTAATGTTGTCTTTTAAAAGTAGTCTATCAAAAACGCTACAGCCTGCCTAGTTTGTAGTTAATGTTTTGTATGAATTTCAAAAGTACCTCTACTGGGATAATCAAATTAAACATTCTGGTTAGGTACGCTGAATATAAAATATGGGATCTGCCCCTTGTTCTGGTTGGAAGAAAACTGCCAGGCAAATGTCTATATCTTGAATTGCACAATGAAAAATGCTCATGTTGCATAAGGATGTGGTTCTCAGAAAAAAAAAAAAAAAAAGGATGTGGTTCTCAGATTTTTAGAAGTTGAGACTCCTTATTGATTTTAACATTTTAATTTTGTTAATATACTCCTTTCCTGAAAGTAAAACGTCCACGTATTTTTCACAGACTGTCTGAGCTGACAGTCACTAGATTAGCTCTCTGTTCCTAAACTCCAAGGATTTAGGATGTTCCCAACCATTAAAGTCTCCTCATTTTGAGATAGTCCCCTGCCTCACAGTTCAGATTGTCTCCTTTTTCGTTATTATTTTCAGAGCTAGCTCCTACAAAAATCCTAGATATAACCATCTCTGTTTAGTTGGGGCTATAGAACGTATAGATTCTTGGTCACTCTGACCTCCAAGACCCTGTTTTTAAAAAGTTCCAGTAGACAGGATCCACAAGAATTTAGTATGATGTAGTTAAAATAGTTCAAAATCAAAATGTTGCTAGGTTTTTATTTGTCATTAGCATAATGGAATTTGGAACTGAGAAGAAAAATTTAAAAAAACTGTAAAGAGTAATAGGAGAACTAAACTTCCCTATAGACAATTATAACATTTATGTGGCAAGTCCACAGCCAATGGAAGACATCAGAATCTTTTAATTGAATACTGTATATTGGTCATAACTCGATATTTTCCCTCAGTGATTGAAAATCTTGGAGTGATCATCATTTGGAACCCAGACAATGTAATTCAGTGTTAGCAGGTATAGGAACAATGCAACTGAGTTTTATGGATCCCAGAACACATTATGGAATCTGTTTTCTGAAGTAATTCCCACTAACCATTTATTTTCTCATAACGTGCTTATCTTTGAGGAAAGTAGAATTTAATAAAAAATACCATTTAAGTGGAGGTTCTTGTAAACAGAGGTATGATTATAGGTCAGCTACATAATTTTCAGCATAGACTGTAGGAAAAAATTATTATCAGTTACATTTTTTTTGATGCTGGACTTTGTTTCACTTATTTTCTCCTAAAACCAGTACACGGAAGACGAGGCTAAGAAAATAGGAGTGGTTGGCTGGGTGAAGAATACCAGCAAAGGCACTGTGACAGGCCAAGTGCAAGGCCCGGAAGAGAAAGTCAATTCCATGTAAGTAGCAAGACTAATAATGCACTCATGTGATTAATGAACTTATTTTAATATTTCACTGGACCAAAGAATAGTATCGATGGAACAAATTCAGTTTGTAGATTATAACTAAACCAATGTGCTCTTAGGCATACCAGGAAGGAAATCCTCAGAGATGGGAATGGAATTTGTACATTTAGGATGGATTTCCCACTTGGGCAGGCCTTCCAAAAGAGCAGTGGCATCAGTTTCCAATCTATTTGAATTGTGTTTGTCTCTTCTTATGTGGAGGAAACATCTGGGCTCACATATCTTTCATCCAAAGTGGTTGTGAAAAAGCATAGTGCCTTTGGATGGTTCTTGAAATTCTTTTAATTAATTAATTTTTTAGAGAGAGAGCATTGGGAGCATGTGCGAGCAGGGGGAGGGAGGGGAAGGTACGGAGGGAGAGGGAGAGAGGGAATCTCAAGGAGGCTCCACACCCAGTGTGGGGTGCAGCTCAACCTCACAATCTTGAGACTGTGACCTGAGCTGAAATCAAGAGTCTGACACTTAACCTACTGAGCCACCCAGGTGCCCTTGGTTCTTGAAGTTCCTAAGGTTGACTTCAAGGCAAAAATGCTGTCCTATTCTTTTTATAAAGTATCTTATTTATTTAATTTTATTTTATTTTTACTGTCAATGAAAGTGTGTTTTATGAGTTGTGTGGTTACCAAAACGAGTCCTTGCATTCCAAAGGAGACCAGGTTCAGTAGTAAGGAAAGTAGTGCCCTGTCATATTCAAAGACCTTATCTTTTCAGTTTCATATTCCATTGCTTTTGTAGCATTTTTTAAAATAAAAAATAGCTAATATTTGTTGAGTATTTGCAGCATTAGGCAATATGGTACGCATTTCACATAGTTTATCTCATTTAATCTTCACAACATCTTATGGCATAGGCCCTAAGTCATACCCAATTCATTTTAACTCATTTTATTTTATTGTTTGCAATTTATCTTTGTTTTCATTACTTAATGCTTTCACATTTTAAAAGTAATACTTTTTGAAAAAAAAAGTAATACTTTTTGCTTATTGTAATAAGTGAAGTAATAAGATGCTGAGAGATAAAAAAGCAAAGCTATTAATCTGCCCCTTCCCCTCTGCTTCCCTCCCCTTGACGGAACCTGTGCCTCTGGCCTCTTGAATACTTTCTGAAGCTTTCTCTTTCATTTAAAAGTATTTAAGCATTTGTAGTATGGGCTTTGCTTGTTTTTGTGAAAATAGAATACTGTTTTAAAAAAAGATTTTATTTATTTATTTGAGAGAGAGAATGAGAGAGTGAGCATGTGCACACGAGCACGAGCGGGGGTGGGGTTGAGGGAGAGGGAATAGCAGACTGCCCTCTGAGTAGGGAGCTGGATATGGGACTAGATCCCAGGACCCTGGGATCGTGACCTGAACCAAAGGCAGACACTTAACTAACTGAGCCACCCAGGAGTCCCATATTGGATTCTTTATGCATATTTTTCTGTAACTAGTTTTTCATTTTATAGACATTCATCAATCAGTAAATTTTTAAAATATTTTTAAATTTCTTTATAATTAAAATTTTAATTTTAAAATTAATTTTTAATTTTTTAATAATTTATTTACATGTAAGTACATACTTGTGTATAAAACTGTAGCCCAACTTGGAAAGTGGGATCTAAAAATTCAGTTTCATAAAATGTACAGTAGCAGTTACTGAAAAACGATAATTTTCAGTAGGATTGCCACAAAACGCCAAAAAGATTATGAGACTTATGTTGTACAGAACTAAGTAGTTCAGTGGATGATAAAGTACCAAATGACTATGAAGTATTGGGAATGGGGGCTGTGAGGGAGGACAGATACTCATGCCTGTCATGATATCCTAATCCATGTTGTAGCAGGTTTTTGATTAATATCCTTAACGTAAATGTAATGATATCATCCATTCTGCCCATTTTTTCTGGTCAACCCCTGCACACTCCGTTTCTTCCTTCCTTTTTTTTCTTTCTTTTTAAAGATTTCATTTATTTATTTGACAGAGAGAAAGAGCACAAGTAGGCAGAGCAGCAGGCAAAGGGAGAGAGAGAAGCAGATTCCCTGATGAGCAGAGAGCCCAATGCAGGGCTTGATCCCAGAACCCTGGGACCATGACCTGAGCTAAAGGCAGACACTTAACCTAAGATTAAGCCACCCAGGTGCCTCCGCTCCCCTGTTCCTTCCTAGTACGACCAGTAATCTAGGATAGCAACTGAGTGGGCTTCCTCCCACATTTGTCTCCATATTCACCCCCCCCCACACACACACACATACACGCTTGGAGGCACATAAAATTTTGGCTTGTGATCAGTATTTGCTTTTTAAAAATGGGACCATAGTATATACACTTCTCTGCATCTCACTTTATGATTCAAAAATATATCCAGGAAACAAATGATCCAATTAGAAAATGAGCAGAAGACATGAATAGACATCCCTCCAAAGAAGACATCTGGATGTACAACAGGCACATGAAAAGATGCTCAACATCACTCATCATCAGGGAAATACAAATCAAAACCACACTGAGATATCACCTCATACCTGTTAGAATGGCTAAAATAAAAAAACACAAGAAATAACTGTTGGCGAGTATGTGGAGAAAAAAGAACCACTGTGCATTGTGGGAATGCTAACTGGTGCAGCCACTGTGGAAGAGATTGCTCAAAAAATTAAAAACAGAACTATCATATGATCCAGTAATTCCACTACGGGATATTTACCCAAAGAAAATAAAAACACTAACTCAAAGAGATATGTGCACCCCTATGTTTATTGCAGCATTATTTACAAATAGCCCGAGTGTCCATCCATAGATGAATGGATAAAGAGAATGTTTTATATATAACACATATAATATATAAATATATATAAAATGGAATATTACTCAGTCATAAAAAAGGATGAAATCTTGCCATTTGCAACAGTATGGCTGGGCCAAGAGAGTGTAATGCTAAGTGAAATTAGAGAAAGGCAAATGCCATATGATTTCATTCGTGTGGAATTTAAGGAACAAAACAACCAAACAAAGAAAAAAGAGACAAACCAAAAACCAGACTCTTAACTGAAGAGAAAAAACAGATGGTTACCAGAGGGGAGGTGGGCGGGGAGATGTATAGAATATATGAAGGGGATTAAGGGTACACTTACCATGATGAACACTAAGTAGTATATAGAGTTGCTGAATCACTATATTGTACACCTGAAACTAATATAACAACTCTGTATATTAATTATACTGAAATGAGAAAACAAAACAAAAATACATCCAGGAAAACCCATCCAAGTCAAATGGTAGAGCTTTAATTCATTCTTTTTAATAGCAGCTTAATATTCCACAGTATTAATGTACCATTATTTATTATCTTATTGCTGATAATTCATTTTGTTTCTCTCTCTTTTTTCTTTTTCTCTCTTTTTTTCTAGTAAGAGCAATGCCATAATGGATATTTTACTGATGATTTTATTTTTGGGAGGTAGATTCCCAGAAGTATGGTTTGTTGGTTGACATGTCTGTGCACTATTAATTTAAAAAATATTTGTCAGACTGCTTTTCAAAACAGCTGTAAACAATTTACATTTTTTTTCCTCTTCATCTTGTGGGCAATTGGTATTATTGTCTCTAATTTTTCTTTTATCTGATTGGGTGTAGAATGATGTATTATTTTTTCACTATAATTTGCATTTCTCTAATTACTGGTTGTTTAGAGCATCTTCATGCTTGTGGCTATGTGGATTTGTTCTCAGGAACTAATTCCCTTTCACATCCTCTCCCCATTTTTCTATGGAGCTGCTTGTCTCTTGCCAATTTTTAAGAGCTCTTTTTATATTGGTAATGATTACTAACTCATTATCTGTTATCTCTTTTGCAAGTATTTTCCCAAATCTATCCTTTGCCTAGTCATTAGTTTTGTTTATTTATGATAGCTTTTGCAACATAAATTGTTTATAATTTTTATAAGCTCAAATATGGTTATCTTTTCTTTCTTGTTAAGAAACAGATTGTAAGTGTTGCTCTAACTTTTTGATGCTTTATTTACTACATTAAGCATTTATTCCATCTGGAAATTGTTTTTTATTTATAATATGGGATTGGGGTCTATTTTGTACCAGATGGATAGCCAGTTGTGCCAGCACTATTATTAAATAATCAATCCTTCCCCATCTAATTGAAAAACATTTTATCATGTATTGAAATATATAAACTGGATTTTATTTCTTGGTTCTCTGTTCCGGTCCCCTACTATATCTGTTTATCTATTCCTAGACTAATACTCCATATGGATTTAATTACAGCAACTTTGTAGGGTATTTCCCTTTACTATTTTTTTCATGGATTTATTTGCTTTCTTGGACATTTATTTTCTCTCTAAACTTTAAGATAAAAAAAAACTTTAAGATACTCATCCGTTTAGTTGGAATTATGTCTGTTTTTAATTTTTATTATTTATTTAAAGATTTATTCATTTATTTATTTGAGAAAGAGAGCACACAGGTGTGTACTTGAGATCCAGCTGTGCTTTAGGCCCTCCACTCAGTGGGGAGTCTGCTTGAGATCCTCTCCCTCTCCCTTTGCCCCTTCTGTTCATGCTGTCTCTGTCTCTCCCTAAAATAAATAAATAAATACTAAAAAAATAAAATAAAATTTTAAAAAACTCCAACAACTTTATTTTTTAGAACAGTTTTAGATTTTCAGAAAAATTGTAAATGAAGATATTACCAAGAGTTTCTATATAGTTCTCACCCACTTTCCCCTATTAACATTTTACATTGGTATGATACATATGTTACAATTCATGAAGCAATATCAATGCATTAGGATTAACTAAAGTTTATAGTTTATTCAGATTTCTTCAGCTTTCACCTTATGTTCCTTTTCTCTTTCAGGAACCCATATTTTACTTGCTATTTAATTCCACACTTTTATGATATTAAGAGAATTGATATTAAGTCTTCCCATCTAAAAATATAGATGTCTTTTCATTTGCTCAGATTTTAAAATTATCCTTCAAAATGGTTCTAGGATTATCATCATATAGATTTTGTGCTTTCTTTGCTGACTTTATTCTTAAGTCTTTGTCTTAGTGTGGGCTGCTCTAACAAAGTCCTATAGACCAAGTGGTTTACAAACAACAGAGATTTATTTCTCATAGTTCTGGAGGCCGGAAGTCTGAGATTAGAGTGCCAGCATGGTCAGGTTCTGGTGAGAGCCCTTTGCTAGGTTGCAGACTACCAACTTCTCATTCTATCCTCATATGGCAGAAGGAAAGCTAGCTAGCTCTCTGGCCTCTTGTTACAAGGGCACTGATCCCATTCATGAGGTCTCAATGCTCATGATCTAGCTACCTTCCAAACACCCCGCGTGCAAATACCATCACACTGAGGATAAGGCATCAATATATGAATTGGGGGGGAGGTGGACACATTCATTCCATAACAATATTTTATCCTCTTTACATGATTGTGTATGGAATATTTTTCCCATTTCTATTTCTGTGTGCTTATGCTAGAATAGGGAAGCCTAATGACTTTTGTATATTTACTATCAAATGTTCTCATTAATTCTGCTAAGTTTTTTTTTGGGGGGGGGTAAACTGTAGTTATTGGATTTTTAAGTACACAAATATATAATTAGCAAAAAATAATGTATCCTTTTTTCATGTTTGTTTCATTTGGCAGATCCATCAAGACAATTTTGAATAATAGGAAAGTGGGGATCCCTGTCTGATTATTATATTTGAAATGGTTTTGTTTCACCAAGTAGACGAGTTTGCTGTTGATTTTCATTAACTATAGTTTATCACATTGAATTTCACTCTTGCATTCCTTGAATTAAACTCTGATTAAGCTCTGATTGCTTAACTGGATGAGCCACCGAGGTGCCCCTGGATTTTATATTTTAAAAGTTTCTTTTGTATCTGTAGTTATATATTTTTTGAAAATTCCTAATCTTATATAATTTTATTGTCTCCTCCATTTTCCTTAATCAGGTTCAGAAGGGATTTATCTATTGGTATGTTTTAAAAAACAGCTTTTAGATTTATTGACCACTTCTTTTTTTTTCTGTTCATTAATTTAAACCTTCATCTTTCTGATTCCCTCTTTATTTCTTTGTTGACCTTTCTCTAAATCTTCAACATGAGTTGTAGTTTCCTTTGATTCTAGTCTTTTTAAGGTAATACTTCCTTTTTAGTATTTTCCTTCATTTGAACTGTTGGTGATGTGTTACTTCAGTTTTTGTTTCTGTCTGCACGTTTTTATTTTACCTTCACTCTTGAAAGAATCTTTGTTGCATACAGAATTCTAACATGGCAGTTATTTTTTTCAGTACCCTGTGGATACCATTACAGTGCCTAGCATCCATTGTTTTGTTGTGAAATTGGCTGCCAGTTTTACACTTTGCTTCTTTAAAGTAATTTCACCATATTTAAAATAGCAACAGTAGTAAAATTGCCAGTTTTTACAGTTTGTGATAATAAATATAACATTAAGCCTGTCAGTTGGTTTAGGTGATTTTTTCCAGTAATACTTGGTTCTCTGGGTACATGATGCGGAGGAGGCATGAAGTGGAAGTTCATCCAGGGCTGGTTGTTGCCATCTACAAGGAGCAGAAGTGAGAGAGCAGGGCTTGAGGGCATTTACAAAAGTGCACATAGAATGGTGAATCTGGGATACCAGTTTGGACAAAATGAGAAACGAGCTGGTAGGAAATTGATGGACAGTGAGGAATGGTTGTCTTATTCAATTGTGGGTCTAAGGAATTGTGACAGCTTTTAGGAGCATTGTTGTGTTGCACGATGGAGTCTGGGAATCAGCAGAATCAGTGCAGAAAGGAAGGGATGGAGTGGGGATGTGAGACATCTCTGATATTTCCTGCCCCACTGTGAGTGAAGTGCGAGTGTAGATGGTCTCTTTCACTGACTTTTTCTGTGCCCAATGGTTCTTTAACTGGACTTCATCTGGGTATTGCTAAGTGGAATTTTCTCCAGCTGTCTGAAAAATTAATGAAATCTTGCACGTTTTGGTGTTGTCATGATTTTTCTTTCTTTACTGCTTCTTATTATGGGATTTTCAAACATATCCGTGAATAGAGAGAATGAGACAACGAACCCTATGTGTCTGTTACCCAGTTTCAGTAACCAAAGCTTGCATTCTTATTCCACACAGTCCTCTACCCTTTCTTTTGCGTTTCTCATTGTTAGAGTATTTAAAGCCAATTTCCTGCATCATATTAGGCACCTGTAAGCTAGGTTGAACAATGTGAAACTGCCAGTGTTCTCAAAACTGCACAAGATGGCAGTTTCACATTGTTCAGTCTACAAGTTTTACTATTTTTCTCTAACAGAAACTCTATATACTATCTGTATATTTTTCTAAACCCACAACAATCTATCTCCAAATGTCAAAGTGCATCCTGTCACCTGTCTGTTGCACCTTCCCTGAGGCTTCTCTTCTTCCCAGGGTAGGCCTGCTGGACAGCTGTCATTCTCATCCTGATGCTCCCCTCTGTCCCTTTCCTGTGGAGTGGGTTCCTGCTTTCTCAATCATATTTTTCATCATCTTTGATGTATTCCTTTTATTTTATTATTTTATTTTATTTTATTTATTTTATTTTATTTTATTTTTATTTATGAGAGAGGCAGAGACATAGGCAGAGGGAGAAGATGTGGGACTTGATCTCAGGACCCTAGGTTCACAACCTGAGTTGAGGTGGATGCTCAACCACTGAGCCACCCATGTGCCCTCCTTTGTTTTGTTGAAGCATAATTCTCCCTAAGCTTCCCTAGGAAAGGTATGTGAGATAAAGAGTTTGTATCCTTGTCTGCCTTCATTTGTCATCATACTTGATTGACTGACCAACTGGGGGGGCTCAGTTGGTCAAGAGCTGACTCTGGATTTCCATTCAGGTCATGATCTCAGGATTGTGAGATCAAGCCCCGCTCTGGGCTCCACGCTCAGGGGGTAGTCTGCTTGAGATTCTCTCTCTTCCTTTCTCTACCCCTCCCTCAGCTCTTTCTCTCTCTCAAATAAGATAAATAAATCAACCTTTAAAAAAGATTCTCTGCACCCAAATCTTTTCCCACTCAGAATTTTAAAGGCATAGCTCCATGACTTTTTGTGCTGCTGTCAAGAGAATTGATGTCATTCTCATATAAAGGAGTGGAAATTATGTATTTATTCAGGAAGCTTTTTATTTTTTTTTATTTTTTAAATTTTTTTATTGATTTATGATAGCAGAGAGAGAGAGAGAGAGAGAGGCAGAGACATAGGCAGAGGGAGAAGCAGGCTCCATGCATCGGGAGCCTGATGTGGGATTCGATCCCGGGTCTCCAGGATCACGCCCTGGGCCAAAGGCAGGCGCCAAACCGCTGCGCCACCCAGGGATCCCCTTCAGGAAGCTTTTTAGATATTCATTGTATCCCTCTTTTTCTGTGTTTCATGATCATCTGCCCTGGTGCTTGTTTTAATTTCACTTTCAATGCTGGCCTCTTGGAGAAGGAGAATTATCTGTCTCCAACAATTTCTTTCCCATTCTCCTCTTGGTTCTCCCCTGTTGAAACTTCCATGCGGGCCTGATTTTAATTTATTTTCTCACCGAGTTTCCAAACCTTTTTCTCTGGAAATTGTCTCACTTTTGTCTTCCAGCTTTCTGATTAATTTAGTTTCTGCTGCTATATTTTGTTTCTGCTTCATAGCACCCTGTTCCTGTTTTCTTTGACTCTCCCTGAGGGTCTCCTGTGTGTGTGTGTGTGTGTGTTTTGTTATCTTCTGCTTTTTGAATTTTTTCCTTCCTCCAAGTTCCTTTCTTTTTTCTTTCACCTTGCCTTGCCTTTCCTTGCTTTTTGTTTCCTTGTTTTACTTCTCTGTTTATTATACTTTCCTTACAATCATGTTTTCAGTAACTTCCTCAGTAATATGGATAGAGCCAAGAATCAACATATTTTTAAGGAAATTTTCCAACTTGTAATTTTAAACTGTTGGCTGGAGGAATGGTGGAGACTTGGGAAGAGTTGGCCTTTTTGTTGGCAAACCTCCAGAATGTTAAATCTGTAAGTCTTGTCTTTTCTTCTTCCTGGTGCCTCCAGATCCCGAGTCTTCTGTGGAGTTGGGAGGTAAGCTGACTTGCTGCTCCTTGTTTTTGGTTCTGCAGGCACTTAGACTGAAGCCTTTTGTTTTTTGTGTACCTACCCTACCTCTGCTTTCCTTCTAATTTATTGAAATATCTTGCTCAGGTTATAGTTCTCTATCACCTGGAACTATTTTCAGCTGCAAGTTGATAGAGAACCAGACTTAGAATGGATAAAAATGAACAGGGGCTCATTTTTCTCAGTAACAAGAAGTCTGAGGTAGATGGTAACTGGCCTTGGTTCAATAACTCAGTGGTATCAGGGTCAGTGTCTCTGTGATTCTCTCAGCCTTCCTTCGTGGTCAAAAAAAAGGGAAAGTGCAGCTGCATAGAATATCCATAATTAAGGCTTAAAGACGGCAAGAAGGGATAATGGTTGTGTTGCTTTTCCCGAACTTGCCCAAACAGACATCTGCAAGTGTTTCATTGGCTCGCATATGGTTATATAAATAGTGCTTGCTACAAAAAAAGACTGGGAAATTGGTTTGGCATATTGATTCTTTGAACAAAATTGGTGTTCTCTTGGCGAGGAAGAAGGGGAGGGTAACGGGCTGTGGTAGTTAGGCAATAAACGTCTGCTACATTTTTTGTCTTTTGATGCTATCATTTTAATGGGGGTGTCAGATAGAAGGAGATAAATGTGCCATGTTTAATTGCACTGTGAAGATTAAGTGAGAAAATCCACATAAAGCACTTAGCACAGAGCCTGGCACAGAGAAAGTAATAAATAAGCATTTGCTATCATTATGTGACCCATGGTGCTCCATCTCAGCACATGTTGCTTTAGTGGCAGTTGGACTGGCCAGGTGGAAATGCCACTAGGCTCTTGGATATATGGGTCATCCCTGCAGAGAAACTGGGCTAGAGAAATAAATTTGGTTGTCATCACTATGTGGATAGTGTTTGAAGTTACGTACATGGATGGGATTATCCAGGGAGAGCTTTTGTGATGACAAGCAAGCAGGAAGCATACATCAGAGAATGTAAATCAAGCTTAAGCAAGATTATGAATTGGGATGTCATTACAAATAAACATATTTAGATTGTGGAGAGTGAATTTATTCCTCTAGCGTCTACTTTGTGCAATATATTGTTTAAAGT
This sequence comes from Vulpes lagopus, assembly GCF_018345385.1. Lineage (NCBI taxonomy): Eukaryota > Metazoa > Chordata > Mammalia > Carnivora > Canidae > Vulpes > Vulpes lagopus. The sequence goes on from NC_054828.1 coordinate 39,116,890, forward strand.
ACTGAATTATCAAAAAATTAAGTCACAGTTAAGAGAAGTTACAGAAATAGGTGGTAAGGTCAGACTAAATGTGGTATATTTATAGTTGAAGAAATATTGCCTTATTTTCTTCTAGTTATTAAAAACTTTATTATTTACTTATTTGAGAATGTTGTGGCATCAGAAAATCAGAATAAAATTGTTTTTAAAAACATGAGTGTGGTTTTCTTCCTGAGTTAGTGAAATGTGGAATTTAACAGGGACAATCATTTCGAGGTGGCCTGGCTATGACTGTAGCAACTCTGCTCTGTTCTTGCAAAGGAGCCAGCAGCATCCCAAGACTCGCTGCAGATGTGTGTGCTTCTTTCCCCTTCTGTGTTTCATTTTCTCAGAAGGAATGACTGATGGCTTTCTTTTGCAAATTGCACTATATGATCCCAATTGTGGTGGTAAGTTCTGCCAACATTTTTGGATGCGTAGAAACCATTCGAGTCTATTGTTTTAGTAAACCTAATTTTTTTCCTCCCAAAATTCAACAAAAGTATTTTCTATTTCTTGGTAATCATTTACAATTAATGTATAAAGTTAGGATTCTGGGCATAAACTTTTGACTAAATCTATACAAAATATATTTTTCTTAAAAACTAAATGGTAGTTCTGTAAAAAACCAAACCAAACAAAACAAAAAAACAAACAAACCAAACTCTCAAAACACAAACAACTAAAAGCATTTGCATTTGGAGTCATTGAGCCAAATTCTAAAATTAAAATTACATCTTGATTGCTACATATTTTTAAAAACCATATGTCATGTATCTGTACTTTCTGCACTTGAAAGCATCACTGATGGGCTGGGTATGTGCTCCAGAGAGTGATCAAACAATACGTGGTCTGGAGAACTATGTCACAATACAGGGAATGCTTGAAGGCACTGAGGATATTTAGAGTGGAGAAAAGAATACTTTGAGGGAATCATGACAGTTTACGTCAAGTATTTGAGGGGTTAACATACGGAAAAAGATGAATGTTCTCTGTTGTTCCAGAAGATGATAATTTTGACTAAAACCATGGGTGAATTAGTTTATTTCAGTTCACCTTGACCAAGAATTTTCCCATAAAGGCATCTAATACTTCTAATGGAATTTTATCAGTAACTGGGAATGGTATACAGTAGGGATTGACATACTAGATAGCCTTTGGGCCAGATTTGGCCTATTGCTTGTTTTGTAAATAAAGGTTAATTGGAGCACAGCCTGCCCATTCATTCATGTTTTGTCTGCTGTTGATTTTGTGTTACCTTGGCAGAGTTAGCAATTTAAACAGACCTAATGACCACAAAGCCTCAAATATTTGCTCTCTGTCCCTTTAGAGAGTTTGCCAACTTGTGCTGTAGATGTCAGACAAGTTAAGGGTGTTGTAGAAGATCTAATTCATTGGATGCTAAGTTAGCGTAGGTGACCTCATAGGTCCTGTACAACTGATTCTATGGTTTTATACAGAGTTGATAATATACATATACTTAAAATTTGTTCATAGTTTTTTTTTTAAATTTTTATTTATTTATGATAGGCACACAGTGAGAGAGAGAGAGAGAGAGAGAGAGGCAGAGACACAGGCAGAGGGAGAAGCAGGCTCCATGCACCGGGAGCCCGATGTGGGATTCGATCCCGGGTCTCCAGGATCACGCCCGGGGCCAAAGGCAGGCGCCAAACCGCTGCGCCACCCAGGGATCCCTGTTCATAGTTTAAGAGAAGTAAATAGATGTATTCACCAATTCAGTTGTGTATATCTCTTCCAAAGATATTTAGCATGTGTGTGAAATGTGAATTTTAATAGCATTCTGCTTTGACTATGAAATGCCATTGTTTTGAATTTCTAGTTGTTACAGTGGTGGATTGGAATGAAGCAATGGCTTTTGTAAACAATTAGGTAGTGTCTAATTCAAAGTTATTCAAAATTTTTGAAAATAACTTTTCTCTGGCAGACCATTAGTGACATGGATTGCTATGGAACCAGAATTGCTAGCTTTTCCTAACTTTCCATCTGAGAATGGTAAAGCACTTAGCTAACATTTTTATGCCTTATTCATCAATGTTTCTTACACAAATAGATGGGATTATTAAGAAAGTTCCTTTGGATGTTCTGTATGAGTGTGGGTGTAGGTATGTTTTCCATTGCATGTCCTACTGAAATACAGAAGACATGGACATTTTTCAGGACAAAAATTCATTGAGGAGCTGTAATTTTGGAAAAAAAATTTGGTGTGACCTGATTGATATAAATCATTCCAATGGGGAATTAGAAACATAAAAAATATCTAGAGTGGAAGTGGAGTTCTCACATCAGGTTTTAGTCCTCGAATACTAAGTCGTTTATTTTCCTTTGGAATATAACATCTTTATTAAAAACTACTTAAGTTCATGGTTTTTGCTTGCAAGTTTACATTTTAGATATGTGAATTTAGTAAGATAATAATATTTAAGAAATGTGTAATGGCAGCACTAATTTTAAAAATATTAGGTTTTATTTTTAAGAGAAATTTTAGGTGTACAGGGTGGCTCAGCGGTTTGGCGCCTGCCTTTGGCCCAGGGCACGATCCTGGAGTCCCGGGATCAAGTCCTGCGTCAGGCTCCCGGCATGGAGCCTGCTTCTCCCTCAGCCTGTGTCTCTGACTCTCTCTCTCTCTCTCTTTGTGTCTATCATGAATAAATAAATAAATCTTTAAAAAAAAATAAAAAAAAGAAAATAGAGTTCGACACATACCCCCTCACATCCGCTCCCACCCTAACCCCGTCCCATTTCCTTTATATTATGAACATGGTACATTAGTGTAGCACATTTGTTACAATTTTTGAGCCAATCTCGATATATTGTTATTAGTTTATATTGGAGTTCCAGTTTTGTGTTGTATATCTTGTGGGTTTTGACAAATGTATAATGACACATATCCACTATAGTATCATACAGAATAGTTCTGATACCCTAGGAATCCCATGTTCCGCCTGTTTATACTTCTGTCCCTCTCCCTTAGCCCCTGCCAACCAGTCATATTTTTATTCTTTCCATAGTTTTACTTTTTCCATAATATCTTATAACTGGAATCCTATAGTATTCAGCCTTTTCAGATGGGCTTCTTTTATTTAGAAATATGCCTTTAAATTCTTCCATGTTTTTTCATGGATTGAGAGTTCCTCCCTTCCTACTTTTGCAGTGTGTGTGTGTGTGTGTGTTTGTGTGGTTTTGAATTTTTTTTCAAAAAATAGATTTTGGTTAGATGGTACTTGTGTACATTGAATTTTAAAAGTTATAGAAACATGGAGTTTTTAAAACTTTTTAAAATTTTTTAATTTTTATTTTATTTTTAAGATTTTATTTATTTATTCATGAGAGACACACACAGAGAGAGAGAGGCAGAAACGCAGGCAGAGGGAGAAGCAGGCTCCAGGCAGGGAGCCCAATGTGGGACTTGATCCTGGAATCCTGGGATCATGCCCTGAACTAAAGACCCTCAACTGCTGAGCCACCCAGGCGTTCCCAAACTTTGCTTTTTTAGAGCAGTTTTAGGTTTACAATAAAATTGAGAAGAAGGCATAATGATATCCTGGGTATGCCTTCCCCCACACATGCAGAGCTTCCCTCATTATCTGTATCACTCACTAGAATGGCACCCCCCCCCCTTTTATTAACCAAGGGTGACCCTGCACTGACACATTGTAACCACACAAGATCCACAGTTTGCCTTAGGGTTCACTCTTGGTGTTGTATATTTTAAGGTTTGGCTCATTTCTTTTTATTGCTAAATAGTATTCCACTATATGGATGTACCACAGTAAGTTTATCCATTCAGTTATTGAAAGACATCTTGATTGCTTCCATGTTTTGGCAGTTATGACATTAATTACTTTTGAAAATATAAATAAAATAAAAATATACTTAAGTATTTATTATTATATATATTAAAGTTAGCTTGTATATGAAAATGTGAGCATAAAATATTTTTTAAAAGATATCTCAATTTTTCAGCAGCTTGAAACCTAATTCAGTCTACCCACTACAAGATAAATGTGTTGCTTTTGTTTTTAATTTGCAGAAAGTTTACATGGTTGTTGCAAAAATTCAAATGATATAGAATTATATGGGCTAAAAGATGTAGGCCTTGCATGTCTTTCTAAGATCATAGTCTTACACATTTTTTCTTATGTGTATATGTTAAAAATACATATGGTATAATCCTGTTATAAAAAAAAGTACAACTATATATGCCTATGTGGTTACATTTATCTCTTTATCATTTACAAAGATGGGATCATGCTATACCTATTGTTCTGCAACTTTTATACATTTCACAGTACTGTGTATTGTGGATATTTAAAAAAAAGCTATAGTTGACTTACAATGTTACATTAGTTTCAGGTATACATCATAGTGATGTGACAAGTCTATACCTTATGCTGTGCTCACCACAAGTGTGGCTACCATCTGTCACCATACAACACTGTTTAAATACCATGAATATCTTTTCATGGTAGTAAATGTTCTTTTAAATCACTGCAGAGTATTCCACTGTATGGATGAATCATAATTTAATCATTCATCTATTACTGGACATTCATACTCTTGTAATTTTTCGCTATTACGAATCTTATTGCAGGGAGCATCCATATTTACATATATATACATATTTCTTTTTCATTTATTCTATAATTATTTATTTGGCATGTTATGTGTGCCAGGCAGTTCCAGGTAGGGATTCAGCAGTGAGCCAGAGATGATGCTCAATTTCTTGTGTGGGGAGACCCACAATAAACAATAAATAAACGTGATGTTTTCAGATAGTGATAAATGCTGTGAAGGGAGTAGTGGTGGTTTTTCTACTTCAAATGTGGTGGCCGGGGAGGAAGTTTGCATGGAGCTGACATCTGAGCTGAGAGCTGCATGGCGTAGAGGAGGAGATGAGGCTGCCAGTGCATTGAGTCTGGGAGTGTGGCAGGGGCAGGAACAAGCAGCTGTGCATAAGGCAGGGTAGTGGGAGCATCTGCCTGGTATAGGCAATAAGGGTGCATGTGTGTAGGAAACCTGAAAATGAGAAAACTAGGTGAAATCAGCTTACTTTTTATTACCACTCTATGCCAGCAATTTTAACCAATAACATATGGTTCTCCGCCCCCGCCCCACCACAACACTGACATTGTGTGCTTATCCCTATATCTCTATAGTTTTGAAGTATTGAATCCTAGACATGAGTCAAATGAAGGCTGTGTGCATTTTAAATGTAAATCGGTGGTTCACTTTTAATTATAAACATTAAGTATTCTTCAGAGAAATACTGAATATAAAAACAAGGGCTCAAGAATGAGGAAGTTTTGTTCTATGTATTTCTGTAAGTAAACAGTTGTATAGGCTTAGGTAATGTAAGTGAGTCAAGACTATTACAAAAATTAAGAAGTGAAAATTAAGAAATGAAATAAAGTCATCCATAAACTTGCCATTTAAAAATCAATACAAACGGAGGGGTGCCTGGGTGGCTCAGTGGGTTAAGTGTCTGCCTTCAGTGAGGGTCATGATCCCTGGGGTCAGGCTCTCTGCTCAGCAGAATCTACTTCTCCCTCTGCTTCTGCCTTCCCCCCACTCTTTCTCTCTTTCTCTCTCATCTCAATAAAATCTTTAAAAAATTAATACAAACAAATACGGATACTATTTTGTTTCATAATGGAACTATTTCTATTTCTGTTTCTCTTTTGCTGGGGTATTAAAGTCAAGATCTTAGTGATTTTAGAAGATACCCCAAATTAGGAAATTATAAAGCTGTTAGGCTTAGCAGAGTTTACCTAATATTTTAACCCTGTTAAGGTCCTATTGGAACAGGCATCTCAGCCAATCATGTGAAGAAGACATACCTGCGTGGGTGGGAGGCCTCCAAAATAGTCATCAGTCAAGTCTCTTATTGGGTAATGTCTTCTGGGATAATTTTTAATAGTTAAAATAGTCTATCGTGATAATTTTTTATCCAGCAGATATGTAGTATATGTTTTCCCATGCCCCTCTGCTAGGCGCTGAGGGCACAAAGATGATTAAAGGTATCGTGACAAGTCTGGTCTGACTGGGGGAAAAGAGGTGAACAAATGGATTTAGCACAAGGTGGGGCCTGTGAATGGGTGCAGGGTGTGGGGGTAGTGCACAGTGCAAGGGTGCCCTTCCTGCCCTGGGGAGCAGTCCAGGCCATGCCTCTCTTCTGGCCTCTTGTGCCACTGTTTTTCTCATTGGCTTTTAGTCCCTCCACCACAACATGCTCTTCTACCCTTAGGACTTTTGCAGAAGCTGCTCTCTCTGCCTGGAATTTTGATCTCCAAGCCTCTCTGATTATTCCCCACCCAGCCTGTTAGGTTTAACAGCCCATGTTCTGCTTCTTCATGACACTTACTACAGCTGTTAGGAAGAATTACTTGCTTACTATCCCCCACCTCCACCCCCAGAGAACGCTTGCAGCTGTAAGTAACAGGAAGCCTGATAAACAAGTGGCTCGAACTAACAGGGGTTGAAGGAGGCTGGAGGTCAGGGGACGTGGGAGGTGGTTGTCTTATCCATGTCAGGTCTGTGGTGTGCAGGATTCGCTGGCTCTTTTCCCTCCTGGTTGTAAAATGACCTTACTCACATCCAAGGCTGAAGGAAGGCATCGCCCTGGGTCTATCCTTTTTCTTTGCCTCGGAAGCAGACTTTCCGAGAAGCCTGCAGCACACTTTCATGTGTGTGCCGTTGCCATCTGTAGTTGTGATCAGTTCTTCCAGCAACTGATATGGAAGGTAAGTGTTTTGTGTTCTTTTATGAGCTGGTCAATCTGGTGCAGCCACAATAGGAGACAGAGACACGGAAGGAAAAAAGTTTATTATACTTAGAACTCCTAGAGACAGAGGGTATGGCCTGCCATGCAGGGCCACAGGGAAATCAGGGATCCCCAGGGTGGTCAGGAGGGAGCAAAGGGAAGGTTAAGCCAGAGCCCATGTTAGGGTTTCCGAGGGAAAGGCAAGACAGGGCACGGTGGACAGTTTAGGATCGCATAGTTTGAGTCATTCCAGAGGGCTTTGGGTTTTGGTTGCCTGGTACCTGGCCCTGGGATGTTTAGGGAGAAGAATATTGCCTCCTGGGATGCGGGGTGTGATAGAGGAGGTGTGAGGCTCTGGATTGCTTAGTTTGCATATTAAAGGTGTATTGAGTGCTGAACTCTGCTATCTCTAAGAATCTAGTCCCCAAGAGAGTCAGGTTCCATGGGTCTCCCCTCGCCCCACTACACTGGCTAGAAGGTTTTTTAAGATGTCAAAACAATATACAGAAAGTAAAAGAAATAATACGATGAGAGAATAGGGATAATTAAGACGTGTTGGGTTCCCTGTTCATGTCCATCCCACCCTCCGAGACTCGTTACAAGAAGGAATTGTGTGTCCTGTCCTTTCTTGAACTCCCAATGTCGAGCACAGTACCTGACACACCGACTGGTGACATGTATGTCAGGAAAAGGAGGTAGAATAAGGACGTCCCAGGGAATATTCAGTACAAAGGCATTGAGCTGAAAGAGCCTCCTTTGTGTCTTTGGGGACAAGTGACGGGAGCAAGGCAGGTGACAAGGACAGTCTGAAATTGAGGCTAGAAAAGTAGGGTGGGGTCAAACCGTGAAGAGCCTCGAATGTCAGGGTAATTCATCCGTTCCCTGTATTAGCACTGGGGAGTCACAGAAGAGTCTCAGGCAAGGGAGTGGCAGTAGGATTTATGGGTTAGGAGATTGTGTTGGTGGTGAGGTGTAGGAACTGGGGGCAGAGCGATTGGAGTCAGGGGGGCTGATCAACATCTGACTCTAGGGTAGAGTCAGAATAATTTGGGGGAATTTGGAGAGCATCATTTTGAAGTCCTCTGCTAAAATAGTAATCCTCCAATTTTGACCCTGGACCTGTAGCATCAGCAGGACGTGGCAACTTGTTAGAAATGGAAATTCATGGGACGCTTTGGTGGCTCAGTGGTTGAGCATCATCCGTAGGCCCAGGGCGTGATCCTGGGTCCCAGGATTGAGTCCCACATCAGGCTCCCTACAGGGAGCCTGCTTCTCCCTCTGCCTGTGTCTCTGCTTCTCTGTGTCTCTCATGAATAAATAAATAAAATCTTAAAAAAAAAAAAAAAAAGAAATGGAACTTCAGGGGCCCCTACTGAATCAGAATCCCTGCGGTGGGCTTAACAGTCTGTTGTGACAAGCCCTTCAGGGGACTCTGAAGCACTAAAGCTTGAGAACTACCTAGAGCAGTAGATATTTGAGGTGAAGAGCTTAGTCATCTGGTCTTATGCAACCAACCTGCATGTAGAAGCACCTGTGCAGCTTTAATATATATATATTTTATGTCAGGTTGGGCCCTAGGTCAGGGCCTCACATCAGATCAATTAAATAAAAATCTCTGGGGGTGGGAACCAGACACCAATTTATCTCTGTTCCTCCCAGAGAATTCCAGTGTGCAGCCAGGGCTGAGAACTACCCATCTTGCGTAGCCTTTAATGATGAGAAAACTCAGGACTTCCAGACCTTGCTCAAGGTCATACAGCAAGTTCAAGTAAGAGTGATTCTTTTTCTTTTTCCTTTTTCTTTTCTTTTCTTTTCTTTTCTTTTCTTTTCTTTTCTTTTCTTTTCTTTTCTTTTCTTTTCTTTTCTTTTCTTTTCTTTTCTTTTCTTTTCTTTTCTTTCTCTCCTTTTCCCTTTCCCTTTCCCTTTCCCTTTTTCCTTTCCTTTCCTTTCCTTTCCTTTTCTTTTCTCTTTCCTTTCTTTTCCTTCTTCCCTCCCTCTCTCTTGATTTTTCTTTCTTTTTGAAAGAGAGCATGTGTGTGCAAGGGTGGGAGGGGCAAAAGGAGAAAGAGAGACTCTTCAGTAGGCTTCACACACACTGCAGAGCCCAACTGGAGGCTGGATCTCACAATCCTGAGACCATGACCCGAGCCGAAATCAAGAGATAGATGCTTAACCATGCTTAACCTGAGCTGCCCAGGTGCTGTAAGAGTTCATTTTTTAAGCTGTCTTCTCTGTGCTATAGTGAACACTATCCCCACTTTATATTGTTTTAAAAGATTTTATTTGTTAGAGAGTGAGAGAGCAAGCAAGGGGAGCTGCAGAGGGAGAGGGTGAAGCAGGCACCCCACTGAGCAGGGAGCTCAGTGCAGGGCTATAACCCAGGACCCCCCTCCCCCCCCCCATCATGACCTGAGCCGAAGCCAGATGCTTAACTGCCTGAGTCACTCAGGTGTCCCATTCTCACTTTTTAATAAATTGCTTTTACAGACTGGTTTTTAAATCATTCACAATGACAAAACTGACAAATTATTAGAGGGGAAAAATAGGTTACAGGCAGGATTATAAACCTTTACTTTCTCCTTTTAGTTAACATTACTTCACACTTGAGAAAGTTACCCTTTTTGTAAAGATTTTGTAAAAATATTTTTTCAGTGTTAATGAAAACTAGCGTATAGATAACATACGGGTAAATAGTGCTTTGTCATTTGTGTGTTTAATGAGAACCTGTTTTCAAACTCTAGGTGGAGCTCTTTGGTTTATATGTTCATTATTCTATTTATAATTTTGAGAGTCTGTTTAAAAAAATTTGGGATTTTTGTTAAAAAGACATTTAAAAATTTATAAGTATTTTTAACATTTCTAATTCTCCTTTTCTTGTTTTAGAGCCATATTGATAAAAACTTCTATTTTTGTTTCATTGCTTGATGAAAGAATCCAAATCCAGGCCTCAAAAGAGTCCTTTTCAAATCCATCTTAAATCCGTACTGTTATCTCCTGATGTTTAATGAATAGGATGTTTCCTATGGTTTTTGTTTCTGATAAGTCTCAGTGTTGAATTTACATAAGACGGGATGCCTTTTGTTGGTGGAGAAAGACTTTGTGGAGAACGCAGTTGTTGCTATAGTAATTTCTTCAGCTGTTTTTACCCCATTGTGTACAAAGGAGTATTAACAGCTACCTTCCTGTAGCAAAAATGAGCTATTTTCCTGCCACTTCTTTTTTTCTTCCTTGTTTACGAGCTCAGCATTCTCCCTTCTACTGAGAGTGCACTTGAAGCAAAATTCCCAGGATAGGCGGCATGTTATTTTTGGATGGCATAACTCAGTGGTTGTGGTTCCTGGACCAGCAGAATCACCACTGGTAACACCTGGAGGTTTGTTAGAAATGCCTATTCTGGGATCCCAACCCAGACCTACTGAACCAGAAACCCTGGGGTAGGGTCTCGCAATCGGTGTTGAGCCTCTGGTTTAAGCTGTTTTGAAAGGAGGTAAATCTCCTATTCGTTGATGCCTACATCCAAAAACTCCTATGCAGTGAATCAGCCGTGCTCATTTAGGTTCTCAGGTGCTTTTGAAATTAGTCATAGGTAGGGATTTTGTTTAAAGGCAGAAGTCTTGATTAAGTTTGAGGTGGAGCCTCTTTCTCTGCATTTCTAACAAGCTCACAACTGATGCGCATTTTTCTTGCCCATGCATTAAATTTTGAGTAGGGAGGCTATTGACTAGGATATTGAATACGCTCATGCCCATATAGGACGGTCATCTATGATCTAGTAAAATATACTTTTGATTGAGTATGCCTAAAGATTGAATATGCCTGATTGAGTCCATGAGTTTTCCCTTAGCAATCACGGTGTGAAGAGGCAATTTCTAGAATGTAATGCTGCCTTGTCTAGTTTAAAGTGACTTACCCTTGTTAAATGCTACAAGAGGGTTTATTTGCCAGAATCTGAGACCCTCTATACTAAACAAGCACACTTGAGGATTGCATTATACTTTTTTAATCAAGGAAACTAGTTCATTCATGGCATGATAAAGCTAGAGAGATGATTCTGAAGTTTGGTGTTAGCAGGCAAAATAATTTCAGCCAAAGAAGTGGTTCACAAATGTTTGAAATCAGTCATTGAGTGCTTCCTATTTATTGAGCACCTGCCATGTGAAGCATTGCACTGGGCACTTAGGGAAATCAGGAAGAAAAAAAAAAAAGTCCTTGACCTTGAGATTATAGTCAACCTGAGGAAATAAAACCAATGCCTGTGAAAGTTAATTACCAGTATAGGGAACATTCTGTTAAATGGTAAAGAAGTGTGCTGCAACCTCAGAAGACCAAAGTATAGCTATTGGCTGAGGAGGTTAAAACTATGGAGTCTGGGTTCTGGGGCTAGTAAAATTGGGATATTTAAAAGGGAATGACAGAAGGGGACTCCACAGAAGACAAGGTGGTGTGGGCCAAGGTGTAGCTTCTAGGAGTGAGCCTTCGGTACACGTGGGAACAGGGAACTATTTCAGACCACACAGAGTTTAGACTTGTTGTTTTGGGTATGTTATGAAGGTGAGCTAGAGCTTGATTGGTAAGGATTTAAGTGCCAGGCTTATGAGTTTTGACTTTAATTCCTTGTGCACCAGGGAGCTATTGAAGAAGGCTTTGGTGGGGGGCGGGGTGTGTGAATGACCCAATCCTGATGATTTAGAAAAAGGTCATTAAGGAAATATGCAGGATGAATTGAAGTGGCAAAGACTGGAGGCAGAAACACTTGTCCGATTGCATTGGGTGGCTTTGGCAGTAGGCCTGAGAGAACGCTGCACGAAATAGGAAGAGATTTGGCAAAGGAGCAATCTTTTTTATTTTATTTTATTTTTTTATTTTTTCAAAGGAGCAATCTAAACTGAAAATACAAGTATATTAAAAAGTTAAGATAAAGTAATTTAAATGGCCAGCTAGGGGCACTTGGGACTATAGGTCTCTCCTTTTGAGGTCCTCCTTGTAGCAAACAGGCTTATTTCCCACATAACCATCTAGAAGACCCTGAGTAGAGTAGGTGAGTTAAGTAATCCTACCTTTCTAATAGTTTGAGATTTATATCTTATTACACATTTATCTTGTGGGTTTTATTTATTTATTTATTTTTTTGAATTAATTATTTATTTATTTATGATAGTCACACACACAGAGAGAGAGAGAGAGAGGCAGAAGCAGGCTCCATGCACTGGGAGCCCGACGTGGGATTCGATCCTGGGTCTCCAGGATCGCACCCTGGGCCAAAGGCAGGCGCCAAACCGCTGTGCCACCCAGGGATCCCTATCTTGTGGGTTTTATATCTCCCTTTATGGTCCTCTGCCTTACTTTCTGCAATCACGAGTATGTTTTGCATACTGTCAGTCACAAATTCCCAAGCTGGAAACCCACTGTTAGGTAGTTCTTTCATCTTTTTTTTTTTTTTTTTTAAAGATTTTATTCATTTATTCATGAAAGACACAGAGAGAAAGGCAGAGACCTAGGCAGAGGGAGAAGCAGGCTCCAGGCAGGGAGGGATGTGGATCCCCACATCAGTGTGGATGTGACTTGATCCTATGACTGCGGGTCACGCCCTGAGCCAGGGGCAGATGCTCAACCACTGAGCCACCCAGGCGTCCCTAGTTCTTTCATCTTAAGAAAGCAATCATCTTAAAATTTTAAATCTAGAAGGAACCTGAGAAGTAATTGAGTATAACATATACACATTCTCTGTCTCTTTCTCTCTTACGCTTTAGAGACAGCAGAAGCCCTCCAGAACTTGAGGCAGGAGGAAACTGCACTTGAAAATAATTCCTAGTATCATCATACCTCATCCATGATAAGATGGTTTACAGAGCTGTGTCTGACCTGATCACAGGTGTTTCAGGCTGGAAGTGGTGGGGAGGGGCGGCAATCTTGGTATGAATTGAACACTCTGAACCAGTCCTCAAAGAGTCTCCTCCCCGCTTTACCCCAGGGGAAAGTCAGTGTCCCTTGGACCTTAAGTGGAGGGATCTTCTGGCAGGAAATCTAGATGGCTCTTGACAATTGATGGCCTTTTGCAGATTATCTCTCTGAAAAAATCCCTGGAACACTTACAAGGTTTGAGTTGGAACCACTTAGCCTAACTTATTGAAGAAAACACAATACCTTACTACACCAAAACACACTAGTGTGAACTCTAAGATTGCAGCTGTGTATTTTAGTTCAGTTACTCAGCAAAATTGGAGCCTTATCCAGTGGTGCCTCGTCATCGTCTTTATATGAGTGCAGCCTCAATTATCAACATGCCGTCTGGTCAGCTAGCCAAGGAGACTAAGGAGTGTATTTTCCATATGGCTGTGATACTGTCTTGAGAGCATCCAGAGAATTATGTAAGATCTTTGATAAATGATCTGATGCATTGATGATTGTCTGTTTCCTGGAAGGTAAGCATTCATTCATTCCATGAAATACCTACTGTATATCAGGTAGGGTGATGGAACTGTGGTTACAAAGATGAGTAATGTAGTCTCTGCCCTCAAAGACTTCAGGAAAGACGGACAAATGAATTTGTATACAAGATGAAGCAAGACAAGGATTTGACATAAGAGGGTCTTTGGAGCTGTGTAAAGGACTTCACCCTTCTCAGAAACTGAGGCCCTCCTGCTTCTGTTGTCATCTATATGCCAAGGTGACAATCATTCTGACACTGTGATATTTTATTATTGCTCAATCATGTCCCCATCTTCAGTTTGGTTGATGCTTCTGTCCTTGTGAAATCTGCTAAACAGAACCAGGTAATCTCTGATTGTGGGCCAGACCAAGTGCCTGAGTTAGAAGCCTGAACAGTCAATACTCACCTTTTCACTAGCAAGGTAGTTAGGCTGCCTTGCTTCTCATTTTGAAGTTTTTCCATAACCACAGACATATGAAGATTTTTGCAGCAGTTTGGCTTTTGTACTCCTGCCTTTCATGCCACCCCTTGTCCTATTTCTTGGTTTGACATTTACCATCCTAGTATCCATGGTAATGCCGAGCTGACAAATAGAACTCACAGGCAGGGAAGGGCAGTGGCTCCTTTTAAGAAAGGATCTGTTTTGTTTAAAAAAAAAAAAAACAAATACGGGGATCCCTGGATGGTTCAGTGGTTTAGTGCCTGCCTTCTGCCTGGGGCGTGGTCCTGGAGTCCCGGGATTGAGTCCTGGGATCAAGTCCCATGTTGGGCTCCCTGCATGGAGCCTGCTTCTCTCTCTGCCTGTGTCTCTGCCTCTCTCTCTCTGTGTCTCTCATGAGTAAATAAAATCTTTAAAAAAAATAAAAATAAATTTTAAAATAAATAAATATAGGGATCCCTGGGTGGGTCAGCAGTTTAGCCCTTGCCTTCAGCCCAGGGTATGATCCTGGAGTCCCAGGATCGAGTCCCACATCAGGCTCCCAGCATGGAGCCTTCTTCTCCCTCTGCCTGTGTCTTTGCCTCTGTGTGTCTCTGAATAAACAAAATCTTTAAAAAATAAAAATAAAAAAAATAAATACTTGCAACAATTACTTTTGTTGTAACCATCACTAAATGGCAAGCCTTAGGTCCTTTCCTATTACCACATCTGTTAACCTATGTCTTTCTGCTTCCAGCCCTAGCTGAACATAAAAATATATCCTACGTATCACCACTCATTTCATCCAATTCTTGTTAAATTTAGCCAAAACATTTTTTGGTCTTGATTGAGTTATCCAACACATCCATTATTTCTCCCACCTCATCAACTGAGAAATTTGACAAACCTATTTCTATATCATTGTCCAAGTAAGTGGTGACAGTATTGAACAGGATAGTGTTCAGTAACATGATTGAGAAACTACTTTCCTCTGTTGCATATATAGATACATGTGCAAAAATATAATGATTAGAGTATTTTGGATGTTATAAATATTTTTAAGTAGATAGGAAGTATAGGAATAGCATAATGAACACTTAGATTTCATAGTTGTAATATTTTTCTAGATTTCTGTCAAAAATATAGATACTATTTTTTTTTCTTGATTTGGATAAACTGGGTATAAAAGATACTTGAGGCACTGTTTGGGGGATATTTGAATATGGCCTGGGAACTGAAGAACATTCAGGAATAGATGTTAAATTTGTTAGGTGTGACAGTAACATCACGGTTAGGTAGGAAAGGTCTTTGTTTTTCACAACTGTATCATGAAGTATTTGAAGTATGAATGTTGTGATGTCGTTATTTTACTTACAGTTCTTCAGCCTGTCATGAGGAAGCCCCAGGGTACACAGTTGGGTAGAAGGTGCCTAAAGAGAGAGTAATGGCTAATGGTCTGATATCAGTCTGTACTGATAGTTCTTTTGAATCTGGAATGTTTTGGTAAGTTCTAAATAACAAGCCAATTTTTTTTTTTAATTTTTTTTTTAATTAACTTTAATTGGTGTTTAATTTACCAACATACAGAAAAACACCCAGTGCTCATCCCGTCAAGCGTCCACCTCAGTGCCCGTCACCCATTCCCCTCCAACACCCGCCCTCCTCCCCTTCCACCACCCCTAGTTCGTTTCCCCGAGTTAGGAGTCTTTATGTTCTGTCTCCCTTCCTGATATTTCCCAACATTTCTTTTCCCTTCCTTTATATTCCCTTTCACTATTATTCATATTCCCCAAATGAATGAGAACATACACTGTTTGTCCTTCTCCGATTGACTTATTTCACTCAGCATAATACCCTCCAGTTCCATCCACGTTGAAGCAAATGGTGGGTATTTGTCGTTTCTAATTGCTGAGTAATATTCCATTGTATACATAAACCACATCTTCTTTATCCATTCATCTTTCGATGGACACCGAGGCTCCTTCCACAGTTTGGCTATTGTGGCCATTGCTGATAGAAACATCGGGGTGCAGGTGTCCCGACGTTTCATTGCATCTGAATCTTTGGGGTAAATCCCCAACAGTGCAATTGCTGGGTCGTAGGGCAGGTCTATTTTTAACTCTTTGAGGAACCTCCACACAGTTTTCCAGAGTGGCTGCACCAGTTCACATTCCCACCAACAGTGTAAGAGGGTTCCCTTTTCTCCGCATCCTCTCCAACATTTGTTGTTTCCTGCCTTGTTAATTTTCCCCATTCTCACTGGTGTGAGGTGGTATCTCATTGTGGTTTTGATTTGTATTTCCCTGATGGCAAGTGATGCAGAGCATTTTCTCATGTGCATGTTGGCCATGTCCATGTCTTCCTCTGTGAGATTTCTCTTCATGTCTTTTGCCCATTTCATGATTGGATTGTTTGTTTCTTTGGTGTTGAGTTTAATAAGTTCTTTATAGATTTTGGAAACTAGCCCTTTATCTGATATGTCATTTGCAAATATCTTCTCCCATTCTGTAGGTTGTCTTTTAGTTTTGTTGACTGTATCCTTTAACAAGCCAATTTTTAAAAAAGATTTATTTATTATATATAGAGAGGGAGAGTGTGGGGTGGGATGGGCAGAAGGAAAGAGTCCTAAGCAGACTCTATGCTAAGCATGGAGCTCGATGTGGGGCTCAGTCTCATCACCCTGAGATCAGGACCTGAGCCAAAACCAAGAGTTGGACGCTTAACCAACTGAGCCACCCAGGAACCCCACAAGCCAATTAAAAAAAAAAAACTTACCATATTATATGCAAAGCAGAAATCCTCCTTCTGGTCCCTGTGCTATCCCAGAGCCTTAAGCCATCTCATTTCTCCACCCTTAGTATTACTGTAATTTATAATAAAGTGTTTTTGTATTTTGGTATAGACGTCTCAAAACTGTCCATTTTGCTGTTGGCTCCATCCAAACATGCCCCAGACAAAACCACTGTGTCAAATCTGCTACATCAAAATAATCCAATAAAGGAAAAAGGCAACATGAATGGTGAATTAGGGACCATAAAAAGTAATGGATATTACCGAGGAAAGAGGTATTAATATAATTTTACTCGCATTACCAGGATAATATTTAGACAGGTGTAGTAGAATCAATTATATATCTACAGAGTTACTTAAAATATATATGGTAGTCATTGAATTAAAGTAAGAAATTCCATTTAATAAGGAAGAACCGTGAAAATGAATATAAAATGTCTCTTAGGAAAATGTAACATGGATGATAGGACGCCAGTACTAAGGAGGATGATTATTATAGATAATACATTAGTTGTAGTCTGGCTGTATCTGTAACTCTTAGAGATAAAATTTTGAGTGTTGCAGTTTTCTGGAGAGCTAAGGATGACAAAGGCAAAATATGTATTGCATGTGCTCAATTAAATGGCATACAAAATGGGCAGCCATGGTGAAACACGGCTAAGATGAGCCCAAACTTTATTTTTGGCCCCAGTTTCCATCCCTTTAAACCTGTTGGGATTTGTAAAACGATTTTGCTGCCTAAAGAGCTGATTAGGAATATTAGAGGGTTGTTTTTTTTTTTTAACCTTAATAATTTTATTTTATTTTATTATTATTTTTTTAACCTTAATAATTTTAGATGCTCTTCTTTGTAAACTACTAAAGTATATTACATTCTTCCCTTTACCTCCCCCTTACAGTTGGAAGCTGTTTTGCAGATGTTGGCCTTTTCTGGACAACTCCAGTCTATAATTTCAGAACAAATATTCCAGGGCCAATTAACATTTGTAGTGTTATTTGTGCTAATGC
Organism: Vulpes lagopus; assembly: GCF_018345385.1. Taxonomy (NCBI): domain Eukaryota; kingdom Metazoa; phylum Chordata; class Mammalia; order Carnivora; family Canidae; genus Vulpes; species Vulpes lagopus. The sequence goes on from NC_054828.1 coordinate 39,134,335, forward strand.
CAAATGGTCACTGTGTTCTTGAGTTCTCCAGTCCTTCTATGGTATTCTTCTCAACTTTGTTGGGTCTGCTTGGATTTTATTGATTTCTGTAAATTTGGGGGCATGCCCATGAAAGCCTTTCCGTCTCCCCCTAACCTTCTATTTCTAATCTATGGGCATCACTGACATAAATACACACGTACTTTTATTTGGCCCTGACATCAGAAAAATTACTAGACAGTCTTCAGCTTCTAGGAATTTGGCTTCAAACTAGCTATGGTCTACTAGCTATATCCATGTTATTCTAGACATTTTTGACAAACAGCTCACAGGAAAGGTCCACAAAAAATAATAGGTTTATTTTTCACTAAAGAAAACCACAGCCTCGTGTTTTTGTAAGTTAATTTTGTTTTTCAATAAAATAACTGCACTTGTTTTAAAAGTCAAATAGGGCTAAAAATAGCAGCAGCCTCCCCTCTCCAAACCATTCCATCCTACTCCTCAACAATTGTTTTAATGATTTCTTTAGGTGTTCCTTTGAATTTCTAATTAGTATCCTTAAAGTATACTTAGAGTATACAGTATGTATGTCTCTACTGACTTTCTATTACAATAGACGAAGAGGTAACTTGTTAAATTACTTATACCACACTTACATTTCCTCATCCCCCGCCCCGCCTCCCGTGTGTCTTTACCTGACTTTGGGTTAAATGAATCAGCATTCAGCTTTTGTATTCTGAGATCTCGGTGTTCACTGCTAGGTAGGTAGTATATCCTCCAAGAATATACTTGTGAGTGCTTGGGAGGCTACCCTTGCAGGTACCTGTAGCTTGCCTCCCCGTCTCCTCCCTCCCTCCCTCCTTTTCTAGACTTATGTATTTTAGAGAGAGTGAGCACAAGCATGTGAGTGAGCAAGGGGAGGGACAGAGAGAGAGGGAGAGAGGAAATCTCAAGCAGACTCCCTGATGAGCACAGAGCCTAGGGTGGCTCCATCTTCCAACCCTAAGATATGACCTGAGCAGAAATCAAGAGTCAGTTACTCAATTGACTGAGACACCCAGATGCCCCTTTTTCTTTTAGAGCCTGGGAGGGAGTACAGCTGTAATTCATCCCCCTAAGAAGCCCCCAGGGAGGAATCTGGCTCCATTTTTTGTCTCGTTTTTATAATTTGGTAATACTTAATGGCATTTGTCAGTTATAGACTGTTGGCAAACTTTTGTCTCTGAATGCAGTTATATTTTATTAAACACTTTAAAAAAAAATATTCTAGGGAGGGTGGAGAGGGAGAGAGAATCTCAGGCAGACTTCATGCTGAGTGCAAAGACCAACGTGAGGTTTGATCTCAGGACCCCAAAATAATGAGCTGAAATAAAGAGCCAGATGCTTAAGTGACTCAACCATTCAGGTGCCCCAAAAACACTTTTTGTCATAAGCCAAACATAATTTCTTTGATGGATTTGAGCATGTTCGTATCTCTGGCTAGAGTTTGAAAAGTCTTGAGGGCAGGGATTCTCAATAGGGGAGTTGAGAAGGAAAGGTTAGGATTTGGAGAAGCCACAGGAAGAAGGGAATGTCTTTTTTTATTCTTGGTCTCTTGACTTTATCTGAAGCTCCTGAACTCCTGGAATGGAATATAGTTATGCAGTCAAGGGTGGCAGAAGGATTCTTGCTCATGGTTAACCTTTTACTGTTCTTCCTATCGCTTGTGAGTGGGGGGAGAGGAGTGGTTACATGAGGCTGAGCATGCTGGTTTTTGAGGCTTATGAGCTGATCTCCTATTCCCAAGGTTTCCTGCTGACCTTCCTTCGTGTCTGCTCTGGACCAGCCCCAAATAATGGACTCTTTCAGTGTCACAAAACTACTTAAAAGAACTTTAAAGATGCAGGAGCTCAGGGGCACCTGGGTGGCTCAGTGGTTGAGCGTCTGCCTTCGACTCAGATCGTGATCCCAGGGTCCTGGGATTGAGTTCCACATCGAGCTTCCCACAGGGAGCCTGCTTCTCCCTCTTCCTATGTCTCTCATGAATAAATAAACAAAATCTTAAAGAAAAAAAAGATGCAGGAGCTCAGTTTGTAGTCACAAGTATCCTCACATTGAAGATAGCAATTAGAATAGGAAATATTGTAGAAGAATGAGTTCATTGTTACCTATCTATTGAGAGTTTTCACTTCTGATGACCGAATTTACAAAAAATCAGTAACTTTAGCTGCTAGGAATTTTTCTTTGCATAAATTGAGCAGACTCTATTGATGTCACTTGTGGTTATATAAGAATTACAATGTGTTATTGGCTGCTAGATATGTTATTACCCTGCTGGAGAACAGCGGTGGCAGTTTCTTTATGAAGGTCAGTTTTCGTGAATAGAAGAATTACAAACAAAATTAACTGGGGAACTTAATTTTATTTCATGTAAGAGATTACTTCACCCCTTAAGTTAATGATTCTAAAAATCTGAACTGGAAAACTTAATAATAGACTAAGTAGATCTAAGCTTCTTTGGAAGTTATACTTGTCAATTCTATTTTTGGTTTCTTAGGAAACAAGCTAAAAACCGCTTTTTAGGACTTAATACATTTCTAATTACATTTCTTCTCTTTAGAGAAGCTTGTTTTTCTTAAAAAGAGGTGCTGAGTTCTTTAACAGGGATATTGGTTTTAAAAATTCATATTCCCTCCAACCATACTCATTAAAAATCTATGTATATGTTTGCAAAGGGATCACATGAAAGTCCTTTTTTTTTTGTTTTATTTTTTTTGAAAGTCCTGTGTTTTAAGTAAACTTTTCACACTGAAGTCATTGAGTATGATCACATGCTTTCATTTGGGAACACATTTGTAGCAACTGAAATGATGGCCTGGGTTAAATTACTCTGATCTCCCCAAATCCACAACACACAGCATTGTATATAACCCAGGATAGTGAATGGTTATGGAGACAGAGTTACCTTCCACTCCCGGACTAGGAACAGTGAGCCTGAGTGGTGAGGACGGTGGACTGCACTGCAGGCAGCCCTCCGCTCCTCTGTCTCTAGTTGGTAGCTGGTGGACCTAGCACGTTGCAAGGTTTACATGTTACCTTGATGGATTTCCACTGAATTGCTCACATCTTTTCCGGACACTTTAAAGATTAAAAGTGGAAGGAAAAGGATAATTTTTCAGATGACTTGCTGCCCCTTCTGGGAGTGTGAGTAGAGGGAAATGGTGCAAACTCTCAGCCTGTCTGCCATTTAATGATGTGGTATCTTTGACATTGGCCATGTGGTGGTTACTGATGACTATCCACCTACACTCACCAAGTTCCAGGGAGATTGCTACTGTCCCTGACAATCTGTAGAGGCATGGGGAGTTCATAAACGTTTCTGTCACACTCTCTTCATTGGCCATGCACCTGTTCCATTGGCCATCTTTGTGCTCCGCCTAATACTGCAAGTTTGGAGGGCCCCCATCATCACATGGTTATCCCCTTGTCATTTAGTTCTCCAATCAAATAGCCCTTCCTCAGAGAGGTTTGTGGGAGACTCTCATCTAGGTATGCTTGGTGTTCCTCTCTGTCACCCTACCCTTGTTTTCACCATGGCACTTAGTGCCATTGGGTATTTTTGTGTTTTTCTCTATCTCCTTTCAGAATTGAAGCTCCAAGAGAATTGAGCCTGGTTCAGTTCATTCTGACTGGTTCAATGGTATAACCCTATCATCAAGGGAAGGGGTTCAAATTGGTTTTTCTTGTCATGGACCGGATAAGTACTTTAGGCTTCATGGGCTAAATAAATAATCTCTGTCACAACTACTCAACTCTATTCTCAAAGCTCAAAAGTAGCCATAGACAATATGTAAACAAATGAATGAAATTGTGTTTCAGTAAAGCTTTATGGACACTGAAACCTGAATTTCACATAATTTTTATATGTCATTATTAGTCTTTTTTCTTAACCTTTTGGGGAGATAGCTTTATGGTCTTATTTTTTAAATGTATGCACTAACAAAATACTCAAAATAAGCACTTGGTTTCCCAATATAATATATATATGTATATATACAAATATATAATATGTATATATAAATATATACATGTGTATGTAAATATATATAAATAAAATGTCCGTATACTTAACATATGGTGTTATATTAGTTTCTGGTGTACAATATAATGATTCAACAATTCTTTTTTTTTTTTTTTTTAAGGATTTAATTTATGTATTCATGAGAGAGACAGAGAGAGAGGGAGAGGCACAGAGAGGCAGAGACACAGGCAGAGGGAGAAGCAGGCTCCATGCAGGGAGCCTGACGTGGGACTCGATCTTGGGTCTCTAGGATCATGCCCTGGGCTGAAGATGGTGCTAAACCGCTGGGCCACCCGGGCTGCCCAGGATTCAACAATTCTGTACATTCCTCGGTGCTCATCATGATAAATGAAATCTTAATTCCCTTCACCTATTTCATCCAATCCTCCACCCACCTCCCCTCAGGTAACCATCATTTATTTGTTCTCTGTAGACAAGTGTGTTTTTTGGTGTCTCTCTCTCTCTTTCTCTTTCTCTTTCTCTCTCTCTCATTTCTTTTTGTTGTTCATTTGCTTGGTTTCTTAAATTCCACATAGAATTGAAATCACATGATAATTGTCTTTCTCTGACTTATTTCACTTAGCAGTAGATCAGTCCATGTTGTTGCAAATAGCAAGATTTCATTCTTTTATATGGCTTAGTAATAGTTACATATATATGCAATATTTTATATATGTGTGTGTATATGTATGTATATATCTCTATCACATCATATCTTCTTTATTCATTCATCTAGCAATGGGCACTTGGGCTGCTGTCATAATTTGCCTATTGTAAATAACACTGCAGCCACAACCTTTTAAATTCATAAAACCATTCTTGCTTGTGGGCAAAATCTGACCTACCATCTGTATCTAGCCAACACTTACTACAATTTATTATAATGCGTTAATTAGTAAAGTAGAATGGAAGGGAGGAATTTTTATATGAAGAAATAATATATTTACTCTAAAAAATAGAATGTAAAAATATTCTTGTAAATCGATTCTGAATAAATAGATTGTTCTGGAAGGATAAGGATAATATTCACTCTTTCCATGTCCTCTGGATTTGGCCTGGCTAACAGAATACATATTGCAAATTGAGTCTCATGTCAGTTTAGACATGCACGACTCTTGTGTTCTTTCTGGTGAATAATGATAGCCATCAAAAAGGTGGTATGGTTAGCTACTCTCATAAACTTTGCTACTACTTATAATAATAACAGCAGGTTTCAGGCAAAATTCAGGCACACACATAGGTTTTTATTAAGCATTCATTAGCAAGTAGCCCAAAGCAGTTCATTCAAACTTACTATAAACCCAGTGGAATTCTAGTGCTCTGTTCTTATAAGTACTTTGACTGTATCTCATATGCCAAGTTTATTAGAGACAGACATACGTTCTCAGGGCAAAAAAGATCATGGAGTCAGAACTCCTCTGAAACCAGTAGCTCATATGGGACCAGTTACAGAATCAAACCCCTCATGTCATCCCTAACTGTGTATATTATAAGTCATTGTTTTTATACTATATTTGTGCAAAGATAGAGGAGTGTTTCTAAGCCATTTGAGGTAATCAACATATTTTGAATACCTTTAATTTCACCAGTGATAATTCATTTTAAACATTTGTCATGCCAATTAACAGGTTGCTAATTCAGTAAAAACTTGTTTTTGATAAAATAGCAGCTAAGTAGCAAAGTGTCATTTACTGGTGCAAACAGCAGAAGGATTTGTAGAGGCTGCCTCCGGAATATTATTTTTTATAACACAAGTGACCACTCTGGACTGTGATTCTTGATAGCAAGCCACCTGACCAGCCCCAGGATTTAAAGTTAAACTAACTGGCATCTACTTATTATCACACTGATTACACTGAAGTGGTAACAGACTTGGTAACAATAGCCTGTGACCTCAGTCCTTATGCCATCCAATGGACTGTGTAGCCCAGGGCACCAACCTTCTTTCTTGTATGTACATCTGCATCCCAGTAGGGATTACAAGGGAAGAGAAATATTTCTTCTAAGTTTTTTTTGGCAGTATGTAGATGACCACAAAACAGCAGCTCTCCAGTGTTGCCAGTGCTGGGGTCCTTTACCTTCTCTTGCTGGTTTCTTCTATCCCTGCCCAGTCCTTTGAAAGCAGTCATTTAGCTTGGTCACCTGATTTGAATGTGCCATCTCTTCCCTGGAAGGACCATGACTGATACAAAGATGAGCAGAAAGCACTTCCCACTTCTTATTCTTCTAAAATAAGATTTTTATTGACCATGTGAAATTCTCATAGATGAACCCGTGTTTCTTGAACTAGTTCCCTGATTTTGAAGTGTGTATACAGTGTTATACTGATTTTTATCATGATACATCAAAGCATTTATGGTAACCATGAAAAACTCCTAATAAACATCTTTTTAAATGTTTACTTTGTTATGGATAAAGCATAAAGCTTGAGTTGTTTATTGAATAGTGACAAGGGATTTGCTCTAATCCATCTGGTTTATTTTATGTAGTGTTTATAATGACAAAAGAAGTGTATTTTCAAGATGGTTGGCTGGCTGTACTCTGTACTCTACAGCTACTACAGAATAAAGCAAGGCTGTGGCCTAAACCTACAACTTCAAGTTCTTTAATTCTGGGGTCTTAAAAACAGTTGGGCTGGAAGAAATAACACTTTTCCTTGAGTCTGATATTTTTTTCTGTCTTCTGGGCCAGATTTTGGATGCTGGGTAATGGACCAGTGACCTTTTTGTTGTTGTTGTTCTTTGTGTGCTCATAATTATAGAAAAATAAAAAGCATTCAGTGGAAAAGATTAGAAAGAGACTATAGTTTGATAATGATGTGGCTTTTATAGGAATAGTACCATATTTGAAAACAGTAAGAGTAGGAGACAAAGCCCACCATATGCTCTTAAATTCGGGGCTGCTAGTTCTCTATCTTACTAGCTTACCCTCTGTAAATTCTCTTTACTTAGGTTAACTTTCCCCTAGTTTTACAAAAATCACTTGAGCCCACTCATTCATTGACTCATTCAGTGCTTTCAAAAAATATTTATTGAGCACCTACCAAGTTGCAGGCACTAGGATATGATAGTGAACAAGCTGGATAAATCGCTTAATTGCATACCCTGACATCTTTCAAGGGCGCTGAGTAACGAATAAGTAAATAAGATAATCATGAATGATGACAAGAAGGAGATATATAGGATGATGGAGAGTAAATGAGGTAGGACACTTTAGATTGGGTGATCAGGGATAAGTCCAAAGTCCTCTTGTCACAGAAGTTAGCACCCTAGAATGGAATGAGGGAGTCAAATGGAGACCTGGCTTCAGGACCTTTAGCAAATTGCTTAACCTCTTGGAATGCCTTGACATCCTGAAGATAATGATGCCTACCGTAGTTGGAGAATTAGAGAAAATTCCTGACACTATGAGCATTATTTTCTGTCACATAGGCCCAAATAAATATTAATTTCCTTGTTAAAACTCTTAAAATTATATATAATCTGAATTCTGTAATACCCATTTCCCAATGATCTAACTTCAAAAAACTCTTCTATACATCTATCAATCAATTTAATTCATCAAATATTTACTGAGCACTTACTGTACACCTGTCCATGGTGATACATTATGGCAAATCAAATAGATACCATCCCTGCCTTGTCAGAGGTCATCTGATCAGCTTCTTTGTCTGTGACTGACAAAACATTTTCTCACCACTGGTTCTCCTGACTAGTAGTGACAGCACTTTACCCTACTGGTAGCACATTTTATGTAAAAATTTTGTTGTGGTTGTGAAATGAAATAGATGTGTACAAAAATCGCATAAATAATAGGCTATAAGTCTCAAAATCTGATGAGCTCTGTTGTATAAAATGCTTATTATGTGCCAGCCATAAACTTTTGTTCCTCCACTAAAAATAAGAAAGGGGACAGAAAAACAGAGATAGCATACATGACCACCATTTGCTGCCTCGACAGCCTTGCTTCTGGATCGTGTCAGGCTTGGAGGAGTAGGACCAGGGTGCAGTCATGCAAAGTCATACAACTGGAAGTGATTTGAATTTTGAGCAGTTTATCCAATTGGCAGTTGTGGGGTTTATTTGTGTGTGTATTTTTTTGTTTGCTCTGGATTATCATTTGTATATAGCGGTGGTGTCCACATTGGTGCAGACCAAGCAAATTCTCCTCAGAACTTGCTAGGGAGAACTGGCCATAGAGTTCTGGAAGGACGTCCTATGGAAAGGACAAAGAATATATTAAGCTAACATCAAAATAATGTTTAATGATGAAATGCTAAAGGTAAATCCAATTCAAGGTATGAAGAATATAGGGATATCTGCTCTCAGCGTCGTTGAGTCCCGATTTGAGAGTTTAAGGTAATATAATAAAAACAAAAGATATAACAAATTTGTGAAGCAGGAGATAGGATTGTCACTATTGCCCTTTTATATCATTGCTTACTTGGAAAATTCGCAAGAACAAATAGAAAAATATTGGAATTTGGAATTCATGAGCTCATTAAGAGAAAAGATACAGGGGCACCTGGGTGGCTCATTTGGTTAAGCATCTGCTTTTGGTTCAGGTCATGATCCTGGGATCGAGTCCCGTAATTTAGCATAATTTTATTTTTTCAAAGATTTTATTTATTTATTTTTTATTTATTTGTTTGTTTGTTTATTTATTTATTTATTTAGAAGAGAGAGAACACACAAGTGAGGGGAGCAGCAGAGGGAGAGGGAGAAGCAGACTCCCCACTGAGCAGGGAGCCCCACATGGAGCTTGGTGCTAGGACCCTGAGATCACGAAGGCAGATGCTTAACTCACTGAGCCACTCAGGCGCCCCCTCTAATATATTCTTTAAAAATGTTATTTATTCCCTAAAATATTTAGAATTATGTTAATATTCAAAGATATAGTACAAATTATAATATCTAAAAATTAAGTCATTTAAATAAATGAAGATTTAACATTCAATCTTTTGAAAACTTAATCTTGTTATAATTTTATCTTGTATTTTCATGAAAATAGAACTATTCTTAATTAGGAGTAGAGTCTGTCTCAAAAGTCACAGTTGGAGAATATTTAGAAAAAGTTGTTCAATTTTGAGGATACAGGGCAAGAAATGTGGAGAAATATTTTCCAGAGGCCTGAATAGTCACAAGAGTTGATGTTCAGCATTGTGGGTTGCATTTGTCACCTCGGGGTATCACTTCCTGAGTAACAGAGGCACTCGTGCATTGCTTAATAAATGTATTTATTAGTGTCTTTTTTTTTTTTTTTTTTGTCGGGGGCTACAGTGTGTGAGGCCAGGGCAGGAGTCCCTCTCGCTTGTGAGGCCAGGGCAGGAGCCCTCTCGCTTGTGTGGAAGGGCAGTACTCTCTAGGTCTTCGTGGTTATGTAAACCAGTCAACTTTCACTCAACAAAATAAGATCCCATTCATGATAGAACCTTAAATAAAAATTATCTGGAATTAGGTAGACTAATGAAATAGATATGTATAGTATGTATAGGAATAAAACTGTAAGTCCTTACTAAAATAAATGTTAGAAAAGCAGAAAATTTGAATAAATGGGGAGAGGTGCTATGTCTTTGGACAAAAAGTCTCAAAATTATAAAGATATCAATGTATTTAAAATTAATGCATTTAAACAATTCTAATTGTAGTGAAAGTTGTGACTGTCTCCTCAAGACCCATTCCATGCCAGATTTATGGGTGCCCCACATTAATCATGGGAAATAATTTTAATACTGTTTTTCTTAATTGAGATTGATTTAGGGAAAAAAAAAGAGATGGGTTGGTGACACGATTTAGGCTAATGGCACACAGCAAACAATTACTGGTGGTTCCTGGTCTTCAGCTGGCTGTGAATGAGGATGCGATGGTCCAGGTTGCTTCTGGCAGCCATCCTATATCCACGAGGAAACATAGCTGTAAGATGAACTTGACATAATGGGTAGCAGAGCTGGAGGCTGAGAGATGGAGACACATGGGTTGTTAATGACATAGATGGGCCATTGTTTCAAGCAATGCTGAAATGTGATCTGTTTTTGGATTCATGGTTATGAAAGCCAAACAACTCCTTTATTGTTTTAACCTCCTTGAATTGGCCTTTCTGTGTTTTGCATCCCGAAGCATCTTAACTAATAGAGTAATCGTTATCTCCCATGGATGTTTTTTTAATGAAATGAGAAAAGGCTTTTCAAACTTATTTGGAATAATGACAGATTTAAAATCCTACAGTAAAAAAAAAAAAAAATCCTACAGTAATCTTAGCAGTGTAATACTAATCCAAATACATTACTTAGGTCAGTGAAAGAGAATAGGAAATACAGAAACAGGCCCTAATGCATGCACTTATTATATGATGAAGACGGATTATTTAATAACAATGCTGAGACCATGGGTAACTATTGAGAAGAATGTTAGGATTTACGTGGTAGGAGGAAGGAAGCTATCTAGATTAAGTGCTGAAGATAAAAGATTAAATCATTAAAGAACTAAAAGAATATATAGATACCAAGTATCTACATTGGAGTTAGCGAGGGCCTTATAAAGTGAAAGGCAAATAAAATGTGAAGGATATATAGGGTAGACCTGAAGTGTTTAGAACTTTATATGGTAGGGGACACTATGAACAAAACTTATGGTCAAAAGGTAAATTGTTAAAATATAGATAATTGATGTATGTTGTAAGTATAAAATAACAGTAAATATTTGAACAAAACATTGCCTGAAAAAATCCAAATAGAAAAAAAAAATGGCCAGGTGGTTCACAAGAAATTATGGATTAGCTAATGCATACAAAAGGTTTAATATCCCTAGTAGTTACGGAAATGCAATTTAGAGAGCTTTCCCCCACCATCAAATTGGCAAAGATTAAAAAGATTAAAAAGCACAGTATCCGGATGAGCATGTATAGGTATCTATAGAGTGGCCAGCTATTCTTGCTTGGGAAAGTACTTTTTTCCTTATTCTGGAAGTATGTTCTTCCTCTTACAGTGTCAAAATATCCTTTATGTAATTAAATATTCTAGATAGTAGATAATAGTTTTAAATGTTTTCCTAGTATCCTTATTTTTATTACTCTATTTAACAAAATACTCCTATTACCCCTGTTTTTTTATCTTTAAAAAATTTGAAGGATGAAAAGTTGTCAACATTATGGTACTTTTCAAAATTAAAAAAAAAAAAAAACTGGTCTGTGAAATCCAAAATTCTGAGCACTGCTCAGAATACAAATGCAGATAATATTCAATTTTATGGATGTAAGGTTCTGACTCCAGCAAAAGACCTGGGAAGTTGTGTTATAAGTAGACTTTGATGCAGCTTAATTAGATTTTCCCTTTTACAAAGAATGGAAAATTGGAATATTTTTAAAATAATAGAAAGTTGGTTTTCAAATAGTCCTTATTTTGAATAATATTAGAGATTTAATTTAAACATGACAGCAAACCTGATCAAAGCCTTTTCCATATCCTACATTTGGATGTGGGTTGAGGGCTTGGTTTAAATTGTTTTAAGACCTGTTGAGGTCTTTGCTGTCCTTTAAAGGAGGAAAAGAGGTCTTGTTTATCAAGGTGTACTTGATAAAGCTTTATTATAACAATATAGAAATAACAGGTACTCTTTGCTGAATGCTTTTGAATCTGTTGTCACACAAATATATTATCTCATTTAGTTCTTAGATTAGTCCTGTAAAACGATAATTACTAACAAACTTTTTTAAAAAGGTTTTAGTTATTTATTCATGAGAGACACAGAGGCCTCTGCCTCTGAGACACAAGCAGAGGGAGAAGCAGGCTCCACGCAGGGAGCCCGATGTGAGACTCGATCCCCAGACCCTGGGATCACGCCCTGAGCTGAAGGCAGATGCTCAACTGCTGAGCCACCCAGGCATCCCAGTGACAAACTTTTTTAACTGTTGAGGAAAGGGAAGTTTAGGGAAGGTGAAGGAGCTTGTTCACCCTGATGCCTTTTATAGGTGGTAGGGCTGGAAAGAGCCCCCACGGAGGACTCCACTATGAGTTTGAATCATGAACTTAGTTCCTGATAACTAGCACACTCAGGATAAGTGCTCAAATATAAAATATATCAAATAAAACTTCATTTTCTGTTTGTTTCCTGGAAGGTGTGTTCTTGTTTTCTCAAAAGGCCAATTTTCCATCTAATGATAATTATGTGAACTTTCACTACCATAAAAATTAACCTCATATTTTTTAGCCTATAATATAGGCTGGGATACAGCCTGGAATGATGGAAAACTGTTATTACACAAATAGCACATTCTGGTAGAACAATGGAAGCAATTTGTGTGTTTTATAATTGCGTTATTGTTGTCTATCTGAAAGTGATAGTCATAAATTAGAAAATAGCTGGCATTATGAATTTGCAGAAAATAGAAACATTCCCATTTACAATACAGTTAAGGCTTGCTTTAAAATTACAGAGTAAAGGGAGCCGGGTGGCTCAGTTGGTTAAGCATCTGACTCTTGGTTTCCACTCAAGTCTCGATTTTAGGGTAGTGAGATTAAGCCCCACGTGGAGCTCCATGCTGAATGTGGAGCCTGCTTAAGATTCTCTCTCTCCCTCTGCCACCCTCCTCAAGTAAAATAAGAGTAAAATATTTCTTTTGTTTTTATTTGTACTATGCTCAGAAAGAGAGGCACCTGGGTAGCTTGATCAGTTAGGTGTGGGATTCTTGATTTCAGCTCAGGTCACGATCTCAGGGTCATGAGATTGAGCCCGGCCTCATTTCAGTGATGCTGGGCGTGGAACCTGCTGAAGATTCTCTCTCTCCCTCTGTCCCCCTCCTCACCCCCGTCACACTCACTCTTTCTCTCTCTCTCAAAAAAAAACCTAAAAACTGGAGTTTAAATAGGCATGATATATGAAACCTTAAGACTGATCATCTTTCACTCCATTGGCACTTTCTTTTGGGAACACTGTATAATGGATTTTGGTCAGTTCTACAGGAAGACATCAATAATTGGAGATGAAAAAAAATTAACTCTGCATTTTTATTGAATTAAATCTTTTGTTCAGCCCAGCCTCTTCATCCTTGAAGCATTTGAATCAAATCTTAAATGCACTGATTTTTTTTCTCTCATCAGGAAGTCCATATTATAATTATATAAAAAGATAGAATATATATCATGTCTATTGAGTAGTACTATTAACATAAATGACTCTTATTTTCCTCAACATTTAATTTTGTTATTTTCTTTCCTATATTTAATCTCTTTACAAGTTCTGTTAACATTTTTTCTTTTCCTGGGCACCTGGGTGGCTCAGTCAGTTAAGCGTCTGCCTTTGGCTCAGGTCATGATCTCAGGGTCCTGGGATCAAGCCCTGTCGTCGGGCTCTCTTCTTACTGGGGAGCCTGCTTCTCTCTCCCTCTGCCTCTCCCCTGCTTGTGCTCTCTCTCAGTCAAATAAATAGATAAAATCTTTAAAAATTTTTTTCTTTTCCTTTTGCTTTGTAATTTACAATTGATTTCTTTTTAAGTATAATGTTTTATATTCCTACCTAGATATTAAACATATTTAGGTTAGAAATGAATTATTTTCTTTTATAAACCTTTATGCCTTATTAAAATGCTATCCCCACAGTGGGTGCTCACTCAACTGTGATATTACTTAAAGTGTAAATATTCAGAGTCAATATCACTTGTGAAAACCCTAGGAGCTATTTTTAGGAGGTTGTATTTTCTAATAATGAATATTCAAGTAGAAATAGAAAGAACCATATTTGCATTTGCTTGTTTGAGGGACCTCCCCAAACTAGGTCAGAATAGAGACCTCAAAACTCCGGCTGAACAGCATCACTTTTTTCTCTTTAGTTAGATTTTCAGTAGCAGATTGTGATTTTCACTGAACATGTCACACAGCTCTCTGCAGGTTGACAATTCTCTTCTCTTAACCTTATTAACTCCTTCGGCAACGTTGTGGTCAGGGGTGGAATGTCTGTTCTTGCAGCACTTCCACCGTGGAGGGCTACACTAGCCACAGACGGGTTCAGTCAGCCTCTTGCCCTGCAGCAGACCTTCTCAGGTTCTTAGACTTCGTTGGCATAATAATCACCTGAGAGATGATATTTTACATACAGTTCCTTTGACATTCAGTTATCTTTAATAAGATCTTTAAAAAAAATTGGGATTCTGTTACTAAGGAAGAAGGGCTAAGGAAGAAGGGCTAAATGTGTATTATATGGGTATCTAGAAACAACTACTTTTTGATATTTAACCTATTTTTAAGATTAGTCCTTTATTACCAAGTGAGCCATGGAGATATGTTTCATATGGTTTTGGTTCTGTGGTCAACATAAACATTCTGTCGACACTTAATTTTCTTCTTCTGATAGGATTATTTTTTTTTAAGATTTTGTTTGTTTATTCATGAGAGACACAGAGAGAGGTAGAGATACAGGCAGAGGGATAAGCAGGCTCCATGCAGGGAGCCCGATGTGTGGGACTTGATCCCAGGACCCTGGGGAAAATGACCTGAGCCAAAGGTAGGTAGGTGCTCAACCACTGAGCCACCCAGGTGCCCCCTGATAGGATTATTTAAAAAAAATTTTTTTTAGAGGTTTGATGAATTACATTAAATATTCATGAGGTTCCTATTGTAATCAGGAAGCTGCTCTAGACAGTGTTTCTTAACATTGGCACTGTTGACATTTTGGCCAGATAATTCTTTATTGTGAGGGGACTGTCCTGTGCTAGAGGGTGTTAAGCAGCGTCCCTGGCCTCTACCCACTAGATGCCAGTAACAGCTCCTAGTTGTGACAATCCACACACGTTGCTGTGAGTTCCCTGTGGGGCAAAATTGTTCCCATTGAAAACTGCTGTGCCAGAAGATAGCCCCACATTTATTTAAATTGCCCGTTTGGTTTCCTGTAAAAGCATGTCACTGTAGATTTTACTTCGTAGCTGTTTGTTATGAACAAAGTATTGGCCGAATTTTTATCATGTGTCGGGCACCAGGATGAGAAACTACATAAATTACCTGATGTATTTCTCTTAACAGCACTGCGTTAAAAGTATTGATGACATTATATAGTATTAGTACCCCCACATCACAGATGAGAAAAGTGAGTTTTGGAGGTTATTTTAGCTTCGATTCCTCTGAGACCCAGGTTTGGGTGTGGCTGGTTGATTTGGGAGGCAGTCCCAGAGAGCAGTGATGGAAGAGAAGGAGTGAACAGGGAAGGAAAAACAGCCAATCAGCAACTGATGTTTTGAGTTGGGATCTGGTTACCCCAGGGTTACCCCGTGAACATTCTTAATACATTTTTATTGTTTCTTCTATTAACCTGGCATTGGTAGAAGCCTACTCTGTCCATTCTGGTTTCCCTAGCTTGACCTGTTAAGTCCCTGAGCTGTCTGTGCAGGGTTTTTTTGTTTTTTTGTTTGTTTGTTTGTTTTTTGCTTTCTTACATCAAGGGAGTATTCTCTCCCAAGCACCTTATAGGTGTGGTGGGTGATGTCTCTTGGCCATGGTAGATATTGCCAATGACCTGTGGGAGCTGATCTCACAAACTGTGGGCCTGGAGAGGCCACTTTGGTCAAAGGCAAGTTGAAGAACCAAAGGAAACTGGTTTGCATCGAAGAGATAATGCCTAGAGAAGCAGCAGATAGGTTATCGGTGAGAAAGGGAAGGCTTGGTTCTTGATAGGGAGGCCTTTTTTTTTTTTTTTTTCCTTTTTTAAATCATTGGTTTCTCACAAAACCTTTGCATATCCCCTTAGGATGCTGGTTACATATGTCCTCTTCCCATCCACTCCTACCTTTCCCTCCACCCCTTTCTTGAGATGGTTTGAGTTGATTTCTCTTCCCAGATGAGGCAGCAGTCACCATCACTGTTGCCTGCGATGCCTTCGTCTCCACACAGGGCTTGGGAGATGGTGGGGACCCATCTCTTCAATATTCTTTCCATAGTGGCTTAGATTTACCTCACTGGGTATCTCCTTTTTAGTTATCTCTTCCAATAATTTCATTCTGTGCCTTAATCCCTTCTCCTAAAATCCTCTTCTCCCCAAAGTTTAGTTTTCCTCCTTGTGCCTTTAATTTGTATAGATTTACCAAAGTGATTCAGATAATTGAGTCAGGGGTACTTATCTGCAGCTACTTTTTCACTTTTCCTGTGACACAGGCTTTGATTTAGGGTTAAATAGATAACAATAATCATGAGTAATTCACTTAGCGAATAGACACCCCTTTTTAGAGTATATTTTCTAAAGATTTAGGGCTGTATTCTCTATCATTAATGCATGAATTTACTGTTCTAATGTACTTGTGTTGTCTAATTCAAGGATCACAAAATGGCAGCTGTTTGTTGAATTCCACCTGGGGCTGATCCATTTTGTTGGGAAGGAATAAAGTTGGTCTTGTGTCATTTTAACATAAACTTTTCGATGGGGCATGCACACCCTGCATCCTTGCTCCTCTCTTACACCTCACCTTCCTACCCTACATTTCTGTTCACCCCCTTATTCTTAAAGGCATTGGGTTTTAAGTTGAGGAACTTGGGCTCAAGATGTCGCTATAATTTTTTTGCCAGTCATTTTCTTAAATACTTGTAATGGATGATACTGGGAATTAGAGGCATGTGTCATGAATTGCAATTTAGATCTGTTATTTATTGTCATTGCTGGCTGCACCCAGAGGATGGCTTGGCATTGTTTCCTAGTCAATTAAAAAGTTCTTTCCTGTAAGTCCTATGGTGTTTATAAAATGTTTCTACCCAAAGCCTGTTGTATGTTTTCACTTAATTAGGTTGCCTGTCACTTTGCTAAAGGTATAATTAGTGATACCTCTATTGTGTTTGATTCAAAACTGATATACTAAAAGGTGCTCTGAAAACAAGATAATTTATCCTTTATGCTTTGACAGACCTAAGACTTTTCTAGTTTTCAGAGATGACATCCTTTATTGATACCGGGTGCCTATATGAGCATTATATAAATTCTGGATGGTACTGATGTCTCTCCCTTGTTTCCCTGAAACAGGTTTATCAAGCCATTTCACTTTGGTTTAATCAAATCATCTTTGTCATCTTTTCCGGCTGTTAGTTGTTCCAAAATATAATTTACAAATGCAAACTAAATGTCCCCCTGTAGGGGGTGCAGTCTGTTGTAAACTCTTAATAAGTGTAATAAAAGCTATAAACCAGAGAGGGAACATTTGTAGGCTCTCTCCATATTAACACAGGTTCTTTGAGTGCTTTGAAAACCATGAAAATTTGATGATAGGCGATGTTTGCTGCTAGTTATAAAATTGGAATTAGGATAAATGAAATAATCACTTTTATTCATCATCAGAGTTCTCCAGGGAAGCAGAGCCAATAGGATGTGTCTAAGTGGTATACTAGTATACTATCAGACACACACACACTGCATATAAATATAGAACCGATTTACTGTCACCGGAAGTAGCAAGTCTGAAATCTGTAGACTATGCTGCCGGGCTAGAAATTCAGGTGTGAACTGATATTGCAGTGTTTAGTCTGAAGACTGGAAACTCAGGAAGAATTTCCAAGTTGCAGCCTGGAGACAGAATTCCTTCTCTCTTGGAAACCTCAGGTTTTGCTCTGAAGGTCTTCAGCTGATTGGATGATGCCCACCCACATTATGGAGTATAATCTGCTTTACCTAAAATCTGATTATAAATGCTAATTACATCCTTAAAATACCTTTACAGCAGCATCTAGCCCCGTATTTGGCTGAACAACTGAGCACTGTAGAGTCTAACCAAGTTGACACATAAAATTCATCATCACTGGCATCTTGCATACATTTTTATCAATGTAGGGATGAACCTAAATTAAAGATAATGCTAGCTAGGTTTTTTGGTAGCTTGGATTCAATATTTGGCACAACTCCGCAGTAGTAAAGATATCAATTTGTACCTTAGTACTCTAAAGTTAAGTGGGGGGCATGAAACATATACATCATAAGCCATTCTTCTTAATTTGGATTTTTTTCCCCTTTTTGGGAGGAGGGGTGAACCTCCTATAGTAGTATTGTTCCAGTTTGTTCTTTGAGACTTAGCTTTCAAGTTCTTTGTGTGAAGTCACTATCAGGCAGTCTTGAACACATAATTAGAATACTAGCCAAAAGGTACATTAAAGAGAAAAGGCTGATCAACTGTAGAATTTCTGAAATCCTAAAATTGTTACAACACAGGATGTTCCAAGACCTCCCACAGATCCATAAAGTGTATCTTCTGGGTTATGTTCCTCATGTGGTTTGTGTGTGCTTCCAGCTTTTTCAGCTCAAGGACATGAGGAGCTTGCTTTTCCTTTGACCTAACGTGACCCAGTCGGAGGTTGCACTCCACCCTCTAATTTTTATTTTTGTCTCCAAGTTAAAAAATTTTTTTTTGTATTTCTCTTTTTCTCTAGAATCCTAAAGTGGTTCTCCTCTCTCTCCTCCTCTTCCTCTCTCTCCCTCCCTCCTTTTGCCCCTTCAGTTCTGATCCTGCTGTTAATAATATACTGTCCTTAATCTTAGATTTATTCTCAACTTGTGTGACAGTCTTCAACTATATTGTTTCCCTAAGATGATCACAGTTTACTCTTTAAATCTTAGAATAGTGACTGGAAGTTTACTGTGTGTGTGTCTTTTTAATTGTTGGAGCTCGATCTCTACATGACTTTCCATTAACTGGTATCATGTGACCCCTAGGGTTGGGCAGGAAATTAATTTTTGTACAGAATAGCAGGATACAACAGAAATGATTTTCTTAGTCCAAAGCCTCTTTGCTGCAGAAGCACAAACTAAAATAGTTGCTTAGTGATTGACTTAACTCATTAGACAGTCTGCTAAAAATTTAGTTTGAGACTTTGATAGGAAAGGGAGATGTGTGTGTGTGTGTGTGTGTGTGTGTGTGTGTGTGTGTTTTCAAGGCTTAGTATAGGTCCTGGTTATAAAAAAAAAATTAGGGAGAAAAATTGTTACTTGCATATGGTCCTGAGCAATATTCTGTGTCATAAATCAAATTTTATGAGATTAGTTATCAGATTGTGTTCTCACACTTTATTGTGTGACTCTGTGTGTGTGGAGGGCATATATGTTCACTGAGGCAATCCCTAATATAAAGTATATTAGCCTTTCCTTTGATTTCTCCTTTCTGAAAGGAAAGTATTGAGGAAATGACAAAAACTTCTTCTTCTTTTTTTTTTTTTTTTTTTGGCAAGCTCAGCTTTTTCAAGCTGTTTATTTTTACAGATGTATTTCATCAGTTCTTAAGAATGAAGCTAGGAACGTTTGCTGGCTTCTAGGTTAGTACCACCCAGAAAGGTTTTTTTTTGTCTTAAATCTGTTTTCTTAAAATATATTTGAGGGGAGGTAGGAAGTCTTTTCATTTTTGTGAGCCAGTAAATTAAGAAAATATTTTACAGCATTTTGAATACTGCCTTTATATACATAGCTTATTTTAATTCACTCCTGGCTTTTGGACTCTTGTTCTGGGTTGATGTATTCATTACTTCCTAGGTAATGATTGTTATGGAAAGCAGATAAAGGTCTCATGTTTATTTTCTTCAGAAAATTTGAATATGCTGTTCATGTCATGTTAGGGTTGTTGATGATGATTTGGAAAGCCACCTACAGAGGTTAGTGTTCAAGGATATTGATACTTACTAATCAATTGTGGCTGTTTGGTCAGTCAACATCAAATTCTCTTCTTGTGGAGTATTTCTTATAGAGTTAAAATAAAAGACATTGTTCTGATGCATTTTCTTGGAACTAGACTAGAGTAAGAGGAATTGAGAGAATAACCTGGGATGGTTCATTCCTTTATTTGGCAAAAATTTATTAAGCCTCCCAGTTGTGACAGGCTTTGACGCTGCCCTGTCCCTGCAGAGACTGACAGTTGAGATAAAAATGAAAGCAATTAAAATTCTTTATAATGACTGTTACAAAAGGAGTTCCTTTTCCTGATCGTGTCCAACCATTTCTGGTCATCTCTGGATGGCCTCCTACTTTGATCCTTGAAGTTGAGGAATATAGCAGAAGCAAGGACACAGAGCAACTAACTTACTTTGAAATAGACAAGTAAAATTTAAGCTGCCAACAGAGAACCATAGTAATATGCTTCCTTTTCTCTTAAATCTTAGATAAGATTAATGTGCCATAAAGCAGAGTTCCTCAAACTGAGGGATTTGTCCCACCTTGCTGAAGAAAAGTAAAATCCCTGCGAACTCCAGTGTTGACTGAAATTATTATATTACTTAAATTACTGATTTTACTTCAGTTGTTCATTCTGTTACTTAATATGCGCAAACTTAAAACTACAATATAGTCTTTTATACTTTATAACTCCTAGACTAAATAAAACCAAAACAAGTTTGCATATTACATATAAATAGGACTATGAAAGCCGTAGAGTTCAAATAAGTATTACAATTAAAGGCACATCCACATGGATTTGATGGGATGAGAGATGGCGTTTTGCTAAAATAGCTGTTGATATGGGGGCTCACAGCAGAAAGATGTCACCCCAGGTCTAGTTGTGTCATTCATCCGTTTCTGTATTTGGATTCTGATAAGACTCAACAAATGCCTTGTTTACATAAGTATGTTATTCAAAGAATGTTACTACCCTGAAATAACTGGAAGTTAGGCTAATCAAGCCTCATCTGTAGTGAAACTCTGACAGTCTTGGAACAGCACATGAAAGCTACAATACGGGAAACTCTGTAAAGCCTCATCACTTGATAAAGTTAGCCTAACTGACATCTTCATTAAATAGGCATCTTGAGACGCATGGGTGGCTCAGCGGTTGAGCGTCTACCTTTGGCTTGGGCATGATCCCGAGGTCCTGGGATGGAGTCCCATATTGGGATCCCTGCATGGAGCCTGCTTCTCTCTCCCTGTGTCTCTGCCCCTCTCTCTGTGTCTCTCATGAATAAGTAAATAAAATCTTTTTTTTAAAAAAAGAAGCATCTGATGTAATTGTTGTGTTAGTAATAGAAAAGTTATTTCTTGTACTTGCAGTGAAAGGATACATGGTTGGCACAAAGATGATATGGGCTCTTCCACCATTCTGCTTATTTGGACCCCAGACCTTTCAGGCATACGGCTTTCCCTGATGTCAACTGGCATAAACCCACTAGTACATACAAACTACTGCATAACAATCTTGTGGCAGTACACAGTTGTGTGGGGGATCATCCAAAAGATGCAGACTATCTTTATATTCCTTTTTAAAAAGTTATAAAAACCAAAATGCATGTATTTTTCTTTAAGCCATCATCCAGAATTTGAAGACCTCTAATACCATATCCATAGATTTCAGTTTGAGAAATACTGCCACAGAGTTCTCAGTAGCTTACTGATACTAAAAACAAGACTTTGGGCTCTGAATACAAATTTCTATCTCTTTAAATAGATTTGTGAATAGGGTCTCAATTCTAGATACACTATTTAAATCCACTAGATCCATATTTAAACCTGTCTAGGACCTGACAATGGAATATCTTTTAAATTTATTTATGGAATACATATTATAAAGAATTTGGATATGTCTTAGGTTTTAACAGACAACCCTAACTGCTGTTAGCATATGTTCTTCTGAGGCTATGAACATTCGGATATACTTAGCTGGGCTGAAAGATTGACCACAAAGCTTAGCTTTGGTGTCGTCATCGTCGTCACCTTTCTTTTGTTAAAGTTTTTATTTACTTTGTGTGTGTGTGTGTGTGTGTGAGAGAGAGAGAGAGAGAGAGAGAGAGAGAGAGCGCATGCAGATGTGCAAATGAGGGAAGTTACAGTGGGGGAGGTTAGAGAAAAGAGAATCACAAGCAGACTTGGAGCTGAGTGTGGAGCCTGATATGGGGGCCTAGTCTCACAACCCTGAGGTCTGACCTGAACCAAAACTGAGAGTCTGTTGCTTAACCGACTCAGCAACCCAGGTGCCCCAACTCTGCTTCTGCGTCTGTATCTAATCCTGGCTTTGGGCACTGTTGTTGGTTTTGTGTTTGATATTGTAGTTTTATTTTACTTTGAAAACTATGATATTCACATTTTCATGTGCTACTGGTTATATTTAATTTCTAAATAATAGAGGTGATTCATTTACCAAAGAATAAATTTACCTCTAGTCTCACCAGGTTTGTCCCTCACCTTTTTTGCGTTTTAGATGTCTGATGTCTGCAATTTCTCTGTGGTTTGCATAGAGTGGCTTCTTTCTTGTACAATTTCAAGACTTTTTATTTCCATCTCTAATTGACCAAAAGGGTAAGACAGGATCAATGCCTGAAAATTTGAGCAGAGCAGACCTGTATTCTTCATGATACCAGAATCTCTGCTTTGCTTGCTTTCTTTTTTGAACGTATTTTTAGTAATTTAGATCTAGCATGATTTCAATCGGGCATAACATGGTTACATTTGATAAGGGGCTGATTGTAAGCTCCCCCCACTACCTGCCATGGTGTTTGGCACATAGGTATTCATTGGAGGTGAATGAAGGAACAAACAAGTGAAGAATGGATGGATGAATTTGGTATAGTAGTAGTGGTGATGGTGTGGCCATCCATATTTTTCAGGAGAGGCATGTTTTAGATTGTTTATCACTTGAAGCTTGAGGCTTTGTCTTACTGATTTTTGTACTGCTTGAACTTTTAGTTTTGGAGATTCAGGAATCTTGTGGAAAATTTGCTGGTTCCTCTAGCTAATGTATTTAGAGGGACCATGATCTTTGGATAACTAAATGGATGGATTGCCTTTCACATAACAGGAAACAGTTATCATAGATCATACATCAAATTGCACGTAGAATTTCTACTTTGTTTTGCTTTTCAATTTTAGTTTGTATTCAACTGTCATCCTGGATCTTTGTTTTTTTTTTTTTTTTTTTTTTCATCCTGGATCTTTGAATGTAATTTCCTATTCCCTGCACTATTGACTGAGAGTGCATTTCTCTGTGCCTTACTGGGGCTGGAATAACCCAGTTTGATTATATGAGTAGTAATCTGTCTTGTAGGCCTTTACCATCTGCTTTCCTGTTCCCATCATCTGTATTTAGTGAGGACACTAAAAGAATATAAAGAAAATGGCTTAATTTCTGACCTTGAACATACAGCTTATTATATGTGACCCAGGCAATAAATGTGAAGCAGAGAAGGTCATGTGCATTCCTCATTGATTAGTTTGCCCATTGGGTCAGCAAGTTTCCTTTTATAAAGTGGTTGCGTAATCACTAGCTGCACAGTAGCCAGAGGTACTTGATAATTCAAGTTTACTTTATTTTGACTGAAAGAGTAAATATATTCTTGTGCAAAAATATTCAAAAGGTCTATGTGAAGAAGAAAATAATCAACTATAACCCTACTTCTTAGAAATCACATTTTAATAGAAGGTACCTTTTTGTATGTGTGTGTGTGTGTGTGTGTGTGTGTGTCTTGGCTGTTTTCACCACAAGAACTTAAAAATACTTAATAGCCAGGTAACATGTATTTACTTGTAGAAAAAATAGAAGATTTTAAAATTTTAATAATTAAAATTTAAAAATACCCATTGTAATACCATCTAGAGATAGCAAATACTAAGATTTTGGTATATATTCTTGTAGACTTTGAATTGCACTATAAATTATATAAATTTATGACTAGATGGAAGCACACCATACATGCTTATGTATAATCTTTGTGTGTATCTTTCCATGTCAGTAAATAGATATCCCCATTATTAATAAAGGCAGTGTGACATTCCATAAATATATAAATAAATATATATTAATATATTTAAATATATAAAAAATACATATACAATACAATAATACAATAAATATATATAAATATATAAAATAAATACATTATTTAACAAAATTCATGATGTTTAAAAAAATTCTCTTATAATTGTTTATGGTAAGGTTTGTACCATACATAAGTTGTCCATTTTTAGGAGTATAATCTCTCTTGTTATGGTTTCTGTTTTTGGGATCATGCTTAGGAATTCCTTCTCAATACAAATTTTAAAAAATTATTCAGCTCTGTTTTTTTCCCTAGTACTTTGTTGGTTTCTAATTTACCACTAAAAACTTTAACCAATATGAGACAGAAAGCTAAGTTTATTTTTTTCTAAAACCCTTTGTTAAATAATTTATCCCTCCACCAATATGAGATGCCGTTTGGTCATAAGCACTGATCCATATAAATAATTAGATATGTTCCTAAACATTTAAAATTTATTTCATTGATGTATTCTCTTCCTGTGTAAGATCTGGGTGTATTGTTTTAATTTTTGTTTATAATATTCTTCATTTGATGTCCGTTTGAGCCAAACCTCTTAAAGTTTCTTGGCTAGGCTAACAGCCTGTCATCTTCCAGATAAATTTGAGAATAATTTGTCAAGTTACAATTTATTTTGCAACTTGATTTTTTTATTGGTAGTATGTTAAATGTAAAGATTAATTTGGGGAGATTAACATATTTATAATATTTTCCACCGATTCTAAACTATGGTGACTATAGTTAATGGTACTATAGTCTATAATTGAAAGTTACTAAAAGAGTAGATCTTAGATGTTTTCATCACACACAAAATGTAATTATGTGAGGTAACTACCTGTGTGAGGTAGTGGATGTATTAATTAACCTTACTGTGGTAATATCACAATATTTGTATATCATGTCATAACATCGTATGCCTTAAACATACACAAAATGTCAATTATTTCTCAATAAATGTGGAAAAACATCATATAAAACATACCTACATCTATTCATCTTTATTTTACTTCCAAATGACATTTTTTAGTTTTATTCATACAGTTATTGCGTATTTTTAAGTTTATTGCAATATATTTTATTCTTTGTTGATATTGTAAATAGGACCTTTTTCCCTATTTTTTTAAAAGATTGATTATTTATTTATTTGTTTGTTTGTTTATTTATTTATTTATCACAGAGAGCCCAAGCAGGAGGAATGGCAGAGGGAGAGGGAGAAGCAGACTCCCTGCTGAGCAGGGAGCCTGACTTGGGGCTGGATCCCAGGACCCTGGAATCATGACCTGAGCCAAAGGCAGACCTCCAACCAACTGAGGCACCTGGGTGCTCCTCTCTTTGTGATTGTTGTTAATACAAATATATGTGAATTTGATTATATTTGTTTTATACCCTAATTTTTAAACTTTTATTTATTCCAATAGATTTTTATTTTATTTTTCTGGCTTTTTTGTGGAGACTATCTTTTTTTTCCATTAGATCTCATTTCCTTTTCTTGACCCATTGTATTAGGTTCAAACCTGTTGTAGCAAAGTGTTGAAATAACTGGGCTTTCTCGTGTAATTCCTTACTTGAGAGAGAAAGACTCTAGGTTGTCGCTGTTCAGTAGAACTTCTGTAGCTATGGGTATTTTCCCAAAGTCCCATACATGTGGCCATTTGACAACTTGAAATGTGGCTAATGAGAAAACTGAAATTTAAAAACTAAATTTAAATTTTATTTGATTTTGAATACCTTAAATTTCAACAGCCAAGAGTTTAATTATGTTGGGTATTTATTTTTATTGTATTTATTTGAGAGAAAGCAAGAGAGAGCATAGGAAGAGGAGGGAGCACTGAACAGGGAGCCTGATGCAGGGCTCTATCCCAGGACTCCAAGATCATGACCCAAGGAGAAGGCAGATGCCCAACCCACTGATCCACCCAGGCACCCTTTGAGTATTTATTTTATATGCAGTTTTAAAGATAGTAAAATCAGCTTAGAATAAAGATGATGATGTAAAGTGAAATGCCTTTAGCAGAATGTGGAAAGGAGTAGAGAGTAGAATAATTGGATAAGGGTTGAAGGAAAGCCTGTTTTTCAGCTATTTATTTTGTACTAAGTGTTGTCCTAAACTCAACCCTTTATATATTCACCCAAACATGTATCTTCTGTGTTCCTTATTTCTGTAATTCCACCATTATCCTAGCCCAAAACCTTATCAATTTTTCTTCCTTCTTTCTTGTCCCCTAATACCCAGACACTCCTCCACTAACCCCTGTTTCCACAGACCTACATCTTACTCATTCTTCAAAGTGCTTCACAAATATACCCTCTGTATAAAAGAGCCCTTTTTTGATGTCATTGATTAGAAGTAGTTTTGTCTTCCTTGAAACTCGATTTCAATTGTACTTTGTTTTTATAGTGTTTAGTCCTGCACATTGTCTTATAGGTATTTATGAACACATATCAGATACCTATCTATATTGATAGATTTTACAAAAGATATTATAAATATTACAATAGATATACGTATCTATTATAGTTTCTTTTTTAAAAAAATTTTTATTCATGATAGACATAGAGAGAGAGAATGGCAGAGACACACAGGAGGAGGGAGAAGCAGGCTCCATGCTGGGAGCCTGATGCGGGATTCGATCCCTGGACTCCAGGATTGCGCCCTGGGCCAAAGGCAGGTGCCAAACCGCTGAGCCACCCAGGGATCCCCTCTATTATAGTTTCTTTGAGGGAATAATTCTTGACTGATTTACTTTTCTCTCCTCTGCTGGTGTGCTGTGTATGTGTGTGTGTATGTGTTATATATATATTGATATATATATATGTATAAAGATATATAAGTATATATATACATACACACATATACACGTGCTCAGTAAATATTAAATGACTCACATACAATTTGAATTGATCAGGGATCCCTGGGTGGCGCAGTGGTTTAGCGCCTGCATTTGGCCCAGGGCGCGATCCTGGAGACCGGGATCGAATCCCACGTCAGGCTCCCGGTGCATGGAGCCTGCTTCTCCCTCTGCCTGTGTCTCTGCCTCTCTCTCACTGTGTGCCTATCATAAATAAATAAAATAAAAAAAATTAAAAAAAATTTGAATTGATCATTTATGTCTTGTATGTCTTCAATTAATACTTTTGAAGAGCAGAGATTGTATGTGTTTTTGTATTTTCTCTGTATTAGCACAATGCTAAGCATTGAACAGTTGTTTGGTAATTATTTAAATATTTGTAAAAATTATTAAGACCTATCACTTAGGATTGATATGTTGCTCTATGTGGTGGAAATCCAATTAGACTAGCTTAATGAAACAGGAGTTATTTTTCTCAAATAGTAAGAAGTCTGGAGATACATAGTCTAGGGGTGGTACAGTGGTGCCATGATGTCCTGAATGTCCCAGGTTATTTTGGTCCCATATAAAACATGTCACATTTTGTCCTTATCATGGGAGGTCTTCCACCTTCAGGCGTCATATTCATATTTTTGTTCCTTTCTATCAGGAGAGTAGTAGCTTTTCTAGAGGTCTCTAAAAATAGACTTCTGCTCTTATGTCTTTAGTCAAAACTAGGACCACAAGGACATTTCCATCTGTCAGGAATTCTGGAGGGTGAGTGTTTTTAACTGGGTACATTGTTGCCCGGCAAAATTTGGATTCTATTCATAAGAAAAGGAGAATGAATCTTGGATGGGCCATCTGGAGTATGTATCTTGGGTATGGAATGTACACTTAAAGCCATTAAAATCTGCAAGAGGTTAAGATACACGTGAGAAGTTCAACAGGTCAAGACAATTATATGATAAATTTCATATGCACAGTCAGACAGTACTGCTACTAAAGATTTGAGATACAAGAGCTCTCTGAAAGATGGAGTTGACCAGGAAATCTTCAGTACAAGAGGTAGGACTTCAACAGAGCCTTAAAAGACTGGTCAAGTATTATACAGGGGTACTGGATGCCTGTTTTGCAAGTGAGGAATAACATGATTAAACTATGTTTTTGAATCATTAGACCAGTATAGCAAAAGTAATGAACTCCTATTATGGGGCAAGAGAAGATAAGCTGGGACAACACAATGGAGGATTTTGTGTGCCACCATGAGAAGTTTGGATTTGAGACTTGTTCAGATCAGATCTATTGGAAGTTGCTGAAAAGAGGAATAGTCGGGGGAAGTAGAAAAGAAATAACAAGTAAATATGATAATGGACATGTTAATATTAGAGAAAGTTTAAAAGAATAATTCACAGATTCATTCATTTGAATTAATATCTAATGTGGTACCTCCTATCCAGTAGTTAAGATGGTTCATAATACTTTTGACCAAAGCAGTTGGTTTTAAGGAGTCTCCAATACGTAAAATAGATATCCAATATTGTTATATTTGAAGTCTCCAATTACAGACTAATGGAACTCTAGAAATCAAATTTTCTGTTAAACTTATTTTTTATATTGCTAAGGAATTCTTTGTTTTTGTTATCACCACATAGATTTTTAATATCGTGTCAGCATGTTGTATCATTATTAACACCCAAGTGTAATCTTTCTTAATTAAAATCATTTCTCTAACCTTGCACTGAATAATTTATAAAAAGATGATTGAAAACAGATTGGTGCTCTTTTGACTAAATGTACTTTTGATATCTATTTTCTCAATCTAGAATTTTAAGTTTGTCGCAAATGCTTAAACTTCAAAGTACTTAAGTTGACCTAATGTTTCATTATCCTTTTAAAGTCAATCTTAGTACATTTTGCAGAGTTTCTTTTAAATAAGTGGGGTATGTTAGAGCTTTCCCCAATACACTTAAGAATTTTACAAAATAACAGATATTTATTCAACTGTAAATCTCTAAATAGTAAAGATTTATCTTCTATTTTAATAGTGACATCAATTACTTTTGATGATTTGACATAGTTTGAATAAGAAGACAGTTTGATTTGATTAAAACACATAAAACATGCTTGAAATTATTTCCTACTGAATTATAAGTGAACATCTGAAGCCTGAGTTACATCATTTATTTAGTAATTGGAGTATCAGAAATCTTCGTCTTCATTAGTTCCTTCTGTCTCCAAAATTTCCTCTTAATTACCATAAGATCTTTCCTTTCAGAGATTCCTTAGTATAAATTTAACTCCATGTAGGAATAGATATATAATGCGATTATACTCAACTACTTAGAATTTTATTGTTCACTGTTGAGTACTCTGATTGTTCAGCTCCCATCCCACTGATAATTAGTTTGGCCATTGCTTTGGTCAATGAAATGTTGGTGCCCCTTCTTCCACTATTCCCAGAGTGAACACAACACAGGTGGAAGGAGCCTGAGCCCAACCACAGTCTGAAGCAGAGCTACTCAACCAAGCCTTGCCTAGACCAGCCAAACTTCAGTCAACATACAGAGGCGTAAGCATGAGAGTAAATGCTTGTTATAAGCCATTGAGTTTGGGATATAGGATTATTGTGGCAATAGCTGTCTAGTATAGTCTATTAAAAAATCAGTCTATATTTTCATTAAGAAAAAGCATAATTATACATGGCTAAACTATCAGCTCTCTTCTTTATTAGTTGAAAAGTAATAGCACATAACACTAATTGTGTATATCTCTTGGCTAGTGGCTATTGTAAATTTTGAGTAAAATGCCTGAAATGCAATTTGATGAATTCTTTGCTGAATTCCCTCACTTCCTCTCCCAACCCCACCCCTCCCCTTCTTTTTAAACATGGCTGGTACATTAAATAATCACAAAATGGAATGACCTAGGAACCATGGCTAACATTTGTTCATGGCTTGGCCATTAATATCACATCTTATTCTCCTAGCAAACCTGTCATTCAGTGAACAGATATTTATTGAGCCACAAATTATATGCCATATTGAAAGTTGTGTCTTACATTCATTTTTGTGGAATGAAGAAACTGAAGTTCAGAAAAGTTAGGTGACTAGTTCAAGTTTCACCTGAAGGGACAGAATTAGGATTTGACTTGAGGTCTGACTTCAAAGATCAAACTACTCTCATCATTGTATTGTTCCTGCTTGGAAGGGTGGAAGTAGGAGAGAAGATAGAATTCACAAACTGATTTACCTAATATTTGTTGGTGTGCTGTCCCTAACCATCATGTGTTATATAAACCAGGTATCACCTGGAAGCATCTTAGCATTCAGAAATCAGTAATTAGCTTAGACCCCAGTTGTGTTACAGCCTTTGAAAGTCTGAAGCTCTCCCCACTATTGCTAATCTCCAAGTTCACGCTCTTAGGAACCCCCTCCCATGTGTCTGGAGACCACCTTGATCTGCCCTGTCAGTCTGGGTGTAGAGAGCTCTGTCCTTCCTGGTTCCCGTAGCACACACCTTCACCAAGTAATTTATGAACATTAGTAAGGATCCCCATGCAACCCCCAAAGTCTTACACCATTCTCTCCCTCTCACTCTTGCCTCTAATTACAATGCCCTATCCAAATTCTCCTCCCGTTCTGCAGAATATCTTTCTGTTCCTTTGCAGCCTCAGTATTCCAGGCACCTGACAACTCTGGGAATCCTCTCCCTCCCCAGACTGGAGCATCACGGTGTGCCTGCCTTGTCTCTATCTCATTAAAGGCAAAAATAGATTCTCCTGGGAAAACAGCAAAAGTTGGAATTAGTTCCATCAGTGTGACAGCCCCCAGTTAGCTTGATTTTGACTTGAATTTCATTGCATTTTCTACATCAACAATTTTGTTCAACCTTAAATGGTGAGAACTGAAAACTAATATAAGAAAGAGCTACTCTTCTTAGATTAGAAATGAAATATTTTACATAACTAAGAAAAAGCCTATATTTAGAATTTTACTTCCTACCTCTTTCCAAAAATGTGATTTACAAAAATTACAGAATAAATCCAAATATAAGCTTTTTCTGTTCTTTTTTCAGACCACTTTTTCTATTAGTTATTCAGAGTGAATTTTAGGAGGTTGAGAGCTTGGTTTGTTTATGATCCTAGAATTTCGCTATTGGTATAACTTCAAAGAGTCTAAAGCCCTTGCTTCTTCAACACTGTATGAGACATGGTTGAAGAACTGCTTTCTGCTTCTGGAGAAGCCCAGACTACTGTCTTGTCTTGTATGATTGGCCACTAAAATTTTAATTCCTGTCAGAATTATTCTTAATAGGAGAAATCTAAAAACCAGTTGACTAAAAACACTTTAATTCTCATTCATTTCTAATACAATATTCATTGGTTCATTTTTAATTTATGAAGCAATTTTCCTAGTAATTCGGCAGACGTTAGTTCCTTTAAATAAAACCTTACCAAAGTTGCTGGCCTTAAGAATTTTTTTGAGGAACTCAGGTTTTTTTTTTTTTAATTGTATAAACAGTATATTTTTTAAAAATTTAAGTTCAATTTGCCAACATATAGTATAACCCAGTGCTCATCTCATCATGTTTTTTTTTTAATATTTCATGGTTATAGTGGTACTGTTTTTGTTTTGTTTTTTTTTTACTTAACAAACATTATTTTCTTAATTAAAGTGTTGTATTGGGGCATGTTTCAAACATGTAAGGAGTAATAAAAGGGAGTGAATTAAAGATGGAGTAGATCCCAGAAGTGAGATGCATTTGAAAGTGGGATGTCTCAAGATTCCCCATTGGAACACTGGTGTTAGTGAGGTCTTAATTCTAAGATTGCAAAAATAACATTTTACCTTTGTGTGTCCTTGACCAAATTCTTTAACCTTTCTTAAACTTCTTATTCCCTGTGTGTTACAGAGGGATTGTATTTGCCTTGCCTACCTCAAAAGGTTGTAAGGAAGGATCAGATAAAAACAGTAAATGGGAAAGTACTTTGTATTATACAGTATCTATAGACATTAGTGATTATATTTGTGGAGCACAAGAGTAAGCAGGATGGAGAAGAAGGAAGGTTGCTCTTAACTTCATTTCCGCAGTGTGGTTGAAAAAGGAATCTTCAAATCCTAAATTGAAATTGAAAGGTGGCAGGGAGGGTATCACCAATATGGGGCACAGCAATGACAGGGCTCTTTCACTGGCCCTAGTGAATGCCAATTTCAGTCATTTCAGTAATGTTGAGTGTTTACAATGGGCCGGGTGCCATGATAGTCGCTAGGGATACCCACAATGACAAGATACAGATCTTGCCCTCCAGCAGTTTCCAGTCCAGTGATGGACAACACGACTCTGCATCCCTAGCAGGGGTGAGCTGGGGAAGGGCTGGGCAGCATGTGATTGGAACAGAAAAGAACTGGTTATTGTGACTGGGTCTTGCATATTTTTTCCATCATTGAATAGGGTAATTTAACCTACACTTGTCGCAAAGTATAGCATATGTTTTAGACTTGTGGAAATCATGTTATACACCTGAAACCAATGTAACATTGTGTGCAAATGTGTATACCTAAATAAAAAAATAATAATCCACCATATTTTTAACTGTTTAAATAAAACAAAATTAAGGGTGTTTAAAAAGGTTGGTGACAACCAAAATTCTATAATCATACTTTTTTCTTTAAAAAATTTCTTTTAAATTTGAGTATCCATTATCTCAAATAGTTTCTTTATCCAGCATCTTAATGTCTTCCTTATCCATTCATCTGTTCATGGACCTTCAGGTTCCTTCCATATCTTGGCTATTGTAAATAATACTGCAGTAAACATAGGAGTGCATGTATCTTTTCAAATAAGTGTTTTCGTTTTCTTTGGGTAGATAGATATCCACTAGTGGAATTAGTGAACTATATGGTAATTCTTTTTAATTTTTTGAGGAACCTCCACTGTGTTCTCCACAGTGGCTGTACCAGTTTGCATTCCCACCAACAGTACATGAGAGTTCCCTTTTCTCCACATCCTAACACATGTCATTTATTGTCTTCTTGAATTCAACCATTCTGAGAGGTGTCAGGTGGTATCTCATTGTGGTTTTGATTTGTGCTTGCTTGGGCAGCACATACACTAAAACTGGAATGATACAGAGATTAGCCTGGTCCCTGAGTATACTTTGTTTTTAATTTTAATAGATGAGGAGTGACAGGACTAGTGTCTTCTTTACAGTTTTGTCATATGTTTCTCATATGCTCTTTTCAGTTTGCAAGGACAGTGTCAGGATGAGATTCTATTCTATTGCTTGTGTTCCTACTGGACACTAAATCTTTCTTTTGTATTCACAAGTTCAATTGCTGGTGAGCTTTATCTTTGACCATTTAAAAAAGAAATGAGTGGATAATTATTCATATTAACGAGGCCCCAATGACAAAGATTACTTCCAGTTAATGGCAATCATTTTTTTACTCTAAAATGCCTTAAGGAGGGATCCCTGGGTGGCGCAGCGGTTTGGCGCCTGCCTTTGGCCCAGGGCGCGATCCTGGAGACCCGGGATCGAATCCCACGTCGGGCTCCCGGTGCATGGAGCCTGCTTCTCCCTCTGCCTGTGTCTTTGCCTCTCTCTCTCTCTCTGTGACTATCATAAATAAATTTAAAAAAAAAATTTAAAAAAAATTAAAAAAATAAAATGCCTTAAGGATTTCTTACCAACTTACTACTTTCTTGGAAGAATAATTTAAAAGCAGTTCGTTTTCAGGGTATACAACAACAGAGAGTGGAGACATTCCAGAAAACGCCAAGTAATGTAAGGAAGCTAATCTAGTATTAAAAACTACAGAAAATCCAGGGAGTTGGGGAGTTATCTGGTATTAAATCAGATTCTCTACTGTATCTAACTGCTGTCTTACTCCAGTAGAATTTCTACTTTGGTGCCTACTTTAGCCTAAATATTTAGAGGAAATATGGGAAAGTTTGTCTGAAGATGAAGTCTTGTGTAAACATGCTGGTCTTTGTACTTACGGTATAAATCCCACAGTGGCACCAGTATGGCCCAAATACTCAGTGTTACCATTAAGTCGCACAATGTACTGAATTCTTTGGGAGATGGTAGCCAACCGCACGATCAGAATTCAAAACAAAAAATATTTAAATACCCAAGTGAGCAAAAATGGATTCTCTTGGCTGAGTCTGGACCCATCTTTTAAAGATGTTGAGCATCTGGAGTTGTTATGTGCCTTTGTGAGTCCCCTGTTTTGCTCTGATAGACAGTCTGTTATTACTGGCTGCAGGCAGTAAGAAAGGGCAGGGTCAGGAAGGACAAAGAATTTACAGTATTGAACTTTCAATAATATGTTGATGTCAGGAAGAGTTGAGCCATTTCTGGTAAGAAAGAAGGGTTCATTTCAAACACAGGTGAATGTACTTCTGTGATCTATTCCTGAAAAGTAACAGGGGAATTCATAGGCCGTGGGTCACAAGATGCATAGGGGTAATCAATCCCTAAGTGAAACCACAGAGAGGAGAAGTAAATGCTAGAAGAGGTGATAGAGTTCAGCCCTAGGAATGGAACACAGAGTCTTCTCTGATTGATGTTCTTACCCCAGCTTTAGATTTGGCAGTGGCTACTTCCCTCACCACTCCCTTACCATGAATCAACACTTATCAGCAAGCACAGAGTAAAACATAATTTCAGATTAGAGGTTCAGAACAGGCTGAGTCTTAGTAGCACACTCATTTTGACGCTTAAAGAAATAGGATCACATTTTTCTAAACAGATTTAGGATTTGTATCAATACATTTGGCTGGAGTAATGGAAAAGCTGCATAAGTCTATGAATTGGGTAAGAGTTTATTTTGGTGAAGGTACATAGAATCTGAAGCTCAGTCTGTAAGCCATTAGGTATAAATATTGAAAGTGAGTTGAATTTGATAGTTGACTGCTTTAGCATTCCAAATTGGACAGTTCGTGTTAGGATGTATTCAGTTTGAAATCCAACCTTAGTACCTGTATATATTTAGAATTTCTTTTTACATAGAGTGAGCAACAAGTTTTTCTTTTTCCAAAGGCAGTTTAGCTGAGAATTAGATGTTTAAGGACTGGGTTTCTTATTTAACTCTTCCTTATAAGAGTTTGGAGTAAATCACTTTTTATTTCCTTTATTTTACTCACTTTATAAAATATGTTCACTAATTCTGGCTTCCCTGTGTCTATAGGTGTCACACGTATACCACGTGTCTATAGGTTTCACACGTATAATATCAGAAGTAGTGATATTTTAAGACTTTATCAATCCAAGGTATTGTTATGTGGTTGGATAACCAACATTGCATAGAATAATAGCAGAATCATGTAAATGAATGTTATATTATTTAACCTTTATTATTATTCATAGTTAATAAATATGTTCATATTTTATAAAAATTCCACAAATATTTGGAACAGTGAAATTAGATGCAAAGGTTCATATATGTCTATTTTCAGATTCCATCTTTCAGGTCACAGCTCAACAATTCTAGGGTTGGGACGCTTGGGTGGCTCAGTGGTTGAGCGTCTGTCTTTGGCTCAGGTTGTGATCCTGGGGTCCTGGGAAGTGGCCCAAATAGCAAGGAAATTCCTAAAAACAAAACAAAAGGTCCAGCCCAACAGGGACTGTGTATTGTGGGAATCTCCCATGAAGTATTAAAGACCTATTACAAGAAAATTGAGACTTTAGAAACCCAAGCATGGGAAACTGGAATATAAGGCAAGGAACCAAGATAACAGGGGACTGGAGTAAAATCAGAGGAACAATAATTCAGTACAGAGGCAGAAAGATCTTGACAAAGAAGGTCTTACCATATCTTACCTGCTGGGGTTGGCCCCAGAGATGGATGCATAACTGAAGGTCCAGTTAATTTCATAGATTGAGCTCAGAGGGAAAAAGAAGCAAGGACACCTGGTGGGTAAGCCATGACAGCCTAACTGGAGTGGATTGGAGTTCCAGGGAAGAGGCTAGTGCTGCTCATTTCACTAATCTCATTTTTCCCCATGGCAGCTCCTCCTTCTGTGGGAGATAATGGGAGATCATGTGGCAGGGACAGGAGATACACAAGGACTGTGGAGCATGGCAATGAACTTTCATAGCACAGTTACAAACTTAAATAGCATCTTTCACATATATCTTAGGGCCCAATCTATTGGGCTATAGAGTTGCTATTATTATTATTTTTAGAAACATAGTATGTTATGTAATATATTGAATGTGGAGTTTGCTAAGACATTTGGGAGGTTCTTAGAATAAGTAGGTAGGAAATTGTTCTTTAATAATTCATGTCACCTGTTTATTCTGACTGATAATAACTTCTGAAGAATGGATATGATTTGTACCCTTAAAAGATAAACATTCAAGATAGCACTACTCGGGAGAGTCATTTAAATAGTTTACATTTGCTATTCTCATCCTCTATTCTGTGGAAGAAAAAAAGCAATTTTATTTTTTCTTTCATGTGGTGTTTATCCATGCTCTCAAATTTTATCTTATAACTGCTCTAAAGACTGTACAATGATCTATTCTTTCTAAAGCTCATGATTTCCTAGATCTAGTTGTAAGGGCTGTTAAAAGTCTACCCCAAATGTTTTTAAGAACCCAATTTAGCTTCATTTGTATTAGGAAGCTGTTTTCTAGATGACTGCTGTAATATGAGGTGGTTTCTATTCAAAGATCTTTCTCTTGATCTGTATCTTTGTCCTGATCTCAGTAAATAGCTTTGTTACTATGAACCAAGTCTGAGATGTACAAAAGTACTTACAGGACGCATCCAGGAATTACAGTGACTTTCTGTGATGTCCATTCTGCAAGTTGTTACAATTCATGGGCATTTTGGAGTCTCGTTCCCCATTAGAGAGCCAGACTGAGAGGGAGCATGAGAGGGGCTTGAGTTGGGACCTGTGGTGAAAGCAAGTTTCGCTATTTAATGAGCTGCTTAGTCCATTCACTTCTCTGAATTTGTTCCTTGATGTGTCCATGGGAATAGTACCCGTCTTGCAGGGTCCTTATGAAAAAACAAATGTATGTGAAGTTGCAAATGTAGGTTTTCAGTAAAAGCTGTTATCACTCATTGGCACCTGAACTTTAAGACTAACCAGTCAAATTATTTCAAATTGTAAGAAAATACTTTTAATATAAAAGACTATTACCTGCCTCTCTGGGCACTCCGTGCAGTCTGCTGTATCATTAACTGTTTGGAGTTGATGGTGATGACTTGGTGGGCATCTGACACTGTGCCAAGTGATGTCCATGTATGATGTCATTTAATCAGAACAGTCATTCTTTGAAGAAAGTTTTGGTTTCTGATTTTGTACCATGACTTTGAACTGCGTGTATTTTCTTTTAGGGCATATATTCTTTTGACTTCTATCTGCCTTATTCTTTCTATTGGTTTGAACCAATTATGGTACTTTTATGTAACCAAACTGTATCAGGAGGCTTTGAGATACAAATAACAGAAAAGCAGAACCAGTCTGGCTCAAAAAATAAAGAGAATTTTTCACAAACATATACTGAATAATTCTTCACTGGGCTATGTTTCTCTGTGATTCCTTTCACTCTCTCCGCCTCCAATGGCTCCCTTTATTATATTTGAAATTGTTGCAGCAGCTCCTGACAGGACATCTTTATACTACACTCTCCACTGGAATGAGAGCTTCTGTTCCCTCAGACAGAAACTCTTGTCTTCCTTTGAACCAATTTAGTTCTTGTGTTGTCTTTGACACAGTCCCTGGGAGCAGGGGGTTGGAGCGCATTGACTAACTTATCCCTGCCCTTTCCTGGATTAATCACTGAACAAGAGGAATCTGTTCAGCTGCTTAGCTCAGACCCACCTATACCTGCGACTGTGGTCCGTGTCACCCAAATCAAGGAGGGGCATAATGGAGCAAGGGGTGAAGTGGTACTGGGAAGGCATCTTTGTCTGTTCTCAGTCTCACATGGAGAGCTTTCCACACTTTAATTTGAGCTATGATGTATTACTATAGGAGGATTTTATTTTTTCTAGACTTTCACTGTTAGCTAAGAGTTTTTTAAAATCATGAATGGAAGTTGACTTTTATCAAATGTTTCTTCATTTCTGTTGAGATGATCATGTGGATTCTTTATTAATGTGATACATTACTGATCGACCAACCGATTTTTATTTAAAAAAATTGTTTTTAACAATTTTTTTTTTCATGAGAGACAGAGAGAGGCAGAGACATAGGCAGAGGGATAAGCAGGCTCCAAGCAGGGAGCCTGATGTGGGACATGATCTGGGACTCCAGGATCACTCCCTGAGCCAAAGGCAGACACAGAACCACTGAGCCACCCAGGCATCCCCCCAAATTTTTAATAATACCTAGTACTCATCACAAGTGCCCTCCTTAATACCCATCACCCATTTAATCCATCCCCCTGCCCACCTCCCCTCCAGCAGCCCTCTGTTTTTCCCTCTAGTTAGGAGTCTGTCTTACTGTTTGCCTCTCTCTTTCTTTCTCTTCTATGTTCATCTGTTTCATTTCTTAAATTCCATATATGAGTGAAATCACATGGTATTTATCTTTCTCTGACTTATTTGGCTTAGCCTTATATTCTGTAGCTCCATTCATGTCACTGCAAATGGCAAGATTTCGTTCTTTTTTATGGCTGAGTAATATTCTATTGTAGATCTATACCATAACTCCTTTTCCTTTTTAAAAACAACTTTAACAACTGCAAAAAATAAACTATTTCTTTATATAGTGGGATCATTCTTCACATATGTATCTGCCTGTGAAACTATCACTGAAATCAAATAATGAACATATTTATCACCCCTTTCCAAACAAAAGTACCCTCATGACCCTCATAATCGATCTCCAGTCCTTTCCTTCACATCCGCCCCTGCACATGCGGTCCCAGACAACCACTGATCTATTGTTATCACCGTAGATGACCATCTGCTGTCACTATAAATGAGCTGCATCACTCATTGAATTTTTTTTCTCATTGAATTTTTGAATGTTAAACTAATCTACCATTTCTGAAACCCAACTGAATCATTATGTATTAGCTGTCCGTCTGATGTATTTCTGTATTCGTGTAATTTCATGTTCTGCTTGGATGCAAAAATCCTATGTTTATAACTGCAATTGGACTCTAATTTTTCTTTCTACTAATGCTCTTGTTGTACTTTGGCATTAAGTTTATGCTGGCCTCATAAAATGAGCCAGAGGGTATTTTCTATTCTGTTGGCTAGAGGAACCTGTATAAAAGAGATATTATTTTTTCCTTAAATATTTAGCTTAAGCCAACCAGGGAAAACAACTGGACCTAGAGTTTTCTTTGTGGAATAGTTTTAAATTACTGATTCATTGTCAAAACAGATACAGTTGATAATGATATGGATGAAACTAGAGATTATAATGCTAAGTGAAATAAGTTAATCACAGAAAGACAAATACCATATTTCACTCATGTGGGAATTTAAGAAGCAAAACAAATGTGCAAAGGGAAAAAGACTAATCAAGAGGCACACAAACTCTTAGTAACAGAGAACTGATGGTTATCAGAGGGGAGGAGGTAAGGGGATGGGTGAAATAGGTGATGGAGATTAAGGAGGGCAGTTGTGATAAGCACCGGGTGATTTATGGAAGTGTTGAAGCACTATATTGAGTACCTGTAACTAATATAACACTATATGTTAATAACTGGACTTAAAATAATAAATTTTAAAAATACATGGAAAAATTAAATGAACAGAATAAAGTAGATACAGAACTGTTCACACTGTTTCTTTTCTTGCTGTCAGTTTTTATAATATGCATGTTTTCTTGACTTTTATGAAATATACATAACAGTGTGCATAATATAGGTACAAAGGTTGATTTTTTTTTTTTACAAATACTCACTTTATTGGTTGTTCATAATGTTTTATCTTTTAATATCTGTAGGCTCTGTACTGATATCCCCACTTTTATTTCTGATATTGGTTATTTAAGCTCACTCTGTGTTTCTATTCATTATTCTCCTTGATAGTAGGAGGGGGGCTGGTTTATAAGCTTCTCTGTCATTTCAAAAAACCAGTTTTTATTTTTGCTGATCTTCTCTCTGTGTGTGTGTGTGTGTGTGTGTGTGTGTTTTGTTTTGTGTTTTTTTTTTTTTACTTGTTGCTGTTTTTACCTTCTTTTTTTGTCCTTTTATTTTAAGTTCCTTCTATAAATTCTTTTTATGGGTGTCTAGCTTAATGCCTTTCATCTTTCCTTTTTCTAATATATGTATTTGGGAACATAAATTTTTCTTTCAAAATACTTGGAATGCGTCTAATAAATGTTCATGAACATGGACTTAAAAGTATGTTCTGATTTCCATTATGATTTCTTCTTTCACCTATGAGTTATTAGGAATTATATTTCTTAATTTACAAACATTATAAATTTTCTAAGTATATTTTTGTCAGCTATTTCTAGTTAACTTCTTAGTGTTCAAAAAATTTGCTTTTGTGATTTCAATTTGTTAGAATTTGTAGCAGTTTCCTTTCATATATGACTGATTTTTATAATGATCTGTGGATATTTGAAAGCAATGTATATTCTGTGGTTTTGAGGGCCTGTGTTGTATGTGTGATTATTAGATCAAATAAGTAAATTTTGTTAAAATCTTCTATATTTGTATACACTATTTTGTCTGATGTCCATGAAAGAGGTATCTTCAAACTGCTCTGTTTTTTTAGTTCTCTGTTTTGTCAATATTTAATATATAATTTTTGAGATGTTATTAGGTACATACAAATATAGAATTATTATCTTTTACTGAAAAACCTTTATAATTTTGAAGTATATGTATTTCTAGTAATGGCTTTTGACTTAGTCTCTTATTTCTGATACAAATATGATTTTAATATTTTCATTTTATATGTACTTAAAATTCTCTAATACATTATGATTATTGCTATCTTCAGTTAAAATGCATTTGAATTTATTGACAGGTTTGTCCTTCATATTGGTTTTAGATACCTTCCAGCACCTTTGAGCTCCCATCTGTGAGCTAAGTACACCCTTTAGTACTTTCTTTAAAATAGCCTGTTGTTGGTGTTGGGGTACCTGGCTAGTTCAGTTGGTAGAGTGTGCAACTCTTTTTTTTTTGTTTTTTTAAGGATTTATTTATTTATTTTAGAGAGCAAGAGCACAGGAGCTGGGGGGAGGGGGAGAAGGAAAAGGAGAGAAAAACTTAAGCAGACTATGTGCTGAATGTGGAGCCCTACACGCGGTTCGATTTCATGATCATGACCTGAGCCAAAACCAAGAGTCATATTCTTAACTGACTGGGCCACCCAGGCGCCCGTAGAGCATGCAACTGTTGATCTGAGGGTCATAAGTTTGAGCCACACATTGGGTTTAGAGCTTAAAAAAAAAAGTAGCCTGTTGGTGAAAAATTCTCCACATTAATTCCCTGAACACTGTTTTTCACTGCATTATTGAGGATTAACTTCACTATTCTTTTAGCACTTTGAAGGTCCCATTCTCTTCTGTGTTACCTTGATTCTTTTGAGAAATCAAGTATCAGTCTAATATTTGTTTCTTTGAAGTTCATCTTTTTTCTTTCAGTTTTCTTTTAATATTCTCTCTTTGACTTTTAGCAGTTTTAATGTGTCATTGTGTTTTTCTTTTTATCTTGCTTTATGTTCAGAGAGCTACTTTATGACTTTTTTGTCTACTTTGGGGGAAATCTTAGCCATTATCTTCTCAAATATTGCTTCTTTCCTATTCTTTCTCTCCCCCCCCCCCCCCCCCGCCCTCAGGGACTTTCTTATTATCTATCTAACTTTCTGGGCATACATGCATGGATCCCTGGCAACCTATTTAACCCCATCCCCGGCATACTCTGTCTTATTTCCATAATTATTTCTTTTTTTTAAAATTAATTTATTTATTTATGATAGTCACAGAGAGAGAGAGAGAGGCAGAGACACAGGCAGAGGGAGAAGCAGGCTCCATGCACCGGGAGCCCGATGTGGGATTCGATCCCGGGTCTCCAGGATCGCGCCCTGGGCCAAAGGCAGGCGCCAAACCGCTGCGCCACCCAGGGATCCCTCCATAATTATTTCTAACCACCTTGCTGTTTCTCTAACAAGCCAAGCATCCTCCTGCCTTGAGACTTTTGAAAATACCACTTCCTTAGCCTGGAACACTGCTTTCCCTATATGCTCAAGACTCCTTCCATGATTCAGGCCCCTGTTCAAATGTGGACTTATCAGCTGCTAACCCTGATCACTTTTTCAAAATGATTACTCTGATTCTTCCTACCCTACATGGCACTCTTACCCTTTACCTGGTTTTGTTTCTTTACAGTGCTTATTACAATAGGACACATTTTGTTTTTAATATTTGTTTGCTTATTCTGTGTCTCCCTCCATTAGAATATAAACTCCATGAAAAAGAGACTTTTTTGCTCATGGCTCTATCCCAATCCTGGAACTCTGCCTGGAGCAGAGCTAGGTGCTCAATAAATGCTTGTGGGATGAATGAATGCATGAATGATTAATAGATAATACATAAAAAATAGATAATACATATAGGAAGATAAAGTTCTCTACAGAAGGGGAGGAAAGCAGATGAAGAAAACTAAAGCAAGGCATTTAAGTTTCATTATATCTATGCTTTATTTTTTTGTAAATACAGTATCAATTGTATTTCTATCATTGTTACCTAAAAATAGCAAAATGAAATGTCAATGTTTGAAAACATTGCTTTCATTAATTTAAATTAATTGGCATCTCATCATTTAGTTTAAACATGTGCCCCATGAGCTTTAGTTTTAAAAATATTTTAATTAAAAATAATTAAACCTGTATTAGCTTGGACTGCCATAATAGAATACCATAGAATAGGTGGCTTAGCCAACAGAGATTTATATTATCATAGTTCTGGAGGCTAGAAATTTGAGATCTGGATATCAACATGGTCAGGTTCCAGTGAGGACCATCTTCCTGGCTTGCCAATGGCTGAATTCTTGCTGTGTCCTCATGTGTCCGAGAGTGCATATATTGGTGTATTTTTCAATTTTTTTTTTAATTTTTATTTATTTATGATAGTCACAGAGAGAGAGAGAGAGAGGCAGAGACATAGGCAGAGGGAGAAGCAGGCTCCATGCACCGGATTTGATCCCGGGTCTCCAGGATCGCGCCCTGGGCCAAA
Source organism: Vulpes lagopus (assembly GCF_018345385.1). Taxonomy (NCBI): domain Eukaryota; kingdom Metazoa; phylum Chordata; class Mammalia; order Carnivora; family Canidae; genus Vulpes; species Vulpes lagopus. Next base: position 39,177,083 of record NC_054828.1, read on the forward strand.
GGCAAGCGCCAAACCACTGCGCCACCCAGGGATCCCTTGGTGTATTTTTCAGTTAAGGGAACTAATCCCATCAGTTGAGCCTCACACTCATTACCTCATCTAAACCTAATTATCTCCTAAATTCCCCATCCCCAAATACTATCACATTGGAGTTAGGGCTTCAACATATAAATTTAGGGGGTATACAGTTCAGTTTACAGCACCCACCAAATATGATGCATTATTTTCCAGCGAAATAGTGAATATGTACGTTCAAGACTACTTGAGTGTTTTTCATAGTGTGAAATTATTGTGATTGCACAGAAAAATTTATTGATTTATTTTTGCAAAATACTGTGTGAATGCTTATGAGTAACAAAGGCTAAATTGATTAGCACTTGGGTATTGTCTACTTCATTTGTTTATTTTGTAGCTATTTAGGGAGTCATATGAATAGATCATTTTTATGGGCAAAATAACTAACTCTGATTTATAAGTGTCTTCATAAATTTCTTCCCCAAATAAACCATAAGTCTACCTATAATGCCTAGACTTACACATGATGTATTGTCATGATAGCTACTCAGAAAGAATCTATAGTGCAGGTCAAAACTAGTTGTCTAGAGACATTGGACTCCCCTAATAGTAAGGCTTTTTTTTGGGGGGGTGGGGTCTCACTGCTGCCCACTGTATTTTGCCAGGTTGCCTGAGGTCAGCAGGCCTTCCTGATGTTCATGGACTGTGCTGCTTTTTCAGGAATGTCTCAGAGGGATCCTGCCTAGAGAAAGATGCCACACTATAACATTTCTCTGATATAAAGACAGCAAGAATGGTCTCTGTCTTGTTCTTTTAGCCAGCTTAAAACCAGATATGGAACTGATAAAGGCATCAACTCAGAGCCTCTCTGGACAGCCCATGTATTTTTCTAGTCTAGAATGGAGCTAATGATATAAATAAGCACTTCCTACAAAGGTTAAGAGGGAAAGCATCCACCATCCCACAGCTCCTCCCATTCCTCATCCTTGAAATAGGATTGTTAGCATCTGATAGGAACTAGAGGAGGATGAGGACTATGCCATATGTCCCTGTTAGAAACACTGATCTCATAATGACTAAGAAACACCAGGGGGTTGTCTAAGCCACCAAGGTTATAGGGGGCACAGCATTATTGCAGCTGCACTAAAATTTAATGTAATTCTTAGTTTACCACCCATGGTGACCTAAGAGGGTGGTATGGCAGAGAAACTCTAAATAGAGGGGCTTAGTCACAGCTCACTGAAAGGCCAAATACACTGTTTTCATGGTGGAAGAGGGAAGAAGAGACTGGTAAATATTTCTAAATGTCATACGTTTACATATGAATTTATTCATTTCTGTATTTTTAGGATTTTTCTCTTGTGAAAAGTACTCTAAAAACAATCCCTTAATAAAAAGTTTTTTTTTTAAATTATACATATACTCAGCAATTTAAAATTAAGAGTTTTTCTAGAAGGAAGTGTGACTCTAGTGGTTAGAGGCTGAGAGTTCTCTGGTTAGTGGTGGGAATTTCTTCTCAGAATGAAGTTCAAGGTGTGTGCTTGCCTATGTGACCAAGTGGACGGTAGAGAGGTCTCTGGGGTTACTGTAATGCAGATGGGTGGGATTGAGACTGCCCACAGAGATGGCTGGGCTGGGACTAGGGAGCATCACTGTGACTTAAATTTTAGAAACTAAATTTGAGGTGAAGAATGAAGTCACAATCTCATAACTAAGAAGAGAATGATGAACGTATTAATTTAGAGTAGAAAACACACCTCATTCAGGAATCCGTCTGCATGTGTACTGAACCTTTTTGGCAGGCAAAGCACACACACACACACACAAAAATGCCTTTTCTATAAAGTAATACATCAAACTATTGTGGCCCAGAGAACTCTCTTCTTCTCTATTCTGGAGATGTTTCTTTCTCTAATAACTTGGAAATGTCTATAATCAGAGCTCTTGTACCATGCCCAAAGACATCTAGAACTTTCTTCTTCACCACCTTCTAGCTTTCCTGTTTTCATGGGTGGTCAGAACTTTGCCATTGCAGCATCCCCTGCCTCCTCGTACCCGTGGCAGGTTAAAATCCCCAGGCTCAGTCAGACTTGTATCACGAAGGGTGCTATAGCCATGTGTGGCTTTCCTGCGGATGGGGTGAGGAACAACATGATGTTTGGTACAGAAAACCTAGGGGCTGGGTCTAGGGCTCCTGTTCCCTCACAGCCTCACCTTGACTATGTTTTTCTGGCTCAGTGGCTTAGGCTTTCACCTTTGACGTGTAACTTAGACCTGGCCCTTGACTTTATTTTAGTAATTCTAGAAAGAAGATATTTAGGCGGAGGGATGAATCTGTGTTCTCATTGAAGCTAAGAGTTTTGTCTCATTCTTTCTTGGTAAATTCTTCATTTTTTAATCTGTTTATCTTGATTTGTATTCTTTTCTCTTCTTTGGCTAGCTGGAGAGCAAGGGCCATTGACATGGTCCAAAGAATATATTCTTTTCACCCTTGGAGCAAGGAGTACTAAAATGGAGCACCCTCATCCCCTCCCCAAATGCCTATGAATGGCAAGTCATGAAAAACATTTGTTAATTAATTCAATTATTATAAGTTGAATTGATTTCTAATTTAGGCATAGCGTGGGAAACTATTTATAATATATGCTGGTTGACCTTATCCAAATTTCCATGGAAATAGCATTCTTATGACACAGTATGTTCTTGGACTGTTTTGAAATATCCAGCTGCTTTCTGTGATACTGAACTTAAAAAAGAAATCCTTCTACTAACAGAACATTTTTCAAGTATGTACTCAGGTGCTCAGGAAGTAGGCTGAATTAAAAAAAAAAAACTCACTGAAAAGATTCTAGGTGTGTTAACTCTGGACATTCCCTCAAACCTCTTTAATTGAAACCTGTAATGTTGGGTTGTTTCTATCTGAAGTCAAACACTGGAAGAGTCTGCAAAAAAGTTTGGTGGTTTTATTTTTTTTCCCTCTATAAAATAGAGATTTATGTTAGGAGACCCAGAGGTAATCATATTCTTCCCTTGAATGATCAAATAAAGTTCTTGTCCAGGAGAGAAACCATATTTCAGGAGTACCAGATTTTCTCCTCTAATGCTAAGATGCTAAGATGAAATAATAGTATATGGGAAAATTGGCTGTGTATTTATAATAGGCCTAATAAAAGTGTAGAGGCCATGAGTACATTGCATACTTGGTGAAAGTAACAGCTTGACTGTGTTTATAACATTCGAGTAAATCTGTGCAAACTCATGCACACCACTACAGAAGTGACTTTCACGGTGCAGTCACTGCAGTCTGCAGCAGTTAAAACATAGCAGCATCAAACAAGATGGGAATGACCGGGCTTGTTAAATGGAATATCCTTCCTGAATTTAGTAATCCCAAAATGACCTTGCCCATCACTGATGTCCTGCGAGACAGGTGCAGGCTTGTATTACTCATTTTACCCTGGTCGCATTGTGGCTATTGGTTTCTCCCATTAAAATGAAAAATAGAATTATGTTTGACAGAAGAAAAATTTATTTGGCACCTTAGGTGAAATAAATACATAAACTGAAGTTAGCATCCTTTTTTTTTTTGGCAAATCCCTGGATCAGTGATTTGCAGCCTTTCAGTGTAAACCTTTCACACTATTCTAGAAATTTGGTGATACAAAATTATGCATTCCCAGTTGGTAATTTTTCTTTTGACTTGCTTGTGGATTTTTTATCATGTAGATTTTTTAAAGTCTTTCTCCCCAGTTTTACTGAGAAAAAATTGACATACATCACTGTAAGTTTAAGGCGTACAGCATGATGGTTTGCATACATACACTATGGAGTGACTACCATGGTAGTCAGCTCAGCTCCATTCTTTCCTAGAGATATGACAAAAATGAAAGCATGAGAAAAAGAATAAAGGGGAAAATTTTTCTCCTTGAGATGAGAACTTTCAGGATTTGCTCTTTTCACAGCTTTCTTATATATCACATGGCTGTGTTAGCTGTAGTCATCATGCCGTGTGTTACATCTCTGGTACTTATCTTAAAACTGGAAATTTGTACTTCTGACCAGTTTCCTCCAATGAACCCCTATCTCTAGTAACCACAAGTCTCATCTCTTTTTATGTGGGTTTGGGATTTTTTTATTCTGCTTTTTAGATTTCACATTACTGTGAGATCGTACAGATTTTGGCTTTCTCTTATTTCACTTAGTATAAGGCTTCAAGGTCCATCGATGTTGTCACAAATGGTAGGCTGTCCTCATGTTGTTTTATTTTTATGGCTGAATAATGTTCTGTTGTATCTGTATAACACAACCTCTTTATTCATCCATCAGTGGTCACTTGGGTTGTTTCTATGTCTTGGCTATTGTAAGTAATACTGATAGGAACATGGGGGTACAGACATATTCTCAAGTGTTATTGTTACCTTTGAATTTATTCATCAAAGGGGAATTGCCTCGGTGTCCATCGAATGGATAAAGAAGATGTGGTTTATGTATACAATGGAATATTCCTCAGCCATTAGAAATGACAAATACCCACCATTTGCTTCAACGTGGATGGAACTGGAGGGTATGATGCTGAGTGAAATAAGTCAATTGGAGAAGGACAAACATTATATGGTCTCATTCATTTGGGGAATATAAATAATAGTGAAAGGGAATAGAAGGGAAGGGAGAAGAAATGGATAGGAAATAGCAGAAAGGGAGACAGAACATGAAGACTCTTAACTCTGGGAAATGAACTAGGGGTGGTGGAAGGGGAGGAGGGAGGAGGGTGGGGGTGAATGGGTGACGGGCACTGAGGGGGGCACTTGACGGGATGAGCACTGGGTGTTATTCTGTATGTTGGCAAATTGAACACCAATAAAAAATAAATTTATTATTAAAAAAAATAAAATAAACAAAACAAACAAAACAAAGGGGAGTTTCCGGATCATATGGTACTCGTATCTAACTTTTAGAGCATCCTCCGTATTGTTTCCCATAGTGGCTGTACCAATCTGCAGTCCCACCGACAGTGCTCGAGGATGGCCCTTTTTCCAGATCCACACCAGCATTTGTGTTATCTTTTATCTCTTTATCTTTTCCATGATGGCCATTCTAACAGGCATGAAGTGATACCTCATCATGGTTTTAATTTGCTATCCCTAATGACTAGTGATGCATCATCTCATGTACCTGTTTATCTTCTTTGGATTTGGAGAAATGTCTATTTAGGTCCTTTACCCATTTTTTAATAGTCCTTTTTGCTATTGAGTTGTAGGATTTCTTTATGTTTTGGACATTAACCCCTTATCACATACATGGCTTGCAAATATTTTTTCCCATGCCATAGGTTGTCTTTTCACTTTGTCGATGGTTTCTTTTGCTGTGTAGAAGCTTTTTGGCTTGATGTAGTCCCACTTTTATTGTTGTTGTTATTGTTGCTTATGCTTTAGGTATCATGTCTAAAAAATCATCAACAAGACCTATGCTAAGGAGCTTTGTCTCTATTTTCTTTTAGGAGTTTTATCATTTCCGGTCTTACACTTAAGTCTTTAATCCATTTTGAGTTAATTTTTTTGTGAGTTGTATAAGATATGGGTCGTTTTATTCTTTTACATGTGAATATCCAGTGATCCCAACACCATTTATTGAAGAGACTGTCTTTTCTCCATTGAGTATTTTTGGCTTCCTTGCCAAATATTAGTTGAGAGAATATGCTTGGGTTTGTTTTTATGCCAGTAGCATACTGTAGCTTTATAATATAGTTTGAAATCAGGAGTGTGATGCTTCCTGCTTTTTCTTTCTCAGGATTTCTTTGGCTATTTGGGGGTCTTTTGTGGTTCCATACAAATCTTAAGAGTTTTTTATTGTTTTTTAGCTCTGTAAAAACTGCCATTCGACTCATGGTAGAGATTGCATTGAATCTTTAGATTGCTCTTGGTAGCATTGATGTTATAACAATTTTCTTCCAGTCCATGAACACAAGATACCTTTCCATTTATTCATGTTTTCTTTCATCAGTGTCTTATAATTTTCAGCATTGAGATCTTTCACCTCCTTAAATTTGTTCCTAAGTATTTTATTGTTTTTGATGCTGTTGTAAATGGATTAATTTCTTTTTTCAGAAATTTTGTGGTTAGTATAGAGAAATGCTACTGATTTTTGTTGGTTAATTTTGTATCCTGCAACTTTACTGAATTCATTGATCTAAGTTTTTTAGTTGAGTCTTTAGGATTTTCTAAAATAAAATCATGCCATCTGCAAATAGAGATATTTTTACTTCTTCTCTCCCAATTCTGATACCTTTTATTTCTTCTCTTCTTCCCCACTCCCCGCGCTGCCCCTCACCCCCACCCCAGATGCTCTCGTTAGGACTTCTAGTACTGTGCTGAATGAGAGTTGTGAGAGTCCATACCTTTGTCTTGTTTCTGATTTTAGAATAAAAACTTTCATCCCTTTCACCATTGAGTATGGTGTTAGCTGTGGGCTTGTTATATATGGCCTCTATTATGTTGCAATATGTTCTTTTGTGCCTAATTGGTTAAGGGTTTTTGCCACACATGGATATTGACCATGTAGATTTTACATTTTTTCATGAACTATATTTATCACTATTATCCTTTATGTACGTATCAGTCTTTTCCTTAATATCTCCAGATTTTAAATAATGGAAAGGCCTCCCCACTCCAAGTTAATCAATTCCCTCTTGTGTTCTAGTTTTTTTTATGATTTCATTTTTAAAAATTTAAATCTTCTTTCAGATTTACCCAGTATATATCATGAGGCATAAATTCAAATTAATTTTATTAAAAACATCTCTCCAGTTTTTAAAGACAGTTTTTTGAGTTGTCTATCTTTTCCCCCATGAGTTTAGCTACTATGTTTATCCTACACCAAATTCTGTATGCAGTATGGTCTATTTCTAGATTTGTTTTTGCATTTCATTGATTCATCTGTCTATTATTGTCTCAAGACTTTTAATTATTGCAGCTTTATGTTAATTTATAAAAAGTATTCGGGAGTACATCCCCTCATTTCTACTATTTTTTTAAAAGTAACCTCTACCCCCAATGTGGGGCTTGAATTCACAACTCCCAGATCGAGTCACATGCTCTACTGACTGAACCAGCCAGGCAGACCTTCATTTCTACTCTTTTTTGGAGTGTCCTTGAAATTGTTTTTTTTTTTTTAACATACTTTAGAATTTGTCTCTCTCTCTCTCACCCTTCCTCAGGAGTTTTTGGCCTTGTTTATTGTAATTATGATAACTTTTAAAATTTGCTTAGGAAGAACTAATCACTTTGAGACTTCTTATCTAAGAACTTATGCCATTCTTCTTCTACATATCTTTGTGGCCTTCAGGAATGCTTTAAAATTGTATTTATAAATCTTACATGTTTCTAAGTCTTGTTTTTGGATACTTCATTTCATCCTTTACTGTTGCTATAAATGTAGTCTTCTTCCATTTCATCTTCTAATTTGCTGTTTGATCATCTGAAATTTACTGATATCCCTTTAGTAATTCTATGTCATGTTACCTTATTAATTTTTCTTGTTTATAGTACTTTACAGTTGAATATCTCAGGTTTCCCACAATAATAACAAATGCTGATATTTTTATTTCCTTCTCTACACTTCTGCACCTCTACTTATTTTTTCTTATTAATTGTATTGTCTGACATCCAGTACTGTTAAATAATAGTGGTGACAAGTGAATGTGAATGCCCTTCTTTGTTCCTAACTTGAGTGGGAATATCCCTACTGTTGCCCCAGTAAGCACGGTGGTGACTTTGGGGCCAAGGTATATTCTATCAAGTTAAGATACCCATTTATTTCTCCTTTATTAAGTTCAATCATATTTCCAAGTAGTAGTAAAGTCCCAGGGATATGTATCTGCAGCCTCCCTAGCATGAGAGGATCAAAGCTCTAAAAGGAAACATAAAAACTTTCTACTCCACCTTCCTCTCATCATGAGTAATAAATTCCAACCACAGGGAGATGACACTTCCCCCGAGAAGTCCCAAAATTAGATTGGAAAACAAGCTGGAACTAAAAAATCACTGTCTCTTAGGTCTCACACTAGTATTCCTTTGGGTATACACAACTAACATTGAAAGTTTCTCTTATGACTATTTTTCTCTTCCATTGTACTTTCTCCTTGAGATTTTTCCATTTTACCCTTCTCTTTCCATATTTCTGGGACCTCACATGTATTGCTTGGCTGTGGATTCTTTCCCCAGCCTGCCATTGCTGAGGAGCCAAGTTTATCAAAGATTTCTAGACAGTGACATAATCCCTTCCCCACCCAAAAAGACCTCTGTTATTTGGTCTTCCTGGACAAAGTGAATTGTCTTCCAAATCCTGCTGGTTACTTTGGGACAGAAAGCTTGGTGGAGCCACCTGAACACCTAAAAATATGCTTCAGCTGTGACTGTGCCTGCAGCAAAGTGATTTGAACCAACAGTAGATGTGCCATGAATGCCACTGTATCTTAAAGTCACTTGTGGGCGGTATTCAGATTTCAAAAGACATTAGGTCATACTATGTTGATAATTGTTAAAGGAAAAACAAACAATTATGTATTATCAGTACTGTGCTTCTGATTTTGCACTTAACCTTTGTTGTTGGAACTTCCATTAATCATCAAAATTAGTAAAGTGTTTTATATGCTAAGAATTTTTGTGCACAAATGGGAAAAATCTAAGCCATTGGCAGACTATCTTGATAATTTTCTAGTATAAAACAAAAGATAATATTTCTATCCATATGCAGTTATCAGACTCTGGAGCCAGACTTGGGTTTGAATTCTGGCTTTACTACTGCCTTATCTGAGTGACCAAAAACAGGTATCTCAACGGAGTCCCATTTTCCTCATTTGCAAAATGAGGACAGGAATACCTTGTAGAGTTGTATGAGAATTAAAAGAATAATGCACATAAGTGCTTAGCACAGTGGTGCCATGTTGTAGGGACTTAATAAATGAGAACTATTATATTGTTTAGGGCTTAATATATTGCTTAATATCTTATTGAAGGCTCTTTATTTATAGTTTATATATATTTAATATATATTATATTTAATAACATAATTTTAATTAATATGTTATAAATATATTTAATATAATTTTAAAATTATATTAATACATAAATCAATTATATTTAATAAATATATATACTTAATATATATTAATATATTGTTAAGGGCTGTAATAAAGCCTGTTTTTCTTTTTAACTGAGATGAATTTAGAGATTAAGGAGCAAGTATCACAGTTTTGGCACATTTTGGATCTGTAATTTCAAAACAGCTCATTTGTCCACATATATTCCTTTCTGAGACTTGGAATTAAGGTATTTATAAGGATTTGAAGTTTCTGCCCCGGCTCTTCTTTCTTAGGAATTTTTTTGGGTAACTATGCCAGTTAATACCTAAAACCTCAAGCCTAAAAATAGGTTCTTAACTTTTTTTTGAGGTTTTCATTAGTCAATTATTATTTATATTATTTATTGACCATCTGATAAGTAGGCTAAAAAAGTACAAAAGACTAATATGATTTGCTCTACACATTTAGAACTATAAATGAATGTCTTGGGCATCTTTTATTTACACATTCATTAAGTAACCTTAGAAGGTCTATTTTATGTTGTGCTAGACATAAGATCTGTATTCCTAGGGATTCAGAGATGAAAAGATAAATCTCTACTCTGAAAAAGCTTACAGTCAAGTATGGTATCTACAAAGGAACTTGAAAGCCACTTATAATAATAGAAGCCTTCCCTGACACCCCGTAGCCTCAGCTTGAGGAAACACTGTTCTCATGTGGTCCCATAACATTCTGTGCTTGCTCTTTTTTTTTTTTTTTTTGAAAGATTTTATTTATTTATCCATGACAGACACAGAGAGAGAGGCAGAGAGAGAAGCAGGCTCCCTGGGGGGAGCCTAATGTGGGACTCGATCCCAGGAGCTCGGATCACGCCCTGAGCTAAAAGCAGATGTTCAACTGCTGAGCCTCCAGGCATCCCTGTTCTTGCTCTTATTTTAGCACTTCTCACACTGTAAATTGTCTTCTGTGCTAGACTCCAGGCTACTTGAGGATGGGACTGTGTCTTATCCCTTACAGAAGGAAAAGATAACTAAAACATGATCTTGGCCCTTAACATTGAGTAAGAAAGACCTACAACCAAGTAACATATATAAAGAACTACAGTATAAGTTTGTATGAAATAGATGCCTACAAAGTGTATGCTACAGGAGGTAGGGGTTTGGGGATGTTATTTAGAAAAGATGGCATTTGAATTTAGAAAGAATGATAGGATTTCCGTAGGTAAGAAGGTTGGGAAGAAAATGGAAGATGAAGGAAAGGCACAGAAGCCAGGACAGTGTTTGGGCTGCTTGAGGTATAGCACAGAATCTCATGTGAGTGGGCTCCAGCAAGATTTTGGGGCAGGGTTTTCATTGTAATTGAGTGCAGTAGCAGGGTGTTGGGAATTTGTTCTGTAGGCAGTGGTGGACTGATATGGATATCTGGGTATAAGGGACTTGATCACTTTGTCAACAGGGTGAATGTTGGGAAAAGAAAGATCAGATTTAGGAGATACAATCTGGAGATTTTCAGTAACATAGCAAGAGATGTTATAGTGAAACATAACAATGTGTAGTCAGTCAAACACAAGGGGAAATAGAGCAATTCTGAAGATGTTATGTAAATGGACTTGTCAGACCTTGATCAAGAGTAAGGGTTGGAAATTCCAATTTCAGGGTCCTTTTGTCAAAGGTGATGGCAGACACTATGACAGTGGCTAAAGTCACCCAGAAAAAGTACAGAGAAAGCAAGCCAGGCAAAGGCACAGAACTTTGTGGAAAACTTATTTTTAAGGGGTAAGTAAACCTTCAGATTTTGAAGATGAATTAAACCGTATCTTTGGAATTAAGTGACTTGCCTTCAATTTAAAGAAGAACCCCCTAAAACCCAGGTGCCCCCACCTGTAACTAAGTGCACTATTAGTTTAATGTTCTGGACTCTCATTTAATGCTAAGTTTAAAAATCCCACCTACCACCTTTACCATCTCTATATATCTTGGTAAGAGAGACTAAACTTGAATTTTTGGACCCCTTTACATGAATCAAAGTAACCTATATGTCCTGTGCTTCTGGCTACCAATAGCCAAGAGAAAATTTTGCCATTGGAAAACACAGGACAAGCCATCCAAATGGATGCCATTTAAAATTATAATGTGTAATATGAATTGATAATCGGAATTGTAAAAAGCCTAAGTAAGTCTACCTTATGCTTCAAAGGCAAAAAGCTAATCTTGTGCATTATTAAATGTTTTTATATCCCTTATGTAAAAAAGAAGCCTGCTACATTTCCAACACTGAATTATTTTTATTATCCCCCAATCCACTTACGGTATACAGAAATGGACAGATTTTTGCTTAATTAAGACAAACCAATTTTTTCCTTACATTTTTTAAAGATTTTTATTTTTATTTATTCATGAGAGACAGAGAGGGAAAGAAAGAGAGAGAGAGGCAGAGACACAGGCAGAGAAAGAAGCAGGCTCCATGAAGGGAGCCCGACGTGGGACTCAATCCCGGGTCTCCAGGATCAGGCCCTGGGCCGAAGGTGACACTAAACCGCTGAGCCACCTGGGCTGCCCTTTTCTTTACATTTTTAACAGAAGATTGTGTTGTTATTAATGACAGTCTTCTATGGCATGTGCCAAAGTTGTGGCTTGAAATTGTTTTTAACTATTAATTATCAAGTGAAATATTTATACCTCAAAGAGGGAGGCCTGAAAAGAAAGGCTACGGAACTTTTGATCAAGACTGTCTTAATGAGCAAGTATATAATGGGGCCCATCCTCAGAATAGCATCATCCTTGCTGATCAATAGAACTAAATTATACATGGATATTATTAATTTGGCTGGCAGAGCTGAACTTTGAAACGAACTATCACCTCATCAAAAAAAAAAAAGACCCCAAAAAACAAAATCACACACACGAAAACAAAAACAAAAGCAAAAAAGAGGAGAAATAACAACCAACACCAGAAATAGAAACAACTGTAAGAGAATATTATGAAAAAATTATATGCCAACAAATTGGACAACTTCAAAGAAATGGATAAATTCCTAGAAACATATAATCTTCCAAATACTGAATCAGGAAGAAATAGAAAATTTAAACAGACTGATTATCAGTAATTAAATTGAATCAGTAATCAAAATACTCCCAACAAATGAAAGTCCAGGATCTGATGGCTTAACAGACAAATTTTACCAAATATTTAAAGAAGAGTTAATATGTATTCTTCTCAAACTATTCCAAAAAGTACAAGAGGAAGGAAAATGTCTAAATTCATCCTATGAGACTAGTATCACCCTGATAGCAAAACCAGATAGATGCCAAAAAAAAGAACTATAGGCCAATATCTCTGATGAACATGGATGCAAAATTGCTCAACAAGATACTACCAAACTGAAAACAACAATACATTCAGAAAATCATTCACCATGATCAATTGGGACTTATTCCTAGGATACAAGTGTGCCTCAGTATCTCAAATCAATGTGATCCATCTCTTCAAAAAAAAAAAAAGATAAAAACTATATGATCATTTCAATAGATGTAGAAAAAGCATGTGACAAAGTACAACATCCATTCATGATAAAATCCCTCAACAAAGTAGTTCTAGAGGGAATATACCTCAACATAATAAAGTCCTTATATGCAAAACTCACAGTGAACCTCATGCTTAGTGGGGACTACCTGAGAGCTTTTCTCCGAAGATCAAGAAAAAGACAAGGATGTCAACTCTTATGGCTTTTATTCCACATAGTGCTAGAAGTCCTAGCTACAGCAATAGACCAAAAAAAAAAAGCATCCAAACTGGTAAGGAAGAAATAAAACTTTAACTATTTGCAGATCACATGATACCATAAATAGAAAACCGTAAAGACCCTGTCAAAAAAACTACTAGAACTGACGAATTCAGTAAAATCACAGGATACAAAATCAGTGTACAGAAATCTGTTGCATTCCTATATGCTAATAATGAAGCAGCAAAAAGTTAAGAAAACAATGCCATTTAAAATTGCACCAAAACCGGGATGCCTGGGTGGCTCAGCGGTTAAGCGGCTGCCTTCCGGCTCAGGGCGTGATGCTGGAGTCCGGGGGATCGAGTCCCACATCGAGCTCCCCGCGTGGAGCCTGCTTCTCCCTCTGCCTGTGTCTCTGTTTCTCTGTGTGTGTGTGTCTCTCATGAATAAATAAATAAAATCTTTAAAAAAAATAAAATAAAAAAATAAAATTGCACCAAAACCAATAAAATATCTAGGGATAAATTTACCATAAGAGATGAAAGATCTGTACTCTGAAAACTATAAAACACTTACGAAAGAAATTGAAGATGACACAAAGAAATGGAAAGACATTCCATGCTTATGGATTGGAAGAATGAATAGTGTTAAAATGCCTTTACTACCCAAAGCTATAAACAGATTTAATACAACCCCTACCAAAATGCCAACAACACTTTTCACAAGACAGATAATCACATATAGAAAAGTGTGTTCCACAGATGTACAACTCAGTGAAGTTTCACAGAACTAGAACAAATAATCCTAAAATTTGTATGGAACCACAAAAGACCCTGAAAAAAAATATATATTTAATATATCAGATTGCCAAAGCAAACTTGAAAAAGAAAAACAAAACTGGAGGTATCCCAATTACAGATTTCAAGTTACAGTACAAAGTGGTAATAATTAAAACAGAATGGTACTGGCATAAAAATAAGACACACAGATCAATGGCACAGAATGGAAAACCCAGAAATAAACACATAATTTTGTGGTCAATTAATCTTTGACAAAGGAGGAAACAGTAAATAATGGGAAAAAGACATCTCTTCAACAAATGGTTTTGGGAAAACTGGATAGCTAGATGCAAAAGAAGAAAACTGGACCACTTTCTTATGCCATACACAAAAATGAACTAAAAATGGAATAAAGACCTAAATGTGAGACCTGAAGCCATAAAAATCCTTGAAGAGAGCATAGGCAGTAATGCTTCTGTCGTTGACTGCAGCAACATCTTTCTAGGTTATATCCCCCAAGGTAAGGAAAATAAAAGCAAAAATAAACTATTGGGATGACATCAAAGTAAAAAGCTTCTCCACAGTGAAGGAAACAATCAATAAAAGTAAAAGGCAGCCTATGGAATGGGAGAAATTATTTGCAAATGACAAATCCAATAAAGAGTTAATATCCAAAATACATAAAGAATGTATAAAACTCAACACCCCAAAAATGAATAATCTGATTAAAAACTGGGCAGAAGACATGAACAGACACTTCCCCAAAGAAGATATCCAGATGGCCAACAGACCCAGGAAAAGATGCTCAATATCACTGATCATCAGGGAAATGCAGATCAAAACTACAATGTGGTATTACCTCACATCTGTCAAAATGGCTAAAAAACCCCCAAACAAACAAACAAAAAAACCCCCAAGAAACAACAATGGTTGGTGAGGATGTGGAGAAAAAGGAATCCCTTGCACTGTTGGTGGGAATGCAGACATTAGTGACCACTGTAGAAAACAGTAAGGAGGTTCCTTAATAAATTAAAACAGAACTACCCTGCGATCCACTAAGTGGACTGCTGGGTATTTAGCCCCAAAATCCAAAAACTCTAATTCAAAGGGATATATGCACCCCTGTGTTTATTGCAGCATTATTGACAATAGCCAAATTATGGAAGCAGCAAGATGCGGTGTGTGTGTGTGTGTGTATGAATATTATATATATTATATTTAATATATATAAGAGAATATAAGAATAATATAAGAATATATATAATATATATAAGAGAATATTATTCAGCCATAAAAGAGAATGAATCTTGCCATTTGCAATGACATGGATGGAGTTAGAGTATAATCCTAAGCAAAATAAGTCAGTCAGAGAAAGACAAATACCATATGATTTCACTCATCTGTAGAATTTAAGAAACAAAACAAATGGACAAAGGGAAAAAAAGACAAACCAAGAAATAGACTCTTGACTATAGAGAACAAACTGATGGGTTACCAGAAGGGAAATGGATGAAATAGGTGATGGGAATTAAAGAGTACATTTATCATGATGGAAAAAGAAATGAACTATCTCACAAGCCATGGTTAATGAACTGTTTATAGCTGAAAAACTCTGATAAAGGTCAGTTGACAAAATGAACAGCTACAGTAAAAATACTAAAAGTTGATGGCCTGTACCTAGATAATTGAATACTTTTATTCTTAGAAAATGGATTTTAGCCATTTGAATTGTGACACAGGAAATGACTTCATTAGAATTCACATGTATGGAATCATTGCCTACCCAGAAAGATCTGAAACATACTCTAGAACTGGCCAGTTATTTTCTAGCATAGAGGTTCGAGAAATGATGAGGTTTTGTTTTTTTGTTGTTGTTGTTGGGTTTTGTTTCATGGTTTTATTTTCCTTAGTTTTCTTTGGACTTCTATTTTTGTTTTTCTCAAGTGTGTTTTATTAAAGGATAATTACATATAGAAAAGTGTGTTTCACAGATGTACAACTCAGTGAAGTTTCACAAATTGAATACACCCAGATATCTAGTACCCAGATCAAGACACAGAACATCCTCTGTCCTATAGAGTCGGGTTCATAGTCCCTTCCAGTCAATAGGTACCCACCTCCTAGAACATTTGGGAGATAATCATCATGGGTCGCTGATGTTTCTGAACTCTTGGAAGCAGAAACCCTAACTGCCTTTGTTCAGATATCTCTCCAAGGATATCCATGAATAGCTTTGGAAGACAGAAATAGTGTTTCCCTCCAGAGCAAAGGGCAGGTTTGCTTACAGCCTTGAAAAAGTAGACATGTGTCCCCTATGGAGCAAAGTGCAGGTTTACTTGCTGTTCAGTATAATAAAGATAATGTCTGCCTTCAAAAGCAAAGGGCAGACATGCTTAATTCCCATTATAAGGGATTCACTTTTCCTGAGCCCAGGGTTCCTTTCCTCTAACACAACCCACTGTGTGTGCAGGTGTCATGGGGCCTTCTTCATGCTACAGAATAAGAATTAGAGCCCAAGAGACTGGTGCAAGTACCGATGCTGGCTATTGAGTTGTAAGGTCCTTTGTCTTGGACTCAGCAACTGTTAACTAGGCAGGCTAACACGCTAAGTTTGTAAGGAGGCTCAGATGCCAGAATCTTCACTGTTCTTGGTAGTGATTACTGTTCTGGCTTCTACCCCCGTCGATAAAGTTTACCTGTTCTTAAACTTCATATATAAATGGAATTATATTGCACATTGTCTTGAGTCCGGCTTCTTTTATCCAACATCATGTTTGTGAGAATCATTCATATTACTGCATGCAGGCATCATTCTTTATTTCTCACAGTATTGCATTGTGTGAATATTTAAAACTTGGGTGGTGGGTTTTGTTTTTTGTTTTTTGGGGGGGCGGGTTTTACCAGTGGTGAATATAGGGGCAGTTCCCAATGTTAGGTATTCAGTTGTGCTAGTATCAACACTTTTATGCATGTCTTTGTGAATACATATATGCATTTCTGTTGGGTATGTTCCCAGAGCTGGATCAGAGGGTGTGCATAGATACTGCCAAACAATTGTCTAGAGTATTTGTGTCGGGCTACTCTCCTGCCATTCTGGTTTCTCTGTGTACTTTTCCACCTTGTTATTTTCCATCTTTTTAGTCTGTTTTTTTTTTTTTCAGGCTGACATGCTTTTATTTTGCCATAATGTGGATAAATAAAGATAAATATGCCAATGGTGCCCTTCCAATTTTACAGAGCAATCTCACAAGTAATTTTGCTATTTATGGAAAGAGACACTCAATTACTAAGTTGTTACCAGGGTAAATTGTCAAGACAATCAGAGCCACAAGTTTTTCGTTAGGTAACTTTTCCATGAAGACAACAATTTCTGAAAGTCTTGAGCTTCTGACAAGACCAAGTTATGCAAGTTGTATTTCTAAAGATAGTTTTAACAGAAACAGGTGAAAACTGTTAGTAATATTGAGAGAATTCTCTATAGTAAACAGGAAAGAGATGGATATTCTTCCAAATGTTCCCAATTGAAAATAAAACAAAATCTATACCTCCCAAGTCTTCCTAGTAAGCAGAGAAAGGAGTAAGGCTTCCCAGAAGCAGAGAAAGGAATAGGATTTTATGAAATACAAGTGAACTTCGGGGCACAGTAGTACTGTATTCATCCTCCACATACATAAGGTCACATGAAAACAGGAGGGAAAACAGCCAACATGGCACTATTTTTCTTTAAAGAACCCTTTGCGAGGTATCAGAGTTAAGGCTTTGGCTACCTGCAGTTCTACTGTGCCAGTCCCAAGAAAAATATTCTCCTCCCATCACTACTCCCAGAGAAAGTCTGCCTTCCTTGCAGGCTCTTGGTTGACCCAGTCTTAATTCTAGGGCCTGCATTTCCCTGGCTCATTTCTGCATCTGGCCTTTGGTTCAGTTTTCCCTGCTTAGGGCACCCACCTCAATCTCTTTGGTTCCTTTCATCCATTCTGAACTGGAAACACCTTTCCTTCCCTGTGGACTAGTCTTCCGGTAAGCCCTGTAGGCATTGCTAAGGGAGGGGAGGGGCTGGGAGAGCATGGAGGGGCAATAAGAGCTCCAGGAGTTTCCTTGACAGGACACCCGCTCTGCCTCTGGAGATGGAAAGAGAGCTAGATTAAACTGAAGAGCTTGCTCTTGCAGATGTATCTGGGCTACCACTTTTTTTTCCTTTATTTTTTTAAGGAGGGGTGGCTACCACTTTTTAAAAAGAGGTAGAAAAGGGACACCTGGGTGGTTTAGCAGTTGAGCATCTGCCTTCAGCTCAGGGCATGATCCTGGGGTCCCGGGATAGAGCCCCACATCAGGCTCCCTGCATGGAGCCTGCTTCTCCCTCTGCCTGTGTCTCTGCTTCTCTCTCTCTCTCTCTCTCATAAATAAATAAAATCTTAAAAAAAAAAAAAAAAAGGTAGAAGAGAGATGAGAGACAAAGAGAAGGAGATGAAGAGGAAGAGAAAAGGTACACCACCCTGGCACCTTTGACACTTCATCATGTTGAGGATGAAGAAGGGAGGCAAATCAAAGTCTCTAAATTTTGTATGAATTCACTGGGTGAGGCTGAGAAAGCCTGGTGCTTTGTCATCAAGGACCCTACCATTATCCTTGCCATGTGAATAGGGTCTAACTTGTCACTTCAACCACTTGCCTGACAGCCAGTAGGGTTCCTAAGTGATGGTAGTGGTGGTATGGAATTGAGGTCTTTTAGGGGAAGAACTGAAATGTGTTTTATGGGCCGGCAGGGAACCTGGGCCTACCATCACTTCTGGAGATCATTGTGCATCAAAACCCAGAAAGTGAAGCTGGCAGTGGTCTGGACAATGTACATCCATCAGGCAGCAGCCTAAGGGGTGGGTGTAGCCAGTAGCAGGCAGCACTCAGTGCCTGGAAGGGCAGGAAGATCAATGGAATTGCATGAATCACATAGGCCAAGTAGCACACTGCTGTTTTCCCTGGGCCTTATTAATGCCCAGCAATTTTTCACAGGTGATGAGCAGAGTGAGTAAAACAGGCTTCTGAACATAGCTGTCTAGCTATGTCCAGGGGGTAGTAACCAGACTAGAGGCCCTGGGAAGAAACAGGGTCCAAACAGTGTAGGTAAAGGCAGTGCAATTTACAGCATCATTTGTTTGGCTGAGAAGAGTGTGAACCATGCCACGTAGCACATGATGTTAATGCAGAAAAGCCATAAAGGTCTCAATCCTGCGGTTGAGAGCATGAGTGTTTGAAGGAAGGTCAGTACAAAAGCAGCAATAGGCACAACCAGTGCTGTTGCCAAGGCACTTCCAGCAGGAAGTGGCAGGGGATCTTGTATGGGAGTATTTCCGAGGGCAAAGGTTGACCAGATTGGAACCAAAGGGATCTCCATTGGCTTCCTTATCTGGCAAAATCTAGCTCTGGAGGCCCCTTCATGCAACAGGTAGTATTGGAATAGATTTGGCCAGAGGTCCTCTTTGATAATCTCAGCATTTCTTTCACGCTCTGGAAGGTTGTGGTCTGAAAACCGGGTGAAGAAGCTGCAGGTGACGCCTTGATTCCTATGAATGAAGGTCTAGAGTTCATGGCTTGGGTGCCATATGATTGGAGTGGCAAGAGACTCCACTTGGCTGGATGATCTGACCTCCTATTCCTCGACAATCAGCTTGTTTCTGCACAAGGGGTTTCTTCGAGAGAGGAATTTGAACTTGGAGCCCATCCTAGGGTGTCTGAAGTCTTTCACCTCCAAGTTGGCTGTGTACGTTAACATGTCTGCTTCTTGGCCTCTACTCAAGGTGGATAGCTGTGGCTAGTTCCAAAAGGCACTGACCCAGAAGCTAGGAATATTCCGAATGATGTAGCTCTTCTGCTCTAAGTAGTGTTGATGTACTTGACCCAACTTGCACCACAACTGTAGTACGGCTCTGTCAGCCTGAACGTTTACAGTTTCCACTTCCAGCTGGATGGCCTCCAGGGAGCTCATGTGGGGATCCACGTTCAGGAACCAGGGACCTGCCTTGACCTTCACCTCATTTACCACTTTTTTTCCTCCCCCACTTCCATTTCTTCATCTCCTGGCTTCTGCTCCACCACTTCAGCGCCCTCCTTCTCAGCCACTGCTCCTGAGAAGATGGCACAACTTTCAGTCCTTGATTCCTTGGCTTTTGCCCCAGCCATCCCTTCAGGCCCCAGATTCCCCATTTCTAGGCGCCTTTCCCACCAGGGCCACGTGGCTCTTCACAGTGCAAGCCATTTTTCAGGCTGTTGTCAGTTGCCCAAGAGGCTGCTTCCAGGCCCTCCAAGGGTCAGCCTCCTGACAGTCCATTTCCATACCCTGTGTCATCCTTTTTATTTCTGCATTACCAGAGGGTGTGGTATCACATGGTGGTTTTAAGTTGGCATTACCTAAAGTGTAATAAAGTGGGAATTTTTTTGTGTGTTTTGGGGCCATTTGGATATCCTCTCTTTACACAGTGAGTCTTCTCCCCATTTTTCTATTGAGAATTCTGTATTTTTTCATACTGATTTGTAGGAATCCTTTGTACCTGCTAGATACAAATCTTTCAGATAGATGTCTTGCAAGTATCTTCCCCCTTTCTGAGTTACTTTTCTCTATGTTAATGATGTCTTTGGGGATCCCTGGGTGGCGCAGCGGTTTAGCGCCTGCCTTTGGCCCAGGGCGTGATCCTGGAGACCTGGGATCGAATCCCACGTCGGGCTCCCGGTGCATGGAGCCTGCTTCTCCCTCTGCCTGTATCTCTGCCTCTCTCTTTCTCTCTCTGTGACTATCATAAATAAATAAAAAAAATAAAAAAAAATTATGTCTTTGGATGAACAAAAGTTGTAAATTGTAATATATTCTAATTTATCATTTTCCCCTTTAGATTAGTGTTTTTCTGTGCTCTGTTTAAGAAATATCCCCTCTCAAAAAAAAAAAAGGAAAAAAAAGAAATCTCCCCTCTCCAAGATCTTTCACTTTTATGTCTACAATCGATCTCAAACTGTTTTTGTGAACGGTGTGATAAGAGTCAAGATTTGTTTTTTCCATATGAATACTGAGTTGACCAGACACTGCTTATTGAAAAGACCATCATTCCCCATGAATTAAATGTTTCTATCAAAAATGTCATGTGTCGTTGGCTAGAGCCAGTCAATTGGCCTTACCTAGCTTCAGAGGTCAGGTAGTAAGTATTATCATTCCCTGAGCCTGGAAGAAGGAAATTCTGAGTACCGGTGAGCACTATATCACCCATCAAAGAGTGTAACTTGAGTAATGGGTAAAAGATCAGCTGAGTTAGGCCAAAGAAAGTAGAGAAAAGGTAATGAGGAACATAAGAAAAATGAATGACAATAGAGTACCCCCCAAAGATTAACAATAAAATGGGAGAGAGAATAAGTAAATAGTATTTGGAATGAAAAATATAGACACAGTAGTGATCTAAAGAAATATCAGGGAGCACATTAACTTTATGCCAGTGCATTTTCAAACCTGGATGAAATGTATTATTTCATGGAATGTATAACTCATCAACACTGACTGAAATACAGTAGAAAACCTAAACAGACATAGAAACAAGAAGTAGATCGAATCAATAGTTTGAAAAGAATCTTTCCACAAGAATAGCATGAGGCTGAAATGGTTCTGAGGCAGATACTACCTTTAAGGAATACATACCTTTAAGGAGTACATAATCTACTAAACATTAAATATTTATTGTGTGCTTATGTTATACCTAGCACTGTTCTAGGCCTTTTAGGATATATTGGCAAATCGAACAAAGATTTCTTCCCTCAGAGTACTCAAGTAGAGCAACAGGCAGAGGCAGAGGGAGAGAAGGAGAGACAGGCTCCCCGCTGAACAGAGAGCCCAAGTGGGGCTTGATCCCATGGCCCTGGGATCACGACCTGAGCCTAAGGCAGCCACTTAACCAACTAAGCCACCCAGGTTGCCCCTATTTCAGGATTTAGAACAAAGAACTCAGAATCTGACTTAGGTTCTGCATGGATTGCTCCTGGGTGAAGAATAGACTGGATGGGGGCAGTAGTATGTGTCAGGAGATCTTTAGAAAGCTACAAAAGTAATCCAAGTGGAAGAAATTTCTCA
This sequence comes from Vulpes lagopus, assembly GCF_018345385.1. NCBI lineage: Eukaryota > Metazoa > Chordata > Mammalia > Carnivora > Canidae > Vulpes > Vulpes lagopus. The sequence goes on from NC_054828.1 coordinate 39,198,778, forward strand.
GATCAAGTGTAGCAATGGAGGTGGGCAGTGGATATAGTATGATGGTATAGCTAGCATGGTTTCATGATGAATTGGGTAGGGGAAATAAGAAAAAGAAGTCAAGGATGACTCCCTGGATTTTGACCCGAACAGTTGGTGAGATGGAGTTGCCAGAAGGAGAGACAGGGAAGGTTGTGATGGAGCAAATCTCTATGGGAGAATCAGAAGGTTACTTTTAGATGAGCTAAATTTAAAATTACTATTGGACAACAGAGTTAAGACAGTAGGCATTGGGAATTTGGAGCCCAGAAGAGGTCTGGGACAGGGATACATATTTGCGAATAATCAACATACATGATATTTAAAGCCAGAGAGCTGGATGAAATCACCAAGGGTGTGAGTATTGACAGACTGAGCCCCGAGGCTTCCAAAATTACCAAGTCAAGGAGAATAAGAAGACCAAGGAGAGACCAGTAAAGTAGGAGGGAATATGAGAGTGTGCAATGTACTGGCAGCCAGATGTGGAAGGGAAAGTGCTCACCTGGGTGACATGGTGCTGACAGGTAAAGTAAAATGAAGTCTGAGAACTCATTATTGGGTTTTACAACAAAAAGAGTTACTGGTGACTCAGAGCACTTCCAGTGGAGTGGTGGGGGTTGGAATGGGGTTTGAAAGGAATGAGAGGAAAGAAATTGGAGACAGTGAATATTGACAATTTTTTTTTTGAGGAATTTGCTCCAAAAGGAAATAAATGGGGTCATCATTTGACAAGAACAGTTTTGGAAGAGTGGGAGGGTGACAGCTCAGCTATAATGGGTTTAAGAGGAAATGGGAAGGGAGAAGAAGGAGAAAGTTAAAGCAGCAAGTATTCACTACTCTTGAGGAGTTTTATTTCAGAGAAGTGGGATGATGGCTGGTGGAGAAAGTGGATCAAAGAAAATGATTTTAAAATGGGACAAAAAGAAGTATGTGTACATGCTGATGTCAGTGATTCAGCAGGGAGGAAAAATTCATGATGTAAGAGAGAGGAAGGAGAATCAGTGGATGGATGTCTTGAATAGATAAGAGCGGATGGAATCTGGTGCCTTGGGTGGAGGAGGGGGCTGAAAGCATGCCAAGTTCACTCGTGTGAACCAGCAGGATGGTAAAGGATGACGATATGTATGCTGGTCAGTGGGTTGAAGTGGTGGTATCTATGAAATTCTCTTCTGATTGCTTCAGTGTTCCCAGTAAAGTAGAAAGCAAGATTGCCAAGTGAGTATGAGGCAAGAGGCAGTGGGACTCTGAGGAGAGATCAACAAGGTCATGAATTTGAAGTGAGGCTCTTCAGCCTTATTGTGAATTTTTCTTCAGCCACAGTCAGTGTAAAGGCACAGCATGAGTAAGCAGAGTCAGATTTAGAGCTGAAGCAAGATGGGCAAGAGAATGATGATCATAATCGATCTTAGAATTTAAGCCTGGAGGAGTAGAGGACATACAGGGATGAGGGGCAGTGAAAAGGTGGCCTGATCCATACACTGGAAGACCCAGGGAATTGAAGGTCACTGGGGCCAAGAACCAGAGCGAGCTAGAAGGATGCCATAGCAGTCTGGGAGCGGACTGCAAAGGGTGGGTCAGAATCTTCCTCCTCCTCAGAGGGGGGCTGAGATGAGGCAGACTGGGGGTGAGGCCATTCCGGGGAGGAGGTCAATGAATCAGGAGGCCAGGGTGGGAAGGATCACTGATGTCTCTATTGAGAACACTGAAAGCTAAAAGTTCAGAGCAGTGAGAATGAGCCAGGAGCCAAAATCATTAAGAAATGCGGGGGGATGAAGTAGGAGGGGCCTGAATGCAGGACATTAGGCCATCTAGACTGAGGTCAGGACATTTTAAAGCTCATTCTGTATTCTAGGGCCATGGTTAATGATACAGTAATGCCACCCTTAGCTGAAATCAGTTTGTGGGAAAGTAGGCACCTTTAAAATTGCATATTAACATCACAGACCCTGTATTTTACTGTTTTTCTTTTTTCTCAAAGTGCCTAGACGACAGTTACACATACATTAGCTGGTCAAAAATAAGGAAAGTATATGTTATTTTTTTAAATCGGAAACTGAGAGGTGATAAAACTGAGTTTAGTGTGAAATGTAATTTTCTCTCTGGGGTCTTTCATTCTGTTTGTGTCCTAGACAGACCAGAAACTATTGAAAAGAACAAAATAAGGTCTTAAGTTGGGGCTTAAAACATTCTGGGGAGACACACACACACACACACACACACACACACACTTTTTTTTAAAAGGGGGAATAAAGAGAGATGATGGAAAACATTTGAGCCATCTAGTCAACCAGAGAAAGCGATGTGAACAGAGAGGAAGAGGGAGCGGGGAGGGATAGAAAGAGAAAGAAAAAAAGGAAGGAAGAAGAGAAAAGAAAAATGAGGAAAGAAGGAAGGAGGGCTTCTCAGGAGAAGTGCAGTGTGGTCACAGATCTTCACACTGTAGAACTGTGGCATGTTTAAATTCCTGGGAAACAGAAAAAGCATACTTTTTCAATGGATAAACCTAATATAAGGTGTGTGCCTAGGGGATGATGAGAAAGAGGCTTTACATGATTAAAAGTAGCTTCACAGTGGCAGTCATCTCTCTGTGGCCTCTTAGAAAAAGTATATAAATAGAAGTAGAGTGAAAATATTTTAGTTACCAGAATGTGGGTAATGATTTACTCCAGAAAAGTCAATAATTGTGATTTAATCATTTTCTAGTAATGCAGCACTCAGAGCAAATATGCATGACGATGCTTGATGAATCTGTGAGGTTGAAGGTCTGTGTCGGGTGCTGGCCAGGCAGACAGGCCCCAGGGTCTGACCAAGGTCAGCCCAGGAGTATACAGAGCCATTATAAAATTGGAAAAATATAGTATAAAACATCACATCAAATACGTTTGCAATCTCTAAACGTTAAACATAATTATTGTGTGATTGCAATACAATTAATGGTTAAAAATAAAGAAGTTGGTATTCTAGCAAATCAATAAATTTATGAAAATTTGAAATATTGCGGGATCTTTTAAAACATAGCGTGACCTTAAAAAACAAAGTGCATCAATGGTGTCATCATTACAAGAGCATATTTTTTTGCGCAAATTCTTCCAGCTGCTTTAAAAACTCTTTTATCTCTACAGTAGATACAGAATGGTAAATAGAATTTTGTTCTAAGTGAGTTCTTCTCAGCTGTCATTTTTAAATCTCTTTTTGATCTTTTTTTTCTTTAGAAACAACAATATTTTTGTGTTTTGGTGCATTACATCCTCACTGAACCCTGTGAACTAGGTACTATCATTTAGCCCCATTTTATAGATAGGAAAACTGAGGTGCAGAAATAATAAGTAATTTGCTCGAGGACACATAGTAAATGACAAAGTCAAGGTATGAATCCAGGCACTCAGACTCCACAACTCTTCCTCCTAAACACTGCAGGGTACACTCTGACCCTTTCTCCGCCTCAATTTTCTTCTAGTGGTTGTGACAGTTAACGATATGGAGCTCAGGCAGGGGAGGCATTGATTCTGTCTTTGTTTCTGTATTGCTTGATTTGTTATAAAGAACATGAATTATTCATATATTTTTATAATCAAGAAAAAACAATTGAGGAGTGCCTGAATGGCTCAGGTGGTTGAGCAACATACTCTTGATTTTGGCTCTGGTCATGATCTCAGGGTTGTGAGACCAAGCCCCCCCTGTTGGCTCCATGCTGGGCATGCTGCCTGCTTGAGATTCTCTTTCTACCCAGTGCACCTGAGTGGCTCCGTGGTTGAGCATCTGCCTTTAGCTCAGGTCATGATCCTGAGGTCCTGGGATCAAGTCCCGCATTAGGCTCCCCTTAGGGAGCCTGCTTCTCCCTCTGCCTATGTCTCTGCCTCTCTCTGTGTCTCTCATGAATAAATAAATCTTTAAAAAAAATAGATATTCTCTCTACCTCTCTGTCCCCCCCCACCTCTCTCTCTCTCTCTCTTTCTCTCTCATAGATAGATGATAGATAGATAGATAGATAGATAGATAGATAGATAGATAAATTCTAAGGCCTATAAGAGTACCTGGCTCTAACAGAGAGGCATCTAATAAAGTCGCTGCCATTATGTCTGAAAGCAAAGTCCTAGAGTTTCCATCTGATTTACTAGGGATTTATTACCTCTGGGAGCTGGGTTATGAAGGGAAGAAATAAGATATGCCAATAGGCAGAGAAGAATTCAGGTTAGAGGTTTGTATTTTCCAATGGGAAGGGCTTGTATATCCTAAAGAGAGGGGTGGGAGGGAGAGCAAATCGTTTTAGGTGAGTGTGAAAACCGATGGAGTTAAGTCCCAAGGAACAGGCCAGAAGGAGGGATGGTCCTAGAACCTTGGATAAAATAACTTACCTTAAAAAGGTTCATATGACTTAACTGTTAGTAGATAAGCCCCATTTTATGAGCTCACCAAGGTAACAAAAATAACAAGATCGTTTTGGAAAATGAGACGAGAATGAAAAGCACTCTATGGTTTTATTTATCTGCCTGGTTCTGGGCAATGTGGGAACAGGTTTTCTGAAGAGGAGCCAACAGTTTATTTTTCCATTTGTGGGTTACAATGGTAAAATGATTGTTGGCAAAGGAACATCTTTTCAAGCGGCTTCCCTTGGTGTAGGTCAGGGGGGCAACAAGAGGAGGTATTTCTGCAGCTGGGAGAAAGGTTCAGAACTGTCTTTCTGGAATGGGCTCTCATTTCAGAGTCTAAAATAGATTTGAAATACTGTGCTATTTGGGAATTGGGGCCTATTGCTTCTAAGCACATCTGTTGGTAGCTGTTGAAATTCAAATAAATTCAAATAAGGTCCAAGTAATGCTCATATTACTTACCGATTTCAAGGAGCATTTAAAAAATACACATCCAGAAAACCTACACTAGTCACTGACAATACTGAAGACACAATATGGAAAGCCTTGATTTCCTGCCAGCTGTAGTTATTTTGAGCCTGAGCCATAACATTTAATTCTTTAAAACACCCCTTTCTCCCTGCCTGAACTTTCCGACTGAGATTCATTTTCATTTTCAAAAGTTTAAATATGAACTCCGTCACATAGTCCTATATTTCGGTTTTGATCATTCTGCAGCCTTCAGTAGTTGAAATGAGGTTGATGGACTATTAAAGTCAGAAAGCCAGGATTGAACAGATGCATTTCCCTCTGTCTTTTCTTTAGTTTTAGTAAATGAAAGTTTTCATTTGGGTGTTGTGCTTAAAAGAACTTGGTATACCTATTTATTTACACACGATTACATTTTAGAAAGAAAGGGCATCTTTAAAAAGGCAATGACAGGGGGCACCTGGGTGGCTCAGTTGGTTAGCCTTCTGCCTTTGGCTCAGGACGTGATCTCAGGGTCCTGGTATTGGCCCGTATCAGGCTCCCCAGGAGCGATCAGTGGTGTATTATTATTTCCATCTTATAAATGAAGATATTGAAAGATTAAAAATAAGCAATTTGCTTAACATCACACAACCAAGTCAGGATTTAAACCCATGTCTGTTATTCCTGGTTATTAACTCCTAAATTATGTCTGTTATATGTGATGTAGCAAAGGAGAAGATGAAAGACCATAAAAAGAAATTGAAATGTATTAGGAATTGTAAGAAATAAATTAAGGTATAAATGATGAAGACATTTATCTAAAGCCAAGCAAACTTTTAAAACAAGTATTATGGTAAAAATAAAGCATCGGGAAAGGGGAAAACAAACAGGATACCACCAGCCCAGAAAAAGGCTTCAAAGACAAAGGTGTGGCAAAAATCAAATACACTTGTTTCTCAAGGTGTGTTCCTTGCATTCTCTGGTGTCTTTTGGAAACATTGGGGTCTATGTAAGGTTTTGGCACAGTGAAAGATCCTTCCTTTACGAAAGCTAATAACTCGCCATTTGACACTGATATTCCTATTTTCTTCTCTTCACTTTCCTCTAAAATACCATAAGTGTGGGGGCACCTAGGGGGCTCAGTCAGTTAAGTGTCTGCCTTCAGCTCAGGTCATGCATGATCTTGGGGTTCTAGGATTGAGCCCTCATCAGGCTCCCTGCTCACCCCTTCCCCTCACTTGTGCTCCCTGTCTCTCAAATAAATAAAAGCTTTTAAAAAATAATAAATATGACAGATGCTGAAAAATACTTTGGGTGTTAGAGTCCATAATGTTTAACGACTAGTATTGTTCAATGGTATAGCTGGTTCCTCCTTCCTCTCCAGATATATATGCAGAAAAACTATTATCCATGATTCCACTATTCTATGTCATTAGTGACTTTCTTTTTTGTCTTCTTCAGTATACACAGTAAGAGGAATTATTACTGGCTCCCTTCCACCATTAAATAAGAACAGTTTTTTCCAGTTTTTGCAATTATTAACTCTAATACCTATATCATAGTTAAGTTGATATACTACAATTATATTGGGCATTTTACTTGTTTCCAGTTTTTACTGTTATAAATGTACAAGAATGTTATATAATGATAATGCAAATATATTATTTACTTGATTATATATTACATACTTAATATATATAATTTACATACATTTCTTCATAAGTGAATTGTATGTTTGTATCCTTTGACCATTTCTTGAGGTTTTATTTTTTATTTTTTCTAAAGATTTTATTTATTTATTCATGAGAGACACAGAGAGAGGCGGGGGGGCAGAGACACAGGCAGAGGGAGAAGCAGGCTCCATGCAGGGAGCCCAATGCAGGACTCGATCCCGGATCTCCAGGATCACGCCCTGGGCTGAAGGCAGCACTAAACTGCTGAGCCATCCAGGCTGCACCTTCTTGAGGTTTTAATATTTTTGTAGGTTTAAATAAATTCTGCATGTGTTATATATACCAGCTTCTTTTTTATTATAATCCATACCAATGTTTCCCAATTGTGTTTCTTTTAATTTCGGGAGTTTTTTTATGTTAGTCATTTTCTTGCTTTTTTGGGAGCCATTTATTTTTTTCCTTTGCTGTAAGCTTTTCAAAGATACTATCCCTCTAAAGATTCATAAATATCTGATTCTTTTTTCTCTAGCTTTGCAAAGAGTTAAATATTTCATTAGGGGCTTACTCTGGTATGTAGTATGAGAGCTGATCCAAATCATATTTTGTTTTGTGTTTGTTAGCCAGTTATCTTGGGAGCTAATAAAGTATAATTAGGCAATTATTAAATAATTATTTCCCCTAATTTTATGATATATGTAAATTATCTCTCTGATCCACACTGCCTGGGTTACTTATTTATTCATTTATTTATTTTCAAAGATTTATTTATTTGGAGAGGGAGAAGGAGAGAGAAACTCATGCAGACTCCACACTGAATGCAGAGCCTGCTGTGGGGCTCTATCCCACAAGCCTGAGATCATGACCTGAGCTGAAGCCAAAAGTCAGGTGCTTAACTGACTAAGCCACTCAAGCGCCCCCTTTTTAATAATTAATATGCTTTGTTTTAGGATTTCCTAGGAACTAGTTCAGCGTTATACTCATGGTTTCATTGTTAGTTTAGAACTTTAATATTTAACAAATAGTAAATAACTGTACTTGTTGAAGTTTGTTTTCCTATATGATACCATAGTATATATCTCAATTTGTTTATCTTGTTTTGTTTATTCCAATACAGCTTTGTAGTTTTCTTTACATATGGTCCATAAAATTCTTTGTAATTCTCTTTATAAATATTATAGACAATTCTGAGTTTATCCTCCCTCCTGTTTGTTTTGTTTCACTTTGCTATTCTGAATAGAATTTCTTCCCTTTTTATTATATTTTTGAGCTTATACTTAACCATCGTAAAAAAAGCTCCTACTTATGGTAACTTCATTATAAACCCAGTCACTTTAATAAATGCATATAGGCTAATAAGTTTAAACAGATTCTTAGGATTTCTAGATCTGCAGTGCTTTCTGCAAATAATCATAGTTTTATGTCACTCTTTAATATATCACATTCCATCGGTGCAAAATGAGTACCCACTAAATGAAGTCACCATTACTTGCATATTGAAAAGAACAACAGGCTTGAGAGTCAGGAAATTTGAATCCCACTTTCATATCCTCAACTGAGAAAGCCACCTATGAAGCACTTTGGATGAGGCATCCTGCTAGGCACTTGATGTGCACCATCTTGCCCAAGGCTTAGAATAAGCCTACAGAGAGAGAGAGAGAGAGAGAGAGAGAGAGAGAGAGAGAGAATCACTAAATATCATAAGTGAGGAAAGTAAAGTTGAGCAAGTGCAGTGGGCCAAGGCTGGCCCATGCTAGGCCCAAAGAAGCAGTAAAAAATGGAGCACCCTCATGCCCAACTGTGGCAATATGAAAGGCCGTGAGCCCACAGCCTGGAGTCAGTGACCTGGCAGGTTTATCACTCCCTGGGGGCTGCATTGACCACTGAACTTTAGCCAACGTTCTGTGAGGAAGTCAGGAGAAATATAGAAGCTGCACCAGCTCGCTTTCATCCTTATCTTGTAAATACACTTCATACTTCCTGCCTCTGGGTCACAGTAAGTCTGTGTGAAACAGTCCTGTAGGAAGTCTGTGTTCCCTTTCTCAGCCAGTCTTCCAACCCACGTCAACCCTTCAAGGCCTGGCTTAGCTCATTGGGTTAAGTAATTTGTCCAAAATCATATAAATAGTGAGTGATGGAATAAGTGACTTGCTCGATACCAAATGGTTTCTCCATTCTCCCAGTGATGTCTACACTGGTGATATGGTTCGGGCAATTCATGTCACCTCTCTGTACTGTGATTCCTCATCTGTACAATGAAAAAGTCAGATAAATGGTTCAGTTTTGACAGGCTGGATAGCAACTCTGCTGTTAAATACATGTTATATACTTATTTTCTTCGAGATTGCAAATTTCTCCAAGTCAGAGACTGTACTTTCCATAATCTTGAATCACTCCTATTGCTTTGCATGAACAAGTGTCAAGTGAATATTGAGCAGAATGAATCAATCAAAGAAAATAGGGCTTTCCTCACAAGACATTTTCAATGCTAGGACACAGGGGCCCCTAAAATATTTCACATTTCAACTCTGGAGTCTTATTTTATAAAGACTACATTTGTCAAGAGCCTATCACGAGAAGATGCTTATTTAGCAAGGGTCAGCTTGTCTTCATCTGAAAAGAACAAAGAATTGAGCTTAGGGACAGGAAGTCTGGGAAGAATCAAGGTGGGAGCTGTGGTAGGTAGACTTTAATAAAGCTGTTTGGGCTCTTTCTATCTCTGCAGTCACACAGGTTATTTTTGGCATAAAAACAGGAATTTGCAGCATGCACAAGTGGCTGGCTTTGTCTCCTGAGCTTCACAAAGACAAGCATCATATCAAGACAATAAAATTATTGTTCTCTAAAACCAAAAGACAGATCTGGGAAAAATTAAACATTTTTTGTTGAAGATTACTTAGCATGTCAAACAATTTTTAACTAACTTTTGATAAAAAAGGAAGCCCAGGGAGGAAGCTCTGTTTGCCATAATGAGTCAAACTGTTTTTTTAATGAGCCGCAGCGTCTACAGGACAAGAAAATATTACATAAAACCAAGAAGAGCTTGGCCTAATGTGATTACAAAGGAGAAGGATGCGAACCACAGTGGCAAGTTGGTGCTGCCACGGTAAACACCCACGGGGTGCTTTCCTTATCCTTTATTTCCTTACTCTTTATTATCCAAAACATCTGCATTCGATTGCACCCTGAGAGACAGGCAATAAATTCACATGTCTTTCCTTTCAGGATTTTGTTGTTGTTTTTTTGACCACTTTGTAACAGTGCTTAGTGTTATTGTCCCAGAATTGGAAACAGTAAACATCATGTTAATTAAATTTCGGTAATAACTTATTCATAGCATAGATGTTTTTCACATGCTCAGTGTTATTTTAGTTTGCAAGGGAAGGCACAAGGCTCAGTCGTAGAAAATGCCATGGCAACCTGAGCTGAGGTGGTCCCGAATGCTCTAGACTGTGTTTCAGGCATCCTGGTGGTATTTTACAGTTCTGTGCAAGGTGAGGTATGAACAAAGAAGAAAGAGACCTTCTTACCTAAATAACCTTGGTCTTTAAAAAAATGCTCCAATAAAGTTTATTTTGACCTTGAGTTAAAATGCTCCAGCTCCACTGGCTGACTATAATGGGGCCGCCCCTCTGATTTATTCGAGCTACATTTCATTTCATAGAAGCCTTTAAATTATAGGAGTTCAACTATATTCTCTGAAAGAGAGCCTGTAACAATGAACCTAAATCCAAGTATACTTTTCCGGGAACATCTGACTCCTTGGACCTCCTAACCTGTCACATGTCACGCCCACCCACAGGAGCCTGAGCATTAGCTCTGTGGGACTATTGGCTAAAGATGAAAAATTTCATGTTTTCATCAGTTTTTAATTTTGAAAGGAAACTAGTGCCACTTGAATATTTCTGGCTTCTGGTATTAGAACAGGAAAGAAAACCATTTTTTAACGTTTCCCTAAAATCTTGAAAAAAATAAGGTGGAATGGGGAAATTTTCTAGTACTTTCTTTTGGCAACTGTAGAGATGTGCTTCCTGAGGGTCTCACGGGGGAGAAACCAATAGCTCAGAGAGTAGAGATCGGCATTGTATTTAACACTTCTCTAAGGAATATTAATTTCTGAGAATGATTAAGCAGATGTATAGAATCTAACATCTTAAGTGAATTCCACTTAAGTGAACTTGGAACGTCAGCATGTACTGATCTATAATGAACATCTAAGCTGTATTTGATTTGCCTAATGCTGCTGTATTTGGTAAGGACGAAGGAGGTTCCAATTTAATATAATTTCTTATTAATATTTAGTCAAACAATAAAATGCAAAATTAAGCATATCCCTATTATTTTCCTGAGCTAAATAGCTTTTAGTGTGCCTTTTCTATCCTTGTAGGGGAGATTAAAGAAATTGCCATAAAAAGTGCCCCAGGTGTACTCTATTTTTAATTTTTACTCCCTCTCTGTGCACCTTGAGTTTTCATTCTGAAATACAACTCAGTCTGTGTCTTTATAGAAAAAGTCTAGGGGCATCTGGCTTGGTTGATTAAATGTCTGCCTTCAGCTCAGGTCATGATCCCAGGGTCTTGGGATCAAGCCCTACCTTGGGCTCCCTGCTCATGGGGAGCATGCTTCTCCCTCTTCCTATACCCCCTTCTCCCCGCTTGTGCTCGCTGTCAAATAAATAAAATCTAAAAAAAAAAAAAAAAAAAGTCAAATCCCAAGCAAGTTGTACAGATCCTTCACTATCCAGCCATGGCTGCAATAACCTATTTAATCCATACGAGTCTTCTACTCAAAATGTTTGGTATTTCAGCCATCATTCTCATTTTTTTTTTAAAGATTTTATTTATTCATGAGAGACACAGAGAGGCAGAGACACAAGCAGAGGGAGAAGCAGGCTCCATGCAGGGAGCCTGATGTGGGACTTGATCCCTTGACTCCAGGATCATGACCTGGCCCTAAGGCAAGTGCTAAACCACTGAGCCACCCAGAGATCCCCATTCTCATTTGTTAATTACATTCTATATATGTTAGTCTAACATTTTTCAATATTACAAAATTTATTTTTCACACAGGGGGAAAATCATTCCTTACATTACCACGTTAGAGTTACTAAATCTTTTTTTTTTTTAAGATTTTATTTATTTATTCATGAGACAGAGAGAGAGAGGCAGAGACATAGAAGGAGAAGCAGGCTCCTCACCGGGAGCCCAATGCAGGACTCAATCCCTGGACCAGGGAGCACGACCTGAGCAGAAGGCAGACGCTCAACCACTGAGCCACCCAGGTGTCCCTGGAATTACTAAATATTGAAAAGAATTGATATCATTTGTAAAATATTAGGTAGTATCTAGCTCTGGATGTTACTACCCCCCTGCAAGAGACATTACAAATAAAATTTCAGCATTTTTTTGTAATGACCTTGATCAGAAAAGCCAAATTTTATATTTCTGTGTTCAGATTGCTCTTTCATACAGGAAAAAAAAGAGAAATTTTTTTATTCCCTTAGGCATTTTCTCAATAATCTTTAATTAATTTAAAATTAATAATACTTACTGGGGAAATTTGAAAGCACAGAAGAAAGGAAAGAAAACTATTCATATTTCAGGAGATGATTACTCTTTAACACTTTGATATATATCTTTCAAATATTTTTCTGTCTGCATATATTTTATAAAATTAATGTCATACTATATATACATTACATGTAACCTGCTTTTATAAAGCTTAACACCATATTACAACATCTTTATAAGTAAAAATTCATCTTCTATATTCCTTTGTATGAAAATATAGGAATTTATTTAATCAGTTCCTAATTATTAGATATTTAAATTACTTGAAATATTTTCTTGTATACAGTGAACATCCTTGAGGTACTAACTTTACTCAATTATTACTTTAGGATAAATTTTTGGGAGTGGAATCATGGAGTCACAATCTATTTATAAAATTAGGCAGTAAATGCAAGGTATACAAAAATTCAAAAGGAACAATAGAATATTCAGTGAGAAGTTTCCATTCTTCCTCCTGGGAAGCAGCTGCTTATGGTGGTTTCCATTTATTTTTTCAGAAATATTTTATGCATTTATAAGCCTGTATAAATCCTTTAGTGTGCCTGTTAAGAAATTAGTAAAATGATTTCAGTAGTAGAATTTGTTTTGTAGTTTTATATGCTAAATAATTACAGTACAAAACTTTCTACAATGAGGCAACATTGAATTATCTCAGTTCTGTACGATTATTTAATTCAGATTTTATTTGTATATAATATATCACTTATCAACTACCATGACATTTTTATCTTCATTAAACACTTTAAAAATTTTTTATGTGGATAAGTTTGAACATACTCAAAAGCAGAAGGAATAATATAAGGAAGCCCCAAGTGCCCAACTAGTATGCACATTTTAAGACTTAATAAACAATGCCGAGTTTTTCTCCATAAAATGTTTTTACTGATTTATACTCCTATCTGCTATATGAGATTTACACTGTCTTTAGTTTTGTATTGTTGAACTTTAGAGCTGCTATATTCAATGCTGTATGTCTATCTTTTTAAATTGTTATGTGTATCTTTTTTAACAAGAGTAACTTGGTGGTAGGAGGGAACGTGATAGGAAAAATTAGGGCCTAACTTATGCTTCCATATAGACTTATTAATCTAGTGCAGTGATGCCAGTCAACTTGGAGTAGCTTCCTGGTTCAGTGTGTTGGGATGAATCCTGAGAAACACATCTAAGACTCTGTGGGGAAAAGTACTAGAATTTAGTAGTAATGTCTACCAAAGGAAAGGGAGGAAGCAGGGAGGATTGCCGGTATCCATGCCCTGTAGTTTCCTGATTCTGCTTTAGCTTAGGTGCATAACAGCATGCTTTTGTACCATTCTTCTGTTTAGCAGCCATAAAAACAAATCTGGTTTAATGAAAAGGTGATGAGACATTCCTATTGACCTATAGATGCCCAAAGCCTGCTTTTACATTGATAATTTTTCTTGAAAGTAAGTTGCTCTTTTGAAATGAACTCACTGGTGCTGATATACATGTAAAGTGGAGTTTTGCACAATCACTAGTGGAGCAGATGTTGGGGGGGGATATTCTTAGAAGCAGGAAAGGATGACATTTGCTTTGTCATTCTTGCCTTACTGGACTCCAGGCAGGACCATGAATCTGTTAAAGTTCCCAGTGTGGTTTGTGGTCATGGAATAGAGAAGCTAATTGACCCACAATAAGTTGAACTTCAAATCTTATTTTTAATGTTACTTTATTTTTATTTTATTTTTTATTATTTATTCATGAGAGACACAGAGAGAGGGGCAGAGACACACGCAGAGGGAGAAGCAGGCTTCATGCAGGGAGCCCGATGCGGTACTCGATCCCAGGACTCCAGGATCACGCCCTGGGTGGAAGGCAGGTGCTAAACCACTGAGCCATCCAGGGATCCCTGATTTAAACTTACTGACCTAACCAGTCACAACAAAAGTATATTTAAAAAATATCAAGTATATCAAGTTTTTGAGAACTACCATTTCACAAACCAATAGAATGGTAAATTTAGAAGGCATCTTAAAGATAATTGAGACAGAGCATAGGCAAACTACATTCCATAGGCCAAATCCAGCCCACTGCCTGTTTTCGTAAATCAAGTTGTATTGGAAAACAGCCAGGCCCATCTGTTTATGTAATGTCCATGGCTGCTTTTGCATTACAAGAGCAGAGTTGAGTAGTTGTGACAGACTATATGGACCACAAAACCTGAAAAGTTTACTATCCGGCCCTTTATAGAAAATGTTTGCCAACCTCTGATTCAAACCAGCCTTTTCATTTTAGAGATGTAGAGATTGGGAATCACCTAGGTTGTGTAACTTGAGAAAACAGCTGGCTGTCAGTTTGCAGAGCTACAGTCCCCTAAGGTTTCTGTGAGAGAGAACATTTTTACATCTTCTGGAAGCCCTACTCTTTCTCCTCAGGCAGGATGTCACTCCCTCCTCCACCACCTTATGTGCTTACTGCAATCAGGGCAGAATGAGAACTCTCCTGCGCTCATGCAATGCTTCATACATTCCTTGGCTATCACACTTACCATGCTGAATTCTAATCATTTGCTTTTCCCACTAGACTGTGAGTCTGTTGGGTAGAGAAACCATGCCATATTTGTCTTTGTAACCCAGATACCTAGTACAGGTGACGGAAGAGATCTCTAACTATTTGTTCATTGGTTTGTACTTGACACCGCATCCTCTTTTGTGGCTATTTGAAGATAAACTTCAACTGTTGTGAAGATGAAATGCAAACATTGTGGTTTATAATTTTCTATTCCTGAGCAAGTGCCTCCCCGCCCCTAATCTTCCAGCAATAGTTGTTGTTCAGAGCCAAACACTGTAATAGGAAGGTAACAAATATCAAATCTTTTCACTGCACCTGCTGAGTAATGGCCGCAAGCCTCAGAGCCAATCTTCACCTGTATACCTGGCAAGTAGACAAGAGCCTGATGTAAGTCAAGTCATGTGTCTCTCATGAATAAATAATAAAAATGAGCAGGAGAGATGAAAGACTGCTAGAGTCAACAGTACACAACTGACTGACTATGCAGGAATGTTGAGAGTCTTTGACTCCCCAGGTTCTGTCAAGTTTCACAATGTGGGAGGAAGAGCATTTTGGGTAAGGGAGGTGTGAGTGGAGGTAGATATGGTGCAATCGAGTGGTGACAGTAGGCAGAGGAGTATATGAATCTGGAACTTTTGTATTAAATCTGGGTTTAGATGAAATCATTCAAAGAGTGGATAGAGCTTAGAGAACATAAGATTAGGAGAGGAAGCCTAAGGATCAGAAGTAAGTAAGGATTTAGCAAAGTTAAGAGGATCTCTCCCTGGGAAGGATCACCTGGAGATGTGGGAGGAAGACAAAAGTGTGGTGTCCTAGAAGCCTAGGCCTGAGAGGAGGAGAAA
The DNA here is from genome assembly GCF_018345385.1 of Vulpes lagopus. Classification (NCBI taxonomy): domain Eukaryota; kingdom Metazoa; phylum Chordata; class Mammalia; order Carnivora; family Canidae; genus Vulpes; species Vulpes lagopus. The sequence continues at coordinate 39,214,227 of NC_054828.1, forward strand.
TTGTCAAGTAAGGAAACAGCAAAAAAATGTATGATGCTTTGGATCTAGTGATACGCAGGATTCTGATAACTTTGCTGAGAACAGCTTTAGTGGAGGGTACCCTACTTAAAAGCCACTTTCTATGGGTTGAAGAGTTAATGAGGAGTAGGGAAGAGGTATTGAACAGATTTTACTCTTAAGACACAAAAGAGAAAATTGAGAGAAAAACAGAAACGAGATGGTTACTGGAAAGTGGGTTTATGTTTCATTAAATGGTTAGCATGATTGATTGATTGATTGAAGGGGATCTACCAGGTGTCAGGATCATAGGGTGAAAGTGTTTGTTTATTTTTTTTTTCAAGCGCACGGGGGTTTATTAGCAAGCTCGAGCTTGGGTCCAAGTATACCTGACACAGTGGAGCAGGGACTTGGACTGGGGGAAAGTGTTTAAAAGTCAAGTGGAAAAGGAGACATCACCAAGAGGGAGAGGAATTTATCTCTCTGAGCCCAGGTCTCTTCATATGTAAATAGAAATAATATCTTACTGAGAGAGAAGTTGGAGGTTTAAATGAAATAACATAACCAAAAACATTTAAAAAATAGAGCACTTTTCTAAAGTACATTACTCTCTGTTATTGACTCCAGTTTATTACCTCGACTCAATGACTGATTAGTCTCTGTTGCAGTGACTTAGTATTAGAATCTAATTATAATTAACCTTGTCACTGCAGCTCAGAAATCAGGGCACAAGTCCCTTCTCCTGACATTTGGATATATTCTGATGCTTTGGATGCCAGATTACTTTTGCGTGTGTGTAAGAACACTTAACATGAGAGGTACCCCCTTAAATCTATTAAGTGTGTGATACAGTATTATTGATGATGGGTACAATGCTGTACGGCAGATCTCTAAAATGTATTCATCTTGCCTGAAATTTTATGGCAACTGATTAGCAACTCCCCATTCCCTACTCCCTTCAGATCCTAACAATTATCATTCTACTTTTTGATTCTATGAGTTTAGCTATATTTTAGACCCCTCATATGAATGGAATGGTGCAGTATTAGTCTGTGACTGATTCATTTCACTTAGTATAATGTACTCAAGGTCTATCCATGTTATAGGTGGCATAATTTCCTTCTTTTTAAGGCTGAGTAATATTCAGTTGTATGTGTATACCACATCTTCTTTAACCATTCATCCATCTTTCTTCATCCATTCATTTGTCAACAGACATTTAGGTTGTTTCCATATCCTGACTCCTGTGAAGAGTGCTTCAGTGAAGGTGGGAATGCTAATATCTCTTTGAGATCTCTATTTCATTCATTTAGGAGAGACACCCAGGAATGGGATTGCTAATTCCTATCCAGATACCTTATTTGATTCAGTTCATTAAATTAAGCACCATGGGCAGCCTGGGTGGTTCAGCGGTTTAGTGCAGCCTTCAGCCCAGGGTGTGATCCTGGGGACCTGGGATCGTGTCCCATGTTGGGCTCCCTGCATGGATCCTGCTTCTTCCTCTGTCTATGTCTCTGCCTCTCTCTCTCTCTCTTTCTCTCTCTCTGAATAAATAAATAAAATCTTTTTAAAAAAATTAAGCACCAAAAAAAAAAAAAAAATTAAGCACCATGTGCAAAGTAAAACAGAGGTGCTATGATAGTGCACATGGATAGGACACTGTCAGTGGATCTTATGTGGATACCAGTGTCTCAATCAATAGGCTGAGAAGTACCCTATTAGCCTAATAATGCCCAGGAAAAGTAAGAATAGGCCAAGTTTGGGGACTAGACCAAACTTCACTTTTTTAGGATTCTCCTCGGAACTAGATGGTGAAGAAATCACATAACAAAAGTCATCAGAGCTTGGGTTGGTGAGACCCGTGTGCTCAATTTTGTGTGTGTGTGTGAGATGTAGAAGTTGGTTCTAGGCTCTGGTATCCTGAAGGAAAATTAAAAAGACAAAATCAGAACCATATTCTTTTATCTTTTTATTCATGAGAGAGACAGAGAGAGAGAGAGGCAGAGGGAGAAGCAGGATCCTTGTAGGAAGCCCCATGTGGGACTCGATCCTGGAACTCCAAGATCAAGCCCTGAGCCAAAGGCAGACGCTCATTGGCTGAGCCACCCAGGCGTCCCCTTAAATGACAGTGGCTTAACTCCTGGTGAGAGAATCAGCAAGCCGACCTTGACTGTGGAACCATTTCCTGAGGAGTTAAATACAGATCCAAGTGACATAGAACCTATATGATTAATAGAACATGCTTTACCGAGTTCAGCTTTTTCCTAATTATACAAATTCAGTTTGAACAAAAATATGTCTGAACAAAAAAGAGTTATAAAAATAGTAGTTGTAGCCTACCCACTAATTATTTCCTTCTTTAGGATGAATGACTTACAACAGAAGCAAGCATCATAATTAGCAAACTTCATTACTGTTTATTTTCATTTTTTCATTTATACGTTCTTATTTCTATCCTATCTCCTTCCACAAAGGAGCTGAAGTGACTGTTGCTATTCATTTTATGTGGTTTTATTCATAATTCATTATGCAGGAGACCCCAGTTCCCTTGGAAATGAAATTCATGTTAATTTGAGTATTTTTGCCTCAAAAATTTGACTTATATAGTAAATCAAAATCTCTTATGAAAGAACAACAGAAGAATATCCAAGTTCTCCAAATCCTTCACAATTTCCTTTAGAATACAACTCTAAATCCCAAGATGAGTTACACTCCCCTGTCTGTTGGGGGTGGGGATCAGGGGCTTTAAATAAAACAACTCCAGCAATAAATGACTAGCAAATCCTACTAGCAGGGATGATGAGAAACTAAAAATCAGTGTTCATGTTGGGAATTTCAGCAGTTCCCAACCTGGCTCACAATCCTCCTTTGTGTCCTTTGCCTGCTCCGGACTTGCCTTCACTCTGTGGCAGGCAGATCACCCTGTTTCTGGTTAATTTTCAAGATCCTGGAAATTAATTCTGAACTGGAGCACAGTTCTCCCTGATTTGTTCTTAGTTCTGGTCTTGAGTCTCCACACCCACCCCCTGCCCCCTTGCCCCATATATTCCTATGAATGTCTAAGGAAAAGCACTTCCTTATAACAGAACAAAAACATTTGACTTGTTTTTAAGTGATTAACTAACTGTACTGAGTTGGTCACTCCCAGGCATAAACACCACTAGAAATGAACTTCAGCAAATGAAAACACCAGACTGGTGATAATCTTTTCTGATAGAAATCATTTAGAAGCTGGTTTGTTTTGTTTTGTTTTTTTGTTGTTGTTGTTGTTGTTTTGGTTTTGTTTTTAATAAGAAAGTAGAGGGCCCCTGGCTGGCTCAGTTGGTTGAGCATCTGCCTTGGGCTGGGGTCCTGATTCCAGGGTCCTAGGATGGAGTCCTGTGGTCAGGCTCCTTGCTCAGCTGGGAGCCTGCTTCTCTCTCTCCCTCTGCCTGCCACTCCCCTTGCTTGTGTTCTTTCTGTCAAATAAATAAATAAAATCTTAAAAAAAGAACATCATTTTGTGACTTAAGATCAGATGATGATGATTCTGTGTATGGGTATCTGCACATCAAGTTTTGTGTATACTTGAATTTCTATATGCACAGGAATGGGGTGCATACCCCCCCCTCGGACTGTACCTCAGAGGGTGGCAACATCTAAGAGTGGGGCTGCGAGGTGATGAAGGGGAGCTTTCACTTTCTGCTTCATATACTTGTATCTTGTAAATCTGAGATTTTTTTGATAAGCAGGTATTACTATTTTAATTAACAGCTTGGGAATTAAAATATTATTTCTAACAACCATTCACATATTTAAGACCACAGCATTGTGAAATAATAGCACCTCTACTGATGTGCAGTCTTTATATTTTTCAAAATGGTGTTTTCAGTTCAGTGATGTATATTTTGGGTTTTATCCTGATGAATGAATGAAAATAAATAAGAAAAAAAATTATCCAAATAACTCTTATACATAAACCCTCTGTTAACTTCATATATCTTGGCTCAGGATTCTACAATTGACCCTGGTTTTCCTTATCTCTGTGACTAGGATCATAACCTTTTACCTTTTAATACTGTTGCTTAAGATCTTGTGGACAAATCCCTCATTCAGCAGGGTTATTGAACATCTTCTCCTTGTTAGCCCCTGGGCTGGGCTCCGAGGATAGAGGTAGACAGACATGAATCTCCTTCATTTACTTTTGTTTAAAGATTTTATTTATTTATTCATGAGAGACACAGAGAGAGAGGCAGAGACACAGGCAGCGGGAGAAGCAGGCTCCATGCAGGGAGCCCCACATAGGACTCGATCCCAGGACTCCAGGATCACACCCTGGACTGAAGGCGGCACTAAACTGCTGAGCCACCTGGGCTGCCCCAAATCTCCTTCATTTACACAAGCTGACCTTTATTGCATGCTTTCCGTGCCCTAAGCCTGGTATTTAGTGCTTTATATGTATTATCTCCTTTCATCTTCATATCACTGTATATAGTAGAGGTATCATTAACCCCGTTCTACAGATGAAGACACTGAGACACAGATAAGTAATTTACCCAAGGCTGCACAGCTAGGAACTAAGGCAGTCATTTGAATCCCAGGGGACTGAATCAGGCTCCAGCTCAACAGCCTATCCTTTTAAACCACTACTCCACAGTGCCTTCCAGATCACAAAGTCAGTGTAATCTAGTAGAAGGAGTTTTAGAAGTAGATATTTATTTTTGAAATGGGAACAACTTGAATTTCCAACAATAGGATGTAAGTATGATAGCATCCGCCCATATAATGCAAGACTTGAGGGACATTTAAAAAGATGATATAGAGGGGTGCCTGGGGGCGGGGGCTTAGTCAGCTAAGCATCTGCCTTTGGCTCAGGTCATGATCCTGGGGTCCTGAGATTGAGCCCCCATATCAAGCTCCCTGCTCAGGGGGGAGTCTGCTTCTCTCTCTGATCCTCCCCCCTTCTCTCCTCAAATAAATTATCTTAAAAAAGAAAAACAAAATTGATGTAGGTATTGATCCATTGACATAAAAGCAAATTCTCTTCATATTATTAAGCAGAAAAGATTACAACAGTACTTATAGTATGATTGAACTTTGTGAAAAGTATCAGTGTGAAAAGTAGGCTACTAGGGGGTGCCTGGCTGGCTCTGTCTGTGGAGCATGTGGCTCTTGATCTTGGGGTCATGAGTTAGAGCCCCATGTAGGACATAGAGATTACTTTAAAAAATAAAAGAAACACACTTTCAAAAGTAGGCTACTACGCATTTCAGGTCAGAATATTGGGGAGCACATGCACTGCCCCTCCAACCCCGAGGTGGATAAGGCCTCTCCGGGTCTGCTCAACACGGAGCCCCAGGCAGGCCACCACCAGTCAATCCTGGGTGGCCCTTAAGATGAATCATCTTTGTCTTTTGAGTATTTGCTCTTTGATTCCACTGTCAGAATCCATTCCCCACATATTTTGCCTTGATTTCTCTGTCTCTTCCCTTACTCTCTTGTCTCAGCTGGCCTATCCTTTCTGTAGTCGTCTTGTCTCTCGACGTGTACACTGGACCCTGGTTTTCTACTGCAATTATCCCTTTCTTCCACATCATCACCTTTTGCTTTCCTGTTAGTTCACTTCCATACGAAAATATGTTCTGTTACGTACAATCCTGCTTTTAAAAGGTTTCTCTAGATCCCATGTTCCTCTCCAGCTATTGCCCTTTACAGCCCATCTCCTGGAGAAAGCTCTAGATACTGATGGCTTGTACTCCCTTCCCCTCCTAGCTCCCATTCGCCCCTCCCAGAAGGCTTTGCTCTCCACTTCTGCCCTGTAACCAGCCACATCTGGGCTCTGGGATCTCTTTCTTGCCAAATTCAGTCATCCGTTCTCCGGCCTTGTGTTACTTAAACTCCTCGCAGCCTGTGAGACTGTGGGGACTCCAGTCTGCTTGAGCTCCTTTCTTCCCCAGGATTCCGTGATGCCAGAGTCTCCTGGTTCTTCTCCTGTCTCTCACCGTGTTCTCTCAGCCTCTTCTGCTGGCAGCCACTTCTCTCCCCTGTCTCCATTCATTCCCCATGTGTTGCCATCTGGCCCCATGGTACTATCATTTGTAGGCCAACAAGTACGCAATTTTTTACCCTGGTTCAGCCTTTCCCCTAAATTCCCGATTTGTAGATACTATTGTTTACTCAAGTGTCTCAGTGGCATCTCATGCTTAACATGCACAAAAGAGAGCACTTGATTTCCTCCCTGCGGCTGGGACTGCTAGCTGCCCTCCAGGAAGCATCCTTCCCTTCTACTGTAATGCTAGTGACTTTGACTGGGCCCATGGCCACTCAGGATAAAGCCAACAATGCTTACGTTTCTGTTTTCTCTTGTAGCTGAGTTCTAGCTAATAAAATGTAATCAGAAGTATTGTGTGGTTGCTTCTAGAAAACATTCACTTTTTGTACCATATTTACAAACCATATCTTAAGACAATTTACCTTAAGACGCCAGTTCTCTTTCCCTTTGTTTGCCCTTTCTCCCATTCTGCTGCCTAGAATATAAATATGATGGTTGGAGCTCTAGTGTCCGTCTTGGCTGAGGAAGATGAGGACAGCATCCCAGAGCTAGCTGAGTGGAAACCTGAAAAGGCTCTGAGGGTCCTTGAGCTGTCACAGTGTTGCTGGACTACCTGCCTCCAGGCTCCCATGACGGAGAAGTGAAGATCTCCCTTGTTAAGCCACTGTCACTGTGCCTCGTAGCCGAATCTATTCCTGTTCAGTACATTCACCAGTGTATCCCATATTTTATCTTTTATCTATCAGAGAACAACCTTCCTTTCACATACTAGGTGATTTGGATTATTTGGAATGTCAAGGAAAACTTTTCTTATATATTAATCACTAAAATGATAAAGTTAGTAGAAAAGATGATTTGCTTTTACACAAATGTGTTCAAGAAATTTTCTAGAATATATTTGTGTCTGATGAAGATTTGTACTCTCATTTTCTCAGGTTTTTAATGAGTTCTAATAAAAACCCATTTATGCTGAGATTACACCCCTCCCCAAATGGATGATTTTCATCATCTGATATTTTGTGCTGGTTTGAATACTTTCATATGACAAGCCTGAAATAAAATACATCCATCCTGATGGATGGATGGATGGATGGATGGATGATGGATCATGTCCGAATAGAAGTTGTCTCAGGTTGGAATATTTAGGATCTTTTAAGAAGGCCAAGTTAAGTTAGTTTATGGTAAAAGTTCTATACTATAAGTTACTTGTTGAATGAATGAGTAAATAATGGTATATTTTCCTGTAATTCTTCAGCTATACAAAGTTATTGTGGTAATTTTAAAACAAGCTTACAGATTCTTTGCCTTTCCTCTCACTGAGATTGGGGCCTAATTCCTCTCCCCCTGAATATGGACAAGCCTTGGTGATTGGCTTCTATCAGAGAACGCGGCGGAGGTGACACAGAGGGTCTACGGAGACGAGGTTAGAGTAGACCGTGCAGCTTCCACTTGGCACTCTCTCTGACATGTTGCTTTTGGATTCCTGAGCTGACATGAGTGTATGAAATCTGGCTGCTCTGAAGCCACCCTGCTGGAGAGCCTGAGGAGCCCCGGCTTTTCCAGACTGTAACTGATTGAGTTTTCCCAGGATCACCTGCCACACCTTTGAGTGACTGAGCCTTCCAGTGATTCCCATCATCTGCTTTTGAGCTTTGTTCCCCATGAAGTGAGGCAGAGATGAGCTCTCTCTGCCCAAAACTTCAGATTAATAGCAGGATACATACTGTTTCAAGCCTCTAGGTTTGAGGGTAGTTTGAGTAGCAACCATGATAATGGAAACATTCCCTGACACAGCACGCTGACCTTCTATGTTGCCATGAGAGTAGTAGTGCTTGATTACCATGGAGACCATTAGGACCCTTCAGTGCATTCCCTTTCTGAATAATTCTCTGTGACAAAGGGGCATTGCAGTCACCTACCACTGTGGCCACTGGTTAGAAAGGGCTCCAGTTCTCTTACCTTTTCCAGACCTAGAGAAAACAGCAGAAATGCTGCCTTCCAAAGTGGAAACAAAATCGGCTCTTTCAAAACAAACTGTCTTAAGATGTAGTTTGTAAATATGGTACAGTAGGTGATTGGTTTTTTTCTTGTCTTTGCCCTAAAAACAAGAACAGCCTGGAATGTGTTTCAGTATAACCCAGGTGACCAGAGAATGTGCTCAGGACAGGAACAAAGAACCGTAGCCTCATTAACCTGTCTGGGGCAATGATGGGCTAAGTGAAAAGCAGCAGGTGATGGAGAGTTTGTAAAAAGGCGGTCTGCATTATCACTTGTTCAGTGTTTCCTAGGGAAGAAGGGACTCTCAGTATAGATTCTCGAGGCCGAAATCTGCCTAGCCTGGAGAAAACAACCTAATGTAATTCCATTTCAGCACACTTCCTCAGTTGAAAAATTCTTGCACAAATGGATGATCTATTTGACAAATACAGCACCCAATATAAATCAATACATGGTATTTTGTTTTATAAATTGATCTGTGAATTTGGTTAGCATTTATTTGTGCCCTTAAACTTGACCATTTCAGAGAAAGCTTTTAGGATCAATTTCCTAGACCACTGAAGACTGTTGGCGTCTCCACCAAGGTAATGATGCCTCATAGGATTCTAGAGGAAGCTGCTAATTTCTTTCTATCTGTGATCCAAGTTTCACTGTAGCAGGAAACAGTGTCTAATTAGAAGAGGCTCTCAAACATTAGTCTTCATCTGGCTGATTGCCAGGCCCAAAGAGCACTTTCTAGATCCAATGTCAGGGAGGCCAATTTCTTCCACAGTAGGACCTATCTTCTGACTTTAGCTTCGTGATTGTAACTTCTGAAACCTCAGACTTTTAGTTCTCTTTAAATGCAAGCATATCACTCTGGAGAGTGTGGGTTTATATGCCCAGTTTGAGCAGCTTCATCTAAAAGTCATTTGGAAAACTAAATAAGACAGCCATCTACTCTCTAAGAAGCTTTCGATTCAACAGAGGAAGATGTAATATAATTAATTAAATCGCATTTTGATCCTGGTGACTAGACGTTCTTTGATCATTTTATTAATGGTGTCAGAGGAACGGAGCACATCTTAGAATGCAATAGTAAAATGATGAAGAATTTTACTTTAGAGAGGGATCATTACCTGTCTCTGAGCATCTTCCATTACATTTTCTTCTCCCTTCCCCCTCTCAGCCTATAATCTGTTCTTTCCCCTTGTCACCTCCCACTAGATAAGCAACTTGAATATATGGATGATGTCCTTTTATTTGTCTAAGATTCATCAAGCTATTCATAAGATTTCTTTATGAAAAATACCACAGTGTGAAGTCCTTTAACAAGCACACACCATTTAAAATTTTTGTTATTAGGGTGACACTAATACATGCAATTTTAGTTTTTAAAATTTAGGCCAAAGTATTCATTGGGATTTAGCAATGACTGTGTTTTTACTATCAGCCAAAAATCATTGTTAGGATACATACATTTTTTTCCTTCATCTTCTATTTTGCTCTTTATTTTTGTAAAAGGAAGGAATAAACTGGCATATATCTTTATGAATACAAAAAGGAAAACATTTTTGAGAGGAAATGGCTACTTTCTGAAGCTCTTAAAACAGATTAAAATTCATTTGCAAAGAATACATTAGTGCTGAAAAATACTCAGAGTATAATATCCGAGGACCACTTACAGGTGGCCACTTATGAACTGAGACACTTCAATGACGTTCTTACATCCTATCGTGAGCCTCCCTATGAACTGAGTCACATACTTGAACTTAGATTAAAAACTCTTCTAGGGGAAAATGAGAATCTAAAAAGATTTTTTTTTAACCCTGAGAGGTTGAAAAGATAAGCCATTTCCCTAATTATGAAACATCCCAATAAAGAAAAGTTTCAGGATTTTGACTTCTTGGCAAATATTTAAAGACCTTCTGGAAGCCCCCATCTTTAGGGTTTACAACATATAGTACAATATGCTGTCACAGATGATACCCTTAAAAGACACCCCAGCAGTCTCCTTTCCATTAAAATTTTTGTTTCTCATTTTCCACCCATCAAATTTCTTGTTTTTCTAGTGGTTTCTGTGTTATTACCTGCTTCTCCGTTCTCCTTCAAACTATTCTTTAGATGGAATTTTGCACAACTTATTTTCAGTGACTGTCAGGGAGATGCTTCATGAATTGTCTTTAAAGCCTATGCACACACCTCTCTGTGAGGCTTCCACTGGACCGGCATTGGCCTCCCCTGGGAGAGCTGGTGCTCCTCCACAGCAGCCCCAGGAAAGCGGTGGGGGTGGGAGGTGCTCTCACCCAGCTCAAAGTCACTGCTGTGCCCAGCTACCCTCCGCTCAGGGAACCCACCCAGCCCCAAGCTTCCCATCCCCTGGGGCCAAGGCTAAGAGCTCTTAGTACCCAAGTTTGAGCCATTAGCAGACTGGCAGCCAGCTCCAGAGACTGTTGCCCTAAAGATACATGTCTTTATGGCCTTGGAACATCACATGCCTCACTTTAATGGAAAAAGTATCTAGTAAAGTCGATTGTAAAGCAAAACTCCATAAAGAAATCTCTACCCTCTTTTCCAATAATTTCCTTTATAAAATCAAGGAAATAGTATTAGCAAGGAAAAAGAAACCCTGTTTTATGTGTTTATACTTCACTGTGTTCCCATATGATTTAAAGTGATTTGTCACAATATGTAAAATTATAATGAGAGCATGTACATTTAAGAATGAAAGAGGACCAAAAAAACCAAGATGGGGACCTAAAATAGGGCCGGGAACAAGGCTTTAAAAAATGTATAAAATAATGACCTCTGCTCTGAGTGGGTCAGTGTTTGCCTCTTAACTATCTAGTAGCCCTCTATCAGCTAATGACATCACCCCAAAAACTCAGTTTGCTGGTGAGCATTTTTGGGGGAGAAAGGAGATGGAAACGTCAGGGTGAGGGGTGAAAATACAGGGGAGACTGGGCAACTCGCTTTTCATTTGGCTTCACATAGGAGTAGATTTTAACATATCTGGAAGAGAAAATGCCCTAGACTGTGTGTTGTTAAAACAATCCTCCTCAAATATTGTTCTTCTGGGACAAAGCACTCGTACATATTGGAAGGCACTGAATTCATAATCAAGGCAGGCTTGCTTGCCAAGAACAGAACCTTAAAGATGTATAAAGCTCCTCTGTGTGTCTCCTCACCCTCAGAGGCAGACAGCTCAAAAGATTGATCTATTCTTGCTGTCTGCATGTCTTCACTGCCTCCTCACTCCAAAAGCATTTTAATCTGGCTTCCACCCCTACCACGTCACTGAAGCTAATCCTGCTAAGGTCCCCAAAGCACTTTTCGGCTCATATTTTACTTAGGTCTCAGCAGCATCTGGAAGTTGACTTCTCTCCCTTCTTAAAATATTCTGTACCCTTAGGTTTCCTTAATCCCACATTTTTTTGGTATCTCCCCATTCTCTGGTCATTCCGCCTTCCTGTCCTTTGCCTGCTTCTCCTTTTCTACCTGACTCTTCAATGTCGGTAGGTTCCTTGGAATTCTGTCCTCATGCTGAGAAGAAGTCTAGCTCTGAAAGAGCCCACAGAAGTATTGCTATTATACAAACCAGTAAAAACATATGTCTAATCTTCTGTATCCCATAATGTAGAAATTCATCAAGTTCTTGTTCACTGAATAATAGTAATGGTAGACACAGGACATTGCCTTGCTTAGTCGCAGGTTCCTAACTCCTCATCGTGCCTTTTCCTTATTGCCAAGAAGAGGTAGGAACCGTGTTTTTCTGACTCCCTTGCAGCTAGAGTCTCAAATGTGATGTAGGTTTCATCCATCAGAGGTCCTCATGTGAAATTTGAATTTGAAACTGGTCTGGGTGGAAATAGAAGCAGAAGTGCCTGAGTCATCCATTTAGCTGGTGTGAGAATCTAGGAGATTCTGGAACCAAAAATCCTGGTGGGATATCTGATGCCTGGAACGCAGTTAGTGTAGCACCTTCATCAATACAGTGATTTTGGTGACAGTCTCCTGATGCCCAGCAGCTCCCCCCATGGGCTTGTCACACAGAAAATTGTTCAAGGCTTAGCAATGGAGATTAGGGAGTGTCTTTCAGGGAAGTTCTGAGTATTGTCTAGGGGAACTTTAAGGAATTTTCTGAATCTATACAGATGTGGACCTTTGATTATCTACTAACTAGGCTATTTTACTACTCTAAGGAAGAAATTTACTTGTAGCAAACCAAAGAAATGCAAATACTTCTTGTTCATAGCAAAGCAAATTACTTTTTTTCTGGTAGATATAGAATTGACTTTTGCCGTAAAGAAAAGATTATCCCAAACATATTTTTTATTGCTCTAAAACTACCCTCATATGGGAGCCTCTAGTCATATGTGGTAATTGAGCACCTGTAAGGTGGCAAGTTTGAATTGAGATATGTTTTAAATATAAAATACACTTCAGAATTTAAAGTCTCAATATAAAAATATATGTAAAAGATCTCACCTTATTCATCAATTATATTGATTATAAGAGTAATATTTTGGATATATTGGACTAAAAAATATACTTTCAAAATTAATTTCACCATTTTTACTTTAGTATGGCTCCTAGAGGATGCTCAATGACAGCACTGTTGGATGTTCCTACCCTATAGAATTTCAACCAGTTTTGCTTCCATTAGCCCATTGAATTCAGCATACCTGATTGTGTGTGTGTATATACACACACATATATGCACATATGTGTCTCTGAATTCTCTTTTGAACCAGAACATCTTCCAGGTTCTGTCATTAATTTTTTTTTTAATTTTCTTTTTTTTTTATTTATTTATGACAGTCACAGAGAGAGAGAGAGAGAGAGAGGCAGAGACATAGGCAGAGGGAGAAGCAGGCTCCATGCACCGGGAGCCCGACGTGGGATTCGATCCCGGGTCTCCAGGATCGCGCCCTGGGCCAAAGGCAGGCGCCAAACCGCTGCGCCACCCAGGGATCCCGGTTCTGTCATTAATTAATGCAGTGAATAGAATCCTTTGACACAAGTCGCTTTATATTTGCAGGAGAACCACCGTTTTTAACATTTTATACTTTACCAACCAGTTTTACAGAATTGCTCCAACAAGCCCCATCTATGACACAGTATATTAACTAATGGAATTTAAATAAAAACATATAAAAAAATAAATAAATAAATAAATAAATAAATAAATAAAAACATATAAAAGGAAATGAAGAGGTGATATGTACCAAAGAAAACATTTCAAATACATACTTCCAACAATGTTCATATTTTAAAAATATATTAAAATATAATGTACTACTCATAATGTTAAAAAAAAAAAAAGCCCCATCTAAATATGTTTCTCCCGCCCTCATAGTGATTTTGTAAAGACCTAATTCCCCACACTAAATTCCTTTGTAAAATAGCTACGGTGGTTTCCATGACCTGCTACAGCACCCTGGCTGATCCAATAGCTAAAAATGGAGTGTTTACTATGTTCTGCATGCTGTCTTAAACACTTTCCAGATTATCTCATTGAATCTTCAGTAACAACTCTTAGGCAGGCAGCACACTGTCCATTTCACAGATGAGGCACTGAGTGTTTAAGAAGCTCGCCCAGAGTGACTAGTGGGGAAGTGGTGGCTGACTCGCACTCAAGCAGAATTGATCCCAGAGTCCACTTCCATTACCACTGCTACTCTTTTCCTCCCCACCCCCCCAAAAAAACCCACAAAAAAACAGAAAGGAGAGGGTATATGTCACTTTGTTGACCTCAAAACCATGGTATGGAGGAGAAGCCAGGGATTCCAGTCATGCCTTCACTATTTCTGCCTCTTCTGCTCCCAGGCCCTGTGATCCAGTTGTCTGGCTTTCAGAATCCTGGGCAGAGCTCGTGCCTGGGTAGTTCTAGACTCTCCCAACTGAGGAGGTCAATGACCTTCTAGACTCTCCCAGTTGAGGAGGTGAATGACATGCCCTTTCCCACTACAGCTGAGCAGGAACCTAACAGGTTTCCCCAGTGGATTGCACTAGAAGTATGTGACAGTGTCACAGAGCTTGCTGAAGAGGCTCTCTACCATCCTCGGCAAAGACAGAACAATTACCCTGGAATAACTGCTGTTGAGGGCTCACTGTGTGTCAGATGTTGCACTGGGCAGTTTCTAATCATTTTTTAAAATTCATTCAGCAAGGTGAGGGTTATCCCCATTTTAAAGAGGAGCAATCTGGTTTCAGGTTAATTATGGAAGTGCTGGGATTCCCTTGAAAAATCACTTAACTCTTCACTGCTCATGTGACAGAAATTTTAGACCTGATAGTTGACATTTAATGCCGGAGTTCCAACCCTCTAGACAGTTGGAAATCCGTGTATGACTTTGGATTCCCCAAAATCTTAACTGTAAAATCTCCGCTATTGACTGGAAGGAAGCCTTACTGATAATACAAACAGTTAACACATATTTTCCATGTTAGATTATATATTTTTAAAAAAAGATTTAGAGAGAGCATGAGAGAGCATGAGCAGGGAGAGGGGCAGACTCCCATGCTGCACAGGGAACCTGATGCAGGGCTCGATCCCAGGACTCTGGGACCATGACCCAAGCCAAAAGCAGATGCTTAACTGAGCCACCAAGCCCCCCTGATTATATACTATATTCTTAAAATAAGCTAGAAAGGTTATTAAAATAAGACAAATTACATTTAGAGTACTGTGCTGTACAAAATCTGCATTTAAGTGGACCTGTGCAGTTCAAATTCATGTTGTTCAAGGGTCACTTGTATAGTATAATACCATTAAAAAGCGTGTACTGATAATGAAGAAGTCTATGGTATTATTTGTCCACATGGAACTGAATAAAAAACGTGCTTAAGAAAGGAGAATAGCAAAAATACCGTGTACTCTCCTTCCATTATTAATGCTAGTTTAAAAGCTTGAAATGGGCAGGCAACTCAATATTTTCCAGCATGCACCACATTTGCTTTTAATTCATTAGCTGTCTCTTCTTACTGTCTTTCTTGCTATGGTCTACATTTTACACCAGTGCTGCAGAGATATCCGAAAGGATTTTTCTGTCCCACTTCAGACCCAGGAAATAGAACTGGTATGAATTATTAATACTGTTGGCTTTCTAGTGCTTTAATTCCACCTCTTTGTTTCAAGAAGGATATTAGTTAAATGGAGTTTTTCATTTCATGCCAGGAGCTTACTACATTTTGTAGGAAACACTAAATGACCTGAGTAATAGAAGAGACAGTCCTGTGTTGATTCCCACTTCTACTTACGACAGATTCTGCATGCATTCCACTCCCTATATCCTCGTCCGTGATAGGTTAATAGGGCAGTTTTTACACTGGGCTCTTCAGAGCCCTTGGAATTCCCCGGATGTGCTGGAGGTAGAGCTGGGAAACAGGCCTAGGGCGGAGGTTCTGCACCTCACCCCTACCATCCCCCTTGCTTCAGAGAAGCACTTCATTTCTACAGGCATCAAGCTTTCATGCAAGATTATGAGAGAAGAAAGGGCTTTTCTTTTTAAAAATCTTGAATTAATACACCTACGACAATAGGTGTTTTACATCTTTGGGATACTAAGAACAGGGTCTAAAGATTTTTGATAAGTACAGTATCTGAGGATGTACAACCAACTGTGCCCTGAACATAAATGGCGGTGGGTCAGGTGACTGGGCTTGCAGGATGGACTTGGCCCTCTGGTGTTCTAATAGTCCCTCTGCCCTCTGGGTGAAGTCAGTTACTGTGCTTATAGAATGGGTAAACTTAAGAATTGCAGTAACATATGGGGACTGGCAAAAATAAGTGAACAGATTCTGGAAATAAACTTAGTTCGCCTGCTTACGTTCAGGTTATTAGGTCAGACCCACAGACCTCCAGCTTCCTCTAAGAGGATGAATATAGTCATTACTTGTATTATTTCATTGGGACTGCCATGAATTTTATCAGTTTTCTGTAATAAGAGCAACTATGTTTACCTTTCAAAGTGTATAAAAAATGGGAGTGTTTGGTTTCATGTGAGATAAAATCAAAGTGTTAAAAGGTCATGCCCAGGGCTCCCTTTTGTGTGTGGACTATGGACGACCCTGGGAATGCCCCTTTTCTCATGCACCAAAGCCGTAAACCAGAAGAAGGTCGGCAGGTGACAAAGATGGGTTCACTCAGTATGTATCGTTTTTTATTGAGTGCCCATTGTCATCAGGCATCATGCTAGATGTTGGGGAGGCAGTAGTGAGTCACACTCCTCTGCCTTCTTAGAATTTGCATTCTAATGCGGAGGAGGCACATAGTGAACACATCAAGAATTACATAAACATAACAGTTGCAGAATGTAGTAATTCCCATGATGCACTCAATAGTTGGGGGCCAGGTCTTTTTAGATAGGGGCAATCAGGGAAGGGACTCTAGGAGGGTAAATCCCTGAGTGCATTTTAAAAGGCCACAGCTGGCCTCTTTGCTGGCTGCTGAGGCCATAAATGTGTAGCGTTTACTATACTTGATAGCTAAATATGTGCCATCTGCACGGAAGAATCAGAGTGCTGTGGAAACCCAAGGGGACCCGTAGTTGGTGCCTGCCTGAGTAGGAATGGAAAAACACAACACAGTTAATTTATTAAATGAATAGATTTTTTTTCTTGGTCATTTAACATTTATCAGCACTGTTTTTATTTCCTTTCAGACAAAGATGGCCTCAAGAATACTTAACATGCATGCAAGATCATGGTCTTTTGCCATTCTATACAAAAATTATCTTTACAACAATATATAATCCTCATCAAACATGTAAAGGATAGATCTATAATGAAATTTCTTCTTATATGATTACTCCTTTGTTAAGGACAACATGATTTTGGTAAAAGAATTAAACTTTACAGAAATTAGTTTCATTTTCAAAATCTCTACATACAGCGTTTAAAATAACTAGAGTGACGGGAGAACACGATCAAATAACATGACTCCTGTTAACAGAATTTTCCACTTTACATTTGTATCCTTCCATTTTTATTAGTTGAACCTTCTTACTGTTTTTTAAAGCCTATCAGTGGATCATATTCCTTAAATAAAAATACCTGAAAGATATATACACACAGACTGAGATTTACAGCAGAACTATTAGACTTCAGTGTTGCTCAGGCAAATATAATTCACTCATCCATCCAACCATCCATTCAGTATTTATTGAGTCTACTAACCTAATAGGTAAAATATGCTGAAGCCAGAGCCATGAATGCTGGCCCCCTGACTGAGTGAACACTTTTATGATTCTTTCTTTCTTGATGTACTAAGGCAATTCTCTCAAAGGCATTGAAGTCACCAAAATGTGGTTCCATAACCTACAATAAAGAATAATTTAAATTATTCAGTCAATGGATTAACAGAACAAATTCTGGAGAGCTACATAGGGTGGTTTACCTCGGAACCCCAAGAAAAGAAAACTATTCTAGTAAGAAACTTCAATAAGGCATCTGATGATAATGAAGATGTCACTAGTTCCCTATGTGCCGGTTGAAAACCATGAGGATTAAAAAGCATCTTGTTCAAAACAGCAAGAAAAATAGAATATATTTACATATTAATTTAGCAGGAAAGAGGACTTGAATTAAGTAAACTACAAAATTTTGATGAGGAACATAAAGACTTGAACAAAAGCAGGGAAGATTGTTACTCTTCCTGACAAGATTAAATGTTAGAATGCCAGTTCTGAATTATTTTAAGATTTTTTTTTAAAGGGGATTTGAAGGGATTGGGCAAAATTATGCTAAAATCTCGTAGACCTCGAGATAAACAAGGACAATTAGAAATAGAATTATTAAGTTAGGGGTTGGGGTAGTATAGGGGCTGCTGAGCATTAATAAATATCCTAAGGCTATAAGAATTAAGATAGTTTGGTCCTGGTTTACAGATTAACCAAAGGAATCAATGGAGTCAAATAGGTCCAGAAAAAGATTCAAACATAAACACAGATTTAGTCTATGATAATAGTTGTGCTGGGGAACATGTCTAAGCATTCAAAATTAAGACCTCTTTTTTGTATCATGCAATCACGTAATTCCAGATGGATTAAAGATTTAAATATAAAGGGTAAAGCCATACTTCCAGTTAAAGATGTCACATTGGGAACATATGCATTTAACTTCTGTTCCCACCTAAACTCCACTTGAGTAAAATAGATTTTTTTAAAAAGGTTTAAACACCCACTAGAACAAAGAACGGGAGAGAAAGCTATAAAACTTTGGAAAACAAGGCAACAAAACTTGGGAAATGAGAAAGCAGACGAGCTGGTGGTCACACTGACCTGAATGGTAAGCATCCGGTGGGGAAAGCAGAGACACGGCCCTTTTAACAGCGGAAATCCCCCAAGTCAAGCCCCTGGAAGTGGGCAGAAAGGTGGGGATTTAAAATTTGTTTAATAAGCTATTCTCTCCCTCCCTCACTCTGCAGAGCAGCTTCCCTGCCCAGCCAGGCGGAAGCCAGAGTTTCATGCTCTGGAGAGGGTCTTCTAGGCACAGCTGGAGGAAAAAAAAAAAAAAAAGACAAAAGCGCTGAAAACAAGGTATTCAGTGAAAGTTACACAGTGAATATTGAGGCCTTACCCTTCTTCCCAGAATACAGCCAAATGGATAGACTCTAGGCAGGACATTGGACAAGGCTTCCCTGGAGGAAATGGCCAATCCAAGAGAAGAGATAAAAAGATACCAAAATCGGAGACTCTGAAATGAGATGGCTTATTCACCTCCCTCTAGTAAACCGAAGACCACAGCTCTGCAGCTGGCTAAAGGGAAGTCCATTCCAGATTGGGGGACGGGGCGTCCTGCCTTCCATTGTTCACTCTAGGAAACATCTGATTGAACTGTTAACTCTGCCCCTGGGAAGGGATGTCTGTGTGGAGAAGCCTGTGGCCCCATTGGACCCACCATGCTTGTAGGAAGCACAGTGTGGTGCAGGCAGGTGTGTGTGCCACTCCTGGCCCTCGAGCCCCTCCAAGGGCTGTCCCTACTCCTCAACAATGAACTCCCATAGCAGTTATCAATACCCTTGTCACTCTGATTCCTCAACCCTACCTCATCTCCCTTCATTCTCAGTAAATTACCTTACCCCTTACTTTCCTAAGAAAAGGGAATCTATCATATGCCAGTCTCTCTTCATATCCAAGTTGCTCTCATTTTTTTTTTTT
Source organism: Vulpes lagopus (assembly GCF_018345385.1). Lineage (NCBI taxonomy): Eukaryota > Metazoa > Chordata > Mammalia > Carnivora > Canidae > Vulpes > Vulpes lagopus. Next base: position 39,233,394 of record NC_054828.1, read on the forward strand.
TTGGACCCTTTCTCTTCTGTACAGAGAAGAGGTGTTCTCTTTTCTAACCCTAATGAATCTACTTAGTGATCCTGTTTCCTCCATCCTACCCTGGGGTCTTGTCCCCTCAATGACCACTTCTTTGTCTTACATCTTCAGTTCATTCCTTCTTCCCACTTGTGAGGCTCTCTGCTGTAGGGCTGAGATATGCCACTCAGGCTCCCTTTCAGGACTGAAGGCCTCTTCTTCAGATGCCGGGACTACTGATCCTCAGCCTGCTTCTGGAGCTGCCTCAGAAGAAGGAAATCACCACACTAATTGTCTCACTTCCTTCTCTGGGCAGCTCTACAACCCCCCCGGCAGGAGCCAGTCATTAGAGTAAAGACCCAGCCCTCTCACTGTAAATTGGGACCACCCTGAAGGGTCTTCCCAGCTTCAGAGCTCCTCCTGAAGACCTGTCTGAGGTCTTCAATGAAACTACCTCTCACCCAACTTCTCCCTCAGTCCAATCCTGTCTACTTTCCTTGCCTCCCATAGTTCTTAACCTGAGAGCATCCCTACAAACTTATCTCCACCTCAGAGTCTGTATCCCAGGCTCCCCTCTCTATGACAGCTTGTCTGTAAGTCATGGATATTTACAAATTTGAGAAGTGGCTCCAAATTGCCCTTTTAAAAGGCTGTACAAATTTGCATTCCCATCAACAATCCAGAAAAGTGCCTCTTTTCCCACACCTTAACCATCACTATTAGATATTATCACATTTTCACATGTTTCCATAAGTAACAGATGGTGTCTCCTTCTTGCTTGATTGGTATTTTTAAAATTATGAGTAAGAGAATATTTTCTCATATTTATTGGCCATTTACATTTCTTTCCCTTTCATCTGTTTATTTTCTTTGCCCATTTTTCTATTGGATGGCTGTCTTTTACGTATTGATTTTTAAGTGTTCTTTATATAGTAAGAAAACTGCAAATAAGTTTTCCAGTTTGCTGTTTGCTTTGGCTTTGCTTAAAACATTTTTTGGCCATTCAAAAGTTTCATAGCTTTAATTAGTTAACATTTTTTTCCTCTACACTTCTTGGTTTTCTCTCATGTTTAAGGTGGCATTCTTTATTCTAAGATTTGGAAATTTCTCTAGTATTATTTTTAAAACTTAGCTTCAGTGCCACTGCTATCACAAAGATGTCCCCGAGTACCTTGTCCGGAAATTAACCCCATCCGGTTCCTTTCACTTTATGTTAAAGTCACATTGCATTTCACATTCTGAATTATAGTTATTTTTAACATTCTCCAAACTCTTCCATTAGCTTGTGAGTTACTGAGGGGGAAAAAAAAAAACACTTCATTTTAGATATCCATGTATGCACTCCAATATCAAGGATATGCCTTGCATACAGTGCTACTTAGATATTTATTGAATCAAAATGAATTAATTGGTACTGTTTGATTATGTGGTTCTTAACTAATACCTTCCTTGGACCAAAGAGGTGAAACTAGAGCACTTTAGCTAGCAGAACTCCTGGAACTGTCATCTCCAGACCCGAGCCACATATATAAAGAGCTGATTACAGGAGCAGCACACAAGTGAAGTCTTAGGGATTGCAAAGTGGCAGTTGACCAGAGCACTCCAAGGTAAGTAAGACAGGTCAGGCAAGATGGTTCCTAGCAACAGGGACCATCTTGGAGCCTTGGCACAAACTGGCCCTCCATCTGCTACAAACACACAGTGTGAACACAGCTGAATGCTCCTACCAGGGGCATCATTTCTCCTTGGCCATACTTATAGCTGATGAAGTTCTTAAATAACGTTGAAGACCAGCTTCAAGTAGGTAGCCAGGCTCTCCACCAGCTAAATACATTGAGTTATCATCCTAGGTGGGTTAGTCATTGCAACTCATAGGGCCATTAGTCCTGGTCTCAGATTCACCGTTTCCAACTGCTCTCTTCTCATTCTCTCTTGAGCTCAAATATAGCTTTCACTCCACAAAACTGTTCTTCTCAAGGTCATCAGTGACCAGTGTGTTGCCAAATGCAATGGTTAGTTCTCAGTCCTCACTTTACTTGAACCTTCCTGCTCGTGGAGGGCTTCATTGGACTCCTGGTCCAGGATGCCCTCCCAGCTTTTCTGGACACTTCTTTTCTTTCCTGGTTCTTTCTCTGCTTTCTGAGCTCTTAACTTTGGGATGCCCTAACCAAAGACACAGTCCTTGAAAATCTTCACTTTTCTATATTCATTCTCTTAGTGATGGCATCCAGTCTTATGACTTTCAGTACTGGCTACCTGCAGACAAATTCAAACTTCATCTTCTCCAGCCAGACTCAAAGATCCAACTGATCAACATCTCACATAGATGTCTACTAGATAGCTCAAAGTCAATATTCTAATTTTCCCTACACCCCTCATCTGCTCTTCTCATAGTCTCTCCACTTCAGTGAATCACAACCACCACCAAGTAGTTTTTCACCAGTAACTCTGGTGTCATCCTTTAGTTCTCTCTTTTCCTCACATCATTTCCAATCTGTCAGCAAATCTATTGACTGTACCTTCAAAACACATCCAGAATCTGACCATCTGTCACCACCATCACTGTTACCCTGTGCACATTACATAACTCTTCTGCTTTCTTTCCTTATCTGTAACTTGAGAGCATAGTCCAGGACTATAATGTACAGGGCTAATGTTTGGCTCAGGGTTGAGTGTCTATCTAAAGAACTTAATACAGGGATGCCTGGGTGCTCAGTGGTTGAGCATTTATTTTCGGCTCAGGGAGTGTTCCGTGCAGGGAGCCTGCTTCTCCCTCTGCCTAGGTTCTCTGCCTCCCTCTCTGTCTCTCATGAATAAAATCTTAAAAAAACAAAAAAACTTAATACAACGCTGAGCAAATGGTGCTCAGTACATTTTTGCTTTTATTATTTCCAGTCTCTGTCTCAGAGAAGATTTCAAAAAAATATATTAAAATTGAAGCCATTGGCTCCTTTTCATAATAACTGAAATGAAATTCATCAATATGTGCAACTTCAAGATTGAGTTGAAGAAAATAAGATGTGTTATTGGGCTTAGCTTCCAAAAGGGAGAAACATGGAAATTTCCCTTACCTAGTAAACTGTCACAAGAGCCAAAGAAAGGGAAAAATAGCACAATTCCAATTTGAGTCCTTGGAATTCTTGTCTAACCTGATGATGAGTAATTTTCAGCAAATCAGACTTTAGCCTACAAAACATTTTTAATTCAAGGTTATATGAGATTGTTACTTACGATATTACACAGTTGTGCATGGCACCAGCTTCGTAACTTGCAAGAACTTTGGGGATACCAGTGAACTTGTCGACTACTTCTACAACATCACTGGCATAACAACCATCACTTGTATAAAACTGATCTTATTGTTTACCCATTGTCCCACTTAATGTGTCATCTCAACTAATTATTAATAGGTAGATTCTGGAAGATCTTTAACAGTAATATCTGAAATGTCAACAATATTAAAATAAGCCTGAATTGTTTAGGAAGCATCTCAGAGAAGTATCCAAATGCATTAAATGAGACACACAAAGATTGCTAATAAAGAAAACCATGGAGATCCCTGGGTGGCTCAGAGGTTTAGCACCTGCCTTTGGGCCAGGGCGTGATCCTGGAGTCCCGGGATTGAGTCCCAGGTCGGGCTCCCTGCAGGGAGCCTGCTTCTCCCTCTGCCTGTGTCTCTGCCTCTCTCTCTCTCTATGTCTATCATGAATAAATAAATTTTTTTTTAAAAAAATCACACTACAGAAGCAGAAAAATAGTATCAGAGCATTTAACTTGTCCCTTTAAATATAGTCACTTTGATAATATATGTAGTAAGAAATGGCTTTTGTATAGATTAGATGAACATATTTTCTTATTTCATTTTAATGTTTGCAGAAAATCACTTTTATACATTTTTTCATTTTCTTTCAGTCTACACAAATATATATGTATATATACACCATCTACCATGTGCTGAGTATTGAGAAAAAAAATGGTGAATTGTTTTTATTACCACTTTGTATGCTTACAATCCTTTTATGTATAAGAGCTAGATTATAATGGCTTTGGATGTTTGGGAGGGAATAATATGAAGTCATCAGTTTACTGTGCTTAATTTGATACTAGCTTTTCTTTGTCCATATTTAATTATGTATTAAACTCTCTGGTACTCTGATACATGATGTATATATGATGTATACAACAACAAAAAATTTGTATTTCACATTAAATGCAAAAATTACTTAGTAAACCCCCATTGTGACCTAGAGTGGGATCGTTTCAGCTAGTCCATGTGTATGCTGTATGCTAAGTTTTATTTGTTTATTTTTTTGTAGGATGTCCTGGCTGAGCAAGGTTGGAAGTCCCAGTTCTCGCATTGACCGCACGAACTTTTCTAATGAAAAAACCATCTCTAAACTTGAATACTCGAATTTTAGTATCCGATACTAATAGAAGTAAAAATTTTAATGCTTACATTGCACAACAAACTCTATATATTCTTAAGTCTATGTACTAGAATATTAGTAGCAGAGTAAGTTAAAAAAGGAACTCTGTTCTGAAAGCTACAACACAGTATGTGTTACTAAAAATGTCTGACACTGAAATAGTTTTACTCAACTATGTTTTTAAAAAGTTAAAAACTTAACATTATAAATGTCATTACAAAACATTTAATATGAATATTTAAACTTGTGTCTCATGAAATCTTTGATGAATGTCCTAGCAAACATGTCATTTGGCTAGGCATAAAATAAAGGTCATAATTTAAAAATTAAGTATTGTTGTCTGAAATGAATTCTAAAACCTTCTGCATAATAATTTGTTATTTTAGTTGAGTAATTTGTTTAATATGAAGAACCAATAGATATAAATGCATGATGATCAATATAACCATAAAATAGTATCAATAAAGAGTTAATTTTTAAAATCCTGGTTGAGACACAATTCAGTATATAGTCTAATACTAGTTAATGCTTTCTATGAACCATATTTTTCTGTATAGGGAGGTGAGTGATGGAAGTGATAAGTGAACGATTTCAGTATAACAAGCAGCAAGATTTATGCCAACAACTATCTACAATGGATGTCCTATAAACCAGAAAAGGAACTGAGAGTCTAAATTATACTATCCCCTAACCTTAAGCTATCATTTGGGAATTTTCACATGTAAATAGTAATTAATTCATCAACAGAATAGTTTAAGGGGAATGTTCATTTCTACACCATAGAATTATACTATTGAAAAAGGAAGATCTTTAACTCCAAGTGCTGGGGAGTTTCAAATGTTATAGGTACATACATGCATATATCCTTCAATGATTTCCTAATTTTTATAGCAATGGAATCCTTCATTTAAACAAAGTATTACATGGAATACAAAAAGTAAGTAAAAAAGCACAACTGGGATGTTGGGAAATAGGCATGGAGATCCCGGGATCCCTACACAGCTGGTCTCACTTGTTCTCCTGCATCTTGTCTGCCTTGCACAATTGCACATCCCCTAGGAATACACATTAGAAAACCACCATTCTGGCTATGCAGCCAATCTCCATTGCTCCTTTCCATGGCATGGAGAATGACTTCAGGCCTTCCTCCTTCACCTACTGCAAGATTAGAATTGAGAAAAAGGAAATAAAATGGGGCTTACATTCCTTTGAAAGGTTAACTCTATGGATAACGGTAATGTTGATACCAAATATATGTAAGGCAACACAACATCAGCGAATGACAAATATTTTTTAAACTTTCCAAACATACTTAAAGGAATAAAGAACTTTCCTATTACTCTAATATCATCATCATGTAAATTATTATACATGTCAAATATTATATAGGAGACTATTGTGATACTCATTTGAATTTTGCTCTTATTTCCCTACTCTTTGTTGAAGGAAGATAGAAAAGCCTTTGTGTTCCCTAAGCTCAGGGAAGGCTTTGGTGCTAGTCTCCTGAAAACAACTTTTTTTTTCTGAAAACAACTTCTCTTCCAAGATCTTATTTTAAAGAGGGCATGATGCTATGAGTTGAGGACAAAGATAAACCCTAGGCCTTTAGCAGGTAAAAGAAAAGTAGAAGTGTTAAGAGCCAAGAGGAGGAGGAGATTATCCAAGATTTTGAAAAGGGACCAAAGGCTGTAGGTTTCCAAAGAAATGGAGACCTGCATCTTTTTCCCCCCCAGTGGTGCCTCTGTAGGATGGGTCCATTTGAAGAGGAAGCAGCTAGAGCATCCAGAGAAATGGGATCCCAGGCCCAGGGAGTCCCAGTACCAGGTGAAATTCCTGTCCCAAAAAGTGCTACAAAATATCCTGCTACAAGGGACGGTGGCTTGGACAGCAGTCCTGGTAACTGGAATTGACTAGAAATCAGGGAAGTCTTTCCTGAATCCTCTCCTTGCATGAGATCCTTTATGTGGTCCTTCAGGATGAGGATAGAAAACCCCAGGGAAGACTGAGAATTAACTTTCCACCTCTCAGGACTTGAAACAGGCTTGTTTTGATTTACAGAAAACAAAATAGACATTTCTTGCACACTCAAGTCTGAAACAAAATCTGTATCTCTTTACACATAAGAGAAAGGCTAAGTGATTTTAGAATAATACCATCTCCGAAGTGACACCAATATGTCACTTTTTATTACCTCGATATCCTCCTTATAAGAAAATCGTACTTTGCTGGTACAATCATCTCTCTTTTTTTTTTTTTTTTTTTTTTTGCTGGCACAATCTTCTAAATGCACTAAGTGAATCACATTAGTCAAGGTTGCTTAGTGATTAACACATAACTAATTCTGTTACTGGACGAAAAATGTTGTAAATCATGATTAAAAGTAGGTGTTCACGAATGGGTAGAAAGCAAGAGGGAAAAAAGGTAAAACAATTTTATTTTTTTTTAAGATTTATTTATTTATTCATGAGAGACACACAAAGAGAGAAAAGGAGACACAGGCAGAGGGAGACGCAGGCTCCATGCAGGGAGCCCGACATGGGACTTGATCCCAGGACTCCAGGATCACACCCTGGGCTGAAGGTGGCACTAAACTGCTGAGCCACCTGGGCTGCCCAGTAAAACAATTTTAAAAAGGGGTTCTTGAGACAAGGTGATACATCTTACCGGTAAACTTGATATGACAGTTGCCACCGTGAACTCATACAAAGGATTTTGAATGTACATATTTTAGATAATAAGCCTTGACAGGTTTAGTTTGTCAGATTAGACATTTTAAAAACCAAGGAAAAAAATTAAGCAAAAGCTGATTATCAACCAAGTGTCCTAACACCCCACATGCCCATATCCTCAGATTTGTGGGTATGATTTGTAGAAACATATTAAACACTATTTATTATAGTCATATAAAGATGCCTGTCTTTTAAAATGCTAGCTCAGGAACTAAAGCTCAGTACAATCTTCTTGGATGGAGGATATATGCTTAAGAGAGACTATAAGAACCCAGGTGGGGCCCTTAGAAGCAACTTGGGTCTGGGAGAGACATGAGATTTTCCCATTAGGAAGGGTAAAGGCTTCTGAGCTGGAGAAGAAACACAGAATGTGTCATTTGACCCTGGGAATCTCTAAACTCAGGGATTTACTCTGCAGCCTGAAGGATCCTTGTGCTTCAGGGTAGCAACTTTCTTCAACAAAGGGCAGGGAAGCACTGAAGGAAGACAACTTGGGTGGGTGGGGGAGTTGGGCAGGGGACACGGCCACACACACTAATCTGTGCTGGAAGCAGGGCACTATTTTTGACTAAATATTTTTAACTTTGTCTACTGAAGGCATTTTTGAGAAGCCCCACCTATCTCTAAGCTCATAATTAGAGACAACAGAATACCAAAATCAACTTCCAAAAATGAGCCTGTGTTTGGAAGGTATATAGTTCACAAATACATTTCATATGATAGCTCTCTCTGGCCTCCATTAATTTAAATATCAAAGAATGTCTACTATTTAGTTAAAGGGAAGAGATTTTTCTATTCAGAACTAATTTCAGGAGCTGCAAACAGGCAACTTTGTGCAGTAGAAAATAGGAATTCATTCTGGGCCCAACCCCATCCATTAATTAGCTGTAATGTCTAGATATATTTGCAAAGTCAAGAATTTCAACTACATTGAGACTTTTTGTGGGATTCCAGTAAGCCAGAGGCCTCCCAAAAGGTGGTGCCAGGAGAGGTAGAAAAGGGTGATGTGAAAGATGGACAGCTGAGGGTCCCAATATCTGCTCCAACCAGAGCAGCCCTGTGCGTAGAAAAGAGCCCTCTCCTTTTCTATGCATTAGGATTCTCCCTAAGACATCTAAGAAGAATCTTCTTCCAAGGAAACAAAAATAAACAACAAGATGACATGGAATTTAGTATCTGGGGTCTTCTTTTCTAAGTGACCCACCACATATGTTAACCTTAAATTCATTGTCAAGCCAGTGTGGCATGATACTCTACCTTTAGCCACTTTCACTGAAGTATGCATAATTTATGAAAAGTACTATTGGAAATAAATTCTTTTTTTCACAGTGGCCTCCATAAAGGTCCTTGGTAGCTAAAATATTTCTGAAATTGATTTCTGTTGTTTTTTGTTTCTATGTTATCAAACTGAAAAACATGCAAGAGGAACTACAAATATATAATTAGAGGCTTAATTAAAATGTATTTTATAGGGATCCCTGGGTGGCGCAGCGGTTTGGCGCCTGCCTTTGGCCCAGGGCGCGATCCTGGAGACCTGGGATCGAATCCCACGTCGGGCTCCCGGTGCATGGAGCCTGCTTCTCCCTCTGCCTGTGTCTCTGCCCCTCTCTCTCTCTCTCTCTCTGTGTGACTATCATAAATAAATGAAAATTTTAAAAAATGTATTTTATAAACATACCTTAGAGATCTTTAACTGGACATTTAGACTTACGTGTAAGAGGTCATTTTCCTTTTCTTCACTTATTCAAATTGTTTTGAATAAAAGCAAAGTCTGATAAAAATTTTAAACCTTAGAATTAAAAAGTCTAGTTACTGTGTGATCTCATTAGCAGGTTTTTCTCCAGAAGGTGGGCTTTCCCCCCTTAGAGACATGATTTATGCTCTGCTGCTAAAAGGTCTGTATACATTATTGGTTGTATGTCCAAGATACTTCTTTTATCCTCAAATTATGTTTTTCTTGTATTAGTCTTATATCCCATGGTGGCACAATGGACTCTGCAAGCAGCAGTGAATACAAGCCTCTGATCTGACAGCTGCTGCCCCCACCCCCTGCTTCTCATTTTTTACAAATACTAGCAATGCATAGGGAAAGAGAAGATTCCAAGAGATTAACTGTATTGGAAATAGAATTTCTGTTTCAAAACAAGTATTAAGAGCAAGGATTATAGTCAGTCATTTGGTCATTTTCAAGCATCAGGACAATTTCTAACTGAATTCAATGCACATTAATCTGGATTACCAACATGCTTCCAATGCTTCATCAAGAAACTGGCATAAACAGGTAGACACGATATACCACTGTTTTTGAGATGCAATATCTACAACACCCAGAACAAATGGACTAGAAATCCTACTTTTGGGGTACTATTTTTTAAGATAACAAAAGAATTATCAACCCTTCTGTTTTCTGATCCCAACTACCATTGTTTCTCCATGACCTGAGATAATCTAACTTCTCAACCATAGTCCACAGGAAAGAGAAGGATATAGGTAGTGGCACACTGGGTGGTCCCTTTACTTCCAGCATGGAACCGAGGCCAGGTAGCTTCTGATGTATTCATTTGCTAATGATTTCAACTTAATAATAAATTATTTTAAATATTCTTTCAAATGTGTATTTCATAATTTAAAAAATTTCAATCTCCTTGAAATCTCATAGCAAAACAACAAAATACTGGATCGGGAGAGATTGACCATTGTAGGGCTTTAGACTTGAGAGGGATACCCACCGTCTGTTGGCAAATACCAGTATATAGTCAAACTCTCTTTTTGTTTTTTTAAAGATCTTATTTATTTATTCATGAGAGAGACAGAGAGGCAGAGACACAGGCAGAGGGAGAAGCAGGCTCCTTGTGGGGAGCGTGATGTGGAACTTGATCTCAGAACCCCTGGATCACACCCTGAGCCAAAGGCAGACACTCAACCGCTGAGCCACCCAGATGCCCCCAAACTCTCATTAAAAGATAAACAGTAAACAAAATTACCCTTAAAATTTACCAAAAAAGCCGGGACGCCTGGGTGGCTCAGCAGTTTAGTGCCTGCCTTCAGCCCTGGGCCTGATCCATGGATGGAGCCTCCTTCTCCCTCTGCCTGTGTTTCTGCCTGCCTCTCTCTCTCTCTAATGAATAAATAAGTAAAATCTTTACAGAAAAAAAAAATTACCAAAAAAGCACCACAGCCAAGGTAAATGGAACATCGTCCTTTAGAGCCAGGCGAAGTACACACCTCAAAAAGTTATTTTAGGAAAAGAAATTTCAGGGAACATGTGCTTTCATCCTCGACAGCTTGTAATGAAAGTTGATCTTTGAGAGAAGAGCAGGGAGCTGCTGAGGGGGAGGGGGACAAGCGCAGAGTAAAATTAAATATATGGATTAAGGGAAATTGGCGGAGATGTAAAAATCATGTTCTGAAGAGTAGGCAATACACATACAGACACACACTGAGGCCGTGGACAGACTATAGGAGACCCAGAAGGGAACGGGAATTGCAATCCTTTCTAGAATTAGTAACTGGAAAATTTCATCAGTGACTAGAGCTGTGGTCACTAATCCCAGCTGATTATCAGAATTACCCAGAAAGCCTTTTAAACACACATACTACCAGGCCCCAACCCAGGCCTTTTCATTCAGAATCTTCCATGGCTTTTTTCCCTGAATCTGCCTGTTTAAAAATACCCGCAGGTGATTTTGACAACCAGGCAGGCTTTGGAAACACTGGTGTAGAGAATTAAATCTGAAAAGGTCATCAGGAAACAAAGAACAATGAAAAGAAAATGTGAGAGTGAAAAATGAGTGGGTTAGAGGAGAGAGAGCACCTACTTGACCCACTGGTAAATCAAAAGAAGTTTAGGGTTTAAAAAAAAAAGCCAGAAATAATTGAAACAAAGAAAAATCAGTTATGATAGAAGAAAACATTCTTGAGTTGAAGGAGCTAGCTACCAAGTATACAGTATAAGGTTATACTAGGGAGGACGTAAGTGTTGTTGTTGTTTTTTTTTTTTTTTAAGATTTATTTATTTATTCATGATAGAGAGAGAGACAGAGAGAGAAAGACAGAGGCAGAGACACAGGCAGAGGGAGAAGCAGGCTCCATGCCGGGAGCCCGATGTGGGACTCGATCCCAGGACTCCAGGATTGCGCCCTGGGCCAAAGGCAGGTGCTAAACCGCTGAGCCACCCAGGGATCCCCAAGGACTTAAGTTTTAAGCAAAATTAACTGTAAAGAGACCCAGACGTGAAGTCTGGCTAAAAAATTATTAAGACAAACCAGAGCCCTTGGCATTCACCTCCCAAAGAACCTAATTGCTGCCCAGCAACTGTTCGGGTTCTCTCATCCCCACCCTCCTAAACGATGATGTCATACTTAGTCCTTTCCATACCAGCTGTGGCTTTGCCTCCTGTTTCCATCAGAAGCTCCCACTGTTCCAGGTCCCACTACCCACACCGGTACCCAGGTACTTCCTCTACCTTCCAGCTGATTACTGTAGACAAACCATCTACCACCCCAGAAGGCAATGCCGGATCCCATACCCTCAAGGAAGCTGCTCTTGCAATTCTCACACCTCACCACCAATTTGTGTCTTCTACTGAATATTCAATCTTTGCCATCAGTCTACAGACATGCTATTATTTCTCCTGCTCTTGACCCCTCCCTCTGCCACCACATAGCTCTTCCTTTTACTCCTCCAAGAAAGTCGTCTATACTTGCTGTAATCCAGTCTCTCCATTCTGGAATCTGTTTCCAACATGCTTTTGCTCCTCTTCCCTTCTACCAGCACTCCTCTTATTATCCTGAATGATTTTGTTCATTGTTGTTAACTCCACTGCTCAATTCTCTAGTCTTCTCTTACTTAAGCCCATCAGCAGTTTTTTCCATTTGGCTTCCTGGACATCACACTTTTTTGATTTCCCTCTGACCTTGTTATTTACACCTTTTCAGTCTTCGTTGGCGATTTCTCTTCCTCTCTCTGACCTTGTACCATTCAATGGAGAACCCAAGAGTTTAGGAGATCTTTTCTTCTTAATCTGTACTCATTCCTTTGGCAATATTATCTAATCTCATAACTTTAAAGATTTTATTAATTTGACAGAGACACAGAGAGAAATAGAGCACAGAAGCAGAGGGAGCAGCAAAGGGAGAAGCAGGCTCCCCACCGAGCAGGGAGCCGCATGTGGGACCCTGAGATTATGACCTGAGCTGGAGACAGATGCTTAACCAACTGAGCCACCCAGGTGTCCCTCCAGTCTCATAACTTTAAATATCATGTGCACGTGGACAACTCTAAAATTTACATTTCCTTCTCGGGCTTATTCTGTTGATTTCGGGTTCATGGAACAGCCTACTCAACATTGCCAACTGAACTTCTTTTAGACATCTCAAATTTTCATATCCCAAATTGAGTTTCAAATTTACTTCTCCAACAGGCTCCCCACTTCACCCAGTGCTCCTATAGACGACTTCATCTCTGTTGTGGATGACAACACAACATTTTGAGATGCTCAAGGGCAAAGACTTAGAAAAAGACAGTCATCCTTGACTTTTCTCTTTCATTCCTCTGATATGTCTTCAAATGTCTTTAATTTGCTTAAAATAATCCAGTAGGAGGAAAGGAGGGGCAGAAAGTGACTAGAGGTATAGATGAAACAAGATTAAACATGAGCTGACAACTACGAAAGTAGTCACATCGGAGATCATTAGCCCATTCCTTACTTTTTCCTATATTTTCCATAATAAAAAGCTAAAAAAGGGATGCCTGGGTGGCTCAGCGCTTGAGCATCTGCCTCCAGCTCAGGGTGTGATCCCAGAGGTCCAGGATCGAGTCCCACATCAGGCTCCTGTGTGGAGCCTGCTTCCCCCTCTGCCTGTGTCTCTGCCTCTGTCTCTCATAAATAAATATTTTTTTAAAAAAGCTAAAAAATATATGTTCAAATCCAACCACATCTCACTAACTCCAGGGTGACACCCCTGATCCCAGTGCCCATGATTGCTCTAATAGCCTCCTATCTGAACTCCCCACTCCTGCCTTTGTCTCTCAACCTATGCTCAACATAGCATTGAGGGACACCATTAAAACAGAAGTTAGGTCATGTCACTCTTTGACTTAAAATCTTCTAATTCCAATCTATTTTACTTTAAGTAAAAGCCACAACTGTTACAATGTATTTCAAAGATATACAATCTGCCCCCCTCCTAGGTCTTTGGCCTCATCTCCTACTGCTCTTCCCCTTGCTCACCTGCTCCAGCCTCATGATCTTCTCACTATTCCTTGCCCGTTCCAGCCATCCTCTGCATCCCTTCCACTTACTATCTTCTCTGACTTAAATGCTCTTCTCCCAGACATCCACAGATATCACTCTGGGTCTTTGGGTAAATGTCACTTCGTTAACCAGCCCTTCCCTGAACATCTATTTAAATTGTCACTCATTCCCTAAACTTCCTATCTGTGTCTCTCTTTTTCCATGGTGCCTATCACCATCTAACTATTATTCCATATTTTATTTATTGTCTTTATCCCAATGTAAGCTAGCTTAGGGCAGGAATTTATCTAAGTTTGTACCCTGCCGTATCTGTAGCACCTAGAATAGCACATGGCCATAGTAAGTGCTCGAGAGTGTTTGTTGAATTAAACATAGAAAAAAAGGGCAGCCTGGGTGGCTCAGCGGTTTAGCGCCCCTTCAGCCCAGGGCCTGATCCTGGAGACCTGGGATCGAGTCCTGCGTCGGGCTCCCTGCATGGAGCCTGCTTCTCCCTCTGCCTCTCTCTCTCTCTCTCTCTCTGTCTCCCTCATGGATAAATAAATAAAATCTTAAAAAAAAAAAAAAAAGAAATATTCCCCCCAAGGCTTAAACTAAGATGACAGACGACTTTGTCTTCATGAAAATATATTTAAAAATGTTTTAAATTCCCCTATAAATACTTCTCCCATAATCTAACCATATATTGATTATGAGACACATAAAATAAGGTGACAAAAACTTCCACCATCATTCATGATATAATGACAACCTCCCATGGAAAACAACCAGAACACTGCACAAAATAAACAAAACAACTGTTTCTAGACATTGGACAACATGCCTTACAGAACAGTGATCTCCGAGGAAAGGGAAACAATTGAGGTGAGCCCTGTAGTTGCCATTATTTTCTGCCTAGAGGCAATTTCCAGACTGCAGGAGCAGGAAGAGGGAATACAAACCGTGCCTGGAGGCATTGCTGAAGAGGAGACCAAATGGGGCTTGGGAGGCCCAGCTACAAGGGGCTAGTGGCTACCGAATGAGACAGCACAGCTCTAGGTTGAATGAAGGAAAAATGGAAACAAATTCACAGAAGGTGAACAGTTGTTGTCTTTAGCAGGTCAAATTGCACGTTTTATCTGTGTTTACCAAAATTTTCTATAATGAGTATGTATTCTTTTATAATATGAAAAAAAAAACCCTACTGAAAACATGTACATCAAATTCCTAATCCCGAATTTGGAATTATATAAGTGGTGATTTCACTAGAAAATTTTTAGAACTAACAGTAGGGAAAGAAAGTTAGCACTTAATCCTTAAAAGCAGTGTTCAACTCTGGAGAGGGATTTCTATGCCAATAAAGAGTCGAGTAAATGGAAATCTCATTTGAATTTAACTGTTCAAGTTTTCATGTACAAGTAAAATGAATCGTTTTTTTACAACAGTATTTCCTCTGTTCTGTGATGGATCTAGATTGGATTATTTGTAAGACGTACAAGAAAGGCATTCTGTCTCAGAGACATAATGGATTACCCTGACAATATCAAAATCAGCGAGATTTTGAAAACTTCATTTGTCTAACTGTAAAACACAGTTAAAAGGGAAAGAGCTTTGTGTTTATGGTCGTGTAGAATTTAACAAATATTTTAATAAAGTAGAAAATACAATCAGTTTAATGGACTTAAATTGAGATGGATAAAAGATTTCATATTAGATTTTTAGAAAATTGAGGGAATATATTGTAAATTCTTTCAATCTGTCTGCAACCTCCTCACATTTCCTTCTTCACACCAATTTGCTTCAATTTAGCAACAATAAGACCTCTTAATGGGCCCCATTAGTGCCTAAAATACGCAGCCTGAATAATACATTTGAGACCTCAGCATTCTGGTATTTAGGCCTTAGCTTAACTCTGATTTTAAAAAGAATGCCCATGTTCCATTCATTTTATTGTTTTACCCATTGTTTGAAAACAGAGTGGAAAGAAAACACATTAGCTCTTCTCGAATGTCAGCAAACGTGGGTAAGTCTAAATGTGTAGAGCTGTCAATCCGTGGCACATCACAGGGCTTTAATTCAGCAGGATGAGGATGGTAAGTGGGCAACGGTGCCAGCCATGAGTTCAAACTCTTCACCGATACAAGTTTAAATTCTACCCAGCACAGCCTTTAGGACTAAAGGTTTGGCTACATTTAAAAAACTAACCACACCCAGGAACAAAACTTGAGTGTATTAAATGGTCTTCGTAGGACTAAATTTGAAAATATCACTGCGACATAGTACAGAACAGGTTATTTTAATGCCAATCATGTCTTTCCAAACCATAGAGTGCTTGGTCTTGGAAGTGCTGGCTGTCCCTGCGTAGCTCACAATTTTACCAAAAGTAAGACCTTCACAAACACCCATCTAGAGTAACATTCCAAAGTGATGAGCGAATGATGTGATGTTAGGATGGCCTGTATGGTGTTAATCCTAAAAAAATTAAGGCCCAATATTACATGCTGCTTTGACATTTGATGAAATCAGGAGGAGCTCAAATGGCCTAACTGCGAATTTGCTTTCCCAGCCTGCTCTTACGGAAGAGGACCTCTGGCCAAAAACCTTGCTTCCAAGGGACCAGATGCACTTTCTGCTTATCTCTGAGTATCAAGTTTTAGTTCCCTGCCAGCCTGCGAGACCATTCAAACAACCCAATCACATTCCCCAGTGGAAACCAGGGGTGACCTCATCCTCTTGACACTACAAAGCCTGCCTCCCCACAGCCTCTGGATGTTCATTCCATTTTTTTTTTAAGATTTTATTTATTCATTAGAGAGAGAGAGAGAGAGAGAGAGAGAGGCAGAGACACAGGCAGAGGGAGAAGCAGGCTCCATGCAGGGAGCCCGACGTGGGACTCGATCCTGGGTCTCCAGGATCACGCCCTGGGCTGAAGGCGGCGTCAAACTGCTGGGCCACCAGGGCTGCCCTCATTCGGTTCTTGATGGAACTCCCATGTGGCCCTGTAGGACATGGTGTCTATCTCTGTGGCTGTGAGCAAAAGTGACTAGTAAACCATTGACAGTGTCAGCTGTCCAGTGTTAGGTGTCATGTGTTCAACCATCCCCATAACTGTAGGGCAGGAATCTCTCCCTCATCAACAGGGTGAATAGGACAAGATTAGAATAGGCTACCTCTCTTAATCTGCAAAAGGTCCAGCTTTAGAAAAAGATGCTTACAGTGGCTGTCTAAAAAGTTTTTGTGAACTAGTTTGGACTGGATGGAGAATGACGTTAAGGCTTTGGTTTTGCACACGGCTTTGGACATATCTCTGGGAGTCTTTGCCAAAGAAGTATATAGACAAGAAATGATAGCCAAATAGTAAACAAAGTAGTGATTTCATTAACTGGACAAGGACCCAGTTCAACAATGGACTAAAATAGACTACAAATGAAAGCTAGATTACAGAAACTGATTTAGAGTGGGAGGTGAAAGCAAGCCCTCTTACTTCCCAAAGTGCTTTCCCTTGAGTTCTATTCTCTAAGTAGCTGCATGATCATGGATGTCTTCTCCATCAGCTCCCTCCAGCTGCAGGTAGAACAGATATTGAAATGGCCAGGCCAGCTGAGACAGACTCTGGTTTGTCCAAATCCTGGCGACAGGAAGTACACCATTCCTGAGCCATGACCTTTAATGCAATGATCCCACCCGTTGGTAAAAGTAAAGCAGAAATGAGGGTGGTTTATGGTAAAACACACTGTTTGGACCAGATGATCTAAACTGTGGAGCTGTGGTGGGACGCCTGGGTGGCTCAGCAGTTAAGTGTCTGCCTTCAGCCCAGGGCATGACCCTGGAGCCCTGGGATCGAGTCCCACATCGGGCTCCCTGCATGGAGCCTGTTTCTCCCTCTGCCTATGTTTCTGCCTCTGTGTATCTCATGAATAAATAAAATCTTTAAAACAAACAAAAAACCCCAAAACTGTGGAGCTGTGAGATCAGCAGAGCCAGTGTAAAGACAGAGATCCATGACTTGTGAGAGTGTCAAGTCCAAAGCCAAAAGAGTGCTGAAAAATACCCCCAGAATATGCAGTCTGATTTAAAAAATGCAACCTTTCTTGCATAAACACCAAGATTTCAGTACATTCCAGGAGTCCAATCTCTGGTATCTGTAATTCTCAGTGAAAAATTCCAGAAGCAGGGATAAACCAGTGGGCTGGCAAACAAAGAATGGGGACTACATAAAACTTACTGGATATTTTTGCCATTTATTCAGGAAATAATTACTGAGAATCTGTCAGATGCCAAGCACTGTACATGGGGTTTGGTGCAAAGAGAGGAATATGATGAGACAATCTCAACTTTTAAGATATTTATTTTTTTAATAGTGATGCTGACAGATGGTAAGTAGCTGAGCCAAACATGTGCCAGACAGTACATATGGGTCATCCCATTTTAGCCTCACAAAAACACTATGAGGAAGACAGGGACAATAATTATTACCACTTTTTGATGAGGAAATTAAGGTTCAGAAAGGTAAAACTTGCTCAAAGTCATGTCATTAAGAAGTGGTCCCAACTTTAGGGCACAGTTTGTGACCGTTATGCTATATTCCTGCAAATACTGAATGAAAAAAGAATATTAAATATAAGAAGTAGAATTTCAGTTCTATTCAGTTCAGAAGAAAAGATCATAATGGATGGTGCAGCTGGGTGGTTCAGTCAATTAAGTATATGACTCTTGATTTTGGCTCAGATCATGATCTCAGGGTTGTGAGACTGAGCCCCAGTCAGGTTGACCTTGGAGCCTACTTAAGATTCTCTCTCTCTCTCCCTCTGCCCTTCACCACCTCTCCCTGCCCCCCCCCTTCTCTGAAATCAACAATAACAACAAAAACCATAATGGATCCAAGTTAAAAAGTATAAAAAATTTCCTTAGAGAAGGTAAAAAGTTTAAAGAGAGTAATTCTAAGGGAAAAAACACAACACCTGCATATATGAATAGAAAATGATTTTAGAAAATAGTAACTTCAGAATATAACCCCATGAAGTATGGCCAACATGAAATTATATAGCTTCTATATATTTTATGTACATCAAACCTTCATTAGTGAAATAACATGATTAAAATCATTGTATTTTCCCATTTGCGAGGTTTCTTTTCTGATCCATTCTAATCAAAGTATATTCCAGTCAAAGCAAAAGTCTAATTGCTTGGTCCTATCTTCTACTCAATTCAGACCCGTCTTCAGAGAGAGAAATAGGAGTTTGGAGCACATTATCTTATGGATGAGCTTCTCACTCCAATGGGCTTAACACAGATGAAATACAGCTTAAAATGAGAACTCAACAAGTGAGCAGAAGCTAAAATGTAAACAAAAAAGCAAAAGCAGATTCAAGTTTTGCAGGACAATCTGCTACCAAAGTGCATTTGGATGCAAACTGTACTGAACATTTGAGGAGCTGCATTTTCCCTTGCAAGGAAGAACCTAACCTAACCCGAGAAAGTGAGGTTAGGACACTACAAGGCCCAACCAATGTATTCAATGAAGGGTGGTTTAACAAAGTCTTTTGGTGTGCAACTGCTCCCTTAGCCTTGCCAGGGCAGATAGGGTAGATGTTCGCATCCCAGTGTATGGACAAAGGCACAGAAGCTCAGAGAGGTCAGATGTGCCCTCTTGGTTTTTATCAGGGGAGCTCATTATGGCCTCTGAGGCTTCCATGCGGTCTCCCCATGCTGACTAGCCATCATAAAGTAAGGACTATGGTGTTTCCCTCTCTCTCCTCTGCATGGCAAAAAAACTGCAGAAATACTAGCTTTCTTTCTAATGCTGCCTCCCTTCTCTTAAAATATAGGAAAATCCTATAAGATTTCTTTTTCCTGAATCTTTCAACCCATTATTAAAGCGTTAAAGCAATGTTGGCAGAGAAAGTCAAAAAAAAAAAAAAAAAAAAAGGAAATTTAAATCAGGAAGTTTACTCCTGGCTTACCGTAAGATGATTTTAAAAAAAGAAAATAAGTTTCCAAACTCTTGAAAAGCTTATAAACACTGAAATAATTATAACTTGAAGCATATAATACCATTATAATTTACATAAGGGAAAAGGAATAGGTCAGAATAATAATTTAAAGGAAATGACCTGTGAAATGTTGATTTGCCATGTCAGATTGAAAAGCTGGGCCTAGGAGGTATTTGAATAAACTACCCCTTATTAATTAAAAGTGTTGCATTTTTCTATTTAAAGCCTCACATGTGATTTTTTTTTTTTTTTTAGGTATATATTCCAACTTTTAGGTCAAAACCTTCATTTTTCTTTCAATGGAAGCTTACCTCCTAACTTTCCACTTGTACTAAAGAAGAAAAAAAAAAGAAGAAAAACATTTTAACATAGGTCTACCCATCCATATAAAAATATTTACCATCACTGACCAGCTTATCGCCACAATCTGTCACTGTGGCACAGGAGCTCTGGTGACCGGCGATTGTGTGCTACTCTTTCTGTTTTACCAACCATGGCACCTCAACATCAGCTCTAACTACACGTTTGCGATAATGCACTGGGTACGGTGACATTTTACAAGTAGACAGTGCAAACTTTCACTTTTCACATACCCCATCCCCCCATCCCTGATAGTTATTATGTTCTCCTCCCCTATCAGAGCCTTCCTGTTTTGAAGGCTCCTACTCCTGAGACACTGGCTGGGTTTACTCTTTCTAGTTATTTTTACCTATTCTCACACCATAGTGACATTAGGAAGACCCTATTTTGAATTTTATGTTCCATTTTTATTGTCATGATTTCAATAAGAGTTAGAGAAACATTAGGTAAAGGCAATGAGGTATAAAAGAGAGAGACTGATCTAAAAACAAATCCTAGCTATACCACTTTCCAGCTGGGAGAGCATCCACCGTGGGTAAGGCTAGGGCAGGGTGGTGGGAAATGATTCTTTTTAGGTGCCTACTTTGTGTAAGGTGCCTTACACTTGCCTTATATTTATTCCAATAACCCTACAAGGTAAGTTCCCTTACCCCTACTCTTTTGGGGTATTATTCATTTATTTTTAAAAGAAATTTAAATATATAAATTTAAATTTAATAGTCCAAATAAATTAAATAAATTTAATAGTCCAAATCTAAAGCTCAAAGAATTTAAAGCACTTACCTAGAGTCATAGAGATTTAAAAACATAGCTAGGACTTAAATTCAGCTCTAACCCTGAATTTCAATAAACATTAGTTCTCCTCTCCTAGGGCAAGTACAATTTATATCATCAAAGAGATGAAAGGTAGATCTTATTGGGCAGAAGCGGAAGACCTTAAGTTGCTTAGTTTACAAGGTAGTTTTAATTACAATTTTTTAAATTCAGAGATTCTCTAAGGAGTTGTTGAACAATTATTACCTATGGCCGTTAAAAAGACTGAAAAGCTCAAAGTAGCACAATGTATTTTGTAGGATATAGGAAGAATTTTTCTGGATCAATTTCATTTGATAGGACCTGTTGTTTACAAGGTACTGAGAACTTTAAATGAATCAACTACGAATTTCACAGTCCAGCGAGAATAGGCCAGAAAATACACGATGCAGAATATGTGTTGGATTCCTCAATAATTAGATGTAGAAATGACTTCCAAGGAAGATGATCACATCTCTGGAATTCTTCATAAAGAACAAGGAAAGCAGCCCAAGAAAGAAGCTAGAAGATAGAAAACCATCAAAACTAGACAGCTTAGACTAGGGATTCCTAACTTTGTGAGCATGGTAACCACCTCAACCATATGTCATTTTGCATTCCTTTCTCAAGAAGTAACATGTCCATAGCTATTCATTCAACAAATCTTTACCTTGTGATCATGCTACTGAGGACATCGGCCATCACTCTAGCACCAACATGTCCTTTTACTACAGGCTCCCTAGGACCAGCTCTTCACTCATCCTTTCGTTATACAGTTTCTATGTAAGATATCATAGGTGGATTATTTCAAAATAAACCTGTAGTCATGAAATTATAGAGAGGACTAGAACACTCCAAATTCATAAAATATAGATTTCTTCCTTCAACGAAGTGGATTTCCAAACACATGATTTCCAACAATGATCTTGGAGTAACCCGGGCTGTCTGTAATTGCTTTAGTTATTTCAAGACTTCATTAAGTTTCTAAGATTTTAAATGTATACATCGCCTGAATATAAACATATTCATGCATATATCCAGGATCACTTAGAGTGTTTTATGTGATTTAATCTAGAGACTTCTACCATTTAAGAGATGTAACACCTCCTACTTATTTTATAATCTCTCTTTCTTAAAAGTACAATTAACTTAGACCAGAGGAAAACTCGGGGTCTATTCCTATATGTAATTCATTTGAACCTATTCATTTTCAAAGATAGGCAAACCTAGCACTAACATTTCTCATTCCTATTGCCCTCGAATTAATGTGTATTTTAGTTTGATAAAATTCTTAGTTTAAGGGGTACCTGGGTGGCTCAGTTATTTATGTGTCGACTCTTGATTTCAGCTCAGGTCATGATCTCAGGGTCGTGGGATAGAGTCCTGTGTTAGGGCTCCCTCTCCTTCTGCTCCTCCCTTCCTCCCTCCTTCTCTCTCTCAAATAAAATCTTTTAAAAAATTCTTAGTCTAAGGCAATGAAATAAAGACAATGTAAAAAAGAATGTAATGCATATACTTGGTGAATTATCTACCCTACTAATTATAAAAGTAGGAAGAATACTAAGAGCCAACTTTTAATGAGTGCTTACTATGTGCCAGGATAAATTCTCTGTATTTTCTCATTTAACCATCACAGTACATACAAATGAGGCAAACAAACTATCTTTTAAAAAAATAAAAGTAGAGACAGCTTTGGTTTGATGCCATACTCTTGAGTTCCTCACCGGTATCATATTACTGAAGAAAGAACTGAGAGGAAGCTGGACTCTCCTATGAGGTTATACAACTGTACCTTCATTATTTTTGGCATCTTCCTATGGCTTGAAAAAAGTGTTGACGATTTTCTGCATCTATAACATTTTGGATGAGCAATTTCTATCCTATTGTGTTTCCTCACATATGGTGTTCTAGCTCAAATAGCACTGGTATTTTTAACTTGCACAATATTAGTAAGCCACTTTGAATTATTCTTCCCTGACAAGAATCCAAACTACCTAACATAAATGAGAAAACTACATGTATTATTGAGGCTAGTGTGTTCACGGATTTTCAAACATAAATTTCCCAGTAAAATCACTGTATTTTACAGCTGGAAGGGATCATAAAGATTAGATAATTACTTTTTTTTTTTTTTTTTTACAAGTAAGAATCTACAGCAGATAAGTTCAAGTGTCTCCTAGGTCAGAGTAGCTAGTTAGCAGTAGAAAAAACTAACATCCCAGTGCTTTTTCTACATTAAAAAGTGAGTATAAGATCCACATTATTTTGCAGTGCCCTGCTGAGGATGTACCAATCATAATTGGCATTTTTAAATAATTGGCTCATTTTTACAATACTGTATTATCCTTAGTACTGAAATTTGACCCTTGTGACTATCAGTTACAAACTATTATTATGTTTCATTGTTCACAAATTTTTCCAGTATATATGTCTTTTATTCCTAACCAGATTGTGACTTCTCTGTGGTAGGCATAATTATTTTAATGTTTCTTACATCCTTCAATAAATCTATGTATGAACTGTTTAACAATTGGAAAGAGATTGACATAAATATATTTAATTTTAGACTTCTACTAAATGACTCAAAATCAAACAACTGTCATTTTGTATGGATGCAGGTGTTTATTGTTTTGAAAGGGACAAAGCTCAGAAATGCCTCATTTCTTCACAGATAGCCGTTGGGATTGTCCGTGAAGGTGAGAGCTTTTAGGAGCTTGAAGAGATTGGTGAAGGATGGAATATTAGAGGGAACAATGAGTTGACTGAGTCCTAAAGACATGTGGTAGCATACTCACATCAAATTGCTCAAACCAAACCTGAGCTAATAATGATGAAAGACTGATCAGAAGTGTGGCCCTACTATGCCCGTATTAAAAATTATCCACACCAGGCAGCCTGGGCGGCTCAGCGGTTTGGCACCTGCCTTCAACCCAGGGCCTGATCCTGGAGACCCAGGATCGAGTCCCAGATCAGGCTCCCTGCATGGAGCCTGCTTCTCCCCTCTGCCTGCGTATCTCCCTCCTTCCCTCTGTGTTTCTCATGAATAAATAAATCTTAAAAAAAAAAATATCCACACCTGAGAACGGCCTTAAGAATATTTTCATTTTGTGGACAAAGAAATTGAGGCTCAGAGATACTGGATCATTTGTCCAACTGAAGCAGCTCCTAAATGGTAGAACCAGGATTCAAACACTGACTGCCCCCAAGGCCAACGCTCCCAGAGTGTGATGACTAGGACAAAACCGGGTAAGCAGGTGGTGGTGGACAAGCTGCAGAGAAATGCCTGGCTCCCAAGCAGGAGCTCAATGGGTTTTCAACCCACTCCCTATTGATTTGCCCATCGAATCCTCACTCCCCATGCACACATGTATTTACACATGCCCCATTCTTTTTACCAACTTAGGTGTGTGGGTACCTACATACTAAACTTCTATTCATATATTCCTCTGCCTCATAGGAAGGACTTAAGCTCACATATGTGCAAGGAGTGCAGGGCCCACACTGGGCTCTGCTAAATACGTGCCCCTTAATACCGGCTCTAGGTCACAAAACCTACGCACTTGCATAGGTTGGTTATACAGCAGAACTCCACTCAATAAGGATTTTTTCCCCCCATTATTCAGGCAAATAAATTCAAGAGTTACCACGACTGATGCCAAAGACATTTGGCTCTGGTAGTGGAAATTGGGAAGCAATGGCTGAAATGAGGTAAGACAATCCGGGGCCAGAAGGTGGACGCAGAGTCACCAGCCGCTTCTCCCAGGAACCTGCTCTCTTTGGGTCCGCGCGGCCCCCCCCCCCCGCCGGCCCCCACCCCCCCGCCCCCGCCCGCGAGCCCCGTTAGGCTGGAGCAGATGCACACACGGCGGGGAGCTCGCTGGCAGGAGAGGAGCGTTCCCTCCCTCGCTGTTTTAACGCCCGCTGCCGGGCTGGGGAAGGAGCATGGGCCCGAGCCCGTGGAGGGCAGCGACAGCCAAGCTGTTCTAGCAAAGCCTGGTCAGGCCAGCGGCAGCGCCCCCTGACTTGCGCGGTTCTCCAGCGGCGTCAACACGATCCCCTCCCGCCCGCGCGCACGCTCGGAGCCAGCTCCCGCCGACGTGGGCGCGCCGCGGGGGGCTCCGGGGCCCCAAGGCCACCGCGGACCCTCCTAAGGGCTCCGCCCGGCCCGACCGGAAAGGCCCAGCGCAGCCGCGCAGCCTCCAGCCCCGCGCGGCTCCGGGGAGGCCGCCCCGATCCTCTCGCCCGCGGCCCCGCCCCCGCCGCGCGACTGCGACTGCGCCTGCGCGCCCTGGCTCCGCCCCCAGGCCGCGCGCCGGGAGCCGCCGTCGCTTAGCAACGCGCGCGTCCCTCTCCGGGGGGCCTGGTCCCTCGTCTTCCCGCCGCCTCGGGTCGGGCCGGGGGAGCCCATGGAGCGGAAGGAGGACGAGCAGCCGTAAGTGCTGGGGCTTGGTCCTCTATTTCCCCTTGTGAAAAATAGTTCCCTCCTTCGGGGAGGGTGAAGTGAGACCCGAGGGGCGGCCCAGGCCATCCTGCAGCCAGTAGTTGAGCGCTCACCCGAACACTTATTTTGGGTTGTTGTTATTTTATTTTTTTTAAGATTTTCTGTTTGCTGAGCATAGAGCCCGACTTCTGGCTTGACCTCCAGGTCATGATCTGAAATCAAGGGTCAGTCGCTCAACTACCGAAGCCACCTAGGCACCCCCTAAGTAGCTTTTTAAAAAGCTCAGATTAGCATGAAACTTAGCTATGTGCATAAACGCTACGAACAGGATCCATAACCATGATCAAATCACTACTCTTTCTTTACTCCAGTTCTGTTTGTTTATTCGTGAGAGACCCAGAGAGAGAGGCAGAGGGAGAAGCAGGCTCCCTGGGGAGCCGGGTGCGGGACTTGATCCCAGCACCCCGGGGTCACGCCCTGAGCCCCCCAGGCGTCCCCGTGCTTTTTTAAACACCCTGTTTACGGGGCACCCACTGTATGTCAGGCACTTTACATGCATCGCCTGGCCCGACATTCAGATACCACGGGATCATCCGCTGCTTCTCACACCCCACACTTCGATTATTAGCAAATTCTGTAGGCTGTACCTTTAAAATATATCCAGAATTCCACTATCGACCCCACCCTTGCCCAACAACCAGCCTCTCTTGCCTGGGTGTTGTAACAGTCTGGACTGCTCCACTCGCCTCAATGTCTGAGTGGTCTTCTTTTTTATTTATTTATTTATTTTTTTTATTTTTTTGCCAAGTTTGAGTTAGATCACTCCTCTATGGGCCATTGCAGAGTGAGAGCTAAGGTCCTTACAAAGGCCTGTGGGATTTTCACAACTGCTCCTCCTCCTCTATCTGGCCTTACCACAGCTGCTTGCCCTGGGGCTCCACTCTGCTCCAGTGCACAGGCCTCCATCCTTAACAGTAATTCTCAAAGTGTGCCACCCCACCCCCATCCAACATCACCTGACAACTTATTAGAAATGCATATTCTGGGGATCCCTGGGTGGTTCAGCGGTTTAGCGCCTGCCTTCATCCCAGGGCATGATCCTGGAGACCTGGGATGGAGTCCCACATAGGACTCCCTGCATGGAGCCTGCTTCTCCCTCTGCCTGTTTTCTCTGCCTCTCTCTCTGTGTCTCTCATGAATAAACAAATAAAATCTTTAAAAAAAAAATGCATATTCTTGCAGGCTCCTCACCACAGATAAACTGAATCAGAAATTTGGAGTTGAGCACAATAATCTGAGTTTTAACAAGCCTCCAGGTGATTCTGATGTATCCTAAATTTTGAGAACTATAGATCAAGGTGTTACAGCTAAATATAAGGTGGCCAGGGGTATCTGCCTCCAAAGCCTGTGTTTTTGTAGAACAAATTGTTCATAACATACATAAGAATCACCTGAAGAGCTGGTTGAAACAGTTTCCTGGGAATCTGCCTCAGGTTGGGATGGGGCCAGGGAATTTGTGCTTCTAACAAGTAACAATTGATGCCAGTGCAGCTACTTCCAGGGCCACTCTTTGAGAAGCACCTAAGGACAGGTGCTTCTGTTGCAATGCTTGGGCAGTTACAGTTCACTCTGCTAGAATGCGCTTCCTCAGATATCCTCTTAGCCGCTCCCCTCTTTCCTTTTTTCAGTTGCCACCTTCATAATGCAGCCTCCACCCTGTCTAAAAATGCAGCCTCTCTCCCACATACATGCATTCCTTTTTCCCATTCCCTGCTTTATTGTTGTCCTTAGCACTTAACACCATCCAAGACTGTATGTTTTACTTATTATTTGATTTCTCATCTGCCTTCCCTCCTTAGAATGTGAGCTCTGCGAGGGCAGGAATTTGTGTTTTATCACTCCTGTTTCCTCAGTGCTTTGAGCAGCACCAGGCACCTTAGTCAATAAATACCTGTTGAAAGAATGAATTATTCAACGTTATTGTCACATCTCTCAATAGCATTCTTGCCCTAACATGCAAAGGAGGAAACCAAGGCTCAGATACTAAATGACAGAGTTGGGATTCCAACCCAGGTCAAGTCAGACCCAGGTCAAGTCTTCACTGCCCATTAGTGTTTTTGTGTTTCCTTCTGGTAAGAAATTTCTATAGAATCATATAGTTCACATTTATGTGTTAATCTGTAGCTGCTCACACCCCAAATACTTAATTGAACGAATGCATACGTATGTATGCAAGCGTATAGCCACAGTCCCTTCTTCAAGGACCTGACGCCAGTACAAAGGCATTGCTGAGTTACAACCATAAAAGGCAGATGGAAAAAACTGATGTCAGAAGTCTATAATAAATCGATCATGACCTTTAAATAAACACTTATGTCTCTGGAAAGGTAGTAGAAAAAGCCTTAGAAGTTATTCACACTTGACCAGTAATCAGTTTTTCCAAACCTTTTACAGAGAGCAGTTCTGGTTGGGATGCAGGAAACCAGAATCCAAGGGTGTTGAATGTTGTTTGTAGGTGTACTGGGAGTATACAGCTCTCCTAGGCCAGACTAAAAAACAATCCCAGCAGAATCAGGAGAAATATGCAAATATTGAATATTGTCATGGGAGTCCATTGACCTGTGAGGAACAGGACACTTCCCTGAGACGGGGGCGGGGGGGGGGGCTACATAATGATGAAAGAAACACAGTCTTCACCTTCATGGAGCGTACTGACTAGTAGAGGGTATTTGTAGTGCTTACCAAAAACAAACCAAAAACTAGGTACATAAATTATAAATCGTGGTGTTAGGAAAGAAAGTGCTCAAATAGAGACCACATGGGAAAAGAAGGGGGGAAATCTAGGAAAAGCTTTTGAGGAAACAGCTTTTAAGCTGAGACCTAAATGATAATGGACCAGCCCATGCAGGGAGCTGGGGAAGAGCTGCCCAGGCAGAGGGGACAGTGTGTGTAAATGCCCTGAAGGGAAAAACTGGTGTGTCTGGGAAACTGAAAGCACATGTGCTGTCTGGGGAAGTGCAGGGAGGGAGGTCTCAGTGCATTTGAAGAGATTAGCTGGAGCTGGGTCAGGTGGCCTCAGTGTGATAAGGAAGCAGTATTCACTGTAAATGCAACACAAAACCATTTGGGGGTTTTCAGCAAAAAATGACATGATAGAAAAGATGGACCTGGCTTTGGTTTGAAGTAATGTAGGGGTTATGTTTTAAGGGCCAAGATTAAGCAGAACTACTCACTTTCTATATAAATTTGGAATCTTATTTACTCACCTTCTATGGCTCAGGGCTTTAATTTTAAAAGCTTCCATGTTAGGGACGCCTGGGTGGCTCAGTGGTTGAGCGTCTGCCTTCTGCTCCAGGTGTGATCCTGGGGTCCCAGATGGAGTCTTGCATCTGGCTCCCTGCATGGAGCCTGCTTCTCCCTCTGCCTGTGTCTGTGCCCCTCTCTCTCTCTCTGTCATGAATAAGTAAATAAAAAATCTTTTAAACATTTTAAGTAAAAAATAAAAGCTTCTATGTAAAAATATTCACATTCATCTATTTTTCTTTATTTTCCAAGTATGTAAGATTTTTTTTGTAAGATTTTGAAACACTGCCTTTTATAATGTCTATCACTCTTTATTTAAAAGGAGAAAATTTCCATAAATTCTTTCTAAACATTTTTTAACATTAACAAAATCAATAATGTTCATTTTTGTACCAGTTTAGTTATTAAAAGCCAAAGTGATGAGATTGAATTGATTATTCTCAGACCGACACAGTGGTCTTTTCCTAAAAAGGTAAATAATAGTGGTCATTTGGTAGCTTTTATTAGTTTGCCAAGTGAACTTTTAAAATTAAATAGCCATACTTGTCCTGGTAACTGAATTTACTAACTTTTTTGTCTTTAAGATTCATTCATTTAGGGCAGCCCAGGTGGCTCAGTGGCTTAGCGCCGCCTTCAGCCCAGGGAGTGATCCTGGAGACCCAGGTTCGAGTCCCACATTGGGCTCCCTGCATGGAGCCTGCTTCTCCCTCTGCCTGTGTCCCTGCCCCTCTCTCTCTCTGTGTGTGTCTCATGAATAAATAGATAAAATCTTTAAAAAAAAAAGATTCACTCATTTATTTTAGAGAGAAAGTGTGTTTATGTGAGCAGGGGGATAGACAGGGAGAGAGCTCAAGCAGACTTTCTGCTGAGCATAGAGCCTGACTTCTGGCTTGATCCCTAGACTTCCAGCTCATGATCTGAAATCGAGTCAGTCACTCAACTAACGAAGCCACCTAGGCACACCCTAAGTAACTTTTAAAAAACATGAGTTCAGATTAGCATGAAACTTAGCTATGTGAATAAACCCTACGAACAGGATCCATAACCATGATCAAATCACTACTCTTTCTTTACTTCAGCAAATGAAAGTCTGTACACTGCAGTGGTATATCATTATGAATAATCATTATTAACACAAATCCTTTTATCTTTTAAATGACTTAAAATGAGAAGATATCCTTCCATATTTTAATAGCACAAGTCTCTTATAATTATTAACAAAGCCTAAATTGTCTTGACTGATACTTGAAATATATTTAAATTTTGTTTTATACAATTATGACAGTCCTGAAATGCTCATTAAATAAATTTACTATTCTATTTTTCAGAGAGCATAAAATAGAAGATGCTGGTATAGTGTATGTAGCTGAAAAAAAAGAAGAAATCAAACATGACAGCAAACCTGGAAAAAGTATACAACATTCAAAACCATGTGTTGGGAGAGGACGTGTATATTATGCGAAATTCATTCATACAAATGCAAGAACACTTAATGAACCAGTTCCCTACATAGATCCCAAAAAAGGGCCAGAAAAGCAGGTTGGATGGATGTTTCTTATATACAAATACAGATTTAGATTCAGAAGCTGGTCTGCAGGATAATTTGGTCACAGACTATGTAAAGGATATGACATATCTCAGACTACAACTTTTTATAATCCAATACTTAAAAGCAGTAACCTGACACTACTGTCCCAGATAACCACTGCATACAAACAATCCAAATAATCATTTTTCTAGATTGGGTCAGATTATAGCCACTCAGTAGTGCTTGGCAGATACTGAAGAAATCTATAATATTGTATTTGTGTCACATATTCTAATATAAAAATTTCCCATGGTACTCTCTGTAAAATAATAGCTACCATTTATTTAAAATATATGAAGTACTAGGGATGAGCTAAGTGTTTTATATAAATTATATCCTTTAATCTGTACAACAGTTTCTAGGAGGTAGTATTAGAATATTTTACAGATGGTAACGTACCGCAAAATAAATGAACATATCTGAGATTACATAGTAAGCAAATGTCACAATTATGATTCTGACCCAGGATGGTTGGTTTAGTCAAACTGCACTTTTATTCACTATCATACTAAATATATTTCATTATCTTGTTCCTTTATTTTTTTAATCTTATTTCTTTAAAGTTAGGTTTGTTGAGGTATAATTTATTCTATTAGCTTCCTATTCCTGATGTTACAAATTTAAAGAGTAACTTATAGCCACACCAATTTATTCTCCACATTTCTTGAGCTCATGAATCCAAAATCATTCATTGCCTATTAGCAAGGCTGGTTTCCTTCTGCAGAATGTAAGGGAAAATCCAGTTCCTTGTCTTTTCCAGCTTCTAGACGCTGCCTGCCTACCTTGGCTTGTGGCGCCTTCCTCTTCAAAGCCAGCAGCTTGCCATCCTCAAATCTCTGACTCTCCTGCATTCCTTTTCTAAGGACTGGTGTGATTACCTTGGGCCCACCCAGATAATTCTGACTAATGTCCTCTTCCCAAAATGTTTAATCTCAGTGGCAAAATTTCTTTTGTCCTATAAATTTATGTGTGGTTGTGATTTAACTTAACATTTAAATGGAGATTGCTTTTAGCGACCTGCTTTCATATGGGTAACATCCAATGTTCTTGTCATAAAAGAGATAGCATACCAGGGCACTGTGTGTGAATGGGAGTTCTTCTTTGGGCAGGAATTAATGCAGTCAAATATGCTTTCAGATTTTATTTATTTATTCATGAAAGACAGAGAGAGAGAGAGGCAGAGACACAGGCAGAGGGAGAAGCAGGCTCCATGCAGGGAGCCCAATATGGGACTCAATCCCAGGACTCCAGGATCACGCCCTGGGCCGAAGGCAGGTGCTAAACCATTGAGCCATCCAGATGTCCCTCAAATATGCTTTAATGTCATGTAGTAAAACCTGATGTGGGCACTTTTAAGGCTATTTTGTTTTATAAACAGGCAATTATTTGAGATTTAAAAGAAATTGATAGTCCAAGCCTTCACTGGGGAAATAAGTCTGGTCCATAAATCCAGGTTTGTGAAGTTCCCATGTTTCTTACAAAAGTTAATGAATGACTCTCTCTGCTGAGCTCTAATTCCGGGCTGAATTAAAACCTAACTATTAATTGAACCCATCCTTATCTTGGAGATACTAAGGAAAAGAAGTGGGTTTGAGAATGGAGATGCAAAATGTAAAAAAAAATCTCAAAAACTAATCAACTAATTTTCTCGTATTCCTAGTTTATAGGTGTCTTGAGAAAATGTTAGGAGCTGCTGTTGAGGTGGGGCGACATAGTAGCAGTAGGATCCTTGTTTATTGGTGCTAAAAGCTAAATGAGTCAGAGACCTTTAAGAGTTTGAGATGAAGTAAGAGAATAGGGAAGAGAGGCTGCTGGTAGATAGGAGTGAGGAGGTACAAAGAAAGACTGAAGATGCATCAGAGTTAAGAGTGTATCTGTTTGGGGCATGGAGTGAAGGTATTGTTCATATTTAAAAAACAAAAACAATCTTAAGTGTACTCATTTCCATGTACCCGAGGATTAATAAAGAATACTCATTTCGCATATCTGTACCGTTTGTTCCTTTATTTAAGATGACAAGTTTCTTCTTAAAGTTTTAGGTTGGTTGTTTTGAAAAATTAACTGTATAATAGTGCTAGCTTTTTTTTTTTTTTTTTTTTTTTTTATGATAGTCACAGAAAAAGAGAGGCAGAGACACAGGCAGAGGGAGAAGGCAGGCTCCATGCACCGGGAACCTGATGTGGGATTCGATCCGGGGTCTCCATGATCACGCCCTGGGCCAAAGGCCAGCGCCAAACCGCTGCGCCACCCAGGGATCCCAATAGTGCTAGCTTTAATGCATGAGTGAAGAAAATAAAGTTACCTAATATTTAAAGTAACATATTTGCTCTCTTATGTATTTTGCTAAGATAATATCTTAAGAACCTAACACCAGATTGGTTGATTTTTCTTATTTACAAGATGTTTAAATGAGACAATCACTTACACGGTTCTACCTGGAGCCATAAAATTGGGGGTGCCAGAAAAAGTAAAAAGGAGCTGTAGCTCAGTCACCTCCAGTCACAACAGTTTGGTGGTCCTGTGTGTTTAAATATTGGTATTTTAAAAGAGATTATACTAGATCATTATGTTCCAAAGTGTATGTTTCAGAGCATTGCCCCTGCCTATGTGCTCAATAAAATAACATTCCAAAGTCAGATACATTTTGGAAAAGCTATATATTTAGATATTAAAACTTCACAAATCACATTTGTATGTAAAGGTGCTAAGAAATCCTGTGATAAACTTATTTAACTTATCTCAATATTTCCCAAATTTATTTAACTTTGGAAACCTCTTTTATATAACACCTTATTTAATATGCCACAGGGCTAGCATTCCACAGAGCACAATTTAGGAATAACTGTTATCAGGAACATTATGAGTTGCTCAAAAAGAGGTATTTTCAGCATTCCTGGTATCCTTAGCAAAATAGAGATGAGCATAGATACAATGTAACTCTAGTGTTTCCCATAACACTTCAATGTTTAAAGCCATTGAGCTCTACTAAACCATGATTCTCTGTAAGGTGTTGAAAGTCCGTATTTCCCTGGGGATCCCTGAAGTATGATTTTGTGTCCCACAGATGGCCAGGGCCTGCAGCAGCCATCTTTGCCAGGCTGCTGTGGACTTCTACCCACCAACCTCTTGCATTCTCTTAACTGTCTTCTCCAGGATGCCCCAAGTGCTTTTACTACTTCTCCCAAGACTCTCCCTAATTTCCCAAAGAATGAAAACTAATGAATGTCTCCTAATGCATTTCCGAAGGCTTAGAGATAGCAGAAGTATCACAAAGACTGTCTCACAGTGGTTTCCAAATGCAGCTAAGGGGTTCACAGTATAATGGCCATGAGGTCTTCCAGGGGTGAGGGGTAATGGGAGCCTCTTCTTCAGGAATCTCCAGATGTGTCCATACTATGGAGCTCCAATGACTGTTACCCTGAAGCAGGAAAGAAAACTAGCCTTGGGCTGGAAGGGAAGATCTCCTGCTTTCTCTGAGTCCAAAGTTTTGAACTGAGAGCAACTATCTGTTCAGGCAAAAACCCTTCCACATTCTGTAAGAGGTAGGCTGATCCCTGAAGCCTAGACAAAAGCAGTCACAGTACAACTTTTCCCTGTTTGGCTTATTTCATCATACATAACTCATGTCAACCCCTCACAATCCACTTCAAGTGATGGTGGACAGCACAATAAATTTTTCTTCGATTTTCCCTTCAGCATGAGGTGAAGGAAAAACAAGTTTCCACCTATGTCTTTAATCTTATAATCTTTTATGAGCACATGCTTGGACCAAAATGGCACGCACATGTGCACAGACCCATATACATCCTCACTCTTCCAGGAACAAACCAGACTCTTCAGGCAAAGGGCAGACTATCCAGAAATAGAACACATAAAAACAGCATTTTTTGAACTGTGGGATTTCATTCCGCCCAAGCGAAGCTTCATCCAATTTACAACACTAATCAGAATACTTCCACTAACTCTGAGGACTTAAAAGTTATCAGTCACACGTGAGGAAAAACATTGTTCATTATTTCCTTTATGTTTTGTGAAACTCAAGAGACCATTTTGGTAAAATTCTGAATCCACAAGAAACCTTTTTTTTTTTTTTTTTTTTTAAGATTTCATTTATTTATTCATGAGAGACAGAGAGAGAGAGAGAGGCAGAGACACAGGCAGAGGGAGAAGAAGGCTCCATGCAGGGACCCCGATGTGGGACTCGATCCCAGGACTCCCGGATCCGGCCCTGAGCCCAAGGCAGGCGCCAAACCACCGAGCCACCCAGGGATCTCTCATAAGAAATCTTGAGAGATGAATTGATACCTCTGCTTTTCAGACAACTTTTGTTCAAGAAATAATTGAATGCTGCCGGGCATTTCCTAGCAGTTTGCTCATCCCAGAGTCACTTAGCCAGTAACTTGGGTGTTGGCAAAATAAGTTTTCTGATCAACAAGAGAAGATAATACACAGTGTACTCCTTAAAACCTTTTCATAAAAGATCTTTCTCATGATACCTAAAATCTCTTTATTGTTACTTCTGAAATAAATTCAGTAGGTTTGTGCTTATCTGGCTTTCATTCTACAGCAGATTTGATAAAGCCATGTAGCACGGAATGAGGCTTGCACAGATGGGGGCAGGGCTCTGACTGGGACAGTTAATTTCTCAGCAGTTTTCTCATCTGTGAAGTGGGTGTATCTATCTACTTGCAGATTCGTGGTGAGGGTAAGTGAGAAAAGGCCTGTAAATCTGAGACCTTGGGGCATAATAAGAACTCATAACCGTGCAGTGGAGGAGGCCTGCAAGAAGCAGGCATTCTGACAACAGCTAGATGTGACTATTTTCAGCCAGATAGTGAGAAGACACCATCTGTTTAGTAATCTGTTCTAGAATTCCCAGGATCGACATCAAGTAGTCTTAGTTTTTGTAATTCACCTTTCAGCTCATTCTGAAAAAAATGAGGTATTAGCCCATCTCTCCTATTCTCCAAAATTCCCTAGTTCCTAAATTTCTTCGATCGCTGCAAACGTATTTAGTACCCCAGGTTTCAATTTGCCATTGGCCTGAAGACTGGCACTCATTTCAAGTTGACAAGTGAGGTCTAACTCTCTCCTCAATTAGTCAGGGCTCAGTTAGTTCCCTCTTAGGTTCATGTTCATCCTGTCTTTTTTCAGTTTGAAGATAATTTCCCTTAACGAAGAACCTAAAGTTGAGTAGCTCTTTCAGCTCTAAATTGTATAACTCTTCTCCAAATTTTTAGCCTTTCTGTGATTTCTTGATAGAATTTTTTCTCCCAGAAAACCCTATTTTTGCTGCCTTTGGCATATTTCATGAATTTCTTCTAAGCTTCTTGACAATCTCCTGACAAGGTGACTCCATGAAATTATTTTTTTTAATTTGACATTGTACACTTCTTTTATACATGCCTGTCTTTTTAGAAGGTAAGCCACTTTGGGAGCTGACTCCCTGTGGAGTCAGATGTCTTCAAATGCCTTCTTACTTTTCTTACCCCTATAGCTTCAATTGCACTGTCAGCGTTTTACTTATGTAATCTAGTCTTCATCCCCCTTGAATCATATTTTTCAAGTTTCTGGCTACAATATCATGGTTGATTTTTAGAAGCCTGATTTCCCTCCTCAAAGTCCAAAGGAGATGTTAGATTATACCCAAAGTTACCTTCATTGTCTTAATAATATCCAGGAACTTCTAGGTGTCACAGTTGCCCCTTCCCAAGGTCTTAGGTCTACCTGATGATCCAGATTTTTAAAAAATGCTTACTTAGAATTGAGTAAGTTTCCCTCGCTGTTTTCACAACTTCTGAGAGATCAGATTCTAATATGTGCTAATGGAGAGTATATCAATTCTCCCTTGCCTGGGTCCTTAAGTCAGGTTTCACTACTCAAAATTCTGTAACATTGGAGATATCTTTCCTAAGAACAAAGTTTTTCAAACTGAGGCACTAGTGGGTTATAAAGCAATGTGGGTTGCAACTAGCATTGTGAAATGGAATAGAAGAGATAAAGGATAAAATAGAAAAATAGTCAAGTGCACTTAATGGAGTAAGAATAAACACTGTCTTGTGAAACTTTTCATTTTATGTATGTGTATACATTGTGTCTTTTTGCATGACAAAATATTTCATGGTGTAGATC
Organism: Vulpes lagopus; assembly: GCF_018345385.1. Taxonomy (NCBI): domain Eukaryota; kingdom Metazoa; phylum Chordata; class Mammalia; order Carnivora; family Canidae; genus Vulpes; species Vulpes lagopus. Next base: position 39,269,397 of record NC_054828.1, read on the forward strand.
ATAGACTGAAAACTATGAAAACCACCATCTTAGATGATAATACATTATTTATATTTACCTGAAAGTATAGAACCTGATTTTTTAGATTAAATCAAGCCATATATATATATACACATGTGTATACATATATATAAATACAATGGTAGTACAAAACATAGAACTATAAGTACTTGGTTGATTTTTACCACTCCATCTGTTGATGGAAAGTAGTTTAAGAATTTAGCAGCTATATTTTAGCTAAAAATATGTGATAATTCACTTTTAAGCACCTTTTAAAAATTCAGTCTTTGTAAAACTATTCCTAGATTTCAGAATTCCATTTTATACTAGAATATCCAATAACATTGAATCAGCTTATTGAACATTTACAGTCATCAAGCAGCTCATGAAAATGTCCTACAGTATCCAATTTTGTGTTTCCAATTTTTTCCCCATAAAGGGTGACTGGTGGTCACATGGTAAAGGACTGGAACATCCCTTCCAACCATCTTATGACACTACGAGCACCCAGAGGAGTGACTTTCAAAAACCAACATGTCCATTGGTTTTGCCAGTCAAACACAGCAAGCTGCAAAAGGCGTCTTGTGGAATAGGTAAGGTTAGCTGTGATAAAACCTCCTTCGCATTTTCTCAGGTTACTGCTATCAAATTAAGATGGATTAGATATACTGGTACCTCCTGAGAAAATTACCTCTCTATAGGAGTTGAAAATATACATACAGCAAATGCAGCCCTTGACAAGTTTGTTCTTTATCCCTTCTTGGTGGACAGCTTATTTCCAAATGTATTTACTGCAACACAATAAAAATTGGCTTGATCATTGATAACAGCCTCCAAGTCATGCAATCTAGTAGCATTCTGCTCATTACTGCCACCAAATTTTAAAAAGTGTAACTACTACAATTGTAGGCAATACTATACGGCAGTATTTTTCTAAGTGTACTCTGAGGGACATTAGTTCCTTATGTTTATAGACGCTGCTCAAAAAAATTGGGAAGTGGTCAAATGAGATTTGTAAAAACTGAATTTATAAAGTTAAACAGATTTAAGCCACAGAACTCTTAAAACTCTTACTGTAAGCACAAGCATAATGCATTCCAAGACGAGGAATAAAGAATATTATGTTTTCCCCACTTATTAACCACCTCATCCTTTTTCTAGGAGAGTATTTCACATAACTGGTATCCCACAAACCAATGTTACATGGACTATTAAAACATTATTAGATCTATTTAGTTAAGTCTTAAAGAAGAGCACAATCAAGTCAAAACAAAAATGTATTTACCGAGTACCCACCCTGGTCATCATTCCATGTAAAAGTTCATAAGCTAAACTTCACATAATTTTCTGAACATGACAGTATGTCCACTGAATGGTACACAAGGAAACAAAGGGTTACTTTTATCATTCAACAGTCCCTTACTTAATTTGAACCTTCAGGCCTCTGTGATCTGGCCAGTCTAGTTAAGGATACAAGGGTAGGGGGGTAGATTGAAGATCAGAACATTAGAAAATGGTCATAGTCAGCATGATTTCCACCTCAAGGGCAGGAGTTAATGGAGAGGACGGTTAGATAAACTGTAACATGGTCTCTTCTTCAGAAAGGTAATGATGTTCGCGCTTCCGATTCCGGATGGTAGACTGAACACAGACATCTAAATGCCCCTCCTCCCAAGACTCTATTAAGTGATAGTAAAACCATCAACCCATAAAGATGAAGAGAGTGGAAAGAAGAATTTCCTGTAATGTGGAAAGGAATGAAAACTTGTGGTGGATTAGCAAGCAAAGAAGCAAGAGCCTAGAAAAGACAGAGGGAAAAGCAGCAAAGAGCCAGTCTGCCTGACAAAACCCCAAAGTAGCTGGAGGCTCAGACAGCAGGCAAAGCAGAAGGCATGAATGAATCCAAGGGGAGAATCCAAAGGGCAACCTGAAAGTCTGTCTTTAAAAAACCACCCCAGGGATGCCTGAGTGGCTCAGCGGTTGGGCGTCTACCTTTGGCTCAGGGCCTGATCCCAGATTCCCGGAATCGAGTCCCACACCCGGCTCCCTGCATGGAGCCTGCTTCTCCTCCCTCTGCCTGTGTCTCTGCCTCTCTTTCTGTGTCTCTCATAAATAAATATAATCTTAAAAAAACAAAAACAAAAAACCCACCCCAGTCAGGAACACTACTCTATGCCAACATTAAAACTAGTTGAGTCCAATGTCCCGGCCAGATAGTCAACTACCACACCAGTTACTTTTTTTGTAATTCAAGTTGATCTCTTGTCCTATTCTTAGTTTATGAATGGACAGCCAAAGATTACAATTATGCCAAATTATCTTTTTTAATGTATGGCGGTTAAAGTTAAGGAAACATCACGGAATATAAAGCAACAACGACAAAAAAAAAAAAACCTAAAAAGTGTAAGAGAATAAAAGCAAAGTGGAGAATCCATCTGGGAGGTCCAACTTTTCTGAAGCTCTAGAAGAGCAAAGAATAAAATTGAAAGTGCAGATAGTTATCAACAAAACATTTATTGAGCACATACTATTTGCTGGGCACTTTATGGAACTTCCTAAATATTTACTTATTCAATTCTCATACCAACTCTAAGGAATATATTAGTATGGTAATGTTATTAATACTCTCATTTTTCACATAAGAAAGCAAGCATGGAGTTTAAATAATTTGCTCAAGGCTACAGAGCAAATAACTGATATTTGAACTCAATCTACCTGTAATAAAAACCAGTGCTCTACACAGCCTCTGGAATAATAAGAACGTTTCCCAATATAAAAGAGAGGCATTAATGGAGCCTCCTGAGCACTTCCAAGTATGAAGGGATAAAAGATACAACCTATACACCATTATAAAATTGCAAAGCTACAATTATAAAAAGAAGGTTCTATAAGTTTCCATAAAGAGAAAGAAAAATGTCACTATCTAAAAAACAGGAATCAGTATGGAATTAAGCAGCACCGATACAAAAACACAATGGAGTTAATGTCTTTAAAGTTTCCAAGGGAAAATTTTTTTTACTTGCAAAAGAGGATTTAACAGAAATACTAGAACCAGTCTTTTTCAAGCAGCACCAGGCTTTGGACCCTGGTGAGAAAGAAATGTAGTCCTAGAACGATATTTGGCCCTTAAATGAATAAAACGCATATAATTATATTGTAAATGCTATTTCATAGTTTTCAGCTTTTAGCATTATCTTGACACAGTATGGAAATTTTAAATGTTGTTACAGAACAGAATTATTTCACTAGCCTTAACAAGAAAAGCACAGTTGACAGAAGATGGGAAGTAGAAGAGAAAGGTGCTAATATCTTTATTTAACTTGAGTACTCAAGAAAAACTACTCAAAGTAGATGAAACAAAGAATAGAAGTTTAAGGTTGAAGTCAAAGGAACCAATTTATCTCTGTAGCCCTATCCTCTTTGCTGAACTTCAAACTCCTATCCAGCCACCTACCTAACAATCTTTGCTTGGATAGTTAATGTCCTTTCAAACCCAACATGGCTGGGATAGAACAGTTCATCTCTGCCATTCAAACATATCCCCTGCTGGTTTACGTCTTTTCCATAAATGCCACTTCTAATCCCCTTAAGTTTTGATCACCTAGAAACCATTCCAAAACTCCCTGCCCTCTATATCCAATCCATCAGCAAATCTTGACACTCCATCTCCAAAATAGACTCCAAATCTTTTTACTAGTGTTGTACAGCTCCTGTTACCCTGCTTCCTCTCTTTCTCCTTCAAAATATGTTTTCCACACCATTGTTAGAAGGATCTTTTAAAAACACAAATGATACTGCATTCCTCTATTAGATGAGTTACTTCTCATTGTGTGTAGAATCAATTTGAAATTTCTCACCATGGCCTACATGGGCCCATTTAATCTATGGACTCTATCTCCTGTTGCTCATGATATCATGATAGGGCCATTTCAAGAGTGGCATGTAACTTAGGCCAAGGAGGTAGAGAATGTTTTCTGACAGTCATGGTTATTTCCAAACCAATTTATGCCTGTGTACTTATTACTGTATTTCCATAATTTACATATTCTTGTAAATTAAAATCTGAGTACTAAGAGAGTTTCTATAATACATTCAAAGTCAAATACTTTGGAAAGACTTGCCAAAAGGTCACTAACTTTTTTTTTTTAAAGATTTTATTTATTTACTTACTTAGTTGAGAGAGATAGAGACAGATACAGAGAAGGTGAGCAGGGGGAGAGGCAGAGGGATAGGGACAAGTAGATACAGGGTTTGATCTCATGACCCTGGGAACATGACCTGAGCTGAAATCAAGAGTTAGATGCTTAACCAACTGAAACACCCAGGTGCCCTAAAATATTATTAATTTTTAAAAGTGGTAATTAGGTGTGGACAAAATCACTATAAAAGAGGAGGTGGAGTGAATTTCTTAAATCTTAAAGGTTTCTGCATTCATTTTATTTCAAATATGTCTTTAAGTTTCCATTCTGTTTTAAAGAAACAAACTAGGAAGGATACATTAGGGGTGTGGTTTGCACAAGAAACACAAAGTGCAATTCCAATCCATGGATACTTCCACAAAGGAAATGCATTGGCATTCCAATAAAAATTTGGTGAATGAACTGGTTAAAATAAAGTATCTAAGTTTAGTATATATAATTCTCTATGATTCTTTAATTTTTTGGGTAAGTAACCAGTCAGATCCCAGTTCTTTCTCATAAGGAGTAGTAGCTTCTACTTCTACCATGGGACATAGTAGAGGATAAGAGCAGAGAGCTAGGTTTTGTTCTAGGATGACCAGGCAAGGCCCAGCCATTTCATAGAGAGACACACGCCCCCCTGCCCCACCCAGATCAATCCCTATAAGTCTGTTCTATTGAACCAGTCGGTTTTCCCAGAGTGGAGTCTTCCAAACCTCTATCTGGATCAGGGAACAAAAAGTCTGGAATTTCTCAAATAGTCCCCTATTGGCAGGTTCTCCTTGTCCCATGCTCCCTGCCCCAGAGGTGTCAGATGCCTCCATTTTCTGAGCCTTACTGGGTGGGACCCTACCCCATCCCCACAAGCACTTATCTTCCAGTTTTTTTGTGGTCTACTCAAGTTCATTTGCCATTTAACCATCTGCTTTCCAGTTTCCAAATTTGTTACTAGCTTTGCTCTCATTTGTTCCCTTTTTTCCTAAAGATTTAAGCTTTTTAACATCTTTACTATCATTGAACTAGTGTTTTGGGATGGAACGGGAGGAAATGCACATGTTGGAATTGTTATGTTTAACTGGAAATCATGGTCACCTTATCACCATCAATATTCGCTCACCTTAGAATTTAATATTGGTTTAGCATTTAATAGTGGTTTGCTCCTAGGCTCATTACTTAAATTTCATCATTTTATTCACTCAATTCAAGAAGTGGGAATAATAATCCCTACTTAGGAGGATTATTAGGAGAAATAAGAAATATGTAAAGTGTCTACCACAGTGCTTAGTACATAGTAGACAACAAATGGAAACTATTTCTATTATTAATTATTGTATTGTATTACATTAGGTGTTTAATTGGAATTTAGCATTGGAAACCAGGTGTAGAAGTCTCACTTTTTCCTTCCTCACCTTCCCTCCCCCTTCACCCAACCCTCCTCCTGCTCCACCTCCTCCTCTCTCTGCCTCTGTCTCTCTGTTCTTTTATTGGTGTTCCTCATTGCCAAAGTCATTGTTGTGTCTCAGATGATGCCCAGACTCAACAAAAAATTTATTGATTAGTTTAATAATTACATATTATTCAACAGATTAAAGACATAATGTAATTTAAACTAAAACACATCACAATATACACCTGAAATTTATTCACAGTTTGAATAGTGCTTGGATACTAGTGAAAAGAATTTAAAAAATATTTTAGTGTAACATTTAAAAATATGTATATTCCAGATTTTACATATATGTGTATATATTTATATGTGTATATATATATATATATACATATGTGAGTGCATATACATACAGATATAGAAAATGTGTATGTAAACATGCATCATACCAATTAAAAGTCATCTCCTGGTCATTCTGTTCCATCAGCCCACTTAATTACGCCTGGTCTTTGGCATTTCAGCAATGTCATCTTGTGCTGATAATGAAAGTGCCCTTTATTCTTGTACCACCACCCAATTTCCTGGCTTCCATCCATAGTCACTTCAACAAATGGCTGTGCTCCATCATATCTGAATCACTACAAGAATAAGTGTTCACTTTGGGTTTTATATAATAAAACTTTATAAATTGAAAGGCTGATCTAATTTGTGAGGAACGTCATACTTAAACAAAACTTTGACTCTTTATCAACAACCTGATATTTTAATGCTTTTGTTTTGAATTGCAAAATCAGATTATCAAAAAAATCGATTATCATCAAAAATATATTTTTTTAAGATTTTACTTATTTATTCATGACACACACACACACACACACACACACACAGAGGCAGAGACACAGGCAGAGGGAGAAGCAGGCTCCATGCAGGGAGCCCAATATGGGGCTTGATCCCGGGTCCCCAGGATCAGGGCCTGGGCCAAAGGCGGCGCTAAACTGCTGAGCCACTGGGACTGCCCCAAAAATAATTTTCTAAAGTGGATTTTAGTTTGTGTTCTGCTTTTGCACCAAGATGTAGCTTAATGATTTCTTTCTAGAGTTATGTTCAAGCTTTTTCACTATATTTTGAAAATTTATAACATTATCTTTTTCATTAATAATACTTCTCTATAAGATCAAAATAAATACTATTTAGAAGAATGGAGTGGCTGATAGAAAAATATGATTGATGAATGTTTTTTAAGTAGACCCAAACAGTTAAGAAAACTTCCCAAAGTAAAAGTTGCTGAATTCCCACCAATACAAGGATCAAGTTGTGTGTTTGAATAAATCCTTGCTTTGTTGATAAAATATAGATGGCTGGACCCCAACTTGTTTGGCGTATCCTTGCTTAGAAAATTTCTATTTTAATTAGATCAAGTTTCCAAGAAACAGAGAGTGGATTTCAAACATTCTTCATAGGCTTTGCTTTATGTTTTGTAATCCTCGTGTAACAAGGCTTCTTTTAAGTAATTACTTTGGGTTCTATTTAAATTCTGAAGTAGAAAAACCACTAACGACTTGAATATCTTCTTTGATGTTTTCCTACTTAGATGTTCTTCACTACTATGGCCCTCTTTAAAAGTCTCATATACTTGAATAAATGAATATGGTAGTTATGTCTAATTTTAATAGATATAATGTCCGGGTAAGGAATTTCTCTAATAGCTCAGATTTGTTTTCTTTCCCTTTATTCTTCCCTATAAAGAAGTGGGTTTTTTTTTAAGTTATTATTTTTGAGATTCTGGGAGGTTCTAGATCACTATTTTAAAAATATTTTAATTGATTTAATTGACTTCTGAAGTATTTGTTTCTTTTTATTTTTTTAAGATTTTATTTATTTATTCATGAGAGACATGGAGAGAGAAAGAGAGAGAGACAGAGACACAGGCAGAGACACAGGCAGGGGGAGAAGCAGGATCCATGCAGAGAGCCTGACACGGGAATCAATCCCAGGACTACAAGATTGCCCTGGGCTGAAGGTGGCACAAAACTGCTGAGCCACCCAGGCTGCACATTTCTGTTTCTTTTCTTTCTTTCTTTCTTCTTTCTTTCTTTCTTTCTTTCTTTCAGATTATTTATTTATTTATTCATGAGAAACAGAGAGAGAGAAAGAGAGGCAGAGACACAAGCAGGCTCCATGCAGGGAGCCCGACGTGAGACTCGACCCCAGGTCTCCAGGATCAGGCTCTGGGCAGAAGGCAGTGCTAAACCGCTGAGCCACCTGAGCTGCCCACATTTCTGTTTCTTAATTGCATAACAAATCATCCCAAAATCTAGTTGCTTAAACAACCATCATTTTATTTGCTCTTGATTCTGTAATTTGGGCTGGGCTCAGCCGGGCAGTTCTTTGGCTGGTCTTGGTGGTGGGCACTTGTGTGGCTACATTCACTTGGCAGATCACCTGAAGACTGGACTTGACTGGGAGGCTGGAATGACATGTGGTCAACATGTGGTCCCTCCATGTGGGCTTTCCAATAGGGTTGCTGAACTTCTTAGGTAGCATCTCAGGGCTCCCCAAAATGCAGAAACACAAACTGAAAGGTTTTATCAAGGTTTATGCCTGGAACTGGCAGAGTGTTACTTTTTCCACATCTTGTTGGTTAAAGCTAATCACAAAGCCACCCCACATTCACAAGGAGGGGACTGTGCACAGATGAATAGTGGGAGACCAATAAACTAGGTCCACTACTGTCATAGACTACCACAGTGTCCTTAAATTGTTCTCCCCATGAGAGTTTAGGAGTAGCCAACTCTTATATTTTGTCTGAAAATGTCTTTAAATTGCCCTCACTCAAATGAATGAAAGTAGAGCTGGGTATAGAATTCTGGGCTCATAGTTATTTACCTTTTACATTTGGAAGATATCATTCCATTGTCTCCTGGATCCTACTGTTACATCAAGTCTGCAGGAAGCCCAATTATTAATCTTTTGAGAGTAATATGTTTCAGCATAAGATTTTTAATGTGGAAAGGGGGGCTTGGTATATAGAAAGAGTTATTTATAGTTACTTATGATTTAAATTAATATCACAGATTGAATATTATAAATGAAAATTTATTCCTTAAGCCCTTAATTTTTAAATACAGTTTCACTGTAATTGCAGGGCTGTTGGTTTTGAAGGATTCTGTACAGGTGTGGGGAGAGAGACATGAAAACTGGGCAAATTAAAATGCCACAAAGTTTGCTTTCACTTCTGAGATTAAGCCATTTTTCTTGAATAAATGTCCCTTGGATTGTTGTAAGCTTTTGGTTAATTTCCAGAGTTCTGAAAAAGTTGATTTTGATTATTTTTTTCCAAGTGTTCTCATCATTATTACAGAGGAGCACTTTTCACAGGTTCTTACTCCACTGTTCCTACTAATGTCCTATCCCTTTTAGTTTTCAGGTTAAAAATGTCTCCTCACAATCTCACTATTATCTTTGTCTGTGGCACAGACACTTCATTGAACAGGAGTCCTAAACATTAATGTAAACAAGTTTATCAACTTTTCACCTATGGATTGTGCATTGGGTGTTTATGGAGAGTTTGTCTACCTTAAAGTCACAAAAACATTCTCCTATATTTTCTTCCTTGCATTTATAATGTTGTTGCTGTGGATTTTGATATAAATCTGCTTTTTCCTCCTTTGTAAGTAACCTACATTCTCTCTCTCTTTTTTTTAAAAAAAATATTTTATTTCTTTATTCATGATAGACATAGAGAGAGAGAAAGAGGCAGAGACACAGACAGGGGAGAAGCAGGCTCCATGCCAGGAGTCCCACGCAGAACTTGATCCCGGGACTCTAGGATCATGCCCTGGGCCAAAGGCAGGTGCTAAACCACTGAACCACCCAGGGATACCCATTACCTTCTCTTTTTGAAAGCATTTAAAGGGACACCTGGGTGGCTCAGCAGTTGAGCATCTGCCTTTGGCTCAGAGCGAAATCCTGAGGTCCTGGGATCCCATTTCAGGCTTTCTGCATGGAACCTGCTTCTCTCTGCCTGTGTCTCTGCCTCTCTCTCTCTCTCTCTCTCTCTGTGTCTCTCATGAATAAATAAAATCTTAAAAAAAAAAAAGACTTTATTAAGTTAAAAAAAAAAAAGCTAGCATTTAGAATTTTCTTTGCCCCAGATGACCTTAAATTTCTCTATAAAGTGTCTCAGATGTGGGTTTTCCCTTACATACCCTGCAGGATAGGGAGGAGAGTGAGGCAAGAGAGTGACTCAGGATGCAAAACAAGGAGGCACTCACTCCCTATGTAAATGCCTCCTTAAACTGTAAGCATGAGTTTCACTTGCCTCATCTTATTCCTGGACCTGCCACCCTACGTGGTAATCTGTGAGCCCTTTCAATCTGAGGTCTTTGATCTTTGTCTAATTCTTGGATATTTATCATCATTCTTTCCTTGTTTTTTTCCTTTTAAGTAGGCTCTACACCCAACATGGGGCTTGAACTCATGACCATGAGATCAAAAGTCATGTGCTCCACCAAATGAGCCACTCAGGCACCCCATCACTATTTCTTCAGCTATTTCCTTCCCTCTGTTTCTTTATCTAGGTCTCCTAAATTCTACCATCCATGTCTTTTAGCTTTTCTATTATATTTTAATTTCTTTATCCTTTATTGCTGCCTTTTGGGAGTTTCTCAGTCTGTCTCATTCATGAGTCTTTTTGTTTATCTCATCTTTTTCAATTCAGCTATTATATTTTGTTTGATTTCTGACATTTATGTGATTCTTTTTTAATGGCCTCTTCTTGCTTCATATTAAAAATGCCTTCTGTGTCTTTCAGGGTATTATGCTTACGTTAAATTCTTGGAGTACCAGTTCTAATTATTATGCTTCACATAGTATATGTTTTAAATTTTGTTGTCTTTCTTTACAATGTCTTTTTTAACAGTATCTTAGGTTATGTTCCCCAAGAGGAATCAACAGCCCTGTGGGGGGAAAATGTAAGGACGAGGGTCTGGCTTTTGTGCCTCTCAGTCAATTTAAATAAAAGAAAATGAGGGTCAGGCTGGAGAGTGTCAGACCCCATAAACTGACCTTGACCATTTCCATCTGCTGTCACTGTCCTAGGCCAGTCCTCTAGTCAGAACACCATCCCTCCTCTCCACTTTAAACTCTTAAAAAGAGGCATCATAAGAAAAGACAATCTCTTGATATTTTCAATCTACCAGCACGAATGGTTGCTGGGGGAATGGTAGCAGAGCAAATGCCCAAGGGGGCAGCATGCACCCATTTTCACCAGTTCCCTACTCTAGAGGGACTTCTGTGCTGTTTGAAAGTTACTAAGTTAACAACAGATGGCTAGCCAGTTGCTGCCAGTTTCTTGCCCCTGAGGCAAGCAATAATCTTCCCAAGGCAATGTGTGGGCAGAGGCTGTCAGGAGGAGATTTAAAACCTCTCCCCCACCTATTCTCTCTTGGCCATATCTGACCCTCCTACCCTCCAGCCCACACTGACACTAACCCTTCACACCAGTCCACTAAAGTCTTTGGGTTTCTCACAGTCGATAGTTCCTCAGATTCATGCCTCTTCTCTCTTCTACAGTTTTCCCTTTCATTAGGATACAAAAGACCTGGCCCCTTGCCTAGTTTTAAAGACCCTCTCTAATTTGATCCCAGCATCTTTCAATTCTCAAAGCAAATCATTATCCCCATTTTAGAGAGGAGGAAATTGAATCTCAATGAAATTAAGTGATTTGTCCAAAGTCACACCACTAGGAAATGTGGTAGGGCTAGAATTTGAAAACATGTCTATCTTATCCCAAAGTGCATGCTTCTGTTACTCCATTAACTCCATCAGATTAATGACCGAATTTAGAGCTGTTTGATTTTATTCAAGAATCTATCAAACCATGTTTCTAAAAACACTAATGTTCTGTGAGCTGGACAATGACATTCACCCAAAACCCAGTTAGTCTTTTCTCAAATGGTAGAAAAAATATGTATAAGTTATGGTTAGATTTTTCTCAATGTCAGTTGCCCATTCATTTTTAGTAAATCTTTGGCACCTGCTGTTCTTTTGTGCATTAGCAAATCCTTTAAAAAGGTAATCATTACATAGAAAATGCATTTTGAGTAAATGATCTCAATTAGAATTCAAAAATATGTTATCAGTTAGGGAGAATATATAAGGAGAAATATGCTAGTAAATACATACTTATTAAGTGTTCATGAATTCAATTCAATATTCAGACATTGATATAAACTAATTTTACTGGCAGGAATGATGAGTCTTTAAGTATTTGTATATTACATGATATGAAATGGCAATCTTTTTTTCCCTGATAGCAGGGAAAAAATGCTAACATAACCTTGCAAGTTAAAAGTAAAAATAAAGTGAGTTTTAAAAGTCATTAAAAATGTGAAACAGAGAAGAACCAATAGAATGAATCCCTATATACCCATCACCTAGCTTGAAAGATTATTTAAAAGTGATTTTTTAAAGGTTTAATAGTCTTGCAAATTTTCAGAATGTCTGTAAATGAGAACTGAAAAGAATCACATGTTCAACTACAACTACAGCAGCCCTGGAGTCTTCCAGTTCATTCTATTAGTGCCATTTGGGAGCACCTTATGCATAAATTTGTCACAACCTTTCTAGTAGTGAATAATAGGTTGACAAATGAATTATACTTATATCTTTCCTAAGATTTTGGTTGGTATCTATGCAAGAGACCTATCTAACATACTTTTGAAGCCATTGTTGCATTAATATTAGTTTTAGAAATTACTAGTTATTTCCATATATGGGGCTAATTCAATTGTTTTCCTTTGGTTCTTTTCATGGAGAAAGGATGATGTATCCATTATATTTACCCATACTTTTAAAAATTTAGTTTTATTAGAATTTTTGATAAAGCATGATTCTGAATATTGATTACATTTTCATATACAAATCTAATTTTTGCCCTGACTTCACAAAATCTTTTTCCTCAGTTCCACTTGCCTCTCCTGATGTATCAGCAGAACTTCAAAAGAATTTTATAGAACACATCTCTTTTTTACATCAATATGATGCTAGGAAAATTCCCAATGAGCCCATCCGGGGAAAGGTGAGAGTCTTCAGAATCAATTATTTAATACTTTAGGCTGGGACAGATTTATGGTAGTACATTAAGCCTTTCCAGGTCATAGCCATCTTTCTAGAGGTCTATTTCAACAAACTAACATGGTTGTTAGGGGGATAAAGTCTCAACGACATAGGTAAAATTAAGAAATGATATCATAATTTTGGATCACAGTCTTTGGAGTTTGGTTTCAATTATTACAATCATTCACTTAAGGTAATATCAAAGCAGTTTTATAAACTGTTGGATATGCTCATGTGGGTGTGGCAGGGAAATGCATCTAAGATTAAGCCAAACATAAATCTAATAGTTGCTGGATTTTTTTTTTCCCCAACTGCAGATGTCTGTTTTCACATTTTTCACTTTAATTCTTTCATTGAAACTAATTGACAAAATAAAAAATAAAAATAAATAAAAAAGAAACTAACTGACATTTGGGATATAATCACAAATCCTTAGGTCTGTGAACTGTAGTTGCTATTGTATCCATGGCAACCTATAGAGTAAGAAATGAAATTTGATAAGAATAGTCTTATACAACCCAGCTGATTGATAGAAATGTTGAGAATGAGAGATAAGATGCTGCTTTTTTGATTTTCTGCTTTTCCCTCTTCGTTTATTTTCTGGCACACCCTATTTTATCATTGATTTAAAAGTTTCACTAATAATTATTATGCTGCTGTCTTCAGTTTTAGACTAAGGTGACCGTCAGTGATGTGGCAGAGAAATAAGTGCCTGCCTCGCCAGAACTTGAACTAACACATGAACTGAGTTCACAGCTGCATCTTCCAGCAACTAGTGTGCCCTGGTTAATGTCAACTTTGTTTTTTTCCTTTCCAGCGACATGGAGCTTTTGTGCAGGCAGAGATAAAACCAGGGAGTAGGCCAATAGTTCCTAAGGGAACAGAGGTATTACGGAATGCTCCGGGGTCATGCTCATCAGAACAGTCCAAAAAAACAGAGAAAGGAAACTCAGCGGAAAGCAAAATGATCTCACCAGGTTTCTGCCGACAAAACTCCCCAGAGCTGCTAGAGACTGAAACTCACTTATCAGAAACAGACGTCAGAGAGGCAGCCAAGGCATGCCCCAGAAGTCCTGAGAGAAGGGAGAAGGTTGCAGACATCTTCCAAATAACTGCAGTAAATGCTCTTCTCCCCAGGCATGATCGTTTAAATCCACCAATAAAAAGTCAGGATAAATCAGGATAAATTACCTTCTTCAAGACAAAAATGTAATCCTTGGAATGGAGAGAAATTTCAGAATCATACAAACCCTCACAGGTTGCTTTCTCTTATATCAATAACCTCAAAACATCTATTTACATAAATGGGAAAATGAAAAAAGACAATTAAAAGGCACCAAAAATTTAAGTGTGGTCTCTAATGAGTGGTGGATTATGGGATGTATTTCTTTTTTTTTAATATTTTATTTATTTATTCATGAGAGGCACTCACACACACACCCAGAGAGGCACAGACACAGGCAGAGGGAGAAGCAGGCTCCATGCAGGGAGCCCAATGTGGGACTTGATCCTGGGTCTCCAGGATCAGGCCCTGGGCTGAAGGCGGTGCTAAACCACTGAGCCACCCGGGCTGCCCGAGACATATTTCTATATTATTTATAAACAAAACAATTTTGTTTTGCACAAAAATGAACATAATTAAAAATATAAAACTTTTAGAGGAGAGGTCTTATGAGATAGTCCTTCTCTGGAATCAAAGAAGGGTTGGAATTTTGGCTCTATCACATACGAGCCGTGTGACCTTGGGTAAAGTACTTAACCTCTCTAGATTTCAGTTTCCTCCTCTCTAAAATCAGGATAATAGCAACTTCCCAAGGTTAGTGAGCAGGAGGTCATGTACATTGATCAGTATGTAACCAATGTAATTACATTGTCACTATTACTATAATGAAAGTTTCGAGTTAAGGATAATGTTCTCTTATAACCTTAAATTTTCTCCTTATTCTAAAACTTTAGTCCCTCTGTATACAATTAAGAGTGTGGGGGATCCCTGGGTGGCGCAGCAGTTTAGCACCTGCCTTTGGCCCAGGGTGCAATCCTGGAGACCCGGGATCAAGTCCCACGTCGGGCTCCCGGTGCATGGAGCCTGCTTCTCCCTCTGCCTGTGTCTCTGCCTCTCTCTCTCTCTCTCTGTGTGACTATCATAAAAAAAAAAAAAAAGAGTGTGAAAAGTCTGAAAGCATTTCTTGTGGTAGTTACACAAATGTGTGCGTGAGCAGACATACACACACTTAATTTAAGAACATATGGGTACCTAGAATATAAAAATATTTCCTAAGTTGTTTTCTATTTTACTTAGATCACTTCTAGCACTAACTCAATCTTTGCTTTTTGGATGAGTTTGGTGTGGTTAATTCTATCAGCCATTCTATTTGGCACGTTTGGTGTGCCAAAATGTATCTATCAGAAGCTATGTTCTGTTGTACACAAGTGGAAGTAGGTGGAATGTCTCTCTGCTGCCAAAAGAGTATTTATATGCTCAGCAAATTTCCATGGCAATATATCAGTTGCACACTATTATCTGTAGTGTTGATAAGACAATAGGTGTATCTTTATTGCTTTCTTTTCCACTAAAGAAATTTTAATAGATTGCAAATGAATGTATGCCATTATTATATAGTTGTGTATCGAGGACTTTCAGTTCTTACAACACACCATATTAAGCAACTAGCAAACCCCTTTCATTACAAACACCTTGAAATGCTGAATAAAATGAACTAACCAATAAACAAATATATAGCCAAGCTCACAAGACAGAGAAACCCTCATGTTCCAAAACAGAGAACTTGCTTATTTGTGTGTCCATATATATTTTAAAGGTCTTTTGTCAACACATGTAGATTACTTCATTATTTTCAGAGCTGCATAGTCTTCCAGAGTATAGATATACAACAGAACTGGAGCAAAAAAGAATGCAAGCTTCAGTGTATGTGTGGGAAAGGCGGTGGGGTGTGTGTGTGTGTGTGCATTTGATAGCAAATGTGGAGAGACGTCTGAAAAGCTAAAGACTTGAACTTTAATCCATAATAGAACAGAGATGGAACTTTATGGCTTCCAAAGTAGAGTTGAGATTAAAACCTGTATAAAGCTAGAACCCTCTATTTACCCCCAAAACACAGATGTAGTGAAACAACAGGACACGTGCACCCCGATATTCATAGCAGCAATGTCCACAATAGCCAAACTGTGCAAGGAGCTGAGATGTCCTTAGACAGATGAATAGATAAAGAAGACATCACACACACACACACACACAATGGAATATTACATCAGGAAGGGTAAATACCTACCACTTATATTGACATGGATGGGACTGTAGGGTATTATGCTGAGTGAAATAAGGCAGTTGGAGAAAGACAATTACCATATGGTCTCACCCATATGTGGAAAATAAGAAATAGTCAAATGGACCACAAGGGAAGGGGAGAAACTGAGTGGGGAAAAATTAGGAAGACAAACCATGAGAGACTCTTGACTCGGAAACAAATGGAGGGTTGAAGAAGGGGAGGTAAGTAGGGGGTTGGGGTAACTGAGTGACGGGCATTAAGAAGGGCATGTGATGCGATAAGCCTTGGGTGTTATACTAGATGATGGCAAATTGAATTTAAATCTTAAAAAAAGTTAGAACCCTCAAAGAGCTGGCCTATCAGTACACGCCAGACTAGAAGAACTTCGCTTGTATAACCAGGTAGACAGCAAGCAAGTTTGCCTCTTCCTACAGCTATACATAGCAGTTAAAATCTTTGTCGAGAAGTAAAACCTCAAGCTTGTGCCACATTCCAGTTTGGAATATGAATTTACATGCAGAATGTCTCATAGGACACAGAATTCACACAAAAATTAGTCCTGCTGGTGAGATCACTGAGGTGTCTGACTAAAGCAGATACAAACCCCGCGGAAAGAGATTTCCACAATCCACAAAGAAACAGTCCCTGCTAAAGGTAAGGTCACAAACAAAAATTACAAATCACAAAAAAAAGAAAACCAAACTGAGTAAGGGTCAGCAGTATAACAAAGCGAATGGTTAAGCCTCAAAACTAGAGGTCATAGAATGAAAACACTATTTGAGGGTACTTGTCTTTCTTTCACTCTGGAAAATTTTACTCTGTAGCCTTTATTATTTCCATTCCCTCCATTCTCTCTCTTGCCTCCTGGAACAGCTGCCAGCTGAATGATGGAACACTCGGCTTTACCTTCTATGTGCTCTAACTTTTCTCTCATTGTGGTACTTTACCACTAAGTAATGCAAGAATCCCTTGACGTTAATTTTCTACTAACTAATTTGCTTTTCAACCATGTCAATTGTTACACCAGGCCATCTATTGAAAACAATTTTTAATTGGTATTTTATTTTTAATTTATAAGATCTATAAATGCTTCCTTAAGACATAAGACTCTCTCCCGGGGCACCTGGGTGACTCAGTAGTTGAGTTGCCTTTGGCTTAGGTCGTGATCCTGGGGTCCTGGGATCGAGTCCCCCATCAGGCTCCCTGCTCAGCGGGGAGTGTGTTTCTCCCTGTACCTGTGTCTCTGCCTCTGTGTCTCTCATGAATGAATGAATAAATAAATATTTTTTAAAAATACATAAGACTCTTCCTATATTTTGGATATAATAGCTCTTCTTATCACGGTTAGAATATTGTAATGAAGCTTAACATCTTTTTCTGCTCTCTTAATCCTGTTAGTTTTTGTTTGTTGAGCATGATGCCTCACCTTATTGGTATTGTACTTTTTTTTCCCCTCAAATGTTTGGTGACTCTTGGTTGTATACTCTTCTCCGATTATATGGTTTTCAGATCCCTATCTGTGTAAACTGTTTCTGTCTGCTGCACCTGACTTTGGGACAGGGTTGGGATATGAGTCAGACAGGATCAGAAGATTTGTGTAATGGGATTTATGACCCTCCTAGAGGTCAGTAGTTGCCTGAGCACTGGCCTGCTTTTCTGGGCCTCGTGTATGAGTCACTTCATCCACAGCTGCCCAGTGCCTAGCGCATGCAGAACACGGAGAGGTTACTGATTTGCTGCTCCACATGCAATTCTCTCATTTTCCAAGTTGATAAATGCCCCAAGGCCCCTTCCATATCTTAAAATCCATTAGCTTTAAGCTCGTAGTTCTATCCCCTCCTCCCTCTACAGCAGTCATCTCCACATGTTGGGTTTTTTCCTTGTTTTTTTTTTTTTTTTAAGATTCTATCTATTCTAGAGAAAGTATACAAGTGGAGGGAGGAACAGATGGAGAAGGAAAATGAGAGAACCCCAAGCAGACTCCATTCTGAGCACAGAGCCCAACAAGAGGCTTGATCCCATGACACCCTGAGATCACAACTAGAGACTGGAGTCAGAAGCTCAACCGACTGAGTCACACAGGTGCCTCTGGATCTGTCTTCTTCCTTTCTTCCTTCCTTCCTTCCTTTCTTTCCCTTCCTTCCTTCCTTCCTTCCTTCCTTCCTTCCTTCCTTCCTTCCTTCCTTCCTTCTTTTCTTTTTAAGATTTTATTTATTTGAGGGGGAGAGCAAAAGCAGGAGAGAGGAAGAAGCAGGCCCCCCACCCAGTAAGGACCCTGGGGTCCCAGGACCCCAGGATCATGACCCGAGCTGAAGGCAGATACCCAACCAACTGAGCCACCCAGGCACCCCTGGGTTTTGCTTTCATTTAATTTTGTTCCTCCAAACATTTGTCCTCTGGTAATATCTTTCAGAACTTAATAAAAATCTATTTCTTCTGATAGTAGGTTTCCCTGGTTTCCAATGCTATTAAATTATATTTTTATCATCAATATCTATTTACATGTATTTTTGTGAGATTTAGTGGGCAGTAAGTGGTAGATGTGTATGATCAGTCTGCCATCTTGAATCATTCTCTGATTTTCTTTTAAGTAAATCATTTGCAAACTTAGTACTTTGGCCATTAGTAAATCATGAATTTTCAGCAATAGACCTCATAATTGACTGGTAAACATTATTGAGGATTGTCATAGTCCTTCTGTCTTAGGGAATGTGCTTTAGTGAGAGATGGAGGGTCTGGGTCAAATAGGCCAGTTCGGGGACTATTACCATAGGCTACATTGGTGGTTCTCAATGTTTTCAAGTATTAAGGACATATTTTCTGCATTTTAAAAAAGTTTATGGTTCCTTACAAAATAGTAATTGAACTTTTAGTAGCCATTATTTGAGAAAACACATAATAACAAAATGCAATGATGATTTCCAGGTTTAATGCCCTGTTTTTTAACTGCTAAGGGTGTGTCTGTCCACAATGAATTCCATAGTTTATTAAAGTTATAACTGCCTATTGGTACAAATGGTGCCCTTAAATTTCACAAGAGTATTCGAATGGTTTCAAGTAGTTCCTTTATTAGGTAGTTTCATAGAATTATAGCTTTTACCAGGATAGAGGATTTTTTTTCTGTTTACCAAAGAAAACCGAACAAAAAAACAAGGCCCTTCATAAAATTTAATATTTTAAAAAATATCTTAATGAATGCACTGATGGTTTTCAGTCCTTAACATTGCTATTAATAATAACATAAACCTTTGTGTGCTTTAAGGTTTAAAGCATTTTTCCACTCTATTATCTCATTGGATCTTTACAATAGTCCTCTGAAGCAGGGCAAATAATACTGTGTATGTCAATCTTTCAGTTAATCATAGATTCAGGGGGAATCCCTGGGTGGCTCGGTGGTTTGGCGCCTGCCTTTGGCCCAGGATGCGATCCTGGAGTCCCGGGATTGAGTCCCACGTCGGGCTCCTGGCATGGAGCCTGTTTCTCTCTCCTCCTGTGTCTCTGCCTGCCTCTCTCTCTCTCTCTCTCTCTCAATCTATCATAAGTAAATGAGTAAATAAATCTTTAAAAAAAATCATAGACTCAGAGAACTTAAGTAATTTCCCCATGTTAGCAGTTAGCAAGCAACAAAGCCAGGGCTAAAACCTAAATTTCTCAGTGCTCTCTGTCCATTCATTCCTGAATGTCAATGCACAGGACAATACTGGCCCATTGCAAATGAAAACACAAGGATGGTGTAAGGAGTATCAAAGCAAATAATTTCAAAACTTTTATTAAGAGATTGTCACTTTATGACCACCAGGATTTAATATGCTCTTTGTTAGACTTCTTATCACTATGATGGACTAAGTTGATGTGGGAAGCACCTATCATTCCCACACAGACAAAGGCTCAATAAACAAAAACATTTGAAATACACAACTAAGCACTAAAACAAGAAAGTGAAATCCTCAAGTGCCAGAAATAAAGAGAACACTACAAAGTAGTGATCGAGAGGTAAGGTTAAATAGGCAACTGGCGAAGTGGCATCAGAAGTTGAGCTTAGGAGCTGTAATGGGAGTTGAAACCCCATGTACAGTGGAGAATCTCTCTCCCATCGGCCTGAGAATTAGGAGGTAAAGCAAACCGATTACTTCCCAGACAGCACACCTCCCAAAATAAGCTGTGCCCCAAGTGGGAGCCACATGTGTATTCCTGTGTTGTGCATAAAACTCAAACCAAGGTAGCAACAGAAAAACCTAAACCAAAGATCCAGAAGAATCAGGGAAAATTGAAGGACCTTAATATAGACAAAAGATAAATACAATGCTGCCCCATAGTCAAACTTTACAATCCTGGGGACATGAGACATCATGGAAAGAAATACCTAAGATAAGATGGAAAATACCTATCTTCCAGGGGTGCCTGCCTGGCTCAGGTGGTTAAAGGTCTGCTTTTGGCTCAGGTCATGATCAAGCCCCATCAGGTGCTCTGCTCATCAGGGAGTCTGCTTCTCCCTCTGCCCCTCCACCCACTCATGCTTGCTCTCGCACTCTCTCCCTCTAAAATGCATCTTAAAAAAAAGAAAAGAAAATACATATCTTCCAGGGGAGGAGGTTAGTAGAATTCATGCCCTGAGAATTACAGACAGCAGAGCAAAGAGACTATAAAGTAAGTAAGCATAAATGATACTGGACATAAAAGAATAAACCCATACAGAAAAACCAGAACAGCATAAAAAAATAAGAGGCATATTTCAGGGGGGGGGGAGTTATAGAAATTCAAAAGATAAAAAAATGCATCATTTTTTTTCAAAACTTAACTCAATAGATTAAAAAAATAGAAAAAGTTAACTCAATAGACTAAACATAGCTTAAAAGAAAATATGTTGGAAGACAGAGTTGAAGAAATCTCACAGAATGAAACACAAAAAGATAAAAAAGAAATATTAAAAAGAGGCACAGGGAACAGAACATTACTAAGTGTTCCAGAAGGACATGATACAGGGAATATGAGAGAAATCTGCAATAAAAATGACTATGATAGAGACTGCTACCTGTTCCCAATAGCCAATCTTCCCCTCTACCATTTTCACAGAATCACCCATTTTTAGCTGAGAACTCAGCTGCCCAGAATAAAGACAGTATTTCCCAGTTTCCTTTTTACCTGGATTGGCCATCTTGATTGTGCTCTGGGATGTAACCAAAACGGGATGTACAACTTCAAGAAACGTCCTTTAACGGAAGAGGTAGAGTTTTTCTCTCTACTCTTTTTTTCCTAGTAGCTGAAATGCAGATGATATGATTTAAGTTTGTTTAAAGAATCTACTTGCTGAGAATGAATGGTGGAACAATAAAACAGAAGGGGCCTTGAGCCCTGACACCATCAGACACTGCCTGGAGAGCCTAATCCATGTGAAAAACAAAATTCTATCTGATAGGAACCACTTTGATTTAGAGTTGTTTTTTATATTTTTTTAAAGATTTTATTTATTTTATTTATTCATGAGAGACACACAGAGAGAGAGAGAGAGAGAGAGAGAGAGAGAGAGAGAGGCAGAGACACAGGCAGAGAGACACATGCGAGGAGCCCAAACATGGGACTCGATCCCGGGTCTCCAGGATCATGCCCCAGGCTGAAGGCAGGTGCTAAACCGCTGAGCCACCCGGGCTGCCCTAGAGGTTTTTGTTTTGTTTTGTTTTTTATAACTACTTGCATCAGAATCTAATTGTAACTTATGATTGAGAATTTTCTACAATTTTTTTGAGAATTTTCTACAATTAAAGAAAGATCTGAGTCTTCTATTTGAAGAAGCAAAGTGAGTTTTGAGCTAGAAAAAATGAAATTAAATTCACACATGGGCACAGAATTATAAAACCACAGAACATCAAATGTGTGGAGAAAAACTTAAAAGCAAATCAGAGAGAAAAAGAGATTGCTGCCCCTGAGGATAGACGAACTTCTCAGCCACAATGAGAGATGCAAGAAGAAAATGGAATAATATCTTGAAAATGCTGAAAGGCATTAATGCTCAACATAGAATTCCATGCTTAGCTGAACTATAATTCAAGAATAAGAACAAAATATGGACTTTGCCAGACATACACAGGTTAGCAATAATAGCAAGCACCTATACAACTTTACAAGGCACTGTTCTAAATGTTTTATATATTTTAACTCATAATCTGTACAACAACCCTCTAAAGTAGATACCACTAATATTACTGTAGTAGAGATGATGAAACTAAGATACAAGGAGGTTAAGTAACTGGCCAAGGTCACACAACTAGTAAGCGGCAAAACTGGGATTCAAGCACAGGCATCCTGCTTCAGATTCTATGGGTTTAATCACTCACAGGAATAGAGTTCATGACTCACAGACCTTCAATGAAATTACTACAGAAAGATGTTATTTAAAAGGTTGGTCTGGTTGGTACTTGCTTTGGCAGCTCATTTGCTAAAATTGGAATGATACAGGGAAAATGAGCATGGCCCCTGTGCAGGGATCACGTGCAAAAGGCTAGGTTGGAACCTGGACAGAAAAAGTAAGATGTAAGCAGAAAAACAAGAAAAATAAATCAGCAAAACATATTGATCAACTTATGTATTAACTCCAAAAATGTTCGTTCATGAAATAATCCTGCTATTAGGTACTAGGGGACTTTTTTCCTCTCATGGTGTCTTTATTTGGCAAAAGAAAATACTTGGCAACTCTATATCAATTCCTCCCAAAATTTTGGTAATTTTCCTAGTCTGTGAAATCATAGTCTGGCAACTATTGATCTATTGTGTAACAAAGGTTATTTTTCTTTCTTTCTTTCTTTCTTTTTTGAAGAGCAA
Source organism: Vulpes lagopus (assembly GCF_018345385.1). NCBI lineage: Eukaryota > Metazoa > Chordata > Mammalia > Carnivora > Canidae > Vulpes > Vulpes lagopus. The sequence continues at coordinate 39,292,184 of NC_054828.1, forward strand.
ATTTGCAAAGTTAATTACTGGCATGCCATACAAAAAATATTTATTGGTATTAATATATTTTGTTATTTGTCTTCACACTGTGAGAGGGAGAAGCTGCATGTAACCATTAGTGAGAATCACTATTTTCCTCAAACATGGCTCCTGTGAAGGACAGGCTATCAATCCAAAGGTAACAAAGGAGAAAAAAAACCGTTTCCACTACAGAAACTCATTGCTAATTTATTAAGATTTATGGGGAAAATGCTTTTTGTTGATAAATTATATCAAGGTGATCTACAATATTTCAGCTCAGAATGCAGAACCCAGGTCTGTTACATGCTCATCAAAGATGAGTAACTACATAGAACACTTCTGAAGGAGTAAATTTTGTGAGAAATAGAGAAAACATGTTGCATTTTACTTGTAATAAAAACTGTTATAAAGTTTTCTTCAAATTACTTTGTAAACTTTCTAATTCTGTAGATTAAGAAAGTCAAATGTTTTATTCTTAAGTAATTTTATAGGACACATAATTTCCCCATTCTCTAGTCAACTTTACATCAGAAAGAGATACCCCAAAAATGGTACCCAGAGTTCCCAGCAATTTGTTTCACAATCATAAGCAAATTAATTGAAAAAATGTACGACTTAGCACATTTTCATGGCTAGTATCTTAATTGCAGCACTAACAGAAACCAAATTTCCAGATTAAATTCTTCTGTAAAAACAATTTAATTTTTTTAGGGTACTATTTTATGTTGCTTTGCTTTTTTTTTTTATGGCAGCAAGAGTCTATGTGTCTCACTCTGCAAGGAGTTGGGAATACTGAGAAGGTATTTTTAAGAGTCAGCCTGTAAAGTCAAAATTCCCTTAAAATATAGTCCATGATGTCCAGTATTCAAAATTTTGTATCAAGTAATTCTTATATACACTAAAAAATATCACTGAGCTAAAGGACAAAAGGAAAATCCCTATCAATGTCTGCCTGCCTGTAGGGTTTCCTCCATTCTGTTTTCATATTAGGCTTCTATAACCTCAGTGCAAGCTTGTATAGTGAAGGATTAACCTTACCCAAAGAGAAGTCTGGCTTTTGCCCTTGACTTCTGTGAGTTAACGTCTAAGACTTTGGAATACCCTGCTTGATAAGGGTGTCTTTGTTTATCTGAGGACCCTGGGCCATTATCAGAAAGTCTACACTGACAATGCAATTTTTGGTGAGGGGGAAGAGTCTTGGGCCACACAGTAGTGGTTTGACCTCTGGAGGGGCTGGAGACTCAGGTCAGCCAGGTGAATGGCCAACTATGGCTATATGACCAAGCTCACTGAAAAACTCTGGACATGTAATGCCTGGGTGGCTCAGTGGTTGAGCATCTGCCTTTGGCTTAGGGCGTGATCCCGGGGTCCTGGGATCAAGTCCTGCATCAGGCTCCCCACAGGGAGCCTGCTTCTGTCTCTGCCTCTCTGTCTCTCATGAATAAATAAATAAAATCTTTAAAAAACAACCAAACTCTGGACACCAAAACTCAAGCATCTTAATTGGCAATAGTACATGTGTATCATCACACATTACTGAGAGGAGTTAGCACTACTCACAACTTCACTGGGAGAAGACAAATGGAAGTTCATGCTTGGAATTCCCCTGGCCCCTGCCCCATGTGCCTCTTTTCTCCACTGATTTTTATGCGTATCCTCCTTTCACTGTAATAAACCATAACTGTGAGTATAAGAGCTTTTCATGAGTTCTGTGAGTCCTTCCAGCAAATTATTGAATGTGAGGGTTGTCTTGACAACCCCCAAGCTTCATGTCAGAAGTCAGGATGGGCTTGGGGACTCTCAAACCTTGCAATAGGGATTTATTTACTGTGAAAATTGAGCAAGATCATGACATCTATAGTGAAAATCCTTGGTAATGTGGAATCTCACTATATTAGATAAAGTTGAAGTGTTTGATAAAAGCTAATAATAAATTGTATTTGTTTTGCTCTAAAAATATTCCCGAGCCTTTTTAGTTAAGAACTTCTGAACTTCTGGGCACCTGGGTTACTCAGTGGTTGAGTGTCTGCCTTTGGGTCAGGTCATGATCCTGGGGTCCTGGGATCGAGTCCTGCAATGGGCTCCCCGCAGGGAGGCTGCTACTACCTCTGTCTGTGTCTCTGCCTCTCTCTCTCTCTCTGTCTCTTATGAATAAATAAATAAAATATTTTTTTAAAAAAAGAACTTCTGGACTTTTTAAGGACAAAGTATTGATTTTACTACAAGAAATCTCATATTCGGTACTAAAAAATGGCCAAAAGAAGAACTCTAGATTAAGCACTAAAACTCTCATTTCTTCAATCAATCCTATTAAAGATCCTTTAGGCCTGGGAGTAGGAATCACAATTTCTGTCCTATGTTTAGTACAACTCCCTTATAGACTTCCTTTAGCTCTGCTCACAGCTTCCCTTTATTAAATTCTCCTCATTCACCCAATTTGAGTGGCCACTATTTCCTGCCTGGACCTGATCAATACTGTGATTGGCACTAAGGCCACATATGATCACAGAATTTTCTTAACACTGAGCTCCAGATTAGTATTATGAATTAATTAAAGTTGACACTTGAAATGCATTTGTCATTCCTAGATTTGGGATTTAATAATAGTCTTTCTGGTGTGAGCTTCCTTCAAGAAACATGAAAAATGTGCCTTATTATTAGACACTCATTGCCCTCTCACTTCTAATTCACTGAGGAACAACTTCTAAGACCTCAGTTTTACCACTCTGTTTGTGACCTCAGTGATGAGAATTTGGGCCCAATATATGTTAATATATGACATCCACCAAGACGCCCTGTGGTACAATGAATTTCTGTATCATACCTCCTTATTTGCCAGTCACTTGCTTCTGTATCTCTAATATCCTCAGAGACCAGACAAGTAATCTAAGAAAGGCAGTGGTATAAACAATGGATAATTCTGATTTCTAGCACATCAGAGAAAAGAATTATAAAAATCCATTTCTCTGTAAAAGAAATGAGAACACTAACAAAAATTCTCAAAATCAACTGTTTCAAAACTCTGGAAATTAACCAGAGGCTTACAACAATTGGAAGAGCATTTATTCAATAAAAATGACTGAATCTGTGAGAACAGTAAGCTCTGTGGTATTTTAACTTGCCCTGTTCCCATCCCATTCTCAAAAACAATAAAATGATTAGAAATAAGTATAGCAAAAAATGTAAGACTTTTACACTGAAAACCACAAAATGTTGTTGAAAGAAATTAAAGAAGATCTAAACAAATAAAAAGACAGTGCATGTTCATGGATTGGAACAAATCATTTTAAACTGGCTGGCAACACTCCCGCAACTGGTTGACAATATCAACACAGTACATTTCAAAATCCCAAATGCCTTTTTTGCCAAAACTGAACTGATCCTAAAACTCATATGGAAATGCCAGGGGCCCAGAAGAGCCAAACAAGCTTGAGAAAGAACAAAGCTGGAGGCCTCCAACTTGCTGGTTTCAAATTTTACTATAAGACTACAGTGAATTAAAATAGGGTAGTACTGGCATAAAGTAGACATAAAGATCAGTGGAGATTGGAGAGTTCAGAAATAAACTCATACATCTATGGTCAACTGATTTTCAACAAGGGTGCCAAGACAATTCAATGGGGAAAGAATAGTCTTTTCAACAAACAGCTCTAGACAACTCCACAACCACATCCAAAAGGATGAAGCTGGACCCTTTCTTTACATTTAACAAAAAATTAACTCAAAATGGATCAGCAACCTAAATGTCAGAGTGAAAACTACAAATCCCTTACAAATAAAACAAAGGTGTAAAGCTTTATCACCTTGGATTAGGCAATGATTTGTATGATACCAAAAACCACAAGAAACTAAAGAAAACTTATGTAAGTTGGACTTTCAAATTTGTGCTCCAGAGAGCACCATCAAAAAAAGAAAAGTCAACCCAATGGAGAAAATATTTGCAAATCATTTAAGAGACTTGTATCCAAAACATAAACCACTCAGAAACTCAACAATTAAAATAACACCCAATTAAAAATGGGAAAGGATTTGAATAAACTTTTCTCTAAGGAAGCTATACAAATGGCCAATAAACACACAAAGGATTCTCAACATCAAGGGACATTAGGGAAATGCAAATGAAGACCACAATGAAAAACCAAAAAAAATGCTTTAGACCCCTTAGGATGGCAAAAAAAAAAAAAAAAAAAAAAAAAAAAGATTGGTAAGTGTCAACCAGGATGCGGAGAATTAAAACCCTCATTCATTGCTGGTAGGATTATAGAATGCTGCAGCCACTGTAAAAACAGTTTGGTAGTTCTTCAAAAAGTTAAACACAGAATTACCATACAGTAATCCCAGTAATCCCACTTTTAGGAATATTACCCAAGAAAATGGAAAACATATGTCCACACAAAAACTTATACACAAATATTCATATTGGCATTATTTATAATATGTAAAAAGCAGAAACAAGCCAAATGTCCACCAATTTATACATCAACAAAATGCAGTGTACCCATACAATGGAAGCTTATGCAGCTGTATGGACAAACGCTGGAAATACGTTATGCCAAGTGAAAGATGCCAGACATAAAAGGCCACAAGTTGTATGATTCCAACTATGGAAAATGTCCAAAATAGGCAAATCCATAGAAACAAAAGATTTGTGGTTGCCAGGGGCTGGGAGTGGCAGAGGGAGAAATGGGATTGACTGCTAATGAGTACAAAGTTTCTTTCTGAGGTGATGAAAGGGTTCTGCAATCCCACAGCGGTGATCAACACACAACCCTGTGATAAAAACCACTGAATTCTACATTTTTTATTTATTTATTTTTTGAATTCTACACTCTAAAACAGTACATTTTTTACTGCATGTTGATTACGGTTGACCTTTGAACAATGCAGGGGGTTGGGGTGCTGAACCCGCCATGCAGTCTAAAATCCAAACTTATATCCAAAAGGCATAACTTTTGACGTCCCCAAGTCTTAACCAATGGCCCCGTTGATGGAAGCCTTACTGATAACAAATAGATTAACGCACATTTGTATATTATGGGTATTATATATTGTATCCTTACAAGAAAGTAAGCTAGAGAAAAGAAAATGTTAAGAAAATCATAGGGAAAAGAATTACAGTACGGCCCTGAATTTATCCAAAAAACTCTACATAAAGGTGGACCCACACAGTTCAAACTCATGACAACTGTATATCTCAGTGAAGTTATTAAAAATGAGACAATAGGCAGTGCTTGAACCTATAGTAAACTATGGAGTCCAGGCCCCTTCTAAAGGGAGGAATCATAATTCAGAAACATTTTAAGCACACAGCTGGTCAGATAAAATACCAATGCTGCTGCCAGACCCAGACGTTAGGCCCCAAGTACGCATCCTCTTAAGAAGCTCTTCATCTCTTCACACCAGCCCTCTTAGAGACATTGTCCTCCAGACCGCGAAGGGGACCAGGGCAAGGGGGTTCCCCTCTGGGTCATTACTTCCTGGCTACCACGTCCATGGTCTCCCACATGTAGGACCTGGTCAGCAGAGCACCAAGATCCAACCCAGATGTTTCCTTAGCCGTGGGGCACCCTTCTCTGGTGCATCTTGCCTCACCTCTACCCCAGTGGGGAGCTTCAATCACATCCAGCCCACCTGTCCTTCCAATCTTTCAGAAAATCTTGAATCCTCTCAGAACCAAGTCCCAGCTTCCCCAGGAGCTACTCATTCATCCTAACGGCCCTTGTTCACCTGTGGCGCTGTGCAGCTTACACACAGGACACACACCTGGCCATGAGAACCTTTCGCCATCCTCCTGGGTCATGGTATGATATCCCTCTCACAGTAACAACGTAAATCCTCAGTTTACCAAAAAGTACAATGAAATTGACATAGATAAAACTTTCAAAAATTTGTGTAGCATGTGTGTCTGTACGACTGTCTGTCTGAAGTGATTTAGACAGACTAGATTTATACAGACATTTGCAATCTTATCATCTACCAGTAATCCCTTCTCGGGAAGCTAAAAAAAAAATCCTGGAAATCTCTAAGGAGGCAGCTGGGACCAAACCTAAGCCAAAGGCTGAAAAATCTGGTTTCTAACCCCAAGGCAGGTTTTGGAACAGGTCACCTCATCCACATCAATATCAGTTTTGTAATCCAGGAAAAATTATATTCATTCTGCCTAAGTCACAGGTGATCTGAAGGGTCATCACACTGGAAACAAAAATTTATTTGAAAGTGCTTTAAGATGTGTAAAACAGCAGACAGATGTGGAGTTCCTTTATCTTATCTTTGAAGTCTGATCCTGTGAAAATTTTAATAGGCAAATAAAAATGGTTGTTTCAAATAACTAGAACAATTCCTTGGTTAGAGTGAAGCACTGTTCGGAAGGGAGGAAAAAGAATACTGCTGAGTGCATTTATTTTCATAAATATACATGTGTACATATACATACATACATATATTATGGGGCACTTGGGTGACTTAGTCGGTTGAGCATCCAACTCTTGATTTCAGCTCAGGTCTTGATCTCAAGGTTGTGGGTTCAAGCCCTGCATGGGGCATGGTCGTGGGTTCAAGCCCTCAAGTAGCATTGAACCTACTTTAAAAAAAAAAAAAAAAGTTTCCTTCTTAGGCCACAGAGTAGTTTGTAAGTCAATGCGATGCTGACATTTCTCATCACCCTGCTATAAAGAAAACTACCACCTCAAGATGGAGTCACTTATGTTAAAGTCCATGTCAGCAAACCAAGGCTCAATACCTAACCTAACTACAGTTTCAATCCCCTACGAAATGTGATTTCTAACCGGCCAACCTGGAGTTTCCAGATCAGCTCAAGGAGGTAACCCACTGAGAGACACTCTGTTCCCCTTACCAGGGTGACCTTGCCTGAAACAAGGCATTCTTTGCTAATAATTTCCTTTTTCCTGTTCTCTCTCTGCCTTTTAAAACTTTTTCCGCAGTTCAAAAGAGTTTCTTTCTGTCTGCTGGATGGGATGATGCCCAATTCATGAATTATTGAATAAAGCCAATTTGATCTTTAAATTTACGTGGATGAGTTTTGTATTTTAACAACATCAATGTTGCCAGAGTTGTTGAAGGAACCCATGGATAGGAATGAAGGGCATCCCGCTGCAGGCAGTTCCCTTCTTCATCTTGCTTTTCTTTTTCTTTTTAAAGATTTTGTTTATTTATTCATGAGAGACACAGAGAGAGAGGTAGAGACACAGGCAGAGGGAGAAGCAGGCCCCACACAGGGAGCCCGATGTGGGACTCGATCGTGGGACTCCAGGATCACACCCTGGGCCGAAAGCAGGTACTTAACCGCTGAGCCACCCAAGTGCCCCCTTCATCTTGCTTCCTGTCGTCAGTACATTCACATAGTACAAAACACTGAGTAATTCCATCCTACTTTAGTCCTGTATTATTTTTCAGTGGTGCCAGCCATCAAAAAAAAAGAGTGAAAATTACATTTTCAGAGAAAGAAGAGGCAAAGGAAATAAAATTCCGTACTACCTCTGTAAGAATGTTATGGGCAATCATGAGACGTTAATTATAAAAAGTATGTATTCCTTTAACAGTACATTACAAATATTAGCTGTTATTTTGCTGCTTAAAAAAAAAACCTATAAAAAGGAGTAGCAAGTTTGTTAACGCAGACTTGTTGCTGCAGAGCTGATGTGATGTTTTTCGGGTTTTCCACCCAGGATTCCACCCCTAGAATCTGATTTGGGCAGGAACCCAGACAACTGGTGGGATACACACTCTGGATCTGTGGGTGGCTCCGTCTGGGGACTCTCGAACACTGACCCTGCTCAGCTTGAGCTGTGGGAAAAGGTGAAGGAGCCTGGCCAGTCTCAGGAGAAGAAAGTTCGGTGAAGGAGGCGCCTTCTCTTGTGACTCGGGTGGAGAGGAAGCCTGGGTGGGCGTGGGCTGGGACCCACCAGGCAAGACAGGGTTCCTGACATTCTTGGGAATTTCCTGGAAGCCTTGAGAGGTGAGCCCCAATCCGTGGAGGACAGCTTGGGCCATACTCGGGCTGCCTGCCCAGTGAACTGCTTTTATTGTTACCAAATGTCACTCCACCCAAGACAGGATTTTCAAAGATTCCGTAGATGAATGGGAACTTCTGGTTGCTCCTTGTTTGCTGAAGTGTGTTATGACAAGCATCTGAGCCGGCCTCCTTTGTAATTCAGGAAAAAACGCCTCGGGGCCTAGCGGGTGCCCTTTAGCAGAGAGCCGGGGACATAGTTTCCCCTTTCCAGCCCGATTCAGGGTCCCTGAGGAGTAGATAAATTCATTTTCTCACAGATGCGCCAGGGTTTTAGGTGGTTCAGGGAGGAATAGGAAGCCCGTCACTGTGCTGAATGTTTTCTTGCTGTTGTTGAGCACCCCAGATGGGAAGGTGGGAAGGCTGGGATGGGGAGAAGTAGTGATCCCCGCCTGAGCAGCGGGGACTGAGAAGCACCACCGGCAGGTTCCGCCACTGGGGGCTGATGGCCTTCACCCGGGTGCTGGCTCCCCTCGGATTTTTTTTTTTTTTTTTTGGTGGGGGGAAGCAAGCCTGCCTGTATTCGGCTCTCCCTCCAGTGCTGTCTGGGCCTCTGCCTCTGGCCAGGAAAGGGGCTGGAACATCTGGGCCTTAGGACGTGCTCTGGAGCACAGGGTGCACTAGGGGGTCCAATCCCGGGTGCCCACCCCCACCCCACCCCCACCCCCACCCCAGAGCAAGTGCAAGCGGCTGCGCATTTCAAGCAGGGAGGCGGGTGCCCGCGGGATCACACCTGCTGTCACAGTTGCAGGAATCCGGCTTCTAGTAAATTTCAGACGTGCCGAGCGGGGAGGGGGGTCCAGCGGCTCCCGGAGGGCGGAGGGCGACACCCGCGCCAGGAACAGCCGCTGACCCCGAACCCCCGGGGCGGTGGGGGGGGCTCGGAGGCCCTGAGCACGCTCCCTCCGCTCTCCGGGTCACGGTCCTCCAGCGGTGACTGGGGGGTGGGGGCGGGGCACGCACTCAGCTAGGACCCCGCGGGCCGGGGGCGCGGGCGGGCGCGGGGTGGGGGTCCCGGGCCTGCAGCCACCGCAGGAGACAAGGGCGGGGGAGTTGCCAGATTATGATGTAACTTGCCTGTGCCCACGCTCTTAGGAAGCTGGGGAGCTGGGACCCCCGGGGGGCTCAGCGGTTGAGCACCCACCTTCGGCCCAGGGCGTGACCCCGGGGTCCCGGGATCGAGTCCCGCATCCGGCTCCCTGCACGGAGCCTGCTTCTCCCTCTGCCTGTCTCTCTGCCTCTCATGAATAAATAAAACATTGAAGAAAAGAAAAGAAAAGAAGAGAAAGAAGAGAAGAGAAGAGAAGAGAAGAGAAGAGAAGAGAAGAGAAGAAAGAAAGAAAAGAAAAGAAAAGAAAAGAAAAGAAAAGAAAAAGAAAGAAAAAAGAGAAGGGAAAAGGGAAGGGAAGGGAAGGGAAAAGGGAAGGGAAGGGAAAAGGGAAGGGAAAAGGGAAGGGAAGGGAAAAGGGAAGGGAAGGGAAGGGAAGGAAAAAGGGAGGGGAAGGGAAGGGAAAAGGGAGGGGAAGGGAAGGGAAAAGGGAGGGGAAGGGAAGGGAAGGGAAAAGGGAAGGGAAGGGAAGGGAAAAGGGAGGGAAGGGAAGGGAAAGGGAAGGGAAGGGAAGGGAAAAGGGAAGGGAAGGGAAAAGGGAAGGGAAGGGAAGGGAGAGCGAAACAGTGGAGCTGTTTTCAAACCCACCGAGCCCCCAGCCCAGCCAGCGCACGACAACGGGGAGATTCCGGTGCATTCACCCCTGACCTGACACTCGAGCAGTTGCTGAGGTCTGTATCATGCATTTGTGTCGTGTATTTGTCCTCTTGTTTCTATTCTAACTCATTTTGGCGGTTTTCAAACAGCACCTCCAACTTCCTCGCCCTTGGAGGGGAGCCTGGGTGGCCTCCCCTTGAACTGGGGGGCCTCCTGACTGGCGGGCCCAGGAGACCAAGGCAGGGGCCGCGGCACGGGCCTTCCCAGGCGAGGTCGTAGGAGGCGGTGGTTCAGGGGCCCCTCGAGCCCCGCGAGGCCTTCCCGGGGACACCCCACCGGGCCAGGCTGAGCCCGGCAGGTGGGGCTGGACCCGGGGTGAGAGTCCCCGGGGAAGCAGCTCCTGCAGCTCGGGCTGGTCTAGCGCTGGCCGTCTGTCTGTCTTTGCAGCAGCAGAGGCCCCAGACTGGAGAGGAGAGGTGAGCCGCACCCACTGCATCATAAAATGGTTATTGTCGTTGGCCACTAAGTTTAGGGCGGTTTATGGTCTTTCAGTAGATAACCAGAACACTCATTAGGCCCCAAATGAGACCCTAATGTGTCTCCCATGTTCCCCCTTGCAAATTCGTGCCTTTAAGCTCATGGCATCACAGGTCACCCCATAGGTCAGAAACCTCTGTGTTCCATCTCCAATCGGTCACCGAATTCTAGCTCTCACGTCTGTTTCCTAGCTCCAGGCCTCTGCCTGCCCTAGTTGACCACCGCCTCACTCAGCTCACGTCCAGGCCACGTCTCCCCACTGACTTGTCAGCCTCAGCTTCTCAGACCCTGTTCCTTCCCTGGCCCACTGCTGGCACTGGTCTCTGCAGGCTCACCTCAGTCTCGGCCTTGTGGAAAATTCTCTAAAGGCTCCTCCTTGCCGTCAGAAGGACTTACAAGACCTCCGCAGTCTGGCAGCCTCCCTCCAGCCAGCCATGCCCCCAGCCCAAGGCCCCGTGCTCACACCTGAAGTGACTCATTCTTTCCAGAACATTCCAGACACGTTCGTGCTTCTGTGCCTTTAACCATGTTCTTCCCTCTGTATGGACTTCCCACACCTTCACATGTCCCCTATTTCACACTCTCTGAAGCTCCACCTCCACCAAGCAGAACAAAGTGTTCGTAGCTGACTATCCCATTATTCCCCAGCCTACAGGTGGCTTTTGTAGCACTTCCTTGTCTGTCTCTCTACTCTGCATCTCTGGGGGCTGCTGTGTAGCCTGCCTGGCATACAGGCTGTCATCCATCAATGCTTCTAGGGTTTCCACTGCTGCTACCCTAATTCAGAGAATAATCTTCACGCTAATATGTCTCCTTAAAGTACAGCTGCCAACAGGCCATCCCCCGCCCCCCTCAAAAAAGTAGGGGTCTCCCCACTGAATGAAGACAAAACTTAGCACAGCACCTGTGATCTATGCCTTTAGACTGAAGGAGACCTGAAGTAAGGATCAAAGAGTTGAAGTCACCCAGCAAGTTGGATGGATTAGTTATTACCCACCTCTGTGCTGCTTCTGACCCCGTCTCCCCATCTGTACCCAGATCTTCTCCGGCATGGCACTTGGTCTTCAGTTTTTTAATTTCTACTCCTAGATTTCTCTTCCTCATAGTCTCTTTCTCTTGGATAAAGTTTATTCTTGGGACACCGGGATACCTCAGTGGTTGAGCATCTGCCTTCTGCTCAGGGCCTGATCCCAGAGTCCCGGGATCGAGTCCCACACCAGGCTCCCCGCAGGAAGCCTGCTTCTCCCTCTGACTGTGTCTTTCTCACTCTCAGTGTCTCTCATGAACAAATAAAAATCTTTAAAAATAAATAAAGTTTATTTTCTATTTTGCCTTTGAGTCTCCACATTAAGTTCAGGAATGGCCAGCAGGTCATATTTATTTCTGGGTGTTAGCAAGTTTACTTTCTTTCTTGCCCGTTGCCAAAGCAATGGGATATAGACACCGAAGGCCAGAGATACAGTTTCTGGTCTCCTTTCCAATCACTGTAATCTGTATTTTATTGAGCGACATCTTCCTGCAATGGTGCCTTCTCTCTCATACTCAGGACTCTCCAAAGTAACTGGTGTTTCAGTTTTAGCTGACCACTCTTTGCCCTACAGTTATTCTTACAGACAGAACCCTAAAATGCTGAAAATGGAGGTATTTTTTTCTTTTCTCTTGTTCCATTATGAGATATTTCAAGCAACTATATACCCATGTACTGGAAGTCCTATTCAAAACAAGCTATTCTAAGCAATTAAATTAGAGTTATCTGGTTGAAGAATATTTAAGAATTGTTTGGACATTCATAGTTCCTTTGCTTATTGGTGGCATTTAAAGTTAAAAAAAAAAAAACGATCTCAGGGTAAAAGGAGCATAAAGATTTTGATATTTTAAGTAAAGGTAATATAATGCTTACAGAACCAGTAAACATGCCCTCAATTTCTTAGGGAATAACTAATTCCTTCCAAAATCACAGCCTAATTCATCTCCACATTTCAAGAACTTAAACATCAACCAGTTGTTCACATTTTGGCCCCTTCTCAGGAATATTATACATGTTACCCAAAAATGTGTGTTACAAAGAGAAGGCTGGATACGCCTGAGCTTGAAAGTAGTGGTCACTTCTCAAACACAGAGCACTTGGCAGTTTTCTAATCCTTTCTTTTCTTTTTACTTGGAAAATAAAAACAGAATGAGTGAGTGTTGAATTTCTGCTCCAGAGCAAATGATGAAATTTACATGTCAAGACTTTTTCCCCATTTCCTGTCGGGGCTGCTTTATTCCAGGCTTGTGTGTTCGCTGAGCACAGATGTCCTTGCTGCTTTCTATTCTTTCCTTGGTCTGTAAAAAGCATTTAGTAAACTTGTTGGAAAAATATTTTATTTTGCTTTGCTCCGGTACATAATAGAATTCATAGGAAAGTATCTAAAAAATGCTGGCTTTTTATGACATCAATCAGTCAAACTTTCAAGGCTTCTTTTTTTCTTTAAGGCTTTCTAGTTACCTTGTCTTCATCTCAGAGTATCCAAAACAACGCTCCATGCCCAGAAGCTATGAGGGAACAGATCAGATTTATCTACAAAGGAATGCAAATTGTAAATATGGCCCCAAATAGAACTTTAATAAAGTTCAAAAATAAATGGACAAGTGAGAAAATATTCGTAGCACTACAAATAGTAATATCCCTAATATATAAAGCTACCAAATGTTCTAAATGAAGAGCTCATATAAGTCAAATAGAGTCAATACAAATTAATAGGAAAATGGACAAAGGGCAGAAACAGGCAATTCAAAGAAAAAACACAAAAAGCAGGTAAACAATGTCATGTAATTGCACAATAAGAGCAACATATACCTGAGATGGAACATAATTTAAGATTCTTTATATAAAATATTGGTAAGAATCAGTGGGGTAATAGGTCTTTACTGTAATACTGTGGTAGTATAAATAAGTACTACTTTTGAAAGGCAATTTGACAGAACTTTCCAAATTGCAAATCCACATACATTTTTACCCTACAGTTTTATTCCTAGTTATCCTATAGAAATAACAGTACAAGTAGGCAAGAACATACTTATGTGGATGTTTATTTACTGTAATTTTTTTAAAACAATTGAAGAAAAGTTCTATTTTCTTGAATGGGGAGCTCTTGAGATACTGATGGTACATCTGCACAATAGAATTCTCTATTATACATGCAAAACATGGTCTAGATCTTCTCTAAGATACACTATGAGCAGAGCAAGGCACAGAACTACATATATAGTTGGTATATTCCATTTTTTTTTTTTTACCAAAAATTTTCAAATCATGTGGAAGGGTGTGTGTTTAGAAAAAGTTCTAGAAGAATACAAATCATAGTGCAATTATCCCAGGAGAACAGGTGTACACAAGCAATATCCTTTTTAGCTTTATATTCTTGAATATTGTTTAAAATTTTCAGTGGAATGAATTGTTTTCTAAATTCTTAATGAAGACAATTGAAGAAAAGAAATAAGATCCAAAGAAATTAACTATATCTCTGTCATGGGTATCAACCTACCAAGTTTTAAAGATCCCTGAAAGACCATCTTTACCATAAAATTTCAAGTTTACTTTACAGCTCCTCCTTTTGACACTGGAATAGAGATATATGATTTTACATGCGAGGCTAGGAGTTTCATTTCTGACCCTCTCCCAATTATTCTGTCCTATTTATTTCCAGATTCCTTTACCCATGGAGGTAAATCTGATGTTTGGTGAAGATCACTGGGCCAGTATGCTGGTAGCACCCAGAAACAGGTTTTGTACTAAGTTAAAGCAAGCCATCCAGAAACCACATCCTGAAGTCTGCTGTGAATGGGTGATCGTACAGCTCACCAGCCGGGGCTGTTGTTGCTTGGCCATTTAGCACTGAGGCCCAGGAAGCAGAGTCCTCTGGAAGAAGCATCAGCCACACTCCAGGGCTTCTGTCAGCTGACCATTGCAAGGACAACAAATTAGACTTGCTCTTCTTTGACGGCAGAGGAACCACCTTCCAGAACCAGTGTGAAGCTCACCCAAGAGCCTGTGTGTCACAGTTTTGTGAATGCCCAAGTGTTCTGACGTAGGGAGTCTATACTACTCACCTTACTAATACTCCCAACAGATTTTTTGTTTTCCTGACTTCCACTCTCCTGGCCAAGTCTCTGCTGGGTGGATACCACACTGGGCTCTCAGAAGGCATTCGTTAGTCTTTGTAGACTGTTTATTTCTGATAAAGGTAATTCATGACAACACCTGTATGGATACTGCCCGGTGGTGTGTTGGTAAATGTTTAACAACCACCTTTTCTGGACAAACTACCCCTAGGCTAGTAATATTTATCAATTTCCTTAGCATAATGGCAACTTCCAAGACTGAGGTCAAGATACCAACAAAATGTCACTGAATGTTGGAAACACACGCACATACTAGCATTACTATTTCTATCTTAAGAGCAGAGGTAATGGGGAAATGTAATAAAATCATTAGGAAGTGAGTTGCACCTACAACATTTGTTTTTAATGTAAGAGTTTAAGAATGGTCTCACAAAATTCCTGAAAATTTAGCTACTGGCTCATGCAAGCCAGTACAAACTGGCTCCAGCACACCCCGAGATTCCCACAGTGCAAGATGTTACAGATATTCTTTTGCCTGGAAAAGTCACAGTCATTTATTTCCTTAACAGATACCCAGATCTCCCTATGTTTTGGACAACCCATGTGCCTGTCTATATGTTGACAGGCAGGGCCTATGTTGACACAGATGTCCGGATTCACAGCTCCTTGGGCTTGGTGTCGGGGCTGGACAGTGCAGTAGATAAGGAAAGTCATGGACACCGGAGTCAAATAAACCAGTACCATTCTGCATTAATGTACCATTTAGTAATTCATTAACTCTTAATTTAATGATTTAATAAATATTGCCTATGTTATATTAAAAAAAGAGATAAAACAGGTAGAGAATATTCTTAAAACAGATGTGATGTTTAAGGACATCTGTACAACACTCAGCATTTGAGAGGAGCTTAGTACATATCAAGACCCTTTCTCTTGAACTAGCACCTCCACAGATCCCAGGTAATCGATTGGGGCTATTTAAAGAGGCCTGCAGAGCCAGGCAGTGTCAGGACATGGCAGGCTGAACCTGGCTCCTTTCTTTTTACCTGATTTGGAAATCAGGTTGGGAGCAACCCTGACTTTGTCATTCCGGTGCCTGGCAACAGTCGGCCATTTAATCTCCTAGGCGAGCTGCCCTTGTGTGGCAGGTTCTACAGACAGAACTGTCCTGGGTCTGCGGTGATAATATTCCTCTGGGTCACCCAGGTTGGATGGATAATCAGTTGCCTTCATTCTTGGGAACCATCCCAGCCTCCCAAGGCTCTGCAGCCACACGAGCTTACCCAGGGTGCTAGGCCTCTCTGAGGTAAGCCTCAACAGAATTTGTAAATAGGTTTTCAACAGGAAAACTATGTATAACAGCAATTTGAACTCTTCTCTAGTTAACTAATCAAATCACATGCTTTGTACATGCGAATGGATTTTTTGGGAACATCAAAAATTTATTTTAAAATATCCTTCAGAAAATATGGAGGTGAATTTACCAAAAAATTGTCTAGGGTACAAGAATTACAAGAGTGCTCAGTTTCCCCAGGAAACAGAGTATCACAAACAATGAAGGGCAGAGGTACTGGTCTGAACAATGATGATAAAACTTAGTAACACATCTAAAAACAAAGGATATGTGGTAGGATATGTAATGGATATGTAATGATTCACTAAATAATACATTTTTAGGGATCCCTGGGTGGCGCAGTGGTTTGGCGCCTGCCTTTGGCCCAGGGCACGATCCTGGAGACCCGGGATCGAATCCCACGTCGGGCTCCTGGTGCATGGAGCCTGCTTCTCCCTCTGCCTGTGTCTCTGCCTCTCTCTCTATCTCTCTGTGACTATCATAAATAAATAAAAATTAAAAAAAAATACATTTTTAAAAAGTACTCAATGAAGGGAGAAAGCTGGAATGCCTTCCGCTCACTCTAGCTGTCCAAATCAAATTCTCTTTTCAAGCCCCAGCCCAGTTCTCAAAGGCTCCAGTAAACCGTTCTTGGATGCCCATCCACTGAACTCCCACGGCTACGCAATGTGTTATCTCTACTGCTTGGTTTCTACTTTCATCACATTCCGTACTGTTGTCTTTGCAGATAGTCAAATTGTCCTTTTTTAAATTTTTTTTTTAAAGATTTTGTTTATTTGACAGAGAGTGAGAGAGAGAGCGTGTGTGCACAAGCAGGAGGAGTGGCAGAGGGAGAAGGAGAAGCAGACTCCTCCCTGAGCAGGGAATCCAATGTGGGGCTCCACCCCAGGACCCTGGGATCTTGACCTGAGCCAAAGGCCAACACTTAACCAACTGAGCCCCCCGGGCACCCCTCAGATTGTCCTATTTTAACATCTTCTGTTTTTGGTAGCAGAGAGCAGGTCCTGTACTTCTATGTAAGCTTCATATAATAGACAGTAATTCATGAAAGAAGAAGTGAAGCAATGACACAACCAATGAACGAACACTATGGATTTGGCCAAAGCACAGCTTCTGCAGTGCCCCGTTTCCTCACCTGGCCTTTACACAAGGAGCTGATAGGGATTCGATTTAAAAATGAAGCTTCCACTGTTAATGTGGCTGATTGGTCTGGGGTCAGGGTGACAGGCATCTCTAGAAAGCGATGTGGCTTTCGCTCACAATCCCTCCTCATCCCCAGCATAATAAAAATAGCCAGGAAGGAACCCTTGAGGTTCACTTAGAGATCTTATCCTTTGGCATCTAGCTTTCTCTGGTTTGTATCTCCTCTAGGACAGTGTTTGCAGATGTAGGCTTGTTGGATCACCTCCTCAAATCTCCTGTGGCTCAGGGGAAATATGCAGATTTCTGGACATCCCCCCTCCCCTGGAAGGCCATTGGATCAGATTCTTGGGTAGGAGGTGAGGGCTGCATCTCCCACATGATTATTACACACTATAAAGTTTAAGAGTCTCTTATTCAGAAGAGAAGGGAGAGAGGAGAAAGAAGTGTTAGATGGCTCCCATATGCCAGGTACTGGTATTTAAGATGCCTCCTTGGATTCTCACACCACTAAAGGTCGATTTCATCATTTTCTCTCAGGACTCTCAGAGAGGACTCTCAGATGCTCATGTACTGATAAGACAAGTTGCCAAAGGCCCCACAGTGAATTAGTACAAAGACTGGATCCTGATGCCAGTCCATCTGGCCCCATGTCTTTAGTTCTGTCCAGGACATTACACTATTCACCCCACTACTACAGAGGGTTCTATTTGCATACGTATGAGATCCCAGGTTCCAGTCAATACTTTCCATGTCGACAAAAGGACTTCTGAGATGCTACTTCTTCTCCACAGATCTTATTTCAGAAGACTGAAAAGCTCACAAAGCTCCTGGAAATTTCTCATCCACCTCTAGATGCCACAGGGGGACCATGTGCTTAAACCCTCTCTCCCAACTGCAGCATCACATGGGTTGGGTATGAATCCTCTACATTTTCCCTTCACTTACACACACACACACACACACACACACACACACACACACACACAATTATACCCATGCTTTATGGGACAGGCACTCCATACAGACACATGCTGCCATGGGAACATGGGTTCAGAATATGTAGCTGGCTTTCCTTTTTCTTGTATAGATATTTTCAAAACAGTTTCTTTGGTGATATCTTTTTTAGTCTCCTTGTTTCCTTGACTACATGATGAAAGCCGCCGGGTGCTTTTTAGTAGCGCTTTCTCTACTGACCTTGGTGGCTGAATGAATATTCCTATTCTCGATTCAAAGTCTATTGTATTAATTATATCATTCATCTATTTGCAACTGAATCTCAGAATATGTTTGCATAAAACACCTCCCTGCCCAAGAATTTATGATCACATCTTTCTCTCTAGTACATCAGCTTAAGTTCCTCTCTTGCTTTCAAGGGCTGGTGCTGTCCTGTCTCTCTGTTCAAACCTTCCACGGCCACCTCTATCCCAGACCTGGGTGTTATTTTGGATCTCTAGGCTGATGTTCATACTGGTTCTAATGTGAGGTTCTAATCAAGCCTCTATCTGATTTTGAACAAGTTGTTAAAACTCTCTAGGACTATTTCTTTATTCATTATAAAGAGCTTCCATTGATCAACCTTCCATTCCATTATAAAGAGCTACCACTTACTGCCTTAAGTATCTTATACATGTTTTCTCAAACCTTCCTCACACCTGCTAAAAGAGGTATTATTGTTCCCACTGTCCAGGTGAAGAAACCAAAACTGATAAAGACTGAGTAAACCACCTGAAGGTACACAGCTAATGAGGATCCAAGAAGGAATTGGAACCTATGAAAGGCAAAGTCCTTTCCTTTGTTCAGTGAAGTTTTCCTCCACTGTTCCACTCACTTCTGTGACCAGGTGTGTGTGTGGCTGGGGGTTCTCCATATCAACCAATTCTCCAACATCAGCTGGGCATACTGTCCAATCCAGTATGATCCTGACATGATCCACCTGGAGTTAGCATTCAGCTCTCACAAGTTAAGGGCTCTGTTCCAGAAGACCATTCCCCCAATCCAGATGCCAATTGCACACCCCACATTATCACCTACACTTCTAACCAACTGGCTATAAATTGGGGTCCCCACAATCCCCTCCTCTGGTTTGGTAATTTGCTAGAATGGCTCCCAGAACTCAGGGAAACACTTGTTTACATTTACCAGTTTATTATAAAGGCTGGTAAAGCATACAGACTAACAGCCAGATGAAGAGATACACAGCAAAAAGTCTGGAAGGGTCCTTAGCACAAGAGCTTCTGTCCCCGTGGAGCTAGGGTGCACTACTCTCCCAGCCCGAGGAGGTGTTCACCAGCTAAGAAGTGCTATGAATTGATACTTCAGGGATTTTTATGGAAGACTTATGGTATAGGCATGATAGGTAATGAACTCAACCTTCAGCTCCCCACTCAAAGTTGTTGGAGTGGGGCTGAAAATGCCAATCCTCAAATCACAAGGCTGGTTCTCCTAACC
The DNA here is from genome assembly GCF_018345385.1 of Vulpes lagopus. Lineage (NCBI taxonomy): Eukaryota > Metazoa > Chordata > Mammalia > Carnivora > Canidae > Vulpes > Vulpes lagopus. The sequence continues at coordinate 39,311,516 of NC_054828.1, forward strand.
CTTGGGTCTTTCCAAAAGTCACTTCCTCAAAATAAACTGAGGACTGGTTAAAGGGGGCTTCTTTTAAATAACCAAAGATACTCCTTTCACTTTTATCTCCTCTTATCACTTAGGGAATTCCCTGGGCTTCAGGACGTTTGTGCTCAGTATGTATGTGGTCCACAAATTCTGTGATACCCCTCCTTTCAAGAATTGCAGCTTAATTCCACTTTCCTTGACGTGGTTGAACTTAATGACCCTCTTCTAATGACCGAACATAGCAGGAATGGCAGCATATGGCTTCTAAGACTAGATCTTTTTTTTTTTTTTTCTAAAACTAGATCATAAAAGGCATTAGAGCTTTCTCCTTGTTCTTCCTCTCAGATCATCGGCTCTGGGGGAAGCCAGCTGCCATGTTGTAGTAACACACAAACAGCCCAGTGGGGAGGTCCACATGGCAAGAAACAGGCATCATGCCAAGAGCCAGCAAAGAACAGACCTTCTGTCAACAGTCATGTGAATGAGCTCTCTTGGAAGAGGATCCTCCTATCTCATTCAAGCCTTTAGATGACTACAGCCCAGCCAAATCTGAATTCCAGCCTCACAAGAGACCCAAAGCTAGAACCCTCCAGCTAAGCCGCTGTGGCATTCCTGACCTGCAGAAACTGAGTTGTTTTAAGCTGCTAAATTTGAGGCCCTTTGTTTCACAACAATAGGTGACTAATAGGCCTTGCTACAAGACATCACAAGCACTATTTCACACATACGCTCTTTTTTCCTACTCATGTTCTTTTGTCCTACCCACGTACCTTGAAGTGAATGATTCTGAAGCTGAAGAAGGGCACAGACAGGAGGAGCCAGGATCTGGGAATCGCTTGGAGCAGAGGTAGCCTAGAAAGCCATCCCTATTGTGTTACCCCACAGGTACGGGGCTTGTTACAGTAGCTAATGTTCCCTTCTCTGTGACTATACCCTCCTTTCATTCTTTTGTTCTTTACCACACGGGATATAATTATTTGCATAAATGCCTTTTTTCATGAACATCAAACAAGTGGCTAGAAGGTGCTTGGCAGTATGTGCTTTGCAAGCATGTTATTGATTAATCCTCATGATAATTTTTCAGATGTGGAATCTGAGACAGAGAGGTGAAGTGACTTGCTCCAGAGCACATGGCCCAGATGAGGGAAAGCCACCAAGGAGGGTTCTGCTTCCAACCCAGAGCTCTCAGCCACTCTGATCTGCTCCCTCCCTTGCTCCCTGTATCCCACACAGCACCCAACACAGTCTCTTGCATACAGTTGTTGTTTAATAAATGTCTGTGACTGCAGGAAAATGTGAATGAACAAATGGCAATATATTAAGAGGGAAAATGTCATGAAAGTTCACAGTCAAAAAAACCTGTTGTCCTGAAATCTTGTTTTCCTCATACAAATGCCCCCTTTTACTTGTATGCGTCTGAACTTTAGGGTGTTAGAGGCTAGAACACATAAAGAGATTCATTCACTGGATGAAAAGCATGCTTAGAGAATACTAAGAAATTCTTCATAAAGTCTGTAGTTTTAGATCAAGAGCCCCAAGTGCTTCAGAACATCAAACCAATTCAGGACTTTCTGAAGAGCCGACCTCATTAAGGGAAGTCACTGCACTCCACCAGCACGTTGAGGGAGAAGACAGTAGCTACTGTACCGATGGGTGCCCATCTCTCTAGAAACCTGTGTCCATTCACGGGGCCTGGCGGGGGAACCTCAGCGTGACCACAAAGGCCCAATTGTTCTCTTCAGATCAACACGCTAATGCAGTGAAAGAGTGGGTGTCCTGTGTACCAAGGCAGAAAGGCCGTCAACGAGTCCCTGGCACAAACACAGCCGGGCAGCCCTAACAAAGATGGGGTCAGAACTCCCTGCCAAAGACCAGTCTCCGCGAGCTCGCTCAGGAGTGAAAACCCTATCAGATTTAAACTAAAACAGCTTAATTTCTAAAGTACGCAGCCAGGGTAGCCTGGGAAAAAGAAGACTATCCCTTCCTAGGGAGGGTAGATAAGTAATGAATAGTCTCAAAGCCCAGGTCTCTCTGATTTATTCAGAATTAGTATTAGCTTCAAGTCACTGCCCTGTTGCCAAGGTCACACCTGTATCTATTCCCACCTCCCCAAGGAGAGCTTCAACCTGCCTTATTATAAACGTTCACTTTCCTGAAATAAAAAAAAAAATGTGTAAAGTGGTTAGCTTTGGGGAGAGTTAGGGGGGATCTGGAAAGGGGGAGACATTTGTTTTCCATTTTTCCCTTCTTGGATTAATTTTTTATTGCGCGTATGTACTCATTTTACCTCTTTAAACGTTTAAGTCCACCAAGGTGAGGATTTGACTATTTGGGTCTTCATTTTTCCATTACTCTGTTTCAAAGAAACAAAATATTATTTTCGTAGGTTTTTAAACTCTAAATCTCTGCCCTAAAACAGCACTTATTGTTCCCATCAACAAAAGCCTTGCTTCTCAGAGAAGAGTCCACTCAGTGTGAGTTCCTTGGAGCAGAATATTATAGAACACCTTCACTGGATAACAACAGAAAAGTGGGTTACTGGGTTTTTCTGTCATTTCAGCATTGCTTAGGATGGTGTAACCACGTGCTACTCTTTTTTGGAGAGCTGGGGTTTCTAACTCAGGGTGATTTCCTCCTCAAAGGACATCTGGCACCACCTTGAAGCATTTTCGGTTGTCATACATGGGGGGTGTGCCCTACCAGCATCCAGAGAGGCTGCTAAATACCCCACAGGGCACAGGGCAGTTCCCAAAGTGAAATATTATTTAGTCCAAAATGCCAATTGTGTCCAGATTGGGAAAACCTCATTTGCTGACTCTGTTGAGTAACACATAGAAATTCACCTTAAACTCACTTTCAGGGAGTAAGTAGGAGGGGGGATTGTCTCGTCATTATTTGTATGACATATCAAGGGTGAAGTCGAGATTGGCCAGATTTGGGAGCAGGTGTTTGTGTCCATTCTTCCTGGACATACCAGATAGTTGATAAATGCTTCAAAATGGAACTGAAAGCATCCTTTATTCTTTATTCATTTATGTAATAAGTATTTGTCGAATCTCTGTCATTAGGTAGACACAGATAGTAAGAGAAAAGATGGTCCCACCATCAGTACCTCTGTTCTTAATAAAAACAGAAGTGCCCAGGCCATTTCTAAATATTACAATCAACATTTTGGCCAGCATAGGTCTTGGGAGAACTAAAATGAGAATGAACCTGAACCATTTAGTTATTCCATGTGTTCAACATGCATATGATTCACTTCTAGTAAGGCTGATTTCATCACATAGTAATTATAAAAAAAACTCCTATCCTTTGGGGAAAGTCAGGTTCTCAGAGGGCACTGATTCAGGGGGGTAATGTAGGCTAAATGAATCAAGAATTTCGGCCTGGGACGTGGACAGAGACAGCTCCTGGCACTTTTGCTTTCTATTTCTGACTGGTCCCCACCCTAAGCAGTTGTCTCAGGACAGGAGGTACTCATGGACTTCCCTCCAGAGCTAAAATAGCCGGAAGGATGTGAGTGTGTGATCCCAGGGCTGGACTTGGCTCCTCACTCGGAATGGGGTCATTAGGAAAGTTCCCAAACTGTCCCTCCCTAAGCAATCACGAATCCACAATTAATCCCCCCCCATCAAAGTAAGCCTTATAAAAATATTTTCTCTTAAACCTAAAGATACTCCAGTAGGATGAATTCTCTCAGAAGTTTAAGTAGTTGTAGCATTATTGATCCATCAACAATTCCTTGAATCAGTGCCTAAGAACACAAAGAAGCCCCTGTACTTTTTTACAAGTCCCCGTGGAACTTTCCATGCCAATGAAAACAAGTTACACTTTCAAAAAATATTTACCAAAAAACATCATTTCCAACCACCAATGTAACCACGTAATACAGCTTTTTGTTTGCTTCTTTAGGCTTCAGACTTTTATTTTCTAACAACAACAACAAAAAAGTAGTGCAGCTACAAAGTACAATGATCAAGAAGACATATCTGCAAAAAAAAAAATATTGCAAATGTAATTGTCTCCTGTTTTTGGTTGCTTTCATGGAAAACTGTAAGTTGGAAGAGCAGCATTGCCACCAGTGCAATGGGGCCCAAACCAAAGCTGATCCAGGGTTGGCTGAACCCGTGGAGCTGAGGTCAGAACACGTCCAATCCAACTTCCCTGCCAGGCAGGGGTCTGATGATGATTCTGTCTCAGGCCATCTCAGGCTGTGACTGCCCCTGGTTGACCTTTTGTCCCACTCCCACTGGAACTTAGTTTACAGCCCAACCCTAGTTGTGTGGATGATCAAAGCCCTGGTCAGTACCCAGAGCCTCCTGTCAGTCTCTGGGTTTGGGTGCCCTGGTCTGGCATGCAAACGGCCTCAACTGCTTGGGGTCGTAGCAGTGGGTGCTGGGTCCAGGACCATCCAACTAGTCCTGGGTCAATCTCACAACTACTCAAATCCAAGGGCTTTGACTGGAGCCAGAAAAATTATGGGAATGCAGTAAAGCATCTGCCTGGCTGCATTGAGCCCTGGGTCAGGCACAATGGGTGTTCGAACCCCTGGTCCTGTGTAATCAATCACAGACGACTTCCACTAAGAACCAAAAACCTGGGCAAGCTGTCTGGCTCTAAATCATGCCTTGTGTCACTCTGGAACTATGGAAGGGGTTAAAGCTCAGCATGCTCCTTGACTTTAACTCATTCCAGTTTCTCTGATGAGAATAAAAAAAACACCAGCACTGCCCATGAGCTGCGCAGCGCTCTCCACGCTGTATCCTCACCCCCAACTAGGCATTCCCTGTGGCCTGCCCATTCCCCACGAATCCTTTGTTCTGCTGCATGATGGCACATCTATTTGTTTTTGTTCATTTACTAGGTGCTCAACGGTGTCTTTAGTGCTTTATATACACTCAGGTATTTATATTTATGTATTTGTACACGTACCTCCATAGAATATATAAATTTATCACAACATGTACACATTATGGGGTTGCATAAATTCCAACAAAGGGTGCACGTTTTTTAGTTTTATGTGTCACTAAATGTACTTTTTAATATTTTTAACTGAAGCCACATGTGCCTATTTTGTCTTTTTTTTTAAAGATTTTATTTATTTATTCATGATAGACATAGAGAGAGAAAGAGAGAGGCAGAGACACAGGCAGAAGGAGAAGCAGGCTCCACGCCAGGAGCCCGACGAGGGACTCGATTCCAGGACTCCAGGATCACGCCCTGGGCCAAAGGTAGGCGCTAAACCACTGAGCCCCCCGGGGTCCCCTATTTTAAATTTTATAAAGAAAAAGCTAATTACCTTGTTGTCCCTTTCCAGGCCCGGCCTCCTGAGGTCACACGGAAAGTTAGACAGTGGGGTACACTTTCTGATGAAAGTACTAAAGAAAGGTTTTAGAAGAAACCCAAGCCTCCAAGCAAGCAATTAGCATGAGAAAAAGCCTAACATTCTTTCAAGAAAAAAATTAAGAGATGCGGTACAAAACAAGATAAAGGGAAAGACCCACATCCTTGGCATGGAAACAGGCTAAAATGCATAGCTGTCATTGAATGTTGAGATGAAAGTGAGCAAGAATGAAGCTGAGGTCAGTGTAGACCTGTGGGTAGTAGGGAGAGGGGACAATGTGAAGTGTTGGGCCTTCCATGGTTCATCAGTGAGTTTCTAATCAGTAGAGAAAAGGAGCGTCTAGTAGTTCCTTTCAGCAGACATTTCCTTTGGAGTTTAGACATGTGCCCTCTTGAAAATAGCCCAGTTCTTCTGCTCATATACCCCGGGACTGCATCTGAACAGTCTGCCGATGTCAAAAGGAAATCCTGTCCCTCTTCCCTGGAGAAAAGAATAGGGCAGGCTCAAAGGGAAATCTGGAAACATTTCTCTTCCAAGAACCCAGCATCTTCCAAGAAGCTCTGTTCTTCTGTGTGATGTATGCTAGAGATTTTTGGTCCTACCTCCAAGAAGGCTTCGAAGCCGAGGGAAGCTCCTAGATGCCCTGGAGAATAGGATCTAGGGTGATCAGTGCCAATGGGGTCCTTTGTGGAACCAAAATGCGGCACAACATAGCAGAGAAGATTCTGAGTACAAGAATTAACCGGAAAATAGAGAAGGGAGTTACCAGGACAGAAAAATACTGTAAATCCTGCAGCGTCACCATCACAACCCTTAGAATAAAATTAAGTCTTCAGGCTCTAGGGACTATAGTTCCAGCTGCAAAAATATAATAGACTGAGCATTTTTGTCTTCCAAGGAGACAAAAACAAAGATCAAATAATGGAGGGGGTAGGAAAAGAGAATATAGAACTCTCTGGCTTGTTGACCTCAACAGTGCATATGATTTAGAAGCTTTGTTGTATCACATAGTCAGTCTCTTGGCCTTTTAAAAATACATGTATTACTAGTTCTTCCCTATCTGCATAGAGAACTCTTAATTAATTAATAATTCTTTTTTTAAAAAATAAATTTATCTTTTATTGGTGTTCAATTTGCCAACATATAGAATAACACCCAGTGCTCATCCCATCAAGTGCCCCCCTCAGTGCCCATCACCCAGTCACCCCCACCCCCCTAATTAATAATTCTTAATGAGAGCAGGTGTCTTGACTCAAACATCAAAGTGTGGAAAGTTACAACAGGCTGTGGTGAAGATGCTACTTGTTGCAGGCAGTGGTTCAGCACCCTGGCTGCATGTTAAAACCACCTGGAAAGTTCTAAAATATTGATGCCTGGAATCCATCCTCAGAAATTCTGATTTAATTGTTTTGGGGGTAAGGCCAGGTTGTCCACACTATTTTTGGAAGTTCCCCAGGAGATTTGAATGTGCAGGTCACCATGGGAAACCTGGGTCTAAGATCACTGGGGTCCTAAGCCCTTCCTAAATAAACCATCCATTCCTATGAGATGCACAGAGAGAACCAAACAAGTAACCCTTTCCGCGGAGCTTCAGCCCCAGTCTCACTGCAGTACTGTAGCGAACGAGGCTGGACCTAATCAATGCTTTTGTCTGCACCTGAATAGCCAGAAAACCAAAGCCAAATGAGAAGCTAACTCTTCCTCTCCATCCCCAAGTCCAAACCCAGGTAGGTGTCCGTTGTTAGCACTCTAACAAGAGACAGCCGCGTCTACCGGCAAAAAGCAGAACAACTCCTACTTTGCAACTCCTAATTCCAACCAAGAAAGGATTACTATCTATCTCAAAACAGAAGGAAATACAAGCCAGCAAGAAAGAGGCAACAACCCAATGGAAAAAGGAGCAAAGAATATATACGGTTAATAAAAGAGAAGCCTCTCAAGTCCAACAAACAGGGAAAAAAAATCTTCATCTCTAGTGATCAGGAAAATGCCAGTTATGATCACAAATGAGATAGATACCATTTCACACTTAGCAGACTGACTAAAATCCAAGTTTGGTAATACCAAATGTGACCAAGCATGTTGAGCAACAAGAACTCACATATTACTAATGGGGTGTCAATGTGCAGAGCCACTTAGGAAAACAATTCCGCAACCTCTGCTAATGTAGGAGGTGCTCGCAACCTTCAAGGAATCAATTTCCCCTTATTTGCCAATCGGATAGGTACAGGTTTGTCCACTGCTTGTCATGTGACTCGATTAGAAGGGTTAATATCTTTCAATACTGGAACAGATAATTATGGTTTCTTTTTTTTTTTTTTTGATAATTATGGTTTCAACATCGTACAAGGAAATAGTACATTCAGTTAAAATGAATAAGCACCTATTTCAGCATGGATTCATCTAAAATGTAATGTTAAAAGTGCAAGTTGCAAAATGTCACTTTCAGTGAGATAGCCTTTACATAAAATATTAAAACACACATATATATACTTATGAATAAATATGTAGAAAAGTATAAAAACATGAGCAGCAAAAAGGCACACGAATAAAAAAGTTAATACCTTGGGGGAGAGGCAGTACGTCCTCAGTTGAGATTAGGGAGGCATTTTGATTCCAACTAAAATGTTTTTTTCCTTCCTTCCTTCCTTCTTGTGGTTTTTTAATCTAAGTACATGTGGTCAAATGTTAATGATCTTAAAACCTGGGTAAGGAAAAAAAAAACAAACCTGGGTAAGGTAAAGGTGTACTGTTTTATATTTTTATCTGTATCTCCTTGTACAATTGAAATATTTGATAAATAACTTTTTAAAAACTTTTTCAGGGAAAGAAAAAAAAGAAGCCACAAATACCTCCTTCCCTAGGAGCTCTGACGTATTTTGCTTCTCCCTTTAATACTGAGATGGCAAAACGGCTGCTCTGAAGGAGCCTGCGCCCAGCTGGCCTCCTGGCTGCACTTGCGGATGGGGGTGGAGACCTCGAGGTCCCAGGTGATCCATCTCGCAGCCACCACGTCAGGCGCAGGCTGCATCACCGATGTCCACTTAATAACTGCGCTTTGGAACGTGGGGGAGATTTAGCCTGACTTCCAGAGCAACACACAAACCCTGGAGTGAAGGAATGAATCTCTGTACGTCTGTAATTGGTGTTCTATGTGGCTTAACTGTTTGAATTGCATTTAACCTATATTTGATGTGTTTCAAATGCTCTGGCCCCTATAAAATATCAGGTTATGAGTCATCCACAAGCAAGTCGAGGGGAAATTGGAAGCACCCGGGGAGCCAGTGCTGCAGGGTATTTGATGGATGAGAAAACCGAGACTCAGAGGCAGTGGGGTCATCTGGGCCTGCGGCTTTGCCACTGCTGAATCCGGGGCTCTGGTCTCTTGACTCTCTGCCCAGGGCTCAGAGCCCAGGCTGCCACAGGGTTCCTCTTCATGGACAAGTGAAATACCCTCAAGGGAGAGAAAATTAGAAAAACCTGAAGCTTTCTGCTCTGGGATCATGACCTGAGCAGGAAGGCAGACACTCAACCAGTGGCCCACCCAGGTGCCCCCAGAAACTAAGTTTTTACACAGGTTTAGGTAACCAGTTTGAGGAGCCTTGACTTGAAGAAGGAAATGGCTTTATACATTCTTTTTAATATCTTAAAAATTTATTTGAGAGAGCATGCAAGAGCACAAGCAGGGGTGGGGTGGGGGGAAGGGCAGAGGGAGAAGCAGATCCTCCATTAAGCAGGGAGCCCGGGGTGGCTGGATCCCAGGACCCCAGCATCATGACCTGAGTTCAAGGCAGACGCTTAACCAGCTGAGCCACCTAGGCGCCCCTGGCTTTATATATTTTTAATCATTGCTTTTAACCATGTCTTTTCATATCATCCATTTCATACCCTAGTGTTATTTTAGGGTGATATAGGGAAATCTCCAGGTCTCTTTTAGTTATTAAAATCTGTTCAAACTGTCATATGCGATTCAAAGCTTTACTCCCCTTCTCCAGAGTAGGCTTGGAATGGGTATGTGTATTTGGCGTGGGGCATGAGACCTGCTGTGACACCAGCAGCCCCTTGCTTCTCAGGGGCTAGCTCTCTATAGGGGGTGGGGGTGCTAGTTCTCTTCTTGGGAGATTCGAGATGGAGAGACTTCAGAAATCTGCTTTTGTGGCTTCTGTGGCTTCTCTCTTGGGGATGGGGGGAGGGTCACTGATGTCACACTGGTCTGTTCTGATTTTCTTTTTAACTTTCTTTTTATTTTTTTTTAAGATTTTATTTATTCCTTTGTGAGAGACACACAGAGAGAGAGGCCGAGACATAGGCAGAGAGAGAAGCAGGCTCCATGCAGGAAGCCCAATGTGGGACTCGATCCAGGCACTCTGGGATCATGCCCTGAGCCGAAGGCAGATGCTTAACCACCAAACCACCCAGGCGTCCTTGTTCTGATTTTCTCTGAAACTGGAGGCCTCTGTTAACCAAGAGCCTATTATGATGCCAGAGACAATTAGAAACCCCCAGGGAGCCTTCTGGGTGCTGGAAATGCTTTATATTTTGCCCTACTCTTCTTTAAGGCAGCCCCAGGAATAGTATGGTCTCATCAGACAAGTCTCTCAAAGTCAAGGGTGCACCAGAGACCAGGCCGTTGGAGAGTATGCACTACACACATAGGGTTTTCCAGGCTCCGATGCTATCCCAGTGTACAGAGGCACCAGAATGCCTTCCCTGATCCAGTATAGCTTCCAGAAAGACATTGGATCCCTCAAAGACTTGATTAAGGCCTTGCTTTTACCCTGAGAGGAATCCATTCTACTCTATTAAACTAAGGACTGGTCATTGAGTCCCCACAAATAATTTATCAGTAATTGCATCAATGTTCTTTCAGAACCGAGCTGGGGAAGGAGGAAAGAAAAACAATAGGCCTCACGCATCCAGGTGGTAATGTCAAAGGTGATTGAGGAAGCATTCAAAGCATTCATTCAAATGGCCATTTTGTCCGGGTTGGTTGTAGGGAGGAAGGAAGAGAGTGGAGGGGAAGGAAGACATGCCTATTCTAATAGACCTTTTCTTTCTCTCTTTTATTTATTTTTTAATAAAGAAGGTCACTAGGAAGTTACCTCTGGAGACAGGGGGGTTCCCTCATCTGACCGCACCCATTGTCTACAGCCATAAGCTGTCCTGCTTGCTCTTAGGAAGGCGTTGGGTAGTGATTCTGAAGCTGACCAGTGTCTTGGCTCCTCCATACCAAGAGAACTGTGAGCACTCGACCCCTAAAAGGAAGCTGTCTCCAAAGACAGCATCATTCATACCAAATGGCAGGTGTACTTGGCTCTTTGGAGCTTGTCAGGGACCGTCCATTTCAGATGGAACTTGGTCATATCTTAATCCCTGTCAGTTTAGAGCCTTAAGCCACTAAGGCTTCACTCCTTACAGGCTCTTATTACAATTCTGTCTTTAGTGTCAAAACTTTCAAACCTTTGAAGGGTCACCATGTAGATCTCTGGATAGAAATTGATTTGAACTATATAGATCTTGAAAATCCATGGAACACTTTGGGTAAGTACTAGAAATAATGTATTAATGTTATCGCAATACTTTTTTATGTTGCTGAGATGTTCAGTTGTCGGTATGTGTTCTGTGCTCTAGAGATGTTTCCAGTTCCGATGAGTCAGAAGTTAAAGAACTGAAAGAGTCAATATAAATTGCACTTACATCTTGTAAGTGTAGAGGCCTAGTTTCCGTCAAACACTGGAAAGCAATATTCTGAGGTTAATGTGGGATATCCATGAAGAGATTTTGTTTCTTTAGAGGGTCAACAAGATGCCTATCTTTTTACCAGTAAAATAATGTATTTATTTTATTTTTTCCCCTTTTAGTTTAAATTTTAATGGCATTAATTTCCCTTTCAAATCTACACTCAGGGCGCCTGGGTGGCAGTCAGTTAAATGACTCTTGGTTTCTGCTCAAGTCATGATCTCATAGTCGTGAGATCAAGCCCCTTGTTGGGCTCCATGCTCAGAGCAGAGTCTCCTGGAGATTCTCTCTCCCTCTCCCCCTCCCTGTGCATGCACACACACTCTTGTTCACTCACTCACTCTCTCCCTCAAATAAATAAATAAAATCTTCAAATATATAGTCATGGGGCTTCTGACTGGCTCAGTTGGTGGAGCATGTGACTCTTGATCTTGGTGTCATGAGTTCCAGCCCCACGCTGGGTATAGAAATCACTTAAAAATAAGATCTTAAAAAAAAAAAACAAAAACAGAGAGTCATTATTTACATTTTATATCATTCATGCCTATTAAAATTCTTCTCCCCTTAAAATATTATCATAAAAACCAAAATATAATGAATCCCGGCTTTCTATTCCAGTTGTAAAGAGCAACCTGGTTTGCAACCCAGGGAGGAAAGGATGAATCACAATCATCTTGTCAGACTAGAAGCACATAGATCTAAAATATTTATAATGTGGGCAGGTCAAGGATAAGTGCACTTGAGGGTAATTGTACATATGCAATTAGCAGGATGCACAGCCTAATGATATACAGAAAAAAGTGACAGTTCCAAATAACATAAGCCTCTCTGGCTAAATCACATCTTCCAAATGTCTCTGAAACATTTCAGAATGTCTGTCATCAGCAGTTATCACAGTGATGGTTTTAAAGGCTGCCATGTCTGTTTGCAGAAGTAAGTGGCTGGTTCCTACTCCCCATCTGCTTATGACTCAACTTCAGTTTCTCCTTAGAGAAAATTATGCGGGTTGAAAAATATAAGAGAAAGTGAGGAGACAGTATGAGAGAGTGTTCAAGCTTGTGTATTAAGAATTCCAGGAACCCAATCAGAAATCCACCTTTGGGACCCCCAAACTCTTAAGGATGTGACGATACCGGCAGGCCATGGATTAGGGTACATTACCTCACTTCATCCTTTGGATGAGTTAGCAGAGGTACCTTGTCTAGACATGTTGAGAATTGACAGGGAGAGCTGGATCTCTTTCCTTTATAGGGATTCTTGTAAGCACAGAAATCCCCTGATTTACTCCCCAGCACATCCCTGCTCATTCACATGGATGTCAGCGAAGACCTAGCTGTCCTTTGAGCTGGTGCTCTTACTGCTGTTGCTGCTAGAGCCCTTTCAAGGAATCTCCCTTCTCCAGGGCAGTTTCTATGCCTTTCACACTTTGTTTCTATTCAAGGTGTCTATTCATTTTCTCTGTATCTTTTTATATTTTGAATAATTTATGCTGGGCTTTTAGCTTCTCTATGCTCCATCTCAGATTCCTTTTGTCATGTAAAGTGAAAATGTCCCACTTTCCTGCCCTCAGTTGACCTGGCTACTTGATTGTAAAGCACATTCAGTTTTCCGTCCCGAAACATAATCAAGATACTAGTGTTCCTACAGCCTCCCCAGCTGCCTTCTTCTTCTCTGGGGTGGATGTGGATCCTGTCAATTTAGCTAAGCTGGGACTGTGTTTCCCAGAGTCCTCCTCCTTGGCCCATGGGCTTGAGTCAAGTTTTGTCTGAGGTTCAGGAGGCAGAAATGAAGTAACCATTTTTGTTTTGTGCTTAGAAGGTTGGTACTGGCCAAGGGTGCTCTTGCCACTCACACTGTGCGTAGAGATCCAGAGCTCCTCTGGCTGGACTGGCGTGGGGCTATAGCCTTGGTGCCTTGAAGGTAGCCAAGAAAGCCATTTGAGGTCCAGCCATCCTTACAAATTCTGCCTCCTTCTCACATGGTCCAATTTGTCTATGCTTCTCCTACTTCACGCCCATCACTTCTTCCCAACTGCCTGCCTGCTAACTTTGAGTGAGTTAGTGAGTTGTGAAGTAGTCTCTGCCTACTTCACAGAGACTGTTCAACTAGCTCCTACATTGCAGAAGGTCAAATCCCTAAAAATCAATCCCTTGTTATTGTGTCACCCCTAGTGAGTGTGCGTCTCTGGTAAAGTCTTTGTGGATACACCCATTTTGTTTGGTTGGGTACATTTTTGCAAGTAAAGGTAAAAGGGATTTAGGATATACCTGGTCAGGTCAAGGTTATCTGTCCATGAGCCTCACCTGGGTGGGAAATCTGCAATTACATTTGAACATGTCTATTTGGGTCAAACATCTGGAACTCAAACCAGCAACCTTCTGTGCAATCAGCTTCCATCCTAATGCTTGGAGCAGTTTAAGTGTTTTGTGTTTTTTTGTTTTTTGGGGTTTTTTTTTTCAGCAATGTTGCTTTAGGTTCTCATACACGAACAACACCAGGATGGGTTAATGGAGCACTAAGTGGCCAGGGTACAAACTCCCCCTTTGGGAATGCCCTACTGCCAGTCTTCCCTCAGAACCAGGTGGTCCAGGGCACCCTGAGGCCCTCTGGTCTGCCCAATCAGCCTCCCTACCACATTACAGGACTAGCATATCCTGTAAAGAGGTCTTTTCAGGGAAAATAGTAAGCCTGCTGAGCAGCCAAGCAGTGAGAATTTATTTAACTCTTCTACATGGGTGGGTCTGTTGATTTTTAAGGATATGCTTTAAATTATGAGAGTTGCCCAGAAGCCACAAAACTACGTTTTGGTTACATGCATATTTATGCATAGAGAGCTGGTGAGATCTGGGAAACACTTTAGGAAATTCTCAGTATTGTTCTCATGGCTGAACTTTCCTGAATATAATACCTTTTTTCTTTCTTCTTTCCTTTTTTTTTTTTTTTTTAACATAAGTTTCTTTTGGATCAGACTCAGATATACAGGTCATGACTTGTACAGGATCTTAAGTAACCCCAAACCTAGATGAAGAAGAACAGTTTCCAAACACAGCTGTTCTACAATGAAGAATTGCCAATGTTCTTTTCATGAGGGGACGGAAAGGATATTTTCAGAAATCTGTTTTCTTTCCTCTGTAGTTTGTTTTTCACTCAATCCAAGAATGAAGACTTATTTTTTGTCAACTAAACATCCATCCTTGAAGTAATTTGGGGGTGGTCTTACTGCCTTAATCATCTTTAAACCTCAGCTACTTTATGTTGGATTCACTTTGTATAAGTTCAAGCAAATAGACTAATATTCCAGTTGAGCCTAAAAGTGTTCAACTACATGATCCTGGCAAGAAAAAGAAAGGCCATAGAAATGGAAGCTAAACATTACTCACATAAAGGAGACTACATCTTTTGATGGTTTCTTCCATATTCAGGTGTATCAGTGGACTATTAGAGCTTCGTGCCAGGGCCATACTAGTCTGAGGATACAGAGGCTCGTGCATGGAAGAGTATTAGGGTGTTCATACATACAACCTCTCTTTCACCCATTTGAGTTCAATAATAATTAACTGCTAGACACAGGTGTCAGATAAGTGAAAATGAAAATTATTGGCTTTCTTACTGAGAAATGCTAAATTAGAGGACTAGCCAGTTGTGCAACAATAGGCTTATTCCACATTGCTCCTGGTCACAGGCACAGCTGGACAATCTCAGTCCTCACCCATGGGGTCAAGGACTGTCCACTAAGTTTCCTGCATGATCAGAAACGGATAGATGAATCAGGAAATCCCAAAGGAGAGGAGGGAGGAAAGGAATGATGAGAGTATGCTCAGTTCCCTCCCCTAACATCCCCCATCAGAGACGTCACTGTTCCTTTCAGGGGAGAAGAGACTAAAGGATGAGGAGAGAGGCCAGGTTGTTTTTCTCAGGGGCATCCCTTCCTGAGCTCTGCTGCTGTCTCCTACAAGTTTCCACTATGACTTCTGGAGCCCTTGAAGAGCCCAAAGTGGACTAATGATCTTTAGCAAAACAGGAGAGAATGTTTCTATTCTTCCTATATTTTTATGACAGCATCGTACTAACAGAATCCCAATATTGCTCAGGCAGGCAATGTGACAAGCTGTTTTCCCCCCAGCCTCCTTGCATCAAGGGATGGCCATGTGACACAATTTGGACCAATGACACATAAACAGGAATCTTTGAAATTTTTCTGTGAAACATTTTACTTTCCAGATTTTAAATATATATGTGTGTGTGTGTCTGTCTGTACATGTATACATATATTGCTAGTAGTATCCTCCTGTCCCATTCCCTTCTTCCTGCCTTGGATTCAAGTAATGGAGTATAGCCATCCTGCCATCATTAGGAGTCAATGATGAAGGTGAAGACCAGCACCTTAAGGATGCTGCAGCTAATATGTAGAAAGAGACTAGGTTCCTGGTGCTACTACTGATCAACTGAGTTAAATGAGCATCAGCTTACTTCTGGGTTTCTTGTTACGTGGAAAAACAAAAAAAGAGAATGGAAAGACATCTGTATAAGACACTTTAAGAAGGGTTTTCTGCTACTTGCAGATAACTGCCATCTGAACTGAGGGTATCACTCTCTCCTGATGCAGCTTCTGGAGGGAATATCATGCAGAAATAAAGGATGGAGGCTCCTTTTCTCTCCCTGCACTAATCTCAGCCAACTGGAGTTTCCAAACCAACACCAGTGACCACAGGGATGAAACATGATGTGGCTACTTCACCCTCACCCTATCATCATTTAAGAGCACTGTGGGGCAGAGCCAGTGTCTTCACTTTTATCACTTATGTGCTATTTAAATTCCACTTTCGCTGTCCATACCAAGCCAAGGATTTACCACCTCGCTGACAATAATCACGGGGTCCATTCTCCTGGCTTTTTGTTTAATATAAGGGTCATCTGCCATTTAGAAAAAAATAGGATAAAATAAAATAAAAAAAGAAAAGAAAAGAAAAAAGAAAAAAATAGGATACATTAGAATTCTATTTCTAAAGTCTATTTATACAAAGCTATTTCATCACCAACTTCTCCAGCTTTAGTCAATCAATTTCCTTTTCAGCAAACTCAATTGCTCGTTATCATCTTCAAAAAAAGATTTGTATTGAGTAGACACAAAGCCCAAGTTGAAAAGACTCCCCATACTAGATCAAAAAAGAAATCACATTCTTCCCCCACCCCCACCAGGCAGTGGATCATCAAATCCCAGGGAGCTCCATATTACATAATTTAGTAGGATTCTATAATAATAAAAGGGGTCAAAGGATGTAGGGAGGGAGAAAAACCGTTACCATATCACTCCCTAAAAGGTTGCTTCCTGAGACATACACACTTGAAAAAGATTAAAGCCAAAAAAGGTATCTGGATGCTTGTTTTATTTTAATAAAAAATATAATTTTTTTTCTACCAAGAAACATTAACAGATCCAGGGAATTTGCAACAAATAAGTATGTATTGGGGTTCTTGGTTTTTTTTTTTTTTGCTTCTGTCTGTAAGAGTGTAACATTCTTTTAAATTAATCTGTATGTTTATTGTGATGTTTCCTGTCATTTTGTGGTTTCCATATACCTAGATAGCTCTGAGTGCCAGTGAGTCTTATTTTTGTCTGGCTGTCTTGGTTAGAATGCACTGAACTTCAAGTAATAGAAAACCTAATAGTGGTTCAAACCACGAGGACATTTATTGTTTAGTTATTAGGAAGTCTTGAGGCAGCCTGTTGAGTTTGTTCAGTAACTTGGTGGTATTGTCTAGTACCAAGGGTCCTTCTGTCATTCTATCCTGCCCTCCACAAAGAGTTGGTGATATTTCAAGATGGTTACCACACCTTCCAGAAACAGTCTTCAGAAGCGAAAAGGTGGAGCAAAAGGACAAAGGCAAAAAGGGTCTTCTTAATGGGCCTGACATTATAAGGGAGGAAACTTTTTTGCAGCTGTAGTCCACCAGGCTTTCCTTTGGATCTCATTGGCCAGGAGTGGGTCATGACAAGCACTGGCTGTGAAGGGGGCTGGGAAGTCCAAAGAGGGCATTTGCAACCTTTTATGTAGGAGATGGGCAAAGAGACAGGGGCCTGAGAAGAGCTACTGAGTAGGTTACAAACATCTGACACAAAGTCATAAACTCTTAGAGATTGGCAATTGCATATTTTTATAATAAAACAAAAAAATATCAAAATAATAGCAGTCAATATATTCAAATAGTACTTTGAGAAAAGAAAAAAAAAATCACCCATAATCCCATCCCCCTGTTATGAAGATTTGTTTTTTGTGTATTGTCTTCTACTCCCTGTTCATAGTCCACATTCTTAAATGTTTTTACCTGTTTACAATCTCGTATTTTTCCATTTAATACTATGCTCTAAACATTTTCCTATTTATTGTTTATAATTATAATTGTGAATGGAAAGTTTTTTCCTTAAGATATATCACAACTTAGGGCAGACCGGTGGCTCAGCAGTTTAGCACCGCCTTCAGCCCAGGGTGTGATCCTGGAGACCTGGGATCGAGTCCCACGTCAGGCTCCCTGCATGGAATGGAGCCTGCCTCTCCCTCTGCCTGTGTCTCTGCCTCTCTCTCTCTGTGTCTCTCAGGAATAAATAAAAATAAAATATTAAAAAAAAAAAGATATGACAACCATTTCCTCATTATTGAACTTAGATGATTTTTCCTTTTTTTTTTTTTTTTGGTTAAAATAGATTATTATATTTTGGCTAAAATAGATATACTAATAACATCTTCCAGTGTAAGTTTTTCTGCTATTAGATTATTTTAAGTACAAAATAACCCCTGAATTCATAGGAATATAATATAAACCACGGTGACTATGGTTTATAATACTGTATTGCACATTTGAAAATTGCTAAGAGAATGGATCTTAAAAGTTCTCATCACAAGAAAAAAAATGTTTAAACTATGTATAATGATAGATGTTAACTAGGCTTCCTGTGGTGGTCATTTTACAATATATACAAATATCAAATCATTATGCTTTATACCTGAAATGAATATGTCAAATATACCTCAAAAAAAGCTATATTTTTTATCACTTATAAGATATTGTCAATTTCTCATATAGTCAGAATGACTGTTGCAGTTTAAAATTCTTCTAATTATATATATGTATGTATGTACATACACACACATTTATATATGTATACATTTGTAAGTTTAACAACAACATCACCAGAATGGTACTACCATTATTTAGATGTGTTTTTTGTTTTGTTCTGGTTTTTTTTTTTTTTTTTTTTTTGCTGATTCACCAACTCATAAAATGCTACATGCTACATTATATTTAATTTCCATTATTTTCCTTCTTTTTGGCAAGGACACCACAGGTCTAAATCAGCCAGGGAGGATCCTACATGACCATAGCTTGGGCAAGGTAGCTTCTTACCCAGACCTAAGTTAAACCAAAATGCTAACAGTCTTTTGAAGGGTATCTCTGAAGAATGTGTGCAAGAGGTTTTGTCTGATTTATTTTCTACCTCATTTTTTCTAATTATAAATTGAATATATGCTGCCTTGATAATGATTATATAACAATTCTGATATTTTATTAATGACTTGAACTTTGATAGTGATGACACGGGTGTGCAAGTAAAGAAAAAGGTCCATATGGGTTCATCAGAACATGGAAAACCTAAAATGGGAAGATGGAGGGATGGTTATACAGCCAAGGCCTGGGGAGTTCCCTGAGACCAGAGCAGAGCAAGGAACAGCATGCCAGTGGAGCAGACAGGAAGTGAGGGCTTCTCTAGGAGCAACTGAAGCAGGGCAGGAGAAAGTCCAGAACTTTAGAAGTCAGAGAAACAGATTGTGTCTTTGATTGCTGCCAACGTGTTTTCTTACTGTTACTGTTACTCCTCTATTGGATTATCTATTCACATCATAAAACTTGCCTTTGTTGTTATAGTGTTTATGTACTCATTCATTTCACAAATACTTATTGAGCACCTGTTATGGACTCAATGTTGTAACCAAAGGGATGCAGCATTAAATGCAACAGAAAAAGCCGCTAACAGAGAAGACAGTTAACAGTTACAAAGAAATAAAAGGGGGGCTCAGACATTGAAAGTGTGTGTCTGGGAGAAGGGGGAACCTCTTTCTCATTGAGCAGGTCAGAAGAGACATGTCTGATAAGGTGCCATTTGAGCAGAACCTGGATGAAGTAAGGAGGTGAAACATTCCAATCTCTGGGGAAAGCTTTGCCTGACAGAGAGAAGAGAAGGTAGAGAGGTCCTAAGACCTGAGCCTACTGGATGTGTTGGAAAAAGAAGAACAATCCAGTGTGGCCAGAGTGAGTAAGTGAGGGAGTAGGGGCAAGAGATGTGGTTTCAGCAAAAGCTGGAAGCTGGATCCCACAGGCTCTCACAGGCCAAGCTAAGAATCTGGGATTGTGTTGCCAATACAAGGGAGGTACCTGGATTTGCAATGATGGGCATTTTAAAGGAATCACAAGTTGCTGTTTGGAGAATAGATTTATGGCAAGAGTGAAAGCTAAGAGACCCCTCAGAGGTTATTGCAATAGTCTTGGGCAGAGGTGTTGGGCGTGTGGAATAAGGGGAGGTGATGGAACCAGTGAACAGCCTTCAGCTTCTGGATGACTTCCCAGGCTACAGCTAACAGGATTTGCTGATGGATTAAAGGTGGCACGCAGAGAAAAGGAGGAATCCAGGATGACTCCTAGTTTCTCAGCTAGGGACATCTTAGTGCCTATTTTTTTTAAAGATTTTATTTATTCATGAGAGTCACAGAGAGAGGCAGAGACACAGGCAGAGGGAGAAGTAGGCTCCCTATAGGGAGCCCAATGCGGAACTTGATCCCAGGATCCCGGGATCAAAACCTGAGCCAAAGGCAGATGCTCAACCATTGAGCCACCCAGGTGCCCTGTCCTAGTTAGTGCCTTTTACTGCATTTTGGAACATGGTGGGAGGGGTAGGTTTGGAGGAGAAAATCAAAAGTTCAGGTCTCTTAAGTTTGAGATCAGGTATCCAAGTGAAAATGTTGAGTTGGCAGCTGAATATATTTGTTTGGAGTTCAGAGCAGAGATCCGGATGGAGGTTTAATTTTAGAATCATCAGCGTATAGGTACTATTTAAAGCCACAAGCTGGATGAGATCACCAACAAATGAGTGCAGATGGAGAAGAGAAGAGGCCCTTCAACAAGTGGAGCCTGGGAAGATGAGGAGGATCCCACAAAGGTCACCAAGAGAGCATGGCTGGAGAGGTGCCAAAGGACCAGGTGGGTTCAGGGTCATGGAAGCCATATGAGGCAATTGTTTCAAGAACTGTTTCAGTCGGGGCACCTGGGTGGCTCAGTCACTTGACCATCTGCCTTTGGCTCAGGTCATGATCCCAGGGGCCTGGGCTCGAGCCCCACATCAGGCTCCCTGCTCAGCAGGAAGCCTGCTTCTTCCTCTGCCTCTCCCCCGGCTTGTGTTCTGGGTCTTGCTCTCTCTCTCAAATAAATAAATAAATAAATAAAATATTTTTTAAAAAAAGAACTGCTTCAATTAACCACGTCAAATGCTACCAAAATGTCTAGGAAGATGAAGACAAAGAATTGATCTGCTCTGGTGCTTGGTGAACACCTACGCAAATACCTCAGGTGGAGAGGCACCATGTAGAGCAATCCCAGCCACCCTCTCTCCCTGCACTACTCCAAAAATGGTATTGACAGGCTTTAGATCTGTCATTACGTACGTAAGGACCCACCAGCTAGTAACAGAAGTTCCACAGGTTGTTAAATTCCTTGTTTGAGATGCATGGCCAGGTATTCCTGAGGTCATTCTGAGGATGGATAGCAAACTCGAAGGTTGAGGCACAGGGTCTGGTGCAGTGTGATCACTCTAATGTAGCTATTACAGTGACCCTTGTGAGCCCCACTGAATTTTAGGCTCTCATTTCAGGCTATTGTTTAGCACTGTTAGAAAGATAAGCAGTAAGGTTTCTGGAAATGATTGGAAGTAGTCACAACATCCTAGAGCTGAAAAGACTGTAGAGATTAATTACTCCATTCTCTTCACTGACAGGTAGGAAAACATGCAGCAAGATAAGGTGACTTTCTCCAGATCACCCACACCCACCAAATTAGGAGCAGAATACAGGTCTCCCCATGCTGCATCCCTTAGAATTAGTGACAGAAGAACTCACAGGGAGAGACTGAACATCCCATGTCAGGGGATCTATTTCAGATAACTGAAGCTTGTTCCTTTTAACTACCAAAACTTAATAGCAATCATTAGGACCATCATTATCACTCTTGATTAAAATCTTCTACTGCTTTGATGAAAACACTTTTCCCACACAATGGATTTATTTTAGTCTAGAAGATTTGAAATTCTTGAAGTCAGCTTTTCTCGTTACCTTATTTCTTTGCCAGCTGCTTTAAGTTTTGAGCAGTCCCTTTAACTTACAAAGCAACTGTAAGTGGCAACTTCATATGATAAATGTTACACAATATTGTCAAAGTGATCACTTGATATTTTCTGAAAAGACAGAAATCTGAGGAGTTAAGAACAGCAACAAGTACATGATTCTGCCTCTAAGAACATCCATAACTATAAGAGTACTTTTATTTATATTATATATACATGTAGAGTCGTAAATGTATTTTTCAGATTTCAGTGCATAGCACCGACCTGAAACGCATGGAGAAATTAATCTTAAATGAGTCTGTATTACCTCTCCTTCAACTTTTCATAGTATATATGGAGTTCATATATATATTTAGTTATTGAAATAATTTTTATCTCTGTAGCATTTTTCCATAGAGAAATTCCAAACATCACTTTATTAAACACCCAAATACTCCTATAAGAGGCAAAGAATCAGATTTGTTATTCCTATTCTAGAAATAAGAAAACTAACATCCCAAAATGTTAAAATGCCCAGAGGACTTATATGAACCATAACAAAGTCCCTTTATCTTTTCTCCTTGCTGGGCAATCTTTGAGTATCTTCTAGAAATCTGAATTTAGCCCTTGGCATTTTCAACTGTTCCGGGAATGGACCTTGTGAGAAAACAAAGCTCACTGATTCCGGGTGCTCACAAATCCACTCTCGACATTTCCTATCACTGGTGACCACAGGCTCAGCCTCTGCCTGCCTTTAAGGTCCCATGGTCTTCATTGCTACAACAATCAGGAATCTATCTCATTTCACCATTAAAAATAGTCAGTCACTTACATTTTATCCAATCTTGTTAGAGCAACTAAGCTGTGCATCTCCAGAGTGAAGTAGCAAATAACAGATCAGCAAAGCATTCCTTCTTTCCCTACCTAGATTTTGGTGCCTGTGAGTGACTAGAGGTATTGTTGGAGCTGTGTGTGTGGAATGTCCTGGAGGAAAAGGCTGGTTGGGAGGAATGAAATTAAAATAAGGCATATGAAAAAATTAATTAATTAATTAATTAATTAAAATTAAAATAAAGTAAGGCATATGAAAGGCCTACCAAAGGTTCTTGCTCAAAGAATATGTTCGATAAATGTTAGTGTTTGTTGTTATCAGAATTTGTAGCTTTGCTGGTATAATTTAGGAAGAGTTAATAATTATAATTTGTTTACCATTTATTAGACTTAAATCTCACGATAAAGCTCCAAAGGTGATTATTATATTGCCCATTCCAAAGATGAGAAAGTGGCAGACTTGGGATTTGACTAATGTTTCTCCAATTTTACCAAGTTTGTTTCTTCATTCATTCATTCGTCCATTCATTCACAAATGCTTACTAAACTCCCATGTCGTAGGCACTGAGCCAGGCAAAGAGGTAAACAAGAAAGACCTGGTCTTTGCCCTCACAGAACTTGGAGTCTAGGGAGGAGGACAGACAAGTGAAACCCAATATCACAATGTCCTGAGGCTTGATCCCATTCTTGCCCTGCCATTTTGAAAGCAAACCCCTGCCCTTCTCTTCATGTTCCTAAAATAAATTCACTGTACTAGGCCACGATGAAGGATGTTTTACTGAGGAATGTATAGGAGAAGTAGTTTACATTTCACAATGCATAGAATTTCTCTCTGAAATTCCCCATAAGCATATTTGTCCTCATACTACAACAACCCTTAACCTCCTTACCCCACCACCCTATTCCTCCCCCCAGTCTCCCCGTCTAGGCATAGGTCCCTGGCACAGAGCCTGCCCTGGAAGCTGCTCTATGGATCTTTCTTCCTTATGGAGATTTCTTAAATCTTACATTTCAGGTGTCCAACAAAGTTCTCCCATTAGCAAGATATATCTTCCATATAAGATGGCCAGGGATGATAAGTACATTGTCATTTTTCTGGTCCCATAAGTAAACAGGCAGGTCTACTGTGGTTAAAAGAGTACATAAGAGAGATTTGGGACTTGGACTTAGGGCAGCAAGGCAGGTGTCCTGGAAAAACTGACATCTAAAGTATAGCAGGTGTTATGGTTCCCTCCTTGATCTCCGCTGTTCAAATCTTGGTAACTACCTTAAATTGGCAGTAGAGATTGGAATTAACTGGGGAAGGGCGGGGGGATAGTCATAACTTCTACATGAAGCCTACATGCTTTAGGGGAAACAATTTCACCACCCTCAAATCAAGTCTAATAGTATAAGTTCATTCCTCTACCCAGTTATCGGTTCAGGGGTAAGCAAGGACTCAACTGCAGTAAGACTGAGAAAGCTGTGGAAAAGAGGGAAGTTTGGGTGGGAAGAAGGTCTGGAAAAGAAATCCTGTCATTTCTTTCATGGATACGAATAAGGAAGTGCATAAACTTTTTTTAAAAAGATTTTATTTTTAAGTAATCTCTATACCCAATTTTATTTTTAAGGAATCTCTGAACTCATGACCCCAAGTTCAAGAGTCACATGTTCTACCCACTGAGCCAGCCAGGCGCCCTAGGAAGTGTGACTTTCTGTTGGCCCTTTGATCACTACAAGGACCAGCAGCCTCACTAGGAAGGCTATGTCGCCCAGCAGAGTGAAGAGCTAAACAGAAATTAAACCCTTTGTTACCTGGTAGAGCTGCTGAACTAACCTCGGTGATGTGAGCCTCTCTTGTCTAGGAAAGCTTGGCTTGGGTTTTCTGTTACTTCTAACCAAACCCAAACTAACTGACACAGAAAATGAGATTTGATCAAAAAGTAGGCAAATCCCTTACCTACAACTGACAAGTTCATTTAAATGAGGAATTTGATTTTCAAGACAAACATAAAAGACAACTCCTACATACACTTAATTACCAGCCTGATAACATAATGAATAAAAAGATCGAATTTATAAGCGCGTGCACACACACACACACACACACACACACAATCACACTCACAAATTTCCAAACTTAAAATGATTAGGAACTACATAATGTGACATTTAAAAAGAAAACTTCAAAGCTTTGTTAGAACATTTAAAAGATGGTTAAGATGATTCAAATAAGAAATAGAGACAATTCCAAGGTAAAAAGACAATAACATTAAAATGTCTGAACCAACCAGTAGAATTGCATGAGTTTAATTAAATTTATAAACTTAATACTATTCTGATTGAAAGCCTAATAATTATGTTCAATCCACAAAATTGTTCTAAAATATATGCATAAAAATAATATCATCAACAGGGAGTACAGAAAAGAAAGCTAATAGGGGTTCCTACCAATATCAGCCATTACAAACTCCTATATAATAGAATAAGGATTAATGTGCTAGGTAGATCACAGATTAATGGAACCAGATAAAGAGACTTTAAAAGGCCTAACAAAAAAATAAAAAATAAAAGGCCTAACAATTTATAGAAGCATTTGTATAGAATAAATTGAAGTATAACTACATACACATGTATATATGTGTGTATATATATATAATACACACATGCATATACATTTAAAATATTTTAATCTATTACAAAATAGTTTTTTTAAACATAAGGAGAGAAGGAAGGAGTGTGGCAAACACTTCTAGTTGGTTGATTCAATGGTCCCTTTCAACCTTTTCCTCCTTTTGTTTTCTTCTACTATTAAAGCAGGATTATATTCAGCTAGATGTGACCATAGGGTGCAGTTCTGACTAATGAGACCTAAGTGAAAGTTTATTAGTAAGTTTCTTTTTTTTAAAGATTTTATTTATTTATTCATGAGAAACACAGAGAGAGAGGCAGAGACACAGGCAGAGGGAGAAGCAGGCTCCCTGCAGGGAGCCTGATCCAGGACTCGATCCCAGGACCCCAGGATCATGCCCTGAGCCAAAGGCAGACGCTCAAGCACTGAGCCACCCAGGTGTCCCTATTAGTAAGTTTCTGAGAAAATTTTTGTTTTCCTGATCAAAGAAACTGGCTTGGTTCCCATTGCCCTTCCTTCTTGTTGCTTTGGATGCAACATTCTCCCTTCTCTAAATACAGACGAGATAGCTTGAGGTTCAGCAGCCGTCTTGGAACCATGGGGTGGTAAGCATGAGGGAGAGGCCAAGAGAATTTGAGTCTCCAGCCCCAAATCACTGAGATACTGAAATGATGCCAAAAGCTACTATGTCAAAAAAAAAAAGATACTATGTCAATCATGGTTTGTTTTGTTTGTTTTTAAACTTTTCTGTATCTGATGATGTCCTGACATCTTAAACATCTTGCTGGGGCCAGCTAACATCTCAAGACCATAAACAACTTACTTGGGAAGTAACCAATCACCCCCTTTATGTAACTCACACACACAGAGCCAAGGTTTCTCCAGTCCAACATCATCTCAGGGCCAGGGACCAGGCAACTAGAGAGACCGCCCTGATAGCTGAAAGCCCAGCAGGATTATTCAAACTAGTCGTTTCTAATTGTTTACTCTGACCTGGTTTGTCTTGCCTGCAGAAACCCCAATAAAGGCTCTGGCCTAGGCTTTCTCTAGCTACTGCTTCTGACCAAAACCTGCTTCTCCTGTGGTCCGGGATGGCATGCATGCCCTCTTCAATCAGCATATGTAAGTAGTAAATTCTTTTTTTTCAATGGCATGGATCTCCCAGTGTCATTACTTAGTCACCTCTCTAAAGTAAAATCCCACAGTTACATTTCAGGAAAACTGCCAACCTCTAGACTTTCTGTAAAGTGAGAAAAATAAACCCCTATTTGTTTAAACCATTGTTATTTGGACTTTTGTTACTTGCAGTCACATAATCATAACTGACCCAAGGCATAGAAATTAGTGATAGTAATATTAAAAATAGCTTAGATTTGATATAATTCAGTGAGGTTGATGACTTGATTTTTTTTATTATGCGAAAAGAACAGAGCATTGATAAAAGACTTAGCAGATGCATGAAAGAGAACTTTTTTCCCCTGAAACTTCATAAGGAATCATAAAAAAAAGTGATAGGTAAATATGTATATACATTTTAAGCTTCTGTACAATGAAATACAGCAAAAATGTAAGAAAACAAAATACAGCATATGAAAAATATAGATCATATGTGACAGCATATAGGGTGATGTATAAAATATAAAAGGCGCTTCTTCAAATTTATTAGTTATATTTCTTTACTCTAATAGATAAACGGACGAAGAATATGAACAAGCAGTTCCCCCCAAGAGAAAAATAGTAAATAAAAACCTGAGAAATGTTCAGCCCTGGTAGTACTCAGAGAAATGTAAATCAAAGCAACCCTGAATGAGAAATGTTCTTTGACATCTACTAAATTAGCGTTTTTTAAATTGATGGGCTGGCAAGGTGATGGTGAAATTGGTGTTCATCTCAGGGGGTGCTGCAAATCAGGACCCGCTTTGAGAAAACAGCGTGGCAAGTAAGGAGACACATTTGTGCCTTTTAGCCACAGTGATTCCACTTTTTGCAATTAACACTAGGGAGAATAATTGAACAGAAGCAAAGAGACACCCTCAGCAGTGTTCTTCAGAATCTTTGCAATTCAATTAAATTCAATTAACATATACTTTACACATTCCACCTGCCAAGCAGAGGCAACGGGGAATTAGAAATTAATAAGACACTGTGTCTGACCTCAGGGGGCTCACAGTCTGGCAGAGCAGATAGGTAAATAAATACATCACAAAATGGTGCAATAGGTCCAGCAATAAAAACACAGATGAAGTCAGATGAGCTAGATTTTTTATGATGAGGCTTACCCAAGGGGACAGGGTGAAACTATAGGCAACAAGGCACAGGGTTAAAATAGAGACCGTGCGTCATCCAGCACTAGAATAGAGATTCCAGGAGTAAGTTTGTGGAAAACCAAGATTTGTGGCAGAGTGCAGGGATGTTTTTTTACTTTCTTTGCCATCTATAACAGTAAAACATAGAACATTCTTAAATCACCAGCACTGGAAATATCTCTTTATGAATTATGATACACAGTGGACCATCATTCCACTGTAAGAATGAAAATTATGAAAAAGTATGTAAGACACTTAAAAACATTGGGGTGTCTGGTGGCTCAGGTGGTTAAGCATCTGCCTTCAGCTCAGGTCATGATTTCAGGGTCCTGGGATCGAGCCTCACATTGGACTCCCTGGTCAGCGGGGAGTCTGCTTCTCCCTCTCCCTCTGGCCCTCTGCCCTCCATCCCACTTGTGCTCTCTCTCTCAAATAAATAAATAAAATATTTTTAAAATAAAATATTTTTTAAAACCCACATTTACAATATGCAGGCAGGATACTTGGCAGAAGAGCAGCTGCTGGCTTTGACAGCCCTGAGCATTAGTCCAAAATTCACCTTTGCTCCTTTTTTTTCCCCTCAAATTTTAAAAATTGAAATACAATTCACATGCTGTAAAATTCATCCATTTGAAGTGTACCAATCAATGCTTTTTAGCATTTTCACAAAGTTATGCATCATCAATATCCAGTTCCAGGCCACTTTCATCACTTGAAAAAGAAACTCTCCATTGCTCCTGGCCTTCAGCAACCACTAATCTACCTTCTGTGTCTGTAGAGTTGCCTATTTGTGCGTCTTACCCTGAGAGAAGGTCCCAAATTACTGCTGCCCTCCTCAGGGACAACACCTGGCCTGTGCTCTGGCCCCGGTGTGGATACTGGTCCTCCACCAAGGGCAGCTGACTGAGACCAAAGGCCATCAATTAAAGGTTCAGACATAACACAAGGGGATTAAATGTAGACTCATGTCAATCTAGAGGATCTGCCTTACAGGTGGCAGAGCTTGCTCTGTGGGCCCCTCCAGACCTACCATCCTAACTGGAGCCCTTCCCTGAGGTGAGCACCATCTCAGCTCCCTCCCTCTGTGAGGAGAGCAGGAAGGCTGGGCAGGAGGCCTACCTGCTGGTGGAGATTGTTCATTTTTCCACTGAGAAACTTGCAGGAGACATGATGGGTGTGGTCTTGGTCTCCGGCGCCTCCACCAAGTTCATTAGCTCTCTTTCTCACCAGCTTTATCTCCTGCCAGATGCCATTTTGTTCCTTTCCCAGAGCCATTGAATGCAAAAACTGTGGTTCTCTGTGGAAGTGACCGCAGATGAGTTAGCTTGCGATTTGTGTTTGCTGTGTTTCCCTGACTAGTTAAGGAGGACGCTGCACATGTGCTGGTGAAGCTTGACTTTTCTGTTTTATGCATTATGACAAATTCTCTTTGGTCTCAGGGGTTAGAAGACTTTATCTCACTCTTTATGAGCAAACTACAGCAGTAATCCATCATCCCATTTTCCCAGTCCCCCCACGAACAGCGAGCAAAGACAGGGATGAATCCCAACACGGTGTTAAAAGGGCAGACTCGGAGGCAGCTCAGCCATGTGTTAGGGGGAGCACTGACTGGGAGTCAGGACATGCGGGTTTGGGTTTAACCTCTCTGTTCTCAGTTCCCTCGTAAATAAAGTGAGAGGTGGAATAGAAAGAGGCTCCAGGGGATCCCTGGGTGGCTCAGCGGTTTAGCACCTGCCTTTGGCCCTGGGCATGATCCTGGAGTCCTGGGATCGAGTCCCACGTCGGGCTCCCTGCATGGAGCCTGCTTCTCCCTCTGCCAGTGTCTCTGCCTCTCTCTCTGTGTCTCTCGTGAATAAATAAATAAAATCTTAAGAAAGAAAGAAAGAAAGAAAAAAGAAAGAGGCTCCAGCAGTTCTGCTACAGTGAAATTCCAAAGGTTCTGCAAATTAGTAAGGTGAGGTCTCTGGGACCTCATGAGAGGGAAGAGAAGATGAAAGAGGAGGGGAAGTCAGAAAGGAAGGAACTCAGGGGAAGGGGAGGAGAAGTTCAGGAGATGAGGGGAAAGAAGGGCACAAGAGGAGATGGGCGAGGACAGAGTGGGGAGGGGGGCCAAGAGGAGGAAGGGAGAGTAATTTGCCCCAAGTCTTCACCGAGTTCATCAAGGTGTTCAGGCCTGTCCAGGTCTGAGACCCGTGTTCTCTCCAGTTTCCTATGCTGAGGAAAAACACAAAGAGATGTGAGGAAAGGTTTCAGAGTGGACACCTCTCCGTGCACGTAATAAGAAATGGGCTAAGAAACTGTCTCAGTAAAATCCACTCCAAAAAATAAAAGGCGGAAGGAAAACAGAGGCTGAGTTAAGCAAAGGCCGAGTTCAGTAAAACCTATTCAATTCAAGGGAACAGATTGAAAGATAAAGTCTCAGAGGCGTTCCCAGGGCAATAGACCTTTTCCATAATTAACACATCTCCCCCTAGGCCGGCAGTAACTCTTAGTGCCTTATTCTTTAATAGGAATCTAGATTTAACAATAACACTTTTCATTTTTCTGGCACATTCACGATCTTTTTTTTTTTTCAAGATTTTATTTATTTATTCATGAGACACACAGAGGCAGAGACATAGGCAGAGGGAGAAGCAGGCTTCTTGTGGGGAGCCCCATGCCGGACTCAATCCCAAGACCCTGGGATCACGACCTGAGCTGAGGGCACTCA
Organism: Vulpes lagopus; assembly: GCF_018345385.1. Taxonomy (NCBI): domain Eukaryota; kingdom Metazoa; phylum Chordata; class Mammalia; order Carnivora; family Canidae; genus Vulpes; species Vulpes lagopus. The sequence goes on from NC_054828.1 coordinate 39,341,441, forward strand.
GCCACTGAGCCACCCAGGTGTCCTGCACATTCACAATCTTTAAAGCACCACCACATTCATTATTCCTTTTAACCCTTCACATAATAACAACAAGAGTTCAGACAAAGATTTAAGAATAAGACCTCAGTTTGATTGCCAGCCCTGCTTATGAGCTGTGTGACCTTGGGATGATCCATGAACTACTCTGAGCTTCAATTTTCTCTCTTTTACAAGATGGGGATAATAAAAGTGCCTATTTCATAGGGTTGTGGTGAGCATCTAAAGAGGAAATATGTGTCCACATTGCCCAGCATGTACTAAGTGTTGAAGAAATGCTAACCAGGATTATATATATATGCTATATATATATTTGTCAGAAAAATTATACGACATTTGAAAATAGGCAGAAAAGATTAATGGGCCTCCTGTCAGTGCAGGACTGAGAATAATTTTCTTTTTTTTTTAAATATTTTATTTATTTATTTATTCATGAGAGACACAGAGAGAGGGAGGGAGAGAGAGGCAGAGACACAGGCAGAGGGAGAAGCAGGCTCCATGCAGGGAGCCCGACGTGGGACTCAACCCCGGGACCCCAGGATCACTCCCTGGGCCAAAGGCAGGTGCTAAACCGCTGAGCCACTCGGCTGCCCTGAGAATAATTTTCTATTGACTTTACAACTCCAAAGATATAGGGGCTAATGTGAAAATTTTTGTCTCATGAAGATGCAAATAATTTCTGTCTAATAGAGTAGATAAGCACAGAGATTACAGTTTATTACCCTGTCAGACACTTACCAGTTTTGTATCTAAATTGACAATCTTTTACTTTTTCTGTTAAATTATGTACACACACACACACACACACACACACACACATCTCCAATGCTCTTCTTACCAGTTTTAGCATCTTAATGTCTTTGTCTTAATTTTGAGAATTTTGAAGATTATGCTTTAACCTATGAGACAGCTGATAGAGGGAGGCCTGCGCCACCTCCCTTTACTTGAGAGACTGAAAATCAAAGAGATTCTGATTTGCCCAGAGTTAGGAACAGAATTTGATTTTCTCAAATTCCAGTCCAGTACTTTTTGACTCCATCATATACCTTTTGCCCATGTGATATACAAAAAGAGAATTATAACAATAAAGAATATTATACAAAAGAATATAAGGCTTCAGCAGTTTCCAGGCTACCTTCACAGCCATCTCTCCATCAAAGAGGAATGTGAGAAGCCCCATGTGAAGCTGCTTTCTAAATGTTCTGCTTCTCTGCCTGTTTTTCAAACCCAAAGAGGAAAAAGGGACAGTCTTTAAAGACAGCAACGGTCTAAAAAGGGAATGGGGGGGGGTGGGGAATCTGATCATTCACTAACCTAGTTAAAGGGAAACCAAAACTATCCTATGCAAAATAATTTTAATCTATATTGACGAGGTAGAGGGAAACTGGGTTGAATCTTACCTTGGAATTTGAGCCGACTCCACGTCTCAGAAGGCTTTCTATTCTCTTTTCTCAGCGTGAGAGGGAAGTAAGCCTTCAAAATTAGAAGGATAATTAAGAGTGAGCCCTGTGTCAGGGGGCTGAACTCTCTGTTGGGCTCTGGATGGGGAACGTACCTCAGCCTAGCATGGTGCTCAGCATCCAGTGGCCCAGGCTGTTCTGGAAGCAGAAGCAGCAAGCAGGGCTGAGCGGTGGGAAAGTGAACGTGGAACCAGGGTTAATTTAAATCAATCGGTGCCTGAATCAAGTGGCAGGAGCTGCCTTTGTATGTATTATAACTGCAAGTACATTAAAACAACATAAATGAAAAGTGGTTTTTGCATTTAAAAAAATTCCACCGATACTGTATTTTGGCACGGTTGGCCCTCATTTCTGCAATACTTTCATCTCTAAATTTCCCTAGATTTCCTCCTACCTCACTAGCTGCCCGCTCTCAGTTTCCTTTGCAGACTGTATGTCCTTGATTCCTCAATGTCAGTTCACACAAGGGTCATTCATTCCGTGGCCCTATCTTTTTACCCACTACCTGGCTAAATGTCAGCCATATGCTGATGCTTCCCAAGTTTTACCTACAGCCTCAACCTCTTGCCTAAACTCAGAACTAATATATCCAGCTGCATATGTAAAACTCTTCACTTGGATGTCAATGATCAACTTAAACGTAATATGTTTAGAGTTTTTTATTCTATTCCCTACACCCAATACCCTACACCTTTTACCCGCAAAGAACAAATTCTGGGTCAGGGCCTTTGTACATGCTGTTCCCTGGGCCTGAAACACTCTTCTGCTGATCATTTCCTGGAAAGAAATGTTGTCATTCAGATCTCAACTCAAACACCACTTCCTTCATGAAGCCGTCCCCGGACCCCCACCTAAAGTAGTCCCCTCTTTCACAGCACCACCACCAGTCATTCTGGTGGTCATGAAGATAACCTGCAATGGCTCTATAACCTCTTATTTATCACTATATGGAATTCTGTTATTACCTATTTGCTTTTTTCTTATTACTCTCCCCCCACCCCACAGCTCTGTCCACCACCACCACCACCCCAACAGAAAATGAGCCTCAACTGAGCTGGGACTTATCTATCTTAGTCACTGCTAATCAACTAATACCTAGGCCCTTAATATGTTGTTACTGAATGCATATATGCATGCATGTAGGCATCCCTGCGGAGCTGTTTTCCCATAAAACCAGAGGGTGAGTATCACAGAAAGCCTGCGTGATAACTGGGAAGGAAGAAGATACCAATTCAGGCATGACCTTGAATTTCTAAATTGATTTGGGGATAGTAAATGCCGTATGGACAGTAAGGAGAGCAGAGGATGTTGGGGTATAGTAAGCAAACAGAAAAACACAAGGAATTAAATTGCTCACTTTCTAGACTTTGGTATTACAGTAATCCCTAAATGTTCAGAAAACCGTTGAGAAACAAACATAATCATTTTATTTTTATTTTGTTAAGTAAAGATATTAGGGGGAACATTATCATCTACCGTTACTCTCACCATCACGCCATAAAATAAAGTCCATTTTACTTCCATAAAGGAGAAAAGACATAAATAACCTACAATTTTTTTAAAAAATATATTTTATTTATTTATTTGAGAGAGAGAACACACACTACGAGGGGGCAGGTGGCAGAGGGAGAGGCAGAAACAGACTCCCCACTGGACAGGGAACCTGACACAGGCCTTGATCCTCGGACCCCAGGATCATGACCTGAACTGGAGGCACTTTACCAACTGAGCCACCCAGGTGCCGCAACATTCACTGTTTTTTTTTTAATTGAATAAACTTTGTTTTATGAAAACTATATATTGATTTCATTTCCTCATTTGTCCCTTTATTGAGTTCATTTCTCTCATTGCACCATCATCCTTCGGAGATGTCATCGCTGGCATCATGGGGAGTCATGGACACGAGTGACTGGCTCAAGATCAAGAGCAATCATTGGCAAGTCTCCTATATCTATGTCTTCACATGTCGTTGGCGAGTTAAAGCTCTCTAAAAAATGTTCTCTACTAGGGCATTGTAATGTGCAGGTGAGCTCAGAAACCTAGCATTGAAATGTTAATTAGAAGTTTCCTCATACATTGACCAATTATACAGCTGGACATACCAAAATAAACAACCAAAACCCAAGTAAGATATCTGAAATAAATAAATAAATAAATAAATAAATAAATAAATAAATATGTGTGTGTACACATGGGTGCATGTGTGTGCCCCTGTGGGTGTAAGGCATCAAGAAGACACTGGTGGATTGACAGAGTTTTACTAGGCAAAGAAGATTAGGAGTAGCTTCTGAAACTAATAACCACCACATTTGGGATCCCAGTCCTCTTACACAGAACACAAAGGAGGATTCCTTCATTTTACTGTAAATGGTTTTAAAGATAAATTTTTTTTTTTTTAAGGAATAAGATGAAAAGGCACCAATAACAGAGACAACTGAAACAAAAAAGTGTTTAGTCTACTGAGGAAACTAAGAAACAAAACCAAGGGAGGCAGATGATATCAAGCATTATTTACATTTACGGCTGAACCAAATTATTTAGGAGTAACGCCCACATGAGAAGGAAGATATATTTTTGCAAATGGAAATGTGAATAATTTCCTTAGATGACCTACTTCAGATGAAAAGAGGAAAATCCGCTTGCAGGGCCTATGCAGATGGCAAAGGACAGTGAGTGGAAATGTAGTTTTAACGGGAGAAGGAGAAAGATTCTGGGCCGAAGGGGCATTAGCCAGCTAGAAGCAGGGGTGGGGGTGGGGCCTGGGACATGTGTCACAGTTCATTAAGTGGCATTTTAAGAAATTAATTCAGGATTCAGGGGGAGCTTTGGAGGAGTGTAGTCATGTATAAGAGGCAAATAACAATAAGGACTACGTGTTCTGGGCATTTCGCTGACCCGTGGGCTTCTGGAGGGCAATGAACAGGGGCACTGTCTGGCCCCCTAGATAAATAACAGTAACAAGAGAAATCATATTGGTTCTGTCCTGGAACCCTTGCTCTGCAGGTGGCAGCTGCATGATCCACTCAAGTCAAAAAGTAAGAAAACTCAATTAGCAGCCCTCCGCCCTCCCAGCCCTGCCCCCTCTGATGAGGGAACCTAGTAGAATGTTCTTCCCAAGCCATGGGGGTGTCTTTTGAGCTTCTGAACAGCAGTCAGGAAATGAGGCTGTTCAGTAAGTTGATACCGTGAACCACAGATCCCCCCCCGTCCCCCGCCCGAAGAGCTTTGGTGGAAAACAATCCGAGTGGATAGATCTGAATTCCCAGGAAAACCAAAGCTATTCTCCCTATTTTGTTCTAGTAGAAATTGTCATATTTTAAAGAAACACTGCATCATATGAGTGATTTTTTAAAAGATTTTATTTATTTATTCATGAGAGACACATAAAGGCAGAGACATAGACAGAGGGAGAAGCAGGCTCCCTGCAGGGGGCCTGATGCAGGACTCGATCCCAGGGGCCCCCGGGATCATGACTGAAGCCAAAGGCAGATGCTCAACGGCTGAGCCACCCAGGTGCCCCCATATGTGTGATTTTTGAATCGGATTCAAAATCGTATCTTGTGATTCAGCAAGCAGGCAGGACTTTTCCTGATAATCAGGACAAGCAAAGGTAGTTGGTACCAACTTCCCAGACCAGAGAACATCTGCCCAGCACTCTCCTCCTGGAAACATCTTGAAAACAAAATGGGTCCCAGACCCCATGGCTTCCCTTGGCTACAGCAGTCAGAGCCCTCGGAGGGCTTCAATCCTGCCACTTCTGGAGATGGAAGAAAATAGGTCCAGTGACCCTGGTTTATTTGAGTTTTAATAGAAAGTTTGCAAAGAGGGCTTCAAGATTCATCTCAGCTGAACTTAGGTTAACTTGCTTCTGGGGAGAGTCTCTGTGAAGAGGTAGGGACGGCAGGTGAGAGGAGTTGCAGGTGGGGATCTAGGCTGCCTGAACCAGCGCTGGCTGTGTGTCAGTCAGATGTGTCGTGCCACCTTCCTTTGAACTGTTGTTGTCTTAGCCGGATGACCAGAGAGTACTGATGATCTTTAAGGTCTTTTCGAATTCCAGAATAATATCATTTGATGTTTATAACTCTGTGCAATTGGACAGAAGTTCTGAATAGATCTGTTGCCCAAGAATAAACTGGTCACATCATTCCATTGCTGCAATGACCAAAGTAACAAGATTTACAAATCCTTGGCTAGTTATTTCAACAGCTGTAACCACTTACTGGCTTGACCATGCTTTGCTTGAAACAGCTTTTGAAACAATCACAGTAACTTTTTAGAAAATAAGAATAACCACCTTTGATCCATTGGTCATCACCACATTCTGAACTTGTTTGTGGACATCTCAAGACGCATAGCCCACGGATTATTTTGTAATCTGTCCTCCTTTAATGTCTATAGCACAAACTTCTGCTGCATCTTGGATGCTTCTTGTTCTATTTTATAACTCCCCTTTCTCTGTCCACTCCGTAAATGTTACTTCCTTAGCCCTCCTTCTCAGGCCTTTCCCTCTCTCACTTTATTGGCTCTCCAGGGATGATCCCACCCTCTACAATAGTGTGCAATAAACGTTCAGGTTTCTGCGGTGTAAAACTCTCATCCCTGCTGATTACAAGCTACCAATCATTGTGGACCTGGGGATTCATGTGAAAAATTGGGCCTCCTGGCTGTAAGAGCCAGATCCAGCACCCACCACGCCCATCCCTTCCACTACCGCCTCCACACTGAAATCTCCCTCTCTTTGTGTGTGTCTCTCCCACTTCTGAGTTTGTTTCCCATTCAAATCTATTTGAATGTCACATCTTCTCAACATCATCCAGAGCAAAACAGACACACAATCTTCCTACAAACTTTTTCCTGTATTGCCAGTTTATCAAGGAAACCCTGGATGGGAGTGAGTGACCCAGGCTAGGGAACATGTGCCAACCTTGAACTATGGTGTGGTTGCATCTTTTGAGCAACAGGATAAAACCACATGCTGATGTGCAGGGATGGAGGTTTACCCAGCAGAGAATGGGTGTTCTGGCTCCATCAACCTGTGAAGTAGCTTCTCTTAGGGCTAGAAACAAAGGTAGGGAATGCTTTGAACTAGAATAGAGAAAGATCTAGGACCTAAGACCAGCTGAGTCAGAATCTGAGATACGGAGAAGCCTAGAGTTGTTCTGCAAGAGGAACTGCTGTTGTCACATGGAGGCAGTGAATGATGACACCAAATTTCTGATCCAGCAACAACGTGAAGGCTGATAAGGCAAGGCAAAAGGGCAGCCGATCTCTGAAGATGCCAGACTGAGGCAGAGGTTCTGGGCCTGGTTAGTCTGGAGAGGGCACATCCCGTTTTCGAGGCTGGAATGGGGCCCAGAGGCAGCAGCCACACATACGCCAACTGATCCCAGAGAGTAGGGATCTCCAAAGGGCACGAACAGTAGCAGCAGCAGCGCAGCAGCAAGATTAGAAGGTTAGAGGGCAAGGACCCAAGGGACTCATTCTGTAGCTCAACTGCGAGGCTCTGCGACACTGAGAAGTAACAGATAGGACACTCTGACGGGAGCTGGTTTCCAGCAAGTAGTTCTGGCGCCGGCTCTATGCTATAAGAATGTGGGCAGATGAAGGAAGAATAACTTTATGTCATAGTCACAGGCTGGTGGGGCCAGGGCCTTCCCCTGGATTACACTGATTCCCGTCGGGTTAGGCAGTTACTGCAAGGCCTAGGAGTCCTTGGCATTCCCTGACCTACTGCACATACTCGGTCACCAAGTACTCGGTCCGTTCTGTTGCCTGACATTGGCTTGAAGCCATCTTTTCCCTTCATGCTCATCATCCCTTCAAGCTCAGGCCTTCATCCTTTCTCACGTGGATTCACTGACAGCCTTGCAACCAGTCTCCCTAATTTCTGCCTTGCTCCCTCCAATCAGCTCACCTACCCCGTTTGCTGCAGAGTGATGATGTTCAAAGTCAAAAAAAACCCCAAACAAAAATCTGTTTAAGTCACCCCTTTGCTAAGAATGTTTCAGGATAAAATCCAAACCCCTTTAAAATGGCATTTGAGCTCCTTCTTGATCTTTCAGGCTCATCCCATGCTTCCCTTGTACCTCCAGTACAATAGGAGGGTCATCTAGATGTGGGTCATCTAGATGTGGGAGGGTGTTCTGGATCTTTTCCTTGCCTTCTTTTTTTTTTTTTTTTAAGATTTTATTTATTTATTCATGAGAGACACACAGAGAGAGAGGCAGAGACACAGGCAGAGGGAGAAACAGGCTCAATGCAGGGAGCCCAACGTGGGACTCGATCCCTGGTCTCCAGGATCAGGCCCTGAGCTGAAGGCGGCGCTAAACCACTGAGCCACCCGGGCTGCCCTTTCCCTTGCCTTCTTATTGTAATAATATAGTTTTATTTTTTTATAATAAATTTATTTTTTATTGGTGTTCAATTTGCCAACTTACAGAATAACACCCAGTGTTCATCCCGTCAAGTGCCCCCCTCAGTGCCCGTCACCCATTTACCCCCACCCCCCGCCCTCCTCCCCTTCCACCACCCCTAGTTCGTTTCCCAGAGTTAGGAGTCTTTATGTTCTGTCCCCTTTCTGATATTTCTCACACATTTCTTCTCCCTTCCCTTATATTCCCTTTCACTGTTATTTATATTCCTCAAATGAATGAGAACATATAATGTTTGTCCTTCTCCAATTGACTTACTTCATCCAGCATAATACCCTCCAGTTCCATCCACGTTGAAGCAAATGGTGGGTATTTGTCGTTTCTAATGGCTGAGGAATATTCCATTGTATACATAAACCACATCTTCTTTATCCATTCTTTATCCATCTTCTTTATCCATCTTCTTTGTCCATCTTTTGATGGACACCGAGGCTCCTTCCACAGTTTGGCTATTGTGGACATTGCTGCTAGAAACATCAGGGTGCAGGTGTCCTGGCGTTTCACTGCATCTGTATCTTTGGGGTAAATCCCAGCAGTGCAATTGCTGGGTCGTAGGGCAGGTCTATTTTTAACTCTTTGAGGAACCTCCACACAGTTTTCCAGAGTGGCTGCACCAGTTCACATTCCCACCAACAGTGTAAGAGGGTTCCCCTTTCTCCGCATCCTCTCCAATATTTGTTGTTTCCTGCCTTGTTAATTTTCCCCATTCTCACTGGTGTGAGGTGGTATCTCATTGTGGTTTTGATTTGTATTTCCCTGATGGCAAGTGATGCAGAGCATTTTCTCATGTGCATGTTGGCCATGTCCATGTCTTCCTCTGTGAGATTTCTCTTCATGTCTTTTGCCCATTTCATGATTGGATTGTTTGTTTCTTTGGTGTTGAGTTTAATAAGTTCTTTATAGATCTTGGATACTAGCCCTTTATCTGATATGTCATTTGCAAATATCTTCTCCCATTCTGTAGGTTGTCTTTTAGTTTTGTTGACTGTATCCTTTGCTGTGCAAAAGCTTCTTATCTTGATGAAGTCCCAATAGTTCATTTTTGCTTTTGTTTCTTTTGCCTTCGTGGATGTATCTTGCAAGAAGTTACTGTGGCCAAGTTCAAAAAGGGTGTTGCCTGTGTTCTCCTCTAGGATTTTGACGGAATCTTGTCTCACATTTAGATCTCTCATCCATTTTGAGTTTATCTTTGTGTATGGTGAAAGAGAGTGGTCTAGTTTCATTCTTCTGCATGTGGATGTCCAATTTTCCCAGCACCATTTATTGAAGAGACTGTCTTTCTTCCAATGGATAGTCTTTCCTCCTTTATCAAATATTAATTGACCATAAAGTTCAGGGTCCACTTCTGGTTCTCTATTCTGTTCCATTGATCTATGTGTCTATTTTTTTTTAATTTTTATTTATTTATGATAGTCACAGAGAGAGAGAGAGAGGCAGAGACACAGGCGGAGGGAGAAGCAGGCTCCATGCACTGGGAGCCTGATGTGGGATTCGATCCCGGGTCTCCAGGATCGCGCCCTGGGCCAAAGGCAGGCGCCAAACCGCTGCACCACCCAGGGATCCCCTATGTGTCTATTTTTGTGCCAGTACCACACTGTCTTGATGACCACAGCTTTGTAGTCCAACCTGAAATCTGGCATTGTGATGCCCCCAGCTATGGTTTTCTTTTTTAAAATCCCCCTGGCTTTCGGGGTCTTTTCTGATTCCACACAAATCTTAAAATAATTTGTTCTAACTCTCTGAAGAAAGTCCATGGTATTTTGATAGGGATTGCATTAAACAATGCAATTGTTTATTGGTGTTCAATTTATGCCATTAAATTGACATTTTCACAATATTAATTCTTCCAATCCATGAGCATGAAATATTTTTCCATCTCTTTGTGTCTTCCTCAATTTCTTTCAGAAGTGTTCTATAGTTTTTAGGGTATAGATCCTTTACGTCTTTGGTTAGGTTTATTCCTAGGTATCTTATGCTTTTGGGGGCAATTGTAAATGGGATTGACTCCTTAGTTTCTCTTTCTTCAGTCTCATTGTTAGTGTATAGAAATGCCACTGACTTCTGGGCATTGATTTTGTATCCTGCCACGCTACCAAATTGCTGTATGAGTTCTAGCAATCTTGGGGTGGAGGCTTTTGGGTTTTCTATGTAGAGTATCATGTCACCGGCGAAGAGGGAGAGTTTGACTTCTTCTTTGCCAATTTGAATGCTTTTAATGTCTTTTTGTTGTCTGATTGCTGAGGCGAGGACTTCCAGTACTATGTTGAATAGCAGTGGGGAGAGTGGACATCCCTGTCTTGTTCCTGATCTTAGGGGAAAGGCTTCCAGTGCTTCCCCATTGAGAATGATATTTGCTGTGGGCTTTTTGTAGATGGCTTTTAAGATGTTGAGGAATGTTCCCGCTATCCCTACACTCTGAAGAGTTTTGATCAGAAATGGATGCTGTATTTTGTCAAATGCTTTCTCCGCATCTAATGAGAGGATCATATGGTTCTTGGTTTTTCTATTGCTGATATGATGAATCACATTGATTGTTTTATGAGTGTTGAACCAGCCTTGTGTCCCGGGGATAAATCCTACTTGGTCATGGTGAATAATTTTCTTAATGTACTGTTGGATGCTATTGGCTAGTATCTTGTTGAGAATTTTTGCATCCATGTTCATCAGGGATATTGGTCTGTAATTCTCCTTTTTGGTGGGGTCTTTGTCTGGTTTTGGAATTAAGGTGATGCTGGCCTCATAGAACGAATTTGGAAGTACTCCATCTCTTTCTATCTTTCCAAACAGCTTTAGTAGAATAGGTATGATTTCTTCTTCAAACATTTGATAGAATTCCCCTGGGAAGCCATCTGACCCTGGACTCTTGTGTCTTGGGAGGTTTTTGATGACTGCTTCAATTTCCTCCCTGGTTATTGGCCTGTTCCGGTTTTCTATTTCTTCCTGTTCTAGTTTTGGTAGTTTGTGGCTTTCCAGAAATGCGTCCATTTCTTCTAGATTGCCTAATTTATTGGCATAAAGCTGCTCATAATAAGTTTTTAAGATCATTTGTATTTCCTTGGTATTGGTGGTGATCTCTCCTTTCTCATTCATGATTTTATTCATTTGAGTCTTCTCTCTCTTCTTTTTAATAAGGCTGGCCAATGGATTGTCTATCTTCTTAATTATTTCAAAGAACCAACTCCTGGTTTTGTTGATCTGTTCCACAGTTCTTCTCGTCTCGATTTCGTTGAGTTCTGCTCGAATCTTTATTAACTCTCTTCTTCTGCTGGGTGTAGGATCTATTTGCTGTTTTTTCTCTAGCTCCTTTATGTGTAAAGTTAGCTTTTGTATTTGAGTTCTTTCCAGTTTTTGAATGGATGCTTGTATTGTGATGTATTTCCCCCTTAGGACTGCTAATAATATAGTTTTAAATTGTCATGCCTTTCTTCCATACTCCTTCCTTCCAATTGTTCTTTTTACCTTCTTCTTCCTCCATTTATTGCTTAAATGGTCATTTCCCCGAGGTACTTTCCTTAGGTCTCTTTTCTGTCTTCCGGGAAAATGTAACTTATTCCCGGGGTCTCTGCTTCCATCTAATGCTGGGTCCTCCTAAATCTCTGCCTCCAGGTCAGACTGTACTCCTCAACACCTCTGCAGAATGTCTCCCAGCTACCTTAAACTCCACATTTCTGAAATAGAGCTCTCCCACCTTCAGATGAGTGCTCCTTCCTGTATTCTCTACCTTAGTTTACGTCTCTGTTTGGAACTTGTATCTGCTATTTACAGCCACCTAACAAATCATCCCCAAACACTGGCTTAATACAACAGCCCTTCGTTATTGGCTAACAGGTCTATGGGTCAGCTAGCATTACTCTGCCCTGACCCAGAACTCAGCTGATCATGGCTGGGCTCTCTCACATGTCTGGAGTCTCTGCTGAGACACCTGCTGCAACTGGCCCATATGGTCTATCCTCCAACAGGTTAGCTTAGGTTTATTCACATAGCAGAGGTGCAGAGTTCTAAGACAGAAAGTGGAAACCATTCGAGGCTTCTGGAAGCCTAAGATGTGAACTAACATACTATTGTTTCCATTGCATTCTATCAGTAAGAAGTCACAAAGCCAGCCCAGGGTCAAGGAATGGAGAAATACACAACACCTTTTAATGGAAAAAGCTGCAAAGTCAAATTGCAAGTGGTGTGGATACACAGAGTGGTGGAGAAGGGCAGGACTTTTGCAATCTACACAGAAGTAATCCTAGATACCTCCATATTGAGGATATGGTGGTGGTGGTGGTGGTGATGGGGGTAGTGACGATAGTGGTATGTTGTGGTGAAGGCAGCTAGCTAATGTTTACTGAGTGTGTAGCCCACACACCCTGCTCTGAGCTAATGTCAAGGAAAAGACAAATCTTGCATTCTGTTTAAAGTTGATCATTAAAATCACCTTTTATTTTATTTATATGGGAGTTTCAACTTTATTATGAGATGATAGAGAACACGTGAAAATTTAACCTAAATTTTATGGCAACCAATATAGAAATACAGTAATTACTACTTTTTCTTTATTTAACAATAAAACAAACATGGTTACTAATCTAATGCTTCGTATTCCTAAAAGACCTTGGGTTAATAACTTTTCATTCTTACAAACAACTAAATCGATGTCAAAATTCCTCATTCATCATTATGTGCTTGTCCCATAATGAAAGGGCTGCTTTAGGGATGCCTGGGTGGCTCAGCAGTTGAGCATCTGCCTTCGGCTCAGGACGTGATCCCAGATCCCAGGATCAAGTCCCACATCAGGCTCCCTGCGTGGGCCCTGTTTCTCCCTCTGACTGTGTCTTTGCCTCTCTCTCTGTGTGTCTCTCATGAATAAATAAATAAAATCCTTCTTTTTTTAAATGGAAGGCCTACTTTGAGCAAGAATGGCTTGAAAACATAGTTGCATGGTTTAGTAAACTTATTTCACAAGGATTAAATTAAAAGAAAGCATTTGTCATTTAACGGCGCCTTTGATTTACTAATCCCTTGCCCTGGAGTGGACTAACTATGGCTTTCAGGAATTTCTGGATATTTTCTCCTATACTTTTCATCAGCTAAACATGGGCAAAGAAAACTGAAAGATATACTCTTGTCAAGATATTCCATCTAGAATAGGATACAAAATATACAAAATTTATATGTATTCCACAATTATAAGTATTCACAAAAATAATAGAAAACAAGTACTCATCAGACTTTAAAAGAAGTTTCTCATTCTTGCAAGTTTATTTATTTATTTTTTAAATTTATTTATTTATGATAGACAGAGAGAGAGAGAGGCAGAGGGAGAAGCAGGCTCCATGCCGGGAGCCCGACGTGGGACTTGATCCCGGGACTCCAGGATCGCGCCCTGGGCCAAAGGCAGGCGCCAAACCACTGAGCCACCCAGGGATCCCCTTGCAAGTTTAATAAAGTAATAAATAAATACCTTTTAATAATAAAATTGTAGCCTCTGGTTTTGACTCTATAAAGCTATTAAATTATGTAATTAATTTATATTATTAAATTATAGGGCAGCCCCGGTGGCTCAGCGATTTAGCACCGCCTTTGGCCCAGGGTGATCCTGGAGACCTGGGATCGGGTCCCACATCGGGCTGCCTGGATGGAGCCTGCTTCTCCCTCTGCCTGTGCCTCTGCCTCTCTCTCTCTCTGTGTCTTTCATGATTAAATAAATAAAATCTTAAAATAAATAAATAAATAAAGTATAACATTAATTTTATAATCAATCTAAAAGCATATCATAATTTGCATATTTATTTTATTAATTATATAATCTATATATTGGTATTAATTGTGAATTAACAATCATATTGATCATAAATAATAATATATTAATACATTAATAGTATGTATTGATTTTTATTATATTATTATATTAATTTCAGAAAATAAATCTATATAAATATATATTGATCATATATTAGTTATATTATATATTAGGTTTATTCCCAATAGATACTTTATGTTATTTCATTTGGTTTTCATAGTAACTCTAGAAGGAAGTTATTTTTATTAATTCCTTAATTTGTAATGAAAGTTTGGAATGGTAAAATATGTAGTTCAAGGCCACACAGTTACTATGTGATAGGGCCAGTTTTTAAATTCATACAGCTTGACTCCAGGGCCACTCTTGCACAAAATGCTAGATTGGCACCTCTTTCTCCTTTATTTTCCACATCTAAATGATTTGCCAATTCTACCTCTTTTCCATTTATTGGCCTAACTGCTTCTATCCAATGCCACTGGCCCTGACTTTGATTGAGAGCTCATAAATTCTCTCTCTCTCTCTTTTTTTAAGATTTTATTTATTTATTCATGAGAGACAGAGAGAGAGAGAGGCAGAGACACAGGCAGAGGGAGAAGCAGGCTACATGCAGGGAGCCCGACATGGGACTCGATCCCCGGTCTCCAGGATCAGGCCCTGGGCTGAAGGCAGGTGCTAAACCACTGAGCTACGCAGCAGTACCAAGAGCTCATAAATTCTTGCCTAGATTATTCCTTAAGCTTCCTGATTAGTCTCCTTATTTCTAGTTCTGCAGCTACAGGACAAATCTGGTAACTTCCTTCTGTTATTTAAAACACTTTGAGGAGTAACATACAAGTTAAAACTACAGTGAGATTCCATTACTCCATTAGCCAGCTTGGCCTGCCATAGCAAGATACTGCAGACTAAGTGGCTTAAACAACAGATATTTATTTTCTCACAGTTCTGGAGTCTGGAAGTTCAAGATCCAGGTGCCAGCAGGGTTTACTTCTGATGAGGACTCTCTTCCTGGCTTGCAGATAGCTGCCCTTCTGACTGTGTCTTCACATGTCCTTTCCTCTGTGTGTGTGCACAGACTGAGAGAGAGCTCTCTGGTGTCTCTTCCCCTTTTTATATGGACACTGGTCTAATCAGATTAGGTCCCCTTGTTATGACCTCATTAAACTTTAATTACCTCTGTAAATGTTATATCTCCAAATACAGTCACACTGAAGATTAGGGCTTCAACACATTGATTTGGCAGGTTGGGGGTAAGGTGAGGCACAAATCAGTCCATAAAAACTGCACATACACATACCCACCAGAATAGCTAAAATGAAAAGGGTAAACAATACCAGTCATTGGAAACAAACAACTGAAGTTCTCATACACTGCTGCTGGGACTTTAAATTAGTCTGATCACTTTGTAAAACCGGTGATCCAATAAAGTTGAATAGATACTGAGTTTATAACCCAGATGATCCACTCCTAGGTATTTTATCCCATGGAAATGCGTACATATACTCACCAAAAGACGTATGCAAGAACATTCACAGCAGCACTATTCATAACAGCCTCATACTGGAAACAACTCAAATGTTGACATGTAGTAGAAAGTAGAAATCAATTATGGCAAATGCATATAATGGAATATAATACAACCAGATATTGAATGAACTGCAGCTCCACGTGATGGAGTGGACAATGTTCAGAAACATAAGGCTGGCTGATAGAATCCAGACAGAAGAGTACATATTTTTAAATTCCACTTAAATAATGTTCAAAACAAGCAAAACAAATCTATTGTGTTAGAAGTTCAGCGGGTGGTCCCCCTTGAAGAGGGAAGTAGTAACTAGAAGGCAAGGAGATGGACCTTCAGGGGTTCTTGTTACATTGCGATCAAGTTTCTGGTTACCCAGCTGTGTTCAGGTCATGAAAATTCATCAGGCTGAACACTTATCATATGTGCATGTTTCTGCATATATTTTACATTTCGATAACTTTTTTTCTTAAAATAGAAATATTTTGAGGATTCCATAGCATATGAGAATAAAGTCCCAATACTTCAGCCTGGCCTAATGCCCCTTGTGACCTGGGCACAGGCCAGCCTTTCCAGCCTTTCCAGCCCTATCTGCACTAATCCTGGCTTACACCCCAGCCAAAATAAGCCATCACCAAATATCTACAATGCATCATGTTCTTTTGTGCTCTCTCCCTGCCCGAATACCATTCTCATTTCATCTATAACTCCTTTTAAAATTTTGATCAGACTTCATTCTCCACCAGGAAGTTTTTCCTCACCTCATTCAACCCAGACTGAGTTAGGAGTGCCTGGTCTGTCCTCCTTTATCACTCTATGCCCTCATTACCCTTAGTCCATCGCACTGTCATTTTCGGTTTCTAAATCTATCTTCACCAACGAACTGTGAATGTGATGAGGGCAAGGATTGGGTCCTTTATCTCTGCATACACAGCATCTAGTGCAGGGACCAGCAAAATCACAAATCCCAACTGATTAATAAAGAGATTAATGAAATTTAGCTTATGTCTTGATTCTGGTTTAGAGCATTTCTTCAGTCATCCCAGCAAAAAAGAGTTGAAGAAGAAGAAGAGGAGGAGGAGGAGGAGGAGGAGGAGGAGGGAGAAAAGAAAAAAGAAAAAAATCTGGCAGCACAGACCATACCATGCCCTAAATTTAGTTTGCAATGAGTGCTTTGTTCCCCATGAACATTAATATCAGGGAAACCAAATACACATTTCTTAAAATATATAATAGTAATATTGCCCATTCCCTAAAGACTGTCCAACTGTACAAAATGATTGCATTCTTCTGAAATATGGGTGAAGTGTTAATGTTCTGGGTTGGCTTGAAACTCAAGAAATTCCTCTAACATCTAGATTGGCCATGTTCCTTGGGTGGATCTGCCAAAAATTCCTCAGATATCCCAGTCTGGGATTTATGGACTGAGAGGTTTATGGTATTTCAGAGTGTAGAATGGGCTATTGTTTTACATATTAGACAAGTCAAGTAAATGCAATGAAAGCTGTGATCAGGCTCCAGGCCTAAAAAGTGAATCAAATCAACAGCAGTCATTTTTCTATACAAGTTCCAAGCAGGCTTAAACCAAGCACAATGCTAAGGGGTGATCATATTGGGTTTTCAAAAATATTTCTTCCTATTTCTGAATTTGGCCTTCAGGCATGGCTCCGTAACAGAAAGCCAGGAAAGGTGTTAATGATGAGAGGTGGGATGATGAGACTATTGCCTGATGCCGATTCCTGGTAAATAAGCATGCCCAGGGTGCAATGGAACACGCATGAATGTGAAGACAGACTGCAGAAAGAGTTAAAGTAAAGGTAAAGAGGTATTCATCCAACTGTCTTCTGCATGTACGATCCGGGAAGTGCAGCGAGGCCTACCGTGAGGGCATTTACCCACGTGCCCTCCAAAGAGGACTTCTTACCCATCACTAGGACCAGGCCTGCAGGCTTATTTATACTGTCTCTGACTCCACTCATCTTCTTGGGCCACAGCTGATTAGACCAGACTTAGGCACCTGACTCAAGTGGGGCCAATCAGATGCTCTCAGTTTGGAATTGGGCAGTAGTCAGGTGGGTGCTCACAGTGAGGACACGTGGGACCGCCTGCCCAGCTGTTTGGGGTGCAGAGGAGCCCGGAAGCAAGCAGAGACAAGTGGACCACAGGGAGAGAGAGAAAAGATAAACTATCAAGGCGGGGTAGGGGTTGGCGAGAAGAGAGATCAGTTCCTAACAGCTTTCCTGTTCCTGTTTTCAATCCTCTGGAGAGATCTGGATGCATTCTCTGGCGGAGTCTGGCCTGTTCTTCATGAAACAATATCGTGGTTTTTTTTTGTTTTGTTTTGTTTTGTTTTTCTCCTGCTGATTTGGTTGGGTTTCTGAGGTCCCTGGACAAGGACACTTGGCTCTGGTATTCCAGCATAAAGTCTGGCTGCACTCCCCCAGTGCCTTTGGAAAAGGAGAGAGGGTGCAATGAGGCCCTGCTCCGGTGGGGGGGATTGCACTGCAGCAGTGGGGTCCCCCCGCCCCCGGGCCCTTCCCCTGCTGCCTGGAGGTTTAGCTCTGAATACAGCCCAGAGCTTGCGAGCTGTTGGTTAGAGGGGGTGTTAATGGAGTCCTTTAAAAAGGGAAGCATGACACCACGAATGATGACATCCGAACGTCAACAATACAAAATTAAGCCTGTGGAAAATTTCAATTATGATAGCTAACACAGGAAATTGCATTTATGTATGGAAACTAAATTTAGAAGCCTGGACAGATTGACAGGATCCTTACTAAATCCATGTAAATAGCCCATGCCAGGTGCCAGGAAATAACTGCAGGAGCAGGACCAGCGAGGCCCCTTGGCTGTCCTCTAAAATCTGAAGGGAGGAAAAAAAGGGGAGGAGGCTTTTCTGTAAGCCTAGTTAATTTTTCAGAAGTCTCATCTTCCAGGTTAAGAGGGAATTAACAGTTTTTCTGAAAGAATCCTTTCCAAAACTGTTGCTATTCTCTCCCTGTAAACAAGGAAAGGGTGTGGTCAGGACTTGGATCTGCTCTGGGCCTGTTGCTGTAGCGGAGCTGGCGGCCAGAGGCAGAGGCCTGGGAAAGGGGAGTGTGAGAGTGGGTGAGGGGAGGTCTCAGGCTCCTTCCCCTCATCCACTGCACCCTTTAGGGTTCCCTCCTTCCTGTGGTGTTCCTCTACCACTTCAAGTCCCAGGGACATGCATACTGGCGTCAGAAGCAGAGGAATGACATCAATGGTGGTTTGGTAGGGCAAGGATGTTGCAGTCAAGCAGACAGGTTGAAAGTCCTGGTACTACTAGGGGGGCTGCTCTCAGACCCTGACCGAAGGGCATCTGCCTTGGGCTATGAGGTCTAGAAGGTCCTATTAGGGCCCTCCTCCTGGCATGTTTCATCCTGTGGAGGCAAGAGTCCATAGGTCAAAGGAATATGCCCACCAGAGCCCGTATCTCCCCATCCAGACCCTGCTCCAGGTACTAAGAAACCAGAGTTCCCTGTGCCAAGGGTCCCGAGCCTATTTGCAGGACCAGCGCAGGCCACTTGCCAGGCGTGTCCTCCCAAGGGTATGTGTCCCCCAGGTTCCAGGGTGGCTCGGGGGCAGCTGTTTGAAGCGAGAACAGACAGGAGTCTGACAGTGCATGCCAGAGTATCTGTGTATGAGTCTCGGGGGTGGGAAGAGAAGGGCACCAGGCCAAGGATGGGGGCATTACTCACTGTACCACCTCCTCCCTGCTCAGCCAAGAAGTCTAAAAATTCTGAATTTGAATCTGGCCTTCCAGGTTTTTGTGAGGCAGGAGAAGAGAAGAGATTTTATTTAACTGTAAGCTTGATGTATAGCTTTTGCCGTGAAATATGGGTCTCAATTTGTACTCCTGCTGCAAGCCCCCTCCATGTTAGGAGCAGGCCACACTGTCAGTTCAGCACTACGTGTGGGACCTTAGGTAAGTTACAGTAGGCTTCTGAGCCTCAGTTTCCTTATCTGCAAAATGAAGGCAATAATAGTAGCAGTTATTTTGAGAATTTAAAATGTAGTTAGTTCTATTATTGTTATGTGCCCTTTGGCAAGTTACTTAATCTCTCTGAGCCTCAGTTTTTTCATCTGTCAAATGGGAGGATGCTGATAGTACCTATCTTCTGGGTCGTTACTAATTAACATATGGGGGGCGTGTTAGAACAATATCAGGCATGTCACAAAGTGCTGGTTGTTGTTTTCTACTGCCCATTATCGCCACTGCCACCACCTGGCCTGTTGGATTAAAGGAAAGAGCATATGGAGTGTGTAGGTCACAGTGAGGCACACCCCTGCCACATTTTTTAGTTACTTTGAGACTTGCCTTATACTCCAGACTCATCCTGTGATTTCAAAATCCCTACCAGACTTCTTAGGAAGCATGAAGCCTGTTCTTGCTTCCAACTGAGACTGTTGCTTTGGCCAAGTGTAATCTGATGAATACAAACTAAGAGTCCTGTCCTGGGATAACCCTCATTCTTGTCTGTCAAGGGCTTTGAGATCCACTCAGAAAGGTGCAAAACAAATCTTCAATCTCTGGGCACAGACACAGTGGTGGCAGCAAGTGAGGAATGGGGGAGGGATGTTGGCTGACTTCTGAGAGCCACCAATTGCCATTTCTTGCTTATGGAAGTTTCTCCAGCCCTGTGTGTTGGGAGGCTTGAATTGGGGAATTAACTTGAAATGTTAATTTTATAATATCTATAATATCTAGAGAAGGCTGATCCTCCATGAGAGGGGACTTGATTGCAAAGAAAGAACCTATAATCCACAGAGAGCTACAAAAGAGTTTTCCAACAACAAACTGTTTCTTTCTGCTACACAGCACTGCCTCTGTGGATTAGCAGCTTTCTTCTGCTTGACACTCAGGCAGCCCACTCCCCATTTGCTTCAACTTTGTAAGGGATCACCAACAGGCAGCTGAAATACTAGAGTGCTCTCCACTGAAGTGAAATGTAAGGAGGATACCAGGGAGGCCATTAGCAAAACATCAAGCATCAAGCCCCCAGCTCCTCACCTTTGTAGCATCCTCTCCCCAAGGAGGTTCTTCCCTGTGCTCTAGAAGCACATTTTATCTTAGGAACATTCTATTCCTTCCTCACATAAAGGCATGGGTTACTAAGAACAGCTATTATACCAAGGTATCATACTAAGAAACAATATTATCCCTCTCTCAAATTATTTTTATCTAAAAAAGCCTTAAGAAAGCTCTAGATGAAAGAAGTAAGGCAATTTCAGATAGCAGTCAGAGACTGCAGAAGGTTTCTATTGGGGTGGGGGTCCTGGGGCGTATTCCAAAGTGCTTCTCACCTCGGAATCCATTTATTCAGCCTAAATGTGTTTCTATCTGTGCTTTCAGGTGTGCTATCGGGGACTGAGTCCACAAGTTTATTGGCATTGCTGTGGTTTCAGGCTGGTTGCACAGCTCTTCCCCAGAGCAGTCTCCACTAAATCCCTGTGGCCATGGTTTCCAGTGAGGCCTTTGCTGCGGAATTCTCTTTGCCTTATGGTCAATAGCTTTGAGTTGGACAGACACTCATGGCACGGTGTCCTGACACATACATATATCATAGGAATGGAACCATTTTAACATATAGAGAAACATTGGAGTGAGGGAAAGTAGCGCCATGGTGTTGCCAATGAGAGTCCCTGCTCTATTTGGCTTGTGGGGTGCCTTTGTTTTTAAGATCATATTTGATACAGGATGTAAATATGTTAGGTTGGTTTGCATGCTAGGCTGAACAAGCCCAGCAATAAATTGTAAACATCCTTGTGACATTTCTCTAAGGAAGTAGTTGCTAAGTGTGACTAGTAACCATTTTTGCAAGAGTTAAACATCTGAGCTATTTAAATTCCTCTGCAAAGTATGAAACGCAAATTAAGTAATCATGGCACAATCACTCAGATCAAAAGAATGAGGAGTGCAGTAGTTGGTCGGTTGGTTGGTTTTTCTTCTAACTGGTGGGGTAGCAGGAACATCAAATCTGATGGTCAAAATTCTAGCAAAATCTCTAGCCATTCAAAGTTTTTAGGAGATAAATGATATGCCTGACAGATGATTAGCTAGGATGATCGAATCAACATGTATTTGATAGCTGTTTGCCGTGTACTGCAGAATGAGTGTAGAAATCCAGGGTGTGGGGAGACCACTGTACGGGTATGTTATGGGTGTGTCTGTGAAGCAGCAGGAATATTTTTCTGAACATTCTGTTTATGAAGCTCTAGTTCGTTGAATAGCTGCTGAGGAATGGAACCAAAGGATATGATGGTCAATATGTTTCATCCATAAGACCTAATTTTAAAATCAATTTATCAGTAGTGCAATAAACCACATTCTAGGCGAGCTTTTCTCTGCTCAAAAGAAGAGACATTGCTAGTTTATTTCTCATGAAGGAAAAGTTTTGATTCCCTCGTGAACATACCTTTGTTTATTTGTAGAGCTGTTTCCCATTTTTCCTTATCAAAATATTTCAGCTGTAGCTAAACAAATCAAGTAGCTATAGGAGATTCTGTTCCGACCAAGTCAGATGAGTGTTTTTAATCACCATCCTGAGGCAGACCCATGATGTTAGCAATTACAGCACTTTAAAAAAATAAAAGGGAAAAGTACTTTTGTTCCAGAGAGTAACTCCTGTGGGGGAAAAAAAAAGCAGATGGAAAGAATAGCAATGATGAAACAAAATTAATATATATTATATAACCACCAAAAAAGCTGTCATGCAACATTTCTGTGTTTCCTTTTACAAGTATTGTGCATTTTTGTCTTTGAATATGAGCTCATGCTTGAGTCAGCAGCAGTTTAGCCTTAGAGGCATAGGATAGATCATTGATTTCTGCCCCTTTAAGAAGATCTTGTGTATCTCTGCCCAGTGCTATGTGTTGATTTCATAGTTTAACAGCCAGAAACTGTGTTTGTTTCTCTATTTTCTATTTTTTTGGCTGTATGTGTTTATTTCTCTATTTCCTATTTCTTGACTGGGTTGGGGGTTGGGGGTGGATATCTTACTTTTGCCCTCATGGGCCGCCTACATGTGTGAAATCAAATTCCTAGGAAATGTATTCTAACTCCCTCTAAGCAACATATGAGAATGCTTTATTATTGGAGACTCAGAGTTTTCCAGTTTGCTGACAAATCCAGCTGGGGTATCGATAATTGGAGATTTTTTTTAATCCCATTTCTTTCTATGGGGGAAGTCAATAGAATTGAACAAGAAAAAAAAAAAAACATTGTGTTACTTTTAGGCCAGAGGAGTGAGGGTGGTAGCACTTAGGGGAGGTAAGAGAGTTAATCATGTGTCCTAAATTGAGCTGAGGGCGATGTACCTAGTGCATCCAGTGAACTAATCTTTAATTTTTGTACCAGGCACACAGCCAGCATGTCCACTTAACTTGGATAGATGATTAAGAAGAATGTTGTAAAAAAGCTGAACATAATTCACTATCACCAAATGTAGGAGGCGTCTCTGAAGCTGACAAAGTTGCTCCTACAAAATGCAATGACAGGATCCAAATTGTGAGAAAAAGCATCTGACTTGGTTAGGACCGGTAAAGCAAAGCAAAAACAAAAGAGCTTTGGCCTACAAGTCATTTCTGTTTGGAAATATTTTCCAAAGACTGAACTTAGGCTGGCAGTGCCCCTAACAATGCAGTCTACAAAGCTGCCAAAGAGCAGCAATGGAACTGAACCAGGAAGCTCAAGGTAGTAGAAAATTCAGTGGACAGAGTCTAACTTCTGAAGATGCTGTTCTCAGTGCTTCCTGAGACCTTCCAGAGGGATGATTTCCAAACTATGTTTAGCCATAGGGGGAAAAAAAAGATTTTGCTAGCTGTGAACACCGGATTTGATTATCTGTAGCCTATTTCTAGCTTCAGAAAAATTTCTGCTTCTACCTTATAATCCACGACAGCCCAGCATTTTAAGAATTTTATCTGCAAGCATCTCAACATAGTTTTGGTTGTTTTTTGTTTTTGTTTTTGTTTTTGTTTTTAAAGAAAATTAGCACAGAGAAAACATTTTTTTAAAAAACCACTTTCCAGGGCAGCCCGGGTGGCTCAGCGGTTTAGTGCCGCCTTCAGCCCAGGACCTGATCCTGGAGACCCGGGATTCAGTCCCATGTCAGGCTCCCTGCGTGGAGCTTGCTTCTTCCTCTGCCTGTGTCTCTGCCTCTCTCTCTCTCTCTCTGTCTGTGTCTCTCATGAGTAAATAAATAAAATCTTTAATAAAATTAAAAAATTTTTTCCAATTATATAGTGTCCATTGTATATGTTATAAACGTATAACTTATATTTTATTCATACATCGAGATTCTTTTTTCCACTTTCCAATTATATAGTGTCCATTGTATATGTTATTGTCCATGTATATTTTTTCCACTTTCCAATTATATAGTGTCCACTTTTTCCAATTATATAGTGTCCATTGTATATGTATTGTCCATGTATATTTTTTCCACTTTCCAATTAGTGTCCATTGTATATGTTATAAACGTATAACTTATATTTTATTCATACATCGAGATTCTTTTGAAAGATTTTGTTTATTTGAGATAGAGTGAGTGAGCACATGAGCAGGGGCAGAGGGAGAGGGAGAAGCAGACTCACCTGCTGAGGAGGGAGCCTGACATGGGGCTTGATCCCAGGACCCTGAGATCATGACCTGAGCCAAAGGCAGATGCTTAACTGACTGAGCCACCCATGTACCCCTCACACATAGAAATTTGAATTAAGTAGGTGCCCTGCCTCTATTTCCTGTATGGAAAGTTCAAAGAGACAGATCTACACATGGCTGCTTTTTCTAGTTATGTACATTCTTTGCAACATGTTTCATAGGATGTTACTTAGGTGCTTCAATTAACTGGACAAAACAATTTTTATGCCTACAGAAAACAAATGACTAATTTACTTAACATAAAAATGAGTGTTACAAATCAGTAAGAAAAAGATAAACAATCCTGTGGAAAATTGGCAAAGAATAGACACATAATTCAGGGAACCGCCCGCCTCCAAAAAAAAAAAAAAACCCTAAGAAACACATACAAAAATATATTTAACCTTGCTCGTGGTTTAAAAATTCAAGGGATGATGATATAGCAATTTTCACTTCCAATTGGCAAAATAAAAAAGAGTGATGATAAAACCAGAAGATGTGAGGAGACAGTCACTTTGATACATATTCATGGAGTGTGTTAATCGATATAATGTTTAGTGGTGGCAGTTTTGCAATGTTAAAGTTGGTCCAGAAACTTCATTTCTGTGAATATAATCTAAAGAAAAACTCACAGAAGTACACAAAGACAAAAATGCACATGGATGATGATTGCAGCATAGTTCCTAATAGCTAACAACTGGAAACAAACCATCAAAAAGAATGAAGTAGAGCTACAGGTACTCACATACAAAGTGTTCCAAGAGGCAGTAAAAAGGAAAAAGAGCCAGTTACAAAAAATAATGTAGAAAAGGACTCCATTTTTGTTCTGTGTGAAAGAAAAAAAAATGTAATGACATATATACTAAAATGTGAATGCTGGTTGTTTCTGGGAGTTGGCATTTTGGAGCACCTTCTATTTCTACCTTATGTATATCTGTCAGATTTGATCCCAGATGAAAGGTAAAATAAAAATAGTTTTAAAAAATAACAGTATGAGCATCGCTTATGTAGTTTTCTTGCCAAACATGTTAGTTCTGAATCTAAACATGAGGAAACAACCACATAAATCCAGATTGTGTGATATTCTGCAAGATAACGAGCCTAGACTCCTTACATTTATCAGTGTTATAAAAAATGAAAAAGAGACTATTCTAGATTAAAAATATCTCAAGAGAGCCAGTAACAAAAGGCAATCTGTAATCCTTGATTGGATCCTGAATGCATAAAAAAACATTGGAAAGAAACTTTTAGGATATAATTGCCTTGGTGAATCTCGGTGAAAGAACAGCATTTCTAGAATTATATTTTGGAAAATGCTAGTATAGGAAATGCCCCCATTAACTGAAATGTATTGTGCCCTTCCATGCAAGGTATGCTATTACCTCATTTAATCTCTGTTATTTATTAAAGAAAAAGATGGTTTCCTTTTTTTTTTTTTTTTTTTTAAGATTTTATTTATTTATTCACGAGAGAAAGAGAGGTGGAGACAGAGGCAGAAGGAGAAGCAGGCCCCATGTTTGAAGCCCAACGTGGGACTCGATCCTCGGTCTCCAAGATCACACCCATGCCTGAAGGCGGCGCTAAACCGCTGAGCCATGGGGCTGCCCCGATGGTTTCCTTTTGAAGCTAGGACTCTGTTACTGTAGTTGGTGAGGGATACCAATGCATCCAATTCTAGAATATCTTATCTGGTTTATAGATTTCAAATTAGTGCCTAGATGCCAACTAGGGTTTACTGCAAAGTTGGTGAATCTCAAAGCTGGAGGGTATCTTTGAGGGTACATGGGATCAAGCCTTATCATTTTGCAAATGAGCAAAAGGGACCAGGTGGGCTAGTGACTTAACCGTAGTTGATTTGAAAAAGCCCTGATTTTGGAAATCTTGTCCTTAACTTTAGAATTCTTAACAATAAACCCATCAAGATGCATTTAATTCTTGCTGAACATCACCAACGGAGTAGGCATCAAAATGGCCTGCCCTGAGCTGGGCCCCTTCTGCATGGAAAGAGGCTTACCACTTGGGGAGGAGTCACATGATAATCCTCAAGGAGCAGAGAGCCTCAGACTCCCAGCACTGTAATAATGCAGGCAGTCTGCCGAGTCCTAGCCGAACCAAGACATGCCCTTTGCTTGACTTTTTTATTACATAAGAAAGCACGAGGAGTTCAAGCCAAGACTTTTTTCTCCCAAAAAAAAAAAAAAAAAAAAAAGACTGCTTATGGAAATGGATAACAAGAGTCCTGAGTCCTTTACTTCTCTTCCCGATAAACATTTCCTCACAGCACATTCTCAGCAGGACTCATCCCATCTGGTAGAATGAAGGGAGAGAGATTCAATCACTTTTCCTTTATAAAATGTGTGTACCTCCTTTTTACTGGGCTAAGACTCCAGATTTGAATTCTCCATTTTATATCTCTCTCTGAGAATAATCTCCTGACCTGCATAGTAGACTTCTGAAAAATCAAAAATCTCTTCTCGCTGACTGTTTTATCAGGAGAACAATTCTTCTGACTGGGTTATGCCCACTCCTCAGGGGCCAGTGGAACTTCCGCACTGGTGAGGGTGAGGCTGAGACTTCTTGCAGTGGGCTAGGTACAGGTGGCAGAGGGCACAGGGAGCCACAAAGGCGCCCAAGGTCAAAGTTCGTAGAGGTAATCTGAGTCTAAATATCTGGAAGAACACATGCAATGTGAAGTCGGGGCTACTGAGATGGGAGTTGATAAGTTAAGGGTGTGGAACTGAACAGAGGTGGGCTAGCAGCACAGGCAAGTCGGAACCAGGCAAGAGGGTCTCTTGGAAGACAACCCCAGATTCCAGTTGGCAGATGTGTCTTGCCATTTGTGGTTGGCAGCGCCTGGTGTTTTGAGGTGGCTGAAGTTGCCAGAATCAGCGGACCTGGAAAAGCCACTGGTCAGTGAGCAAAACTAAAAGCACCAGGGTCTGAGTTAGGTCGGAAGTGAAAACTGGATCCCTACATCCAAATTGGTCAACAGGGTGTAAAGTCAAGGACAAACCCATTGTTAGCCAATAAGCATGTTTGACTAATCAAGGGAGGGACAAGAATGCAAGTGTGAAGCCAAAGAGAGCCGGCAGCGTGGTGGTCAATATTGGAGGAGGAGTGCAGTATGATGCTAGAGTGGGATGGGCTGGAATGATTCCAAGGCCAAGGAGTAGATGGTACAGCCACTCTTCATAGTGGAGCCACTCTTGAGTATAGTAGCATACAGCCACTCTTCATTCTGTTCCTGTGCTCTGAATGAGATGTGTCTTGTGCCATTAAAAGTACCACCAGAGCTTTCTGCTGTAGGCTTGAGTGGCTGGTATCAAGATGGGCAAGTTCATGAAACCCCGGAAGGTGGTGCTGGTCCAAACTAGATGCTACTCCGGATGCAAAGCGGTCATCATGAGGAGTATTGATGATGGTACCTCAGATCATCCCTACAGCCATGCTCTGGTGGCTGGAATTGACTGTTATCCCTGCAAAGTGCCAGCTGCCATGCATAAGAAGAAAATCACCATGAGGTGAAAGATCAAGTCCTTTGCAAAAGTTTATAACTACAATGATTCATGCCCACAAGGTACTCTGTGGATATCCCCTTGGATAAAAACTGTCACCAACAACGATGTCTTCTGAGAGCCTGCTCGTAAACTCAAGGCCTGACGAGAGGCCGAGGTCCAGTTCAAGGAGAGGTACAAGACCTACAAAAACAAGGCTCTTCCAGAGGTTGCAGTTTTAGATCTGTTTTGTTTCAGTCACTAAAAACACCACCAAAAAAAAAGTACCACCAGAATGATTATAGTTGATAACACAGTATTTGAAATTGCTAAGAGAGTAGATCTTAAAAGTTCTCATCACAAGAAGAAAAATTTTGTAACTACGAACAATGACAGATATTAACTAGACTTTATTGTTGTGATCATTTTGCAATGTAATTTGTATAAAATCATTGCAATTTCATTACATTGAAAGTAATATAACGTCCTATGTTGGTTTTAGCTCAAAAAAAAAAAAAGTATCACCAGTAACTTCGTTTACTCTGTTGTCTTGCAATTAATTGAGAGTATGAGGGAGGAAAGAGAACTTTGCTTATGGAGAAGAGTATGCTTGTGTTGACAGAAAATACTGTTGGGGACTTCCAGAATTTCAAACACACAGGCATTCCTAAGGGAATATACCAAGGCAGTGGGAAGTGGGTAATATGGCCCAAAGTCTCTTCCATGCTTAGCCAGACTGAGTTCTCCAAGTGACTGGGTAGGGATCCATGGGTTTGGTTGAGGTACTCTCTTTAGAAAAATTCGATGAGAATGCACACATTTTGGGGAGAAGGGTCACATTGGAGAGTCCTAACAGCTCAACTCAGATACGTTTATGCTTATGCCTGGAGGGAATGGAACAAGGCCACTAGGGTGTTGGGAAGCCTAGGTTCCCAACACAGATGCCTGACAACACAGGGCACCCATGGGGGCAGGGGGCAGGGGAGAAAAGTAGAGTGAACTGTGGGGATGGTCCAGCATCTGTGCAGAGAGGAGGATAGGGAACAGGGTCCAGTTTCCGGGATGCCTGTATACCTACTTTTACCCCAACTTCTAGCACACTAGGTCAACTTTTGTCTATCGGTCACATAGGGTTTCTGTGATTTTCTTTCATTTGGCTTTACACCTTTTGAAAACCACCACCTAATATCAACCACACTAAGCGCTGTCCATGTTTTTGCTCTGTGTCGGATGCTATCTTGGCTACATCATGTAGGACGCTTTCCTCAAGGAGTTTACAGTCTCTCTGGAAATCCCAAGTTTACGTAATGGTATAAAGGAGGAAACAAAATAGGGTAGGACTTCAGTGTTAAATGATGTGTTGGGGATACAAGTGACTCACAGTTTTAAGGGGGAAAAAGATTCCTGGGCTTTAGAGGGTGAGGAGCCACATCAAAAGTTATAGAAATTTCTACCTGAAAAAAGTGATATTTGAGCAGAAGTTTAGAGAAGGAGAGAATTTGAGTGAGTGGGGAAGGCATTCCAAGCTGTGAGAAAGACCCTAAACAAAGGTATAGAGTTAGGAACACTCAAGGTCAATTTGGGAAACAATAAATAGAGAAAACATATGCATGACTGACAGTGTTTCCCATTTTTTAAATTACTTATTCAGACAGTATCCTGAGCAAGAACAATTTCCTGTGGTTTATAAATAGGTACCAGTTATTTTAGTGGAACATAATGCTGATGATCATTCATGGAATGTTCCACAGAGACTTCAGTTTTCTGAGGACCAGGGAGAAAATGTATAAATGTTTAAGGAATGGTCCAGAACATGAAACACCATTAATAAAAATCAAATACAACACTTACACAGAAACTTAGTGTTCTTAACAAGGTCCTTGTCTCCTTTGCTCTTTCTCCCTCCTGGATTTGTTCCTGATTTATGATGCAGAGGGCCCAAGGCTTCAGATGACATGTACCTCTGGATATGAAAGAATGAGAATAGAAATTGGGAGATAATAAAATGGGTACAAGAGATGACATCATTTTTCTGAGCTCATAGAATGGGTGGTGCCAATGTTATGATTCGGAATGCCCATCTCATGTTTTCTTTCACCCAAGATTTCCTATCCAATTCCAAAACCAAGAAGCCACTAGAATGGTACAGAATCTCAATTCCAGTGATTCCTAAGATGAGAACATTATATGAGGCTGATATATTTCATAGGTTGGGGATCCCAGCTCCCCACGCTTGAGAAACATTCCAATGTGTATGACCATGTTATAGGTCACACAAAAGAAAGAAGATATTTGTATTCATTAGGTTATGGATGGATTTGTATTTTATTGGAATTAGTTAGCATCATTCTCATTTTTCCTGTGCTGTTCTATTTTTTATTGTTTCCATAGCATTTGTATCTACATATTGTTCATTTTGGCCTACAAAAGATTATGAGTGAATACATCTTTTTTATTTGTGTTTTTCCTTTGGCTTCCTCTTTCTATAGGCTTAGGACAAAAGAAGTGATGGCTATCCTAAATTTTCCCTAAATTTATCCTAAATCTTATCCTAAATTTGTAGCAGCAGCAAAGTATTTTATTATAAAAACTTCATTAGGAAAAATATCCAACAGTTAATCTTATCTATATCTGAAGAGATCCTTAACAAATATCTCCAAAAAGTATGAAATGATACTGCCACTAGTGATTTTACAGGTTTTTGCAAGAACTTGGAGTTGTATATAAGCCTCTACCCACACCCCCGCTCTCTAAATAAGAATGAATGCTATAAAGTTATATTCTTGTTCTTATAGTTGGGTTATTTTATGGGGTCATAAAATCAGTACCGATAGCCTTTCTGGACATTCCAATAATCCTCCCACAAGTTAAAAAAAAATACTCCTAAAATTGAAAAGGAAGTTCCATTCAACTTATCAAATGTAATAACAATTGCCTACAAAAAACTTCCTTTGACAGACAGAATTTGTAGTCAGTAAAAGAGTTATTTTCACACAGCGCCCAAGATTTACAGGATCCTTTCTTAATGACAAAGGGTTTCCTTGGTCTACTCATGCCATGTGGGTAAGTTTTACATTTCATGAGGCAATTTGAAGGAAAGGGTGAAGATATGTATGTTTGTATGTATGTGTGTATGTATGTGTATTTACTTAAGACAGAGCGTGTGCAGGAGGGGGGTGGGGAAGAGCAGCAGAGGGAGAGAGAGGATCCCAAGCAGGCTCCACGCCCAATCCCACAACCCTGAGATCAAGACCCCAGCCGAAATTATGAGTTGGACACCTACCCAACTGAGCCATCCGAGTCCCCCAAAGGTATTCTTTTTGAACATACTGTCTTTTATGGTGATACAATAGCAACATCAGATTATAAATTAAGCCACTAGCTAATCAGAAATTAAATTTACAGGCATAACCTAAAAAGCATGGCCAACATATACTTTTTGGTTCCCAACACCCCAACATCTTTATCTTGAGGTGTGAGGGAACTAGGATAGAAATTGGGAGATTTGTACTTTAGAAACCAAATCAGGTTTTCCCATTTTGATACTTAAAGACAAAGACAAAAAGCAAAACTAAACTGAAACAAAACATATCAGTTTTCTGAGATATGGAAGTTTAGATAACTTGTGTGCGGTCCTCAGAAAGTAAGATTCCAGTGCTCTTCATATTTTAACGTTATAGGCCTGTAAACAGTGCCTGTGTGCCCAGCTGATCAGGAAACACAGCTTTCCTTCCTTTCTCCAGCATGTTCTCTCCAGGCATTGCCAAACTCGTATACCTCCCAGCACTATTTCCACCGAATGTGGGGGTGGTGGCACAAGAGAGCATCTTGGTAACCTTAGTTTTGTAAACGTGAGATGTAACATTTACCTCTTGGTTGATTTATGAAGCATGGAAGTGTATTAAGATCTCTGTGAAAATCTGCAATTAAATTAAGGTCTAACTTTGTTGATCTTAGCATTTCCCAAGCTTAGTTGACCACGAACGCCATTCCCCTCTAGGCTGTGCACCAGGATTCTGTGGGCTACGTTTGGATAAACGTCAACCTGGGCACGAGCACTGGTTTTCATTCAGACACGGGCCTCAGAGGCTCTCTTTGCCACTTGATAGCTCTGAGAGTCTGAGCAAATGACTTTCCCTCTCAGAAACCTGTTCCCCATCTGAATTATGTGGAAAATAATATCTATCTTACACGATTTTTTGAAGATGCAATATATGCTCAATAAACATTTATCTCCTTTTGTTTACAAACATGGTAGTATAAATCTTTCTGGGTTTCGACATGCATTCCAATATCCTCTCTAATAGGACTATCTTTTTCCAGTCTCATCTCCCAGGAACATGGGGAAGTGTTAACACCGCTTTAGAGTCAGACTCTGTAGAATGTAATCTTAATAACTGTATGACATATGACTTGAGTAAGTTATCAACCCTCTCTGTGCCTCAGTGTCCCCACCTGTAAAATGGGAATAGTAATGGTACTTCCTTCAGGTTGTGAAGATTAAAGGCTAGTGTTGATAAAGTACTAAGAATAACACCTGGCATTGTTCAGAATACACATGGTGCATGTTCAATACTCTCATTAAAGCTTCTAGTAGTCTCATTTTCTAATCATATGCTGCTCCAGCCATACTAGACCCCTTGCTACCCAGAGATACTTGATGCTTTCCCATATCCATATTTGTGCTCATGCCTTTCCTCATCTTTTCTTCCCAGTGAAATCATCTATCCTTCTAGGCCTGTCATGTACGCTACCTGCTTGATGAAGCCTTTCCAGATTTTCCCTAACCAGGTGTCTTCCTGTACCAGGGGATGCCCTGCTCCATGGGGCTTTGTAGTGCCCTCCTGGTTCTTACCATGTTCGACTCTGTATTCAGTTTTATACTCCTGGAGGAGCACCATGCACACATACACACACGACACTCATCACCCAGTAGTGTGATCTAGTAGGTACAACTTCAGGCTGAGAATCAGTAAACTTGGACTCTGGTCTCAGGCCAAACACTCTGTAAACCTGGGCAAGTTGCTTTACAGGAGCTTTGGTTGCCTCTCTCTTAAAACAGTGGGTTGGATTACGCCAGCTCTAAAACCTGTTCTATCTCTACCTTTCTGTAAGTCTAGTACGCACCCCAGCCATCTAGAAGCCTGTGGAATTTTAAGAGAACAGAAGGGACAAAGCTTGAGCCAGAAATGTCTGATCAGAAACCCTTATTTGCACTGTTTATAAAAGCAAAAGACTGAAGCAACCCAAATAGATAAAGTGCGGCATATCATGGAATACTATGCAGCTGTAACAACAACAAGGGATAAGGAACCTTACCATAAGGAAAGCTGAGGAAGAATGATCTCCAGGAAGCATAAAGTGAAAAAAAAAAAAAAACCAAGATGCAAAACAGTGTTTTTAGAACGCTGCCTATTGTATGATAAAGAGAGGAAATTATAAGAATATACATTTGATTTAGTTTATATAGGCCTAAAAAGACACTGGCCAGGTGCCCTGGAAGAGTACACAAAAAAAATGTTAAAATGTTACCCATAGGAAAGGGGGTGGAGTATAGAGTGGGTGGGAATAGGGGAAGAGTGAGAATTTCGAAGCACTCCTTTTTTTTTTTTTTTTTTTAAAGATTTTATTTATTCATGAGAGACAGAGACAGAGGCAGAGACACAGGCAGAGGGAGAAGCAGGCTCCATGCAGGGAGCCCAATGTGGGACTCGATCCCCCAGTCTCCAGGATCATGCCCTGGGCCGAAGGTGGCACCAAATCTGGGCTGCCCCGAAGCACCCCTTTTAATAACATTTTGATCATGTATGTATGAGTGTGGAACTTGAACTCACAACCCTGAGATCAAGAGTTGCATGCTCTTCCTGCTGAGCCAGCCAGGCGCCTGTACCATTTTGATTTTTTTTTAAGATTTATTTATTTATTCATGAGAGACAGAGAGAGAGAGAGAGAGAGAGAGAGAGAGAGAGGCAGAGACACAGGCAGAGGGAGAAGCAGGCTCCACCAGGGAGCCCGACATGGGACTTGATCCCGGGTGCCCGAGATCACACCCCAGGCCGAAGGTGGTGCTAAACCTCTGAGCCACCCGGGCTGCCCCCATTTTGATTTTTTAATCAAAAAATGTGATTTTTTTTTTTTTTTTTGTGAATGTATTGCCTCGTCAAAGAAAAAGTTAAAAGAGAAACCTCTGACTGTGACAGTGATTTGCAACAAAAACAGATGTTATCTTATTTGTACTTTTCAGTGAGGCTAGGGTCCAACTAAAGAATGATGTGCTAATTTATTGCTGAAGCCTTCTAGAATATGAATCCCCATGACATACTTGTCAGTGGAAAGGTGAAATGTTGGCTCTTTGGGTGTTCTTGGAGTTTTCTTCTGAAGCCAGCCACCTTGGTTCCCTAGTTCATGTCACCCGATGTAGATGCTCAGCAACCAGAGGCTTCCACTCATTTGGGATGTAGCCGGTGGTCAAGTGAAAGGTCTTGGGCTGCAATATCAGCGACCCCTGTTCATTCTGGAGGATCTGGAGAATTTTGTTGAGGAGAGGAGGGTGCAGCCTAGCAAATTCTCAAATCCTCTTAGAGGGCAAATAGAGGAACAAAGGACTCAGAGAAAGCTCTGAGGATGGTTAAAGATGATAGCTAGAGTCTACCCTCCACCTAAGACACAGTTCAGGGAGAGCTTTCAGATAACTTCCAGCTTGTCTACAGAATCTACCAATCTACCCCTCAGAGAGTGTAGACCTTCCTCCCAAATGGGTGAAATTCCACGTTCTTTTCTAATTTAAGTAACCCACCACCCTAAGAAACTTAGACCTGTAGATATTTTTGTTTCTCCCACAGAGTCCCGCAGCAATGAGAAATCCAATGCATGGCATTGTCAGCTCGCTTTGGCCCCAGGTCCCATTTGGAGAGAATCCTGAGGTGAAATGACTTGCAGCTGAGGTAGGCCCATGCTTAGCCAGCACGTACTCCATCAAACCCCAGCATTCCCTCTTGGCTGCTCCTGGGAAGGCTTCAGAAGAGTTTTTCAAAGCAGACCTTGTAAAAACAAATACCCCCACCACTACCCCCATCTCCTGTCCCCTTCAGAAAACAAACAACAATACTGCTCTGTTCACCGGACACAGGGGGATTTTCTGTTTCAAGTATTTTTTTCTTATTTCATATTGGCAGCACTTGTTAAGGAACCGATGACTTTCAAGTTGCATGAACTTTGAAACATAAGCATATAAGAATCCAGGTGCTTAAAACTTCCTCACACTCAGATACATCCTTATAGCCTTCATCTAAAAAAGTCTCTAAAGTTTTATTAAAATGATTTCAGTTAGAAAAAGAATGCCTTCCATTCCATATTTTGAGTTATTATGTTTGCTTTTTAAGCTTGTAAGCAAAATATCTTGAGATCCTATTTCTTTTTTCAGACTTAGAAACAAACTTAGAAACTGGGTGTCAGATCTGGGTTTGAATTTTGTTTTCATCACTTAGGAGCTGTAAGACCTCAGACAACTAACCCAATTGATTTTGCCCCAATTTCCTCATTGGTAAAATGGGGTAATAATAGTATGAATATATGTAATAAACAGTTAAGTAATAATAAAATGAGTACATATACTTAGAGTTCCTAGAGATATACATGAGTGACAAAAATAACAGTGTTAAACAATAAAAATTATTATGCTTTGGGGCACCTGGGTGGCTCAGTCAGTTAAGCAACTGACTCTTGATCTCAGCTCAGGTCTTGATCTCAGGGTGGTGAGTTCAGGCCCTGCATTGGGTTCTGTGCTGGGTGTGGACCTTACTTAAAAAAAAAAAAAAAAATATATATATATATATATATATATATATATATATATATATTTATCATACTTCTTATCTCATTTGGAGGAAATGCTTACTAACTGAAACTGATTAAATTACAGTATTTTCTCATTTTTGTGATTCTTTAAGGGTTCCAATTCCAGTCTTAAATAAATGCTTATCATTAAAATTAAACTCTTGTTTGCTCTAGCCTGTGTATGAAAGAAAAAACCCAAGAGGAGAAACCAGCCTGCCAACCATGAGAACCAAGCAAGGAAAGAATTTCATTGCCTCCACAGCAAATGTTCAGTATCTGAACATTTCTCAGTGTTGTATTGTCATGCCATGAGAATGAGGCATAGCATTTATGCTGTGACTGGGCATCCCCACCCACTGAGAATCTGAGGGCATAGGATAGGAAATGAGGATACTCGAACATCAAAAATATAATTAGGGGGCAAAATGGTCAAGATCTAATCACTCAATCCAGACAGAAGAGTTTTTCCTCAAACCAGTAGCATGTTAAACTTATCTGACCTCTGTGGGGAAGTGATTTTTCTTTTTCTTTGTTCCTCACCCATCAGCCTATGAATTTCTGCAATTTCTCGAATGAATTCTAGGCATGAGTCTAGCCCACTTCTGGAATCCTGTACATAGTGTGGCAAACTATGTTAAATTAGAGGGGTGGGGTTATCTTGAGGCAATGGTCTTCTGTTATTGCTAAGGTCATCTTTGGACTTCCAAAAGAATGACACCAGTCAGGAAAATATTAGCTATGCCTGCCTCCTGTTCACAAAGAGCAGCATGGCTTGCCACCCATAGATACCAAGGACATTGTGATAGAGGCACTACGGAAAGCCTGGAAGTTGGAATCTTGACCTCACTTTGGATTCTTGATTGGTAGCATATTCCAAATTTTAGTTACTTTTCTTCAGTTTTCCTGAATATAGTGAGGAGGCCAATTATTGGAGTCCTCATTGACAATGTCTGGAACAAAGTTGTCCAATAGAAATATAATGAAAGCCACATATGTAATTTAAAATTTTTGCAATAACTGTATTTGAACAAATAAAAAGAAATGGTAAAGTTAATTTTAAAAATAGATTTTATTTAACCCATTATACCCAAGGTAATATCATTGCAACATATAATGGATATTTTAAAAATTGAGATATTTTACATTTTTTTTACTAAGTCTTTGAATCTGATATGTATGTAGATTTCACAAAATTTACAGCTAAAGCAAGTGGATTCAAGTCTCTAAGTTGTTCCAAACACAGTTAAAAATTTTCTAATAACTGAAACCAAGATCCAATTTTTAAATTTAAATCTCAGTTTATTAAAATTAAATAAAATTAGAAATTCAGTTTCTCTGTCATTCCAGCCACATTTCTAGTGGCTACTGTATGAGAAAGTGCAGATAGAGAAAATGAAGAAAGAGGGTGCAATGTTTTTGGAGGGTCATCACACTTGGAGCTCATCTTCAGTTGGTACATGCCAAAGGGAGGTTCCAGTAGCTTTTTTCCCCTCTAATTTCTTCTTTGTTCCCAACAATAAAGACTCAGAGTCACTTTTATATTTCTGTGGTGGAATAATTAGACTCAAACTGCCTGAAAATAGGCAAGTGGAGTAATCAGCTTATATATGAGAGGTAAATTGTGACAAACCCTTTTTCAAGAGGAGCACGTAGGAAAGTTTTAAAGAACGTGCATAAGCCCATTTATCTGAGGTGACAAGTAGTTCGTTGGTTATTGAAAAATGATGTTGAAGTCGAAAAAGACTTTCACTTTTGAATTAAATTTTTTTAATTTAAGTGAAATCCAGATAACATAAACCTAACCATTTTCTTTTTTTAAAAAAATATTTTATTTATTTATTCATGAGAGACACACAGAGAGAGGCAGAGACACAGGCAGAGAGAGAAGCAGGCTCCCTGTGGGGAGCCCAATGCGAGACTTGATCCCAGGACCCTGGGATTACCACCTGAGCCAAAGGAAGATGTTCAACCACTGAACCACTGAGGTGCCCCAAAACTAACCATTTTAAAGTAAACATTTCAGTGGCATTTAGTATATTCATCAACTACCACCTCATAGTTCTAGAACACTTTCATCACCCCCAAATAAAATCCCATACCAATTACATAGTTATACCGCATCCTCTCCCCTGTTCTTCCCCCAGTCCCTGGCAACTGTCAGTCTTTGTTCTATCTCTATGGATTTATCTATTCTGGATATTTTAGATAAATAGAATCATATAATATGTGACTTTTTGTGTCTGTTTTTTCCCCAGATTGCAGCATGTATCAGTACTTCATTCCTTTTATGGCTGAAAACTATTCCATTGTATGTATATACCACATTTTAATTCATCCATTGATCGGTATTCAGGTTGTTTCTACCCTTTGACTATGGTGAATAGCGCTATTATGAACATTTGTGTACAAGTGTTTGTTTGAGTACCTGTTTTCAGTTCTTTTGGGCACATACCTAAGGAATGGAATTGCTGGATCATGTGGTAATCCCATTTAACTTGTTGAGGGACTGCCAGACTCTTTTCCATAACATCTGCACCATTTTATATCCCTACCAGTAATATACGAGGATTCCATTACTCCGCATTCTTGCTGATACTTGTTCTTTTCTTTCTTTTTTTTTTTTTAAAGTAAAACCATCATAGATGGTGTGAAATGGTATTTCATAGTGGTTTTGTGTTTTTCTAATGACTGATAATGTTGAACATATTTTCATGTGCTTAAAGGCCATTTATGTATCTTCTTTGGAGGAAATTCTATTCGGGTCCTTTGCCCATTTCTGAAATGGATTGTCTCTTTGTTGCTGAGTTGTAAGAGTTCTTTATATATTATGGATACTGGCCCTTTATCAGTTGTATAATCTGCAAATACATTTCTCTTGTTCTCTAGATTGCTTTTTCATTTTCTTGATAATGTTTTTTGATACACAAAAGTTTTAAATTTAGATAAAGTCCATTTGTCTATTTTTATTGTTATTGCTCATGCTATTGTGTCATACCTAATAATTCATTGCCTAATCTTTGAGGCACATCTTGAAAAAAAATAGATTCATATCTGGAAAAGAACATAAAATTTTACTTTACTTGAAACCTTTAAATGTACGTTCACCTGCTAATCTGTTAATAGTCAAAGGGTTTCTTCCAACATGTTTACTGAGTGAAAGACCACTTTGTTTTTGCATAAGCCACAGCTATCTGATACACTTTGATTTCTTTTAAGTTGACTAAAAACTTAGAGACACTTGCAAAGCAACTTGACTCTGGATATTTCAAGGTTTTTATGATTTCCATTCCTACTTAAATTTTATTGCTATCTTGTCCACATATAATTTGATGATGGTATTTTTAGCCTTTAATCAGACATTTAAAAATGTGCAACTTAGTTATTATTGAAAGGAGTCTCTGCACATTCATATTTAATTGGTTTATGTAATGTTCAATTATAATAAGTATAATTATTAAGCAAAATTGTAATTAAGCAAGCAATTGTAATAAGTATAACTGGCATAAATAAATTTGGGAATAAACCCAACTGACTTGGTAAATATATAGCACAATGGTGGGACTTGAAAAACAGGTATAGCAGAGTATTGCCTACAGTCAAAGTATACTTGGTGTGCCATGGATGTCAGTCAATATGCTCACAATACAGAGGGAATCAACCGTGTACCAACAAGTGTGTTAGCTGAAGAAGAATTAAGAGAGTATTTATTATTCTAGAGGTCTTGATTTAGAATTATTTAAAACATTTTTATTTTCATTTTTTAGGACAGTTTTAAAACTGTGGCAACATATACATAACATAAAATTAACCATTTTTTGCCCTTTTAAGTGTACAGTTCAATGGCATTAAGTACATTCACAATGCTGTGCAAACATTACCACCATCTATCTCAAGAACTTTTTCATCTTGCAAACAGAATTACTTTTTAATAATATGCAATGCCAAGCACACAGCTTAGAAAATGCTATTTTCTAAGCAGATACCAGTGGCACTTTGTAGCAGTGCGAACTTGGGTAGCTCATTTAACCTACTGGTGTCTTCAGTTTCTAACCTATAAAATGGGGTTAATATCTTCTCCACAGAACTAACAAAAAGAACAAAAATATATTTGCTAAAGCGCTTTGAAAACTGGAAAGCATTTTACAATTGCTACTTACGGTTATTTTTATTAATAGAAAATTTGAGGATTCATAGAAAGCTGAGGCCACTCATTCTCATCATTTTATAAATATTATTTCTACATATTTAGGTTATTCAGACCTATCATCATACATATATTTTACTTGTTTATTTGTTTGTTGATTGACCGATTGACTTCCATCCTACTAGAATAGAAGACCCATGAGGGCAGTGATTTTTTTTTTTTTTACTGTTTTACCCATTGCTCTATTTCAGAGCCTAGAACAGATTAAGGCATATATATTTCTTTTTTTTTTTTAAGATTTTATTTATTTATTTGATAGAGAGAGACCACGAGGTGAGGGCAGGGAGAGGCAGAAGGAGAGGGAGAGGCAGACTTTCTGCTGAGCAGGGTGCCATCATGGGGTTTGATCCCAGGACCCCAAGATCATGACCTGAGCTGAAGGCAGATGCTTAACCGACTGAGCCACCCAGGTGCCCCAAGGCATATATATTTCTTGAATAAATGAAAGAGTAAATTATTCTACACATCAGTAACTATGATATTAGTGCTCAAAAACTATTCACTCATGATATTGTCAGCTCAAACATGTAAGTCTTTAGGCTTTCCCAGTGCAAAATTAGTATGTGTGAAGCCCCAAGTAGAACATTTCTACTTTGAGGAAACTTCTCAGACTAGTTCAGAGTTGAAAGGAAGTCAAGTTTTGGAGTAAATAGAGATGAAAAAAATTATTCAAATTTTCAAAATGTGTTCTGAATTTAACATTTTAGGTTATTATCAGTACA
The DNA here is from genome assembly GCF_018345385.1 of Vulpes lagopus. Taxonomy (NCBI): domain Eukaryota; kingdom Metazoa; phylum Chordata; class Mammalia; order Carnivora; family Canidae; genus Vulpes; species Vulpes lagopus. The sequence goes on from NC_054828.1 coordinate 39,381,590, forward strand.
ATAAGAGATAGGTTTTAATTGGGTTAATTTAATGTAACCAAGGAAATACTGTAAGTAATCATTCTCTCTTTTCTAAACAAAACAGGCAGACTCTACTATTGTTTTATCAATGTCTGGTTTCAAGTGGAGCTATATGACTTGCTTTGGCAAATGAAATGTTGAGTGGAGGTAACCTTATGTCATTTCTGGGTGGGAGTATTTAGTTGCTGGTACTTAGCCCTCCATAATGCTCTTCCCTTACAGTAAAGATTGTGGAGGTACCTACTGACATGGAGGTAGCATAAGATTAAAGTATCCTGGAATGCTGAGCTGACACAAAGAAGGCAGCCTTCCCCAGAGAGTCTCTTGGAATCACAGCTGATTTTATATAAGCAATAAATTAACTTTGCTGATTTGGAACTTGTGTATTAAGATTTGGGAATCGTGTATTATAACATAACCTAGTCTATAGTGACTTATATATATAGACAATATTTTGCCCTACATTTTTTATAAATTTATTTTTTATTGGTGTTCAATTTGCCAACATATAGAATAACATCCAGTGCTCATCCCATCAAGTGCCCCCCTCAGTGCCCGTCACCCAGTCACCCCCACCCCCCCGCCCACCTCCCCTTCCACTACCCCTAGTTCATTTCCCAGAGTTAGGAGTCTCTCATGTTCTGTCTCCCTCCTTGATATTTCCCACTCATTTCCCTTTATTTCCTTTCACTATTTTTCCTTTTCCCCAAATGAATGAGACCATATAATGTTTGTCCTTCTCCGATTGACTTATTTCACTCAGCATAATAACCCCCAGTTCCACCCACATCGCAACAAATGGTGGGTATTTGTCGTTTCTAATTGCTGAGTAATATTCCATTGTATACATAAACCACATCTTCTTTATCCATTCATCTTTCATTGGACACCGAGGCTCCTTCCACAGTTTGGCTATTGTGGACATTGCTGCTAGAAACATCGGGGTGCAGGTGTCCCGGGGTTTCACTGCATCTGTATCTTTGGGGTAAATCCCCAGCAGTGCACTTGCTGGGTGGTAGGGCAGATCTATTTTTAACTTGCCCTATATTTTTAATGGAAAGTTAAAATAACAATTTATATATGAATATATATATATATTCTATGGCAGAAAAAGCCATATATAATTATGTGGTTTTAAAAATGGAAAGTAGTACTATAGTGTTACAGACACGATATCAACGAGTTCTAGGTTCCTTTAAATCATCTTGATTTCTGATGTGAGGAAGAACTTCAACAAAGCTGCTTCTGAGGCATTTGAGAATAATCTTTTTGAGTTACCATGATTACTGACTAAGGCTTTTCATCTTTTTCTAGATTCTTTCCTTTCACTGAAATATATGTCTTCTTCAATAATCTCTCCATATTTAGACTATCTTTTCTTTGACCTGTTACTTTTTTTTTTTTTTTTTTCTGGTCAGTGGTCTACTGGGTTCTCCTAGATGATGATTTTTTTTTCCACCAAAGGGTAAGAATTCAAAATTGCGAGTGATTTATAGTGTATTTATAGTGAAAGTCTGGTGAGAACTCAGGTATTTATAGTGCAACTCCGAATCCTTGCCTTTTACATTTTTGAAATACTTTGGCACTTTACTAGAGTACCTTGCTAAGGTTGTGTGTGCCCTCCGTTTTCGAAAGAAATTTTAAAAAATTAAGTGGGAGTGGAATGGGGTAGGGGGCAGTGACTCACTCATCGAATGAAGATGTATTCCAGTACTGTTATCTGTGATAAAGGAAGCTGTTAAGAGTCACCATTTCTGAATAATATTGGAAGAATTTAAACAGGCATTTTCCAGAATTGCCATTGTTTTCTTTGGTATTTCATTAACATTGTGGGTGGGGAAGTGCTGCTGAGGGCCATGGAGCAAAATAAGTGAAAGGGAAACAGCTTTCATTCCTGGTGGATTTCCTGTATTACCTAATGAGGGCAGCCACTTACATGTTGATTCTGTACAATACAATTCAACAAATATTTTTTGAGCACCTCCTAAGTGCCTGCTAGGTACAAACAGTGAACAGACAGACAGACAATAGAACCCCGTCCCTGGGAGAGTTCACCTTCTGGAGGTGTTGATCAACTGATAAAAATGTCAAATTATGTGCTTTTCCCAGGAGTTTTTCGTATGTATCGGAAGTGATCATTGGTACAAACATTCAAACTCGATGGTGAAGCACCGAGAGGAAAAATCCTCTTCACTTTGCAATCTCATTTAGATTCACGCTAAAAGATTCATTTAAAAAATACGTGCAAAAACAGAAACCTATCAACCCCCAATCGATCTGCGACATAAGCATGATGTATTCATCTTTGCTTTTAAGTTCAGGGGCTGAGGGGCGGGTCTTCAGGCAGGAGGGCCCTCTTCCCTCCGCCGCCCGGCACCTACACAGCAGGCCCAACGTCAGTTTCCCTAGATTCTGCTCTCTAAAGAGCGTTTCTATTCGTGGACACGGGGATGACACCATCTTTTCTCCCCAGCAGTGGCGGTTCTAGAATTTCTACATGGCCTGGGGGACCGGCTGGGTGGGCCGCTGATGGAGAAGGGGCGTCGGCACGCGCCCAAGGCCCGGCGGCTGCGGGTCGGAGGGAGAAGCGACGCCCCGAGGCCACCGCGGGGCTGGCACTGCAGCCCGGGGGACCCCACTCCGCCAGGCTGGCTCGGGAAGGGCGCCCGGGCCAGGTGAAAGGGAGCCAGGACGCCCAGAGGCGGGACTTGCACCAACCACTTGTGGGGTCCGTTCGCTGGCTCCCGGAGGGACCGGGGGAAGACGCCCTCACGACGAGGGGGAAGAGCTTGACTTGGCGGAGGAACATCTCCCTGCCCCCCCCACCCGCCGCCCAAGGTTTCCCACGGGGAGGTCCCCGTCGCTCTGCATCAGGCTGGGCGGGACCCGGCCGCATCGCCACCTAAAGCCTAAAACCGCCCCCTGCACCCCAACACTCCGCCGCCCTCCGAACGCAGACATCGCGGGCGAAAAGAGGCTGCACAAATCACGTAGAAAATTAGGCTGCCCCTTTGCAAGGCGATAATCAAATTAGCCTCAAATTAAACGTGAAATTGGCCCTCGCCGGCCGCGGGGACAAAGCCCCCATTGTCCCCGGGCCCGGGTAGCGGCGGCGGCGGTGCCCACCCAGCCTAGGCCAGCAGCCCCGCTGGGTCCCCCGCGGAGGGCGAGGTCGGCGGCGGGCGGCGGGCGGCGGGCGGCGGGCGGGGCACGCCCGGGCTCGGCCAGCGCGCGCAGCAGGCGCCGGGGGCGGGGGGGCGCTGCGGGGCTCCGGGCGGCGCCGAGCGGGGGCGCAGCGGCGAGCCGAGCGGAGCGCGCAGGGCGTGCGGGAGGGAGCGGGGGCGCGCGCCGGGCTGCGCGCTCCCGGCGTCCGCGCCGCCTCTCCCCGCCCCTCGCCCCCTCCCGGCCGGCGCCCTCCCCCTCTCCCCCGCCCCGCGCGCCCGCCCAGCCCCCGGAATCAGTGCAGCTGTCGCCGTGCAGGCTGCGGATTCCTCCAGTCCCTCCCTCGGCCGCCTCTCCGCCCGGAGCGAGCGCGCAGCCCCGCGCAGCAGCGCCCACCGGTCCCGTCCTGTGAGCCCCGGCCCCAGCCGCGGACAGCCCCGCGGAGTCGCCTCCCGGCCCACCCGCCCGGCCGCCGAGGAGCGGGAGGAGGACGGGACCCCGGCGCCCCCACCCCCCTGACCCGCGGGAGGTAGGTAGGTGGGGGGCGGCTGGAAGATGCCAACTCACTGGGGCTGCCTCCCGGCGGGCTCCCGGGCGGCGGGAGGGCAGGAGGAGGGGCGCGGGCCCGGGCCGGGAGGACGCCGCTGCCCGCCGCTGCCCGGCGCCCCGGGAGCGGCGTGGGGGCAGGGAGGCTGCGGAGCCCGGGCGGGGGGCGGGAGGTGCTTTTTCGTGCGCGGGCGCTGCGGACAGGGGCGGCGGGTCCGCAGTGGGGCGGCCGCAGCTCCCCGGTGCGCACCGCGCCCGCCCAGCCCCATCCCCGGGCGCAGCGGCGCCGATCCCTCCTCTGCCTCCGCCGCCGCCTCCCTCCCGCCGGGCGCAGCGGCCCCTGCGCGGGGGTGGGTGCCGAGGGGCAGCGGGGGGCGCGTATTCTCGGGCGCCCTCCCTGCGGCCGGGGCGGCGGGGGCGCAGCGGCCCGGGGGATGCGGCCAGGCGTGGTCCCCGCTGCGCCGCGCTGCAGCTGAGCCGGAGGCGGCGGCCCCCCCGCGCCCGCCCCCCGCCCCCCGCCCCTCCGCCGTCCCCACTCTCCCAGGGCTGGGCGTGAGCCGCCTCGGGGCGCCGAGCCGCGGCGGCGCCCGCCCTCCAGCTCCAGCCACCGGCCCCTCAACAGGTTTGTACCAGCGCGGGGACCCTCCGGGCCGGCCCTGGGGGGCGGGGGCGGGGGCGGGAGGGCGGGAGCCCCTCTGGCCCTCGTCCCTCACACCGCGCCCGCGGCCCTCTTTTTTTATTTTTGTTTTTTGATTTTCTGGGTGGGGGGAGCCTTCCCTTTGTTTTTGCGAGAGGAGAGATGCCAAGTGCCCGCCGTCCGATGGGGAGGGGAGCGCTGGCGAGGTCAGTATCGGAACCTGGTCCGTGGTGGTTCCCATCCGGAGCCGGGCCCCAGAGCGGGGGCGAGGCGGGGGGGTTCAGCAGAGGAGCCGAGTGGGCGCGGTGGGGGTTAGTCGGGCGGGGATGTGCTTTTTTGGCAAGATGGGTGGCTCCCGGTGCCCTCGCCGTGATGCAGCACAATGCAGCCGCAGCGCAGCCTCCCCCGGTTCTCGCTGCCGGGGCTGGGCCCCCGCCCGGCCCCACCCAGGCCCGGGGCCGCCGGGGCCGAGGCCGTCGCTGCCGCAAGCCCGTCCTGCTGCTTCAGCGGGATGTGGCGGCCGGAGCACCGGGTCCCCAGGCGCGGGCGTGGGGGCGGGGAGGGCCTGCCGTTCGGGGTGACCCCGCCCGCCCGGGGGGGCTGTGCTGGGACGGAGGGGCGCCCTGCAGCGCCAATGCAGGCTGCGGACGGGCTGCGAGCTCCCCGAGGTACCTGCGCGCAGGGAGGGGCTGCGGTGCTCGGGCCCGGGGTGCGCAGGCCGCGGTGCAGTCGGCGTGGCGAGGCGCAGGGCGGTTCTGTGCGTTACCCACGGCCTGTGCCACAGCCCAGCCACCCCCCGGTTTCTTCATTTGTGAAAAAAGTTGATTAATTGAAGCTTCGGTAGCGATGACGTTACAGGACCTCTGTCTTCGGTTAGTTCCTATTAAGAATATGAAATGTTCCTACAGGAAACCATTTTATTTTTTGAGATGGAATGATTGATGTGTTTTGGTTCTTACGTATCTGAGACATTTTAAAAAATGTTAAGGTTCAGTCCGTTGTTCTAAAAGGAGCGGATTTTTTGACGGATGGTGAATTGTTTCTTTAACCTGTGTTTGCTTTGCGTTCATCATTTGCTTTTTTTTTTTTTTTTCACATGCACATCAAGCACAGTTAACAGATTTGGATTCTTTTTTTTAAGATTATTAGGTGAGTGGTGTGATTGTTGCTAAATTGGTATTCAGATTGATGTGGCTAGCCAGGTTAAGTATCCTGTCATGACTAATGGGATTATCATGGCAACTGACTGCGTTTGTGTTTGTATGTTTTTTTTTGTGTACATATTTTTTTTTTTTTGCAGATGTGGCCCAGGAGGGGGATTGGAGAGAGGCAGACCACCAAGGCCTCTGTGGCTGGTATCTGGCCAGAAGGAGATGATTCCCAGTGTCCTTATCTGTTTAGGTTGGGAACACGGGATTTGTCTTCTAAATGTCACTGCTACAATTCATTTATTCAATGCAGGATGGCAAATGGGATACATCTAAATGTCCCCCCTTCTAAAATGTATCTGTGAAAAAGGGAATTTCAGTACGCTAATTGGAAGGGAAGGTCAATGTTTCAACGCAAGGGCATATCTACTTTTGTTTTTAAAAAATCTCTAATGTATTCAGCTTAGTGGCATTTGATTTTATGCGTCTCTGCAGAGTAGAACTGAACGTAAATTGCGTGGTTTACGTGCATTATTTTGAGTTTCTCTAATAGAGGGCTGTTAAAATGTAAGATTTTTTCGAATTTGGGTTTCATCATTGCTTTGGTTGTATAAGATTGTGATGTGTGAAGATGCTTGGGAGTATTGTTTCCATGGATTACCCAGACATTTTGGATTTATTATGTTGTAAAAAATATCCTGTGTTGATGGCGCAGGGGTTTAGCTGTTCTGACTTACACACCAGGTGCAGAATTCTGTTAGGTTACAGTCTTTGTAACTGTGTCATCCCTGGACTAACCAAACCCTTCATCTGAGAGTAAGTGTTGGGACGGTGAGGGAGCTGCTGTCACTTGGCTCCTGCTGTGCAGGCTTTCTGTGCAGAGCATCTCTCCGGGTGAGACTAGTAACAACAGTCTGTGATGTTGTAGGAGCGAGTAAGAAGACCTCACTCTACTTGTGACACATCCTTAGCAGAGCCTTGGCATTGGCGTTTCTTTGGAAGAGTTTGAGTGGTTATTGAGTGCGGTATGAAAGCATGACTCTACATGTAGAAGTACTATTTTGAGATGGAAGGATTTTACTACTACTAAACAAACAGACATGATGAGTGGAAATTATTTGATGTGGTTTCAGTTAAAATAATAAACTTCTTTTTAAGAGCCTATTAGAATTCGAGAGCTATTCGCACATACATACGTATGTATACAGTGCTGTGATGCTCCTTTAATTATGTTGGGCCATGACAAACATCTGCGTTATAATCAGTCTTTAATTACTGTCCTGTGGATTTCCTTATGGCAGTCCTGGCTTCTTCAATACCACTGGGAAACCGTTCTTCCATAAGGAAAGGGCTAATACTCCTTCTGGAAAGGCTACTTCTGTAGGGTTGTCGAAGTGAGTAAAACTTCTCTTGTGGATTTCTCTTTCAAGTTTTCAGGCTTTGCTCTCTCAGAGTACCTTTCCTTTTTCTTCCTTTTATTTTAATGTTTTATGAGAGAGAGAGGGAGGGTGAGAGAGAGAAAGAACACTGTGGGGAGCTGCAGAGGGAGAGGTGAGAAGCAGGGAGCCTGATGGGGGTACTGGATCCCAGGACCCTGGGATCATGACCTGAGCCAAAGGCAGCCGCTTAGCCTATTGAGCCACTCAGGCGCCCGTCTCAGAACACCTTTTCTTTGCAAAAGATCTAGTTTAGTATTCTTGATTTTTCTGGTAACAGTTATCCTGTACCCAGCTTTATATAGTGTAGGAATGGTATCATCCATTTCTTTATCTTGGTGGAGAAAATGAAACTCCCAATTAGAGACACCCATACTTCTGTTTTTAGACATCATTGGAGCAGGTGTTTCGTAATGTCTCCTGCTATGGTAGTAAGGTTTGTGGAACAGCCACATCAGGAGCTTGTTAGAAGTGCAGATTCTTCGAGGTCTCATCCCAGACCTATCCAATCAGAATTTGCATTTTATCAAGACCCCTAAGTGACTTGTGTGTGCTTGTTAAATGGAGAAACTGCTCTACTCCTTCAGCCGAGGTACCTCCATATCAAAAGATTCCTTCTAGTATCTTTCTTTTGTCTTTACTTTTGCTGAAGTATCAGCACATTTTCCCCCTTCTGTCACTAAGTGGTGTTGAAGAAAAGGATGCGTGATTGTAAATAATTTATTTTTATTTATTTATTTTTTTGTAAATCATTTAATACAGAAATACTTCACAAAGTTTTTTTTTAATTTTTAGGTGGAAGAGCCCTATTTTTTTAATAGTTTATTTAGATTACTAAGGTTTTTCAGTTCTTTTCTAGAATACCTCTACAGTTGAAAAACAGTCTCCTCTCCCTGTCTAGAAAAAAAGGCATTGGCTTTGAGACAGCAGAAACTGGAGTCCAGGAAGCTACACCCCTGAGGATAAGGTCCCCTCAGCCCCCTTTGTTGTCCTCTAACATCTTCTCTGTCATCAGGAACTTCTCCTGGTATATTCAGTGGCTTGCCCTTCTGAATGTCTTTTTAAAGTGATTTGTACATGCAAAATAATACTCCTGAAAGGTACATTACAGAATCATAAACCAGCGGACACTCAGGCAACCACCACCTAGAGGAGAACCTTATTATCATATATTCATAGTACCCTGTGTGACCCTCTGTCACCCCATCTGAAGCAACCACTGTCCTGAGTTTTATGCTTACCATTCCCTTGCTCTTCTATATGGGTTGTCCTTTTAAAAAAAAAATTCTTACTTTGTATGGTTTTGAACTTTATGTTAAAGAAATTACACTTTACATATTTTTCTGTGATTTGCACTTTTAGATTAACATTATATTCCTGAGATTCATTCCTTTTGTGGCTGTGGTTCATTCAGTTTTGCTGCTGTATAGTATTCTACTACAGCTTATTGATTCTTTCTCCTGTAGGTAGAGACTTAGACTGGTTCAGTTTTTTTGCTCTTATAAAAAGGCTGCTGTGAATATGTCTTCTACTTGTCTCTTAATACATGTGTGGAGATAGATGCAAACACACACCTTATTTGTCTCTTTCTCTGAAGAATGAAATTTGTTGGATGATTGGGTGTATATATCATCAACCTTACTAGATATGCTGTACTATTTTTCTCAAGTGATTGTACTATTTGTGTTCCTACTAGTAGTGTACATGTTACGATCATTCCATAATTTTGTCAGACTACTTCATTTACCAGACTTTAAAATGTCCTGTTGATATTTTTGAAATGTTAACTCATTGTGCTTTTTATTTGTCATTTCCCTGATTATTGAGGTTAGGTATATATATTATTGGCCGTTTGGGTTCCTCCTTTTGTGAAGTGCCTATTAAGCTTTTTGCCTATTTATCTTTTAGATTTGTTTCTTACTGATTTTGTAGGAATTCCTTATGGAGATTGCCTGCTACTCCTTGTGGATTATATGCGTTTAAAAATTATCTCCCAGTGTGTGTTTTTGTTTTTAAAAACTCATTGTGGTTTCTTTTGATGAATAGTCATTCATAATTCCAGTAGAGTCGTAATCGGTTCTGGTCCTTTAAGGTTTGTGAGCACAATTTTGTTATTGCAGGGGAATTTTTTTCAATTGGGAAATAGCATTAGGTTTGGAGTCAAACAGATCTGGGCTCAGATCTTAATGCTTTTGTATACTAGCCTGTGGCCACAGCTAGGTTCTGGCCTTAGGCTAGTTCATTACTCTTGAAACCACAGTTTCCTTATCAGTAAAATGGAAATGATACTACTTCCTTATACAGTGTTAGGTACATAGTAGGTGTTCGGTTGATAATAGGTCCACTAGTTTCTCTTCAAACTGCCTGAGCCACTGACCTCTTTTAAATGCTTTCAAAAACTACCTTGATATTTTTATGTCAAAAGAGCTAATAAACAGCTTATTCAGTAATATATCTTTTTAAGAGGCTGTGTTACAGTAGAATTTGTATATTGATCAGCACAGGCTGTAAAGACCACTTACGGGAAACCCTTTGTCAGCTGAGGTTCCTGTTCTAGAAAGTAGTGTAATTATAGTTCTTTTTACCCAGAAGCATGTATACTACTGTTCTCTCTTTGCTGTTACTCTAAGATTACTCTGCAGTATTGTTTTTGATGCAGTAAACAATTATTGGATATCTTCTTTTTGCCAGGGCTTGAAATTGGGTTAAAGTGATGGTGGTGTGGGCTGGTTTAATGGCAAGATTTAGTTCCTGAACATAATGACCATATGCTTTACTGTACAGAATATATTCTCTGTATGTCCCCAGGAGATAAAAGACTTCTTGTTGATTTGGTGTGTGGCTTTGGCAAGCCATTTACCTTTCTGGTCTGGCTCTAAATTTATAAAATGAAAAACTTAGATGAAATTATAGTGGGGGGTTAAAACCTGGCATGTGGGCACCATTCCCTCCCTCCCTGGCAGACCTAGAAAATCAGCCACGACACTCTTTTTCCATAGAGCTGAGATAGAGGCTTAGTAACATTCTCAATATAGTATTCTGGGCAGTAACTACCATTAGATTGGATCTCATGCCTAATTTTTAAGATCCTGTATATTCCTAAAATTCTGTGATTGTAAGATATTAGAGTGACACAGCACTCTGGCAGAGTTCAAAATAGAGTGGAACAGGAAGAAACCAAGAGCAGGGAGACAGGAAATAGGTGGTTATAAGGGTCCAGAGGTTAAGGGAGCAGGTTATGGTGGTAGCCAAGGGAATGAGAGGGAAGGGAGACAGGGGAGAAAGGCTGTGAAGGCCCAATCCTGTGCCAACTGCTTGTACAGTGAATAGATGGGAGGTGACCTAAGTGGATGAGGACACCATGTATAGGCTGAGTGACCTTGGGTAAACTACCTTGATCTCTCTGTGTCCCTCAGTTCTCTATCTGCATGGTGGTGCCTATCACAAAGGATTATTAAAGCTAAGTGAGATAATCTATGGTCTATCACAATACATTTTAATTATCATGAGACATGGACATTTTGCTTAGTTTATTTCGATTTTATGTTTTCTTTCAAATAAATATTTTGATTTATTCAGAAAAGATACATTCCAGTAAACATTTTCTTTCAAATAAATATTTTGATTTATTCAGAAAAGATACATTCCAGTAAACAATACCATCATTCAGATAAATAATGCTAAGTTCACTCTACATTAAACTTGTCCTTATGTGTCATGTCTAAATTATAGGAAAGGCGAACCTAACTAATACTTATTTTTAACAAACAAGGAAACACTAAAACCCTACTATTTGGGGAAAGGATATGAACAGATAGTTTGTAAAAGAAGAAATCAAGGAAGCTGATAACTAGAACTATATTAAATTGTTCAAACTCACCAGTAATGTGAAACCCAAAACAATTAGATTAATTTTCCCACAATAATTGGTGGGTAAATAATGCTCTCTGGGATGCTATGAAATAGGAGCTCTACATTACCTATTGGGAGAATATTTGGATTAATACAAACAGTAGAAAACACTGGGCGTGTGCTCTCTCTCTCCACACACACACACACACACACACACACACACACAGAAACTGTAAATGTTTATACTTTTTTTAATGTTTATACTTTTTACAGTGAAATTGCACTTGTAGTTCTGTTGATCTAGAAGAAGGAAATAAAAATAAGGACAGAGGTGTTTTTGTTTTTGTTTTAGACTTTATTTACTTGACAGTGTGAGCACAAGCAGGGGGAGTAGCAGGCTGAGGGAGCCTGAATGCAGAGCTCCATCCCGGGATCCTGGGATCATGAGCTGAGCAAAAGCAGAAGCTTAACCCACTGAGGGACCTAGGCGCCCAAGGGCAGAGGTTTTTAAACAAGGATTTTCTTACCAGTATTTATAGTGAAAAAGCAAATGAGACATGGTCAAATTATGGCACAGGGTTCGAATGGAATTCGGTATAGTGCTTAAAATAATAGCTTGGTAGAATACTGCTGAGTTGGGAAAATGCTAACAATATAATAATCAGTGGAAATACCTTTATACAAAGCTATGTAATAGGGTATAGGTCCAGTTTTGTTATATTAAATAAGACTGGAAGGAAATACATTAAAATGTTAATGCTTTTGCATGGTGGCTTGATGGGTGATTTCCTCTCTTACAAGAAAGGAAATCCTATGACTTAATGTTTCTTTCTCATTCTGAGTTTTGAAATCTTTTACAAATAGAGTACAGTAAACATAATAGACTACCATGTGGACGGTTTTTTAATAATCAAAAAATCAAGCAGCACTTAATTGTAAGGAAAAAGGGAAAGAAAAAAACCTGGCCCCTTATATATCATTATTAAGGAATAGTTTAAACTTCCAAAGGATTGTGTTATCTGTCCTTCTGTACACGTTTCTAAGAGCAGAGGAAAAATTAGTAGGTTAGCATCTTTAGGGTATAAATCTGAGAGAAAAGTAGAGCATTCAGATGTGATGGAAGGCTGATTTGACTACACTAACCTGAGTAGAGCTGAAAAGGTGAGGAAGACCAGGCAGGATTCTTTAGTCTTTCCAAACCGCACGCTTAGACAAAGAGGGCAATGGGATTCTGTGACACTCTTGTTCTCACTTGTGGGAGCCCAAGCACCACTGCTGAAGCTAATTTTGTAACCCTAGGACCATCATGTTTCATTGGAATTGCTCAGAAAAGTAGACGAAATTCTAAATGAAAGTTTTAAAATAAAAATAACTCCAGATTTATATTACTGCCAATTAATGGTTTCTTACCATTTGGGAATATTGTAGGCTAAGAGTGAGAGGAATGAATTTTAATAATATCCTTCCTTCTATATACGAAAGGAAATTCTTATGTATGCGTATATATGATATTGCTTCTCTCTCTTGATCACATAGGTGAGAAAGAGAGATAGGTGTATGTATTATTGAGTAATCTCCACCATGAAAGGAGGCAGAGGGCCATTTTAAGACTTCTAAACTGGGGAATTTTGTGGAGATAACATTTTAAAAGTGGATCTCAGGAATGAATCACACTGCCCTTCATCTTTGGGGGAAATGTTTGGGAGGAAATAGTTCTTCTGTTTTATTGCCCAAATTCTAACTGTAATGGCACTTTGTAAAAGGTAGCTTGTAGAAATGAACTAATTTACTTCCACAAATTTTGTGTTTTTTCTACCATCAATTATAGGTGGTTGATTGAGAAGAGTTTTAGGCTAAAATAAGATATTAGAATTTCAAGATTACTTTATTTTTTTTTAATTTTTATTTATTTATGATAGAGAGAGAGAGAGAGAGAGAGGCAGAGACACAGGCAGAGGGAGAAGCAGGCTCCATGCACCGGGAGCCCGATGTGGGATTCGATCCCGGGTCTCCAGGATCGCGCCCTGGGCCAAAGGCAGGCGCCAAACCGCTGCGCCACCCAGGGATCCCTCAAGATTACTTTAAAATTGACTTTTGTTTATAGGTGTCATAATTCCATTCTTTATAAACTCTAAGCTATGAGATTAAACACCTGAATGACTTTTAGGACCATTTTACATTTCTGATGTAGAATCTTCCTTCTGTTTCTGATCTTTAACTTGGAGCCATTGGTTGGGCAGTAAAGTCTGTATTAGAACATCATTACAGATTTTTACCAACAGATGAACTAGGATGAAATGCAGAATGATGTATAAATAAGCGGAATTTATTCTTTGGCAGCATATATGTATAATTAAATATGCCTATGTTTAGAAAGTGGTTCTCTCTTGGTGATGGGATTATGGAAGAGTTCTAATTTCATCTCTCCACATTTCCCAAATTTTTGGAAGTACTTGACAATATACTCTTGCTTTTTATCAAAAAATAACCTAACACCTCAATAAGCCTCATTTTAGATGGATAAAAGCTAGCAAGTAAAAAGATTATAAGCTAAATATACCCTTTGCTATTCATTTTTTTTTCCTGCCAGAACTTAAAGAAAACCAGTCTTAATACTAAAAGTGTAAAGAGTGCTGAAATTCTGAAAAAAATTTTCCATTCCTTATTTAAATGCGCAGTTTGTTAGACTCTCGGTATTTTATTACTTCCACAGAGTGTGGGAAAAGATGGTAGGAACTGGGCCACAAGGGAGCCGGGTAAAAACATCCTCCAGGAGATCAGCCTCTATGGCTATTGCCTCTGGCTCTGAGTGACAGTTTCTTGTTGTTTCCTTACCCTCTTGGGTAGCAGTTTAGGGATAATTGTTGTCCTAGTATGTTTGCTTCAAGGCCAAATCTGAACATTCAAGAGCTGTACATTTTTCTGGAATGTTCTTTTATCAGCTCTACTGTTTTTGGGGTGGGATGATACATATTCTTACCATGGTTTACTCCCCCTCCCTCTCTTACTTAAAGGGGAAGGAAAACCTAGATTCTTCCCTAAAACAATGCTTATTTATTTTGATCTGTGATGTTTAAACATTTTCCATTGTATTTTTAAATCTGTAACATGGGAGTGCTTTTATAGTGAGTACAATAGTCTTAAAAGTTAAAATACTCATTTTTTAACCTTAGAATCCTTGAATATTTGACAGGGTCTGCTACCCTATACAGTATGCATAGTTTTTTCTGAATGGCTTATGAAGAATATATATTTTCATAGTTATAAATTAGCATAAAATCATCTAACATAAAAGCTTTAAAATATTTAATTACCAAAATAATAAATGTTTATTGTAGATCATATGCAAAATAAAAGTGAATACAAAGAAGAAAATTGAAATTCCAGTGACTCCCAGCAGCAGGCAGTTAACATTTTGGTTTTTAGCCTATTAAACTTTTTCCCTGTGCTGCACGTACTCCTCTCACGAATAAGGGCCACGTTCTCAATCTTAGGCTAAAGATGTCAAATTTTGGCAGTCTAAATAATCACTTGATGATCTTTATTATTCTTCCTGTCAATACACATAGCATGACAAAACATAAAATCTTACTACTGGTCTTATTTATAGCTATGGCATGGGCACTGTTGCCCTGAGCTGTTTTTAGTGGTAGGGATGTTAAAGGAAAATGATAAAGAAACAGAAAATCCAAATTTTATTATAGATACGTTTCTTCTTTGAAAAAAATTTTTCTTTATAGTGGAAAAATACCAGAAGTTAAGTTCTCATTAGTTAATGTGTGCTTTCTGTTTTGTTTTGGAAGGAATTCTCATCAGAGTTGCATTAATTCCCTTGAGGGACATCTCCAAAGGCGTTCGGACAACATCTGATTTTACTTTTATCTTCAGATTTCAGAGAATCTTTAAAACAGCTACCTCAAGAGTGTTACACATGGAATGGACATGGTTATTAGAATATTGGTTTTCAGGGTAATTGTATGTACTGAGCCAGTTTTGGTTGTAACTATTGAAAGCATACACTAGAGCTCAAGTTTCTTAGGGTCCTGTATTGGTTGAATTCTTTAAAATTCTATCTTTGGATCTAGGATCTGTTTCAAGGAGAAAAGGCAAGGTACTTACTTGATTATGCAAGCCAGTTTAAGCCCTGGGACATTGTATGGATGGAGGTGACTTGCTAGCACTTCTTTGTTGCCTTAGTTCTATTTGTCCTCTCCTGAAGAAGGTGCTAACAGGGTTTTTTCATGGGTTTAGGGAAAGGAGTGGGAAGGGAGGTTAAATCCCCTTTCACTAGGAAAGAAAGCCCTTTCTGGCAGTTTCTATGCGGTACTTTGTGGTTATTAGTCTTGGTTGGAGTAGTAGACCTGCATGAAAAGTGGCAAATGTCCTTTCTTCCAGGTTTAAACACCAAAGGCCAGTGGTAGCTCCTTTTACAGTTTAGACTGAAACTTGGCTGGGCCTGGTGATAGATAGAGCAGGATGGGGGGTTGGGGCTCAGCTGTACTACATGGACTTCCTCTCTCCAAATAAGGGATTCTTCAGAAACTCCTAACCTGATGGGAATCATTCTTTTTGAGGACGGTCACAAATTACCAAGGGAAATGCTTGATGGTTTAATGTGCCTGGGCTGTCTGAAGCCTGGGGTAGGGATCTCAGTGAACTTCCAGGCAGCTGCACACATTGGGTCTAGCACTTGGGGAGGCAGAGTTGAGGCGTTGCTCACAGTGGTCCCTGCACCCCAGGGTAGGGGGGTGCAGAGGGACTGGAAGGTGGCCTTATCTGGACTTCTGAATGGATGAATACACCTGTCACTTTTTTAGGAAGCAAGTGGTGGTCAGAAGTATCAGTTGGGTAACTTCTCCGAGAGGGGCCTGGTCCTTCTCACAGCGGGGTTGACAACTCTTTGCTGCCAGCTGTCCTTAAATACCCAACTTATCTCCTGGGGTGGAGTCAAGGATGACCATGATCCTGGAGCAAAGACATTCATGTGCCTTTTGAGCAGAAAAGAAGCTAGCCCACGCTTTGTGTTTTATTCTTTGTTTTAAAGGTAGGTTTTGTTTTTGTTTTTTTGTCTGATTGCTTGTTTTTAAATCAGTATCCACTATTAAAGGAATTTCTGAGTTTCCCTGATAATTGGTATGATTTCTCATTTTGAAATGTTTACTTTGCTTTCGAAGTGTGTGTTCCCGACTTCAAGAACACCGGTTTTCATCCTAGCTCTTAAAATCTCATTCGTAAAGGTTGAAAGTTTAATTAGAGAACAGGTTAATTTATCATCTTATTCTTGAGGAAGACTATTCTTATCTGTCAGTTGAGTATTTTATACACACACACACACACACACATATGTACATGTTTTCAGCTCTGAAGAATTACTTGGTTAGCGTATGTCTACATGAATATTGTATTTCTAAATTACAGTATGTATTTTTGTTGGCCTCTACTCTTATTAAAGGAAACTTTTGTTCATGTAAATAAATCTTTAGTGGATTATATTTGAGAACTGATTCTCAGTCTTCTCAACTTTTAAAGTAAGTAGATATTTAACGTAAAGAGTATATTGATAGCTGGCCTATCACTGGAATGTTATGCAGCTGTGCAGAGCATGAGGCTCAGATGTGCTAATTAAATATATTTTTTTTAGCAAGAATGGAATGTAGCAGCATGTGGTTAACCATTCCAGTTTGTTTTTGAAGAGGACTTTTTTTTTTTTTGGCCAAATATTAACAATTAGAGAGTACTTGGCTTAGAGGATGTATTGCTAGGTTAAATTATTTTTTAAAGGAAGTAATGGGACTCATTAAATACTGAGATGATCCTTTAAAAAATACACTGATTAATCTGCTTTAAAATGTAAGCAGTTAGAATAAGACTAGGGTTTAGTATCTGTAGCTAAGGCATTTCTTTTTTAAGATTTGATCTTGCTTTTTTACCCCTCCATATCAGTTCTCTTTCCTTAATTGGTTAGTACTCAACCTTTTTTGGAGGAGTGGAATACAGATTTCTCCCAAGTTTGAGCAGTATTCTGATACTTGTTTTGGGGGCCAGTGTAAACTGGATCATTTGGACTAAACTGTATCCACACAGATGGTGGTCTTACTTTTTTTTTAGTCAGACATTGTGCAAAGTGATCTGATGGGAATAAATGGCAGGTTGGTTGTGTAATGTGGCAGCATCTTACTTAGTGTGTCTTTAGAGATAAGTGGGATGTGATTCCAGCAAGGCTGTGCATAAGAAGTTGGAATGCGTTGGAGAACTGCCAAGAGATTGGGAGCAAACTGTATGACAAGCACTAATGCAGCCTTGGCCTGTCTTAAAATAGCTACAGTTCAACAAAATATCTTGAAACTTGTCATTTCACTTGAGCAAAATCACTCCTAAATGTATTACCAAGAAATAGAAATGGTTGCTATCCACCTTAGTTTAGTTTGGTTTCTTTTTATTTACTTTTTGTTCCAACAAAAATAAAAAGGTAAAAAAGATGAAAAAAGTTAAAAAATCTTGTGCCTGTATGCAGGAAAATACTTCTGTGTAACATATTATCTTGTGTAGTTTTATCTAGACTAATTAGTGATGTATTATCCCAAATGTCACCTTGAGGTTCCCCTGCCCAACTCACCCCACTTGCTAAATGTAGTTTGAATAGAAATTTGAGCCCTGAAGGCTAAAAAAAAAAAAAAAAGCCTTGTATTTCATATGTCTGATAGTCATGGGGATATGAATGATTGATGTTTGAACATTAGAACCTTGTAGAAGCATAGTAAAGGGCATTGGTTACTCTCCTGTGGAATCTTTTGTTTTTTTTTTTTTTCTTTGCTTATTCCTTTTTTGACTCTGTATTAAGATTTTGCAGTTTATCTGCAGTACTTGATTCTTGTTTGTAATTGATTTACTTTCTAATTTTGTTCTCTCCATTTTAAAAATATAGGCTTGTTTTTTGAAATCAAGATGATACAAAGGAGTAGGGGTGTGCAGTCTTTAGGAGGGGGTCCTATACAGGTTTGAGCCTAATGGTAACTCGATCAATCAGCACCTGCAGAGGGTGAGGGATGTCTAGGTGTAGAGGCTGCCTGAGAAGATAATCCAATCACCTCATCTATTAGCTTGGGTACTGTGAAGATGAAGCTTTTTAAAAAGCATTATATTTAGATGACTGAGTGGAAATAAAATTAGAACAGAATGGACCTGGATGTTAAATGTATTATGAAAACAGTGAGTGAACTTTCTCTAGAAGGGCTTAAATATAAATTTTTATAAAGAATTTCTTGAAAGACGTTATTACCAGATATCTTAATTATCTTCTAACTTAAAATCCATTTGAAATTTGGACATAGACTAATTGCAGTAATTTTATAAGCCTTTTTTGCGTACCCTGCAAAATGGCTTTGTTTCTGTCGTTAAATTTATAAGTCCTGAATTTTGCTTTGTCACTTTCAGTATCTTACACAGATTTTAGAGGACCTGTTCGTATATGGAAACATTATTTCTGGCTCTTATGTAAGTGCCTTTATACAGAGATTTGTAGTTTATACTTATTAGGCTTTTAGTCAGTAGAATTGAGGCTATTTTTCTAGGTAGGCTTTTAGAATATGTAAACAACATTTTGTGTTTTTACAGTGTGGAAAAATATTTTTTGGAAAACATGGAGGGAGATAGATACTTAGCTTCTTTAGAGGTATTGATCTTTTCATTCTTGGATGGCAAATGAATTCTCTATATGGTATTATTGACAGTTTGGAATATTTATTGAGCCCATGAATTCTAAATTTATGTTTTTATTTCTCCCTTCTTTTACATATTCCTTGCTTTTAAACACACTCTTGGATAGCCGGATTGGTAAATTGAGTTCAGAAGATGTGAAAAATCAGCCAGAATCACCAAGTTTTTTTTTTACTTAACACTCCATTATTTGATCTGCTTGTGAAACTCTGCTTTGGATAGTTTTCCCCTCAGATCATCCATTGAATTGGAGTATGTATTCCTTTAATCTTGCGAGAGATTTCAAGAAGGCAAAAAGTAAAATATTTGAATATCCTCTTCGTGGGTTATTGTCGGAATTAAAAAATTACTCATCTTAATTTTATGCCTGCATATTGGATGTCATCTCTCTGTGTTTGTATGCCTTGTATTGGCACATTGGCCATAAGACTGGCAACAAATATTTAGCATTTAAGATATTCCAGACATAAAAATTTATGGAATTTGCTTATAAATGTTAGGAGTTGCACAGAACAAAGCCAGGGTTTTAGTTGGCTCTTTGTGCAGGGTGAAGGCAGATGGAATCATTACAGAAATCTGCTGCAGATGGTAGTGGAGTAGACAGGTGAGGGCCACATGGAAGTTCATACCAGGGGTAGATGGAGTAATGAGTTGGTTTATGAAATGCTAGCCATCTTAGATGTTTCTACAGCTGTTGTTAGCTAGCTGAAAATAAATTCAACTTGTTGGAAGGGTAAGAGTTTTGCTATCTGAATAGGCCTGCATAAGATAGTGCTCAGGTGCCCATAACAATGTCTATTTTAACACTATTATAATAGAATAAAAAGTGGTAATAAGCCAAATGCCTATCATTGGTAAGTTAGAGAAGGGAATATTTTGGAGGCAGTCCAATGTAGTGGTTAAAAGTGCTGACCTAGGGGCTGCCTGGGTCTGAATCCCAAGTACAGCAGGGACTCACTTTGTGACATTGGGTATGTCATTAGTCCTACTCTCAGTTTCTTCATCTCTAAGATGGGGGCACTGATAATGCAGACCTTAGAGAGTTCTTAGGAGGATTAAATAAGTTGGTATAAGTAATGTGACAGTCTAATGCATGGCAGATATATAACTATTAGTTATTATATTGACAAAGATATTATTGAAAACATTCTAATAACATAGGGAGCTTAATATAAAAGAATAAAAGAACACAGGGTTATTTATTTATTAAATTTTTAAGATTTAAATTCAATTAGCCAACATATAGTACATCATCAGTTTCAGATGTAGTGTTCAGTAATTCATCAATTGCTTATAATACCAGTGCTCATCACATCACATGCCTGCCTTAATCCTCATTACCCAGTTACCCCATTCTCCCCTCCAGTAACTCTCAGTTTGTTTCCCAGAGTTAAAGAGTCTCTCATGCTTTTTCTCGCTGATTTCTTCCCATTCAGTTTTCCCTACCTTCCCTTATGATCCTCTTGCACTATTTCTTATATTCCACATGAGTGAAACCATATGATAATTGTCTTTCTCTGACTTATTTCACTCAGCATAATATCCTCCAGTTGCATCCACATCAGTATAAATGGTAGGTATTTGTCCTTCCCCAACGGCTAAGTAATACTCCATTGTGTGTGTATACACACACACACACACCACATCTTTATCCATTCATCTGTAGAAGGATGTCTCCGCTCTTCCCACAGTTTGGCTGTTAAGAACCCAAGATTATTTAAATGGTAATCTCCACTATGTGGAAAAACACACACACAAAAAGGAGGAAATACACCAAATCTTAATTTTTTGTGGAGTATGGTAGTATTGTGACTCTTATTTTCCTTTAAGTGCTTTTCTGTATTTTCCAATGTTCACTAATAATCATGTCTTTTATAATTTGAAAAAATAAGCTTTTTTTTAAAAGTCCATGTCACTCCTTGCGAATAATTAGTATGTTAATTATAAGAACATCCTGTTTATTCTTTGCAAGTTCTGACCTACTATTTGGCCAAAGTTTGCCTCCTAATAATTGTACAATACTTTCACTTTCTTATAAAGTGCCTCAGGGTAAGGAAACTCCAAACTATTTTTTTTAATTTTATGACTTAGATTTTTCTAATTCAGATTAATGGCATATTAAAAAGAGCATAGACGCATGTTGTTGCATGAGTGCCGTTTATTAGTGATGTTTGGTTTTCTCGTATGAAGGGGAGATGATGCCAACAATTATCATCTACCAACTATCACAGTGTCAGGACTAAATGCAGTAATACGTACTCATTTCTGGGACATTACAGGCACTCACTAAGAGATGCTGCTACCTTCTTTGCAAGTGTCCTACCCACTCTTGCCAATAAACAAACTAAATTTGGTCACTTCTTTTTTTTTTTTTTAAAGATTTTTATTTATCCATTCATGAGAGATGCAGAGGGAGAGGCAGAGACACAGGCAGAGGGAGAGGCAGGTTCCATGCAGGGAGCCCGATGTGGGACTCAATCCGGGGATTCTGGGATCACATCCTAAGCCAAAGCCAGCTGCTCAACCGCTGAGCCACCCAGGTGTCCCAAATTTGGTCACTTCAAATTAGTCATACCATGGTGATTAGTTTTAACTTGCTGATCTTTAGTGTTTAATTTACGATTCTGTAGAACAAAGTGGCTTTCTTAAAAATTCATTCTTAATATGCTTATTCTGCTATGCTATAATTCACATATTTCTGTGTGTTTATTTTGCCACTTCCAATCAGTTTACATAGCTCTAGCCAAGACCTTTCCACTCCATACTGTATCAGGCAGTTTAAGCTTGATGCTGCAGTAACAAGCATCTCTAAAATCTCAGTGGCTCAAAGCCATAGATATCCTTTTCTCATTCATGGTATATGTCCATCATAGGAAAGCAGGGGGCTCGGCTCTACCGTTTTCTAGCTTGGGAACCCCGGGCTGATGGGTCATACAAAAACCATTGGCCAGGACTAGTCACATGACCCTGCCCAACTGCAAGGGGAGCAGGCAAGTGTAATCCATGCATGTGACCAGAAAGAAGAGACTGGGTATGTGTGATCATTAGAAGTTTCTGACCAAACATAGATAACAGTGTAGCTGCTATGGTCTGGCTTTACATTTCCCGTTGGGTTCTTTGAAGTACTAGCTTTATAGTATATGCTAACGTGTGTTATTTAAAAAGAGAGTGCTAGGCTAAGTCAAATATGATAGGTTTCTTTAGTGAAGCACTTCTCAGAGCTTTCATAAGCTAATAGGCATTCTAGTGGGGAGAGAAAAAATATATGGTGTTTCCCAAACTTACCTGACCTTGGAATTTTTTTTTTCCATAGATATTCTTAGGCTTGGGTTCATAGAATATGCTTTGGGGTATGCTAGTCTGTTCTCATACAGAGCAAAAATACTAGAGATTCATTTAATTATTACATACATTAGGAAGAACCTTTGTTTTTGTTGTTAGTAGAGTTGATTATTTCAAGAGTCTGATTTCTACTGCAGTGAATCAAATTGCAGTTTGGTGGGGTGTTTTTGTTTTTCTGATTTTTTTTTTTAACTCATTGGTTACATGCTCATGTTGAATCTGCAGGATATTTTCTTCATTGAGTTGCTTTTGTATTCTAAACTTACCTTTGAAAAGAGAAAGGTAAACATGACCTTACATCTTAGTTGTTAGAAAAGATTAAATTGGTTTGAACAGATGACCCAAACACACATAATTTTTTATTGGCTTCAACATTTTTTCTTGGTTCCCTCTGACTTTCCATAACAAATTTTCTAGAAGTTTTGACACTACTGAAATGAGGGCTCTGATAAGAAGCAGAAAGACAACTTTTGTCAAGTGGTATTACATATTTCTCTACCAGAAGGCTTTGCATTTATACACTGTATTTGTTGCCAGGGATTTTATGCCTGCATATGTAACAAATCTCAGTATGGAAGTTTTCACTTAAATGTGGCTGTAAACTTCATGTAATAAAATTTTAGGTAAGAAGGAGCTCTTCCTGTTATAAGTATGCATAAGTAAGACTTCATAATGACCAACTCCCCAGACCTTTGAGTTTATGGCTTTTCTTTTGTCTTTTTTTTTTTTTTAAGTGATGAATTCAGTTTCTACTAGAAATTTTGAAATCCAGGCAGCCCAGTGGCTCAGCAGTTTAGTGCCACCTTCAGCCCATGGTGTGATCCTGGAGTCCCGGGATAGAGTCCCATGTTGGGCTCCCTGCATGGAGCCTGCTTCTCCCTCTGCCTGTGTCTCTGCCTGTCTCTCTCTCTGTGTCTCTCATGAATAAATAAATAAAATCTTAAAAAAAAAAAAAAAGAAATTTTGAAATCCAGGCTATGAATTCAGTTTTAATTTTGTCTTTGTTTTTTCCTTTGTAAGTGAACAGGTGCAGAGGGCAGTTGTTTCCTGATAGCAAAGACACTAATCTGTCAGCTAACTCAGTAGCACCCTGCCACCCAGCCCCTTTCCCGCTGTCATTGTAGTTGGGACCTGACCAGTAAACCTGTCTTTTGAAGGTAACATACTAGGATTTGAGGCAGGAAAAACCTTTAGAGCCACTGTTCCCAGTCTTGTCCTTCTTGTTGACTTTAGTTCCATTTTAGAGAAAGCATTCATGATCCATCACAAAAACAAACAGCATTTTTTTCACGTGGCCTGGGGCTGACAGAAATCAAACTTAATATTTCCAGGAGCATTACAAACATGAGGGCCATTGCTGCTCCCCACAGGGCTGTTCCAAGCCTACTCCCAGGACCCTTGCCTGTGGCAGGTCTTCCAGGGGTCTGATGACCTCAGATGCTTGTGTTGGGTTTCAGTAAAGGTAGCCTTTGGCTAGGTCTGCTTTTGAGAGAGGATTGTTTATTTCCTTACCTGTAGGGACTTGTAATATGCCCCATCATGGACCTTTTGGACCTGCTAGGAAGCCAGCTGTTAGGAAGTATTGTGGTAATGTTTACACATTGCAGGTGGCAGCTCATGGTCATATGGTAGAGAATAAGTAGACTTAGAAACTTGAGAGCTGGGTGGGACCGTGTGGATCTTAGCACCTCCATGCCTTTGTGTAAAGGAGGAGACAAGCTTGGAGAGGCCAGGTGAAGCCACACAGACTGGTGGTAAGGGCTTGAAATTACCACCTCTGATTATTTGGGCCACTTGCAATGCATTTTAAAATTACACGCATGAGGTGAAGGTACGAGTTAATACTCATGTTTGCTGTTTTCACGCTGTCAAACTAGCATTGATGTTTATTGGGAAAACAGATTGTTTTACCATAGATTAAAAAAAATAAGAGGGATCCCTGGGTGGCTTGGCAGTTTAGTGCCTGCCTTTGGCCCAGGGTGTGATCCTGGAGACCCGGGATCGAGTCCCACGTCGGGCTCCCTACATGGAGCCTGCTTCTCCCTCTGCCTGTGTCTCTGCCTCTCTCTCTCTCTCTCTCTCTGTCTCATGAATAAATAAATAAAATCTGAAAAAATAAAATAAGAGAGTTGTTTCTGAGTTAGGGGAAAAAGGAATGCCCATTGTGAATGGAACTAAAAGTTGGCACGTACAGTATACCCACCTTCGTTTTAATAGAAAGAGCAAATAGCTGTGACCTGGCTGCCCAGACTAGGCTGGAGGAAGGTGAAGGTCACTCCAAAGTAGAAAAGGATCTGGTTAAATATTACTTTGATAAGTTGAATGCGTTTAAAAATGTTCAGACCCAAGGATGTGGATAGAGACAAACTGAGGAATTCTCTGTACCCACAGATAGTTTGTGCTGTGAATTAAAGGAGGATAAAGGACAGTTTTGAAAAACGTGATCCTTACCAGCCCCCCATCCCTTCTACCCCACATTAATTTGTATGCATGTAGGAAATCTGGGTTATGACGGGTAGAAGTAAAAAGAACAAATCCCATTGTCCCAGTCTTCTCCTATGGAAGGTAAGACTGGGAAGACTATCTTACAGTGGTCAGGTTCTCTTTCTGGAGCCACACTACCCAATGGAAACCTGCCTCTGCTGGTTACTGAGTGTGGATCTTTGGTACGTGAGCATATAATTTATCATCCAAGACAACAGGCATAAACTTGGGCTATCCGAGGCAAAGCAGGTAATATGGTCACCTAGCCTTACCAAATTATTCCATCTCCACAGTCTCATTTCCTTCACATTGTAAAACGGGTGTGATGATAGGAGTCACTTCTTAGGGGATTTGGATTGAGTACAATAGAATGCATAAAGTATTTGGAATGTTGCTTGGCAAATAGTAACTGTTCAGTAGAGTCAGCTATTTTTTTTTAAAGACTTTATTTATTTATTCATGACAGAGAGAGAGAGAGAGAGGCAGAGACACAGGCAGAGGGAGAAGCCGGCTCCATGTAGGAAGCCCGATGTGGTACTCGATTCCAGGTCTCTAGGATCACACCCCTGCTGAAGGCTTCACTAAACCACTGGGCAACTAGGGCTGCCCAGTAGAGTCAGCTATTAAAAAAAGACTATTATTTAGGATATTTAATTCACATAATAACCACTTATATATTCAGTTTACTTTCTGCTCACTTCATATTATTTCTCCATAGCAGATGTTGCTTCTAATTTTATTGAGTGAATAATAACATTTACTAATGACTTCTTCCATTTATGGAACCTACTCAGACTTAATTGTCTTGCTTTATCTGAGCCCTTTACCCCAATAAAGGCCCTGAAAGTAAAATTTACTGTTACCGTGTCAGCTACTCAGGTATCTGCCACTTAGTTATGTAATTAGCATCTGTGGTCCAGAGAAGGAAGGGCATTGGGGCGCTTGTTTATCCGGTTGTGGGAAATTAGTAATCATACTAGAGATACAGTTTTTATAGTTGGCTCTGAGATACAGGAATGGTTGGGTGGTTGAGTGAGGGAGATGCCAAAACTAGGTCGCCTTTTTACCTCTCTCAAGTTGGATTTTCCCAGCACAGTGATATGCAGGGTTGCCAGATTTAAGAAAAACAAAGAAACCATAGTGCCCAGTTAAATTTGAATTCCAGATAAACAGCATGTCTTTTTTTAGTATAAGTATATTCCATGTAATATTTGAGGCATACTTACACTAAAAATCCATTGTTTATCTCAAAGTCATCTTCAATTTGGCATTCTGTATTTATCTGGCCATCTAGTCCTGCAGTCTAAGGAGACTTTTTACCATATTCAATCTAACCCACATTCAGATATATATACAAAAGTATAGTCCAGTGCCTATTGTAAATTTTGCGTGAACTTTAAAAACGTCTGTGTGTTTTACTCTCTGTTGGAATGGGCAGTTCGAGAAGTTGTTATGAGGAGCTGCTGCCGGGTATCCACTAAGGCCAAGATGGAAAGGAATATAGTCTGGTTTGCCACAGCAGCAGGGATTACATTTGCTCTGTGAGAGCTTCTTGGCTGTGAGTATGGATGGACTTAAGCCAGCCCTTTCTCCTTGGAGGGAAGTTAGTTGGTTAAGGTGAGCTGCTGAAGCCTTGGTCAGCTTCAAGGAGTTTTCGGTTTTGTGACTGAATTACATTGGTAATAATGTGGAAAGTGAGGGGTGAGTTTTGGGTCATTTATGCTTCACTTCCTCCATATAGAAGGAACAACTTTTACTGTCTTGAAGAGTGACCTTCAGATATTCTTCCCATTAAACTCTCCTCTTCCTGTTTTTGACTTTCGATGCTGCTGCCTAGAAAATGCTGGTGAATTTTATGCTTCAGCCTTGGAACTCTGTCAGCATTCAACCTGAAGGGCACTGTATGCCTTTGGGAAATGCTGATTGGAAGATTAGAGGCTGCAGGAACCGGAGTGTCTATTTGCTTTTTTTTTTTTTTTTTTTTTACACTCTGGGTATAATGCCTCTGTTAAGTCTCAGAGAAAAAGCTTCACCAGGTTAATGTTACACTTGGTGAAATTAGTAATGGTGACAGAAGGCTGGGATTATGCCTACTGGAGAAGAGTGAGCCAGAGCACATGGGTTTTGGACCAGTATTGACTTTTTAATTGCTGCCATTTAAAAAGTTTAATGTATTAAATGAAAAGGTACAAGTTTCAGGTTATCCTTTCAGGAAAATGAACAGGGGCAAGAGCTTACTGTTGACACAGATAGTATGTGGGTGGGTTAGCCAAGGGAAAATAATCCAATTAGAGCTGTTTGTTCCAAGTACCAGATCTGGAGGTGTATTTTGTTGTTAACTGGTGGCTTTCCAGAAAATAAATTATTTGTATGCAGAGACTTAGGCTAGCCAGGCCTCAGATGCCGATAGTTATTTTGAAAAACTCTTTTCCTTCCTTGTTTTACTTTCCTTTTTGAGCTGTCTCCTTGACTACTCATTGCTTTCTTAACTCAGCCCATTCCTTTTGGACATGGTTTTGCTCTTGAAGAAATTCTTGTAAATTTGTTGTAGTCTTGTAGGATTGACTTGCATGATGAGTGGAATATTTGGCCTAATTGCTTACATAGGTTCATGTATTGTTGGATGAGGATTGCCTGTTAATGGTGGAAATGCTCACATTTTAGAACAGTGATTCTCCATCTTGGCAGCACATTGACTCACCTGAGGATCCTTTAAAACTGCAGATTTCTGGTCCCCACCCCCAGAAAATTGTCTTTCATCATTTAGAGGTACAGAATGGGCAGCAACACTCTGAAGAGCTCCCTAGATGATTCTCCCATACAGCCAAGTTTGCATACTATCCTCTGGTCTACTCTCAGAATCATAGCTCGGGCATACAGATGTCCTTGGCTACTTATATTCATGTTAATTAAAGGTAACTAAAACTTAAAATTCAGTTCCTCAGTCACACTAGCCACATTCCAAGTGCTCGGTAGCCACATAAGGTTCACGGCTACTGTTTTGGACAGTGAAGATCTAGAATGTTCCCATTGTGGCAGAATGTTTAGATTTAGGTTAGGCGCGCCCTGTAGGATGTCAACAAAACAGAGTGAAGCCATAAACATTTGAGAGGTCTGACACAGGAAAGACAGGCTTGGAATCAAGCTAATCCTACAGGACCTGCCAGTACTGAATTACCAGATACGTTTTTAGCAGCCTTTTTCTCAATGGCCCTTTGGCACCACGAGCCCTGCAGCAGTTGGTGCGATGGATTATGTGTGGCATCTTGCTGAAAGGCCCTGTTTAAAGCAAGCTGGCCTGAAGGGGTGTGGTAAGGGTGGAGGGCAGGAAAATGTGAACTCTGAGGAGTCCAGGGCCAGGAAGGAGAGAATGAAGCTTTATTCCTGCAGAGCTGAGGACTGCCCTTAAAGGGACCGAAGCATTGAGAATTTGGGGTAAAACGAGGTGAGAGGGAAAAAGTCCCTGTGTTGAGGAAATATCTTCCCCATTTGTTTGCCTTCTTGGCTCATGTCTCATGCCTGGGAGAGAAGAGAACTAGGTGATGCTAGCTCATATTTCCAGTGCTATTTCCATGGTGGGTTCCTGTATTCTCGAGGGGCAGATGGGAGTTGAGAGGATGGGATCAAACTAGATCATTTTTAATTCAGACATATCACATAAAATCCAAGTAGGGTAGGGTCAAGGAAAAAGAAAACAGTAGAGGAAAAATGAAGTATGGTGAAGGATGTATATTTTCTAAGTGATGCTTTCCTCAGGCAAACCCTTTTTCTAGAATCTGCCTTCTTTCTGAAATCTATTTCTTTTTCTTTATTTTTGGCAGCGTGTTGAATTCTGTTCCTCTTCATTCCCAGAATGCTGTTTTTTGCCTCATTATAAAGGGTGGGATGTCACATGTCCTGCTTGGTCATACCAGCTGGGGTGAGCATTGAGGGTGATCTCTTGAGACCTGTTTCCTCAGATTTCAGTGTCCTGCATTATCTCATCCTAGTGGCTTCTTTGTGATTTATAGTTTCCTCCATCCCTTCACCATTAAAAAAAAAGTCCTATCTCTTGTTATATTTTTGGCTGCAGAATAACTCCAGATGGTACATTTTGTATAGGGAAAAAAAAGTAACAGAATTTTTCACACTTTTCTGTGAATTAGTTTCCTACTTTCAGTTTTAATGAAGTTACTAATCTTACAGAGGACTCATTTGTAAAGAGACTAATCATGAACAAACATGCTTGTAAACAATATTCCATTGGCAAAAGTTAAGAGTATTATTTTTCTTACATCTTTGTATCATTTGTTACTGTCTTCCATCTTTAGCATCAGATGCTAAAATAATCCAATTTTCTCGAGATAGAAAATTAAGAAAATGAACTTTTAATGATTGGGTTTGACATTGAGAAATGAGTTCCAAAAATGAGATCAAATAAAATGATGCAATTGAAAGTACTTTGAAAAACACATGGCAATATAGAGATGTAAGTTACTGATTTTTACATTTGTAATTCTGACTTGAGAGCTGATCTGTTTCAGATGATGAAGAGCTTTTGCAAAGAGCAGGCATACAAAAAACCCTAATTGGGCATGTTTTGCAAAATATTACTGAGTGTGGATTATTTATAGAAAACGTTCTTTCCTTTGAAATGATCTTTTTACTGTGGTTTTGAATTAGTTGGATTTTTCTGGATCATGGAGAGGACCTATGATCTATTCTTTGAGCCTACCTTTTCTTTTTAAAATTTTTTTTAAATTTTTTTGAGAGAGAGTGCAGGAGAGGGAGAATCTCAAGCAGGCTCCACACCCAGCAGGGGTGCTCACGTGTGGCTTGATCTCATCATCATGAGATCCTGACCTGAGCCAAATCAAGAGTCGGATGCCTAACCAACTGAGCCACTCAGGCACCTCTGAGCCTTACTTATTTTTAATTCTCACTGTTTTTCTAAGAGTATGAGAAACACCTGAGCATTGATCATTCATGCTGATCTCATAGGACTACCCTAAGAATCTGTTTAGTTTTTCCAGGTTGATGATGCAGAGAATAGAAAACACTTTCAGATATCTTATAGACAGATCGTTAATTCCAAAAATATTTAAAGGGTCTTCTCTGGTTTGCTGTAATTCAGGTAGCTCCACAAAAAAAGGGAACAATCTTGAAATCATAGAAATGGTGACAAGAAAGTTCTTTCACAAGGTAGTTTCTCCAGAAATTTCTGATTGGGAACAAGTGCTTTAAAATAACTGGATGCTCTGATTAATCCACAACATCTGAATTTTCCCTCAGTAGTGTATGTATTTTATGGAACTAAATCGGACCATTGCCTCAGCAGCCTAGATGGGCGTGAATGTTGAGTGCTTCTCTTTGCTGGGCTCTGTGTTGGCACCACGGACCAGATATGAGACAGTTTTGCCCTCATAGGACAAATGTTCAGAGGAGGAGGAGGAGGGAAGCAATTGCAAGTCCTTGTCATTGGTGTAACTGTGGACACAGGATTGGGATGTCTTATTCTGATAGATAACAGATATGAGGTGCTAGGAACAACTTTCTGATAAAGGATGGTGCCTGAGATGATTGTGAAAGAATGCATGGTGTTAGCTGGAAAGACGGGGGTGTGGAGGAGTCCCAGCCCAAGGGAGTAGCGTGCACAAAGCCACGGAGAAAGGTAGTGTGCCTGGGGGAGGTGTTCTCTGGCTGGAGCAGAGGGGGTGTGCTGAATGTGGCTGAGGCAAGGTTAAAGGTCTCACATACCTTGCAAAGAGCTTTTACCTCAAAGATGAAGGGGAAGGGTTTTGAAAGATTTTAGGCAAGTTTGTGTTTTTCAAAGCTCACTCGAGCTCCAGTATGGAAAAGAATAAATATCATGAGGGCAAAATGGCCGAGGGTAGGCAGTAATTCAGTCAAGAAACCCTGAGGGACTTTACCAAAGTTAGGGTTAGAGTTCGTAATTGGTGGGGGGCTGGTCCAGAGAAATTGTTAATGGTAAACGTGTAGACTGACAGGAGGGCTGAATCCCCGAGCCACTCCGTCACTGTGAGGGTTTACCTTCTCTTCCACGCGGCCCTGCGGTAGGAGGAGTCTCTAAATCCCCATTCAGAGATTGAAGATTGCCCACATTATTAACGGGTCTTTATAGTTTTCAAATATTTTCTCTTCTTTTTGTGGATTACTCCACAATTAAGTCGAAAAAAATTTATTACCTACTAGGTATTATGATTCGAACACTTGTGGTTAATGTTGTTGGTGAAGAACTGATTGGAAATTGTTGGTCATATTATGTAAGGATAATTTTTTAGGGTGAGTTTTTTTTTAGGTAAATAATGTACCTGAGGAGTAAAATTTTCAAATCGTATTTTAAGTGTCTCCTAGCCAGGCACCATTTAAATTAATTTTCTTAAAATTCTATGGTTTGAGAAATTATTTTTAAGTAGCTGACTTCTGATTTCTCTTTTCTGAATCCTAATGTTCTTATTAAGCTTTGTTTAGAGGCCCTTAAAGAAACATACGTTCTATATTGCTGATGATCATAATTCTTTAGATGTTTCCAGAGAAATAATGTGGTATTTTAGGAGTTTAAAAAAAAAAAAAAACCCGGGGGATCCCTGGGTAGCTTAGTGCTTTAGTGCCTGCCTTTGGCCCAGGGCGTGATCCTGGAGTCCTGGGATCAAGTCCCATGTCGGGCTCCACGTTGGGCTCCTGTGTGGAGCCTGCTTTTCCCTCTGCCTCTCTCTCTCTCTCTTTCTCTCTCTCTCTGTGTGTGTGTCTCTCATGAATAAATAAATGAAATCTTTAAAAAACCCTATAAAATATTTGTTTTGAGGAATACATTATAATGTACATTATAATTAAAAAAACCTTTTTTTGTAAGACATGGGTCTCGATCTCGGGACTCTAGGATCATGCCCTGAGCCAAAGGCAGATGCTCAACCGCTGAGCCACCCAGGCGTCACTAAAAAAACCCCTTCTGATTAGGAAAGTAATACATTTAAGAATTTTCCTGTAATCCTGAGGCCATCCCTTATTAACATTTTGATATATGTACTTCTTCCCAGTCTTTTTAATTTGTACTTGCTCATGCACATACACTCACATAATTATACTATACTTTAGTTTTTAAATAATTGTGCTGCTTCTATTACATCATAAGTTGTATCCATTTGAAAATAATTTTTGAATATTTTTTTCATGGCTGTGTAAAGTACCCATACAGCACTCTATTACTGGGCATTCAGGTTGTCTTCAACTTTTTTGCTGCTATAAAAAGCCCTATGATAAGCATCACTGCATTTACATTTATTGTATTTGAAGATTTTATTTTTTAATTTATTTCAGTCAGCGTGAGTGTGCACATGCACATGTGAGAGAGGGTGAGGGAGAGGGACAAATAGACTCTGTGCTGAGTGAGGAACTTAACACAGGGCATGATCTCACAACCCTCAGATCATGACCTGAGCCAAAATCAAGAGTTGAACGCTTTCCCTAAGATCAGGAACAAGACAGGGATGTCCACTCTCACCACTGCTATTCAACATAGTACTAGAAGTCCTAGCCTCAGCAATCAGGCAACAAAAAGAAATAAAAGGCATTCAAATTGGCAAAGAAGAAGTCAAACTCTCCCTCTTCGCAGATGACATGATACTATACATAGAAATCCCAAAAGACTCTACCCAAGATTGCTAGAACTCATACAGCAATTTGGCGTGTGGCAGGATACAAAATCAATGCCCAGAAGTCAGTGGGATTTCTATAACAATGAGACTGAAAAAAGATAAATTAAGGAGTCAGTCCCATTTACAATTGCACCCAAAAGCATCAGATACCTAGGAATAAACCTAACCAAAGAGGTAAAGGATCTATACCCTGTAAACTACAGAACACTTCTGAAAGAAATTGACGAAGACACAAAGAGATGGAAAAATATTCCATGCTCATGGATTGGAAGAATTAATATTGTGAAAATGTCAATGCTACCCAGGGCAATTTACACGTTTAATGCAATCCCTATCAAAATACCATGGACTTTCTTCAGAGAGTTGGAACAAATCATCTTAAGATTTGTGAGGAATCAGAAAAGACCCCGAATAGCCAGGGGAATATTAAAAAAGAAAACCAGAGCCAGGGGCATCACAATGCCAGATTTCAGGTTCTACTACAAAGCTGTGGTCATCAAGACAGTATGGTACTGGCACAAAAACAGACACATAGATCCGTGGAACAGAATAGAGAATCCAGAAGTGGACCCTCAACTTTATGGTCAACTAATATTCAACAAAGCAGGAAAAAAGGTAGTCTCTTCAATAAATGGTGCTGGGAAAATTGGACATCCATATGCAGAAGAATGAAACTGGACCACTCTCTTGCACCATACACAAAGATAAACTCAAAATGGATGAAAGATCTAAATGTGAGACAAGATTCCATCAAAATCCTAGAGGAGAACAGAGATAGCAACCTTTTTGAACTTGGCCACAGCAACTTCTTGCAAGATACATCTATGAAGGCCAGGGAAACAAAAACAAAAATGAATATTTGGGACTTCATCAAGATAAGAAGCTTCTGCACAGCAAAAGAAACAGTCAACAAAACTAAAAGACAACCTACAGAATGGGAGAAGGTATTTGCAAACGACGTATCAGATAAAGGGCTAGTATCCAAGATCTAGAAAGAACTTATCAAACTCAACAGCAAAGAAACAATCCAGTCATGAAATGGGCAAAAGACATGAAGAGAAATCTCACAGAGGAAGACATGGACATGGCCAACACGCACATGAGAAAATGCTCTGCATCACTTGCCATCAGGGAAATACAAATCAAAACCACAATGAGATACCACCTCACACCAGTGAAAATGGGGAAAATTAACAAGGCAGGAAACCACAAATGTTGGAGAGGATGCGGAGAAAAGGGAACCCTCTTACACTGTTGGTGGGAATGTGAACTGGTGCAGCCACTCTGGAAAACTGTGTGGAGGTTCCTCAAAGAGTTAAAAATAGACCTGCCCTACGACCCAGCAATTGCACTGCTGGGATTTACCCCAAAGATACAGATGCAGTGAAACGCCGGGACACCTGCACCCCGATGTTTCTAGCAGCAATGTCCACAGTAGCCAAGGTGAATAGCCAAGGTGAATGGATAAAGATCATGGTCTCTGGATACAATGGAATATTACTCAGCCATTAGGAACGACAAATACCCACCATTTGCTTCCACGTGGATGGACCTGGAGGGTGTTATGCTGAGTGAAATAAGTCAATCGGAGAAGGACAAACATCATATGGTCTCATTCATTTGGGGAATATAAAAAAATAGTGAAAGGGAATAAAGGGGAAAGGAGAAAAAATAAGTGGAACATATCAGGGAGGGAGACAGAACATGAGAGACTCCTAACTCTGGGAAACAAACAAGGGGTAATGGAAAGGGAGGTGGGTGGGGGGTTGGGGTGACTGGGTGACAGGCACTGAGTGGGGCACTTGATGGGATGAGCACTGGGTGTTATGCTATATGTTGGTAAATTGAACTCCAATAAAAAGAAATTTAAAAAAAAAGAGTTGAACGCTTAACCAACAGAGCCACCCAGACCCCCAACATTACATTCAAATTTTTATCTGATTTCACCTTCCCTGTAGATTCCTAAGAGGGAAATTCCTGGATCTAAGGCATTTTATTTAACACCTGTTCTAAGGTTATGTGTTCCTGTGCCTCCTGCAGGTGTCTGAGTTACTACCCTGGTGTTGTCTGACTTACTCTGTGGCAGATGCCTTCAAGCTTAAGCCGGCTGGTAACAATTTTACATGGGATTTGGTTTTTGTTACTTGAAAGGTTTGCTTCTGTAGCATTTATGTAAATTACAGTGGTCTTCATGCTGAGGAATCATGGGCATGTGTCTTAGGTCTCAAGCAAAGCTACTCCCAGCCTGCGGTAGAAGTATAATTGACTGCTGGGTAGATTTCCTTGTTTTTCATGTGGAATGAGAATGAAATTTATTGGTTTGTATAAACTAGAGCAGAAAAGTTAATAGAAGTAATACAAGCTGTCTGACTCTGTTTAGCTCTATTATGCTTTTATTCTTACAGTGTTTAAAACTGTGTTTAGAAAACTGTTGTGCAGTGTGATGTATCCACAGAACATTGAATACAGTGTTTACCAGAAAACCCAATCTTTTGAAGTTTAGATAGAACCAAAGAGCAGTATTCTTATAATTTCCACTGTATTCCAGATTACTCTTACTTTTATATTATATAAACTGTATGCTTTTATCTGTTCTGAATTTAAATAGGTTTAAGTTGGGGGAGAGGGTCCTAGACTAAGAATATTTCCATGTAGAAATGCTTTTTCTATTTTTAGCTCAAGTTGTATTTACTGGTGAATAGCCTTTTAAAGGAGAGGCCCTTAAGTCTCACATCTAATTTTGGGTCCCAGTAGGGTGGCTGTCAAAGGCACAGAAAGTTAACATAACTTCAACAAAGTCACATGAGTGGGTTACTGTCTTTTCTCAGAACACATACAAAGAAAGGGTCCTTCTTCAAGACTGATAAAATCACAGTGTCATGCTCTTTCTCACAACACCACTGTAGAGAATTACAGAGAAAGAAGCAATTTAATGGTGCCATCCAAATCCTGAAAAGAAGGAGGTTCAATGTAGGGGAATTGGGCAATGGATACAGTGCAAATTTTTATATAACTCTAATTGATATAGGCATGACTCATTTGAAGTTAAAAAACATCAAATGTGAAGACTGAATTTTAAAAGTTACAGAAAAGGATTATTCACATTATAAAATGACTCATCTCTTGTAAAAGGATTTATTATCTCTCTTTTAAAAGGATATTCCCCTGGTGCATTTGGGTACTTGTCTGTTCATTGTTTTTTGTTTTTTGTGTTTTTATTTAAGATTTTATTTATTCATTTTAGTAAGAGAGAAAGAGTACGAGTTGGAGGGACAGAGGGAGAGGGAAAGAGAATCTCAAGCTGACTTGTGCTGAGTGTGGAACTCTGCATGGGGCTTGATCTCATGACCCTGAGCAGAAACCAAGAGTTGGACGTTTAACTGACTATGACACCCAGGAGCCCCTGTTGTTTTCTGGTGTGTTTTTTATTGGCTTTTTTTTTTTTTTCAGTTAAATTAGAGTACTCCATGATGAAGTTTCTTAAAAAAGTACTGTATGACCTATGGAATGACCCAGGTGTTCTGCACGGTGTTTATCCAAGAGAGATGAAAGCAGGTGTCCACACAGAAACTTGTACACAGATGTTCATAGCTGCTTTATTTGTAGTAGCCCCAAACCAGGAACAGTTCAAATGTTCATCACAGGTGAATGTATAAATAAACTGTGTTGTACGTGTACCAGGGAATACTACTCAGATATAAAAAAAAGATGAACTATTGTTGTCTATAACGACATGGCTCAATCTCAGAAGGATTATGAAGAAGCCAGACAGGAAAAAATCATACTGTATGATTCTATTTATAGAGAATATACAAACTAATCTATAGTGCCAGAAAGCAGATCTTTGGTTGTCTAGGGTAGGGGATGGGAATAAGGGAATTGGGACAAGAGGATGGACCACAGAAGAGTATGAGGAAACTCCTTGGAGTGATGGATATGCTCATCGATTATGGTAGTGGTTTCATAGGTGTATACGTATGTCAAAACTTATCAAATTGTGTAACTTATATGTGTGCCATTCATTGTATTTCTTATATGTCAATTATACCTCAATAAGTCCCCTCTCCTCCTGTCTGCTGGCTCCACTACTCTGTTGTATGCCCTCTAACCCACTTCAAAGTCCAGAACATAGGCAAGAATAGGTCAGCATTATAGTCCAGAGTGCAGAATGCTGGAGTATGTGGGCATAGGGGTATAGTGAAAGTCCTTGCAGGATGTAAGCTCGAGCTGAATGTGAGAGAGGGGTGTTGGAGCAGTCTGGGAACTGCTTGGGTGAGGGTATATGTAGGTTTATGGCAGGGGATGAGATGGGAAAAGCAGGGGCCTTGTATGTTTTTCATAGTGTGAAGAATGTTGAAAGCCCTGGAGCATCACTGATGGGGAAAGACCAAATCAGCTCAGAGCCCTTACCCCGAATCTGGGAAAATGAAGAGGCAGGAATCTCGGGATTAGAGCTCAGGGAACCCTTAGAAGATGCTACTTCACAGTCTGTTTGAAGAGTGTTTCTGCCGGAGAGAATCCTGTTATCTAAGAGGGAGCTGTCTTGCCAGGCTGTACTCTGTCCAAGAAACTGCACACCACATTGGAATCCCACCTGTACAAATAATTAAAATTTCTCATTTCAAAAATTAGTGTTCTTTGTAGAAACTAAGGAGTGTATAGTTTTCTTAAGAAAAATAAGAAAATTTAAATTGCCTTGTGTACCACCACCCAGTGCTAACTTTTAACATTTTGGTATATACTATTCCAGATGAAGTATGTTTTCAAACAAAAATAGGATCATAACATACGTATTTTGTTACCTGCTATTTTATCTGATAATTGTTCCATATTTTACATATATATATAATATTATTTTTATTTTATGCATGAGAGTCTACATAATATATATGTAAATATCATATATATGTGTGTGTACAAATATATATGTGTGTGTGTGTGTATATATATATATATATATATATATATATAAAAATGATTTATTTAACCAAGCTCCTTTTGGGGATTTTTTGTTGTTGTTAAACATTTTTAAAATTCTGGGAACATCAGGATTTTATTTAAAAAGGAAATCAAAGAATGTACAGTTTATTAGAATTTTATTCAGACATGTGCTTTTTTTATGTCACAGAAAAATAGCCTTGGTCTACTGGATGTTATTACTAAACAAAGGGGAGAGAGGTCCATTTTTAGAGTTACACATAGGAACATACAGTGGTTCTTTGTTACTCAGTGATAATTATTTCATCTGTGTTGTTCACAGAAAGTTACCATTGATGTGAACTCTATTGTTTCTAAGGAAGATTTCTTCCTTATCAGAAATAAGAAGTATAAATAAATTAAAAAGTATAAATATCAGAAATAAGTTAAAAAGTATGAATAACAATAATAGTTAACATTTTTTGAATGTTCCTTGTAATGTAAATATTTTATGTGCATTAACTCAATTCTCAAAACAGTTCTGTGAGATACAGGTTCAATTATTTTTCCTGTTTTATAGATAAATAAATTGAAGTACAGAGGTTAGTAGATTACCCAAATAAGTGATCCATTTAGATTATGAAAACCTACTCAGTGTCAATGTCGCTAGTAAGCACAGACATGCAGATTGTATAGTGCTGGTGGGAAAGTGCCTTTCTGTAGGGCCATAGATTCTCTTCTAGAAATTTATCCTAAGAAAATAATGGGCAAGGTTACAATGATATAACCACATTCATGAAAAAATATTGGGAACAGTTGTCCACAAAATTGCGTCTTATACTAGGGACTTGGTTAAATACAGTGTATTTATACTGTTGAAAACTGCTCAGCTATTGAAAGTGATGGTTTGGGCATATGTTTCCAGAAATAATTGTTGAGGAAAAGTAAATAGGGGTAAAGATGTAGTGTGGAACGTGATGATCCAACATCTATGCACACTCAGCGCCTCCTTGTAGGTATTCGGCTCCCTGCCAGGAACCAGCATACTCTGCCTCCTCTGTTCTTTTGCAGTGCCAGAGAAACTAGTCATCTTTTGACTCAGAGGATGCATCTCCAGAGAACCTCTGAAGTTTCTGTTGAGGAACCCTCTAGGGTTTTCTGAAAATAAGCATCATAAGAAATGCTTGGTTTAGGAGAGAGAGAAGGAATGACGAATATCTTTTGTTACAGATCTTCTGTTAACTTCATTTAACAAATGCAGAATCAGAATTTTACAACTGGGAAGTTCAGCCACATCAGAGCTAGGAATTTTTCTTTTCCCTGTCTTCTGTAAGCCTGCCTGAGTACCTTCCTTTCTTCCCTTGAGACTTGCTCTACTCTTTACCTCTTTAATGTCACGTCCTACCAGAATTTACCTATCCAGTGTTTCATTTTGCCTTAAGTCCCCTTGGATACAGATGTTTCATTGAACAATGACTCGGTGTGTTACCCTTCTTAGGTAATTTAACTTGAAGGACTGCCTTTTTCATTAACCACCCCCCCAACCTCTCCCCTTTATGGCAGCTCACCCTGAATTCTTCTCCAAGACAGAGAATTTAAAGGCTGTCTTGATACCCAAAACTTTGTTTCTTGTGTTACAGAAAGAACCTAGTGTGGTGTGCTTTGTACATTTTGAAAAATATCTGCAAATATTTTGAGAACTGAATTTTGGGAATGGCTACCCTCTGGCTGAACCCTGCTTACAAAATCCATAAATACAGTGTTTCAGTTCTTCACAGCAGGACAGGTGCAAGTATGGGCCAGTGAGCTTGCAGCCAGAGACCATTTCTGCAAACATCCTGCCAGGAGAAGAGTAGAGAAAAACAAAGGGGAAAAAAAAAAGTTTTAGTTGGCTTTCTTGTTGAGGGCATCCATCAAGAATCATGGTGCTGTCAACTTGCTTTTATATATATTTTTACTTAAAGAGTAGGTTTTAGAGTCCCCATTGGAAAAACCCTTTGTGTTACGTTTTATTAGGTTGGGTTAGGCATGGAGATGGGATTTGAGGTCTGGAGCCAAACCCACATCATGAGGCAGCAATAGAGTCTT
This sequence comes from Vulpes lagopus, assembly GCF_018345385.1. Taxonomy (NCBI): domain Eukaryota; kingdom Metazoa; phylum Chordata; class Mammalia; order Carnivora; family Canidae; genus Vulpes; species Vulpes lagopus. The sequence goes on from NC_054828.1 coordinate 39,420,594, forward strand.
GCCTAAGAGCACAGACTCCTGCTTCCAGTGGGGCTTCCTGCAGTGATGGAAGTGTTCTTCATTTGTGCTGTTCAGTATGGTAGCATGAGCCACATGTGGCTTCTTCGTGCATATGGCCACTACACTGAGGAGCTGAATTTTAAATTGGACAGCATAGGATAGTAGACACAGAATCTGGGTCACTTGGGTTCACATCCCAACTCCGCTAATGTTACCTCTTTGACCTTTGATCTGTGCTACAATTTTCTCATCTGTAAAATACAAAAAATATAATAGTCCCTTCCCTTGTAAAGGTTGTTTGAGGATTAAATGAGTTAACGTTTGTAAAGGGCTTAGGCCTGGCACACAGAGCTATGTAAGCATTAAATAATGCAAATGTACATACCTCCATAAAGTTAAAAATCAAATCCGATCCGTACTGTATTTTCTTTTTTTTTTTTTTTTTAAAGATTTTAGTTATTTATCTGAGAGAGAGAAGCAGACTCCCCGCTGAGCAGGGAACCCAATGTGGGGCTCAATCCCAGGACCCCAGGATCACGACCTAAGCCAAAGGCAGACAGACACTCAACCGACAGAGCCACCGAGGTGCCCCCATGTTGTATTTTGTTTCAAGAAGCATCAACAGTGTAATTTTCTTAAAATCCTTTAAATACAGTGGAGATCAGAAAAAGTCATTTATTCTCTAATTACTTATCGAGTACTTACTTTGGGCCGAATACTATGCCAGGTGCTGGAGATAAACACCGGATGGCAGGGGGACGAAAGAGACCTGTTCTTACCCCTCACCCTAATAAAATACTTAGTAGTCTTGCAGAATTTTGTCATCTAATGGATATGGAACATTAGATTAGGATGGGACTTCAGAAGTAGGGTAAATGTTCAGATGTAGACTTGGAAACCTGGAGCTACTGTGCGAGCTCCCGGCCGGCTGGTTGTGCTCTCAGCTTTCCTCTTCTTTCTGCTAACTCATGCTTCTCATTGCACCTGTGGGGCCAGGTGTGCCCCGAGGAGCTCATGGCCTGCTTCACAAGCCTGGCTGTAAAGTTACCCTGTGTTCTCTGCTGTGAAGGGTTGATCTTTCAATTCTCAGATGATGATCGTTCTCCTGTTTGGGATCCTGTTTATAAAATAGTGGCAATCTGATTTAGTAGTTTTTATGTTGACTTTAATTTTCACTCCTTAACCAAAAAAAAGTTGGAAAACCATGTTGCTCCCTTCATTTTTTGTTTGTTTGTTTAACTTTCCAGGTTCATGAGTTGGAAAAGTCTCTGCTGGACCCTGTCACTGCATTTGGTTTGTGTAAACCTTTTTTTAATTTTTTTTTCAAATAATGTCCCAACATTTATGAAGTACTAAAAATGAGAGGCCTTGAACCATAATTGACTTGACACGAAGTGGACAAAATGAAGGAAGGTTGACTGGTGGTTTGCTTGTTGATTGGCTTTCAGCACTTGCTAAAAAAGTGGAGAGAGGAGAAGAGAATCCACCAGTTTGCTTTACATATGAAAAGTATTAAAATGTCACCCACTGACATAAGAAAAATTGTTTAAAGTTAAGTCTCTAAATGATGTCCTAAAAACACAACATTTGTAATTATCTAATTAAACTAATAAAGGCTACAGGTAATAGAAGTAATATGGGACGCATTTTCTGGCAGATAAACCTTGAGGAACGCTCACATCTGCACATGATTACGAAGCCCTGTTGCTCCTTCACCTTCCCCCTTCCTTAGCCCACATTTCTCACTACGAACTAATAGTACATAACAATAAAATCCTGGATGGCAGCCAACACTGAGTTTTGGCTAACTTTTAGAGTGTTTGTGAAAGTTGAAAAAGCAATGCAGCTGTTACACTGGGTACTTTCCAATGGAGGATATGTTTTCCAGATGAAAACGCAAATAGTAATTGAAATGTAATCAGTATTTTTGGCATCTTGGTATTATAATTCTTTTCACTTTTTGTTATGTTAATTGTTCATTTCTTAAGATTTGTTTTGTACTTTACTGTGGTCCATAATAGGCTAAAAATGAGGGAATGAACGAATGTTTTATTTAGGCAGTTGGTCGTTCTTTGTTTTCAAAGAAAACAATGACAAGTAGTCTCATTTGTTAGCCGAAGCCTTCAATAACCACAACGTGTTCGTTTTAAGATATTTTATTGTGAGGTTCATGTTTCAGGCCACAAGAGGGAAGAAAATCTAAATCCCAAATACAGTATCTAAATTTTAGAGTGGACTAGAAACTTCTAGGACATTCAGGTTAGGCTGCAACATCCGTGTTCCTCAGGTGTTCTTGGGGCCAGGCTGGCTGGAGATGCCCCTTCCTCTGACACACTTGCCTCACACAGTGATGAGCTCACTTTTTTTTGCCCCATCCACACCCTAGCAGGGGAGGAATGCAGATGGCAGATGATTTCACTGGTATTTGGGGCTTAGGAAGGCTTTTGTATCTTTTAAGCTACGAGGGCCTCTAGTTGATCAGTAAATCTCAGCCCTTAGGTTTAAAGGGCTCCATGCCCACCCAACACCTGAGCCTAATTAAGTCACAGAATCATCACGAGGAATTGTGATGTGCGGCTTGGGCTGGGAACCACTGTTCCAGTCCAGACCTCTTTACAGATGGGGAAACCGAGGCCCTGAGCCTCAAGGTGACGTGTCCCAAGGCCCCTTCTGGGACCGGCCCGAACATAGGATACCTGGTTTCTGGGAAGGGTGTCAGAGTCTCTGATTCCAGATCTCTGGTGAGCTCCTCAGCCTCCTGGCCCCGTGGAGAGCCCAGCCAGGCGACAACAGTCAACAGAGAGTCGGACCCCAGTGAGGATGAAGCATTGATCACCCCATCCAAGGAGAAACTGCCCTCCGTTTTCCCACTGGAGCTCCCACATTCCTCAGTGAGAGGCATGATAAACGTCCTCAGGTTCTGCTCTATTTTGTTCCCCCCAGAAACAAAGAGGTTTGTAATTAGCTAAAATGAGACAGCAGCTTCCAGACCACTTGCTGTTTATCACAGAAGAGTCTTCGGAATAGCCAGTCACTTTTGCATATGTTAGAAACCTCTTTCTCCCCTTTTAGGGAATAATACATATTATTTCGGCAGTGTTGGGCATAACTGACGATTTCCAATGCAGCCTGTGTCCATTAAGGATAGTTTAAAGCAGTTAAGTGCTAACTAGGCTGGACAGCAAGGTGCAGGTCCATGGTATCAAAAAGAGGGATTGCACCCCATGGACTCTGAAGTGGCCTGCTCCAGCCCTGGTTGTGTTGGGGTCCTTGTGTGAAATACCCTCGTGGCTTGCCTGCTTCTGCCGGCCGCTTGGGTCAGTGCTGCAGCTGCACAGGGACTGTGGTAACCTGGTGGGGCAGCCTGCCCGGGAGGGGCTGGCCTTGTGGGACAAGAGGAAACAGGGAGCGACTTCTGTGCATAGAGACTTTTTGGAGAAAAATCTGATCACATTTTTGCTAAGTTTTTACAGCTCGCTGAGAATTTGTGCCGTGGGTGATCATTTAGCATATTTTGGGACGTTCGATAGAAAAACACATTTAAAAGCAAGACTGGATTAAAGGGCTTTGGTTCATTCCCAGACCTGCCGTTGATCCTTGTAATATGACAGCATCCTTTTCCACATGTAAAATTTGGAGAAATAAAGACAATAAAAATATTTTTTTCTTTTAAAGGATATCAGAATTCATTCATCTCTTATCTAAAAGACACTGGCCTCTGATATGGGGACCACCCCCCATCCCCATCTCCACTCCTCACCATGAGAGACAGTAGCTATGATGTTCGGGAAGCTGGTGGTTTTCTGCTTTGTGGCCCCGAAGGCCTCACCTCTGCTATCATCTGGAAGCTGATGGTGAAGGTTTGTTATTCTTGTCAGGAGCCGGTTCCAGAGACCTAAGGAATGTAGCTGGTAATGGGCAGCTGGCATCAATTTAGTGCTGTGGGATGGTCAGGCTGACAGAGTGGTCTGGCTGGACCTGCCCACCCCTCCTGCGTGAGTAGTTGGTTTACATCAGAGGAGGCTGCTCCTGACATTGCTGTCTGTTTCTGGCAACGGAGGCATGGCAAGAGATGCAGGATACCTCCTGCTATTTAGAGGAAATGAAATAAATACTCACTTCAGAGAATACCTTTTGGGGCTGGGATGTGTATACATGGGTGACAGCTCCCAGCCTGCTTTTCCTGCAAGGTTCTGTGCATAGAGAAAGATTAATGGACTTAGCCTGAAGTCAGACAGAGGTGTGTTAATGAAAAATCTACCTCAGTGTAAAACCAAGGGCATACTCTGGCTTTGTTCTGTGTGTGTGTGCGTGTGTGTGTGTGTGCGCGCGTGCGCGCGCTTTTTGGAATGAAAGCAGGGGGGAGTGTCTCCTCCATTTGTAAAGCCTGCTGAGCTGGTTAGCAAGAACTTTCTGGAACTTCTTGAGGGAAGTTCCTAGAGAGTGGGTGAGTGGTAAGCAGTTGCGTTGAAGAGGACCAACACTTGTTGGCTTTGTCTCCATTAGGAGCCAAGTGGGGAGCTCTGCACAGACTCCTGAGCTAGTACATCACCCAGCTCACCTTGAGGAGAATGCACTTGTTGTCACTGCCATGTTCCCTCCGTGGCCGTGAGGCAGGAGAAGCACTGATATTCCCTGCCTGTGTAGCTGACCTCTTTCCTGGCACAGCAGTCACTCTGGATTTGACACAAAGAAGGATTTTAACAACTGGGTACATTTTAGTCTTCTGGTCAGTGATTGCGAAGTTAAAAAAAAATCTTGCCCTGTGGAGCTTATTCTATTGGGCTGATTAATTAATTTTTTAAAGGGCTGATTAATTTAAAAAATGTTTTTATGGAGCCTGGTCAACTAGTCTCACCTGCCCCAGGACTGGAGTCTCCATTCTGATGTATATTATACTCCATTTCTTCGCAGGCTCCATTTGAAGGTAGAAGGATCTCATGGGAACTTGGCCAGTCTTTACTCCACTGTGTAAGCCACTGGCTGCCTTCCATAGTGTGAGGGGTCTCTGCCCCCTGGGTTGGTGCCTTTGCAGTCAGAGCAAACTAAGCAGACCAGAAGTTTCCCTGTTGGTCCTCCTCTAGGCACAGTGGGGCAAGTCGTGTTTTAGAAAAATCTCTGACACTGGCTGCCTACTCCTTCCCCTGGAGGATCCGGGGATTTAGCAGAATTTGAAAGTATCCAAGGCTTAGAGGCAAGAAATCTCCATAAGCATGAAAATGACCATCCTTGTAGGTTACTATTTTGATCCTTGCTCTCCTCACTGGTCTCACAAATAGGTCTTTCATTCCTGGTCTTTGAACATACCAGCCCTTTTTGAGAAAACAGCAGTATCAAAAACATACATCACCAGAAAGCAAAACCAGACAACTTCTGGCAGAGAAACTACTAAATGCCTAATTTTTCATTATCCCATAGCTGAGTATGGTTAAAGAGAATGGCTTTCCCACACTTTCTTGATGCTTCCAAATGTATTCATTTACTTTTTTCAGAAATGTTTTGGTGCAGTCATGATCTGCCTTTAGAAAGCCGGTAAGATAAGAACACTTCCAGGAACTGTATTTAAAACAACCATAGCAAAACAAATTCCATAGCCGATGTGGTACCTTGGATATTATTTTTTTAAAGATTTATTTATTTGAGAGAGTGTGAGTGGAGGGAGGGGCAGAAGGAGAGGGAGAGAATCTCAAGCAGACTCCCCACCAATCATGGAGCCCTTGCTACTTGGGGCTGGATCCTGGTACTCTGAGATCATGACTTGAGCCAAAATCAAGAGTCAGACGCTCAACCGACTGAATCACCCAGGTGCCCTTGATGCCTTGGTTATTTGATTTGGTTTGTCACCAACTCATTTTTTGAGGATGTAGCCACAAAATGACCAGTGCTAGATGTGTGTGTATTGACTTTACACTAGGTGGGACCGATGAGTTTACATCCCCTCCACTAGAGCAGAAACTGGATCAGAGAATCACCAAATAATCTCTTAAGGAAACTACTCGAAATGTAATGCCTTTCTCCCTAAACTGAAGAAGCAAAGAGCAGTTTCATTTAAACAGTATAAACAAAGGATTTATGAAGCACATTTTATTCTGACATTCCAACTTTCTTAAATAAAAACTTTTGCTTTTTCACATCTATATAGATGTCAAGAATGCCTCTGCCTTTTGCTTAGGACAACACCATACTCAATAATATGTTCTGAGTGACAGCATCGACAGTAGTTTCTAATTGAAAGTTTTCTTAGAGGACACCTGGGTGGCTCAGTCGTTTGAGTGTCTACCTTCAGCTCAGGTCATGATCCCAGGGTCCTGGGATTGAGCCCCATGTTGGGCTCCCTGTTCAGTGGGGAGTCTGCTTCTACCTCTCCCTCCGCCTCTCTCTCTACTTATGCTCTCTCTGCTTTGTCTCTCAAATAAATATTTTTAAAATAGTTTTATAAAGAACATATGTTTTACTTGGTACTTTATGATATTAATAAAAGTATAAGGTTGTCTAGTAAAATAATTATTTTGATAAACATTTTCAATGGTGCACTTGAGATTAATGTTTATATCAAAATTCAAAAGCCAATTTCGAAATTTTTTGCCCATTTTTTTTTTCCAGCGGGGTTGTGCAATCCAATGAAAATATTTGAAAATGTTTGCAGAAGAGTACTTTTGTTTTAAAGAGAATCAAAATACTTTATGTGGAAACACAAAGACTGACTATAATTAAGGTAATAGAGATTCAGTTAAAAATAGGAATGGAAAAGTCATTCTTTTGAAATATGTCTTGAGCCCCATTGAAGAGAGTATCATGCATACCTTGGGAACCAAGTTTCAAGTACTGTAGTACTACTACAGGGTGCTGATCACAAGAATGGTTAGTTAATACTTTGTGGTTAACCAAATCATAGTGGCCTCCTGGTTGGAAGCATTCGTGTATAGCCCGGCTTCCCACACGGTACTTGGTTTCCTCTCCAGCTTCCCTGTCAAATGCTACTTCACCACCCTGTGTGAACTGCTGGTGATAGGGGAACCAGCTCTCCAGGCAACCCTCTGCATTTTTGGAGAGCTCAAGTTGTTAGAAAGCGCTTTCTAACCCTGAGTCACTATGAATTTGTTGCTTCCTGTCTGCCAAGGAATTTGTGGCAGCCAGTGCCCACATGAGGCCTCTTGAAGCTCCTTATAGATACATGCCCGATGTCCCCTTAAGACATTTCCCCTTGTGAGGTGCTAGCTCCAGGGCCTGGACTCCCAGGTGTCTTTTTTTTTTTTTTCTTCCCAGGTGTCTTAAGAGCCTGGCTACCCCCTTCTCAATACTCAATACAGGGTTGGTCAGTGCCCTGGGGTGTAACTTCATTTCTAACAACCAAACTGTGTTTGCACTACCTGCTGCTGGTACTTTCGATTGAGCTTACCATATTTTCTTTGGACTGCTGTCAATTTTCACCTCTTCCAACTGTGGGTACTTTAAATGTCTAAATGGACTACTGTATGTGTTTTTGAACAGTTTTGAGTCTCCTCTAGGTCCAAGGTCCTTCACTGTACTAACTATACTTTCTGAGGTAGTGAGGAAAGTCTTGTTGGTGCCTGGGCCCTCGGTTATGACTCTGCCCATAACTTTTACCTTTGAGCCCACACCCCTTGAGTATGGCTGTTAAGGCAGCGATGTGATTTTTATTTGGGGAATTCATCTCTGTAATTTAAATAGACATTTGAAGTTGTCATTTGAAGTTTTTCTTTTGGTCAGTGAGGGAAGGTTAAAAGTGGTATAATGTGGTAAATATAGTAAGAAAAAGAAATGCAGATAATTCTTGACCATTGAGGGGTTTATTTTAGATTTTGGTTTTTTTAGTATTTACAGCTTTCATTTGAACAAATTTACCATTGGACACATTAGAATTTTTTTTTTCTTTTTACAGCAAGAAAGTAAGGAAAGTGGTAGGGAAAGTGCTTGTAATACTCTTGGAAGATGAGAAGATTTTAAAGCTTATTCATTAAATTTTTTTGAAGGATCAAATATTCAGGGAACTTTTATTTTTAAAGGATAAATCAAATAAGACATTGCTTTCATTGACCCAAACATGCATACATAATCCATCCTTAATATAAAATGTACTCAGTTAGAAAATTACATGTGAAATACAAAGGGAATTCAATTTTACATATGTAAAATGATTGCTAGCTATAGCAATTTAACAGTCAAATTAATGAAGACATTGTACAATTAAAAAAAAAAAAACCCAAACCCTAACATCTTAAAGTCAATTGTCTATACTAAACCAGGGGAAATTCTAATATGGAATAGTTTGACTCAAAGCAAAAATAAGGTACCTGCTATAAATTTAGAACAATAACTTTCATTTTTAAAGTTACAAGAAAATAGTATTAGCCAATCAAGACACTTGCTTCAAAGAGGGAAACAAGTTCAGGGTTATTGTCTGTTATGTGCTGGGTATTGTATGTAGGGATACATTGATAAAAAAGAGAGAGGGGGACACCTGGGTGGCTCAGTGGTTGAGCATCTGCCTTCGGCCCAGGGTGTGATCCCACAGTCCCGGGATCGAGTCCCACATCGGGCTCTCTGCATGAAGCCTGCTTCTCCCTCTGCCGTGTCTCTGCCTCTCTCTCTGTGTGTGTCTCATGAATAAATAAGATCTTTAAAAAAAAACGAGAGAGAGAGGGAAATGCCTAATAGTTCATGGAGAGTACAGTGTATAAGGCGAGGTAGTCATTTAACAAATAATCACACATGTAATTATTTACTGTATATGCCATGAGGAAAAGACACTAGCAAGAGCATGTAACAGGAGGCCTTGATTTGGGACTGGGAACTTCAAAAAAGCCTTCCTAGAGAAGGTGATGTTTAGGCTGACCTGGTTCTGTTAACCTAATCTTTAAAATCATAAGTTATTAAAAGATAATAGTTCTGTTGCTAATGAGATCAGAAAGCCTTCCTTAATTACAGGATCCTTTTTGGATTGGCCTTAGCCTTTGAGGGCATGAAAGACAGCATCAGAGTTCATTCAGACATCCCTAAATGTCTGGCCACCACTGGGGTACCCACCCACCCCTGATTTTTTTTTTTCTACACAGTATCCGAATGCTAACAGAATTTATTGCCTCCAGCTCTCAACTTTGCTCTGTCATCCTGTTCGTTCTTTACTCTGTTGTTGAGTTTGGCAAATGAAGTAACTAACTTCTTTGAAAGCATTTGGGAATGGGATAAACAAAATGCATGTTATGTTATAGATATTTTGGGGAGTATAAAACTGGTTTATTAATAACCCTTCAAGGAGATGAAAGTCTAGGTTTGAATTTGTTCAGGCGAGGAGTTCAAAAACGCAGTTTCCAAAATCATATCACTAGGGAGCTTTTAAAGACAATACTCTGAATGCTCTAGTTCTTGTTCTTTTAAGCCTATTTTCTGCTGTTGGGGGAACAAGGAAAGTTGCTGGTTTCCTTTGCTCTGGAACCTGATTACAGACTTGACCAGATGAAACCTTGTTTTCATTTTGAAGTGATTTGAGCAATAGCAAATTAGAATTGCAGGCCCATGCCTCTGTAGCTTTGGATAGGCCATGCTTTATTCTGTGCCTTTGTGAGAAGTTTGGTGGGGTGCTGGGTTGGTGGTTCAGTTGGTCAGATTATGGTCTGGCCCTTGTGGTAGATGTGTTTGGTCACCTATGATGAATGCACGCTCTTAGTTATGTATCAGAGAGCTCCTCCATGATGCTAAACTTAGCATTTGAACACTGTGGCTCCTTTTTCTCACCTATTAGTGTTTAAATATTTTAGAAAGCCAAATGGATCTCCACATTTACTTTAACTGACCTCTGTTACCAAACTTCACATTGAGCCCCTTTGGAATCAAGCTTTTGAAAGTAATGTGCAGAATTCTAATGGATTTCAGCCTATGTAAATTGTTAAAAGTTGTTTTTTCTTAAAAGTTTTTTTCAAATTGATCAGACTTAAATTTTAGTAATAGAGGCTTGATCATGTTAAAATGATAATTATTGGAATGTTTTTTTTTTTCTGGAATCAATGTTACTTCTCTTTTCCAAGTATCATAGCCCAACCTTTAGTCATTTTGTTCATTTGAAAGGTTACAGAGTTCTAAGTGAGTTTGGGAAACATTTACCAGGCATATACCTGGAAAAGGCTTGCTACTGAAGCATTAACCCAAGCGGTGAGAATTATTTGAACTGATCTCTGAGAAAATTTAACCAGTAATATTTAAACCTTGGGATATTTGGATATTAGATATGCCTAGAATTTAGGTCACTTTGCAAAGGGGGATGATTCTTAAAACATTATGTATTAAGATTTATTTATTTATTTATTCATTCATTCATTCATTCCAGATGAGATTGTGAAATTAGTGGTTACTCCATTCCTATCCAAATATGACCTATCTTATTTTGCAACATTTGAAAACAAACTTCTTGCAAAAATGCCTCCTTTCCTAAATGAAATTGAGTGAAGAGAAGGTAGCCCCTATGTAACACTGAGAATTTTACTGGGTCCAGGATATATATTATTTAGGCAGAAAGAAGCATTGTGTTTCAGAGTTGTTTCATAATTGTTTTTGAGCACCTGCTGTAGTTTAAGCAAGATATGTTGGTGCTGGTGTATAGCAATGAACGGAACAGAGAGGATCTTAGGGTATGTGTGTGTGTGCTACATTCTTCATTTCCTATAGTGTTACTTTTCATTGCCATTTTACATATTTCCTTCATTTGGTCACTATTCCAGGTAGTGGAGATTGGCATTTTCACTTGATAGATTTGCAGAGAATTTTGGCCCATGGCTACTTTAGAAGGAAAAGTCAGCTTCCCAAATAGAAAACACATTATTGCTCCTCTATTGTCTGGGCACACGTGATACTGACTTATGAAATTTCACAAACAATAACACAGTGAAATGCCAGACTCACTGAAATTCAGGATCAGCAGTTTGGCAGCAGTACCATTAGGCCTATATTTTAATGTAATTTAAAACTATCTGGGAATAAGAATAAGACCCAAATATTTATAGTTGACTCAGAAACCCCCACATTGGCCATCAGATCTTGGTGTTAGGTCTGTATTGAGGTAATGATTTCAATTTTTAATTGCTTCTCTCTATAAGGAGAACAAAAACAGGTTTGGCCTTTAATTGCCAGTGAGAAATATTCATATATTTAGTAGAAATTATGATTTTTTAAAATATTTTTTTATTATTATTTATTTATGATAGTCACAGAGAGAGAGGGAGAGAGAGGCAGAGACACAGGCAGAGGGAGAAGCAGGCTCCATGCACCGGGAGCCCGATGTGGAATTCGATCCCAGGTCTCCAGGATCGCGCCCTGGGCCAAAGGCAGGCGCTAAACCGCTGCGCCACCCAGGGATCCCTTTAGTAGAAATTATTGAATATTTTTGTTTGATTCAATTTAGGTGATTTTGAGACTTACAGATAGACATTGGAAAAGCTCTAATCTTTCTGTTTTCAAAATAAAGCTAAAAAAATTTTTAGGGCTTGCAGATTTATATTTAGAATCTAAATGGTATCACAGGCAAGAAAAGCAAGGTATTTTCTTTAAAAATTTAATGTACAGGGGCACCTGGGTGGCTCAGTGGTTGAGTGTCTGCTTTTGGCTTAGGTTGTGATCCTGGGGTCCTGGGATTGAGTCTCATATCGGGCTCCCTGCAGAGAGCCTGCATCTCCCTCTGCTTATGTCTCTGCCTCTTTCTCTCTGTCTCTCATGAATAAATAAATTTTTAAAATCCTTAAAAAAAGAATAAAATTTTAATATACAAGTAGTAAAAGAATAAATTTCTACTCAGTATATTAAGAATTTTCATTTAAGGTACTCAAATAATAATTCTTTTATAATTCCACTGTTTTTTCATGCAGTTTACCTTATAAAATGGAAGAAGGTCTGAGAGAGGCCTTGTTTTCCCCCCTTACATTTTAATCCTCCTTGTAGAAATCTGCTTTTGGTCATTGTGTAATACAAATTATTAAGCTATAGTGATAAATTCTTTTTAATAGAGTGCTTTAAAATAAAATAAATTGGGATCCCTGGGTGGCGCAGAGGTTCAGCGCCTGCCTTTGGCCCAGGGCACGATCCTGGAGACCCGGGATCGAATCCCACGTCAGGCTCCCGGTGCATGGAGCCTGCTTCTCCCTCTGCCTGTGTCTCTGCCTCTCTCCCTCTCTCTCTGTGTGTGACTATCATAAATAAATAAAAATTAAAATAAAATAAAATAAATTATGGCCAGTATATTGTTTGCTGGTGAAATCTTTTAAAATAATAAATTTCCTTTATAATAAGGGTTAATTTTGCTCCTCGAATCTGGGTCTGTTTTATAAGGACACTAATAATCACCTCCCCCAAACCCCACATCCAAATGCCATCACATTGGGCATTAGGATTTAAAATAAATTATGGGAATCCCTGGGTGGCGCAGCGGTTTGGCTCCTGCCTTTGGCCCAGGGTGTGATCCTGGAGACCCGGGATCGAATCCCACATCGGGCTCCCGGTGCATGGAGCCTGCTTCTCCCTCTGCCTATGTTTCTGCTTCTCTCTCTCTCTCTCTGTGTGACTATCATAAATAAATAAAAAATTAAAAAATAAAATATAATATGGAGGGACATAAACATTCGGTCTGCAGCAGGTGGTTTGTAATAGGTGCTTTAATTTGTGAATATTGTAGACAGAAGATGGCTAAATCATCATCATTTTGCTTAATAACATACATTAGTGTTTGGGGAGAGTAACCTACTATGAATTTTTACATCAGAGACATGATATGTAGGACCTGTAGGATAGGAAAGTTCTTTCTACAAAGAAATGTGTTCTTCATCTTCCTATCTTCTAAGGCTACTTTTAAGTCTTTGTTTACTTAAAGGTGATATGTGTTTTTTCTCAGCTTGGCGGTGCTTTTCAACCTTTTTTTCGTTAATCCTTTTCTCCACAAAGGAGTCTTTTAGATACTTTTTTTAAAGATACTTTTCCCCCTAATCTCCCATCCATGAAATTTTAATCCTACTCTGTAGATACTCTGTATCTTACCTCAAAAAGAGCACATTTTTTTTGCCCCCCTCTCCAAAATAGGGCTAATAAGGCCTTTGGCTGGCTCAGTCAATAGAGCATGTGATGTGATCTTGGGGTTGTGGGTTCAAGCCCCACATTGACTGTAGAGATTACTTTAAGAAAATAAAAAAATAAAATAAATAACAAAATAAAATAGAGGGCATCTGGATGGCTTAGTCGGCGAAGTGTCTGCTCAGGTCTTGATTGAGTCCATGTCTGGCTCTCTGCTCATTGGGGAGCCTGCTTCTTCTCTCCTGCTCCCCCTGTTTATGCTGTCTCAATCTCTCTCTCTGTCAAATAAATCATAAAAAAAAAAAAAAAACAAAAAACCAACAAATAAATGAAGTAGGGCTAATAATATTGTCGACCTCAAAGGGCTGCTGGGAAGGACTGAATGAAAAAGAAAGTAAAAGTATTATGCCCACAAAAAGTAAGCCAGTATGAAAATTAAACTATTTTAGGGATCCCTGGGTGGCGCAGCGGTTTGGCGCCTGCCTTTGGCCCAGGGCCCGATCCTGGAGACCCGGGATCGAATCCCACATCGGGCTCTCGGTGCATGGAGCCTGCTTCTCCCTCTGCCTGTGTCTCTGCCTCTCTCTCTCTCTCTGTGACTATCATAAATAAATAAAAATTAAAAAAAAAAAAGAAAATTAAACTATTTTAAATACTATTAGCATTTTCTGATGATTTGTTAGACTCATCTGCTTTCCGTATTTTAAAGATTAGATTGAATTCTTGTGGCTCAAGTTTCAGAGGTAACAAAGATATTATAGATTTTGAGCTCATAGCTGTATGATATGATCTAGTTGTTTAATTGGGCCCCGGTTTCCCCATTTCATTAATTAAGAGAGAAAACAAGTTGGTTGAAACGTTGAATATGCCTATGATCCTAATAAATGTAAATGGATTGTATTTGCCCACAAAAATGACAGAAACACTTGGATTAGATTTAAAAAATAAGAGACATAAGGAAAACCTAAAACAAAATAGAAGGTGAAATATTAGAATGGAAAAGATATACCAGGCATATATTACTATCAGTAAACATAGATTTATTAACATGTGAATAGGGAGAAAATAGGCTATTTCAGGGTTAACAACCCACCAAGAAGATAAAATAGTTATGATTTGTATGTATCCAGGGAATTATAAGGAAAATTTGATAACTCCACACTCACAGTGGGAGATTTTAACCTATTCTGTCATTGATAAAGAAAACAAATGAAAGTTAGTGTACAGTATTGGAGACCACCTTTGTTAACAGTGGTTAATTATTAAATAGGTCTCTGAGCATACTTCCCTCTCAGAGTGTTCTTGTCCTATGAATATTTGGCTAGTTTATACAACTGTATCATACTTTTTGTATAGTTGATGTGTTTCTGTAAAGCTTCAAGTAAACTGGTAATTTTAAAAGTGAATGATACTGGGGTGCCTGGCTGGCTCAGTCAGTAGAGCCTGTGACTCTTGATCTCATGAGTTTAAGCCCTATTTTGGGCATAGAGCTTACTTTAAAAAAAAGTGAAAAAATTCACTTTTATAAAAGACTAGGTACCTGACTTTGTCGTCACTCTAGAACTCACCATTTATGTATCGGTTTTGTGAGCAGACAACTCTGCTTTATATTTAAGATGGAGTCTTGGACTTTATTGTGAAGCCAGCTTCATGAACCTGAATAACAGTAGGTTTGCTGGGTTTATCCATCCCTGTGATTTCTTGCAGCTATTCCTCTTTGTTGGCCATTTTGTGCGTGCTGCAGAATGCCTCAGTGGGCACATTGAAAACAGGGTGTGACTCAAGTCTTACTTTCTGGAGGCAGAGCAGTTGAGAGGGTTGGGGCAGATCTCTCCTGGGTCTCTTCCTGGAAATTGTCAGACGCACAGCTTGATCTCTTCAAAGTCCCTGAGCAGAATTTTTTTTAAAGATAGCACACCAGCATTCCGTCGTATGCTTTTTCAAGTCTTTTATGAGTAAAGTGGGAGGGTTTTAAGTGTTTGCAGAACATTTGGGTCTGTGGCTTCTGCCAAAATAATTGTTAGCATATGGTTTTCTTCCTCAAAAAGGATTGGCAAATGTTAGTTACCTTTTTCATTTTCATTTAATTTATTAGAGCCTTTAATTAAAATTGGATATTAAGGAGGTGTGTGTGTCTGTGTGCATGATGTGTATGTGAATAGCGCCAGTGAAAATCCCATTTATTCTCTACTTGTTGCTTTACTTCTGAAATCTGAGTAGTTCAGACAATTCTTTTGTTGGGTTAAAACTAAATTAAAAAGGGAAACATAAATTTTAATATGTACAAGGAGAAGCACCTTATTAAATCTCTTCACATTTATCAGCAGCCTAGTCTAAAACTGTGACTTCCTTGAAAGCAGAGTGCCCAGGAGATCTATGTAGCTCAAATGAATATGTGTTTTGGCCTTTGTGCCTAATAGAGATAGTCCCAGAGTGGCAGCTTGAACTGACATTGCGCCTGTGCCCTCACCTTCCAGACCTCCACCTACCAGTTTCCTAGCCAGCCACAAATAAATAATTAGCAAGCATTTAATGCTTGCTTCTAAGCACCCCACTAGGAGTTGAGAAGATATAAGGACAATATGATGGGAACATGACCTCAAGAGCCTAGTGACAATAAGTAAATAGAAGTTTTGTACTCATGAGAAAGTCTGATAAGTGATAGGTCAGTGGTGTATAAGGTGTCTGCAAGGGAGGACATATGCAGTGTTATCCAAGGTTGTCTTCATTCAGACCAGGAGGTAGTGGTAACTGATATGGGGTAGCTTCCTGGATAAGGTGATACCTAAGCTAGGATTTGTGGGGAGAGGAAAAAGCTATTTCCAGGTCATTTGGAGGTAAGTCAAGAGCCTCACTTTTTTTGTTTTCTCAGGAGCTACCGGAGCTTAGGACAGGAATATTGAGACCAGGCTGGAGAAGCTGATCAGAGTACCCTCATGAAGCATCCCCTTTCTTCTTCAAAGGTTTCTGGGCATTATTCTGAAGGCGTATGCCTCAGTGGGTTTTAGTCACAGGATTGAAATGATTAGAGTTCATTTGAGAAAGGTCCCTCTGGTGGCAATGTTGGGGAAAGGATAGGGATTAAAATTTGAGGTGAGTTGCTGGAAAAAGAAAAAAAACTGTTGCTTGAGGTAACTCCTGAGGTATCAGGAAAACCAAGCAGCCTTGGGGGCTGAAGATGGGAGATGGGGGAGAGGTGAGGGAGCATTGCAAGGTGTCTAGCTGAGGTAGCTGGGAGAAAGAAGGGTGCCATTCATTGAGAGAGTGATGGAAAGGAAATGGGGTCTGGAGGGAGGAATTATGGGCTTAGTTTTAGATACAGACCAGGTGAACCTTGGACTTAGCGATCCAAGGAGCAACTGTGTCCAGAAAGGAGGAGCCCAAGATTAGGGGGTGGGTTACATCACCCAGGGAGATTTTGTGCAGAAACAGAAGCACAGGAAACAAGGCAGTGGAAAAGAATAAAACCCTGTGCATTTATCCAATATCTATATCACCTGGAAAACAAATTTAGCACCTTGGAAAAGAAACAGACATTTAAAAAAAAAAAACATATTTTCCCTCTGGGCTTTGCCAGGTATTGATTTATGGAATTGTAATCAATAAAGAGGCAAACTAATAGAATACTACTGAAACTTGGAATAGTAATGTTCTAGCTTTTTTTTTGATGGTTATGACCATATGCATGGAGCATATGCACAAGCTATAAGAACCTATTTGCCTTCTGGGTCTAAGGTAATCATTTCCTCATCTATATTTCTGTTTTGCTTTGCCAGTTTGAAGAAATAAAATTATTGTCTTCTTACTGAAGCAGGAAATGATGAACCTTTTGAATTTTTTGTATCTTTTAGAAAATTCCAGTTTATAGGATGTAGGGCTAGAGAAGAATAATTCAGTGACGGGGTTTTGGTTTGCATATTCCTTGTTTTTACACATGCATGTGCACGTGTGCGCGCACACACACACAGACTTAGGGCAGGGAAGGTAGGTATGCACTCTTAACCATCTTCTCAAAACCTAGCCCCTAGCCACAAAAACTTGGGTATTATTCATATTGCACCCAGGATATTACTGATTTTTATTTGGGGATTATTTAATGAGTTCCTGCTGTGGTGATCAAATCAGAATCTGGGCCCTCACTAAGCGCATTGGGGGCATTGAGAACTGTTCTCTGAGAGAGTCGATGGTCTTGCCAACCTTACACACTCCCACTCCTCTCTTGCTTTTCAAGTGGCAGACCCACCAGGCAGATGGCCAGCTTTCTGTTCTTCTGTCCTCCTAATCTTCCCACAGCCATTTCAGAAGTAGAGATTATTTCACTGGCTGTGGGGACAAATGGCTGATAGAACCTTGGGAAAATCTAGCCCTTTATAGATAACCTACTGGAGACACCTCTGTGTGTGATATAAACTGTCCTCTCAGCTGGCACTTGTTGAAGTGGGTTGGGGTTTAATGGTGTTTCCAGTGTGTTGGGCTTTTTGGAATCCCCGTGCTACGGGCACACTCCTCCATGTCTTTCCTTGACTCTGACTTTTCCTTTACCTTTAGTTAGGTCACACCCTTTGACTATGGCCCTGCTGGGGTTTGGGAAGTTTTGCTTTAACATTGCCCGGGGGAGGGTTGGGGAGGGGGGGGAGAAAAGCTTCCATTATAAAAAAAAAAAAATCAGCTGTTTGATAAGGATATTATCTTAGGACAGATGGAGCATACTGAAGAAAAAAATGACTCTGATATCCAAGTTCTTAGACACTCAAGTGAAATACTGGATAAAAGGAATAACTAACAGCATTGATATTTCTTTTGGACACAGACTTCTGCTTCCCACTTTCCTCTTTGAGGAAAAATGGTGTTGTTAAAGAACAAGCCATTAAGGAAGAATTTTTAGGACAAAATGTACTTATGTGGTTTGAACAACTTATTTAAAGCTTAGGGAAAGGATTAGCACTTGCTTGTTTAGAAATCTGTGGAAAGCAGTCACTGATCTGGGGATAAGTCAGTGGTAGGAAGAGGGACACATGGGGGAAATGGTTGTAGTTGGACTTAGGGAGTCAGGTGTGGGAGTCAGCATAGGTTGGTGGTGGCCCTGGAGGCCCTAGTGTGGCATGTTCTCATTGGTCAGCAGGTGGCACCAAATAGCCAGCACTAATCCCGAGAGGTATGTAGTGTTTAGATTTCACCTTGGGTTGGGTTAAATTGCACTTTCTCTACTTGCAGAAATTTGGAATTCATAGTGCCTTCACATTTTTTTCCTGTAGAGACAGCATCCTCCAACGCTGAATTTTATGAAAGCCTTTGGTATTGACATAGTTCTGAAAACTAATCACCTCCAAGGTCAAATGGTACATGACACTATCGACTTTCCTTTTTTTTTTGAAGGGCGTTATGACTCAGTGTTAAAAGCAACCAACAGTAAGATCAATAGAATATACGTATTGGCCTAGGTTTCCATAATTTTTTGTGCTTTTATGAAATTGGTAAATACATTACTAATGTACATGTTAAAATTAATCTACTGGTAAGTTTATACTGCTGGGATTGATTATATCTATGAGTATCCAGGATTTTACTCCCATCCAGAGCGACAGTGGGTAATTATATGGGTCATTGGCTTCTTCATTCCTCCAACAAGCTGTTCTGTTTCTCAACATAATGTCTTTCCTTTGCCTGGAATGCTATTTCTCTTGATCTGAGTGTGACCTGTTCTTTTTGACATTGAGATCTCAGTTTAAATACTAACTCAGGCTTTCCTTGACCACCAGATCTGAAACCACCAGATCTCTTTCTTAAACTGAGATGTAATTGACGTATAACATTATGTAAGTTTAAGGTGTACAGAATGTTGATTTATTTCTGTATTGCAATATGATCACTGTAGCATTAGCTAATGTGTCTATCATATCATGTAATTAATATTTTTTTCTTTTCTTTTTGGTGGTAGTGGTGTGAACAATAAGATCTATCTAGTCTTTTAACTTTGAAATTTATGAAACCATGTGGTCAATCACCGACTCTATTGCCTCGCTCCACTTTTTATTTTCTCCCAACTATTTTGCCTTGTATGCTTCTTGTCCGACGACTCCTACAAGGCCTTAGACTTTCCTGGGGCTGAATCCTTATCTTGTTTACTGTTATCTCTGGCATTTGAAACAGTGCTGAGCACGTAGTAAAGCTCTCAGTACATTCTGGTTCAGCGGATGCATCATAGCTGTATTGAAGAGGGAAGTAGCTAGAGCCTAAGATGGTCTCCCCTGCAGCACCCCCATGCAGGACCCTGACCAGATGGAGGGAATGCTCCCCACAACCAACCCTTAAGGTCCAATAAAATGACTCAACCACTGGAAAAAAAAAAAAAAAGAAGAGGGAAGCAGCTATGTTTAAAGCTAAAAGTATTCTCATAATTCTCTGAGGGCATTTTGATAAAGTGAGGATAGCAGTGGACCAAGAGTTGAGGCCTAGATTCTTGTTTATTATTTGTTCCTGTAAAATCCTGTGCCCCTGGGTAGGTCCCTGAGAACTGGGTATTGGTCATAGAATTTGTAAATAATAGCAGTATAAATAATTGCAGTCATTTCTTATTGAGCCTCTATTATGCACTGAAACTGTCCTTGTTGACTTCCATTTACTATCTCATTTGATTGTCGGCATAAATTTTCTAATAGGAAAATGAGATATTTAGGTGAAATGATCTGTTCTCTTATATAACATTGTATGAATTTCTAAGAGAAGTTAAAAGGTTGTAGTTAATAGTGGTATAGAGTAGAAATAAATGAGTTCATTCAGAAGCCCCACGTAGGTATTCATCTAGCTCTGATAAAATTTTATTTTTTTAAAGGTTTTATTTATTTATTCATGAGAGACACAGAGAGAAAGGCAGAGACATAGGCAGGGAGAAGCAGGCTCCTCGCAGGGAGCCCAATTAGGGACTTGATCCCAGATCCCAGGATCACGCCTTGAGCTCAAAGCAGACACTCAACCACTGAGCCACCCAGGTGCCCCTCCAATAAAACCTTAAAATTGCAAAGCTTAAACATTATGAAGGGGGTAGAAACCCATCCTGTATTGGGTATCTGTCATCTCACTCAGTCCTCTCAACATGGAGACTATCATTCCTCTTTAATGGTGGGGGAGACTGAGGCTCAGAGATGTTAAGTACCCTGGCCAAGGTCACACATGTGTTATGAGGCAGTGCTGAAGTTCAAAATCAGCTTTGCTTGACTCCAGAAATCTGTTCTTGATTGATAGCAAGAGTTTCAGCTCCTACTCCCCTTTATCCCAGCGGGTTTCGTGGGCACCCAGTGCACATTAGATGTCTAAATAGGTTTTCTTTCTCTTTCTCAAAGAACTCTAAGAAGGATCTGATGTGGAGGAGCAGCTGAGAAAGTTCAAGATGACGACCACAGTAGCCACAGACTATGACAACATTGAGATCCAACAGCAGTACAGCGATGTCAACAACCGCTGGGATGTGGACGACTGGGACAACGAGAACAGTTCTGCGAGGCTCTTCGAGCGGTCCCGCATCAAGGCTCTGGCAGGTAAGTCTCCTCGTGCCCTGTTACAGAGGCCCACGGGCCCTTAGAGCTCTGTTTAAAATCACCCACCCTGTCTCCCCTATAAGAAAGTCAGCTCGCCTCTACTTAAATATGTCCCAGGAGGGCAAGCTGACCATTGCATAAAATAGACAGCTCCATATTTGGAGAACTGTCCATCCTAAGCCAAAATGATTGATTTTTCAAACTGCCCTGGGTTTATAGGGATTCTCTTATTTTTTACTTAATATTTCAAAATAATGCAACATACTGGACTATATGTGGAGAAATATACAAATTAGCCTGCGTGCTGAGTTCCTGTGATACAGTGGTTGACCTGGCCTGTCACAGTAGTAGAGTACTTACTTTGAATGACCAAGGGGAATTTGTGTCACATGCAGGGGTTTTAGATGTAAAAGAGCAATAGCATAATCTGGTAAGGGCACATTTAATACTGTAACAGGTAAGCTTGCCATTGATTTATTAAAGTCAGCAGGAACACATCCTTCCTTTTGTGATTTCTCACTTGCTGTTGAATACTTAGAACACACTTTCACCCTAGCCCTAATTGGGGTGGGCAGTGTCTTGTCCTGAAATTGCCCTGAAAATCCAGAAAAGGTTCCATCATGACGAAAACTAAGCAGTTCTGAATATATTTAAACCACAGATCAGAGTGGAATCTATTTGAGGTCTTGCATCTGTACTTTGAGATTTCAAATCAAATGATTTCCAAATGAGAAAAGTGGGTTAATGATTTTTTTCTTAATATCTTTGATTATTATCCATAAATCGTAACCATGTAAGCCAGGTAAGCTTATTGTTAATTTTTCATATAGCGTTTCTTGTTACCTTTATGGTGTAATCTGATTATGATGTGTGTCATTCAGAGTTCTCTTGATGGTAAGCAAAAGTAAAGTGATCTTTCTTTGAGCTTGCCTGATTTAAGGGCATAAATGAGTGATTAAACAGATAGTCACTCTAGAATTGAAGATTTTCTAGCTTATTCATTAACATGGAACCTTATAAAAACCATAATCCTGACTTGTGCTGTGGATTGATTTATACTTTAATCTCTTACGTCTTTTTCTTGAATCTTCATTTAAGTCTTTAGGTCAGTATCATATTGGTGGCAAATAGGTTTGATCATGAGTCATTTACTTTCTGGTTCTAGGCTGTTACGTATTATCTCCCTTTTAAGGAGAACTATCTGCAGTTGGAGAGTAGTTCCTTGCTCTTTGTATCTGCTCTTTCGTGCAGTTCCAGGGGAGATTCCCAGCTCTCCTTAGTATTGATCAGTTGTCCTAACACTAGGGTGGCTTTCCCTCTGTGTTGTCTAGGTCCCTGAACTACTATAGTTATGATAGTAATAGCATTTATTGTGATGCTTACTGGTGCAGGTGCTGTTGTATATATTAACAGTTAATCCCATAACAACCACATATGAGAGGTGTTATTATTATCTACAGTGTATAGATGAGGAAACTAAGACCTAGAGAAATTAAGTAGCTTGCCCAAGGTCACACTGCTTATAAGTGGCTAAGGCAGACTGGCTCCAAAGTGTATACATTCCTATTTTTCTATATTCAGTGGAATATAAAATGACTCAAAGCTCATTGGCATAGAGTATTGATAATGGGTAATTGAAACATGTTTTTAAAAAGATCTTTAAAAGGCTCAGGAATGAATCTTGTGATCTAGAAGAAGTCATGAGTAACCATGACAAGTTATTGAAAAGAAAATGTGTTGCCTCCAGGTTAAAAGATGTTTAGAAAAGAAAAAAAAATGCTTTCAGTGAATCCAGAAAATATCAAGAAAACTATGTTTATTCAAGTTTCTTATCATCTGACTTCCCATTCTATGGGGACAGAAAAACCTCTGAGCTCTCTAAGAATCTTGTATACTGAAAAAAAGAGTAACAGAATTAAAAAAAAGAGAATAGTCCAGCAGTGTCTGGAACACTGGTTTCACAATGTGAGCATGCATCATAATCACCTGGTCATCTCGTTAATTGCTGGGCCCACCCCACAGAGTTTCTGAATCAGTAAGTCTAGGATGGGGCTTGATAATAAGCATTTCCATCAGGTTCCCAGGTGTTGCTGATGTGGCTGATCTGGGGAATCACATTTCGACACTGGTGTAGAGTATTGATGGTTGACTGGTCTCTTTCCCTGGGTGTCTGAAAACTTTACATCTAGACCTAGTTAAAGTCTAGTAAGAATTAAAGTATCAAACTCAACAGTTATGTTAAAGTCACACTTTAATGTGGGAGTGGTGTGGAAGGCTGGTACATCATTTTGAGAAAAGAGAAGTATCTTACTGCCTCCTTATAGGGAAGTTGCATAGTGACAGATCCAGCGTGAGGGAATGCTGTTGTAGGGTTTCTGTTACAAATGCATGTTCTAAAGTGAGGAATCTTGGCTAGCGCAGTAGAAATGTATATAACAAGTTTCCTGTTCCTCTTAAATGCTCTCCATGTTGAGTCTTCTCTAGACTTCAATCTGAATTCTGAAGTGATATATAAAAGACATTACTGCAGGAATTCATCTTTTTACAGCACATCTTGTATTGATAGTGTAACCACCACCTTGGATTGTGTCCTTTACTAAGGCAAACTGCTTGCTACTAATTTTTACCCAGTTTACAAATATTTTCTATGATTAGGCTGCTACGTATATAATAGATGTTTTATACATGTAACATACCATTATATATGAAATATATTGTATATTCTTTCAATGAGTTATAAAAACTGTGCTTTCAGTTTTACTTGCCTTCTTCCTCTTGCTTTTAACTTTGTGGTATAATAAGAAATAAGTTTTGTTTTTGTCCTCAGTCCTGGCACAGAACTCCTAAAAGCCTCAGAATTTGCTGAGTGTCTTTTATTACTCCTGAAAAGCCTTCTTCCTCACACCTGGATTTAGGTTAGTGAAGGTGACTTTAGGGGAAGGCCTCTAGATAGCGTTAGGATGGGATTGGTCACTGAAATGACCAAATAATGAGAAGGTGGAAACATTCAGCCCCAACCACCAACCTCTGGGAAGGAGGGGGGCCTGGAGATTGAGTTTAATCTCAATGGCTGATTTAATCAGTCGTGTCTACATCTTGAAACTTCCATAAAACCTCCTAAATGACATGATTTGGAGAGCTTCTGGATTGGGGAACACATTAGTGTGTTGGGATGGTGGTGGGTCCTGAGAGGACCTGAAAGTTCTACACACACACCCCCCCACAGTACCTTGCATATAGACCTCTTCCATTTGGCTGTTTCTAAATTGTGTCCTTTATAATAAACCAGCAAACATAAGTATTTTCCTGAGTTCTGTGAATTGTCCTAGTAAATTTTTGAACCCGAGGGGGGATGTTCATGGGAACCTATGAACTTAGAGCTCTCAGTCAGAAGTATGGCTTGTGTCTGGCATCTGAAGTGGAGGCAGTCTTGGGAGACAGATCTCTTAAGCTAGAGGATCTGCGCCAGCTCCAGGCAGTTAGTGTCAGAATTGAATCACATTCTGGGACACCCTTTTGGTGTCGGAGTATCAAACTCAATAAGATATTTCACAGAGGAGATGGCCTCTCTGGTACAGTGTGGAACATGTCTATGTTTTAAAGACGTAGGAATCAAGCCTGCCATTACTTGTCAAGTGCTGGTTTACCCTCACAAAGATGCGTCTGGAGCTGGGTCATTTCCATTGCCCAGGGAGCTTTGCATCTCTCCATTTTCCTTAGACTTTTTTGCTTGAAAATTAGTAAGATTGACAGCTCAGTCACTCATCACCCCTCCCCTTCATTTAGTATCTGAAAGAAACACACGTGGAATCCTACGGAACTGAACTCTGCCGTCTTCATAACGTGCCTAAGGAATCTCCTGGTGGAGTTGGAAACAGCAGCTTTTTCTCAGCAGTAGAGAAGAGCTTCCTATGAAAGTTTTCCCCTCACTCTAGTTAGGTGAAGGGGGGCAGGTCTCTCAAATCATTAGGTTGTAAAAGGTCAAGACTTAGGAATGTTTTAGAAGGTAATGACTGTTGTCACGTGTTCACAAATTTAATATATATATATATGAGGCTGGGGAAATTTATGCCTGTGCCTGAATGTGTACTCCCATTTATAATTTAGAAGGAAGATGAGAAAAATTTGGTACATCGTGTTGTGTAGCAGAGATCATGCCATGCAGATTCAGCCTTAAGGCAGAGTGCTGTGAAGAGACTTTTATGCATTCTGTAAATGATTTCCCGCATCCCATGATGGCATACCCACATTCCTGACCTCTGACCAAATTGCCCCAGTAGTGTGGAACATGTGGTGATGAAGAAAGTGATTCAAAATAAGCTGGGCTTTTTGCAAAGTAGCATTTTATTTGAAATGAAAATATAAAAGTTAATCTTCTAAAGGAATGTAAAAGGTAAATGTTTTCTTTTTACAAGTGATGTGTTTATGGTTGGAGGTTATATTTTTGTACAATCAACACAAACTGGAGTAAGTAGGAAAACTAATCTTTTAAAAAGTACGTTTCACTTGAAAATATTGATAAAGTTGGGGCGCCTGGGTGGTTCGGTTTGTTGAACATCCTAACTTTTAGATTTTGGCTCAGGTCATGATCTGAGGGTCGTGAGATTGAGTGCCCCCCCCCTCCCCCAGCATGGAGCCTGCTTAAGATTTTCTGCCTCTGTTTCCCTCTGTCCCTCTTCCTCCTTCCCCTCCCCCTGCTAGCACATGCTCTTTCTCTCAAAAAAATTTTTTTTTGATAAATTAGAATTAATATCTTTATACTAACACTCATAACAGTGAATTTTAAAACTTAGGAGGGTATACACCAAAATAGTATTTCTGAATGACGTTCCTTTTTATTTACCTGTATTTGAATTTTTTCCTGAAATAAAATCTGAACTATTTTGTAATGAGGAGAACAAAGCATAAAAACAAAATCTTATATTCAGGAGTTTTAATTTCCCCACCAAAATCATGATATAGAAAAGTGGTAGGAAAAAGCCTGTATATAAATGAATATTTTTTAAAAAGACAGAAATTAAAAACAAAGTTCCTTTGGGAATTGTCACTCATCAACATTTATGAGCTAAAATTTTGTCTAAGAGCCTTTCTACTAAGCTATGGACTTGGCAGGAGAAATTGACCTTGAGTATCATGGTTAGTAGAGCATCAAGGACAGCTGATAACCATAGAAAAATAAGCACCTAATTGTATCCTTCCCCCCATGGAAAATCTAAGTTATTAGTTGCTATATGTATAGGCCAGACTCCCGTTAAACATAGTCATTTGAGTGACCAATAGTTTTGGTGGAGCATTTAATCTGCTAAACCGCTGATATGTTTTAAATATTTAGAACATTGTTGTCTAAAAGAAATTTAATACTAGCCACTTGTGATTTTTAACTTTCTAAGTAAGATATTTTGGTTAATCAGATCATCCAAAATATTATCAAATCAATGTACAGTCAGTATAAGAAGTTAGCAAGATACTTTACATTTTTTTCAACTAAGTCTTTGAAATCTAATATGTATTTTGCTGCCCATGTTTCTTATGGTCAGTAGTCACATGTGGCCAAGGGTTACCGATTTGGACAGTGCAACTCGAGTGCCTTCACACACTTTAAACTACTATCAAGTATTTGGTCTAGGGTATGTTTATAAAGCAGTAAGTAGTTGGCCACTTGGCTATATGTGAATTAAAATTCTGATCAGGAATAATGCATCAGTTGAATCATTATTGTAAAAATTAATACTTCTCTTTTTGTGCTTCCAGTATGATTATTAAGTGGTTGTAAGGTAGCAACAGACAGATCCTCTAGCACATCTACACGCTGCTGTTTCAGCTGAAAATTTGGCACTGCTCTCAAGCACTGTTTTTGGATGCAGAGGACTGAATAGTACACTTGTTTAAAAATGCTTAATTCAAGGTCCCCCATAAGTTGAGATTCACTAATGTAGGAGGGAGCACAGTAGTCCAGATTTTTAATGCGTATGGTACACTTTTGAAAAAAATTTCCTGGGACATGGTCCAAATGTTCTCACTTAATATTCATATCTTCTTATCTCTGAGTATTCCCCCCAAAGTGAAAATCAACTTTTATCTCTTCTTTAAAATAGTAGTCTGCCCTTTCTCCCAGCAAGTATGTCACAGTTTATGTTTTGATATCTCGACACCTAAGAAGCCTTCACGTTCGGCCCAAACTGAGTATAGCGGTGTTTCCTGGCAGGAGGAACACATTCTTCCTCTAACCCCAGGCCTTATTCCCTCCGCTGTGTGGGTGGATCCTCCTGGTCCTACAGGTGATTGAGGTCCCCCAGGCCCTGTCACTGTTGGGGCCTTCTAATTCGTAATCTCCAGGAGGGCAGAGCATTTCTCTGGGCCTAAATTATGATGCTCATTAAAATTAGTAGGGAAACTATGGGCAGCCAGGGTGGCTCAGCGGTTTAGCGCTGCCTTCAGCCCAGGGCCTGATCCTGGGGACCCAGGATGGAGTCCCACGTCGGGCTCCCTGCATGGAGCCTGCTTCTCTCTCTTCCTGTCTCTGCCTCTCTCTCTCTGTCTCTCATGAATAAATAAATAACATCTTTAAACAAAAACAAACAAACAAACAAACAAATTCAGACGCAAGGTTTTCTCAGAAGGAAAAGAGCTGAATTCCACACACAGAACTGGAGCAGGGCTTGCCATCACTTTATCCCCAGTGGCTGCAAATTTCAAGCTATCATTAAAGTTATGTACTTCAATTATTTACTTAGTTCCAGAATAGATAGACCTGTACATAGATGGAGGAAAACGTGCTTTAAAACCTTAAAAGAAAAAAAAAAAAAAACCTTAAAAGATTTTTTAAGTTTACCTTTTCTGAGAGATATCTTAATGTCCTTTCTACCTATGATCATGAGTTTTTAATGAGGTGGTTTAGATATTGGCTTTATATTTTTTATGATCTCATATAATATGATTTTACTTAGAAACTTTGCAGAATTGGACTGATAATTCACCGTCCACTGCCCCTGCCAAAATGAATATTTAGTAATTTATATGTATTCACACACACACATATATACTTGTATAAAATATTTGACTTCTTTCTAGTGAGAGTACAAAGCCAGCATGCTATTGAATACAGAAAGAGATTTGTAAAACTTGGTCTAGAATTGTCTCATTAGGAAGATAAAACCGATTTACATGAAACATTAACTAAACATGTATGCAAATACCAGAGGGGTAGTAGTATAGACAACTCATGTAATTTAGAGGGAAAGGGTGATCACGCTAGGAAAAACACAAGTCATTTTAAGAGGATGGATGGAGTTATGTAAAGAACATTGGAACTTGGGGAGGGGCTGGAGCTCGAACCTCGGCACAGCTGCTCTGTTTCCACCGCCATAAAACCGAAGAGGCCAGGCTGCAGATCCCTGATGATCCTTTTCATTGAAACAAAAAGTCTGCTTTTGGCTTCTCAAGCTTGGATTCATTCCTCTAAAATTCGTTGAGATCTTTTCTTATTTGCACATCCTCCTGCCCTGTTTAGATGGAACACTTCTATGGCCCCAGGGAGAGGCTTCTTGCATGATGAAATGGGTTTTTATAGTCAGGATTAATAGGGCTTTAATAGCTATCCATTATTTTACTCATCCACTCTTGAAGCTGTTTCCCTACATTTTGCATTATTTGAGATTATTTGAGAGAGAGGCATGGTCCCTAGTGCACAGTAAGTATACTATTATTTGCAAAATCTGAATCTGAAAGAGCATTTCCTACCAAAGAGGTTCATGAAAACTGTTGAGGAGAAAGTCAGTTTAGGTCATTACATGTAGTTCCAGGTTATACTCTCCATCCATTTTCCTGTGTACATACAGCTTCAGTTGTTTATGACCATTGAAGGCAAGAATTGTTTCTTGCTTGGGTACAGTTCTCAGGTTTTCTTTCCCTCCCTTTCCTCTGACTGCTGGAGACAACCCGTCCCCACTCTGGCAGTCAGCCTGGGTTCCTGCTACTACTGTTCCTTGTTCCCTTCACATTCCATTCTCACCTTAGCAATGCTGAAATCCCATAGTCTCTCTGGTGAATGTTCCTGGTGGGGAGCACCAACTTGCCACTCCCCTCCTTCATTATACTTCACACCAGTCCCTCTTCCTAACCCATCCCCCACACTCCCGTACCTGCCCGTTCCTGCCCATCTTCTAGATCCCTGTTCTCATTTCACAGGCACCTGGCAGGACTTCCCTTGGTCCTCTTGCCCTTATTCCTCTTACTCTACCCATAGCCTTTGCCTTAACTCCTGTTCGCACCCCACCAGAATACTTAAGTCAGACTCTTACTTTTAAGGAACCCATCACCATTTCTTTTTATTTATTTTTAAAGATTTTATTTATTTATTCACGAGAGACAGAGAGAGAGAGAGAGGCAGAGACATAGGTGGAGGGAGAAGCAGGCTCCCCTGCAGGGAGCCTGATGCAGAACTCAATCCCAGAACCCCGGGATCAGTATCTGAGCCAAAGGTAGATGCTCAACCACTGAGCCACCCAGGTGTCCCTCCAATCACCATTTCTGTGAGAAAATCCCATACATTTCATGGGTAATTTGTGAATGAATTTATTAGAGAATATAACCTATCTTTTGTTGGGGACTGCCTGGGTAAGCAAGAGGAAAAACTTAAGATTTTTTTTTTCTTCTCCTAGGCTTTTTCTGGGTCTCAATCTGCAAATGTGCCCCAGCTCCATCTGTCTGACTTTTAAATATCAGCTTTATTGAGATCTAATTTACATATCATAAAATTTACTTCTGTAAAGTATACACTTTAGTGGTTTTTAATACACTCACAGAGCTATGCAACAATCACTACTAATTCCAGAACACTGTTATAACCCTAGAAAGAAATCCCATACACATCAGTAGTCACTTCCCATTTTCCCACTCTGTCTAGCTTCAGGCAGCCACTACTCTGCTTTCTGACTATGAATTTATTCTGGGCATTTGATATAAATGAAAACAGGCTATATGTGGCCTTTTGTGACTGGGTTTCTTTTACTTAACATTTTCAGGGTTCATCTTTGTTATAGCATATATCAGCACTTTGTTTCTCCCTCTGCTTTTTTTTTTTAAAGATTTTTTTAATTTATTCATTAGAAACACACACACAGAGAGAGAGAGAGAGAGAGAGGCAGAGAGGCAGAGACACAGGCAGAGGGAGAAGCAGGCTCCATGCAGGGAGCCTGATGTGGGACTTGATCCTGAGACTTCAGAATCAAGCCCTGGGCCGAGGGCAGGTGCTAAACCACTGAGCCACCCAGGGATCCTGTCCTTCTGCCTTTTTTTTTTTTTTTAAGATTTTATTTATTTATTCACGAGAGACACAGAGAAAGGCAGAGACATAGGCAGAGGGAGAAGTAGGCTCCCCACGAGGAGCCTGAATGCAGAACTAGATCCCAGGACTCCAGGATTACCATCTGAGCCAAAGGCAGATGCTCAGCCACCGAGCCACCCATGTGCCCTTCTCACAAGACATATCTAGTAAGAGGTTGCTACAGCCAATTTCAAAGAGGTTACTGCATTCTCGCCCATGACTTTGGTGACTCCCTGTCTCATCACTGACTTTAACATTTTGATTTTTATGTATTTTAGTGTTGCTTTATGTCTATTCTGACTGGGGTTTGTTTAGCTTCTTGGATGTGTGAGTAAAGGTTTTAACCAAATTTAGAAAGTTCTCTTTTTTTTTTTTTTTCAAAGCTACCCTTTCAGCTTCCCCTCTTTCTGGATCCAATTACACGTTAGAATACAATTATTGTCTCACAGCTCACTGTGGGTATTTTTATGTACAATCTTTTTCTTTAATCTCTGTGCTTCCTTTCTACTTCTATGTCTTCACATTCACTAATCTATAGTGTCTAATTTGCTACTAGTTCCATTCAATGTACTTTTTACTTTATATGTATTTTTTCTTTATACATGTTAATTTTATAATGTTCTCTATCTCCTATTTCTCTCTTCGTCATGCTCATATTCTTATTTTATCTTCTTGAATCTATGGCACATATTTATAATAGTTTTATATTTGTAAATGCCTTTTTCTGATTATGTCTTCTCTGTCATTTATGAGCCTGTTACTATTGATTGTATTTTCTTATGATTTTAAGGAATATTTTACAGCTTCATTGACGGGATCCCTGAA
Organism: Vulpes lagopus; assembly: GCF_018345385.1. Lineage (NCBI taxonomy): Eukaryota > Metazoa > Chordata > Mammalia > Carnivora > Canidae > Vulpes > Vulpes lagopus. Next base: position 39,451,350 of record NC_054828.1, read on the forward strand.
GTTGTGAATTTTATCTTACTGAATGCTAGATTTTGTTGCATTTCTTTAAGTAATGTTGAACTCTATTCTGGTGCACAATTAATACTCAGAATCAGTTGAATCCTTGCTTTTAAGTTTCTTACGGTGACTTTGAGCAGCCATTAGTTGAGAGTAAATTTAATCCCTCTATTAAATACTAATAGAGCAGTTCCTGGGAGCAGGTCCATTGTAGATATCTGAAAGTATTATGGACTTAGGAACTTCTTCATTTCATTGTTTGGTGTCTCATGTGGTCATTATTTGTTGCTTTTATTAAATTCCAGTACCTAGTTTAACTCCTTCACCAGTTTCTACTAAAGTAGACCTGTGAACAGGTTACCATCATAGGAAGATAAAAAGAGAAAATATAACTTACATACAGGTCATTTGTGAAGTACTGTATGGTTTAAAAATAAAACATGGCACATGGTAAGAAAAAAACAAAGTGTCAAAAAGTAGGGTTTTTTTTATTAATGCAATTCAAAGATCTAAGGTCTTATTTAACCATCGTCTTCGTTGATACCATTCAATTTAGTTTTCTCATTTGTAGAGATTGATGCTGGGTAGATGTTAAATAGTTTCTTAAATTACATCTTGATTTTTTTTGACACCAAGTTGATTAAAGAAGATGGTTTTGATTATTAAACTGCATATTTGTCAGTTTTGACATGATCCCATTAAATAGTAATCCACTGGGAAGGATCTGGGTACAAGGTAATAAGCATTTGACTGTGTCTTCTGTTGGCTTCTCTGAAAAGAATCCTGCATTCAAAGTTATTTTTGGTTAGTTCTTTCTGGTTGTCAGGAACAGAAATTCACTTGAATTATCTGAATAAAAATGATATGTGTGTGATGGAATAAGGGAGGACTGGGGGAGGGTTGGTGCAAAATTTCAGGCTTACGAGACCTAGAAATCCATTAGCAACCTGAGGCTGCTGTGGTGCTGGAGGCAGATTCTCCGTCTTTCACCTGAGCTGTGTGCCTCATTTGTGGGAACCCTGCGCATAGTATTGATGTCTGCCCCTTCCTAACTCAGCTCATACATGGCTTTGGTGTACTGTAGTTCCAGATCTCTCTCTTGCCAGTCTGTTCTCTTTTTATCTCATTGCTAGATGACTCAATATCCTGGTTTTGTCTAGTTTAGATTTCTGTGAGGTTGAATATGGAGATGGGGCTCTCATTTGGCCCAATAATCTTTTTATACCAGTATCTAGTGACCAGCTAGGTACTTAAAAATGATTACATACATATTTTTTTAAATTTACATTTTAAGGAGGCTCTACACCCAGTGTGGGGCTCAAATTTATGACCCTGAGATCTAGAGTCACATGCTCTGCAGACTGAGCCAGCCAGGTGCCCCTACAAATGATTAATTTTAGAAGAGGGGTCCATGGGGTGCCTGGTTGGCTTAGTCAGTTAAGTGTGTGTCCAACTCTTGATATTGGCTCAGGTCACAATCTTGGGATTGTAGGATTGAACCCCATGTCAGACTCTGTGCTGGCGGTGGAGCCTGCTTGGGATTTTCTCTGTCCCCTGTCCCTCTGCCCTTCCCTTGCTCACATGCTTTCTCTCACCTGACCATAAAAAGAAAAAAGAAGAAGATGATGTATCCGCAGTACTGGTGAAGAGCAGGAAGCCATATGTACAAAACACACTAGCCTCATCCATCCACAACTTAGAGGGCATTTGGCTGGCAGAGGCTATGGTTGGCATTTCTTCTTTTTTTAGATTATTTATTTATTTATTTATTTGAGAGAGAGAGCGAGCAGGAGTGAGGTGGGGAGGAGCAGACTCCTTACTAAGCAGGGAGCCCGAAGTTTTGCCCAGTTCCAGGACCCTGGGATCACGACCTGAGTCAGAGGCAGATGTTTAACTGATGGAGCCACCCAGGCACCCCTATGATTGGCATTTCAAATGCAGAATTGTGGTGTGGTGGAAGACTGTACTTTATATTGGGACTTTTGGAGAAAGACATTGGGGCATTCTGCTTGAACAAGCAAAGAGTTACCCAGCCAATCCAAGGGCAAGGCAGGGTATAGACAGGCCCTGGAACCACAGAAATTAAGGCTTTCCATCTCTCAGTCTCTTGTTTTTAGCTTCTGCCTCCCCCCGTGGAGGTAGTCCTCCAGGTGACAGAAAGAGGATTGTTGTCTGCCCCTGTACTTTGCTATTATATCCACCACTCTCCTCGTTCTTCTAGTTCCAGTTGGAAACATGATGTGGTAGTGGTGGAGTTTGATAGGAAGGCTTTGACCAAGGGGCTACTCCTGAACCAGTGAACTGTGGTGCAGGGTATGGCAGCTGTCTCTGGAAGCATATGCACCTGTTCCTGAAAATGGAGGTGAGTGCTGGGTAGATGACAGTAAGTAACAATAAATATTCACAGCACATTTTCAGATAGATTGATGTTCTTGATTCAGAAATAAAACTTATAAAAATGACAAGGTGACTTTTGCTATTGTCTGATTGCTTTCTTTAAAAAAAAAAAAAAAAGAAAGAAAAAAAAGAGGAGTGCCTGGGTGGCTCAGTCATTTAAGCATCTGCCGCCTTTGGTTCAGGTCATGATCTCAGGGTCATAGGATTGAGTCCTGCGTTGGGCTCCGTGCTTCGTGGGGGTCTGCTTCTCCCTCTCCCTCTGCCCTCCCCATACCCCACCGCTGTGTGTGCTCTTTAGTGCGCTCTCTCTCTCTCTCTCTCTCTCTCTCTGTCTCTTAAATAAATAAATACTTTGAAAAAAAAAAACAACCAATATTGTACAGCTTCCTTTAAGATCATTGAAAAAAATAAAGTTCATGAAGAGAAATGAACATTAGCATTTCAGCTTTTTGAATATTCCTGTAGTAAGATGCTTCATTTGCACCTAGGTTGTTAACTTGTGAATTTGACAATATGGTTACTTTGAAACAGTCTCTCCCATTCTGTCTTCTTGAGGCCTCAAGAATCCACACACCGTTCTTAGAGTATGACAGGTGCCCAGTAACAGAGCATCATTCCAATTTTTTTAGCATTACAACAATGTAAACACCATATTAACATGCTCCTTACCCACATTTCATCTATTTTGGGGAAATATATCATGTGTATAAAATAAGCAGTAAATGTGACAGGATTACATAGAAGTAAGTGTTGTGATGCTTCCCCAAAAGCTAAATCTTTTCCTCTTCATGTTGAAAAACATGTCTCCTTTCTGCAATTCCTCTTCCTTATTCTCATTGGTGTAATCTTCAAGGGAGTTTGCTGAGCTTGAGTTTTTACCTTTTTCCTGCAAACCTGTGAATTTTCAGAACCCTGGGGTAGTGACATCATTGGGGGGATGGACACATGTTATTGGGTGAGGCTGAGAAAAATTTTGCCACACAGGTTTAAATTTCTGCAGACTCCTTAGATTTCTTGAGCACCTGTGTGAAATTGCTTTACTAGCCCCATGATTGTGTCTGCAGGGATCTAACAGCCTCTGAGAGATGTCGAGCCATATGCCAGTCCCCAGCCCTCCCTGCATTACATGTTACCTATTGGATCACCCTGTGGGTCTTCAGGAAGCCCAAGCCTCTCCACTATATCTACCCTGAGCCCCAGCTCCCCTATGAAGCCATCTTCTGGGTGGTTCACACTGACCTTTTCAAGAAACTTCTTTGGCCGTTGGATTTCTATGTCCTACCTCCTGAGCCCTGTTAGTTTCATGTGTGTGCCTAAGGTGAGTGGCGCCATTTTCTCTCTCCAGCCGATCACTAAACTCCTTGAAGGTAGTGACAAAAATACTTCTTTCAGCATTTCCTCCAGTGCCTCATGTAAATCAAAATGCAATTAAGTGCTTTTACTTGTCAGATTGAGGAGTTCATTCATGGTCAGAGCTACCAAGGATCCCACTTCATTTGAGGAAAATTTGCTCCTAATTTCTGAGATACCCATCAAAAAGTTAGTTTCATATATTTAAGAATTTTGCATTAAAGGGTAAAAGATCACTCCTTTTAAAAGTTTGACACTATCTTTTGAGATACTTTTGATGCATATTATTGAAACACTTTTTAAATTTTTTAGTAATAAGCTGAAACAGAGCAGGTTGATTATTAGAGTCTGGAGTTTAATCTTTCTCTCCCCCAAGAGTATTTGTCTTAGACTTTCATTCTTGTAGGATCTCATCTCACTACTACAATATTAACTTCTAGAGATGCTTTTGGAAGTTTGGGGGCATCACTGGTACAAACCATTATACAGAGGATTGGGTCTCTTTCACATGATGCTCTCACTCTGGCCCCTGCTTCCTTTGTGCTGCAAGTGTGTGCCTGTAGGGTTTTACACTTTATTGGCCAGAAAAGCTAGAGCTAAAGTGTGTCCACTCCTTCCTCAAGTCGTTGCAGTGTTTCTGGACCTCTTTCAAAAGCTCTCTATCTCTTTATCTTCCATGTTTCAGGATACTAAAGGTGCTTGATGAGGGCACCTCTAAAGAGGCACTCCTAGGTTGGCCTGCAGTTTGCCTATGTCTTCCCATGTGTCAGGTAGCCTCGAGTGGCTGCCAGCAGTTGGAGTTTGATAATTTAATGGTTCATTACAAATTTATAAATGCTGGCCACAGTTGCCCTCCTGGAATAATGTCTTGTGACTTTAAGGACATAGGGAATTTGGTGAATATGGTGGCCAAGCATGACAGGGAAATGGAATGCTATAATCATAGTTTATGGTTCCTAGAATACTTTTATTTCACTATAGCAGCCAAAAGCCATTCATCTGTCCCTCAGACTAGGCTACTGGTAGACTAGAGTGCTGTTGTCATTGTTGTTGTTTTAACCAGTATGTAATTTAAACCTTTTCTTCTTTAGTTAACAACAACAAAAACTATCTAGCAACTTTCTAGGTCCACAGCACTGGCAGTGTGTCATTTAGCCAGCTCAGCCGTTCATGAGTTTTTCTCTTTTTTCTTAGATAGGTTTGACAGTTCCATGGGTTGGCAGTCCTGAAGCTGATTTTGGAGAAATGAGTTTACGGACCAAATCAATTAGCCCCTTTATATGTCCCTATTATGAAAACACAAAATTTTATACTTGGAACTGGCCACTCTGGATTAGTGTGTGCTTCCAGCTTCTTCCCTGAGCCTCTAAACATACCATCCGTGGAGCTGTCTCTGAGCATTTGAGGGAAGGCCAGCGTTGGTAGGGATGCTTGTAAATAATGTAGAGGTATTCAAGACTGCCTTGAGAAATACAGGATGGAGAAGAGGCAAGGCTGGACAATGCACTTGATACTTACTCGAAACCCAAAACCCACAGCACTGAATTAACAGGTGTGCTTGTGCAGCTTTCTTTGTGCATTTAATCAGGCATAATTTTCAGGTGGGCCCACATGAAGATCCTTTTTTTTTTTTTTTAAGCACCCCCCCCTCACATTCAGGGAGCCATTTTAATTGGCGCACCTAACACCATTGTTGTCTGAATTTTATTACAGAGATTGAAGTTTCTCTGTTTTTTAAACTGAACAGAAGAAAACTTCAGACTGATTATGGTGATATAATCTATAACTAGCTTAAGATTTTGACAAAAAAATTTGAGCACAGTATCAAATGGGAATATATTTTACATGGTAATCCATACACACAAAAATTTAGGTATATGGTTATGTTGGTGTATTCACCCACTTTTAAGTTTCACGATATAATGCTGAACTTGAATTCATGAGATGCTATGATATTTTCTGTTCTATCCCACTTTTTAAAATGCTATTGATCTACTAATTAGAGTTTTTAACAGGAAACCCTGTGGTAGCAGGTGCATTTAAAAGGACATCAAAGTGGCCTCTCTGTTTTTAAGCTGTGTGAATCATGATTATTAAATGAGTAAGGTGGTTTTTGATTTTTTTGTTAATTTATTAATGAATGACTAAGTGAGGTTTTATTGAACACCTACCAGGTACTGTGATTAGTATTAGAAATACAAAGATAGATGATTAAGTGAACACAAATCTGTGGTCAGCATAGAAGATTTTCATTTCTGATGGGAGAGGCAGCATCAGTAGATAGAAGGGTTTAGATAGATAGATTTTAGGCTCAGCAAATGGTGCCATGAATGGTGTGATGGTGCCTGGTTCTCTGGGGACACCTTGGAGGATGGCTTGAAAGAATGGCTGGAGGGAGAGGAGCCATCTTAGGAGAATGTCTTATTTGTCCAGGGAAAAGGCGAGGAAGAGACCCTGAAGTTGGAGCAGTGGCAGGGGTCTTGAGAGAGCAAGGACTCAAACTGTTGAGTTGAGGTAGAGCCCCGGGGACGTGCTGTCCAGTGGGCTGTGGAGCACAGGAACGGGAGGAGGGAGGAACACGAGTTTGATTTTGGTTACGTATATAAAAGCTGCATGCTGAGTTTTTCTTTTGGTGCCAGAGGCTTAGGGTAGATGAGGGTTGCGTCGGGTATGTCGGTCATGAATCTGCAAAGCAGGCTACTATTGGGTTGGTTTGTTTGTTTTCCTCTATCACAGAGCCTCCAATTTTTAGGATCATATCACATTCTCCTTAGCTCATATTAGTCTGTATTCTGTCCAGCATTTGGAAACTGTATGGGCCCCCACGCTCTCTCAATCTGCCTTTCTGGATGTGTGTTTAAGAGGTCCCCCTAGGGCCTGAGCACCCAGTGTTCTGGGGGTCTGCATTCAGGCACCCAGGACTATCCACCTCAGGGCTGATGCTGAGAAAGGAAAATGGCTTTAGAGGCCTGGGGTCCAAGATTAAATCCCTGTTTAGTACTTAACCAGCTCTAAGGTGGTGAATAAGTTCTAGAGGATGAGAATTGTAAAGTCCACCTTGTGGGATTGTTGAGAGATCTTACAGTAATGTGGAAGGCACCTAGCTCCATGTCTGTATGCAGTAGGTGTGCATGTGAGGTATTAATTACAATATTTCACTATGAAAATAAACCTTCTGGGGCACCTGGGTGGCTCAGTCAGTTAAGCTTCTGACTCTTGATTTCAGCTCAGGTCATGATCTCAGGGTTGTGAGATCAGACCCAGCATCAGTCTGAGCATGGAGACTTTGTGTGGGATTCTTTCTTTCTATCTCTCCTCTGTCCCTCCCTCACTTGCTCACTCTCTCTAAAAAAGAAAACTTCTAAAGAGAGGGCTCCTCTCTCCTTCTGCAAGGAGGCCTTATGTATTGAGAAATTTTATATATATATTTTAAGATTATGTGTATGTATTCACGAGAGACCCACAAAGAGAGGAGGAGACACAGGCAGAGGGAGAAGCAGGCTTCATGCAGGGAGCCCAGTGTGGGACTCGACCCCAGAACTTCAGGATCACATCCTGAGCCAAAGGCAGATGCTCAACTGCTGAACCACCCAGGCGTCCTGAGAAATATTATATTAATGCAAGGCGGAAGTCGAGAAGTCAAGGTGGGAAAGCAAGAACACTCAAAGAGCACATGTCATGTTCTGGTGGCCTAAAGACAGTGGTGACCTGTGGCTGACGGCTGTGGTGTTTAGAGGGCATTGTGACCTTAGGCTGCCTTCTGGAGGGGCAGGAAAAGCACTGAAAAAGACTTCCATTTTCTTAATTAAAAAAAAAAAAAACAAAAAACACATACACACAACCTGTTATGTCCTATATGTTTGCATCTTCTCTTACATTTACCTGTTTAACATTTATACTCTCTGCACATTAAAATGATCACAACTTCTAAATATTTACTGTGAGAATGATTCCAGGGGAAAGTGCAGTAAAAACATTTAACAACTTTTCTTAGAATGGAGGTTGAGGAGTTACTCCCCGCCCTCCCCTTCCCCTGCAAACAGTCAAGAAAGGGCCCGGGGCGGGGGTGGGGGGGTGGGGGGGTGGGGGTGGGTGGATGGAAATGGAGTGAGAGACCTGTGTTCCCTGGAGGAAGAGAGACATGCTCAGTGAAGAAAATCCCAATTGAACAGACTGGCTCTGACTGGAGGAGGAGGGCTGGTCCTTTGTGGGGGTTATTTCATTTTAGTGAGTGTTCCTCCTTGTTTAGACAGCTGTATTTTGGTATCGGGGGTAATAAAGGAGAAATACTACCTGGTTTTCAGTGGGATTACTTATAATACTTAAAATTTGTGGATCACTTTCATCTTGGAGAAGATTATAAAAATATTACTATAACATTAACAATAGTCTTAAGCAGGGGGCATTAGCCCCATTTTACAGATTTCAAAATGAGGGTTTCTGACCTGGGTTATTTGTCCCAGCCTGCTTGCTTTAGTACTCATATAAATCAGAGGCTCCTGTGGTCCAGGGTGGTCATTGAAAACCTCCAATGCCTGTCTTTGGCCTGCTTTTTGTTGTTGTTGTTGTTTTTAAGATTTTATTTATTTGGGGGATCCCTGGGTAGCTCAGCGGTTTCGTGCCTGCCTTCGGCCCAGGGCGCGATCCTGGAGTCCCGGGATCAAGTCACGCGTTGGGCTCCCGGCATGGAGCCTGCTTCTCCCTCTACCTGTGTCTCTGCCTCTCTCTCTCTCTCTCTCTCTCTCTCTGTCTGTCATAAATAATAATAATAATAAAAAGATTTTATTTATTTATTCATGAGAGATACAGAGGGAGAGGCAGAGGGAGAAGCAAGCTCCCTGTGGGGAGCCCACTGAGGGACTTGATCCCAGGACCCCGGGATCACAACCTGAGCCGAAGGCAGACATTGAACCACTGAGCCACCCAGGTGCCCGTGGCTTGCCTTTTCTAACTCTATTGGAAATTGCTCTCCTTTGAATATGTATTTGTAGGTCTCTGAATGTCCTTTAATTCATGGGGCAGTAGAAATCTTGTACGTCTCCTTACAGTTATTCCGTAGTAGAGAATCATGACTAAGACAGAGATCCCTTGAGTAAACTTAGTAGATGAGAATTGTTGAAGGAACAGAAATTAGAGCACAGTTTTTTGTGTTTTGATTTTAAGTAGTGAATACTCATTTGTCACAGTAGCATCAGTGGTGATTGAGCTTATTTTAAAACCTTTCTCAATAGGACACACATTTCCTGTACTTAACAGAAAAGCAGAGTTAAGAATCTGATATTTGACAGTATTTTTTCTTTTTGTTTGGGTCAAGCACAAGTGAAATGTGACTAGGTTAAAAAAAGGGAGGTGAAATGACATATATATATGTGTGTGTGTATATATATATATATACACACACACATATATATACATATATCGTGCATATATGCAAACATTTGTGTTAAATAGTATACTAAAAAGATACAGAATGAATTGTTTTACATGATATGGAAATACACACTTAATCCTAGATATGACTCTTGGTAGGTTGCACAACCTGAAAAAAAAAAACAACCCAAGTTCTTTTCATTTTTAAGAAAGATAAAATTAAATAAGTGAAGGTATCCTAAGACCCTACCAAGTGACAGATGCAGGCTGGGCACTTTTATGTAACATGCTTACTATCTAGGGAAAACAGTTTTTTAGTTCACAGAGTTTCAAAAAAATTGTGTGTTCACTCATTTAAAGTAAGCTCTATGCCCAGTGTGGGACTTGAACTCATAATGCTAAGATCAAGGATTGTGTGCTATCCCGACTGAGTCAGCTACGCGGCTCTGCATCACACAGGATTTTTATGGTATTTACAGAAGTGGCTTCAGATAGCAGGCCATTGTGGGTACTGTTATTGCTGTCTGGACATCTGGCGCCACCAAGCCTGGGTAGTGGAGACATGAGAGAAGTCATCCAACTCTCTTCCTCAGTTCCTTCATTTGCAAAATGAGGGCGTGAGCTGGTTAGATCCCAGGGTCCCTTAGGCCTCTAAGATGGTGTGAGAGCTCCTGGGCAGTTAGCAGGCTAACATCCTCTTGTTACCAAGGTGAGTTTTGGCCTTTTCCTGGTGGTTTCTGTGTATTCAGTGAGAAGCAAACTGTGCATGGATATAAGGATGATAGCAACCTTTGTCCTTCTCCAGGAAATAAATGCCGTATGACTCAGACAGAAGACGTAAGCCCTAGGCTCTTGTTAATTTTTTTGTTACCTTTTTATGTTTGATGAGTCAGAAATGCAGGTTCTTATAAAGTGTTATTGAATCTTTGATTATAATCACTTCAAATTACAGACCCCTTTCCTGTGTAATGATTTTTACCATTTGCCCTTCCATAATTTAATAGGCAAGATAGGAGGACATCTTAATCAGTAAAAACCTTGGTCTGTTGCTTTGTGTGCCTTCATTACACTAAAATTCTTTTTTTTTTTCTAACTTTTATTTATTAAGTAATGTCTATCCACAATATGGGGCTCAAATGTATAACCCTGAGATTGGGAGTCACATGCTCCGCTAACTGAGCCAGCCAGGGGCCTCTATGCTAAAATTATTCTTGACAGAAAACTATATGTGCCCACAGTGACAGGACATCAGTATTCTCTAGCTGGGTGGGCAAATATAAGTATTGTTGGGCAATTGACACTAGAATACCACAAAACCTTAGAGTAAGGAAAACCTGTCTATTTAATGTCCACCAGGGTGATCCTGTGCACATGTGGGCCTGTGTGTACACACACACACCCACACCCAAAGTGTGTCAGTGTGCACACTCCTTAACTATAGTTTCTGTGACTGGCCTCCTTCGTGATGTCCAACTAATGACTTCACATGACATCTTCCAGGTTCATCCATGTTGTGGCATGTGACAGGACTGCCTTCTTTTTTAAGGCCGAATAATACTCTGTTGTATGTATGTGCCACATTTTCTTTATCCATTCATTCATCAGTGGACATTTCGGTTGTTTCTACTTCTCAGCTCTTGTGAATAATGCTGTAGTGAGCATTGGCGTGCAAATATCTCTTTGAGTTATTGCTTTTAGGTCTTTTTTTTTTCTTGGATATATACCCAGAAGTGGGATCACTGTAGCATATGCAATTCTATTTTTAATTTTCTGAGGCTCCTCCATACCATTTTCCACAGCAGCTGTGCCATTTTACATTCCTACCAACAGTGCACAGGCATTCCAATTTCTCCACATTCTTTACTGAAGCTTTTATTATGTTATAAAAATAAAGTATAGTGGAGAAAGGCACCTATCATGGTCAGAATTTGTGTTTTTTCCTGGTAGATGGTAATTAAGAGGGCAATAAAGATGGTTATAAAAGGTGGGTAGAGAGGTGATTGTAGATGAACATGTTAGGCTTGAGAAAAGAGGTTAGTCTTCTCTTAGCTCACATCACTCCTTACTGGTTACTAAAATTCTGGTATTAGGGATCCCTGGGTAGCGCAGCGGTTTGGCGCTTGTCTTTGGCCCAGGGCGCGATCCTGGAGACCCGGGATCGAATCCCACATCAGGCTCCCGGTGCATGGAGCCTGCTTCTCCCTCTGCCTGTGTCTCTGCCTCTCTCTCTCTCTGTGTGACTATCATAAATAAATAAAAATTAAAAAAAAAATTCTGGTATTAATCAAGGCACATGAGTGGCTCAGTGGTTGAGCATCTGCCTTTGGCTCACGTCGTGATCCTGGGACAAGATGGAGTCCTGCATCATCAGGCTCCCCACAGGGAGACTGCTTCTTCCTCTGCCTATGTCTCTGCCTGTCTCTCCGTCTTTCATGAATGAACAAATAAAATCTTAAAAAATTCTGGTATTAATCAATGAATCCATTTGTTAGATGTTTTTTATTTTTATTTTTATTTATTTTCATTTTTTTTTGTTAGATGTTTTTTAAAAATGCTCCCTAAACAAACTGTTTCCTCAGGATACCATAAGAATTATAAAGAAAAATCCAGTGCAGAAACTGAAAGTTCATTGGGGCTGACAGTGTGTTTGATTCTGTGTTGGTCTTTGAGGTAAGATTAAAGCTGTCCATGATCTGGGTCTTCATTCTGTCTGTGTCGGGACATGCAGGGTATCAGAGAACATGGAAAATAAGGGTCATCTGCCACTTGGTTTGAGAGCCTGTTGGCTCCACGTTGGTGGAATCTGGAAGATGAGGTGGGAGAGGGATGAAGATGGGCTTTTTCTGATTTTGAACCCTGGGCCCACTTCCCTGACAGCTGTGAGAAATGCCTGCCACTTCCTCTGTCCTCAGCTCCTGGATTGGCTTAGAAATGAAAGATAGCAGCAATTCAGAAGGCCTCCTTTGTGACTTCTGGCATGCAGTAACTTACTGGGCATACCTCTCTGTGCCCCATTCTCCTTCTCTATAAATGAAATGGCTGGCTTAGGTAAATTCTGGGAAGGACCTTCTTGACACCTATTAGGAGGTTGAGCTCTCATCTTCTATTTGTGAAGGGTTAACATGTAGACCAACGGGTGTTACATAAGGTGCAGTAGGCTTTGCAGTTCTCCGTATGGTGCCAACTCCCTCACAGAGCCTTTACTCTGTTCAGGCTTCTGTTCTGTGTTCAGGCTTCTGAAATGGTGGAGTCGTTTTCAAGCAGCTGCTGCTTAGAGGACCCTGGGCCTGGGGATACAGAGTGAAGGTTATCCAAGAATTGCATCTGCCCTAAAACAAGTTGTGATGTATTTCCAAGAGCATTATATCCAGAGAACTATAGAGCTTTTCAATTTCAGATCCCCTGGTTTTTAGGGAGAAAATTAGAGAAGCCAAGGGACTGGCTCAGGGTCATGAGGCCAGTTAGTGACAAAAGCTGAGACTGGATTCCATTTTTCACTTCTCTCGAGTCTGTGACTGGTGCACTTTTCATTATTTTAATTAGGTTGATAAGACAGGTGCACAAGAAAAGCAATACTCTAGGGCAGTGCATGATAGGTGCCAGACAAGGGGGGTTGACGGTGCTGGTATAGGGTTTCTGAGAAGGAGCAATCATGTTAGCTGGGATAATCTGGGAAATCCTCCTGGAGGAGGGAAGTTTTGAGCTTGGCTTAGAGGATAGATAGACTTTAGACAAAGGAAGGGGAGCACCCAGAGCAGTGGTATGGAGATAGGAAAGCCCAAAACAGGTAGTGGGATGTGGATCAAACTTAGCTGAAGCAGAGGGACAAGGAAGAGGAAGGGACCAAGGACTGGCATTTAAATATTGAGTATCTGTCGTGTCTTGCACAGTGTCTGGTCCTTTACCCCAGTCATTTCAGCGTCCGGAGTGGGGAAGTGACACCCTGACCAATGCTTTTGTTTGAGGGCATCACGTTTTCACCCCATCAGTACTTGGGATCTGTCTTCCTTAGAGTAGAAGTTACTTTGACCTAGGGGAAATTACCTAGTTAAAAATGGAGAGAAGAAAAGTGGGAAGAGTCGTTTGTTTCTGTAAAGAAGGTCAGAGGTAATTCTTTCATAGTAAGCAAGCCTGGAGTCTGCCTCCCAGCTAATGGCAGCTGGCGGGCCTTGGCGCTCCTGAGTGACCAGGCTGTCCATGAATTATTCAGGGCCCGTGCCCAGTGAGTGGCTGCCTAGCGAAGTCCTGTGGGAAGGAGGCTGTGTTATCTCGTTGAGAGATTGGCAGAAGCTCAGGTGCTGAGGAGGAAGAAATGACTGCACCCTTAAAATATTTCACATTTTAACATGCCAGGGCCGCACACAGTGTTCCATAGCCCTACAACTGGGTAATCAGGACCTGTTTTTCAAAGAGGAAGAAATAACCCCCCCCTCACTCCCACCCCTAATTAACAAATACAATAACCTACTCTCTCATGTTACTGTGGCACTTGTTGGCAGGGATTTGGCTAGAAGCCACATTAAAATTGCAGATAAGACAGTAGAGCCACAGAGTGTGTTCGTGTGGGAGAAACCCTACTTCGCTCTGTTTTTATCTCAGCCAAGAAGAGAGATGGTATTGATCCATCCGGAATGGTACTTTCTGTAATTGTCACTGTTACTGTCACTAACTTGCATTTGTTATACGCTACTGTGTGTGTGTGTGTGTGTGTGTGTGTGTGCCCCCACCCATCTGTCCATTCAGATGACCTATTTTCTTAGCTTAGTTGACAGTGCCTACAGAGAAGAAATCACTTCTCCAAACTTGGTGGTCCCTCCAGTGGCCTGTGTTCCCAGATGGGCCTGAGCACATGTTAGATAGGTTGACTTTTACTCTGTAGACCAGGAGGTATGGGGCTTGTGCCCTGACCGTGAGGCTTGCATCCCTTCACTTCCTCTTCTTCCCTCTTTGCGTGCCTGTTTAACATGCTTTCACCTTTTTCATTACAGCCAATCTGTGGTAAGCTTCTGGAAAAGGTAACGCGGGTATGAAGACCTGAAGGCAGGGTCCAGAGGCCTATTTTCACTAGGAGTAGATTTGTACCTCCTCTCTTCCAGTTTTTACCCATGAGTCATGCTACCAGGAAACGGCGTCTTCTCACTGCCCCATCTGCTTCCTTGTAAAACTCTGGCCCGATGGCTGTGAACACCTGTGTGTGTCAGCCTTTTTCCCTCCATGTTGGAGGTGGGAAGCAGAACCGAAAATCCTGGGCAAGAGCAGGCCTGGCCCCAGCCGCATTCCTCAGATGTTCTTTTCCTTTGAACCACTCTGCCTATAGCAGAGGAGCCCAGTCTTGGCTCTGGGTGGTGTTTTATTCACAGGCATAGCAACACCTGTTTGCCAAAGGTGGGGCCTCTAGACTGGGGCATTCTTTTGCCCATACAGGGGAGCTTTGCATGTGCAGGTAACAGACGCGATAAGAATGCAGGGATAAGGTTTGGCTGGGGTAGATTATTCAATAAACTACATTCCTTGGGTACTTGTTATTGAGTGTAACTTGCCATTTTTCTCCTTCTCAGCAGAGATATCAGGTACTTTATATTCGTTTCTGCTGTGACCAGCTAAACAAGAAATGGACTAAAGATATAAATGGGAATTAGATTTGTTCTGGTATTTCAGATGCAGCTGTGTAACTAGATAATTTTGTAGAAGGGATGCGTGTGTGTGTGTGTGTGTGTGTGTGTGTGAAAAAAATCCATATCCTCCAGGGAACAGAGCTAGCAGTTGCTGGAGATGCAAAATGCCTTTAGTCTTCCGTTTAATTTTTCGTCTGGGTATTCTAAGTCCTGAAATATCAGATGTTAGCCTCACCTCAAACATTGGCCTTTGTAAAAACATAGGCCCTTTTTAACTTGTTTCATAGTGAATGTCGTGTTCTTGTTATCCGTGAGGTATTACTGCTTTATTTTTATTATAAAATATGATTTTGAATATGCCTTTCCCAGTGCAAAATGGGGTAAGCGAAAGAGAAGGGAATGGGGTTTGTGAGTACTTCCCAGGTGGAGGACTGGTCTTACATTCTGAATTGCCCTTGTCCAGAAATCCAGAGGGGTACCACTCCAGGCCCTGGCCTGAGATCAGTGATGGTACAGGAAACCTACAACATCCTCCAGCCGGTAGTCTCCTTGGTTGAAGAGTTGGCTGAAGGTGATGGTAGAATTAGTTTTCGAAATTTCCTCTGTGAGGAGTTTAAATCCTAGCTGCTCAGACAGCGTGGCTGTCTTCCCAACATTTCACTTTACTAAACATTTCTCAGTTACAGAAGAACTCTGTGAAGTTGGTTCCGTTATCGTGTCAACATCTTAGGCTCGGGGACTCAGAAAGTAGCAGAGCCAGATTCCTAGATCCCAAGTCAGTTTTTAAGCACCTTTCTTCCTCTAAACCCTGACCCAAATGCTCTGTGGGTGGTGCTCTGGGAGGAAGCAGGGGAATGATCCAAGCCCTGATCTCCAGGAGCCCATAAGGTCCTAAGGAAGCTCTGCTGACTGCTTCCAGCTGCCCAGGCTGTGGGT
Organism: Vulpes lagopus; assembly: GCF_018345385.1. Taxonomy (NCBI): domain Eukaryota; kingdom Metazoa; phylum Chordata; class Mammalia; order Carnivora; family Canidae; genus Vulpes; species Vulpes lagopus. The sequence continues at coordinate 39,467,015 of NC_054828.1, forward strand.
CTTGTGTGCAAGGTGCTGCTGGGGAGAAAGGGAGATGTTCTGGAAGGGGTGGCAGGAGCTAGCAGTGGCACAGAGATGTGTTCTCATAGTGGGGCTTGTTGAAAATTGTTTTTTTTTTTTTCGGGAGGGCAGGGGAAGAAGGTTTCTGGTAATTCTGTTTTCTGTTTTTGACTGGATTCATGGTGGTATGTTTGATTAGTTGGTTGAGCTTTCTGGTACATGGGGAATTTCCCTTTGAATAAGGGATGGGTTTTTGAGAATACACTTAGGCAGGCTTTGGGAGAAAGGACAGTGGTAAGTAGGTAGTAAGAGGGTGGGAGGCTCTCTGGGCATTATACAGTAGAGGGGAGGCAGAAAAAGAATGCCCACAAGACTGGGAGAAGTTGGCAGGAGGCTGGTTGGAAGAGACGGTGGGTGGGCCAGAGAGGTGAGACAGATCACATAAGCTTCAGCTCCAGGGAGCGTAAATGCACTGGCATAATTTGGAGCCTGCATCTCTATCTGGCCACACCAGCGGAAGAGGATTATTTTAGTAAAATTATTTTGGTTTCCTATAAAGAAACACTCAGGAGAAATTGGCTGTGGTCGTCCAGCTGTTGTGCAGATGAAGGAAAGGCAGATCTGGAAAGGCAGAAAATTTGACAGAAACAGTTTATATGTGAAGCCTTGAATTCTGTCCCTCCATGTTCCCACCCCTTCTTGCCCAGCTCTTGGGTTGGTTTTTCAAGTTCTTGAATGTGTACACACCCCATCACATCTTAGCCTGTTGGCCATCCTCTCCCAGGCATTGCAGTCTTGCTAATGTTTAGATGTTCAGGAAATGAACACTCCATAGTTTACCCTTTGAAACTTGCTGTAATGCAGGGAAAATGTTTGTCTTTTTTCTTCTCTCTCTTTCTCATTTATTTTTAACCTCTCAGACTTAATAAAACCTCTTGGAACAAACGTTCGTTGGCTTAATCTCACCCCTTAGTGCTCCCATTCATATGCTACATGCTAAATCATACAGGATCTTAGTGTAGAGGTCCTTCACGTATGAGAAAAGAACAAAACCCACTCACAACAAGAGAACCCTCAGAGTAGAAATTCTGTGAGAATTAGCAGAAAACATGCCTATTCCTGACCCCAACTAAGTGTTGGAGAAGTTCCTATGGAGGCTTGCTTGGGTTTTAGGTATCTTGAAGCCATTTAGCAAGTTTTTTAAGGTTTTTCTGAAAAGCTTACAAACCATTAGTAAGCTGATATTAAACTCAAAGTACATGGGATAAGTAGGGGTAAACTTGGTCAGTCTGGGGCCCAGGTGTGGCTCTGCCATTCATCAGCTGTAGGGCCCTGCGCAAGGCATGGTATGTCTCTGAATCTCATTTGCCTTGTCTGCAAAATGGACATAATACCTACCTCATAGGTTTAGTCGGTTGAGAAAATGTATGTGAAAGCATTTTCTAAATTACAAAGTGCTGTAGTAATGTGATACTGTGATTATGGCCAATCGTTTATATGGAGATGGATGATAATTGGGACTACAACAATAGTCTCCAAGAGAGGGGAGATTACTTATCACTAATAAACACATTTAGTATCAGAAGAAATTTGTTTTGACTGTAGACTCCAACCTGTTTGATCTCTAGGTGAGGACTAAGGCCCAGCAAGGGTTAGACACACATGCAATTACTCTGCTTCTCCGTGGCACTCAGGAGGTGGGGTGAACTGGAGTACTCTGGCCTGGGGTCTTTCAGCACACCCCAGCACTTCTAATTTGTGCTGTATGCAAATAACCACGGGGACTTGGTTTTGCCATTCTGGCACCACGAGGATGATAGATACACGTTGCTTGGCCTTCAGTTGCTTTGATCCCATAGCTGACTGTGCTGGTCCATTGTGGCCACCTTTCACTATGCCTTGGGGTCTTGGTGCAGCTGGAAGGCAGGCACAACTGCTTCTCAGAGTTGGCCACGTGTGTTGATATTCCCTGGCCTGGGTGAGAGACACTAGTTTTTTAGATGAGAAAAGATAGAGGGGATACTGAAATCACAGGGTCTGTTTCTGCAGAAAGCGTGGTTGACTACTGAGCATTCCGAAAACTATCTGGCCTCCCCTTCATGTTCCCTTCCACATGCTGTGTGTTTTTGCCATAGGTGTCGTCTTCAGGGTTCTTCTTAGAGCACTACTGATAAACTGTGGGTAGGACCTCTGGCCTCTTGCTTTCTTAAGTTAGACTTGGGTAAATTCCTTTAAATTTCTTCTTTTCCTCACAATGTCCCTGTCCTTTCCCTTTTGCCTCTGAGAGTAAAGGTATCTGCTCTTGGCTAAGGCTGAGCCCTATACCTTTGAGCCCTTTTCCCCACCGGCCTTTTCCTTCCTACACCAACTCAGGGGTGAAACCTGTGCACAGAGGATGAGCTCAGCTGGACCCTGGCCCAGAGCCCCTTCCCCTGCTCCTTCCACTCCCATTCCTTCCACCACCTCTACCTTCGTGCTCTTCTCTCTTTGCTTCTCATTCTCTCATTCCCTGTAACCTTGTTTAAGCTTTTATTACTCCACTGACCTCTTCATTCACATACTAGATCACATCTTCTCTGACTTCTTGTTCCTCCTTCTTTTTGCAACCTGTGATGCCATCGTACCCCCCCCCCCCCCTTTTTAAGTATCTCTTTCTTCTCTTGGAGTGTCATTCCATAGCTCTTTGGTATCTCCAGTGTTTTTTCTTCTTCCTCACAGACCCTGGCCTTCCCCAGGGCTCTCTGCACAGCCACTTGCCTCTTACCTACCTTCCCAGGTTTAAGCCCACAGCAGTCTCTCTCACTGCATGGGACTCTATTCTCAGCCTTGATCTCCTGCTCCACCTTCTTGGCGACTTCTGGTGTTGCCGCCCCTCAGTATTGCAGGTAACTCAAATTCAGTGTATCCAAAAAGAAATGTTCAATCCTTCCCTACGCCCCACAGCCAGTTCTAAACAGCCCAGAGTCTTCTGCAACCATAGCCTTTGAACCTCCCACCCACGGACAGTTGGTTACCAGAGTCCTGTGGATTAACTCTTGCATCAGTCCATTCCTTTTTGTTCCTATTGCCTCACACTGACTAGTCCTTTGACCCAGAGAATGCCAGTCACCACCCGAGTGACCTTGCTGCTTGCATTCTCTCTCCTTTCTGCCCATCCTGGCTGAGCACTGCCACATTAATCTTCCCTAGAGCCCAACCCAGACCCCATCCTCCTTTGCCCGAAAAGTCTCCTGTGGTTTCCAGCCCAGGCTTAGTTCCCTCAGGGCTACCCTCCTGCCTGACAGTCCCTTATGCTCCAGTCAAACCGCAGCACTCGCTGGTACTGTTCCTGGGACAGTCCTGTTGGTGCCTTTACTTGTATTGCTTCCCAACCACTCCTCACTAGGAGAGGAGGCTTTGCCCTTTCCCAGCCTGTTGATACTCTACCTGTGTTTCAAGGTTTGGTCACAATGCCAGTCCCTCCTGGATTGTTTCTCCCTGTCTTCCTAGAGTAGTGTCTCCCTTACCCTCTGAACTCTTAAAGCTTCCTTCCTTACCCTGTTTCTCTGCTGTCTTTTTGCATACTCGTCCCATCTCCTCTGGCCAGGAACTCTCCCGGTCATCTCTGAATCCTCCCCTGGGCAGTGTGCCTTGCGCACAGTTGGCTTCCAGTAAATACTGAATGGAATAAGGAGTGAGTGCGCCTGGCCTTCCTTTACCTCCTCCCGACTGTTGAGTTGGAGGTGGTCAGATGAGTCATTAGGGTTGTGACCTCTTCTTCCCCGGCCCCATCACACCAAATAGATTCCCACTTATCACCTTCTGTCCCTGCAGGGTTATTAAATCGTGCCCTAGCCTCAAAATCTTTCTTTCCAATACTTGGCATGTGTTCACTCTGCCTGGCTTGTTCTGAGTCTGCTCTTTATTATTGAGTGTGGCTATACTACTCCGGGCCTCTACCCCCATCACCTAGTACGTAACCTAGCTAATTAGAAAGCTTATTTCACCTACTTCCCCATACCACAGGGAGCTGAAAGGGAGACTCCAAGAGTGGTGACTCATACTCTATTCACTAAGTGGCTTAAAGATTAAAAATAAAGCATTGTAAATTGGCAAGCACTTTGCAGTCTCATTGTCTCGGCCCACAGCTGGACTCTTAGAGACTTAACGCTTCATATTTAATAGTGAAGTATATTTAATATTAATATAGAATATTTAATAGTGAAGAAGGCCTGTTAAGATCTTAATTAAGAAAATTCTCCATTTTACTTTCTTGTTTTTTAAGATTTTATTTATTTGACAGTGAGAGAGAGAGAGAGAGCGCACAAGCAGGGGGAGTAGAGGGAGAGGGAGAAGCTGGCTTCCCATGGAGCAATGCAAGGTTCCATTCCAGGACCCCAGGATCATGACCTAAGCCAAAGGCTGACACTTAACTGACCGAGCCACCCGGGTGCCCCTCCATTCCACTTTCTGTGGCTTTGATGTGATATGTGAGGGAAAATACGCAAGAGGTGTATTTTTCAAAATACACTCCTAATTTTGAAAGGTATGATGGTTGTCAGGGTATTTTCACATCATTCCTTCATTGACCTTGTAGAGGTAGGTATTAATTATCCCTGACACTGAAGGTTTAGAAGGAATCCAGGGTTTCTTCTAAGGTCATAGATGATTAAGAGCCTTGGCCAGGACTAGAAACTCAGGTCTTGGGAATCCTAGTCCAGTGCTTCTTCCAGTAACCCCACATTTTGCTACATTCCTATCTGTCAGCATTGTGAATTGCAGCTGTGGGCGGTTAAAAAGGCTTTAGAAATTACATTCTGGATACTGAGAAATGTCTTCAAATCCAGGACCTCGCTTTACAGAGCTAAAGGTGGACACTGGGTGTATTTAAAAGCCTGTCCAGTAGATGTTAGGAATGGGAGTTGTTCAGCTGAGCAGCTAGGCTAGTCCTTAAGGTTTAACTCCGGCTTGGGACAGGATGCAGTTGCTTGAATTACAAGTGCCCTGGGGCCTAAAGTAATCCTGCAGGGAAGGCCCACCTCTTCGATGCAGTTTGGAATCCCTTAGGAACGAAATTACCTTCTTCAGTGAGTATTGCTGCAGGGGCTCCATGTGGAAAAACCAAAATGTGTGATTTGTTGTCTGCCTGTAGTTAGTTGCAGGGGTGGGGCGGGGAGGGGGGGGGGGAGGAAGTGGGAATTAAAAACTAGGGTCAGTTATTTCCCCCCAGATACATTCTGATCACTGTTCTTTGTCGAGGACTTTTAATTTAATTTTATTTTATTTTGGTTGAGACTGATGGGAGGAAACTAAAAGAGGGCTTTAACATCTTGAAGAAAGCAAAAGTTTCAGGGGCCTCGTTTTACAAATCACAGTAGGATCGGAGGGGTCCTTTCTGTTCGGTCGCCTCCCCGTGCGTTCGGGAGCCCCTGGGCGCGCGCGGGGACCCCCGCGGGGTTTACCTGCCTGCGCACCTTTCTCCCACAATGCCTTGCAAATCCGCGCTCGGGCCGGCGCAGCCTGGAGCTCGTGTGCGAGGCCCGGCCCGCGCTGCCGGCCTCCCGCCGCCGGCCTCCCGCCCAGCGCGCCGCGATGGCCGCGCGAGTCGGCGGGAGGGAGCGCTCCGAGCGCCGAGCGTGCACCTCCCCGGCCGCGGCCCCGCGCGCTGCCCGCCGCCCCCGCCCCGCCCCGCCCGGCCGCCCAGGTGCGCCTGCCCCCGGGGCCGCGTTGCCCGCAGACGCCGCGCGGGGGATGCGCTGCCCGCCCGGCCGGGCCGCCGCCGTTGCGTGTGATCGTAATCGGAGACTTTCCGTTACAGGAGGCTCCCAACAAAAGATCGTAATTGCGGCAGCTTTGTTTGGGAAGGAGCCCGGCGGCGGGCGCGTCCTGGGCCCGGCCGGGGTGGGCGGCTGCGGCTACGGCCGCGCCGGGCGCCCGGGGGCGGGGGCGGGGGCGGGGGTGGGGGCGGGGGCGGCCTCCCCGCGCCCCCCCGCGCCCCTCCGCGTGGTACGGCCTGCGCTTCCCCTACAATGCTGTTATGCTAATCAGGTGACATCACCGCCCGGCGCACGCAGAGTGGCTCCCGATTAAATTACAAACCGGCGGCCGCCGCGGGCAGCCGGGAGGAGGTGTGTGTGCTGCTCCCGCGAGCTCCCGGGCGCGGCGACCGGGGCACGCTCGGGATTGGCCATATTTTAAAATATTTTTAAAGTAGGACTTGCACCTCCTTCCCTCCCTCCCTCCCTCCGCCCTCCCGCCCCTCCTCGGTAATTTATTTTAAGCTTCTAGTCGGGAGCCACAAAAGGAAGGAAAGCAACAAGGAAGGAATTAGACCCCGGAGCGGTGACTCCTGGCCGGGCTAAGGTGGACTCTCCTGCAGCCGACTCGCTCGCTATCAGGTCCGTCTGCTGGACTTTCAGACCGGAATGGGGCTTGCCTGAGGTCCAGCCCTTTGCGCCGGGGCCGGGAGCCGAGGCGTGCGGAAGCGCTGCGAGTTGCATGGGGGTTGGAGGGGGCCGCAGCGGGAGCTCCACGGTGCAGCCCGCCGGGGCGTTACGCGGGGCATAATGGAACTGCAGAGGACGTCCAGCATCTCGGGGCCGCTGTCGCCGGCGTACACGGGGCAGGTGCCTTACAACTACAACCAGCTGGAAGGGAGATTCAAGCAGCTTCAAGGTAAGCCCCCGCCTCCCAGAGGCCGGGCCTGCCCTGCGGCTGTGCCTACGGGGGTTCCGAGATTTTATTTGTGCCATATGGTACGTGACCCTAATGAAGACGGGCCGCCGCACGCCCGGCCCTGAAGCCTCTGGTTGGCTGCGAGCACCCCATTCACTCCTTAAAGGAGACAGTTTCTCACTCTACTCTAGAAAAGCCACCATTTGGAGTCTCTTTCCCCCTCTCCCTCTCTCCTCCCTCCCTCTCTCCTCCCTCCCTCCCTCCTCTCTCTCTCTCTCTCTCTCTCATCCTTTTGCTTCTCTTGGTTGTCAGGTATCATCTGCTACCCGCTGAGCACCTATTTTCTGGCCTCCTAGCTATCCTTGCAGCTCAGTGGATCAATGGTAATAGACCTATTAGTATGCAGACATTTAATTCTGGGTCACCTCTATCTCCCAGCCACCCCCCCCCCCAGCCTCTTACCTCTGGGAATCCTAAAGGTGTAAAGTGCACTGCTCAACACCCAGTCCTGTAGAACAATAGCAAAGGGGAGGAGGGAGTGGTCTTTTTGTTCTTAAGCCTTGGGTAAATTACAGTTTTGATTCCGAAGCCTAATTTTAACTCTTTTGATGTATTGTGTTGGGGAGAGCCTTCCCATCAATTTAGTAGTCTATGTAATTTATAATGAAAGCCAGTTATTGTCATTCCATTGCTATGGGTTGGATTAGTTGGATCAATTACAGGTTTCTTGGCGTCTATATTAGTCTCCAATAATTGAATGAATCCAGTATTTTACCGCATATATTTTTATAGAAAGCAGGATCCTGTGTACAGCAGCGTGTGGGATGATGGGCCTGTAGCCCACCGCTGCGGTGGCCTCTGCAGCCCTTCGCTGTCCCTGCCCAACCAGAAGGCCTGGCTGGCGGTTTCTCAGAGCTTATACATGAAAAAGGACTCATAACTGAAAACAGAACTCCTTCCGTTTGGAAGCCCCTGGAATCGGTTGTAGGCCAGGAATGGCTCTAACTAACGCTGTGAAACAGTGGCCTTTGCACACTCTGTGTTTCTTATTTGAACTCTTCTCAGAGCCACAAATGCGGTTCCTGCGAGGAGGAGGAAGGAAGGAAGCAGCTCAGTCCTAGATTGTTTTCATTGGGAAGGGGAGAGAGGATATATTTCATTCACAGGTTTATTTGTCTTGTGAAATAGTTGACAGTAATGACACTTGTCTGGAAAACAAGAGGCAGAACAGGACGTGATTTTAAACATTTGCTAGTCTATGCTGCATTCTGGGGCAGTTAGCAGAAGCTCCATTCCCTCCAGGGAATGGTTATGTGTCTTTGCTTCATTCCCCCTTGAGCTCTTTGAAGGTGGAATTTGCTTTTTGGAAAAACTTGGGGGGGAGGGGGAGGGTAGAGGCAGTTTGCAAATGGGAAAGAGTAATGGTATTTTGTCTGTTGTTCTTCTGGGTCCATGCTGGAAGCCCCATAGTTTTAGGTTTTGAGAATTCAGTGTACCTCTAGTAAGCATGTCTAAGTCTCTCTGCTTCACTGTGTCATACTGTGGAGGATGAGGCACCCGATGGTGGATCCTTGATCAGAAAACCTATTACCAACATCCAGTTAGCCCACTCCTTGTAGTAAGATAAAACGCAAAGCCAGGGGGAAGATTTAAGGTGTGGGGAGCAGTGTACTCATAGTCCCACCCATAACAAAAGGCTGTTAATCTGAAAGCTTTGAGGATGGTTGTAAAACTGCTACCCCAAAAGGGTGGAGTTTACACACAGGAAATGTCTTAAACTGTCTTCTCTGGATAGAGGAAAATTAAAAAAAAAAAAAAATCACCATGTGCCCCTGATATTTTTACCTCCTTACTGTTTGTCAAGGAAATCCCTTCTAAAGAGGTAGACTTCACATTTTGTGTGGTGGCTTTTCTTTCTTTTTTTTTTTTTTTTATGACTTTTGCTCCTTCATGTAGCCCAGATAACTTTCTTATTTCTAAACATTGTGGTTTAGGAGTTACACAAGTTTAGTGTTGGTATTTCTGTAACAGAAAACCACCCGTGTTAAGGAACTGTGAAAGGGTGAATTAACTTTCAAGTATGGTGGATCCCAAGAGAATTACAAACATGGCTTGCCCCATAGTAACAACAAATGGAACTGATGGCATTTTAAGCAACTTTAGGAAAATTTTTGCTAACACCTTTTCCCATCCCTACCCCCAGCTTGTGTTTGTTCTTCAAATTGTCACAACTTTGATAATACATAGATTATATCATATAATTTAATTTTATACATGCCTCCAAAGTAACCCCTCCCCCCCTTATTTTAATCTTGAGTATCATCCTTCCTAGCACTTAAAACCCAGTATTGGAAACTGGTCCTTTCAAATGATTTTTTTAAATGCCTGTTATACGAATTCATTCATTTAGCGTCTCTGCCTGAAAGTACCGTGATTTTGTGGGAGCTATTTCTCCATTTTTGCTGTTTTCAGATATTTTCACAAATCCTAAAAATTTCAAGAGGGACCAGGGGATGAGATTTGATGTTCTAGCTAAGGGAAGTATGATATTAAAATGTGTTTGGTCTACTAGGATAGTAAGCAAATAAGTAAACTTATTTACACTCTGATTTAGGGGACTGAGTGTGGTGTGATGTCTTTCATACTTAGTACTCCTGGCATAAGACAAGAGACAGGACCTTCAGCCTCTGGTGGCTTCAGACGTTAACCACCAACACCCAGCACACCTAACAGACACACCCAAAGTGCAGGCTCACTCTCTCTTTCAAATTGTTCATCTGCAAAATTAAGTTACCACCTTTTTCAGAGCCTGTTTTTGTATCTTCAAAGTTGGATTAGTTTTTTCTTTTTTAAATAAAAGAGAAATGCGGAAACAAAAACTTAGCCTCACGGGTTTAGAAAAACGTTTGTAGTAACAGGTTGATAATACCTTTTCTCCAGTTTCAAATCAGCCAGCTTAATTCTTTATAGCAGAATATTGCTGCTCTTGTACTCAGAAGCTATTGCTTATGCCTAAGGTGTTAAGTTAAAATCCAACCTCCTTGACTTGGCGGTGGACCCTCCCCCATATGGCCCCACCCCAACTGCTTCCTATTCTGGCACTTACATTCCAATCTTACCTTCCAGGTAGGCAGGCTTACAGCTCTTCATAAAACCAAGCCCAGGGTTTTTGGCTTCATCCATTTGCCTTCTGCCTCAAATGCCCCACTCATCCATTTACCCATTGAAATCATTCCTGTAGATTTCTAAGTTGCTCATATTCCAGTTATTCCATAAAGCTTCTTGTCTCCTCTTTTGGGGTTGATGGGGAAAAAGATTTCATTGAGTGCTTACCATGTACCAGACATGTTAGTAGGAGCTTTGTATGTGGTATATTGCCTTCATAACACACCTGTGAGATTTTAAAGATGAGAAGACAAATAGCTTGACCAGGGGTTGCAGGCATTATTGATCTCAGGCAGCACACATTGTTGTTCTCTAACCTTCTTCTCCTAGACTTTTAGATATTAATGTTATTTTATTTCTGCAATAATGACAATAATAATGATAATAACAGTAATGAGGTTATATTGTGAAATAGGCACCCAAACCTGATTCCTCTTTCCTGTCTGCCTGCTTCCCAGAGAGCACTGATTCTCTTGGCCCTGGCAGTGGAGTTGTAATGAAGACAGGATCTAGTTGAAAAGCATCAAAATGAACTTCTTCTGCCACCTTTGCAGCCTAACCCTGGCATCTAGCACCTGATACTTCTGGAGAAGGTTCTTTTTCTTAGCTTTTCAGCTCCATGAACTTGTCCTTTCGTCCAGAAAGTGTTATGGGGTAGTCAGTCTTTAGTGGGACGTAGGAGATTACAGAGGAATTTAGTACATGCTCTCTCAGAGTTGCCTTGTTCCATTTTTTAGGGGGTGAGGATGGGGTCCTGGTTTCTTAGGGGAAAAATATTGCTGGTCTTATGCCCACAAATTGTGAAGAAAATTTATTTTCAAGTTTTTAAGAACTTGCCAGTTTGTTAGGGTACCTAGATGTTTGTCTTGCATAATGTCTTAAACCTTACAGAAATAAGATTGCCGAGCTTACACTTCCTTCTTGTCATGAAGAAAATTTAAAGGTTTTAGATATGAAGTATTAGCCTTCAAATATTTCCGACTGTGACAGTGAAATGAGTTGGTGACAAATGAGAACTCTCTTGGCGGGGTGGGGGCCAAGATTTAAAAGAACATTTTTGGGTTTAACGAAAACATAAAAGATTGGCTTTTTGCTCTGGATACCTGCCAATAGTATAGTTATTCTAAGGCCAGATAACTTTGTGCGACAATTCACCAATTAAAAAAAATATATATCTTTTGCCAGAGTTTCAGCTCAAAATTTGGAAGTTCTTAACAGATTTGTGAATTAGAATCCTTTTTGAATGATGTAGTAATAATTACTATTAATATGTACAGCACTTAACTTTAATATGTATGATCTTGCGTAATTAACTAAATGAGATTATTCAAAGTACCCAGTGTGGGATCTAGTACTTAATAAGTTCTAAGTAAGTGTGCATTTATTATTAATAATATTTCTTTGGGGTAGATATTCTTATTTCGTATAGGTAGATAGGCAGATCATTTGATTCAAATCAATTGGTGTGAAGCTACATCTTCAGAATCCAGGTTTTCTGGTTCCACATTTGAAGGGTCCAGGACCACAAAGTGGGTTAGGTATTAGCCACATCACCCTTTCCTAGATATCATGAATACGTTCTTGTGGCATGGAAAATTAACGAGCTCAGATTTCTGGACATGTGCTCTCAGTTTTTGGTGGGCCAGGAACTCTGATGATCAAGGGAATACTGATTCCTTTAGCTTAAGTTCACTGACTGGGATCTCCATTAGAAGGACTGTTGGAGGCCAGCTAGGAAGAAGAGGAGGTGATCGATAACTCCCTTTGAGGAAAAGAGACCATTTTTCTTACAAATTGAATGACCTGACTGCTCAGGAAGTTTTCTGATGACTCTACTCTTCTCCCCTCTTCATATGCCTAGGGCCTCCACTGCGTCTATGTCTCTTTTAGTCTCTTTAGTGTCTTACCCCTCCCCTCCCCACCCCCACAACAACTGGGCCTAAAGCTGGGCCCTGATTAGAGCTGTCTTCTGTGTAAAAAGTTTTGGGAGTTGACTCTAGCTGACCTTCCTATCTCCAGCTCCTGCTACTCCTTCCTCAGTAGCACTCAGGATCCCAGGCTGTTCTCAAGGTTTCTTGCACTGGGAGTTATTTCTTTAGTCAGGATTATTACTTTTGAGTTCCAGTTTAGATGCCACTTAGTTCTGAGTGTTCCCACAAAGAGGGGAGGTCAGAATCTCGGCTTGGGTTCCCTTCCTGCAAGATTTAAAGTTTTAAGTTCTTGTTCGTTTTGTCATTTTCACATAACTGCTTTTGGGTGCAGTTTATCTACCTTTTTGTTTTTTCTACATTTCACAGAGTTTTAGGGGCATAAAGACAAATGCCTGATGTAACCTGTTTTACACATAGCAGTTACCAAGTCTGTTAAAGAGTAAATAAATGAAACTGTTATTATGGACGTCTTTATTGCAGTGGTTCTCAAAAGGAGGTCCCCAGACCAGCATCGATGTGATCTGGGAACTTGCTGGTAATATAATTTCTCAGGCCAGACTTCTGAAACTCTGGGGTGGGGCCCAGCAGTTGGTGTTTTTATAGCCTGCCAGGTGGCTCTGATGCACACTTAAGTTTGAGAAATCCTCCCTTATTGGGTCATTCCTACAATCTTTGTGATTTAGCGATGGGGAGGAACCAACTGCGTGGATCACTCCTAAATGGGACCAGATATTATATCTGATTTACTGAACAATGAAGAGTCGTGAAGAAGTATGTTTAGAATAAAATAGTTTAGTAGTGGAAAGGCATTTAATGAGTCAGGAATGGCCCCTGTCCCCCTAAATTAGAGAAGCCATTTAACATCTGCAGGCCTCAACCACCTCATCTGCCAGAGGCACCAGTTGTCTGTAGCAGTTCCCCACTGAGTTGATGTGAAGACCTATCCAGAAAGATCCAAGCTTAAAAAAAATTAAAAGATCGTAATATCTACAGGTTGTGCCAACAGTTCATAAGGCATCTCAGTTCCACTTAGGTTTGTAGTAAAGAATCTGTTGCATTTCACTTGAAAAACAGAAATCCCAGTAACTTGGTATCTGGAAGGGAGGCCAGTGGGGAGGCCTCCTGGATATCTGAAGATCAGGTCTGCTTCCCTTACTGAATACCTTGCAGGTTTACCTGCCAGGGTTGCATTGAACAACAGATGCCATAATCTATATGATGTTTCTTTGAAAACATCCACGTACTATTTAAAATGTCAAGTGTGGTTAATGTTTTCATCATATTTTCTTTTTTTTTTTTCATTATATTTTCTTTTAAAGAAAACTACTATATATGAACAAACTCCTAGGAAGTCCAGTATGGCACAGCAATTTAAATATGGACTTCAGGGTTCGTTTTCCTCTCTTCTGGAACATGACACAAACGGTGACAGAGCTTCAGGTTTTCAGTTAACCATAGCTTCACAGGCATAACATCTATTCAAAGTGGAATCACACTTGTGCATGTAAGTCAGGTAGATCTCAGCATTTTTTCGTTCTTGGTGTCTTTTCTCCCTCTTGCCTGGCAAGTTTCAATCAATTTTTAGGCCCCCAGTTATGAAAAACTAATAACAGATGAAATAAATGATAAGGGAATAGTAAGCATTTTTTCTACCTTCAGTAACCATTGCTAGATTGGCTTAATTAAAACCCTGACAGGGTACCTGGGTGGCTCGGTTAAACGTCCGTTAAACGTCAGCTGGGGTCATGATCTCAGGGTCCTGGGATTGAGGCCTGCATCAGGCTCCCTGCTCAGCAGGGAGTCTGTTTCTCCCTCTGCTAGCTCTCTCAAAAAAAAAAAAAAAAAAAATTCTGGCAATTGTTAAACCAGTTCATGGGTGCTCAAAGGACTTGCCATTTAAAAGCTCAGTAGTTGGTCACTAAACTGGGCAACTTCAGAGCAAGAAAAATCTAAGAAATACAATGATACAAATGATTCTTAAAAATGGATTGCATTTTTATTAACAAAAATTTGTTGATTGCCTGCTTTTCGATGGGAACTATCCTCTGGTTAGGAAGTGTATGAGAAGGTGTATTTCAGGAATGCTGGAAATGCTGGTTGGGCTTACTGAGGAATAGAAGTAAGTGGACAAAAAAACTTATTCCAGGTTTTAGGGACCCAAGGTAGAGAACCATGAGGTGTGGGACCAGGGTAGGAAAATGGAGCAGGTTCAGGAAAGTGGAGCAGGTTCAGAGTGGCCAGAGTTTATAGAGTGCAGAGTGACAAAGGGCAGGTCGGAGGGGTACTAGAAGGATAATTGAAAAGCCAGAGGATACGTGATCCTGTAAATCAGGTTAAGTCGGTGGAAAGCCACTGAAGGATTTTAGATAGGAGAGTGATATGTTCTGACTTTTTTTTTTTCCTCCGAAGAAAGGTGAGTCTGACGGCTTAGTATGATGATTGCTTTAGAGGGTAATGGTCAAGAAAGAGTCTGGAGACCAGTTGGGAGGCTCTTGGGTTTGTAGGGTGAGAAACTTAGAAACAGCATAGACCCCTCAAGTTCTGAACTGCAAGGTTAGAACCTGGTTCCTTAGAACCTGGTTACTTAGTGTGGTCTACAGATGATCTGAGAGTTTGTTAGAAATCTCAAGCGCATCCCAGATCTACTGAGTCAGAATTTCATTGTAACATGATCCCCAGGTGGTTTGTATGGATATTAAAGTGTTAGAAGTGCTGCCTTGGAATAGTCTCTTCTTGCCTCCTTACCCTTATGAGCAGAGAGGGAAGTAGTCCCAGAAGAGTTATGACCTTCCTGAGGTTTAAAGTTGATGTGTTTTATAGGAAGTATGCATTAAAGGTAAGATTTTCATGTTTTTTTTTCTTTTAGGTAAACTAGAGCATTTTAAAGTAACTATAAAAGTAATCTTGCATCTAAAGGTATAATAGTTAATTAAAGAAAGTTTAGTATTACCCTAGATTACAGGGCTTTAAAAGCCTGGTTGGTTAATTCCTAGCTTTGTAAGTCTTTGTAGAATTTGGCTGGGATTTTCCTATTTACTAATCCTGCAGTTTTTGAAATTGGTGTGGTTAAGAAAAGCACAGTTTCTTTTCATTTACCCATTTGGTATTAATGGAGAACTACAAAATTCCCTGGGTTCGTTTTCTTTACATTCTTTCAGAATTTCAGCTTGGTGTTCTGGGAAGTAGAGTCTTGCTAAGTCCATACCTGCTTTATGACTTCAACCTTTTATATACTTCTAAGTTGGTTTTTTTTTTTTTTTTTTTTTTTTAGAGCTGAAATACACCCCTCCTCCGCCCATGCTCCATCTTAGTAAAATTATCCTATATTAAACCAGTGTTACTCTTCTTGCCTTTGATTAGACTTGAGACCGCTTTCAAACTCACCCATGCCTTCAGGTATGGCTGTAAAAGTGGATTTAAAATACACTAAATAGCTGTTACTTGATAAGTGCTCATTTCCTGTGAGTCCACAGGTGAAGCTTTAAAATTAGTGGGTATTGATTAGGTAGGAGAGAAAAAGCACCTGCTGAAACTTGTTGGCAGGAAGTTTTTGCCGCTTAAAGAAGAAAGAAAAGGAATGGGGGAGATAAGTTACTTCTCTTTTCCTCTAGCACCACTCCAGAACCTTCCTGAGGCAAAGGCCACAAGTAGTGAAAGTAGTAGGAGTTAGGAGGCCATTCCGATGATGTTCTTACCACAGCAGGATTGATGGTCATTAATGGACAAAGTTAAATTTCTAGCTTTTCTTTATGTTACTCCAAAATTCTTTTTATATAATAATTATTTCATAGTCAAATTATGATACCTTTAAAGGAGAGAATAGTTTAAGATCCTGCAATCCCAGGGGCGCCTGGGTGGCGCAGTTGGTTAAGCATCCAGCTCTTGGTTTGGGCTCAGGTTGGATTAAGCCCAGAGCAGACATGGAGTCTCCTGGAGGCTGTCTCCCTCTGCCTCCCCCTGCTCCGCCAGGTGCTCTCCGTCTCTAAAATAAAATCTTTAAAAAAAAAAAAAACAAAACAACAACCAAAAAAACTGCATTCTGAGCAAAGTCTTACTTTTCAATAGTTCTTATCTGTATGCATTATATAATTTAACAGTATTAGAATATGGAGTCCAACTTTTGGTGTTTTGTTTGTTTTTTACTTAACATTATATCATAAACTTTCGTATTTGGTTATTTCTGTGCCTCTTGCCGAATACTGCCAAATTGCTTTTCAAATCAGAGCAGGTTTTTTTTGTTTTGTTTTGTTTTTTTACTAATCTGAGCCTGTTCACTTATTTTGTGATTAGGTTAATACTTTTATGAAGGAAGATTGTCCTAAGAATAAGTCAGTTTTGGGGTGCCTGGGTGGCTTAGTTGGTTAAAAGCATCAGACTCTCGATCTCAGGGCCATGAGTTCAAGCCCCATGTTGGGTACCGCACTGGGTGTGGAGTCTACTTAAAAATAAAAATAAAATAATTTAAAAAAAAGAGTAAAAGAGGTTCTCCATGGAAACTGTCCCAGTACCTGGTACATGGTACTGGGACATGGGCCCTCAGTAATCAGTGGCAGCCATTATTACAGGTCCTGGTCAAATGGCAAAGCAGGGCCCAACAGGGGCCAGTCTTTTGAACATAAGTTGGATATCTTACCCCACCCAAACCCTGAAACCTGTTCTGGGTGTGGTTTCCTTTAGCATGTTAGAAAAGTGTTTGGTTTGCCTGAAAATGCACCCAACTGAAACACCCCCTTTTGTGTTTCTCTTTAGAAAGTAGACAAAGCTGACGGCAGTCATTTGAGTCTGATAACTTTTGATGTAGGTTCAAGGTCGCAGTGGTATGGCTCTCTTAAGTTCATAAAAAGCATCTAAGGCAGTTACATCTGGAGCCAGAGCATCCAGCGCTTTGTCAGAGAGAACTACTGTAGCCAAAGTAATATTAACCACCCTCCATAGATTGGTGAATGCCTCTACTGTGTGTGCTTTTGAAAGGCCTTTCTTAGCCTTTCTCTCTCTCCTCCAACCTTGTTTTCAAGAGGCATAGGGCCTTTAAGTGGCAAATCCAGTAATCACAGTAGCATAGAGACACACAGGCCAGCCTATATTTGGCTTCACAAAGGCCTTGTGAAAGATCTGGCCTTAAAGTCTCTTTTACTGCTGAAATGATGCAAGTGGAAAGTTAATTTGAGGATCACTGAGGCACGCTTTATTCATGAAGAATGTGAGCAAAACATAAAAAGTCTGCAGGCTCTGTTCTTCTCTGGTGGTAAGGAAATTACATAGGCTGGGTCATTATTTGGGTGAATTTTACCCCCACCCCCCACGGAGTGTAATTGTGATGGAATTTTAGAGTGAGAGCTGTCGCATAAGTACAGGCTAGTTGGAGTGTGTGTATGTTTGGCCAGAAATCCTTATACAAACCATAGGCCTTATTTTGGTGGCATCCATGACGTGCAGAGAGTGGCCTTGGCGTATTGAATTAGTTTGTTTTTTATTTTTAAGAGAAACTTTGAAGATCTATTTTAATGTATATGAAGTCTTTGAAGGTCTGCTTAGTCTGTTTGAACTGTTAAATCCCAATGAGTCTCTCTAGATCTCTGGTGTGAATGTATAGGAGTTGAGAGGTGAGTACGAGTCTAGTGCAGTGTGTTTCTGATGCTTGAAAATGGTGCCCTGATTTCTATTGAAGGAGACGTTTATTCCTGCAGAGGTTTAAACGACTCACTATAAAAACTTCAGTCTTGCAGTGCTAGAGGGAGATTATGCTTTATCTGCGAACAACTGCCAAGCAGATGAAATCCCAGCTGCACAGTCTGTGGTGGAGACTGGGTGGGAGTGGCCGGGGGAGCAGAGGAGGAAAGTGATCAGATCCTGGCAGTGGTGGTGGCCTGGTGCACAGGGCTGCTGAGGGCTGTTGGGAGGCGGTGTTCAGCGTTGGGACATTTTATCTCTCAGAAACACAGGGTGGTGGAAAGCACCTGGACCGTGGAGTCACATAAGCCAGCATTCAGATCCTGACTTCACCAGTGACCTGCCTGGACCCCGTTTTCTTGATCTGTTAAAAACTGGGAAACATAAGTAGCCCTTGGGGTGGCTGTAAATCCGAAATTAGTACACCGTATTGATTGACAAATTCATCCTAGTTTTAGCCGTGGCTGTTCCTTCTGAGCACTCTCCCCATGTCCCAGGCAAGCTGAATGGTGGTGGGTCACCATAGTTATATATGAAAGTACCCATGGCTGAGTACGGAAGACACACCGCCTGTGTGTGTTTGCTCATCCCTGTTATGCCTTCCTAGTGCTTGGCGTGTGAATAATGAGTGAATGGAGTGATGAAGGCAGTAACATATATATATAGTTGTTTTAAAGTGAGTTAGTCACTCTTCCTCCCTGTGGCCTCTCCTCCCCTGAGAAAACAGTGGCCTCGGCCACATAATAAATAATGTGTTGAATGAAAGAGTGAATCACATGGTAATGGTTTTGACTCTATGATGTGGCTAATAAACTAGAACTTCAGGAACGGCTTATGTGTGTCAATTTTTTTGATAAAATGAAATTTTGATAAGATTCTAGGGACATCCCTCATGTAGTCCCTGTGGTCTGCAGGGTGCTGGGGAATTGAACTTTGGTGAGGAGAAAAGAAGGAAGCCTGTGGTTCTTGGAGAGATACTCAAGTTAATTAGACATCAGGTTGTCTCTTCTTGCTGCTGTTTTTACTTTTTCCCTTTGAGATGGAGCAAGAGTAGTTGACCCAGGAGGTTAGGGTCATACTAATGTAATCCAGGTACCTAGCTAGAGAGGTAAAAGTGTACCCTGTGAAACTGAAATCCGTTCTCTGGGTGTGGTAGCCATTCATTCAGGTTTTTGTATTGTGTGACTGTAAATGAAGGCAACTTTTCTAACTGCAAATATGTCTTTGCTCACAGTGATACAGCATGAGTAATGTTTTTCTAGAAGCCAGGCAGTTAATAATACTCTAAGCAAACAGAGGCAGGGCCTCAGAAATGTAGATACCAGATTAATGTGCAAGCGTGGCCTTTTAAACTGTTGAAGAAATAGCCACGAGAAACTAGTTTTGGCCAAAGAATTGCTTCCTAGCCCTCAGTGGCTTCCAGTTCCCTCCCCTCTCCTGGGGGGGGGGGGGGGGAACTAAAAAAAAAAAAGTTGGTTTCCTTCTGCAAATATATGTGATTTCAGTTTTGACACAGGAGGTTATTTTTTCATTTGAGCACAAGGAAGCAATTTTTAAAAGTCCTGCTCATTCAGCATTGGGCCTGACTGTAGCCAAGCTTGACTGGGAGTTCTTGGCCACAGACCCACATACAGCAGCCCTTATCAAGGTAGTAAATTCAGTTGGCTTTTTGGGAAAGGGAGGGGCACTGGAGCACCAGCCTGCTGGGTAGGACTCTGGAGCTGGCTGCATTAGGGACTCTGTGCTACCTACCCTACAGTCAGATGGGAGGGTGGGTCCAGATCTCATCTTCACCATTGTTATCCAGTGATTCTGAAGTGACCTTTCTTACCTCATTTTCCTGTGAGCTCATAGTTGTCTGCAGGCATAAGTTATGTCATGGATTCTTGCTCAATTTTTCTTTGATAAGGAGCAACTCTTGCTCACCAGTTGTTTTTGGAAGAAGAAGCTGAGGTACAGGTCATTCAGTGATTTAGCAGTTGATTTGTGATCTCCTCTCTTTATTCCCCCTCCCCAATGGGAATTTACAACATAACTTATTTGCTAAGGTCTTGTGCATTAAAAACCAACAAACAAAACTCCTGTTGGAGTGGGAGACCATGATCTAGAATAATTATTGGCATTACCAAACTACTCTGTTCAATGTTAAGCCTTATGGAGGACTTCTCTGTAGCCTGTTGCTAGGCACTGGGGGTACAACTTCCATACCTGTTCTCAAGAGGCTCACAAACAAGTCAAAAGATAGGAAAACAGATACAGTTTTTGGAATAAGATTTGAGTGGGTGAACATGCAGAAGAGGGTGCTTTATACACCTGCAAAAGAGAGAATACCTGTCCTGCCCTCCTTATTCATCCAGAGTTGCTTTGAGAATCAGTTACAATAATGTGTGTGAGCACTCTGTGGAAAAAAAAAACAAATTCGTAATCTAAGAAATTTTTGTTCAGGGAACAAATGGCAAGACTTTCTGTTCTCAGTTTCACTCAGTGTCCACTGATGAAGGAAACACACCTTTTCAGTAACACTTGCCTGTATTTGTTAAATACTTTTATACCTGACTCTGTACCATTTATTAGACGTATTACTTCATTGCAGGCACAAGAATGCTAGAGGTAGGCATAGATGTTATCTCTGTTTACAGATGAGGAAAGCAAGGCTTGGAGAGATGAGGTAACTTGCTCAGTGTCACTGAGGAGGGAGCAGTGGGCCTGGCCATCACACCTCACTGTGTGTTCACGGAGTCCCATTCCACTCTGCTTCTGTGGAGATAGTTATCTTCCTAGGAGGACCTGGGCGTGGCTAGGTATGGAGGGAGCGGTTGGACCACGTCTAGCAGCAGCCTACATGGTTTCTTGAGTGTGCTTTGAAGCAGCTTCCTCAGTCCTAGCTCCTCAGAAAGCATCCTCCCCTGTGGGTGTGGGACTTATGATGTGGTTTCCTTTCCCCTGCCTCTGGAGGTCGGCTTTTCTCCACAGGGTCAGGAAGTCCATGGGTGGCTGATAATGTGGGGTGCTGGAGTCACTCGTGCCTGCCCTGTGTTCAGGATAGGTCACGCTTGTGTCACCATGTGGTAGGCCAGTGGTGCTGTGAAGGCCTGAGCAATGCAGTGTGGTTTGGAATCGGAGGTCACACCCTTGCCACCACATTGCTCATGAGTCCACTATACCTGTGATGTAAGAATTCAAGCACAAGCTTCTTTCTCCTGCACTGAATATAACGTTAAAACAGGGCAAAGGGCATTAGTGGGCTTTCCAGCATGAGCCATGTGCTTTCATATATGTATTATTTATCCTTTCAGTAGCCTTCTGAAGTAGGTAGTGTCATATCTGCCCTAAGGATTGAGGAACTTGAGGATCACAAAGGTGAAATGAGGTGGCATGGTCACTTAGCCAGCAAGTGACAAATGAGTGACTTTGCAAAATTCTGTGGCAAGGGGGCCATTTTCAACATTTCTTTGAACTTGAAGTATGTGTTTTTTCTGTATAGGAGAGGCAGATGGCATAGCATAGGTGTCTATCAGAACATGGGTAGATTTTACTGACTTTAATTTCATTTAAATTTTGTTTAAAGTACATGTATTTATTTAATTTTTATTAGGGATTCAGCCAGATTGATAGGTGTTTTATGGTGTCACATTTAACCAACAAATTGAATATGCACATTAAAAATGAAAAGCTCACCAATCCGGTTTCTTAAGTATCAATTTCTGATAAAACTGCTTGCCACCGATGAGTAAATCCTTCCATTAATAACAATTAATCTGCTAATTTGCTTATCATTGATATTGCAAGGGGCATAACATCGGGAGGGGTAATGCTTCTGCTTACCTTGAAGGTCAGAGCTGACATCCATCCACATTTGATAAAATCGCTTAGGGTACTTGGGAAGATGTTGAGCCATGTAATAGCCCAAATTCAGGTAATACTAAGCCTTGATCTATCAGGATCTTTTTTTTAAATACGTGCACGTAGGTAGGACCCAGTGCTAGTACTTTGAGGACTCTGGATTTTGAGTTAGAGGTTAAAAAAAAACAACAACAAAAACCTGCAGCCAGGAATCTCCTGTGATGCAGTGATGTGGTGACTGACAGTCCAACTGCGACAGCTCATCTCTTAAGGTATCAGGGAGACTCATTTGAATCTGTCTGCAAACCTCTGAAACAAAAGGAAAGGGGAAAATACGTTTCCATACTTTTGGCAAACCGAGTCCCAGCATGCCTCTGTTTAGGCAGTCATGCAAACCTTGTCCTTCTTCCTTTCTCCTGTGTGAGACCGGAATTGACCTGTAGCATGAAGGAAACGTATTTGGGTGGGCATTTAGGGCAACTTCCAAAACCTGGTTCAGTTTAAGTTATGGTGGCAGAGTAAGAGGGGAGGCTGCGTAGTGCTGTTGATCTGCATTTTATTTTGGTGTCCCTGAGATCTGCTTCACCTCTCTGTTGCTGCCGTGGCTCAGTGAGTTACTGAAAGCTATAATGTTGATGGGTGGGGAGGTGTGTGTAGGCCCAGGAAGATAGGTGTTGGCTTTAGATGTTGCTTCAGTTTCTTTACTTGGTAAAGAATGAATTGTCATCTAGAACTTGTCCTCAAAACTCAGCTGGCATAACCTGAAAGCCACTTGCTTATAATGTGCTCTAGTTGATGTGCTATTGCAGACTGGCTGTCGGGATAGAGTAGCATGTGCCTGCTAATGAAGAATACATGCTGTGGAGGAAGGCAGGATAAAATTTTAGAACACGCTTATAGCTCTGACGCTTATAGCTCTGACGTTGCTGAAGGAACCATCCAGTCCATCCACCTGTTTAATTGACAATCCAGCAAGCAAGCAAATGTCACAGTGAGCAAGTTAAGATGCTTAACTCTCTAGAAACACCTGTACAAGAGACACCGTCACTGCCTTGAATCACATTCTAAAAGGGAATACTAGGTAGAAAGTGGCAGGTGTTCTAAGATGTGAACATAGGTTGTGAGATGTGAGAGAGACTTTTTTGGAGTTGACATTTGAGCTGCAACTTTAAGACTAATTAGGGAAAATGAGATGGTGAGTGCTTGGGGGGTAGGGATGGGACATGACCAAAGGGAGCTACAGAAATAGGGGTTTGGGGGAATGGTTAGACATCTGCCTACGATGTGATATATATTTTTCCCTTTCATTTCAGTTGTTAATGCTTATTATCAGTAGTTGGGGTTTTGACCTCCTTTTTGTTAGCCAACATCCAGCTAATACTGGTATGGGTACAGAGAATCAGGTGCTTAGCAGCTGATATGGATGAAATGACCTTGCCCAAGTGACATGCATCTCATTTCTCTTACCTGTTAGAAAGGGTTGTTAGATCATCATCTGATACAGACATGAAGGCTCCTGCAAATAAATGTATGGAGGGTATTTGTGGTATTACATAGTTTACCCATATAAAACGTGGTAGTACCAGTAATCACTGGTAATTTGATTTCACCAAATGCTCCAGCAAGGCTTTGCTGGGTAGATGCCCACTGCTAAAAAAAAAAACAAAAACAAAACACAAAACCCACAAGCATTTCTGGCTTCTGTGTCCTCTCACAGAGTCAGTCCTGTTGAGAAACTAACAGGCTACTGAGGAGGAGAGCAAAAGAAAAACCATACTTCATTCAGAGAGAAGGAAAAGCAGGTACCTACCTAAACTCCAGCCCGGTGGTGATGGTGGTGTAATAGTGGTAATAGGAATACAGCTAAGGTGCCTGATACTTATTCTCCTGCACTTTTCTAAGTACTTTGCATAATTTGATTCATATGCTTCCTGCAGCATCCCTGTAAGAAAGAGTTATCTCCATTTTGGAAATGGGAAAACTGAGGTACAAGGATCCTCTGCCCAAGGACATTTAGCTACTAAGTAGTAGAGTTGGGATTCCAGCCCAGGCCGCCTGGACTGGACTCAGAATCCCTAACCAATTTGCCATGCTGTCTCTTCAAGAGCATTTCTTTCGTGACGATTAAGGCCCATGCTTTTGTATATCTCAGATCTCAGATCGTTTTGTTAAGGCCTTCACAACCTTGATTTGGTGAAAAGTTGAAATTCCTGACCCAGCTCCAACTGTAAAGATTTGTTGAGACTTTTCACTCTTAATTGTGCTGGGAATAGTGAAGGGCAGCATGGTAAATGCAATGTAAAATTCATGCCTTGCCTAGTCTTGGAAGACTTCCTTCCCTTTTCTTTGAAAAGGTAATTCTGGCAGAGTAAGAGGGACTGAGCTGACCATGCAGACTCCTTGATCCAGACCCTCCCCCCACCCCCTGCCAGTAGTACAGGATATTTGTTACCATGTTACATATTACATACTCAGTACTCTCCACTTCCATTTCAGCAATTTTGGGTTTTTGTTGTTTAGACATTGGGGGGTTTGGTAATGGTGTTTTGTTTTTGTTTTGCCTGGTATTTTGCCAGTGTGTACATTATTTGTAGAGACTTGGAGAGGTTGAAATGAAGGGTAGTAGTGCTAGAGTAGAATTTGGAGTTAAAGATGTGATGTTCACTCCTATAGCATAGGCTACACAGAAAGTAACCCTGGAGTGCAGTGTTCAGTGGTGATGGTGTTACCTAGGAAGGTGGAATTGGGCCAGAACCCACAATCCACATTTAAGTTTACAGGAGTGTGCTGATTTTTCTTAGTTTTAAACATTTTTCAGCAGCTCAAGCATTTGTTGATTTATTTGGTCCAGGTTCCCTTTTATTCTGTGATGTCCATGTGTGAATAAAGTAGATCATCCCGATTTCTGGTTCCACTGCTGCTGTCTAGTAAAAGTAAAGACTTCCAGTTGCTTGTGTTTTGTTTTCAGGCCACCTTTTGATTCTTTCCATACCAGATATAAAAATAGTTCTTAGAAGGAACACCAGTCCATCCTTACTTGTTATACTCTAAAACTATAAGCTTGATTTTGTTTTGCTATCCATTGTGTTGTAAATTTGGTGTTATGAGGAGCAAGAGATTTATGTTTATTCTATATAATTCCCCCCACCCAATTCCAGGAATGATTTAATTTGGCCTAAGCAAGTGTATCTTGATCATTTTAAAAAATGCACGTGTGATGTTTATGCTGCTTGCACAGTCTGGAATCACAAGACTCATGATAGGACTGTTGGGTTGGTGAACGCCGGGTTTGCTCCCTTCTTTGGGTTCTTCTCTATCTAGAAAAAAGTGAATATCTTTCTTTGGAAAACCTGACGGTTGTAGTAATGAAAGGTGCCACATCACTGCTGCATATCTGTTTTTTTTTTTTCCTCTAGAAATGTTCTTTTGATGGGGCTATCGAAAAACCCTCTTATATGACATGACGTATGTGTTGTGAACTCAAATTGTCACTTCTTTTGAGAATACACCTTATTTTATGGAATTATATAGTTCAAGTGATCTCTAACCTTTTCTCTGGGATGCAATATGCTTAAAATGTAGAAGGAGCTATGACAAGCATATACTCAGGATGGATTTTAACAGTTTCCATTCATTGTGTGGTACCCTGCAGGTGTAAAGAGTGACACCCGAAGAGAGAATACAGCATCAGATTATCAGCTGCTTTCTTTTTTAGGATTGATTCTGTGGAGATGACAGCAAGTGTGTGGCCTTTATATGGGTAAAACTATGTAATACCACAAATCAAAACGTTTTTGAAAACACCTGATCCCCGGTGAGAGTTGCTTCGTGTCTGTATGATAGGAACAGCATAGCACGTAGAGAAATCTTTAGCCCTCTCAATGCCAACACTGTGCACGGACCAGAACCTCACTTAGCTGGAGCACATGACTGAAGAGTGGGCATATCAGTGAGTATGAGTGTTGAAGTTTGGTCCTGCTTTTGAATTGAGAAGATCTGCTGTGTGAAGTTCTGAAAAGTACCTTTACTGTTGACCTTGGGGTTTAGATAGAATCTAAGTCTTAGAGCTTTGATGAGAATGTAGGAACCGGTTCTAGCCAAATGCATGGACTGAAATGACTGTATTGTTTGTCAGGTCTTGTGAGGAAGTACAGTGTGACAGTGAGGCCCCAAAACAGTAAAAGTAAATAGCCTACAGCAGTTAACTATATTTATTTTGGAGACAGGTTATAAACCCAAATCTCTGTGCTGAACTTGAATGAGTGTTTCCTTTCTCCTCTCCTGGGGTAAAAGCTCCTGATGAGAACTGCTCTCTGGTATTGCTGGGACAAAGCTGTTGTATGACCTTCTTTATGTAAATGACTGGCAGGGTAATATTTTCATTTACTTTAAAGCCATGTATGAAGGTGATTTGCAGGCTGGTCCTGATAGCCTCTGGCCCCTGTGGTGGGAGGGAAGCCAAAGCTGAAAAAATGGAAGCTTTCAAATGGTTAGAGAGAAGCATTGCATATACCCCCTTTATGACAGTGATGGCTATAACCATCACTGGTTATAATAAGGCTGTTTTTCTTTGAAGTGGTACCCCCTATGAGAGTTACTTGGGTGACTTTTTGGTTCCGTAAGGAGATTTTGTTTCTTGATGCTATGCACAGTGGTCCTTACAGTTAGGACTGTGTGTGAAACTATCAGGAAACCAGCAACACTTAGAGGCTTCTGGCCCACTTGTAGCTGGGCACCTTTCATTTTAAATGCCCACTCTGGTTCTTCACAGCATGTATCTTAAATAAAGGACGAATTCATTCATATTATGGGAAAGCCATTTGAAGCACAGGCCTTGTGAATTGGGACGATCAATAGTATTGCCATCCACTGCTTATGTGTGTGTCTGGGACAATGGGGTGGGTGTGGTAACCCTGGTATATTCTGATTCTCTTAGCTGGAAAATCTTCCCTCTTTCCCTCCCTCCTTCCCTCATTGTTTGACAGAACGAGAAATGTATTGCCAGAAATGAATTAATTCTGAAAGGACTTGGGTTCTTACCATAGGTGTCTAGAAGTATACCAAGCCTGGAGGCGGTGAAGGTGAGATGCACACATAACATATAATGATAGTACAAGTGTAGGGTGGAGAGCAGAGGAGCTGCTCATAGTCTCTAAGTGCTTCTCTCTCATGACTAATAATAACCTTCTTAATATTCTTAGTATTGGGGATGAAGGGATGCTCTGAATTGAGAATTTTCTGTAAGGGCTTCAGTGAGACACAAGTTGGTAACTAACTGTCCAGCTCGCCCAGGGCAGGGGCTGCCTTTGATGTTGACCAATTGGTGTTGCTTTCCAGGGGATTGTGGCTGACACTGAGCTGCCACCATGCGTCTAGGCTTTCATGATTACTCCTCAGCTGGCGAGCCAATCCTTAGGTGGCACAGCTTTCGTGCTCTTCCCTACACCCCCACCCTCCACCTCAGGCCCACTTTGAGGTCTGATTCAGGGATTTTTCTGGGGGTATAGCCCCACAGTTTTAAAAACCTGTTCAAAGGGATCCCTGGGTGGCGCAGCGGTTTGGCGCCTGCCTTTGGCCCAGGGCGCGATCCTGGAGACCCGGGATCGAATCCCACGTCGGGCTCCCGGTGCATGGAGCCTGCTTCTCCCTCTGCCTGTGTCTCTGCCTCTCTCTCTATCTCTCTGTGACTATCATAAATAAATAAAAAATTAAAAAAAAAAAAAAAAAACCTGTTCAAGGCCGGAGCTTATAACAAGAGTAGAACCCTTTTCCCCCTGTCATTACTACTTCTTCCTTACTGACTAATTAGCCGGCTGCTGCAGATCTCATTAAACTTCATTAATCCTGAGCATCTGTCTATAGGAACTGCCTCAAGATAAAAAGAGGAAACTCAGCTAAACGTTTTTGTTGCTGCTAATTACCCCAAGCTATACTTTTTATTAATTAATTAATTACTCTGCTCACTTCCAAACTGAATGAGGACCTTTCCCCATGCCAGACAACTGGCATTTCACTCTCCCCTGGCTGCAGATATGATGCTCTGTGGTTTGGTGTATGGGATACCTGTAATTATCAGGGCCAAGAATAAGGTGGCTCTGGAAGCCTGGTTTTGTGTAACCTCAACTGTTCAGAACTTGTAATCAATAATTGATTGTTTTTTTAAACAGACGCATTCTTTAAATTATCTCATGTTTGTTAAAATACATAATGGCAAAACAATTACAAAGCCAGTTTTCTTGACTCCGTGGTTCCAGAGTCTAAGAAAGAATTTTAATGGAGGCTGAGATGAGAATTGGTTATTTCTATGTTGTAAATACAGGTGACATTAGAAATGGAAAATGCTGATCTTGGGTTTGGATTGGTGGTGACCCAAAGCCAAGGAGTCCTTGGTGGTACTCCTCACAGGTGTCAGGCAGGACAGAGAAGCACACTTCTCTTGTTGGGACTTGCCAAGAGTTCCTGATGGAATTGAAAGCACAGTTGAATGGATGATTCTTTTTGGTCAGGGCTTCTGCCTTGAGTTATAAGTAAAACTCATGTTCAGATTGTCAGGATTTAAGTTTGCAGGATACCTTAAGACATTTAACTCCATGTGCTGCCTTTAGATGGTGAAAATGATTCACCAGTCAGGCTTGACTACTGTTTCATCTCAGATGTAGGGAAAAGTCCTTGCAACATAGAATTCTGCTTAGAGCAGTGGGGACTGGCAAGGCCGACCTTGATTCAAACTCTTGGGATTGTGCTTTGTGACTTTGGGCAATTCACTGAACCTCTCTGAGCTTTAGTTTGCTCTTATGCAAAGCGTATTTGATAAGAGCACCTACTTTTTAGATGGTAGATGTATGAAGTCCATGAGTTTCAGTGCTTAGAAGAGTGCTAGCCCTTACAGTACATGCTCAATAAACCCCAGGTATCCTGGTGGATTTGGAAGACAGTAATTGCATTACCTGATCATTTGGAGCTTCCCACTTAGGTAGCTAAAGCCCTGGTAGATCAGCTCCACTGGGCTCTGATCTTACCTTTGGCTGATTGTTGATGTCACCTAGACTCAAACCTCAGCTGTGAAGCTTTGACCCCTTGAATCACCTCTGGTCAGATGATCCTACCTGCTTTGCTCTTTCCTCTCTTTTGCCACTTATTACTGCAAGTGTAATTAACTGTTGATGAGGCTGGTGTGTTAGTAAACTGAAAACCCTTCCAGCATGTATCTTAATTTCCCATTGCTTTGTACAGTAATTTACAAATACTTCTTGAAAATGGAATTTGTTTTTCCTGCAGATCAAATCTGAGGTGGAACCTGGTTTGCAGAGTGCTTCCCTAGCATCCTGTAGACCTCCGTGTTTCTTCAGTGAATGTCACTTATATTATTGCATTAATATCCTCAATTCTCCATCTATTAAAAGGAAGAATTAATATTTACCTTATTTTGCTTATAAATGTTTTATAAAATTAAATACTGATTTGGCATTCTCCAGAAGATAGGCATGAAAATTCAGGGTGACATTTTATTTATTTTAGAGTACTCATCGAAGACAGCATTTTGCATATGACCTTTTGTGGCGCCCTGGGAGAATGTTTTCCTCCAGCAGGTGCCCTTTTTATTCCGGCTCATCAATCTCAGACCCATTTGTGAGCCTCGGTTCTCTTACCAGGTTAAGATGAATTGTATGTTTTCCCCTCAAGTGGAAATGCCCTTTGATTATTTCAGAACTGGTATGTGCTCAAAACAACTAAGTGCAGAAATACAGAAGTGGAAATCCTCCAGTCTCTGGTTGTGCTCTTTTGAGACAATTATAGTTAATAGTTTGGGAAGTAGCCTTCCATACCTTTTTATTTGTGGTAACTTACATTTAAATATCTATCTAAATATATATATTTATGTATCTTATAGGATCATGCTAAATATATGCACTGTTTGTTGACTCTTCGTTCTCGGCCATCTTCCCCAGACCTTTGTACTGCAGATTTCCCTTAATCTCTCTCTCTCTCTCTCTCTTTTTTTTTTATGATTTTATTTATTCATGAGAGACACGGGTGGGGGGGGGGCAGGTGTTGCAGAGACACAGGCAGAGGAAGAAGCAGGCTCCATGCAGGGAGCCCGATGTGGGACTTGATCCCGGGTCTCCAGGTTCAGGCCCTGGGTCGAAGGCGATGCTAAACCACTGAGCCACCCAGCCTGCCCATCCCTTACTCTTTTTAATGCATACATGCAATTCCTTTACATGAATGCATCATATTTTAATTAACCCATTAGTATATATATTTAGCTGTTTCTGGCCTTTTCTCTATTGTTGTTGCTGATACCCATTTTTTACAATTTTTTAAAAGAAATCCGCAGTCTGTGTCTCATATATCTTTGTGTGCTTGCACAAGCGTTTCTAGAAAGTAAGTATCTACAGGTGTCATTGGTAGATGGAGGAAATGCATATTTTAAGTTTGATATTGCCCATTTACCTTCCCATTAACCACATACCAGTGTGCCCTTTTCTCCATGTTTTCAGTACGTGACAGGATTTGTTTTTCATGTCCAAGGGATAGAGTTAGTTTATTTTTGCCTACTCACCTAGTCCTGTAAGTGGAACTTTCTGCCACCTCAGCAGAACATCTGTGGGCTTCGAGCCTTTCCCACCCAGTTCCAAGATTATTATCTTTATACAGGGTTTTGAGGAGAAATAACTAAAGTCTTCATTAAGCAATACAATGTCCCTGAAGAATAAATCAGCTATAGCAGTAGACTTCCCAGGCGTATCTAGGTAACAGCAGCAGAAATACTTCTCCTGTGATAGGGTTGATTTACCCTCCCCCATTACCTCACTAGCTGGCAGCGCTACAAACAGCCAGGTCCGCACACCTGTTACAGGGACCTCACTCTGTGGGGTGGGAGATAAAGCCTTGCTTATAGGGATGGGAGGGTATGAATGTGGGGGTCCTGCATGTGGGGGCACATTCTGGGATATTGTGAAGATACGTGTTCTGTTTTGTGGGAAGAGATTTGCATTTAGGTTAAGCAATACTGTGCAACAGGTTTACGTTTCCACAGCAAATAGACCAACAGAAGAACCCAGCTCCCTGTTTATGCCCCCGCTCCCCCTCCCCCCGCTTTTATTGCTTTTTTCAGTTAAAAGAATTAAGGTGGATAACTAGCTGTAAGCTGTAAAGATTCAGTAGGGTCTAGGTCACACTTTGTGCACTTACATGGAACTGCACTTAAAGCTTTGATTAGTGTTCCTATTAATGAGAAATGGGTTTTGACTAAAAAACAAAACAAAACAAAAAATACCAAAATACTATATACTGAACTGTCCTCCTCTGATTAGGGCAAGGGATCCCTTGGAGCCACCCACCATGTTGATTGGGTCATGATATGGGTGAATCTGAGTTCATGTCTTCAGTTTTTCAGTCCTCTTTATTGAAACAAGGGAATGTACGTTGTGTACTTAAAGGATCTGCCCGCCAAAAAACTGTATTATTTGGCTTTATAAGAAATCTTGTGTAACTATTCTGTGTGTGAAGTTGAGTAAAGCCACAAAGGAAGTTACCAGAATTGTTTTCCAGTGTTTTACCCTGTGAATGATAACTTTCTCTTTTTCATTTTAATATATCTTTAAAATAGCTAAATGGTGGTTGATATGGGTGTCAATTGTCAAATGCTGTGAATTCTCAAGGAATTGAAATTTTCTTGCTGTTTTAGGAGAGGACTTTTACTACTTTAAGATGCCCTTTCTAGTACTTTCAGACTAGTTACTCAATAAATGGTTTTCTTTGGTTAATAGATTAACCCAAGATGAAATAAAAATGAGAGGAGGGGCCTGTATGGCTGAATGTTGGCTACTAGTGTGTAGAGCATGTGCTGTTGTACATGGAATAATTTTTTAGGCGGTGAAATAGTTGAGTGACTTTAAATATATAATGGAGGTTTAGGTCAGAGTAAAATTCAGTAAATTACTTCCTGAATGAAGAATACTCAATGAGAGGTGAACATTTTGGTTTGATGCACCAGAATATCACTTAGAAAATAGTGTTAAACTCAAATTCTTTAGTTCAGTCCAGGAAGCAGCTTATCTTTAGAACATGCATTTATTTATTAATTTATTTTTTAAAGATTTTATTTATTCAGGAGAGAGAGAGAGAGAGGCAGAGACGCAGAGGGAGAAGCACACTCCACACAGGGAGCCCGACATGGGACTCGATCCTGGGTCTCCAGTATCACACCCTAGGCCGAAGGTGGCACTATACCGCTGAGCCACCTGGGCTGCCCCATTCATTTGTTTTTAAATATAACTTCCCATTAATTGGAGCCTTGTCCTGATTCTATAGTGCCAAGTGATAACTTGGCATCACTGTAACATTCTTTGTTCCAAAACGGTAATCCTTTGTAGATTAAATTTACACATATAACCATGTTTGGAAGAAGGACTTTCATGATAGATTATCTTAGAAGGGCACTTCCACAACTAAACTCATTTAGGAAGTGATCATGTTAGTAAGCACTGTACCATCTGTGAAAAGCAGACTGCTTTGTGGTGACCTTTAGATCTTTGTCCCCTTCTTTGTGTGTCTCTGGTTTAAAAAAAAAAAAGTTTCTTGAACTTTAACTCTTTGTAATAGTGAATTAGGGTGAGTTGGACATCTTTGTAAAATATTAGCACAACTATCAGAAACTGTCATGAGTGGCTAGAACTGGTGCAGTAGCCTACTGGCAGCATAAGCCTTTTTGAAAGCACTGAGGTAGAGCAGTATATCCTTTTGAGTCTTGAATTTATTACAGTAATGTAACTCTAGCGTGTGAGAGAGAATTCTGTTTATCTCCTTGAAATGTTGACCCTAAGAATCCTGGAAAACAGGAAAAGAAAGAAAATCATAAGCAAAGGGCCAAGGCACACACTATTTGATTGTCAATATACTGGCTCAGAGCAGCTACATTGTCCATAAAACAGTATCGCTACCTTTTTTGCACATTGCATGAAAAAGGAAACGTAATAAATTTTAATTCTCTTTCACCACCTGCACTTAATCCCAAGGCTCCTATACTAAAAACCTGCCTTTAGCCCTTGAAAATGTAGTAAAGAATTTTTTTTTTTTAACCAGTGAATTTGAGTGCCATATGATAACCTGGTGAGGATATATTATTTACTGCTTTAGTTGTTGGTGAGAAAAGATCACACACACACCCCCATTGCAATGAAATTACCTTTATAAAGTTTTAGCATACCCATTATGGTTACTTCCCTTTAAAAAATTCTTTCCTAGTTTGTGTTAATGTTAGCATTCTCCTGTGTAAGTTGGATAAAGATGTGGTGTCTCTTTAGTTCTAAGCTTTTTCCATCTTTTGAGGATATTTCAAAAAACCCTAATCTACCTGGGACTTCATATTTTTTAGTTTCTTTTCAGGGAGGAATGGGGGAGGAGAGGTGATGGAGAGACTAAAGGCTATCCAGGGACTATCAGGGTAAGCACCAAGGATCTGAAGCTTCTGCGCACAGGAAGTGGGAAGTTGGGAAATCTGGCCTCTAGCCTCCTGACTTTTCCTCGTCTCTTGAACCTGAAGGTATAGCTGTGAGTTCTGGCCTGTGGGAATCCACCGTGTTGTGTCTCTCCTGATTGCTGGGGTAGTACTTTTAATCCTGTTATTTCAAGGTTGCCAGAAAAATACCCTTCAGCTGGGGAGGGGAGAGAGCCTAGAGTTTACCCCCTTGACTGATCTGACATGCTGGCAGAGTCCTAGTAATCCAAATTAAAAGAAAAAAATGTGGCATGTCAACCTGGCTTGCATGTTTATTTTTTTTTAAATTAATTTTTATTGGTGTTCAATTTACCAACATACAGAAAAACACCCAGTGCTCATCCCGTCAAGTGTCCCCCTCAGTGCCCGTCACCCATTCCCCTCCAACACCCGCCCTCCTCCCCTTCCACCACCCCTAGTTCGTTTCCCCGAGTTAGGAGTCTTTATGTTCTGTCTCCCTTCCTGATATTTCCCAACATTTCTTTTCCCTTCCTTTATATTCCTTTTCACTATTATTCATATTCCCCAAATGAATGAGAACATACACTGTTTGTCCTTCTCCGATTGACTTATTTCACTCAGCATAATACCCTCCAGTTCCATCCACGTTGAAGCAAATGGTGGGTATTTGTCGTTTCTAATTGCTGAGTAATATTCCATTGTATACATAAACCACATCTTCTTTAACCATTCATCTTTCGATGGACACCGAGGCTCCTTCCACAGTTTGGCTATTGTGGCCATTGCTGCTAGAAACATCGGGGTGCAGGTGTCCCGACGTTTCATTGCATCTGAATCTTTGGGGTAAATCCCCAACGGGGCTTGCATGTTTAATAGTAGAAATTAAGTGGTCCCCGATATGGAATTCTGGTTGTAGCAAGTGTTCAGTGTGGGTTTGCTAAGCTGATTTTGATTTGAAAATGGAAGCTAACAAAGGGAATACAGGACTAATGACACTATAAAAATGTTTAAACCAAAAATTGATGAAACTTTTTCTGTACAGGGCCAGATAGTAATCATACTAGCTTTGGGGGGCTATATAGGGTCTCTGTCACACCTCCTCATTCTCCCTCAGTGCCCCCCCCCCATATGGAAAAACAGTCTAGCCCCTCGGCTGTGCAAAACAGGCTGTAGGTCAAAGTTTGCTGGTGCCTATTTTATTTTATTTACTTTTTTTTAAGATTTTTTATTTATTGATTCATGATAGTCACACACAGAGAGAGAGAAAAAGAGAGGCAGAGACACAGGCAGAGGGAGAAGCAGGCTCCATGCACTGGGAGCCCGACGTGGGATTCGATCCCGGGTCTCCAGGATCGCGCCCTGGGCCAAAGGCAGGCGCTAAACCGCTGCGCCACCCAGGGATCCCTGGTGCCTATTTTAAATTGATCTTTTTAGTCGTGAAGGAGCTGACCTGAGTGAATGAGTGTTGTTTTGGGAGGCAATACCTTATTTTCCTCAGGCAATATGGGATGGTGGTGTGAGAAGGAGGCTTTCAGATTCTTCACGGTTCACATAGATGAGGGTACTAATCCTGGACCTGTCTTTGCTACCCACATGCCCTCAGATCTCCAAAATCTCTCATCTAGTTAGAACTAACATCTTAATAAACAAGGTGAAGTTAACGATGACCCTAACACATAGCATCTAACAGTTCATAGGAGCTGGGTAGGACTGACTTTGTCCTTGGTCCTGCTGACTTTCCTTGGCTGCAGCTTCAGGGAGAAATGTCAGGCTCATGATAGGGCTTCTTGTATATGAAAGTACTTTTGAAATGTGCCACCGATTTTCAGATAAATTTTGTGAATGGTTTCTGAATATTTCTTCATTTGTCCTAGGTTTTTTTTTTTTTTTAATCTTTATCGTATTTGGGGTTTTTAAAAAGATTTTATTTGACAGAGACAGCATGAGTCGAAGGAGGGGCAGAGGGAGAGGGAGATGTATACCCCCTGCTGAGCAGGGAGCCTGATGTGGGGCTCAATCCCAGAACCCTAAGATCATGACGAGCTGAAGTCGAAACTGATCTTTTCAGTTATCAGTCACCTCTATCATGTTTTGTTTATTAAGACATCTGCAACAAACTTCAGAAACATTTTCATCAACAATTACAGTTACAAACTTCCATGGATTAAGTTGCTTTTATTTTATATATTAGGTGGAGGAGAAATCTGTTATTGGTGTCAAATAAATGAGGTGTTGCTACTCAGTGTCTATCATAATCCCATTGCCCAAGGCTTATGAAACCTATTATTGGTTGTAATCACTTAATGACTGTGTAACCTTTGGCACACCATGCCTCCATTTCTTCCACTGTAAACTGGGAATAATAATAAATACATCTAATAACAGTGGGTCTAAATAAATCAATAGGGGATCCCTGGGTGGCGCAGCGGTTTAGCGCCTGCCTTTGGCCCAGGGCGCGATCCTGGAGACCCGGGATCGAATCCCACGTCGGGCTCCTGGTGCATGGAGCCTGCTTCTCCCTCTGCTTATGTCTCTGCCTCTCTCTCTCACTGTGTGCCTATCATAAATAAAAAAACAAATAAAATCAATCAATCAATCAATCAATCAATCAATAGGTTTAAAACAGAAGATGTTTTGGCACAAAGGCTCCATAAATTTAATATGTTATTGTTGCTACTGTGGCAGCTGTAATAATTCCTTTGGAATCACCAGTATGAATCAGGGTACTGACAATTCACATTTTTAGTAAAATAAATAATCATTTTTTTAAAACAAAACTTCGTTAATGTATTTTTTTGCACTGGAACCAATTTCCTTTTATCTTCTATTTTTTCCTATGAAGCATTTTTAATATTTTAAAATAAATATAAAACATTAGCATATGTTTCCAAGTTCATCTAGTACTCCTACCAAAGTGAATTTACCCACGAATCAGAGTGATTTGATGAATTTGGTTTTATTTATTATTTTTATTTTTTTGAGTACAGTTGACACAATGATTTGACAGCTCTGTAGGTTATGCTATACTCACTCAAGTGCTGGTATCATCTGACACCATACAACAACTATTAGAGTATCATAGACTGTATTCCTTATGCTGTGCCTTTTATTCCCTTAACTTACTCATTCTGTAACTGGAAGCCTGAATCTCCCCCTCCCCTTTACCCATTTTGCCCATTCTACCCTCTTCTGGTAACTATCTCTTTTCTGAATTTATGGGTCCGGGTCTGCTTTTTGTTTTATTTGTCTTGTTTTTTAGTTTGTATATATATATATAAGTTAAATTTTTTTATTTTTTAAAGGCATTTAATATTCCCTCCTGGTTTTGGCATTTTGCACCATTTAATTCACCCTAGTTCTCAGATTTGCTCTCGTTGAGAACAATCAGTGGGGTTAAGTCCAGCCATTTGCTTTCGAGTCTGCCCCTACAATCACCATAGCCCCCTCCACAGTCTTGATTTTTTGTGAATTGTGACTTTAAGGGGCTCACCATGACAGAGAGGCAGGACCCTTGGGAATCGGCCTTCTTTTTTGGTTCATTATTGTGAGTCTCCCTCTGCAGGGCCTTAGTTTCTAGTTGACAGAATTGGGCTGGATTACTCAAAAAAAAAGACCTGCTGCTGTAAGCCACAAGCAGGGCCTGCTCCACTGATGTAAATCGTAGGTGCAAGGTTATATAGAGTTCACAGTTGTTCTGTAGTCTGTATACCAGACTGTGAAGTGTTAGCAGAGAATTGTGTATTTGCTACACATGCATTTAGTTAGAACAGATGTTTACATGTGTTTTGTCCATGAAGCAGGTTAAACTGTTAGGAAAAATATTTTAACTGAAGTTCTATTTATATACAAGTCAGCAAACATAAATTGAAGGCACACAGACTAACCCAGCACAGGGAGGCCTTTAGTCAAAAGATTAGTTTCCTTCCTTTTGCTGCCTCAAGATAACAGTTTGATTCTCTATTATCAATACAGCCAGTTGCCTGTTTCCGGTTTCCTGCTCTGTGTGTTTTGCATGTTGCTCATGGGAAATGATTTATTTATTTTTTCAAGCCAAGGCACATATGGGAACTCCACCCTACTGTAGTCTTTTGTTTTAAATTAGGATTCTTTTTTTCTTTTTTTAACTCAAGGATTGAGCTTTAATGGATAAATTGTTAAAATTAGTATAAATTAAGTCTTGTTACTATTGCCTATTTGACCATGTTGAAATAGTTATAATTACACCCTTATATATTTTGCTGCCTCATTCTACTGTTTTGGAATGGGATGGCAACTGCCACAAAACAAAACAAAATGAAAAATAAAGATTTCAAACTTTCCAGGTTAGCTTTGGATCTCTTTTATTCTGAAAGACCATACCACAAAATTGCATTTTTATCATTTATCGGACATT
Source organism: Vulpes lagopus (assembly GCF_018345385.1). Classification (NCBI taxonomy): domain Eukaryota; kingdom Metazoa; phylum Chordata; class Mammalia; order Carnivora; family Canidae; genus Vulpes; species Vulpes lagopus. The sequence continues at coordinate 39,504,135 of NC_054828.1, forward strand.
GAGGAACAATTGCAAGAAGCAATTCAGTGATGAAAGATTTTTAGTTGCTGTTCAAGGATAACATTTAACTTCCTAGGACCTATCTCTGTGATTTGAAATTTCTTTCCTTAGTAATTTCAATAGGACCACCAGTAGCAGCAGGATTTATTGAGTACCTATTTGTTGGGCATTGGAAGTTTGCTGGTTTATTAAACAAACGTTTGTGGTGTTAATAAACTACATGCTAAGCATATATATGGTGAGGCGCTAAGCAGATGTAGAATTGGATCCTTTACCCCCAGGCAAGTTACAGCTAGTTGAGATAAAGGACACATGAGATCATGAGAGATCATGTCCCATGCATGATGGCTTGTTGGAGGGCTAATGTTGGGCAGGGTCATCAAGGAAGGATTAGGGATAGAGGAAGTGCCTTCCAGGTTAAGGAGAATGATGTAAACAAAGAAATATGCAAAGTGTAAGAGTTGAGAACACAGCATAAGACCTCTCAGATTAGAACATAGCTGATGTGTCAGGGAGGATTCCAGAGAAAGCATGTGCCTCCTTTGGATTCCCATCTCAGTGATTTGGACCCTCTTGTGGATGGCTGGGAGCCATTGAAGGTTTTGGTATAGTGGTGTAACTTTGAGAAACCACTGTTTGGGGAAAGTGACTACGGCAGTAATGTTTAAGATGGATAAGAATGAGGAATGCCTGACTGGTCCAGTCAGTAGAGCATGAGACTCTTGATCTCAGGGTCCCAAGTTCCAGCCCCATGTTGGGTGTAGAGACTAAATAAATAAATACTTGAAAAAAAAAAAAAAAAGAGGGTAAGAATGAGAGAGGCATGAGGGACTTCAATAATTGTTGAAAGGATTCTTATATAAACACTCAAAAATACATCTTGAAATCATTCTCCTGACAACTGATATTGTACTACTTTGTAATATCTTTTGCTTTTTTTTTTTTTTTTTTTGACTTTCTACTTTGTTTCCCCGGCTAGACTAACTAGTTCATTGAGGGCAAGGGACCTTGACTTAGATGCAGAGTTCTCTATATATAGTAGGTGCTTTGTAAATACTGGAGCTTACTAATATTCTTGACTTTAGGTTAGTCCTTACCCAGATAACTGTAATATTGTCCATTTAAATAGCTAGTCATGGAGCAGTGTTCATGGGATACTGGCTCTGTCACCTCCTTTTGATTTGTCTTCAGCTTCCATTCTGGTTTCTCCATTCCTTCTGTGAACCCACATCTACACCTAACTTAGCCATCAGTCTGTACACAGAGAAATTGTACATGATTGTACCTCTTCCTTAAGCCACTATCTTATCGCAACTGAAGAAGATCCTGATGAGAAAATATTCTTGGTTTATACCAGCAGATTCATACTGTTTGGAAAGTAGAACGATACGCTGCCTGCAGCCAGGTATAAACCTAGTCTTTGAGGGAATACTGAATAGGGTCATTTGTCAGTTCCTGTTTCTGTATTTCCCTGATTTTCCATCCAGAAATGTTCCATGCCTTCAGGCCTTTCTTCACCCCCGGCTCCCATCCCCTGTCATAGCCAGAATTGTAGCATATGGTGAATGTGGTTGTGTTTAGCACTATCATGGGGTGTTGCCAAAGATGCTATACAATTATTTCTATCACACAATGCCCTTCTGTTCATCAGAGCTATATCTGTCTCCTTTAGCTTAACTTACACTAAAATGGTGTTTGTTTTTCCAGTTGCAGCAAATTCTGCAGCATAAATAAATGTTGAGGCCTTATCCAGTATGATAATGGTCATTCCCTAAAAAGCACAGAAGTTAGTTAAGAGCTTCAAAGGGGATGGTGATGGAGAGGATATTCAAAGCCTTTTGGTTAAAATTAGGCAAGAATATTTCTGTTATAAACGTTTCATCTCTTTTCAGTAAGCCATCTTTGTCCAAACACAAAAACAGTGAATCTAGGTACTTAGAAAAGAAGGTGTAGCCATGCATACTAATTTATTTTAACCTGACTGAACAGTGGAAGAGACAGCAACACCCAAGGACACCCAACATATGCCCGCCCTGCCCCTAGTGGCTGGTAATGCAGAGCAGCCCTTATCTTCACCAAGCCTTGAGCTTTGGTTGAGATGCCTCTTGTGTCCCACCTCCCTGACAGAGGTGTGCAAAGGAAGTGTAAGTTCCTGTTCAGATGCATGATGGTGAACTGTAGGCACACCATCTTACCAAATATTGTTACTAAGAAAGTGCACCATAGTAGAATTTTACCTACAGTTCACTTCTTCCAGGGATCAGAAGCTGTCACAGGTGTTGGCTGGCCACTCGCGCAAGGTTGAGTTTTCTCTTGTGCTTCTCAGTAGTTCTCATTTTCCAGGTGGCTGGATAATTTTCCTGAGCCTGTGGTGCCAAAGAATTAGCTGGCTGGATCTTCACCTGGAACCACTTCTGATTCCCATGTTTTCAGGGCTCTGAGGACATTTTGGTAGAATTGGCGGGTCTGGGAGGCTTATTTTGAGAGTAGCTTTAAGCTTTTCCTGACTCCTACTCCTGCATTAACACATAGACTCACAAAGCACCCTTCTGGTTCTTTCTGCCCTTCTTCACCCAGTTCCCCTTGTTTCCTGTCTCTGGGCTGCTAGCACTGCAAGTGCCTCAAGTCCTGTCTTCCATCCGTCCATATGCATTGATACCAGGCTGCCAAAGGTGGTCGTGTCCTCAGGTACCATCTTGGTTTTCACTCCATCTACCACATTGTACCACTCATTGCAAAGAGGTATTGGTGAGGAGTGCTTAAACCTGAAGGCCCTTATGTGGAGGAGTGAGGAGACCCACATTCCCTGTAGCTCTGTAGGCGGAGCGAGTCTTACTGGGCCATAGAGACATATCTAGACTGGTTTGAGACACTGTCCAATAATTCGAGTTGGAGTTACTTGGTGATGGATCAAACCCTTTCACAAAATAAGGACTTGAGCTAGGATAGTGAGGTGATAGATGATTCTATATCTTGTGTCATGGGCACATGTTTGGTTTTGTGTTTTAATATTGTGCTGGAGGCATTATGGCATAGTGGTTGAGAACCCAGGCTTTGGAACCAGCCTGCCCAGAAAGTTACTAATTCTACATGGTAGAGTAGTTATGGGAACTATAAAGCACATAGATAGATAGATACATAGACATAGTAAGTCTCAGTGATGCCACTATTATTTTAATAATAAGAAAGAACAAGCTATTTTCTTTCTATACAGCTATTAATAGTCTACTGCCACGTACACACACATAGTTTTCTCCCTTTCTGGGATTTTTAAATAGCTAGCCCAGGTACAGTAAAAGGGATATTTTTGCTTTTGAAAGAGGTGTGCAGAGGAAGTGTAAGTTCCTCTGTTGTTTTAGAGGACTTCTAAAGCCCACCCTGCAGGCATATGGCTTCATGATCCTGGATCTCAGATGGTGTGAATTGATGAGAGCCGTGCTCTGCTGGGCCAGCAGAGAAGGAGGTGATTTAGTGAACAGTTACAACTAGCCAGGCACTATGCTGTGCACTTCACCTCCTCTCATCTAATGCTAGAGCCACCTTGGGTCAGTCCCTCTAAATAGATACATTGTGGAGGTGGAGGTGGGGGCCATGGACTGACACAGCTGAGAGGTACTTAAACAGAACAGGGCTTGGAAACAGCACTTACCAGGTTAGGGACAGAGTTGTGGCGGGGGTGGGGCGGGTAAAGATGGGGGAATGGTGAACCTACCCCAGCATCAGGCTCAGCCATGTCAACTTGGGGGATTTGGCTTGGGGGACAGAAATGCCCACTGTCACACTGGCGCAGACTGAGCCTACCTCTGTGGTTGTCCTGGAGGCAGAGGCAGTGGCAACTGCTACTGCTCTTTCTGGAAGGAAGTAGTAAGTGTTTTGTGGGATGGATGGGGTTGAGAGTAGACAGTTCTCCTGCTACAGCCAACATGCAAACCATCAGGGTCACAAAGCCTTGGGGTGTAGGCTAAGAGACTAATGACACCCCAACTCATGTGTCTTTCTCTGGGAAGTGTAGTCTGAGGCACTACGAATGCCATCTCCTTTGGTGGGAGCCCAGAATGTCTACACTAGGATTTCCCAGCCTGGGCGCTACTGACATTTTGAGCTGGATAATTCCTTGTTGTGGGGGCCGTCCTGTGTACTGTAGGATGTTTACCAGGATCCCTGGCCTCTACCCACTGGATGCCACTGTAGCACCCACCCCCAAGGCGAGACAATAAAAAAAGTCTCCAGACGTTGCTAAGTGTCCCATGGGAAGTTGAGCACCACTGGTCTAAATAACCGAATCAATATGGAGTTTGCAAGGGCTCCCTTTTCTTGTTACCAGATTGGCTTCATACAGGTAGAACTGGAAGTGGGCTCTCCTTTCTTTGCTCCTCCCACCACTTCCTCAGACAGTCTGGCACAGGGACAGCAGCTCAGGCTTGGAAACGCCTCTGGACTGTCTTCCATCCTCCGTGCCAAGGGCCTCCTGCTCCTCCTCAGGCAGGCGGCTGGCCTAATCTTCCCCAGTCTCACTGGGTTGTGAGTGCAGGGGTGATGTCATTGTGCCTTCCCAGGAAGGGTGGAACAAAGGACGGAGTCCCCAAGGACACGCAGCCTCATCCTCAGCTAGTCTGGCGGGTAGATTGTTTTCCCTCCCCTTCCCTCCTTCCGGCCTCCGAAGTGTTTGTTGTTTGCCAAGCCGTCATTGTAAGAGGACACCCTGGGCTGCCTGGACTTCGTGTCTCTCTGCTGAGCCTGTTTCCTGCCCCTCGTGTGCCGTGACAGTGTTGGTTCTGGTCCAGTGCCTTTTCCACTGTGTGGCACGAGCTAGAGGAACTTAGGCCTTATGTGACTTGGCTAGCACGCATACGCACCCTGGGGCCTGCTCAGAAGCCGTGGGGGAGCGTGTGGGGAGTGTAGGAGAAAGCAGCATGAGGACAAGAGAGCAAGCTCTTTTTCCTCTCTCTCTCTCTCTCTTTTTTTTTTTAAAGTTCTCCTCTTCTTCTCTACCTTTTTCTTGTGCTTCTGGGGACCCGCAGAGCACTGCTCTCACAGATCCTCAACCTGTTTTATTTCTGCTTGGTCACTTCTCTGGTCCGCCAGTGACCTCGCCAGTGACCTCTCCAGGTTGGGCCGTAACTCAGAGCTCGGTGCTGGCAGAGTGAGTGCACTTACTGTCTTTTGAAGCAAATCCTTGGAATCCCCTCGTAAAGGAACCTGCTAATTCAGAACCTGAAAGAGGCCAGGAGTGTTTTTCTGTAATGTGAGATTCACCAAAGGAGTGACGTTTGGCTGAGGAACACCTTTTGTGCTTGTTTATTTAGAAATACCATAATCTAAGCAGGTTTTCATTTTGATCTTGTTCCCTTGATAGGCTGGGTGTGGTAGTGACTTTGAGCCCAAACCCTTTAATAACCATCTCAGTACCCATCAAGAGCTTTATTAAAGACATTTCCCACTCCAGGGTAGCACATAAAATGTATTACAATTAAAAAAAAAATTAGTTGACCCTAAATACATCTGAACCAGGAGTTACTTGCTCTTGGTGAAATGTACTTAGGAGAAGCTTAACGTCTTTGTATTCTGCTCTGGACCAGCTCTTTCAGCAGAGCCAATTTTTGTCCAAAAATTATAGCTCCCTGTGTCAGTGTCATGAAGTTGCCATCCATCATGATGATTGTGTGATTAATAATGCATGTGATCTTCTCTCTGTGCCTTACCATGATGTTATTGGTACAGCTCCTTTTTCATCTGCACTGTGTCCTTTATACCATTTTCTCATTTCCCCAGTCCTGCCCTCTCTAATCCTTTGTCTGTTTTGAGTTGGCCTTTGTCCTAGGAAAAGGCCCTCTTTCCCCGCTGGACAGACTGACTGTTCCTTTAGGGAAAGGCTGAGCTGTGAGGAGCTGCTCCCTGCAGCAGGTGGCCAGCTGCCTCACCTGCCAGGCTGGCAGCAGTACAGGCTCACCCCCTGTGGTCTCTGCCTGGCTCCCTCCCTGTGGTGGAGTGTCTGGGGGCCTCAACAGAGCCTTCCAGGTAGACCTCCCAAGATGCTTTGGCCGTGCTGGGAGCCCAGTATCCCCAGGCTACGAGGTACATGCCCTGTAAGCAAGAGTGGCTTTTTAGTTGTCACCTAGCAGTGGTGAAATACATTTAAAAAAAAAAAAAACCTATTGGGGTCTGCTCTCTTTTTTTTTGAGCCTGATGCAGGACTTGATCCCCGGACTCCAGGATCACGCCCTGGGCCAAAGGCAGGCGCTAAACCACTGAGCCACCCAGGGATCCCCTGCCCTCTTTATTATAGATTAATGCATAAACATCTTGGTGGATTTAGGCTTACACCAGAAGAAGTAGATCTGAGGTCTTTTGGCATAAATTCATGCTATAGAAACAGAAGTGGGGTGGGTGACTGACAGAAGGGTATTTCTAAAAAAAAAAAAAAAAGTCTGTGAATACAAATGGATGTGGGGTACGTTCTGTGTATCCCTGTTGAAGGTTTCAGCAGCCTGCATTTAGAATATTCTGCGGAGGCAAGAAGATTGGAAACCTGTTTGTATGGATGTGAAAGACCAGTTCTGGGCAGATGTGTCTAGAGTTTTAGGCTTTGAATTGGACGGAACTTGATCACTGAGGCTTAAACTTAATACTGTTTCCTGGATGACTTGGATGTTCAACTACCACACTTTAGACCATAAACTAGCAGTTGCCTTTTCAATGAATGGTTGAAGTTCAATGAAATTATAGCTGTCCACTCATCCTATAGAAGGGGATCCTGAACCCAGTATGTTGAAACATTTTTGGCGAAACCTTGGCCCAGGTCTTGCTCTCCCAGTGCCTAGTCCGATCTCTTTGTACATTACCATCTTACCTGCCATTCTCTCTGTTGTTCATGAAGCGTGTTGATTTGGCAGGTGAGAGTGTCATTGCAAATCAAGGACATGAATAAATTCATCTTCTGATCCTTTGTACATGAGGGAAGAAATTTCTTGCTGTCTCCTTAGCATTTCTACCCCATGTCCCTCCATATACTAACACTCCTTTTGGAGGTATAATAGTAGTTGTAACATATACATTAGAAACTTTATCAAATGTTATGCTCCTGGGCAGGGCTGCACCAGACCCTCCTGTGATCTGCTGTATCCTCTTGGCTCTCTTAAGCAGAGAGGAGAGAAAATGAAGTGAGTGAGAGCAAGGATGTTCTGCTGGTGGTGTGCTTAAAGGCTCCAGTATCTTCAGGGATTGTGCAGTTCTTATATTCCTAGAGTTGATCATGCTTAAGGGGACCTAAGTTGAGGTTTCTTTCCTTTTTTTTTTTTTTTTTCAAGATTTTATTTATTAATGAGAGACACACAGAGAGAGGCAGAGACATAGGCAGAGGGAGAAGCAGGCTCCCTCCCAGATAGAGTCTGATGCAGAGCTCTATCCCAGGACTCTGGGATCCCGACCTGAGCCAAAGGCAGACACTCAACCACTGAGCCTCCAGGTGCCCCTAAGTTGAAGTTTCATTTACAGTTTTGTTTTCCTGTTCTTCCTTCGGCTGGGGTCTTGTGACCCTGCTGGCACATAGCTGCCGCTGCCATGCTGTAATTGACAGTAAATTGACAGTAAATTGAGCTCTCTTCTACCTGCAGATGAGCGTGAGGCTGTGCAAAAGAAGACCTTCACCAAGTGGGTCAATTCCCACCTTGCCCGAGTGTCCTGCAGGATCACAGACCTGTACACTGACCTTCGAGATGGACGGATGCTCATCAAGCTGCTGGAAGTCCTCTCTGGGGAGAGGCTGGTAAGTGGGAATGTTATTAAGTGACTTTGCACCATAGGTCGGAGAAGTTTTTGAAAAATCAAGTGTGTACTTGTGTTTCCTGGTGAATTTTGCCACTAATGATTGAGGTTTTTGAGAAAGAGAATCTGGCTACGTGAGATAAGCATGTTGGGGAAAAAAACCCATGTAGCATTGTGAGTCTAGGTGATGTTCTTGAACTGTAATTAAGCGGCCTCGTTCTGGGAATTTGTGAGGTTACTACCCCTAGTCTGAAAGATCTTGGCTGATGTCCCCTGTTTAACAGGGCACAGTGCTGGAAATTGAAGGGCCAGACTTGGGTATTGGCTCCAAGATGAATCTCTGTCCCACCAGATCATGGAATAATTTTAAAATCTGTTTCTTACTGATTCTCTGGAAAATCTGAGCTGCCGTTACCAGGTGGCAAGAATTGAATTCAGTAGTCTCTGATGTTTTTTGCTTTCTTCCTTGCATACTTTTTATTTGGGGGGTGGAGGGAGAGGCTGGTGTTGTGTCATCTCCTTGGAAACTCTCAGAGCTTCTGATCAATTCGCAGTGCCTTTTTGGGCAGGGGAATTGTCAGCCTACGCTGAAAATCCTGTCCCCATTTTGTTTCCCAGAGCTACTGCGGCTTTCTCTGATGTGACATTTGTTTATGAACCTTAAGCCAGTCACCATAACTGACCCAACAGGTTTTGTCTCGCCTCAGTTTGAAAATAGATGCCATATTATACCAGAGCACATGTAGTTCCATAGGTGGTGGTGGGACTGAGCCAAAAGCTGACGCCCAGGGATAGAGCCCCACATCTGTAGTGACATCACCAGGAAAATATGATGCTGGGCAGTTGTCAGGACTGCCAGAAAGCCTTATTTTTAACTTGAGCTCCACCCCATAACTTGACAGCCACGTGGGCCTGTGTGCAGACTGACCCCCACACCTCTGACCATAGGCAAGGGGCTAAGGTTGTACCCTGCCCTACCATTGGCCTACCAAAAACGTAGCCCCTCAAGCCTAGGTAAAAACACACGTTTTCTCTCTCCCTGCCCCTCTATTCAAGAACAGAGTCCCTTAAAAGATAAGCGCTAGCTCATCTGTAGTGAGTTTTATTTATGCTCTTTGTTCCCCAAGCATGCAGGTCTTCTTACCTCATCATCTTTGAGAGTTTCGGGTGGAGTCAAGCTAAACAAACTAGAAAAAAAAAAGGCTTCTGCCCAAGATCTGATGGCTGCCCTGAAGGTAGTTTTTATAGAGTGAGATTATGGGCAGTAGGATTCATGTGGAGAAGATACAGGCCCATCATTTGCTGCATTTTGATTTGTTTTTTGAAGTACGTCTTGTGTGAGAACATAGGGTTGAATTATTGTGATCTGCACCTTTAATTTTTTGGGGTTTTTTTTGTTTTTAAAAGTTTTAAGTAATCTCTACACCCAATATGGGGCTCAAACTTAAGCACCAAGATCAAGTCGCATGCTCTACTGACTGAGCCAAGCAAGCGCCCCTAAATTTAATTTTTGTAAGCAGACATTTCTCCCTGCCTCTCAATTTTTTTTTTCTTCTTAAATGTTTGACCTGGTGTGATTATTTATTGATTTTGTTTGATTTTGAAACTAGCTAAAAAAAAAAAAATCAGTAAAGGTTATGTGGATAGAAATTTAAACATTTGTTTTGGTAACACTAGGGTCCAGTCTTCCAGGCTGTATGTAGGAAGGAAAGTGTTCACCTTTGAAGATCCATAACTCTTTAACACTAAGAAGATTGTGTCCTTGATAATGTTCCCATAACAAATGGGATCAGTCTCATTGCCCTTTATTCTGAACAGGGTAACAGGAACTTTAGTAGGGAAAAAGAAAGCAACTAACAAAGCATAATTCTTAGTCACATGCAGATCCCCTCCCACTCCTCTCTTTATTTGCAGTTAGCAATACCTTTTTTTTCCTTTCCCTTTTTTTTTTTTTTTTTTTGAAGCCATCCAGTGACCTAGGAGAGTAGGGGAGGGGAAGAACATCGGATGGGCACCATTCCCAGCCTCTCAGGCAGTCAGTGCCAGAAATTGTGTTTAGCATTGACATACTACTTTGTGAACCCCCAGTGCCTTAACTTCTTGAATTATTCATTCCTCACAGCCAACCCTGATTATAGGTTGGGCAGTCTGATTAAATCTTATTCCAAAAATACAGATACCATAGATAGGGCTAAAGCTCTTGTTCATTCAGACTGAAGATTTTCAGCCCATTTGGCCCATGGGTTATTTGGTTCATGGTGCTTTCTGGAGGGAACACAAACTATTCTCTGCTCTGGCTGCAGAGGATGCTGGGGACTCAAGTTAAACATATTCTCTGAACGAGATGACCTTCTAGAGGGCTTGTCCCAAAGGATCCTTGCATATTCAGAGTATAAAACTAATGAGATGGTTAGAGCTTCCAGGCTCGGGTAAATTCTTGTCTACAGCTAAATGTGTATGGTCAGATAGCAACTCAGTCAGCTCTGGGCTTTCTGCACCAATGATCCCAAACCCTGTGTGACATGAACATTTGCCTTCCATCTGGACCTGTGTCTTAGTTGGCATTTTAGCCCTTTGCCTTACCATCAGCTTGACAGGAGGTAACAAATGAATGTCTGAGGAACTGCAGTATCTAAATTTATTTTATTAATAGATTCTTGGAGCCAATTAATCCTTTACAGAGGAGGAAATTTATCTGAATTTTACTGAGTAAAAAGGTTCAAAGAAACATCAGCTTAATGATCCAGATAATTCCACTCTAACCCCGTCCACATTTTGGCTCAGTAAAATTTTGAATTACATTTCAGCAAGTTTTAAGTAGGCATTTAGGTTATCAAGGCACTTGATTCTTCTGTATTGGGAATGTCAGAAGGCAGAAATCTTCTGTGGTCCTGGCTTGGACAGGATGTATGTCTGGAGATGTCCCTGTCTTCACCATGTCTATGTTAGTCTGTGGAGCAGTGAGGAAATTCTGAAGCTGAGTCAAGGAAGCCTTTCTTGTTTTTTTTTTTTTTATGATTTTATTTATTTATTCATGAGAGACATACAGAGACAGATACATAGGCAGAGGGAGGAGTAGGCTCCCCTCAAGGAGCCCAGTGCAGAACTTGATCCTGGACCTGGGGATCACCCCCTGAGCCGAAGGCAGATGCTGAACCACTAAGCCACCCAGGTGTCCCCAAAGAAGCCTTTTGTACTTGGGTGGGGTTGGGTTGTTGACCCCCCCCCCCCCCCCCCAAAAAAAGTTTTTTTCTCCAGTATCTTAATCTGAAATTACAATGGACTATAACTCTTCATAAAGATGTTGTGTTAAAATTCCCTTTAAAAATATAGGCCCGCCCTTGACTTTACCATCATCTGAGCAGATAAAAGCTGTGACCACAGAACCTGTGCCAGTCACTTTGTCATTGGTCCCAGACCCCAGGACCTTGGGAATAATATTGTCAGACGTGGACTTTGGTGGTGAAGTGGAGCCCATAGATCACAGCTGAGGTTTGAGGCTTGCCTGTGCCTGCCCCCTTTCCTCCATGGGCTTCAGCAATAAAGAATGGTTCTGAGACTGCCAGTTTTCTGCCTTGTTCCTGCCAAACAGAGCACTCATCTCTGACCCAGAGAGGACAAGGATTTCTGAACACCTCTGCCCTTCCCCCCAGCCTCTGCCATTTCCAAAGCACATATCACTGATTTTTGCTTGCCCGTGATTTTCCTGTCTTCTTACTCTGTTAATCAGCATCAAAGAAGAGAAATCAACAACAATGGGATTTCTTTTTTCTTTGCCACCGTTAATTCCAAAACAGGCTGAGCTAGGTGGGGAAGATAGATTTACCTCGAGATTTGTTAAGCCTTAAATCCCATGTTGAACTGCTGTGAGTTTTACATAAAGCCTTTGTTAGGAGAGCCATACTGGCATGTGTTGTTGAAATGGGGTTTTGTGAACTGGCCACAGAATCTGCCTTTCATTTGTAATATCATTTGTTGGGGAGAATTTTCTTTTGTTCTGAACAACCGGCCACAAAAGAACACCCTATTAAATTGCAGCCGAATTTTACTGCTATTAGTGCAAAAAGTGAATTAATAGTAATAGGTACACATGATAAAGTACGAGTTGAATGGTTTCAGAGCCCTAGAGTTCAGAAGGGGCATTGTGCCTTCTGGACGGCATGTCAGGCAGTCCTAGCAAGTGGGTGGGGTTCCAGCAGGATCCAGGAGGAAGGGTTCAGATGTGGATGGCCAGAGACGGTAAGAGTCCGGTGTCTGCTCTGAGGGACAGTGAGGAGCACATTTGGTGGTGGGCATCAGGAAGGAACTGGTGTGGGAAAGTGTCCCAGCAGATTGTTTTTTGGAAGGAGTGATGATGGTGACTTGAGCTTGTATTGTGATCTAATAAGTTCTCCCTGTCTGACAAAGTGGCAGTTCGACTTTATGGACGACGTAGGGAGAAGTGACCAGGATCTTGCCCTAGGCCAGTGTCACTAGTGAGTAATAGAACATGAACTCCAGTCCACCTTCCTTTCCCGCTGAGCCCTGCTGAAGGAAATCATAATTGGGAGAGGTCCCAGCCAGAAAGGAGACAGGCAGGACCTGGGAGAGCACAGTGTGGTGTTCCTTGATTAACTTTAATTGGACAAAAATCAGTTATACTTTTGTTGAGGGTCAGAGCTTGACTTGGGCCTTAGTGTGAAGTGAGTTTGGCTATGTATTGTATTAGAGGAGATTGTGGGATTAGTGCTTCCCATCCTACCACCTGTATTCAGTAGAGCTGTGTGTGTGGTGAAACTGTTCTTGATCAAAAGACAAAGACATAAGCAGGTGTCTGTCACATTGGTATGTGGAGACTAGTTAGTGTCTTTTCTCCAGTTCCTCTTTCACTTAACACAAGGGGTCAGTGGGCACATTAGGATTCACCTTGCACATTAGCAAGCTTTCCGCTTTCCAGCACATACATTGTATTTTATAGCTGGTCACTTTGGTGACCACTAAGTTAGATCCCTCCATTTCATGGGTTCTGAGAGAGAATAAGGGCCAGCCAGGCCATCCAGCTGGTGTGTGGTAGCCTCTCCTGCTTCCCAGAGCTGGTGATGTGTCCACCCTGCAACCCTTGGAGAGTTATTGCTCTTGAAGGTGACTTCAAGGTGACTTGGGATATCCATAGAGAAAATCTGAGGGAGTGGCAGTTACTAGGGTGGCTCAGCTCCCAGGGGGCCTACCAAAAACCCCTGCAAGAAATCCTCCTCTTTGCCTTCCTCTTTTATTCAAGGAGGTCACATCAGCTCTGGGAAACATTTGTTTTCTCTTTGCCATCTCTAGGCTCTGACAAAACCCTGCCATTGTGGTTATTCTGTATTTCTGCAAATCCTGACACCCTGCAGGGTATAATAGACTCAAACTCAAGGATGAGCAGGCCTTGGAGGCAAGGTGGTAGACAGGGGACCATCCGGCTCCTTTGTTCTTTTTTTTATTTATTTATTTATTTATTTATTTATTTATTTATTTATTTATTTATTTATTTATTTATGATAGTCACAGAGAGAGAGAGAGAGGCAGAGACACAGGCAGAGGGAGAAGCAGGCTCCATGCACTGGGAGCCTGACGTGGGATTCGATCCCGGGTCTCCAGGATCGCGCCCTGGGCCAAAGGCAGGCGCCAAACCACTGCGCCACCCAGGGATCCCCCTTTGTTCTTTTCTAAAGGCATTGGGTCCACGTATGATTTGCCCAGGGCCATGCTGCTTCTCTGAGGCAGGGTGCCGACAAGTTGCTCTAGTAAGCGATTAGAATTGTGTTTTCAGATGCTAGCAGTGGTTCTTTAGCCCTATAATTTTCACTCCTTTGGAGTCCGAAAAAAGATGGGTTTGGGGGTGAGGCTATGGTTGATAAAGATTTGGGACTAGAAGGGACAGAGGGAACCTTGGGAAGGAAAACAGGAAAAGTGCCTACAAAACACAGGAACATGGGCCGTGGTGTGGGATGAGCGGGGAAGCTTGTTAAAATGATTTAAAGGAGGATCCGTAAAAAAGGCATTTCCTCAGAGGAACCAATCTCCTGCTGCCACTGCCACTGCCATTGCCACCACCACTTGTTTCTGAGTCACATATGGGGCTGGTATCGATCCTTGTTTCCACGTGAACGACATTTCAGGCTGCTGCCTCAGAAATGACCTACAGGACAGAAACACACATGTTGCCGTGGGAACGCGCCAGTGTCGCGGGAAATATGACAACAATGAATGGAGGCAAGACAGGGGACACTCCTTTTCTTGGCACGATCAGTGGCTCTTGGGGCGTGGTTTCAGGAAAGTGTTTATTATGAGGACTGCACCCCTCCCCCGGTTCCATTGTGTTCAGTTTTCTCCATTGTTATCTCTCTTCTCCTTTTAAGAGGATGGAAGTTTAGTAATACAAAAATAGCTCTTAAAAAAATGAAAACTCTCTGCCAGATGGGAACTGAGTCTGTTTCCTCTCACGTGGCAATATGTGCCCCTCTTGGTTCTTGGTGTAGCATGAAGAGAATGAGCTTTGGAGTCCTTGCCGGCCACTTAGGAACCAGCTTCATGGATTACTCCCATCTGTCTAAACCAGCGTATTCCCCTCCGTAATGTGGTGATTATCTTACAGTGTTACTGTGAGGATTAAATGTGATAACTGTTATTAACCACCTCACAAAGAGGTTAGCGTTGTTGCTCAGTCAGTGGCAGCTGAGAATTTTTAGATCTTGGGAGCTCTGCAGTTCTGGTGACCAGTTTGTTTCAGGGTACTGCTCTGTGAGATCATTCATACTTAAAATTAATTTCCTTTAACCATTGCTCCCTGAACCTGCCCATCTTGCTGTGCCCTAAAACATGCTAGCAGCCCTCTCTGAAGCAAACACAACAGGAGACCTGGCAGCTGATATCCTTAGGTCTTAGTCCTGGTCCTTACTCCCCCTCCTGTCAGGCCACCAGTGTATCACTTAATCTCATCATGTCTTATTTATTTCTTTGGTTTAGAAGGAGTGACTTGTGCCAGTGAAGATGAGTAAGCTTCAGCTGAGTTGAAATGTGAGGAAGTGTTGAGAAACGTGAAGGTGGTACAGTGAGTGAGGTGGTAAAGCACATCCACTAATTGTTCCTGGGTAGCAGTTAGCCCAGTTTGAATCAGTAGCTGCAGCACAGTAGTAACATTTAAAATGCCTGTAAATCCTGTTTCTCAGACTTGTTTCCTAATGAGCTTTGAACTACAGGGTTCTCATTCTCACTTAAGTGTCAAGGTTCGGGTACTTTCACATCCTTTTCCCCCTCCATCTGGACACCAGCCAGCCATGTTTTGCTCTACCACTCTTTCTTTTCATTGCAGTCCAGAATTTAATTTGGGGTGTCAGTATTAGAGGAACAGTATTATCGTTATCACTGTCTGAAGGCATATTTTCTCCTGGTGTTGAGCTTACCTTTCGAAGCGGTTTTGTACCTCTGTTTGACAATCAGTGATTAGTTCTCATCCACGTTAACTGTAGATTTTTGAAAGCAGTGACGGGTACATAGGTAACCAGCGTATGGAGCTTGTTTGGTGAATCTTCATCCTCGTTACCTTTTCTGGATAACTGCACACGGGTACGGTATGGAACATTACTGATTCCTTTGGCTGAGACAGCTTTGTTGAGCCTGGTGTCAATGCGCACATGTGGAGTTCCCATCTCCTTCATGGCAGATTTCCAGATCTCCGAGCTCCTGAGGGTGGTGCACTTCTTGAAATCCACTCCGTGGATGTGCTTGAGAATGTTGATGGTGTATTCTCTGGTCACTGCCTCAGGGGGCGGGGGAGCAGAATGGCCCTTCTTCTCGCCACCCTTCTTTGCAGGAGCCATTCTGTGGGGCCCTGGTTGGAAAGGGAGCAAGCTTGCCTTTCACTTGAAGTATGTCAACTTCTCAGTGGGAAAGTTCTGTCTAGAACCTAAATATTTCCTGTTGCCTCTGGAGAGGTGTACTATATCTAAACACAGGGAAAGGGGAGAGTCCTTCTTTTTTAAGTAAGTAGAATTGCTGGGAGGAAAATACTTGAGGTACTCTTTGCTAGTAGAGAGACATTTTGTGTGTTTGAGAATGCCATAATGATTAGTTTACCATTTCCTTTATGTGTAGCAGCCCTTTGAGATAATTATTGGTATTCTAACCATTTATGGGTAAACAGTTGAGAAGTGAGGCTCTGATTTGCTAGAAAGCGGGGAAATTTTAACGAATACAGGCATTTCAACAGCATGGTTGTTGTGTTCTATGCCCAATTGTCCAACTGAAGCATATTACATAGGGCTGGTTTGCTCATGTTTGATGATTGAAAAGATCAAAGGCATGAGCAGTAGGAAATTTTAGGGAGGAGTTCTTCCCTCTGCCCCAATCTTGGATTGATTTGGGGAGAATTGCAAAAAAGAGGAGTGGTTCCTGAAAGTTTTCCCTTTTTTCCCCCTGACTTTTGGAAGTTCATGAAGTTTGTTTTTTAACCATTTGAAGGAGTCTGATCTTTAACCAGAAGAGGTTTGTCTAAAATTTTTTTTTTCCAGTTCCTTCCTGTGTCTTATGCCCTGGTGTTTCCAATGGCTGATGCTTTTCAGGGACCTGAGTTGCATCTGGGTCTGCAGTGAACCATCCATAGCTCATCTGGCATGGCTAGTAGCTCCCACATGGGGTCCCTGTGATGTGGCATTAGACTTAGTCAACCTGCAGGGAAATGGACCTTTATCATCATCCTCCCCCACTTAAACCTTGTACCCACATTCATGTGGGAAGGAACACATGTTCCATTGAGATTTTGAGAGAGAATAGAGGCTTGGAAGGTCTTGTGTTGTTTGCATTTGAGTTTTTCAAGATCATTCTGAAAAAAAGAGTGGTTATACCTGATGGAGCCTGGGAAGATAGTGACAGCCCTCCAGTCTACTCTCTGTTCCCCTCCTCTTTAGCCCCTTCGGATTCTATCCACATTGCTCCTCTCACCCTTCAAGGCACACTTGGGGACTGTGTGCTACAGTTAGTAGGATGGCCCTGTCCTCATTGCTCTGCAGGCCTAGACGCCAAGACACTTGGGGATTGAAGCCACACTAGTCAGCGGGCTGACAGCTGTCTTCCTGGTCAGGTGCACAGTTGTTGAAAAGAGATGAGAGGGAAAGGCCCCAGGACAGCTGAAAGAAGCGTCCGCTTGAGACGCAGCCAAAGCTAGCGGGGCTATGCTGGGAAATAGAAAGGAGAGGAAGACGGAGCCAGGCCAGGCAGTGGGGGCATGAGCTTGCTTGAGACCCATGGAGAATTTCCTGTGCGTGTGTCTTGATCTTTTCTTCATTTATTAAAAATATTCACCTTCCCCGAGTGTCTTGGTTTGGATATAACTGGGTAAAAAGAAGAGACATTGGGGTATTCAAATCAGACTGCTCTCATACCGTCTTTTCCTTTATCCTTCTCTGTGAGTCACCCTTTCTCTCAGCCCTCCGCAACCATCATGAAACTGCTACTTGGAAATTCTCTTCATTTGGTAGCGTGTCCCCTTTTCATTTTGAGCCAGCCTTAGGATACAGCCTGGACCCGCAAGTAGCAAATCTATTTTTATGTTTAGAGCAGTCAGAAAAATCGTCAGGGGTGTTTGCCATGCATCTATAGGAAACTGGGTGGCCACAGTAGCTCTGAAATCTTTCATGGAGACGGGGTTCCTTTCTGTCTGACCTTCTAGCTTCTGTGCTCATTTGTAAATTGTGTTCCTTGCGTGATTAAGCAAACCTCTGAAGAGTGACCACCATCCCTTAAGTAAGCTTTTTCTCTCTTTTTTTTTTTTTTAAGATTTTATTTATTTATCCATAAGAGAGAGAGAGAAAGAGAGAGGCAGAGACACAGGCAGAGGGAGAAGCAGGCCCCATCAGGGAGCCCAACATGGGACTCCATCCCTAGGATCACACCCTGAGCCAAAGGTGGCGCCAAACCACCGAGCCACCCAGGCTGCCTGTAAACTTTTCTCTTGTAAAGATGTAAATACTGTCCTTGTCCTGGGTAAGCACACAGGTTTTTTAATATTTTGGTTTCGGTAGGAGACTACTGCAAGAATGGGCACATGCAAACTCTAGGAAGCAGTTCCTAGCCTTTCTTTGCACTCTTGTATGATGTTTCCACCTTCTGTTCTCCCGTTTCTAGCCTAAACCCACCAAGGGACGGATGCGCATCCACTGTCTGGAGAATGTGGACAAAGCCCTTCAGTTCCTGAAGGAGCAGAGAGTCCATCTTGAGAACATGGGCTCCCATGACATTGTCGATGGGAACCACCGGCTGACCCTCGGCCTCATCTGGACCATCATCCTGCGCTTCCAGGTAAGGACACTTGGTCTCAGGATTCTCCCCATTCCAGAGGGATCAAGAAGACCAGGTTGAAACGGCATCCCAGAATCAGGTGTGTGGAGCTGTATGTCACATGTAGCCACCTGTAGGCACATGGCAGCTTTTCCTGAAAAGTTCTCTTGTCAGATAAGGAAGTTTCTGGGCCACATCCCTGCCCATCACTTGTCTGGTACCTCTTCCAAATGCCTGGTGTGGCCTTCAGGAGCAAAGATAGAAAGATGTGGTTGATGCTAGCTTACTGGCACTAGACTGGCTGAACTTCACCAAAACGTAGCATGTATCATGGAATATTTTTAGGTTTATGACACAGGGTGAGCTCCTTTTTCACTCTTATTCTCCTTTGGATGCAAGGAAGCAGTTTTCAGGGGAAATGTGCAAAAGCCTTAGGCTTGTTTGAATCGATGACAATTTTATGGGTTTGTTATACTCAAGGGAAGGCTCTAAGTATAGAAGTACTCTAAGCCAGAACGTATTCTCAAGGTCATTCTGTCCAATTTCTTCATTTTGTGAGGAAAGGGAGGAGCCTTATCCAGAATTACGAAGCCAGTCGGGACTGCAGTGCTTGCTTCTGACCCTTTAGGAGAGAGCTCAGAATTTCAGCACTGGTGAAGCACCTTCGGCCTGGTTACTGGTTCTTTCTTCATGCAGTGCTTCATGCTTTTCAATTAGAATTGAAATGCAGGAAACACTTCTTACCAAAGCGTCAGGTTACTCTGCAAACAAATGTCCTAACAGTCCTGTCTCCTGGGTGGCTCTGTTCTCTGTGCCTTTCCTTCCTGCTCCACCCCTTTGATAGAAAGTCTGATTGATTTTTCTGGCTAAATAAAAATCTCACCAAAAAAGGGCAAAAACAAATCAAATTATAGCTCTCTTTGTATTCTTCCTAAAACTCTGAAATCAGTGTGTAACCAGTCGTTTTCTCATTTCCCCTGGGAGTGGGTTTGAGTTAACAGTGTTCTGGGTGTGTATGTGGGAGGAGGGGTAGGAGCTAAAACAGCACTATCCAAAGAAACTCCCTGAATTGGTGGTTCCCAAGCCTCCATGATCCTCTAAGGCCTTGGGATAGCTTTTTACTAATTCAGATTCCCTAGGTCTTAGTCCCAGTGATTCCAGTTAAATGGTTCTGAGGAGAGAACCACTGTTGAAGATGACATCATGAATGGAGTTAATTATAACAGTCAATGACTGTTTTGCAAACAGAACTCAGTTGTAGGTTTCTGTCATTTAGTTCCTAAATGATTTGAAAATGGAGTGAATACCATTAAATTCATCAATTATAGCACTCATTCTTAGGCCAGCAGAGGTGGAATTAGTAGGACCCTCTGAGCTTCACTTGTTTCGTAGCGTAAAAAGTTTTATTTCTCTTGCCTTGGCCTGTAGTAATCAGAGCGTGGAAGGGCATCCTGATGGTGGCCTCTCTTCACATCGGGTCATTGCCTGTGTTGGTTAGCTGGCACATGCAGCCCTTTCCAGGATTCTCAGCATGAATTGAGTTGAGTCACTGACTAATTAGCTTCCTGACAGCTTGTCTTTTTCTGCACTTGAACTTGTAAATGCTGATATGTACTTTCTCTCTTTCCTTTGAGGCAAGATAGGCTGTTGATGTCACTGCATGGCCTGCAGTGTTGGTGTCTTTGTGACCTGGCTTTCTCTAGCAGCTGTATTAAATGTTCACTCATTCCACAAATATGTATTGATTCTACATCAGCCAAGGCCCAGCTCACTTTCTGCCTTCTCTGAAAGCCTCCCCATATTCTCCAGAGATCTCTCTCTGTCTCCTCCAGCTCCTGAATATTATACAGCCTTGTCTTACATTCCCAATGCGTATGTGTGCACACGTGTGTGTGTGTGTGTGTCTGTCCAGAGCTCCCAGGACGTGTCCTGCCCTGTCTGTGCATAGCAGGTATCCATTAAATACTAAACATGACAAAAAAAAAAAAAAAAAGAAAAAATACTAAACATGACATACAGGTTTTATTCTACTGTCGCTTTAGAAGAGAGTAAAAGGATGTTGTAGGAAACTGAAATGAAAGTCTTTGAGTTTGCCTCGTGTAAATAGGGAGCTGTCTTCATTTCAGAAGGATATACTGTGTCTCTAAATGCCAAGTCTGGAAATAGAGTCCCTTCTTCGCACAGAGCATAAGAAAGTCGACAGGGGTTAATGTGTAGAATTCCACCTGCCTTTCCTGATGAGTCTGTGTCTTACTCCTTGAATTAGGTTATTCTTTCACATTTACTTTCTGCACAGGAACTAATGATTCTAATAATAGAGTTTGAAGTTCATGCAGACTTATACTTCATATACATATCACAGTCAAAAAAGGATTATTTCTTAGAAGTATAATTATTTCAACTTCTAGGTGTTTTTCCTAGTTGAAAGTTTCTGATTTTTTAATCTTATATTTATATGTTTTACGCTCCTCTTACCTCTCTTCCAAAAAAGATTCTGGGGCATGTGTTTAGATTAAATAGGAAGGACCATTACAGACCAGGAGAGGAAAGCTTGGAATAGCTAAAGCTAAAAAAATGACAGATGGCCTTCTAGACCAATACCATTTACGCCCAATCCTCGTCCCACATTGTAGTATCATAGGCAAGAATTTAAAGACAAGCGGTATTTAGAGCATTTGTCTAAAATCACATAACTGGTAGGACAGTCTCTAATCCAAAGAGCTAACTTTTAAAGTTCCTTATTATGAGCTCAGCGCTTAATTTACCTTCTTCATTTAAGTATGCAGTAGCGCCATGAGACAGCCATTGTTGCTGTTGCCGTTCATCAGATGGGAAGCTAAGGAGCTTGCCTAGTGCCATAAAATAGGCGGTAGAGCCTGGTTTTAGATTCAGGCAGTCAGACGTTGGTGCCAGTGTATAGTGTAGTTTTTATGCTCTCCATGAGTGGCTTATGAATGCAGACTCTCTTAGTCCATTCGAGCTGCTATAACAAAACAGCACAGACAAGGTAGCTTACAAACAATAGAAATTCATTTCCCATAGTCCTGGAAGCTAAGTCTGAGGCCATGCCAGCATGATCTGGGAAGGGTCCTATTCTGGATGGCAGACTTCTCACTGTGTCCTCACATGGTGGAAGATAACCAAGAATTTCTCTAGGGCCTTTTTTATAAGGCACTAATCCTATTGATGAGGATCCTACCCTCTGCTAGGATCCTACCTCCTAATACTGTTACCTTTGGGAGTTCAGATTTCAGCATAAGAGTTTGAGGAAACCAGACATTAAAACTATACCACAGACCATCGAAGCCCACCATGTGTGTGACTTCTCTGAGAATTTGGGTCAACTTTTAGGAAAAGGTAAATATACTGTCCTCATCAATGGAGGATGTGCACCCTAATGTGAAAAATATTTGGTTATAACAAACTAGAACCCGATATTTTTCTGGGGTCTGATGAGGTGCAGGGTGTTTACGGTGAGCACTTGTAGTTGGAAAGATGGGCTATTTTGAGGTTAGAAATGACCCCTAAAGGGGGTTTCTGGGAAGTCATGCAGGTAAGTAGTATTCACTTCTTCCCTCTGTGCAAAGTAGAAAACCTGGTTGGTGTTTCTGTGAGATAAACCTTGAAGAAAGCAGTTTGCTTTGGCACAGTAGATAGTCTGCACAGTTAGGTTGTGATCTGAAGCTTATTTTTCATGTATATAGATCTGTTTTTCTGTGACTGCCATTAGGCAGCTGACTCATCTATTCGGCTAATACATCTTTGTGAATCTTAGATCCAGGATATCAGTGTAGAAACTGAAGACAACAAAGAGAAGAAATCTGCCAAGGATGCATTGCTGTTGTGGTGCCAGATGAAGACAGCTGGGTGAGTGTGAACTCACAGGGGTTCAGGGGCCACTGCACCCAGGACAGAGTCCCGCTGCAGTCATCACTTCTGAGGTGTTGACAACTATCTCTTCCACTACTTCCATCAAGAAGTCTTGTTATGTCGTAAGCAGTTGATAACTGACATTTCAGCTAGCTCACAGCATGGAAGGAGTTCTGATTGATATTCTGGACCTGTCATCTCCACAGTCAGTTTCCCTCTCTTTATTAAGGAAGCTCCAGAGAGCAGTATATCTTGAATTTTAAAACCCTGAAACTATGTTAAAGAATCACATCCATGATATTTTAAAAAAGCAATTGTGGGTTTTCTCCTCCTTTTATTATTTTCTGCTTTGGGGAGGTTTTGTACAGTCAACTTAAGAGTAGTCTATATACATTACCTGTCTCCATTTTCTTTCCCTTTATTCTTCCATTGAAATATTAGTGAAAATACTTTTTTGGGGAACTGCATCTTTTGTTACTCACTGAAATTGTTGGGGCTCATGGTACTAAGAACTGATTTTGTACTAGGTTAACTAGAGAGTTGCTGTCAGAACTACTTTGAGGACAGTTATAACTGTAATGAACATGATCAATTAATGGTAAGTATGGAACTCATAATAAAGAGGATATGCCTAATAAGGGGATCAACTTAGTTATAAGCTTTTAATCAACCACAGATACAAAGTCTGTAAACAGTGTAGAAGAGCTGAGTGTCTCATGAACAGGTAATCCCAGCTGCTTCCTTTCTGTCTGCAAGAATTCAGACCTTGATCCCTGCAGGGTCCTGGTATCTTTGCTGGCAGGGGCAGAGAGGTCTCAGAGGTGTCTGGATTGTGGTCATTTTTCCTTTTGTAAGCATGGTGTCTTAAGTCTAAGGCCCAGTTCACATCTTTTGTCCGACTGACTTACCAAGAAAGAGAAGCCGAAGCCTTGAGGATATGTACTTTATTTTTATAGCAAGCTGAAGTTGAAGCAGTATTTGTTCTGATTTGATTGTCCTTTTAATATTCATTGCCTCTCATTTTTATAGTACTTACAGACTTTTTCTTAAACACTGCATTTATAAAACTATAAATCTTTATTTGGTAATTCTCTTGTGCTTTGTCTTTGTTAGGTACCCGAACGTCAACATTCACAATTTCACCACTAGCTGGAGGGACGGCATGGCCTTCAATGCACTGATACACAAACACCGGTGAGTCGTGTTCTTAGAAACCATACTAGCAGTTTTGGGGTAGAATGCCGACATTCTTCTGTCCATACCTGGGTGACTTTTGATCCTCATATCCATTGCCTTAGATGTTGCACCACGGTGGGAATTCCTGCATTCCATGTGAGGAAAATGTAAGAGAATATGTAAATTCTCCCAAACAAACAAGTTTGCCCATTATCTTCAGCTGTCTTAATAAACTTTGAAATGTTTGTTCAAAAATCAGGTTTCATTGTTTGATGATTAAATAATACTACAGAGTTTACTCTGCTAAGGCGTGATTTCTGCCTTTTGCAGTAATGATCGTGTTTATTGGTCACATGTCTTTTCAACCCATGGTTTTTGTCATGTTCCACTGTTGTTCTGCATAGGCCTGACCTGATAGATTTTGACAAACTAAAGAAATCCAATGCACACTACAATCTGCAGAATGCATTTAACTTGGCAGAGCAGCACCTTGGCCTCACTAAGCTGTTGGATCCAGAAGGTAAGACCTCGAGAAATGAAAGGGAGCTTTTAGCATCTCTAGTAGTGAGGGGCTAACTACTTCCTGTCAGTTTGTTCTATTTGTGCAGCATGCTTCGGGAATTATTGAAGAGAGAGGAGCTTCGTTGTGGTGTGAGAATTACTTGAGGATTTGTGCACAGGATTATATTTGAAAAGGCCTTGAAACGACAAGTATGATTTAAATGTGTTCAGAAGGAAAGGGCTTGCTAGGCAGAGGCACTTGCACGAGCAGAGGTGCAGAACAGGGAACGAGGAAGGTGTATTGGACTAACAGTTCTTTGGGAGTGATGTTTAGAGTAATAATAGGAACTATCCCTGGAAAGCTGGGGTGGAGCCCTACCACTCAAAATTTATAGAGGTTGTTCAGGAGTCACTGAAGTTCTTAGCAGGTATGCTCAAGGAAGGGAACCTGCTCTAGGTGAATGCTTGTTGGCCTGTGTTCATTCCAAGGTGGCAAGCAGCCTTGGGTTGAGTGGGTATAGACCAGGGGGTGGGGGTGGGGTGGGAGGATGTGTAAGGGGCTGTGCAGTGTTTGCTGAGTAAGAAGAGCCTAAGTGAGTTTGGTGCATCAGGAAGGGGGAAATGTGCTGGTGGAAGAAGGATTAGGACTCCCAGTCCTTTCTTCGGGCTGCCTGTCTGGAGGCACAGCCTCCCGTGCTCTGCCTAGAAATGCTCTCTCTACTCCCAGTCCCTGCAACAGGACCCCAAAGACTGACTGCAGGTGACATGGAGCTGACCTTGGTGGGGCAGTCCCTCAGGTTGTAGCTCCTTTAACAAAATCCTAATTCCAGGCTTTTAGTGTGAGCTCTCAAAGGTACTTTGTCTTACTTTGAAGAGCATTTGAAATATAAGAGGATTTGTTCATAGTGCTGGAACTTTTTAGATCACAGTTCTTAGCAACTACTAGAGAGAGAAACCCAAGTGAAAGTTTAAAGTTCTTATAAATATAGAACAGGAAGTTGAACTCCCCAAGGGCAGATTGAGGTCATGAGGCTGCCAGGCAGCCTTGCTATTTTCCAGTGCATCAGATTCAGTGATATGTTCGCTATACAGGAAGCTGAGATAAAATTATCTTTGTGCTAACCCATTAAATGATTTCTTAATATAAACAGAAAACTAAAATTCCTTACGCTGTGATTAATCTTCCTTCTTAACCCCTACCTTAATTATGGGAAGACATTTTTCCTCAGCCGTAGCTCTTTGTGCTAAATAACCTTTTTCTTTTTTTTAATAACTTGCTCATTAGTTAATCTTTCTAATCACTTACTTCCCAGTATGAAAAAGGGGATAGATGTTGCCCTGATCACAAGACAAGGAGCTAAAAAAAGGCAGTTGATGTCACTTATCCTGTGGGTTTGACCTTGATTATTAGTTGCCCTTAGCTATTGTTAGTCGCCTGGTGCCCCGGAAAGCATCAGCTAAGATGTAATTGCAGACAAATTACAAAACCACAAGGTTTTTACCTGCTCACATCTTCACAGTTCTGTTAACGTTGTGTGTGTGTGTGTGTGTGTGTGTGTGTGTGTGTGTGTGTGTGTGTTTTCCTTCTCCCCCATTTCTTTCTCCTTGGGGCATGTGTGGATGGGGCTGAGCAGATACACAGTTGGCCACAGGGACTACTGGGGTGGAAATAGTAGCTGTTGTCCTGGCCCCCACTGCCATAGGCTGCCTTGGTGATGTTGGGCAGGAAGCTTTCCAGCTCTGTGCCCTACTGTTCTTATCTTTAAGAAAAATAATCCTGCCTCACACAGGGCTGCCAGGAAGATAGAAGGCACACATGTGAATGCATTTTGAAAAAGAGCCTGATTATCAGTTAAAAGCCATCCTGTGTATTCTCTTTGTTGTCTGTCCCGAGTTAAGTACTTCACTCAGTATTGCCACACCTCAAACACTTGCCATTTTCATACATTTATTCCCTTCCTTAGTATTTACTGACTACCCACTTTATACAAGATAACACACCAGGAATTTGAGAGGTGGAGCAGCATAGGGCTTAACAAGACACAAGGTTCCTACCCTTGAGGACTTAGTCTTATAAAACAAAGAAAATGTGTATAAGCAAATTATAGTACCTGGCAGAGAGTGGACTGTTTATCCATGTAAACAGAAATCTTTAAGGGAACAGAGGAGACCGTAATTCCTACTAGAGGGATCAGAAACAGCTGTGTTGGAGCAGTAACTTTTCAGGTGGACCCTGAAGGATAGGAAGAAAGTGATGGGGTGGGAAATGACATTTTAGGCAAAGGGAAATTGTGAGTAAAGTGAAGGAATATTGGGAATTGTGGAGCATGTATGGGGAATCTTGAATAGTCCCGTTTGGTTTAGATTGTGCCTGAGAAGAAATATTAGGCTATAGGATTAGAAATGTCTAGGATAGTGGTTGGCTCTTAGGGAGCCTGATAAACAATGGAAGGAAGGAAAGGAAAGTTATGGCAAATTGTAGAGGATTAAGGGGCTTAGACTTTATTTTTTGTAGATTGTAGGGTACTTCTGAGTAATTTTGAGCCAGAAGAAAGTGTTTACAGCTGTGCTTCTACAAGATCAACCAGGTGCAGTGTGTAAAGTAAATTGGGTGGTAGGGAAACCCAGTGAGGAAGCTCTTGCTTCAGACCTGGTTTTGGGACCATGAGAGTCTAAACCATGAGTGACAATAAAGATTCCATAAATAAAATCATCTGGACTCAGATTTGGTGACTAGTGACTAGCTGAATAACAGGTAACAAGATAAAGATGTGCAAAGACTGAATGACTGGAAACAGTTCTGGGGGCATCAGCAGAAATGACAATTTAAGCAGCATAAGCCCAGTTTGGGAGTAGAAGTGGGCAGGGAGATGAATGTGGTATGTCTTGCTAAGAATTACGACTGAATTCTTACTGTATTCTTCATTTTTCTCTAGTAGTTTTGCATATATTTTTGTTTTCTTGGTAGCTTGGGATCCTGTAGAGGAGGGATCCTATTTCTTAAGACTTCTATGTCCTATTGCAGTAGTAGAAGGCATTTATGAATATTCATACCATAAAAGAGTGAGATAGTTTCATCCTCATTAGCCTTATAATTAATGCACTGATGGCAGAACTCTCAGATATACAAATATTGAGAACACTGGCCTATTGCAGTGTTGAACAGTTGTTCTGGGTTGTTCCTGCTGCCTGGGTGGTAGCACTGTGAGCAGCGTACTGAACAAAACCTTCTCCCGGTTACAGATATCAGTGTGGACCACCCTGATGAGAAGTCTATTATCACCTACGTGGTGACTTATTACCACTACTTCTCTAAGATGAAGGCCTTGGCTGTTGAAGGAAAACGAATTGGAAAGGTGAGTTCACACCAATTTTATAAGTTGTGAGACATGATTAAAGTTCACATCTTCATGTACTGCCACCCAGCACCTGTTGTCCCATGCCCTCATCAGTTGGACCTGGAGCAGGTTGTGGCGGACACTCCCAAGAGGCAGGGAAGTAGGCAGAAGCCTCTTCATCCCTAAGAGTAGCGGGAAGTAGGAGTAGCAGGTACAGTCATTAGGGCGAGATCAGAGGGGCATCTCAGACGCAGAGACCTTCCTCCCCCAACCTTACCAGAAAATGGGGTATTGAAAATCTGATGAGTTGGCCAATGTCATGGGTGTGAAATCCTACTTATTCCAGTTGAAAAGGCCCCACTGTTAATGCTTTTTATTTCTCATTTGGCTGATGTTCACCTGCCATATATTTCAAAACACCATAGATCAGGTGACATTGTCTTTTCATTGCAACAGAATGGAAAATTCATGGACATTCTTGAGACAGGACCAAGCAAAACAGAGTCCTTGTTGTTTTTCAAGGATCCTGGGGCTGAGGCAACAGGAGTCATTCAGAATCTTAAACCTTTGCCTGGGGGTTGGGTGGTACAGAACCAATTACACTTGAGTTAAGCTGTCATTGCTCACAAGTAATAGC
Organism: Vulpes lagopus; assembly: GCF_018345385.1. Lineage (NCBI taxonomy): Eukaryota > Metazoa > Chordata > Mammalia > Carnivora > Canidae > Vulpes > Vulpes lagopus. The sequence goes on from NC_054828.1 coordinate 39,531,714, forward strand.
TACAGACTGAGTGCCTATTAACACACAGTTCCTCGAGTTTAAAATGCTTATGCCAGAGTAGCATAGAACTGTTTGAAAGCCAGTCATTAATTGTGCACGTGCTCATGAAGGGTTATAATCCTGTTTTCCTTACTTGGCAGTATGATGTTCTGTTTTTCTAACTCCTGTTTACAGGTGCTTGACAATGCTATTGAAACAGAAAAAATGATTGAAAAGTATGAGTCACTTGCCTCTGACCTTCTGGAGTGGATTGAACAAACCATCATTATCTTGAACAATCGCAAATTTGCCAATTCTCTGGTCGGGGTTCAACAACAGCTTCAGGCATTCAACACCTATCGCACTGTGGAGAAACCGCCCAAGTAAGATGCAGATTGGAGTGCATTACCATGAGTGTGGGGAAGGATGATGGTGGCCTTGGACCCTTGTTTCCTAACTTCCATGACCTCATCTCATAATGAATGCCTCTCACCCCAGGGGCCTGTCTTACTCTTTTCTTCTGACCCCGACTGGCTGGCTGAGCTCTGTTACAAACCAGGCCTTCTGTGAGCCCTTCCCTGTAGATGGTGCCCCTGGTATGTGTGATATTAGAGTCCTAGGAAATGGTACAGTCTCCAGTCCCTTATCCTGATGTGTTTCAGACACAGGTATCCTGGTACCTGATGTGTTTCAGAATTCCCTCTTCTCTGGATTTGAGAGAAGTAGCTGAGTACGCATATATTGTTTATTAGAAGACTCACGGTGGGCCTGAGACCCATTGTCTCCCATTAGTAACCCGTTGTCAGGCCTACTAATAAGTCCTAGCAAAGTGTGTAAATATGATGTGTTGAATAAAGACAGACAATAAATAGTTTTGTATCTGTTTAGTTCAGTTTTTACCATCCCCCCAAATTGATTTTTCACTTCTTTTTAAAGTTCTAAGTGTCAAGTAAGGATTTTTTAGAGTTCCCACGTCATTCCTCCTTTTTCTGTAACCCAGCTCATTTGTGAATTCCTTGTTGCCATGTCTGAAGCACTAGGTAGTGATTTGAAGCAGTTCTTGCTGAATGTATTCAGCTGTGTGTCCTGAATGAAGTCCATCGTCCAGGAAGTATAGTCTAAACCTTGAATGAAGTGATTAATAAAAGAATGGCACTGTGTGCCCCCAAGTATAAATCTCAGTAGCAATAGCCAGCCCACCAACCCCACCAAAATTCCAGTTGGGCGCATTTTGAGGTCTACAATACCCAAAAACTAAAAACTAATGTACCATGTTTTCTCTATTGTGAGTTCCACATAAAACAGACCAGACATAAATTGCTTTTAAAATTGCATGGCTGTGTGAAATGTTTTTTTCTTCTTCTCCAAGAGCAAATGAATTTTTCCCTCTAAAGGAACACTTCTTTTTTTCTTCCTTTGCTTAGGTTTACTGAGAAGGGGAACTTGGAAGTGCTGCTTTTTACTATTCAGAGCAAGATGAGAGCCAACAATCAGAAGGTCTACATGCCCCGCGAGGGCAAACTCATCTCTGACATTAATAAGGTAATGTCGATCCCTTTTAGCCCTGTGTAGGCCCTGATCTTCTGCAGGCTTCAGGTTCAAGGGCTAGATTGCCAAGAGGGCAGTCTGAAAGGGTCTGACCCGGCCTGCTGAACTGATGAGTGACAGCAGTGGCTCGGGTTTTGCAGGGGGTCAAGCACATACTTGTGGTGGGCTGATCTCTTAGAGTTCTGGGAAGGAATGTTAGATTTTACCAAACCAGTCTTAGTTCACTCTCTTTACCTTGTTACTTTCATCTGTCCAAGACAGTCAACTCTAGCGTCTTTAAACTTCAGAAGGGAGAACTTGAAACCTTATTTCATATATCTGGAATCTGTAGAGCTTGGGGCTTACAATTTTGGCTGTTTATATCAGAGACTGTCCAACAGTTTCCATGTTTTGTCTTTAATTAAAGAATTTCACAGCGGACATTATATTGTGGTCAGTTTTACACATTTAGATTATTTTAAGTAGATGTTTTTTAAGTAAGATATATTTCATAGAGATTAATTTACTGTGGACATTTGGTGAGGATTTTGAAAAAAAAATGTTTAGGTGTGTGAATTAAAAACAAGGGCTCAAAAAAAAAGGTGGGGTGGGGTCGTCTGGCTGGCTTGGTCGATGGAATGTGCAACTCTTGATCTTGGGGTCATGAGTTTGAGCCTCACATTGGGTGTAGAGACTACTTAAATAAATAAAATATTAAAATAATAAGTGGCTCGGGGTGGGGTGAATAAGAGATTCATAATATTTTTTTTTCTGAGAAAAACCATTTATCTTTTTTATGTAATCAGAGCTGTTGAAGATGATTACTTTATTTCCTCTCAAAGTAAGAGATTTATAATTTAGTTATATTGCTCCATATCTACACTGTTTTGATTTCCAAATATAATACAGGACTTTTAGATATAGATAGGATAGAGTGTTCCCCTGAGGCTAAACTGGGAAAAAAAAAAGATTTCTTTTCTCAAGGCTTAAGAGTCAGTGAGGGTGGAAACGAGATGTCCCTTTTAAAAAAGTTCTTGGATCTTATTGAGGAGTACTAGCTGTTGATTGTAGCCAAGGAAAGTTCCTTGAACACTGCAGGAAACTGTTCTCTTTTTTTTTTTTGCCCCTGTAGGCCTGGGAAAGACTGGAAAAAGCAGAACACGAGCGAGAACTGGCTCTGCGGAACGAGCTCATTAGACAGGAGAAACTGGAACAGCTCGCCCGCAGATTCGATCGCAAGGCAGCTATGAGGGAGACCTGGCTGAGCGAAAACCAGCGTCTGGTGTCTCAGGTTCTGCCCTAGACCTTTATTCGGGGAACTGTTCCTGGGGTCTCTAGAAATGCAGACCATACCCGAGGGCCGCAGGACAGCTGCTTATCAATATACACTGTTCTGAAGTAACTTGAGTCCTCTTGCTCACTTCCCATGAAGAGGATGTTTATCATTTCTAATGTACTTTGTCTTCTGTTTATCTAACTTTTCATAGATTTGGAAGCAACTCAAGCAGAATTTGTTTAGAGCCAGTGAGTGAGTGTGAACTGCTCACGTTTATAAATCTTGGAAAATTTCTCTTACCTTCTATCTTTGACCATCTATCTGATCCTTCAAGGCAGTTGGACTGGTCATGAAATAAGTAGAAATGACTTTCCTTTCTACCTGGCTTCACACAAACTGTCACCTGCTCCAGTCACATACGTATAAGGTGCTGGATACGAGCCTATATCCCTCTATAAAAAGAAAAGTTGCTGATTTGCTTTGGGGGAGGGCATCTTAGCTCTAGCAGGAAGTCCTAAGTATCCTAGGAGAGGCAGAGACCAGCAGCTGGCAGGGTTCAAGTCATTGTGGCTCTAGGACCACCAGAGATTGTGTTCAAGACTCAACTTTGTTCTAGTTGGATGGCTTTCTCATTTTGTGTGTGTGGTTTTCTTTCCCCTGTTTCTCTGTAGGACAACTTTGGGTTTGACCTTCCTGCAGTTGAGGCTGCCACGAAAAAGCACGAGGCCATTGAGACAGACATTGCCGCGTACGAGGAACGCGTGCAGGCTGTGGTGGCCGTGGCTAGGGAGCTCGAGGCAGAGAACTACCATGACATCAAGCGCATCACAGCAAGGAAGGACAATGTCATCCGGCTCTGGGAGTACCTACTGGAATTGCTCAAAGCCCGGAGGCAGCGTCTCGAGATGAACCTGGGGTTGCAAAAGATATTCCAGGAAATGCTCTACATTATGGACTGGATGGACGAAATGAAGGTAGAACTTCAGTGAAAGGAGGCCAGAGCTGATGCAGTGGGACCTCTCTTTTTTGACCTACCCACTGACCACACACCATATTGTGTGCCCTAACTGTCCACTCTGTAAAGCCAAAGGGGGCCCCATTACCTTTGGGAAGGTTGTTAGGTCAGGAGTTAAGTGGAGTGTCAAGTGTGAAAAAGTTGTATTGAAAACCAATTTCATAGCTAGGGGTCAGCTGCAGTGATTTAGATTTAATTTAGAACTATTCCACAGTAATCAATCAATCCCATGACGGTTTTCTGTGTTTTTAATTCTTGAGAGTTGGACTAGCTTTCCATCTCATTGACATATGTGTGAGTGGCTCTATCTGGGGAGGGCCCAGGAAGGTAATGTGGGCAGACGGGATAGTGGTAGGCAACATGGGCAGAGTGTGGGTCAAGAACCAGGTGGCCCCTGTTCACGTTGTCATGCAGGGGCTGTGTAGTCTCCTTGAGCCTCCTTTTCCTTGTTTTTAAGTTGAGATCAGTGACAGCAAGGATTAAATGTGCTGTTAACATGTGTATACATCATAAGATGGGCCTGGTTGGAAGTGGCTGCCAGGGCCAGTTTGTGCTTCCTCCTTCTTAATTGACAACCCTGAGCATAGACTTCCAAGCTTTCCTCCTGCCCAGGAAGAGACCTGCCATTGTGCCAAGTCCCTGTCCCTATTTGTGTTCTCTGCTGCCGGCCATAGAAGGCTCATCCACATCAGGCAGTCCCCCAGCTGGAAGGCATTTAGCTCTGTAGCTAGAACAGAACAGGGCAGTTTATAGACTGTACAGTGAAGGCCCCTGTATCTCAGCATTCTGCGTTCCCAAGCTCGGCCTTATGCAAGGAGTTTCTTCCTGGGATGTAAGCCATCATTTTTTGCTTAACCTCTTGAACTATTCCTGGCAGAGGGATAGGGTCACCTCATACCATCAATTTGCCCTCTTATTGTCCCAGATTTATGGTGTTCTCAAGTATGTCTGTCTTGACCTTTCAAAGTAGAAATGTTCATTAAAAACTAGCAGGGAGGCGCATTTCATTTTGTAAATCATGTTGTACATTATAGTTCAGATTTTGGGCAAGAGACTTCCCTCAGAAGTAGGAGTGAAGTAGAAATTCCATCTGGAGAGAATGTCAAATGAGGCCCCCAACTTGGGCTGATGGAAGGAGAAAAGAAAGCATTAGTGAATTCAAACTTACACCAAAGAAATTGTGCAGGCCCTAGTAAGCGTGAAGCCACTTGGCCTTGTTTTTACTTGATTAAAGATGTGGTTGGTTTGTAAGCTTTCAACTAGATTCTTCTCCCATTGATAATATAAATATTACAGAGGCACATCAGTAAGCTTTTAACTGAGGAAAACATCCATGTAAGGGTTCAGCAGCTTCTGGGAGATTTCTTTTCATTTTGAAGTGAAATAACTTCACCATTTGTCTCTCATCTTGCTTGGAATATTGCTGCGGTGTTTTTTCTTCCAGCCCCAATTCACACATTGTACTGGTTCCCCCTGCCCCACTCCCTTTTTTTCTATTCCATTCTGAATGTATTTTTGACCTTATTCCAAAGTAGATGATCTTTACTTTATTATGTCTCTCCTGATGCCAGCTTTATTTGTTTGGTTTTATTCCGATTTGCTTGTCACTCTCCTCCCCTAGAGATGTGGTGGGGTAGCTGGCTCGTGAGAGGCTGCAGCGTGGCTGCTGGTTCTCAGCTTGTCCAAAAATAATGAGGCCCTGAAGTGAGGGTTGTATGCACAGATGTGCCTTCTGTTTTCTCTGTGCACAGGTGCTATTACTATCTCAAGACTATGGCAAACACTTGCTTGGCGTGGAAGACCTGTTACAGAAGCACGCCCTGGTTGAAGCCGACATTGGCATCCAGGCAGAGCGGGTGAGAGGTGTCAATGCTTCTGCCCAGAAGTTTGCAACAGATGGGGAAGGTAAGGGGGTAGAATGTTGCAGCCATTGCTTCCTCGCCACCAGAGAGAGACCCATCCTGATAGAAGTAGATGAGCTGTGTGTGCCAGTGGGGTGTTTGAAGTTACTGTGCTGTTGTAGTTTCCCAGTAGCTTGGTCTGCTACTATGTCATGGGTACACGAGGTGCAGTAGGGTGGCATTCTGGATACTTTTAACTCTGTCAGGCTTTTCTGAAATGGACCTGTGTTTCCGTTAAATACCCAAGTACTGCTTGGTTGATAATCAGACTTTGCCTAGACCACCCTTGATAAATACCAACACCCTGGAGTGGCCGCTCAAGGATCTCATGGCTTTCACATCTAGTTGTACGTATCCTTTGTTAAAGGATGTTTGAAAGGATCTTATATGTGAGAAACAAATGCTGCTGACCCTTTTCTTATGATTTATGTGCTTTTTTGGTTCATAAATGATCACTTTGCATTTGGGGCAAAAAAATAACACCGTTGCCACTCTCATCACTCACCCACCTCCAGTCAAGGCTCTAAAAGCTTCTCCATTGCCTTAAAACGTGGCCCTGCACTGAGAATGAAACTGATAATTTGGTGGTAAGAAAATGGGTGTAACTCACTACTTGCAAACGAGCAGGGACCTGTGCTTAAACTGTGGTGCTCTCATATTCCTTCCTCGGCCTTAAACAGGTTACAAGCCCTGCGACCCTCAGGTGATCCGAGACCGCGTGGCCCACATGGAGTTCTGTTATCAAGAACTCTGCCAGCTGGCGGCTGAACGCCGGGCTCGTCTGGAAGAGTCCCGTCGCCTCTGGAAGTTCTTCTGGGAGATGGCAGAAGAGGAGGGCTGGATACGGGAGAAGGAGAAGATCCTGTCCTCTGACGACTACGGAAAGGACCTGACCAGCGTCATGCGTCTGCTCAGCAAGCACCGGGCATTCGAGGATGAGATGAGCGGCCGCAGCGGCCACTTCGAACAGGCCATCAAAGAAGGTGAAGACATGATCGCAGAGGAGCACTTTGGGTCAGAGAAGATCCGAGAGAGGATCCTTTACATCCGGGAGCAGTGGGCCAACCTGGAGCAGCTCTCGGCCATTCGGAAGAAGCGCCTGGAGGAGGCCTCGCTGCTGCACCAGTTCCAGGCGGATGCCGACGACATCGATGCTTGGATGCTGGACATCCTCAAGATCGTCTCCAGCAATGACGTGGGCCACGACGAGTACTCCACACAGTCTCTGGTCAAGAAACACAAGGATGTGGCAGAGGAGATCGCCAACTACAGGCCCACCATTGACACGCTGCACGAGCAGGCCAGCGCCCTCCCCCAGGAGCATGCCGAGTCTCAGGATGTGAGGGGCAGGCTGTCGGGCATCGAGGAACGGTACAAGGAGGTAGCAGAGCTGACGCGGCTGAGGAAGCAGGCGCTGCAGGACACGCTCGCCTTGTACAAGATGTTCAGTGAGGCTGATGCCTGTGAGCTCTGGATCGACGAGAAGGAGCAGTGGCTCAACAACATGCAGATCCCAGAAAAGCTGGAGGACCTGGAAGTCATCCAGCACAGGTGAGTGGGGCGCTGCTGGTGGTGTGGGGGCTACCAGCCGCCCCTTGTTACCACCTGTGACCAGGGAGGTGAGTACCCTGTTGAATTGCCTTTCCAGGTTTGAGAGCCTTGAACCGGAAATGAATAACCAGGCTTCCCGGGTCGCCGTGGTGAACCAGATTGCACGGCAGCTCATGCACAGTGGCCACCCAAGTGAGAAGGAAATCAAAGCCCAGCAGGACAAACTCAACACGAGGTGGGTGTGCAGCCAGCAGTGTGCTGCTCCCTGTGTGCCAGACGCCGGACCAGGGAGGGCGAGGTCACTTCTGAGTCTTGCTGTCAGGAATTTCCCACACAGGGTCACTGATAACGTGGCACTGATGTCACAGCATTGGCATCTGCCTTTCGACATACCTGAGTTTTGCAAGAAATGTCTTTTGGGGTGATGCCATTCAAGGCAGCCTGGCACCTGCCTGTCCCCATATAGGAAGTAGGGTATTACTACTGTGAGACCTGTGCCCAGTGTGGAGGACCATGACATCCAGGTGGTACCTCTACTGTGCCTTTTGAGGTGATTTCTGGAACAGAATTCTAACATGTTTTAGACATAATTGGCGAGTGGAAGTCCTGATTACCAACTTAGACCTTTGTCCTCGTGTTATCTGTTGAATAAACACACTTGAATAGGTTGTGGTAGCCTCAGTTCTGAAGGTTACTGCCAGGTATTTTGAATTTGGAAAATATTCATTAGGTATAGTTCAGAGATAAGTAAAACTCACATGGCAGAAATGCAATTTCAGAAAAGTCAGTGACTCTTTGGGGGACAGGTGTGTTATCACTGCCCGCATTGGAGCTCTTTGAACAAGTACCTCTTCATGTCAGGCTTTTTCCAGATCATATGGTGTCCTTTAAGCTGTTTGATGGTATTTGGTGTCCATAGACTGAGATGATATTCCCAAAAGCATTTATTCATAGCAGAGATGGAGTGAAAAAAAAAAAAAGACAGACAGCTTTGACCATCACTCTTAATGTCTGCACAGCCGTGAGCTGTCAGCCTGTCTCTGACACGGCTCTCTCCGTGTCCTTGTGCTCACAGGTGGAGTCAGTTCCGAGAGCTGGTTGACAGGAAGAAGGACGCTCTTCTCTCTGCCCTGAGCATACAGAACTACCACCTTGAGTGCAACGAAACCAAATCCTGGATTCGAGAGAAGACCAAGGTCATCGAGTCCACCCAGGACCTGGGCAACGACCTGGCCGGCGTCATGGCCCTGCAGCGCAAGCTGACCGGCATGGAGCGGGACCTGGTGGCCATTGAGGCGAAGCTCAGCGACCTGCAGAAAGAGGCCGAGAAGCTCGAGTCTGAGCACCCTGACCAGGCTCAGGCCATCCTGTCTCGGCTGGCCGAGATCAGCGACGTGTGGGAGGAGATGAAGACCACCCTGAAAAACCGCGAGGCCTCCCTGGGAGAGGCCAGCAAGCTGCAGCAGTTCCTGCGGGACCTGGACGACTTCCAGTCCTGGCTCTCCCGGACCCAGACGGCCATCGCCTCTGAGGACATGCCCAACACCCTCACCGAAGCCGAGAAGCTCCTCACGCAGCATGAGAACATCAAAAACGAGATCGACAACTACGAGGAGGACTACCAGAAGATGAGGGACATGGGCGAGATGGTCACCCAGGGACAGACCGACGCCCAGTACATGTTTCTGCGGCAGCGGCTGCAGGCCCTGGACACTGGGTGGAATGAGCTCCACAAAATGTGGGAGAATCGGCAGAGTCTCCTCTCCCAGTCCCACGCCTACCAGCAGTTTCTTAGGGACACCAAGCAGGCCGAGGCCTTCCTTAACAACCAGGTACTGCTCCCCCGCCTTTGCTTCCTTCCTGGCAGAGCAGCCCCTGTTTGCCCTTTGAAGCTTTCTAGCCAGGCTGCCGCTTCAGAGCACCCCTTTGTGGAAACAGAAGGTTAATGGAGAGGCTCCCCTCAGCTTCCAAGGCATTGAGACCCCTCACACTGTGGGGTATGGGAGCTGAAGGTTCCTGCAGAGTCCCGTTCTGTTTCAGCGGCTTTCAAGAATCTCTTAGGTTCTAAGTATGTGTTCATAGTATCGCATTAAATTGGCAATATTCTGTAAGGCAGTGATCCAGTTTGACAATTTGAAAGGTACAGTGAGGGGTTTTTTTTGTTTGAAAAAAAATTTTTTTTTTTATCTGCTTGGGGTTTTTTGTTTTGTTTTGTCTTTTGGTGCAGGACTAAGTGGTTCTGTCTTCCTTGCTCTAGGAAGAGTCAGGGGCTTCACCCAGTGACACCACAAGGTAGGAACTAGAGAAGGGAAACAGCTAAAGATAGTAGGCAACATCAGGGTTGTTAATCTGTCTTTTCAGAAGAGAGTTTGAACAGAGTTTGTCGCCACTGCCTTCATGACACATGAGAGGACCCTGGTGGCTGATGCATAAAGCGTTGCTTAGTTTCCTCACTTACTTTGGGAAAAAAATGTAGCGAATTGAACCACTTAAGGAAATTAAATTCCTTATGGTGCCCCACTAGGTTTTTCCCCTCCCAACCTTTTGTTTTCTTTGATCAGCCGATTATTTAAGTACAGCGGAGCAAGCGTTACGAAGTGTGTTGTATGGAAACCAAGGACATAGGAAAGGGTGCTTTCATTATTCTGGAAACGAGTTGTGTATCTCGATGTTTCATCCTGCTCTGATTTTGGTTTTCTCTCTTTGCAAAAGGAGTATGTGTTGGCCCATACTGAAATGCCCACTACCTTGGAAGGAGCTGAAGCAGCTATTAAAAAACAAGAGGACTTCATGACCACCATGGACGCCAACGAGGAGAAGATTAATGCTGTTGTGGAGACGGGCCGGAGGCTGGTGAGCGATGGAAACATCAACTCAGATCGCATCCAGGAGAAGGTGGACTCCATTGATGACAGGTACGGCACTCCGAAGCTCCTGAGGGAGTCCCAGTCCTCTAAATTGTTAGCCGAAAGTCCTTGGGAGTGTGAGTATCAATCTTCCACTGGGTGGGGTATGGACAGCTGGTAAAATTTAATCTACCCACCCCAGAAAACTAGTAAGCAGTACATCGGTGCCTAGAAACGTGGTTCTCATGGTCAGGCATGTACAGGTGTCCACAAAAGAAAACTCTGAGGAGCAAAACTAATATTTAATCAAATATTTATGAGAGCTGTGATGCCAGTTAGCAATCAGATATAAGCCATGCCTTTCCGGAGTTGATGTGTGGAGCCTGTCGCATGATGGGACCCTGAGAGCCACACTTCCCCAGCTAAGCCCATGTTCACCTTCATCCATGCAAGGATCCTCTGAAGCCTTCCAGGAACAACTAGGGAGGGGCGGCGAGGTTTACTTGTCCTGAGTACCTGGCAGAGCCACATTATCAGGCCCCTCTCCTCTCAGAAAATTGGCTTGGATAATGCCGTAACAGGATTTTTTCATGATGAGAAAAAAGTCCCTTTCGTCTTCTGCCAAGGCATCTCTAAGATTTGATGCTTTTATTTTTATTTATTTACTCATTTATTCACAGTTAAGACTTTTCTCCCTGACTGAAGGCCAGAGTACTCTGTGTGTACCTTAATTCTCACCCTGCCTTAGGCTGTTACTAAGGTGGGATGTCAGTGCAGATCAGGGTTTGGCTGCACCAGCACAGGCTGGTTCTGGCCTGGCCAGTTGCATCCTGGTTTAGCCTATCTGGGTCAGTCTCTAGTTTCTGTTCCAACTGATCTTCTGTGGTCCCAGTTTGGGCTGGATTTAAGGGCTCATTGTGAAACTGATGTCATCAAGAAACTTCTGACTTTCAAGTGCAATGAAAAAGAAGAACTTCTTGCTGAGAGCGTTTCCTTGTTTAGCTTCTCCAAGAAGGGTCTCCTGGGATCCTGGGCCATCTGAACTTCCTGTGATATGCGGTGAAAGGGGCAGTGACTCCCTCCTCAAGAAGACTGAGCTTTTGGCTTTAACATTTCCAAGTCTGTCCTTTCCACTGATTCATAGCCTCAACCACGCATTTGAAGGGTGCTGTTATGGAATAGGGTATAACATACGTTATCATTTTGTATGTGTTGCTCCTCAAACAGCATAAAAAAAAAAGAAAAAATTCCTCACCAAACCCTTGATTGTGAAAAGCAAAGACTAGGCAAGGTTTTCCTAACTTAGAGAAAAAGAATTTCCTTTTTTCCTAATGTTAAACCTCGAGTTATTTTGTAAGTCTAATACGTCACGCGTGTCTGTTCGATGCATACAGCTGGTTTCCTGAGGGCAGACCTGGCGGTTAGGGACACGTGCTTCCAGGCAGGCGTGCAGCTGCCTTACAGTTTCCTGCGTGTGTTTACACGTCCCCTGATGCTGCAGCTGTGAGGGGTTTTTGGAAGCAGGTGATACTGTCAAGGCTGGAGACTCCTGGATATGAGAGAACATTTCAGCAGCCCTCAAATGTGGTTTAGCCTTCCTTTTGCCCTTGACTCGGAGCTTGGGCTCCTGGGGTCCCAAAGACTTCTTAAGATTTCTGTCTTAAAAAAGAAATGGAAAATACTATCTATAGTTGGCGGGGGGGGGGGGGGGGGGGGCTTTCCATTGATCTGCCCTCAGGACAACTACGGATTCCTCAGCTGCTGTTAACTGCATTCTGGTTTCACTTGTGTATCCCCAGAGGCCTCAGGATCAGAAACTGACCCCAGAGGATACTTGCCTGTTAAAAAATACACAAATACGTGAGTTCCAGGTGCTATGGGTGCACAAGCTGAGTAAATACCTGGACCTTCAGATCTAATCTCTTGTCCAGAAACATTCTGATGCTCTTGTGAAGCTATTTTCATAAAATGCAAAATCATTATAATGTGCTTACGTTCCGGAAATCTTGCCGATTTCCGTGGAGTTTGTTGAAATGAAAAAGTACTAGAACAAAGACACTGGCTCTTAACAGATGTGGGTGGGGTGCAAGTGACCTTTAACGTGCTCATGCCTGGGTGGAGGGGAGCCTGCTGTCCAGGCTTGCCCTAGGGGTGCAAATGGGTGAGCTTCCTGGCTCGAGCGAAGTTGCAGCCATGGTGCAGTCCTGAGAGAACAAGGAAACAGGATCCAGCTTCATAAAGCCAGACCCTGTCTCACTGCAGGGAAAAGCTTTCGTATTACCCATCTGTTTTATTCAGGCACCTGTGGTTCTTTAGTTTTTTACAAGAACCACAGTTAGACTTAGCATCTGCCTCAGAAGATGAAGGAGCTTCTGACTCTTACTAGAGGGGTAGAAAGTGAGAAATGGAAATAAAGCAACAAGTTTAACCTCGCCCCAAACAAAGAGCACCTTTAGGACTGTAAAAAACTGCGGTCAAGTTTCAGAAGGTCCTTCCCTATGATTAAATCCATGACCCAGCCTTGAAAGGCTTTCCTTGAATGCCATTGGTTGCCAACTCTCAGTTCTCTTGAGGGTTTTCTGAGTCTGCAACAAGTGTCATGCTGCCCATGTGGCTGTTGCCCACTCTGCAGAGCTTAATCCCTCAGACACCATCATTGTGTCCTCTCGGAGATCTGTCATTGGGACATGGGGCCCTAAGTCACCCTTTGGTCACCTTTCCCTTCTCCCTGGTCCCCATAGAAGAGAGAGACTGCCTGGCCAGAATCTGTCAGGTGTCTTTGAGACTTGAGTATGTAAGCTCCAGTCAGACTTCTGTCTGGTTGCGCCTCTGTCTTCGTGAGACTTCGCAGACAGTGTCTGAATTATTTTTTTTCCATCATTGCCATGAGCTTCATGGGGGTGTGTCCTGTTGTAGCTGCCAGTTTCTAGTCCCTCCTCGCCTTCTGAGCACTTGCGTGTGGCTCTGTGGAAGGGACTGGGGTCTTTCATTCCAGGCTTTGTGCCTGACTCCAAATAACCTTCCTCCTGAAGATTGGCTTTAGCTTCTTAAAACCCCCTACCAAGAGTGACTGGAATTTGAGGTTCGGAAAAAAGAAAGTTAAACTTTTCTTAGACATTCCTTCATCATCCACATTTTTAGACACCTAATTCCTTTAGCCCAAATTCACTAACAGTCTTTAAATAATTTTTAAAAAAAAATTTTTGGTATCTGAGAAAGGATATCAATGCAGTAAAGAGGCTTTGGCTTTTTTTGTTGTTGTTGTTCTGAAACCAGTAGAATGCTGAAGGTGTGGGAGGAGAAGCCACAACCTTTCGTCTCATCCATGGTGCTTGTCAGTTTAGTTGCTGCTTTCTGACCTGTGCCATGGGGTTTTACACCATTAAACATGCATACACTCTTTCCATTTAGCATTACTTAAGAAATATTTTTCTATTTTTGCATTTTACTTTGATCTCTTTTCCTGAAGCTCTGAAACCCCTTTCAAGTAAAAAAAAAAAAAAAAAAAAATCATAGAGTCATTATGCAACTCTAGCATCTGCCTGGCAGTATTATTTCCACTCGTGTTCTTCCAGTTGTTCTGTAGTCACTGGCATCTTCTCGGAGCAGAGAGCATTTCCCTTCGGTTCCCCAGGCAGATGATACCGGCCCTGCCACCACAGTCCGTTGTTTGCCAGCATTCACTGAGGGTCCGTGTCACCCATGGCATCACTGTAAGCTCTTTCTTGCTCCCTCGGAAGGTTCTCATGGGTCACTCAGCAGCTGGTGCTCCCTGGGCTGCTCGTGGCATCCTAGAGAATCACAGGTTATGTTTCTCCTCATCCCTCTGTGGGGGCCGAACAAGAGAGACTCTGCGCAAGCACACATAGCAAGAAATTGCTTTGAGACTCAGAATGAAAACCCAATGTCCTTATCTACCCCAGTTAATACCCTTCACTAAGTCTGGCTGGCTGGCTGGCTTAGGTTTCTTGGGAATATTGGGGAAACTGTATTCGGGGCATGGGTGCTTGGTTGTCTGTGCAGTAGCTCCTCCCTGTAGCCACAGAGCTGCATCAAGGCCATCCTCCTCACGGCGCGCCAGCTCTCCTGGCATCCACATAACTGGCGTTCACAGTCTTGGGTGGAGAACCTTAGCCACTGGTGCGTGAGGGAGTCTTGCTGAGCAGTTCTGGCACCACAACGGCGTGTGCGAAGAAGCCCTGTGGACAGCATTCAAGCTGGGCAGCCAGCACCCCCATTTGCCTTGTCATTCCCCAAGTTCAGCTCCTCCCAGTTCTTAGGAATTTTTGCTTACGATTTTGTGCTTCAGCTTCATTAAGCCTTGATTACCCTTACCTGTTAAAGAGTGGGATCTAGTAAGTAGATAATCTCACAGGTCTCAACATTTTCATTCCTGGTTCATTGTTGGGAGGGCAGGGAGGGTTCTCAGGATGGGCAAATATTTATCTAGGAGACATTAATTTAAAGCTCTTTGTATTGTTATCTATGGTTTTTTAGCCATGAATTGTCACCCAGTTTCTTGAATATGAGTCTCAAATTCTCCCACAATGCCTCAGATGGGGACTTGTACCGAGTGCATGCTCAGATTTTATCCCCTAGCACCAGATTAGGAAGCACTGTATTTACACGGCTCATTTGAGGACATCCTCTGCCTTCTTTTTTTGGAAAAAAGAAAGTTAAACTTTTCTTAGACATTTCTTCCTCTTTCCACCTGTCCTGGCTTGGACAGCTGTTTTGATCTCTTTTATACTGTGGCTCACTCATTTGGAGGATGCTAAATTCTCTTGTTTATTTTGCCTTTTTGACATAATGAGAGCTGTACAAGCCAACTGCTTTTATCATATGTAGAATCCCAGGGAAGACATTGAGTTGTAAATTCAGTATTTCAAGATGCTGTATTTCCTCTTCTAAAAATTATTTTTATTATTATTATAACAGACATAGAAAGAACCGTGAGGCCGCCAGTGAGCTTCTGATGAGATTGAAAGACAACAGGGATCTTCAGAAATTCCTGCAAGATTGTCAGGAGGTATGTGTCCCTTCAACCCCTCCCTTCCTTCCTTCCAAGGAGAGCGAGAACACTTGGAAGAAGAGCCCTTGGGATTATAAAATTAATTGAGACCCAGAAATTCATTTCCAGCTGGGGTAGTGTGGCACTTCATCATTTCTCCAGCCTACAAGCTACCACTTAGAATAACTAGAGTCTTTCTAATCTAGAATAGTTGAGAATTCTGCTATTACAGTGGACCGTAGCCAGTTGTTGCTTTTTTGTTTTAATTTAATTAAACTTACATAAAATTCAGAATGTAGTTCTTCCATCATTCTAAGTGTATTTTAAGTGCTCAGTAGCCAACTGTGATTAACAGCTGCCACATGGGACAATGCAGATCTAGAACATTTCTGTCGTCAAAGACCATGTGATATCCTAGAATATTACGTAATTTAAAACTATGTTTTAAGTATTTATTTAAAAGAATACACATTTAGTGTTATGGAAGGAGAGAGCTAAGGGGAACTGGAACTCGCTACCCAGGTAAGAAGCAAAGGTATAAAAAAATTAGGCCTGAGTTTCTTACTCACCAAGGACCTTGAAACACCCACCTTTCAGATTCCCTGGATACGTGTCTAACGTGGCAAAAGCAGCAATCCTGATTTTAGACTCCTAAGTTTTACCATGTGGTATTAATCTGATGATTCTCTTACTATTTCATGCTCCCCTGATACATGCATAAACAAACTTGGAAAACTAAAGTTAGCCAGAAAAATGCAGTCTCTGCAAGCCAGTTAGAGAAAAGCATCTGGCTACTTCCACATGTTCATGAGTACATCGCATTCTTCTATCTGCCAGAGAATAACAGTGAGACTCCGTTTTATCTGGTTTATTGGGTGAAATCCCAGTTCTGGAGGCAGAAATGGGATGAAGTTCATCCCAATGAAGCTGTAGGGACCTTGGAGGAGGGGTATTATTGGGCGTGGGGACAGAATCAGCTTGTGTGCGAAGAACATGACTGCGATCATCACAACACCTTGCAGGCAAGCATATGGCTGTGTGTTAAAAAGAAATACAGCCCCAATAGCAGTCATGTTAGATCGTGACAAGTGATCCTTCATGTCCATTTAACTGCTATCTTACTGTGATTCTTGTAATATGCTTCAGCAGCTAAACCCTCAGAAAGAAAGCCCCTGAACTACGTAGGTTAGGGTCTGTCAGCTTTCTGTGCCACTCTGATGAATCTCGATCTGTGAGGTAATTGCCTGGAGCCAGACAGGCTGAAGACAGGAGTGTGTCTCTTCAAGCGATGCTCAAGCATTAATAAGCCTTTTGGATAGGTGCTCATTTTAAAGAGGTATTTGTGTCCCCCAGACAGGGCATAGAGGAGAGCGATGGGACCTGAAGTTAGCTGGGTAGGGTTGCATGTTGTTCCACAGTGAATATCAAGTGGTTTTTCAGCCCTGGAAGGATGAGGAGCTGTTTGCAGCCTGGGCTTTGCCTTCCACACACTGCAGGTCCCTGTATTACCCCTTGATCGTTCCCTTGTAGTACCATGGGTGATTCATTATAACTTCAGGCCATACTGAGGGAGAGGTGGGAGTCCATAGAATTCCATGCTTTTGCTTAAAGGGCAAGTTTAGTGAGATGAAATTCATGGACCTCAACTTGGACTTTTTGGGGAAAAGCCAGAAAATGAGCAGGAGATGAGATAAGAAGAAGAACCCTTGAGAGAAACCCCATTGAAGTTTCCCTCTGTTTGCCATTACATATGTGTGGATTCATAAGTAAAAACGTGTGGGGAAACTAAGTGGATAAAATGATCATCCTTCCCAGTGGGATCACAAGAAATGGTCTTACTAGGTCATTAGATCTTTGTTAATACTTGTTCCAAATTAGCACCCTTGGCTATATGGAGTTCCCGCCTTGACATACACCAGTGACTGTTGGGCGTGCCTGGAGGCCTCCATCCTGTGATTGTCCCTTACAGTGTGCAGAAATGTTTTGGCTGGGCTGCTACGTCCCAGGAATGACATGCAGGTCTCCTTGAGACTGCTCTGCCAAATCTTCCTGGTTTAGCCTTTTTGTCCTTAAGCTTCATTAAAAGTTAGTACAACCGTAGGATCGGCTGGAGTTGCCGTCTCTCACATGAGCATGTACAGTCTCTGTGTAGTGACGGAATTTAGATGAGGTTTGAGGGCTCCAAAACCTTGGTATAGAAGTGCAAGCAAAGAGGTGGTTCCAGGATTCTTTGGCTGTGAACTCTGCATCATTCAGCCTTGTTAAAATACATACCCTTGTTTAAATGTCCAGCTCTCAATTTCAGTCAGGTCATGATTTCAGGGTCACTGGGCATGGTGCCTACTTAAGATTCTCTCTCTGTTGCCCTGTGCCCCTGCCCTCACACTCTTTCTTTGAAAAATTAAAAAGTACCTTTTAAGCTAGGATCTTGGAGAACGGAGTGTCTGTATGAAACAGCTTTGCATTTTAAAAATACCTATTAAGTTGCTAGAAACTTCCACAGTACCCAGAGATCAGATTTACTACCATTGCTGGCTATAGGTATTGTCCAAAGTCTAGGGAACCTTCTCAGTGAGTGCCTTGGCCAGAGCAAGCACAGGTTGTGAGATCTGCCTTTGTTGCCACCTCCAAAGACCACCGGATGGGGAAATTTACTGCAGGGCCCCCCCCTATTCCCAGTTGTGGGTGGGGACGTAAAGCACATCAGTTTTTGTAGTGGTTATTTCAACGTGAATTCCTGAAAAGTGATTTAGGAGTTACTGCTTTTCTGTTTTATTTCCTCACATCATAGGGAAACTGTATACGGAAACTGAAGGTGTGGTTTGTGTGGGGGTTTTTTTTGGGGGTGGGGAGAAGGCAGTATAACTAGACTTGTGTTACAAGGGGTAGCAAGTTCTGTTACTTTGAGCTTGATTCAGTGATCAAAGCATTTTTCCAATCCTTCTCCAATCTGCGCAGTGTTCTTTTTTGCAGAGAATGAGTATATTCTTAAATGACCTTTGTAAATGCCCACAAATAATAATGGTAGTTCTGATTGCAGAATGCTGATGAAGGGCTGATGAACTAGCAAGTTCCATAGATCCATTTCATTGTGCTGTATTGCGTGATGCTTTATCTGTAGGATGATGTGTTCAGCAAAGAGCAGATTTGTTTATAAGCCTCTGATTTTTATGTAGCTCTTTTTTTTTTTTTTTTAATCTCTCTGGGTAGGTGGTTATGAATAGCAAAAATATGTGAATGTCCTTTGCACTTTGGATAAATGCCTTCTATTGTGTTTAATCTGTGTGCATGTGGAAGACGGGAAGTTTTACCATTTGGTTCCCTTTTAACCTCTTTCCCCCTTGGACTGAATGAATGGCCATAGTAATTCAGATTTTAGCTACCCAGATAACTGGGGAAAAAAGGTAATTCTTTTAAAGTAGGAAATTTAGTGTCTCTATTGTGTAACCAATCTATGGGCCTAGCTTACAAAGGGCTGTATGAGATTTACTGGTTTTTCAGCTCAGTAAAGAATGACAACAAAAATCTCCCCACCTTTTGCTTTGTACCCCACCCCCACCCCCGTGTGGTGGATGCATATGCTGAGAAAGGTAGAGATGGTGCCTGGGAATTTGCCCACATTCAGAGCCAGGGGGGCTCCCGTGACCGGCATTACCCTCCTTGACATCCTTTTCAAAGAACAGACTTTCTGTTGTTTAAACAAATTTATGGGGAAGCCTTACCCAGCAGCAGCCCTGAGTGTGAGTGAGTGGCCTTGGAGATGTTGGTCCTGTGAGGGTTCTTTTCGTTTTTCTTGCCATTTCTCAACACTGCAGAGTGGACCATGAAGGGCTTAGGGTGCAAATTTGTTGTATAAGACGTGGGCTTCTTATGGTCACACAGAAGGGACATGGTCTCTGAAGACCTTTGATTCTGGGCTGGTCCTACATTCCTTTGTGTATCTTTCTCTTAAGGCAAACAAAAAGCTCTTCCTGGGTTAGTTAGCACTGTGTATGGGGGTAGGAATTAGAACCTGGCACAGCCAGCTATAGGCAGTAAGGAGCCGAGCAAATTGGGATGAAAGCCAGCAAGGGAAGTGTGTCCAGGGCCTGCGGCTGGGCTGACTCCCACCCTCGGCCTCACGAGAGAACTCCCTTCTCAGATCTGTCAGCAGCTGGCAGGCTTTGTGAGTCTTGCAGAATTTAGATCCAAAGAGACATGTTGGGTCTCAAAATCAAGTCCTGAGGAGTGTTCGTGGCCTGAATGGAAGACTCTTTACAAAAATAGAGGCTATAGAAAAAGAGGTGAAGGTGACTCAAACTTTGAAGGAAACTTTAAAGAGGGCATCATTGTTGCCTTACTCCTACAGTGAGCAAGTTATTTATGCTTTTTGGCATTCCCATAGATACACTGTGAAGGGAAGGGGAGGAATAAAAGAGTGAGGGTTCTGTGTTTGGTCTTTTTCATATATAATAGAAAACTAAAAAGAGTAAAAAGATTACCGAATAGAGTAAAAGGCAGTTAATCATGATTAACATGGAATAGCTGGCACGAGTATTTGGAAGAGAAAGAAGATTGTGACTTGGACTGGTTAGGGCAGAATTTTAAACACAGGCCTTTGAGGGGAAGGCTGGTTACGCGTGCCAAGCACTTTGAAAGCTGGCTCAGAGAGCTTTTGTACTCCTGGATTTAACTTTAGATACATACTTCGGAGCCAGGCTCAGGTACATCTCACGTACAATGGAGTTAACCAGTCATGACAGGTCAGAGTCGTAAAGTAAATATTTGGTTGTCTGTTGACATGGAAACGTGCAGTATGCATAGTACAACATAACACAACTCTTTCCAGGCAGAAAAACGGCTGATGTCTGTGATCACAATCTCTGAAACCTTTCTGATTTTTGTTTTTCCTAGCTCTCTCTCTGGATCAATGAAAAGATGCTTACCGCCCAGGACATGTCTTATGATGAAGCCAGAAATCTACACAGTAAATGGTTAAAACATCAAGCATTTATGGCAGAACTTGCATCCAACAAAGAATGGCTTGACAAAATTGAGAAGGTGAATTAAAATGTTTGATGAGACTCGTGTTTCTTTGGTGTGGCCACAACATGGAAGTGAATTCCTCTCTTTAGCACATTCTCTTGCATTTTTGCATCCTATACAGAAGTAACACAGCCAGGAGCAGTCCCTCTTACTTGTACCCACTAGAAGGGAGAAAAGCAGAAACCCAGCCAGGTGTGGTACAAAACGCTTGATTAGCTTTTTAGTGGGTACTGGCTGTTCGGTTTCTTTTGTTTCTCACCTGCTGCAGATGATGGGCTGCGGGCCCCCTGGACCAAGTCCCTACTATTTTGATTCATCACGTGTCCTGGACTATGAGAGACTGATGATTTGCACAGAATTTAGAAATACTATGTATTTTACATTTTCCCATTTTTCTAGTGTGACCAGGCACTATCATAACTTAAAATGTATCATTTTTGCACAGGGAGATTGTGTGCGTCATACTGAACGTGAAAATGAAGTTCCCCACCCCCCTCTTCTCTTCCTCAGGCTTTTTATATTGTTTCATACTCTAATGGTTAAATTAACGTGTCACAGTCTTTGGGGGCCGAGTAGAGGGGAGGAAATCCGAAGTCTTTAGCACTTCCTGCTGCCCCCGTTGAAACTGTTTGATCATGCAGTGGTCACTTCTTGCTGTCCTCTCTGAGAGCCATGTAGTGTCCATAGACTAGGCCCTTGTCCATTTATTAAGCAGTAACCTTACATGGAAAGGCTGTGTGTTGGATTGAATAGGTAGACCACAGATTAAATATTTTAGGGTGGTTTTTCTTTGTCTTTTTTTTTTTTTAGGGTGGTTTTTCATAGTGACCTTTGTTCCCTAGCAAACTGTATTTATTTATGTTTTCCAGGAAGGAATGCAGCTCATTTCAGAAAAGCCCGAGACGGAAGCTGTGGTGAAGGAGAAACTCACTGGTTTACATAACATGTGGGAAGTCCTTGAATCCACCACCCAGACCAAGGCCCAGAGGCTCTTTGATGCAAACAAGGCTGAACTTTTCACCCAGAGCTGTGCAGATCTGGACAAATGGCTGCATGGCCTGGAGAGTCAGATTCAGTCTGATGACTATGGCAAAGACCTTACCAGCGTCAACATCCTGCTTAAAAAGCAACAGGCAAGTGGATGAGGCAACCACATACTCGGGCCTGTTTCTGTTTTATTGACATCGTCTTTACAGTCTTAACTTGCACACGATGTCGTCAACCACCTGTCTTCTGTGTGAAGGGGCTTTAACCCAGCAGAGTGTCCTGATAGCATCATGGCCCATTTCTAGAATCAGCTGGAAAGGCATAGTATTGTAGAAGTATTGGGTGTCATCATCTCAGTTGACAGATAATATCACCATTTAATAGTTGAGAAAATACTCATTTCAGTCAGTTCTGCAGTTTACACAAGAGAAAGTAATTCTATTTCCATACTTGCTGTATAATATCCAGTAAATATTTGTTACCTTAGTTGGTTAGGGTATTTTTTTTTTTTTTGTAAGATTTTATTTATTTGAGAGAGCAAGCATGAGTAAGGGGTGGGGAGAGGTACCGGCAGAGGGAGAATGAAGAATGAGACTGCCTGCTGAGGAGGGAGCCCGATGCAGACTCAATTGCAGGACCCCAGGACCATGACCCGAGCCAGAGGCAGACACATAGCCAACTGCCGGGTGTCCCCACATCAGGGTACTTTTTAGATGAGAACAACAGGAAAGTTCTTGTCCTTGTAGGAACCAGGGCAGACTCAGTGGACCCTCCTGGGTCCACTCTCCTGGCATGAGGCCAGCTATCTCAGGGGTTGGGCAGGACAAGCCTCATGCAGGAAAGTCTTGACCAGATCAGCCCTGAGGCTTTGTGTCTCCCGGAGCTTCCTGATGCAATAAAAGGAAGTTATTTGCTCACTTATTTGGGGACATGGTAGTATTCTAAAGGCAAATGAACTTACTTAAAATTTCTAGAAAACAGCTTTAGTGAAGCTGAGAAAGCAGGTTGGTGTCAGAATCATGTGTGGCTCCCTGGCCCAGGCCCCGGCGCCACGGTCCTGCTTGGAACCAGTCACCGTGGCAGTGTCTTTGCCCAGTGCTGAGGCCTGTTTCTTCAGAGTGATACCCACCCTTCCTTTTCCTGAGTGATGCGGTTTCTTGGCTACGTTACCATGCGTTAGGGAGTTTCGTTATGGGTGCTCTGTCCTTGAGGCTGTTTACTTCCTCGCCCAGTAAAGGAATCCATTTGTTCCCAGATGCAGCCCCCTCGTCTCACAGCCATCTGCGTGTGACGTTTCCTGAGAGACCCCACTGCTTTCATTCTCCTTTTGTAAATAAGCAATTAGCGTGTTTTCATCTCGTGATCTAGTATTAAAAAAAGAAAATCACCCTTCCGATTGAAGAAATTGAGAGAAGACAGTAACACTAGCTATCCTTTTAGCCTAAAAGAACTGGAACCTTGAGACGTTACTTTTTCCTGACGATTACATGGGTTTCCAACATCGTTATGGCTTGTGAACCAGCAGCTGAAGACTGTCCTTTCCCCATAATTAATCTTGTGTTTTTCTTGTCATTTGCCATCTAAGCTCCTGGACAAACTTGAATATTGTTCGGGTTTAAATACAGTGGAAAGTAGGGGCACCGGGGTGGCAGAGTCGGTGAAGCATCCGACTCTTGACCTCAGGGTCGTGAGTTCAAGCCGTATGTTAGATATCACTCTGGGTGTAGAGCCTACTTAAAAAAAAAAAATCCTGGAAAGGGAATAATTGATAGTTTGATAGATGTTAAGAATCCTTTCTTAGACTCTCCATTATATAAATTTATGTTCAATCTTCCATTTTGGCCAGTTCCCAAAACAAACATTTTATAGAACTGTGTGTGTCTTCCTTGTCTCTGGTGTGCCACCTGGTCTCTTTTCTGCCTTCAGATGCTGGAGAACCAAATGGAGGTGCGGAAGAAGGAGATCGAGGAGCTCCAGAGCCAGGCCCAGGCCCTGAGTCAGGAGGGGAAGAGCACTGACGAGGTGGATAGCAAGCGCCTCACCGTGCAGACCAAGTTCATGGAACTGCTGGAGCCCTTAAGCGAAAGAAAGCATAACCTGCTGGCCTCCAAAGAGATCCATCAGTTCAACAGGGATGTGGAGGACGAGATTGTAAGTAGACCTTCACCACACAAGGGGCTTTTCCTTAAGCCTCCTCACCTGACCTGCCTTAAGCCGTGTTCTCATTTCTTGTTAGGCTCACTTTGGGCTGCATTGGTGAGCTGGACTATCGAAGCCCATGCTTTCATGTATTGACACAAAATGCAACTCCATTGTTTTCTTTGATTTCCTAAAGATGTGCTATGGTTTTAATGCCTCTAGAATAGTAGTTTTAAAAATAAATTAGGCATGAGGACTCCCAGCGAGTCTAGCAGTGAGGATGAAATAGGGTCTGAAAGACTAGCCCTTGTAATGGGATTGTGCACACCTTCTCTCTCAGGCTGGCCTTCCTGCCGATCCTCTGTTGCACGAGTTGACATCAAGTATTTGTTCTTTTTGAGAAGTCCTAATCACCTGTATTTGCAATTCTTTCCAGTTGTGGGTTGGAGAGAGGATGCCTTTGGCGACTTCCACGGATCATGGCCACAACCTCCAGACTGTGCAGCTGTTAATAAAGAAAAATCAGGTAAGTGTTTCTGCTTGGGCTAGCTCAGTCTGATAAATATTTGCTCCAAGTTACAGGGCAGAGAACAGTGAAGGTTCACTGTTTCCCCTTGGCACTCACAGAGCAGCCTTCTGTCGGGGCCCAGCAAGCCTTATTTGTGTGTTCCCCACTCCCACAGACCCTCCAGAAGGAGATCCAGGGACACCAGCCTCGCATTGATGACATCTTTGAGAGGAGCCAGAACATTGTCACCGACAGCAGCAGCCTCAATGCTGAGGCCATCCGGCGGAGGCTTGCTGACCTCAAGGAGCTGTGGGGCCTCCTCATCGAGGAGACAGAGAAGCGCCACAGGCGGCTTGAGGAGGCGCACAGGGCCCAGCAGTACTACTTCGATGCGGCTGAGGCTGAGGCGTGGATGAGTGAGCAAGAGCTGTACATGATGTCTGAGGAGAAGGCCAAGGTGAGAGAGGTTTCTAATCCTGCCCCAGGGAACCTCAGACTTGGGCTCGGAGGTGCTTTTCTGTTTTCTGCTGGTAGCTGTGTCTTTGTGAAACGTCTCATCGTTGCCTTTGAGTGTCACAGAGGACACTGTGCTGCATGAAGGTGACTGAAATCTGGTGTTTCCCCTTGATACAGAATCTTCTTATGTGAGCCCTGGTGTGTCATTAAGACTAGGTTTATCTTGGGGATCCCTGGGTGGCTCAGCACCTGCCTTCAGCCCAGGGCGTGATTCTGGAGTCCTGGGATCGAATATCACGTCAGGCTCCTATGAGCCTGCTTCTCCCTCTGCCTGTGTCTCTGCCTCTCTCTTTCTCTCTTTGTCTCTCATGAATAAATAAAATCTTAAAAAAAAAAAAAAAGACTAGGTTTATTTTATCCTTTTTTTTTTTTTTTTATGGATATTTACCAGAGTCTTTTTTGTTCTCTTTAGTTGGTAGAGTTATTTAAACTTTACAAGATGCTTTTGAGATAGTATAAAAATTTGTAGGGTTCCAGAATGCTCTCACCTACCTACATGTGGGTGAGATGGTGAGGAGTCTCAGCCAGTCAGAATACGCTTGGTTTTGTAGGCTTTATCCTATACCTCAGAGAGGTCTCCCCACTCACTCCGGATGATCCTTGTGTTCGTCTTTCATGGGGCGTCCCACAGTCTGGTCCATGTTGACACTCCTGAAAGGCTTCAGTGTTGCACTGCCTGCATACCACACTTGTGCTTTTGTTCTTACTGATGATTTTTCTTCCTACGCATCATGCAGTCAGCTGGTCCTACTTGAGTGTGGTATTGGGCCAGAGGGGACGATGGTGGTTGTGACCTTCTCCCTCTTTGCAGGATGAGCAGAGTGCCGTCTCCATGTTAAAGAAGCACCAGATTCTGGAGCAAGCCGTGGAGGACTACGCAGAGACAGTGCATCAGCTCTCTAAGACCAGCCGGGCCCTGGTGGCTGACAGTCATCCTGAAAGGTGAGTCCTGTTGTGTCAAGACGAGACTGGCCTGTCGGTTCCTCCCAGTGAGGGTCTTCTACCCTGACCCAATGCAGATGGAAATGGCAGTGTCCATCTTGGATAACTGGTGATCTAGATCTTTGGAAAGCATCTTTCAAATAGACCCAGTAGGCCTGTGCTGAATGGAAAGGGTGAACTGTTAACATTAGGAAATTGTCCTTGTGGGTTAAATATCTCCTCTTGAAAAATGATTGGTATCACAAGTCAGAAGTATAGATTGACCTGCACAGATACAGGTTATCAAAACCTACCTTTGGGTTGAAAGTCATCCAGTTTAGTTAAGTGATTACTTTTAGGAAGAATAGTAGACAAGGATACACAGACCTGTAAAATAATAGGGCTCCCACAAAGAGTTAGATGGTAACACTTCCTCACATTATCAAGTCCTTCAAGCACCTTGGGAATAAAAAGAAGGGTGTGTGGTAGTTCCCTACTTTATACCACGCTCACATACTAATTTTAATGGCAGTCATTTTAGGCTTGCTATGTAACTGCCTTTTATAACTCAGAAAGGAAAAGAATCGGCTTTGTGCATCACCCAAAGCAAGTTGAAGATACCAGTCAGTGGCTGTGTTGGTGAAAGGGGATCTTCATGTATTCATGATAGGATTCCCAGAAAAGTGGCCTTCCTAGTCTCTCGCGTGGAGCATCAAGAAGTCCTTGTCTCTTTGATTTCCTGTTACAAGAAAGTCACTCTCAGGACCTACCTGACAGGAGCGGCCAGGAGCATGCACCCCAGAGAAGGGGGAGGTGTGTGCCAGACAGGAGTATCATCCATCCCTTGGGTCACATGATTCTTAAGAATGGAAGATGGCTCTTGGGTTTTGCATTAATTTTTAACGTCAGAAGAAATCCTGACTTACAGAGCCAGCAGTGCAGAGAGTTAGGGTTTCTCCTCCCTGCCTCTATCATCACAGTCAGGATGGCCTTCAGCCTTAGTTATTGTGTTTTGTTTACATGTTGGCTCTAAATTACTCAAGGTCAGATTTCAGAGTTTTATCTTTTAGGCTAAATAGGTGAACCAGAAGTTTCCTTCGAGAAATTTTATGTAACATGCTTTTTTGGCATTTCCACCTCATTTGTTTTCTCACTGAAAAAAATTTGACATTGAAGGTCATTTTCTTGCCGCCCCTCCCCCCACCCCCTGTTCCAGTGAGCGCATCAGCATGCGGCAGTCCAAAGTGGACAAGCTGTACGCCGGCCTGAAGGACCTTGCTGAGGAGCGGAGAGGCAAGCTGGATGAGAGGCACAGGCTCTTCCAGCTCAACCGGGAGGTGGATGACCTGGAGCAGTGGATCGCCGAGAGGGAGGTGGTCGCAGGGTCGCACGAGCTGGGGCAGGACTACGAGCACGTCACGGCAAGTACCCTGGGCAGAGCAGACGCGGCTGTGCAACGTGCACTGGGCATGGGCGGCCGCTGGACTCCTTATCTGTGAGCACATCAGACACCTTGGACTCTCGTCACGGGTCACAGGGTTTAGTTTCAGCTCAGCTCTTTTATCACCAGGCAACTTTGACTTAGCTTGTTCAACCTCTCTGTGCCCTTTTCTCCAGTAGTGAAAGGAGATGGAGCCAGGGCCTTGCTCTGCTGCAGTGAGCAAGAAGGAAACCTGATTGAGTTTTTAGAGCTAAGACCTGTTAAGTCATGCATATTACTTGTTTCTTTCCAAAGGATGTTCATGTGATTAAGAAATAAAATGTTAAAAAAAAAAAAAAAGAAAAAAGAAAATGTTCACAGTAGTCTCACTGGTTTTGTTTTTTGTTTTGTTTTGTTTTGTTTTGTTTTTTAATGTTCATCACCATTTCAGATGTTACAAGAACGATTCCGGGAATTTGCCCGAGACACAGGGAACATTGGGCAAGAGCGCGTGGACACAGTCAATCACATGGCAGATGAACTCATCAACTCTGGACATTCAGATGCCGCCACCATTGCTGAGTGGAAGGATGGGCTCAACGAAGCCTGGGCTGACCTCCTAGAGCTCATTGACACAAGAACACAGATTCTCGCTGCCTCCTATGAACTGCACAAGTTTTACCACGATGCCAAGGAGATCTTTGGGCGCATACAGGACAAACACAAGAAACTGCCTGAGGAGCTTGGGAGAGATCAGAACACAGTGGAGACCTTGCAGAGAATGCACACTACATTCGAGCATGACATCCAGGCTCTGGGCACTCAGGTGGGTCAGGGAGCTGCCCAGGGTCGTGGGGAGCGTCTTTCTGCATCTCTGAGCATCTCTCTCCATTCCTTGGCTCCTCAAAACGTGTTTCCAAGAAGTACTCAAATTAAACACATACATTGTGAAAATGCTCCATCTGGGAGAACTCAAGTCTGTGAAGTTCACAGTGCACCACATGCACAGACATCATTAAATGACCATCTCCACAATTAAACCAGGCGCACATGCAACCATTTGCAAGTTACAGACCTCTTCTAACAAGAATTTGTGTTATGTTAGCATATTCATTCACCCAGAATCATTTGCACAATAATACCTTATTATTTTCCATCCACCAGGATCTAAGTTATATGTTGGGAAAGAGGGAAAACAGGAGTCTAATGTTTTAATACACCTGGTCTCCCCACTCCCCCACTCTGAAATGGCTTTCAGAGACTTTCTTTAAAAGATGCTTGACAGTGATAATAGCACAGCAGTGAGAACGTGTCGTATAATCACTCCCTAATCTCTGTGTAGTTTCTTATTTAGTCTTAGAGGACTTTTAGATGAGAAATCAGCTGTGTTTTTTTCTCCTCTAAAATTCATGGTCCTAGGGACAATGCCAGCCCTGAGAACCCTAGGAGTTTTGTTCCTGTCACGAATGTGTTGATAATGTAGGGCAGGGATCAGCAAACTTTTTCTGTAGAGGTACAGATGGTAAATGTCTTCAGCTTTGTGGGACATATGGTCCCTGTTGCAAATTCTCAGCTCTGCCAATATAGCATAGGCGGCCCTAGACGATACGAAATGAAGGAGCTTGGCTGTATAACAGTAAAACTTTATTTCTGAAAACACGTGGCCCAGATTTGACTGTGGGCTGATCCTGATCCAACGCCACCAGCCTTACAATCTCCAGTGTGCTTTGGGGTTTGTTCTCTGGAGGGAACCACCTTTGCCACCATTGTCTTCTCCCCTACCCTGAATTTGCTGCTTCTAGAAACAGGTCACAGTCGGTGCTCCCTGCAAATGTTTTTAAAATTTTATTTATTCATGAGAGACACAGAGAGAGAGAGGCAGAGACATAGGCAGAGAGAAGCAGGCTCCATGGAGGACTTGGGACTCCAGGATCATGCCCTGGGCCGAAGGCAGGCACGCTCAACCACTGAGCCACCCAGGGGTCCTTCCCTGCAGATTAAATGGCTTCAGCTCTTCCACCAAGGAGGTAGAAGGTATGGAAAGCATATTTAAAAAGAGATGCATGGAGTGGCTGAGGGTCTGCATGAAGCAGAGTTTAGAAGGTCCACCATGTATCATAAGGATTTCTGATCTTCCCTTCAGAGCTCGTGGACTCCCCAGCTCTGTGACAACTTGCCGTATTCAGAAGCTCCTCAGCTTCGTGTTCAGGGGCTTTCATTGTATATAAGGTCCTGGGGTACCATGTGGTTACATTCTCACCTGTGCCTGGAGCAAGGCCCCTGGAGAGGGGCAAACCCCAGTTTGAATTGTGGCCTATTCTTCTGGATCACTGCAAGTTTAATTTATCTTCGTTTCCGTTCCCTAATGCTTTGAGGATTGAGATGTTGTTTGCAAAATATATATTCCAGTAAGAACTCTCTAAGTGTTCTCTAACTGTTATTACATAGAAAAAAAAAAGCTGGGTGGAACTTTGGGAATGCCTAGAGGCAGAGCTAGAACACAGCTTACTGGCAGGAGGTCTTCCCTCTGCACCTGTGAACAATCACTTAGTTTTAGAACTTCCAGAGACTCTACAGATGATAGAGTTTTGATCTCTTTTTTTCTTCATTAAAACCCTTCACCTTGTAAGACTCAGATTGCTGAGGGTGAGGGAGGGCAGGAGTCCATGCACTCCCTTGAGTCTTTTAAGAGTCTGCCTCACTGTACCTGCTGGATGAGGCCATTTACAGCTTTAGAAGTATGCATGCCCCTTTTGCAAATACAGACCCAGTCCAGATTCCTTGTAAAAATTTATTTTTAAGATTTTATTTATTCATGAGAGTCACAGAGAGAGAGAGGCAGAGACACAGGCAGAGGGAGAAGCAGGCTCCATGCAGGGAGCCCGATCCCAGAACTCCAGGATCATGCTCTGGGCTGTAGGCAGGTGCTAAACTGCTGAGCCACCCAGCGATCCCTTCCTTGTAACAGAATTAGAATAGAGGGAGGCCCTTGGTACAGGCTCCCAGAAGCTAGTGGTATGTCCTTTTTGGTCATTTAACTCCTGTGCCAGCCTAGTCTCCACTCTGCATGGGAGCCACAGGACATTTGTACCCAGTAGTGGTCTTCAGTGACTTCTCAGAGCACTAGTTCATTTGTGTGAGGGACTTTTGTGATCCCTCCTCCACCATGTTTTTGGTTGGTTGGTTGGGGCTTTTTTGTTTTTGTTTTGTTTTTTGTTTTGTTTTGTTTTTTTGTTTTGTTTTGAGAACAAATTAAAAACCAGAGGCACGGGAAAGGATTTTGGTTTTTTGTTTGATTTTTTTTTTTTAATTGTTGGTAAAAGATTTGGTTTATCATATAGGAAATTCATTTTTCAAATTATTTCCTAAGAATTTCCTATGGTAATTTGAATTATACCTAAGCCATAATCATAGAAGATTTCTAGAAGTGAAGATGTGGAAATCACATCCTCACAGAAAACAAACCCCATTGATTCTTTGCATCTCTTAGAGGAATTTGTTTTCCTTATGTGCCTCCACCTAAAGTCCTTTTGTGTGGTCAGGGTCAACATCCACCTCCCTGAAAATGCCAGTGTTGTCCATCCTTACCCCTTTCTCCCCACGTATATCCCCCAGGTGTTAACTATCTGCATACTCCCCTCCCAGACCTCTAAAGGCTCCTGTAGTCTGGGATGACACTTGTCTGTGGACTTTAATCACACAACCTCAGTAAATGAAGATTAAGTGTACATTCTCTTGTATATGTGTTTTATTAGATGTTGCATACAGTATGGCACTAGTAATATATATAAGAGGAAGAAGTCTAAAAATACAAAATAGCCACAGTTATGACTTTCCCTTATAAAGGCCTATCTCCCTTCCATTCCCCCTCCAAAAAAGGTGAAAGCCAGTCCTTGTTTTTCCCCCTTTATTGTTCAGAAAGTAGATATTAGGCACACTGTCTACACTTTCCTTTTTTTCTACAGAGCCATCATCCTGGAACACTCTACATGAGTATGTAGAGCCCTTCCTCATTCTTTTTCATGACTACAGAAGAGCCTCTTGCATGAATGTGCCATCGTTATTAATGTAACCAGATTCTCACCGATGGACATTTATTATCAGTTTTCTGCCTTTACAGACACTGCTGCAGTAAATAATGTGTATTTCATTTCCTAAATGTGTATAACTATACGTAGGATAAATTCCCCAAAATGGAATCATAAAACCAAAAGGTACCTACATTTGTAATTTTGATGCATGCTGCCCATGCCTTCTACAGGAGCTGTAGCTCATTGTCCTGTCCGCAGTCAAATTTAAAATCTACTCACTGGCAGATACATCATCAGACTTGAATTTTTGCCAACTAATAGATGACAAACTACAGTATCTCCATGGAGCATCTTTTCCTAAGACCCATTTGCATTTCCTGTTCTGCAAAGTTTTTATTGAAATTTGGCTAGTGAAAATGTCACCTTCTTGGATGTCAGTCAGGTTTTTTTCGAGCTATGTTAGATGTGTTTTTGTTTTTCTTTTTTTTTTTTTTTTTTTGTAGTATTTTTTTTGTATTTTTTGTTTGTTTGTTTGTTTTTTCAATTTGAACTGGCCCATGTGAGAGCTCTTACAGCAATAGCACATAACAATGGAAAACTTGTTTTCAGAGTAAATTCTTCATGGCTGTTCCTTGTTCATGATTTAAAAAAAAACAAAAACAAAAACAAAACCTGTCTGTACCTTGTAGGAGCATGTTACGTGTTGATTTTTAAATGTGTCTGCATATGTCCCCTGTGCTTTCTGTACCATCTTTATATCCCAGGCTGCCTCCAGGACACCTCACTCAAGTCTCCTGCCTGCATTCCTGTAGCATATCGTTTGTCTTATCATTTACACTGAACTCAGTAATGCAGTTCAGTACATTTCTGGTAAACTTGGGTTTTTTCAGGGTGGATCTCCCCAATGAAATTGTGAGCTTCTTGGGGTGTAGGGGCTCCATTTTGACTCAGTGCCCTCATTAGTGCAAAACAGCGTGTGGTGTGCGTGAAGGGAGCAGTGGGGCAATGGAGAGAAGGCCCACCCATCTGATCTGACTTGTCTCCCCCCGCGGCTTTGCAGGTGAGGCAGCTACAGGAGGACGCAGCCCGTCTCCAGGCAGCCTATGCGGGTGACAAGGCTGATGACATCCAGAAGCGGGAGAACGAGGTCCTGGAAGCCTGGAAAGCCCTGCTGGATGCCTGTGAGGGCCGCAGGGTGCGGCTGGTGGACACAGGGGACAAGTTCCGCTTCTTCAGCATGGTGCGAGACCTCATGCTGTGGATGGAGGATGTCATCCGGCAGATCGAAGCCCAGGAGAAGCCAAGGTAACCCTCCTGGCCTCCTGGTGGGTGAGAGGAGATCCAGCTTTGCTGACCCCGGGTAATTGTTAGAGGGATCTTCTAGAGAGAACCAGGGGCATCTCCCAAGAGCTTCGGGGCCAGAGTAGAGGTGGTGAGGGATTTGGGAGCAGCGTTAATTGCTTCCTTTGTCTCAGCCCACAGTTACCAGGGAACCAGAACACAGTGTTATCCAACCCTCTCTCCTACCCCCCAGCCACCACCCCCATGCTCCACCCTAACTTCTGCCCTCCTGCCCTTTCTCTGAGCCTCATGCTTCAAGTAGTCACATACCTTGGGTGTGACTAGCTCTCTTCACTGGAATGAGGTGGCTTTTCTGTGTCTGAGATTAAAAAACACTCTGTCCCTTTTCACATGCATTTCTAAAGGTATCTCATCCTCACCATCTGCTTAAATGGTGCCTTGAGACAATTATTTAATATTTGTTCCACATCTTCTCTTTGGCCACGTTTGCTGTAAGGTAGTGGAGAGCAGCTAAAGGACGAACAGGCAGGCACATGCACAACCTCCAGTCCACCCCTGCCAGCTCCAACCCCCGCTATAGAGAAGAAATCTTTTATTACTGTATATATAAAAAGCAGTTGTATTTCCCAGGTCAGTACTTTTAGGTTTTGATCCCTGAAAAGTTCTAACGGCATTAACAGTCATTGATTTCCAGGCTGGTTCCGGCTCTGTGTGCCTCTTTGTGCCTGGATAAGGAGGAGTTATCAGCTGCTCTTTGGGACACACATGTCCTGAACTTTTGGCACTAACTCCTGAGGTACAAAATTGTGAACAGAAATCCAGTGGTTTTTCTGGCACCTGCGTAGCAACCATTTTGAATTCCTCAAATGAATGCATGTGGACACCCGCACACACGCAAACGAGAGAAGCTTCATATCGCCTTAGGTTGCATTGCTGGTCCTGAATTAGACTGTCATTACGCATCCACTCTAGTGGATGAGCCCAGACTGTGAATCAGACCTGAAAGACATACTATGCTGTTGAATAGTTTCTTTCAAATTAATTACGTGTTTTGAAACCTACACGTTGATCTGGAAAGCTTGATCTCCTGAAAGAGGTATTATTTATCTAATTTTAGGGATGTATCATCTGTTGAACTATTAATGAATAATCACCAAGGCATCAAAGCTGAAATCGATGCTCGTAATGACAGTTTCACAACCTGCATTGAACTTGGGAAATCCCTGCTGGCGAGAAAGCACTATGCGTCTGAGGAGGTAGGACGGCTCTTTGCTTCAGACCCTGGGGTGAATGCAGCGGTCTGAAGATGGAAGATGACTTTGTTTTGTCAGTATGTACGTATGTGTATATGTGGACACATACGTGAGAAACCCGTATTCATATACGTGCATGCTCACACATATTTTGAAATTCTTTGCTCCTCTCCTGTGTGTGGAATAGTTACATGGGATCACTCTGGCCCAGAGCCGATGAGTCTGGCACAGAATATAGTTTCTGCAGGCCCCAGGCAGAAGTGCCATCCTTTGTCACCTCCTCCGTCAGTACTCATCCCTTTCCTGTCACATGTGCCCTAGATCAGTTTGCTGTTAGTGGAGGGTTGTTAATTCAAGTTAGGAGGATGGTGATAAAGGGATAAATGATGAGTCAGCATGTGGTGCCCTTGAAGGGATAGGGTGTTCTCTCAGAGAGGCCAAGGCTTTGCCCCTCTCTCACCATGCATCTCTCCTGAGTGTGATCGCTGTGTGGAGCCCCTGAATCTGGAGGGGGCTCAGCAGCTTTGGGTGGTGCCTAGGCTGCTTCTCAGCCCCTCTGGAAGGCCTGTTGCCATGTTTTTCTCTCCAGTACATAAATAGACTGAGTAGTCCTTAGGGATTCCCTCTTTTAGTAGTGGTCTCTGCAGAAAATGTGTTTTTCTTCTGCAAAGTGGTCCACTAAGGAGAATGCTAAGAGGACGTGTACAGTCTGTTAAGATGTCCCTGTTTTCCTCCTTTTCTCACAGATCAAGGAAAAGTTACTGCAGTTGACGGAAAAGAGAAAAGAAATGATTGACAAATGGGAAGACCGATGGGAATGGTTAAGACTGAGTAAGGACCTGCTTAATCTTCTCGTTCTTTTTTGGGTGTCCTTTGGCCACATGCAAGTTTAGTTTCCTGCTATGATTTGATATATTATCACGTAATGATTTTTGGAGTCCTAAATGCTTCTTTCCTAATGCCCTGTTTCACCATTTCATACTAAGTATTTTTAAGTAGTTCCCTGTGGCATATTCATTATTTTTATCCCATGATTGAGCTCATTGTTGTAAGGGGGATTTGGGTGTTCCTCAGGAATAGCATGGGAATGATAATTCGGTATCTCTCTGGGACATTCCAGCTTGAAGTCCTCTCCTCTAGCTATCTTTAAGAGGAAGTATTACTACAGTCAAGAAGGTAGAAAGTTGGCCTGGTTAGTTCTTATATCTGGTGCTCTTCATAGAAGGTTGGTAACTTAATAAAAGCTACCAACTCTAAAAGTTTTACAGTGAACTGGGCATCATTCTAAGTGTTGCATATGTTTTTCTGTATTTAGTCCCCAGGGGACCCTCTGAGGAGATTCTAATTTTAATCTGATTTTATAAAGAATATATGAGGCACCAGAGAGTTTGTACCTTGCAGTATTGGAAATAGCATTTAATAATAGGTACGAACACTGAAGGTAGCCCAGCTTAAGCATTTTATATAGCTTTTTATATATTTTTTTTATTTTTTATTTTTATATATATATTTTTTTTCTTTTTTTTCTTTTTTTTTATATATATATTTTTATATATTTATTTTTTATTTTATATATATATATTTATATATTTTTTATATATATAAGCATTTACTATATTTTGCCATTCTCTGTGTGGGGCCCTAGGCTCTGCTAGTATAATAGAAGCCCATTCTCAGAGACCAGGGGTGCTCACTAGAAACAAAATCTGGGGGGTTTTTTTCTAAAAGGTTTGTAAAATGTCAGATGAAGGCACCTCACCCTTTTGGGCTACAATCCTCTTTTGAAAAAGAAATCCCGCTCTTGACCATTCTTTGAATAGGATTTGGTCTATAAATTTTGAGAATTTCCAGGGCACGTTGACTTCAGCAAAGCCTGTATTACTCCTCACTGTGAACTAGGCATGAGGTTGTATGCTGGCATATGTGATGAGGAGATGAGCCCCTGGTGCAGCAGCGGCATCTTCTCCTTGTGGCCTTGTTGAGGGCTGCCAGACTGCTGAAGAGAGGCAGCTAGCAGCTCCTGGATGCCGATGCTGCCCACAGTCCATTTCTCGCCCATATAGCCCCAAGCATTACCACGTGGCCACGATGCAAAGCCCAGTTCTGACCTACCCCTCCCTTAACCGCAGTGCGTGTCCTACTGTGTTTACTCACATGTGGAGGAACAGAACGAAGAAAGCAGAAGCCTCAGTCCATATTGTCCCCACTTTTAGAGTGCTCCCTGTATCCTTTCCTCCCTCTCAGCCCCCAAAATAAAACCTACAGCTACCACCTTAGGAAGGGGGGTTGGTGAATGCCTGCTTCATCAGCGTGGTCTGGTGGTGTGTGAATTGAATTCCCTCGGGGTCTGAGGCTCCGGTCACTGAAGTAGGGCTGGGTGAGTAGAGCATACCTTCCAGGCCTGCGCTGTCCACTGCGGTAGCCCCTGTCCACATGCGGCTCTTGAGCACTTGAAATGTGGCTGGTCCCAATTGAGGTGTGCTCTCTATATAAAACGTATATCAGGTTCCAAAGACATAAGGAAAAGAAGTTCTGTCTGTTTTTTTTTTTTTTATATCACTTACATGTTCAAACAATCATTTGCTCTATCAGGTTTTCTAAAATATACTTTTTAATTTCACCTATTTTCAAGTTTCACCTGTTTATTTTCTGCGTGGCTACTAGAAACGTTAAAGTTGACTTTGTAGCCCGTATCGCACATCCGCTGGGCTGCACTGATCTAGGCTGTAGACTGGCTGTGCGGGCAGCTGCCACCAGAGGGCAGCGCCGTGTCCCCCCCCCACCTCGCCAGCACCCTGCTGGCCCGCTCTCACTCTTGGTACCCTGTGCAGTTTTGGAGGTCCACCAGTTCTCACGGGACGCCAGTGTGGCTGAGGCCTGGCTGCTCGGGCAGGAGCCATACCTATCCAGCCGAGAAATAGGCCAGAGTGTGGACGAGGTGGAGAAGCTCATCAAGCGCCACGAGGCTTTTGAAAAATCTGCAGCCACCTGGGACGAGAGGTTCTCCGCCCTGGAGAGGCTGACAACGGTGAGTGGCTGCTGGCTGCTGGGAGTGCTCTGCCTTTTGGTTCTCCTGGGCAGCTTCTATTCACCTCCTAGACCAGAGAGTTCATATTATTGCCCTGTTTTTAGAAGCAGTGAGGACCTACCTGAAATTGGTTATTCTCTTGGTACAGAACCTGGGGAGGCTTCCAGGGCTACTGTTCACTCACTTGCTTCCTGAGTACTGAGATTTGTGATCACTTTTATAATAGCTGCCTGCGTGGGAATTGATTTTGATTTATTGGAGTTCACTTTTCTCTTTTGGTCTGCTTTCCCTCTTAGATCTCAGAGAAGCTTTGGTTTATGGGGGAGCTTAGCCATATAGTTTAATTCAGATTTTTCAGAATTAGAATTTCTATCAAGTAGTAGCTGACTCTTAGACTATTAAAAATTCTCCCCACTCTGAATCATTTCCTCTGCCACCATTAAATTAAACCTTTTAGGATAAGGCTTGCTCACTGGTGTTTCCCATGACACTTGCACTTCTGGTAGAAAGCTGATTCTTTATGATGTACAAAAATGGAGTTCTTTCCAATTTCTACAGTTCTGGGATTTAAAACATATTTGCATACTTTTGTGTTAAGCAGAATATTTTTAGTGCATACCTACTGCTTATAAAATGGCTTAGTTTCAGTTACTACTCTGTGGCTTTTTGTGCATGTTATTTGACTTTGGGCTAAACACAGATGCCTACTGCAGCATAAGAACCCTCTCAGTGGTGTTTGTCTGAGCTCTGATGGAAAATCCAATGGAGAGCCTCATGCTTGGGTATCTTCTCCCTGAGCTAAGTTGAGAGCTGCATCGTTTATTTAGAAATTAAGCCCAATGTTCCAGGCGATGCACAAACCCATGGAATAGACTTGTGTCGTCACTGGGGTCTGTTTCCTGTAATTTGAGGTTATAGCTGCAGTTCCCATGATCCCAGTGCCAACCTGCTGGGTGTCCCGTGTGATCTCACATAGACACCTGAGACCAGAGGGTTTTCTGGATTCCTCTAGTACCCTTTCTGTGAGAGAGTCCAAGTTTGGGGCTCTGCAGAACATTATCACGTTCTCCCTCAGTTGGAGTTATTGGAAGTGCGCAGACAGCAAGAGGAAGAGGAGAGGAAGAGGCGGCCGCCCTCTCCCGAGCCGAGCACGAAAGCTTCTGAGGATACTGAGTCCCAGCAGCAGTGGTGAGTCACAGGCCACCTGCACTGCTCAAATCTGAGCTTCACTTGCAAGTGAGCTTCAGGGAGCATCTTTGTTAAGCTCACCACACGCACATCTTGTTAATTCTGTAAAGCATTTAGAATCTATGGTTACCCCAGATAACACTGGAGAATATGGACTTGTCCGCTGTCACACTGGTGTGTAGGTGGCAGAAGCGGGAGGTAGACAGCTCCCATTCCACTGCTTGCACACGCATGCACATGCACACACTCACTCGGAATTTCCCTGTGAACCACCTGGATTTCAGGCCAGTGGTTATGTGATGATGCTTTTTGAAAGTTCTTCACTGAAAGAACAGAAATCATGGTCTATTTCTGAAAAGCAAATTATCGTGTTGTGGTGAGAGCCCCATGCCAACCCTGAATGCCGCCTGGATTGGGGGAAAGGGCATGCCTGTGGTCTTACTCTCTACCTAGAGTTGGTTTGGAACACTTGGGAAGTTCTTAAAAAGAAATTACATGGTGTAAGGGGGGTTGCACATGTGTTTCTGAGAGGAAATCTGTAATAAAATTGAGTGATATTGTTCTCCCTCATTCTCTCTGTTTTTCTCTTTCCGTTCCTCCCCTTCCCGTTCCCCTTCCCTCCTCTGTCCTCTTTCCCCACTTTACCTAACAGGGATACTTCAAAAGGAGAGCAAGTTTCCCAGAACGGTTTGCCGGCTGAACAGGGATCTCCACGGGTTAGTTACCGCTCTCAAACCTACCAAAACTACAAAAACTTTAATAGCAGACGGACAGCCAGTGACCAGCCGTGGTCTGGACTGTGAAGTTCACTACCATTTGTCAAGAACCACTCTTTCCAAATCCTGTTGGTTTGACCTTTTGGCTTCCACTTCACCCCACAGTGTTAAAATTTTCCTTAATTCATAGGCTTCCTTGGTTTCATATTTGTTTGCATTTAATTCATGTTTATTTGAGTCTTTTAACTGATGGATGCTCAGTTGCCTTAAAGCAACATACTTATTTTTTGTTTATTTATTGTGAGCTTTTTACTTTATTAAGATTTTACAGCGAAAGCCTTACATGAGTAATTGAAATTAAATGAAATTACAGCAAACTGAAGAAGAAAACTAGAATCTGAAAGGTATGACACATCTAGTTATACTAACAAGGTGCGATACTGCGCTACACATAGCCGCCTATACAGATGTCATTAACCTGCCATAGTTTAATAGTAACTAGGAGGACTGGGGTATAAGGGAGGAGAGACTCAGTACTAAGATTAAAACCTTAAGTCAGCTGTGTCACATTCCATGAAGGATGCATTTGTTTATTGAAAATAGAGGAGGGAGGGTGGAGTTGGAGCTACTTGGGAAACTCTATTAATTTTAGGCGTAGAATCTGAAATTTTGAGACCCTTGAATTATTTATTCCTTTTTCCAAATGAGTTCCTCTCATTTTTCTCTGCCAAGACCTGAATTGAGAAACTCTAAGCTTACTTGCAGCAAGTAATGCAGCCAGCCTCAGGAGTGAAGTGCCTGTTGACCCTGCCACCACCTTTGTCTTGGTCACTGTGAGCACAGCATGGCAGGTGGCAGCAATTCTCAGCATGCTTTGGAAGTCTGCCTACCAGACTTTCAGGCCTCTCCATTCAGTTGATGACTTCAGGGTGTCAAACTGTGTTTAAATTTTTCAAACAAATGGAACAAAAGCCATTCTAGTTCACCCTGATTACTTGAATGATGCACTTGGTGGACCACCCCTAGGAGCCATTGGATGCCACCTGGCTTCAGAAGTAATTTTAGTGTCTGTGTAGACAGAAAACTCCGTTGTATGTCTCGAATGGATCTTCTCATTTATTTATCATTTTCTTACGACTTTTTATGGAGTTCTCCAGTAAGTTTTTTAGGATGGCATTTATCAGACCACCAGCAGGGATTGAAAATGTTTTAACAGAAATTCTGTTCCTTAGGAATAAAAGCATATGAAAGAGGTGATTTCCTGGTACTGATACAGACAGAACAAACCAAATCCATACTACACCCAAGCCTTGTGAGACAGTCACTTGCTCATTTGCCATATTTAGATGTTAGTGGAATCATAAACCTGTTTTGATATGTGTTTTCCATGAGTTAAGTCTGATTTGTCTTTTCATTTCATGATGCATGTCTTTTTTTTTTCTTTTGTCAGGATAACATCATATAGCATCTTGTTTGTTTTTCCTTATTTCTATGTACATATCTATCTACTTGCGACTGTAGATGGGTATATAGATAGATGCCAAGCTTCTTATGTTCTGGGGGTAGTGTGCACCATTATTGGGTCTCTGCCTTAAAACACACCAAAATTCATGTTAGAAAAAAACTACTGCTTTATCTTTTGGTCATTAGGGAGCCCTCACATGTGTTTCTGGCTCCAGATTCTGTGTTATTGATCTATATGTATATATGTGAAGTTTCCATATATATATGTTTAAATTTTTTATCATCTGGAATGATACCCAGTTTTCTGCTTTTTGTATTCAGAAGACCAAAAAACAAAACAAAACAAAACAAAAAACCTCACCAAACACATAAGCACACAGAAAAAGTGCTATGATGTTTTTGGCATTTGTTCTCATGCCTATTTTTATCTAGATTTTTAAATTGTAGCTTGCCAGGACAAGTTTTTTATTATAATTGGATTGGAAGAAGACAAGCCTTTTCATTCTTTTGAGTTGTGATGCAGAGACTCAAGTTAATGAACTTGAAATAGTGTTGCTTCATGCACTTAGAAAACCAATCAGGTGTTTCTTGTGCTACTAGTTGTCACGTTGCATTCGTGTTCACCTCCTGATTTAAAGATCTCAGGTGTACCTGGCCACTAAAGCACTCTGGACTAATCGCTAAAGAGAAGCAACATGGGGTGGGGGCTGGGGGGAGATTCACATGTACGGTCATAGCACTATGATTTGCTTTTGATGTTTGTCTCTAGTGGTGTGTTGTCTGTTGGCATGCTTAAGCACATGTCCATTAAAATTCATTTTGTTCCTTTTATTTTCCTTGTTTTCTTGGTTTAGTGATTCATTTGCATAAACATTAATTATCTCTGCATACTGGTTTGGGGTTTTCTCTTTCCTTCTAACTCTGAAGAAAAAAATTTTTGCTGCAGAATTTCCCCCCTAGAAGAGGCTTCCCTGGCCTTTGCCTACCTTGAAGTCTGACCAAGTGCTATAAATGTTAGCTTTTTCTCAGCAAATGCCGCCCCCCCAGGTCACTGCTGTCACTAGCAGTTTTCTAGCCACAGCTGCAGCACTAATTTTTTCTTAACCTGATTTCTATACACACTAACCCTATGTCTCCCTAGACTCACATCTGGCACAGGCCTTTCAGACCAAACTTCACACTTCCAGGAAGTGTGAAACCAGAAGTTTCCTGAAATTCCACACTAGAACAGATGTGTCAACTTTAAAATCCACTCACTTTCTTTGGACTCAGGATTTTTGGGGTTTTTTTTTTGTTTTGTTTTTTTGTTTGTTTTTTTTTTGGGGGGGGGGTTTAGTGGTTATTTCCCCTCCACATCTCTCCTTTAAAAATGAAAGGAAAGAGAAATACTAAAATAGCCAGTTGCGCATAAGCCCACGTCTCCATGGTGTCATTTAACACAGAGGCCAGGATGTTCACATGTTCACCCCCTCCCCCATGCCTTCCACATTGCTATGTGGGTCAAGGGTTTCAATCAAAAATGCCCTTAAATTGCAACGCCTCTGGTCTCACCCTCAACCTTAATGCTGACGGTGACAGTTTTGGATAGACGGAGTAGACACTCGAGACTCCACCCAGCCACGTAGAGCAGGCCTAAAGGAGTGATCCCGTTCCTGAGAGTTGACATATCTGAGTGTTGAAGCAGTGGTGGTCATTCTCCCGTTTCTCCTGTTGAAGTTGTTGCTGCTAACTTGTCATTTTGGTTCTGGGCAGCAGTGGTGGGGGACGTTATCTAATGAGCGTTGCCATTGACACCTCCATGTTTGTCCGTGTACGAGGGGTGCAGGTTGTCTGTAACCCACTAAAGCGTCAGCCACACCCAGCTTTAGTAACTTGCTAATCCCGCGCCCTGGGTTACCAGCCGGGGCCGCGCCAGTTCATGGTACACAGTTGATGGTATACAGGCTGAAAGCGATAATGAACCGAGACCCTACTGCATTTCCAAAGCCGAAAAACCCTGAGGGTCACAATATAAATGAGCTTGGGAAGGAACA
Source organism: Vulpes lagopus (assembly GCF_018345385.1). Taxonomy (NCBI): domain Eukaryota; kingdom Metazoa; phylum Chordata; class Mammalia; order Carnivora; family Canidae; genus Vulpes; species Vulpes lagopus. Next base: position 39,573,351 of record NC_054828.1, read on the forward strand.
GCTCCCGAAGACGTCTCCAGCCTGACGGTCAGAGCCGCGGGAAGCCTGGCTGTGTCTGGGCTTTCTCGTCTCAGTGCAGCAAGGCACCGTGATCAACCAACACGTGATGGGGAAGGCCCTGGTTCTGTCTGTGTTTGGGGGTAAATAGCCGTGTGGTGTTGAGTGACTGTGATTGGCTTTTCCAGCTCCTTTAACACAAACTACAACCCACTCACGATACAACTCCGGCAGATGTGGTTAAAGTGATGTTTGTTGACTTGCCTCATTTCCTTCCAGCTCTTAAGTTCCAAAGTCTAACTGGGATGGTAGATGTGAAATGCATGACTGTCGTCCTAATTTCTGCATGTGTTTATGACGATGTGTTGAGGGGAGGGGGAGGAGAGCCAGAGAGCATTTTCAGAAACCGGAGGTCTTTCCTTGTCTTACTCTGGGGGAATGCTGTGTAGTTCTGATAGAGTTGTCTATCGATCTGTTTGTGAATGCCCTTTCGCTTTAAACTTCCAGCTCTTCTGGTGGCGTCCTTGGTTGTAAGGTGGCTGCTGTATAACGTCCACTCTCTCATATTTAATATGTGTGATTGTTACTGTTGTCCTTTTGTTTTAAAGTAACCATAAGAGGAAATGATCTGAGTTACATTAGAGAAAATGGATTGATCCGAGGAACAGAGTGCAGTAAAACTCATACTGGCATTTCGCTTTTCTCATTTCCCCATAAGCGGGCGGGCATTAATCCCTTCCCACCTTCTAATGTCCTTGGTGTCCAGCTGGCTTTGTGGGATGTTGCAATGGTTTTACTGTACTGCCTCGATCTGTGCCAGGCATTTATACACAGCCACGTGTGCGAGTCAGAGCGTATGTGGTCACCCCTGTGGCTCACGGGGTTTGCTGAATGGCCTCTCCACTGTCCCTATAGATGGCAGAAACGGTGGACACAGGTGAAATGGTCAACGGCGCCGCGGAACAGAGAACAAGTTCAAAGGAGTCCAGCCCCATCCCCTCCCCGACCTCGGACCGCAAAGCCAAGACTGCCCTCCCGGCCCAGAGTGCTGCCACCTTGCCGGCCAGAACCCAGGAGACCCCTTCGGCCCAGATGGAAGGCTTCCTGAATCGGAAGCACGAGTGGGAGGCTCACAACAAGAAAGCCTCAAGCAGGTAACGGCAGCGAAGGCTGAGGCAGCGAGGTGGGAAGCCAGCCCGCCTGCCCGGTCAAGGTCAAGGTCGAAGCACCCGCTTACGAGTTGAAAGGGGGGAGTGTGCACTTGTGAAATCCATTTGTTCTCAGCTTCCTGGGTATGCGTCACTTTTTTCCTTGGGAATGACATTGGTAAGTGGGAGGAGAGTGCTTTTTTAAGGTTAATTAAACCTGGATGGGAATAGCAAAAGGGGGCCTTGGTACTTCTTCCTGAGAAGAAACAGGCTACGTAGAGGTAGGGGAATTTCCCTAAAGTGAAGTGTTCTTCCTTGAGGGATTTTTTATTTTTTAAGACACTTTCATTTTCCCAGCCTTATCTCCCTGTGTTTATATTCACTATTTTCCAATAAGCCCTACTGTTATTACCTCAATTTTACAGATGAGGAAACGGAGGCCTTATGTGGTTACAAAAGCTCACCCTTTAGAAACCTAGTGTATGGCATAGCCTAGGTGCAATCCGTGTCTTATTCCAAAGCGTGCTTAACCAGTCAACTGTTCTGCCTGGGACCAGCATGTGCAGTTGTACAGGTTGTATATTAGACCAGGAAATCCCATCTAAGTTGAGTACAACATAAATTTATGTTTTAATATATAGGTAGGTGGCAGTAAAATGTCTTCTGATAAAATCAGCCTACCATGACAGTTTGCCTTGTCATGGGGGGAGGGCTGTCTTTTTTTCTGATTGATCCCGAGGTACTGCAAGTGCTAATGGCCCTGGATCTGCCTCCCCATCGGGTTGCCAAGCCTCATCAGGACTAAAACCGAGGTGCAAGGGCTAGCTGTTGCAGGACAGGCATGTTTCAAATGAGGAGCCTGCCCTGTACAGCATTACCGCAAGAGGGTAATGCAGCAAAGAGGACTGACCCCCCCCGCAACAAGTCTTTCCCATCAGAGCCAAGAGTATCTTTAAGTAATAGAAGAGGGCACCATGTTTTTCCCAAAACTCAGAGAAGCAGCCCTGGATCACCTGCCTCTGTAGCACCATGTACACTCTCCCAGCAGTACACTGGAGGAATTTTCTTATATTATTTAGTTTTAGCAGAATTTAGAAAAGGCCTTTAACAAGGGGTCACACCACGTTGTGTGGGGGTTGCTTTCATGTCAGTCAGATTCTTAATTCTTGAAAGGAGTGTGGTCTAGAACCCTGATGTTCCTCTCTTTACTGCTCAGGTCCTGGCACAATGTTTATTGTGTCATAAATAACCAAGAAATGGGTTTCTACAAAGATGCAAAGACGGCTGCCTCTGGAATCCCCTACCACAGCGAGGTCCCTGTGAGTTTGAAAGAAGCCATCTGTGAAGTGGCCCTTGATTACAAGAAGAAGAAACACGTGTTCAAGCTGAGGTGAGAGGGGCCACGTTTCTTGGTTGCCGAGAGCAGGTGTCTGTTATCACTCTCGGGGTTGGTTTTACCCAGAAGGTACTGTGATCATTCCTCTTCCCTCCCATTTAAAGTGAGCCTTGTGTAGCTTGTCACGTGTCTGGGTTCGGATCTTTACGGACTGCGGCCCATCACCAGCTTCCCTGTGGTTAGTGGTGCAGCTCAGCCTTGAAGAAAATGAGCTTTTGTTTTGATAAGCTCTGGAACTTACTGTTCCACAAGACAAGGTGAGCTGTTCACATGTCACAATTGAAGGGAAGCGTAAAAAAATAGTTTACCCATTTTTGCACGTTATCCAGACCTAGGAGATACTATTCTTCGCCCACAAGATAGCTGGAGATGGGTCACAGGAGTCATCCCGGAGCTGGCTGAGATCAACAGAAGTGCATGTGTGAGACCTGGATCTCTGTCCACCCCCTACTTGCCCAGCAGATGTTCCACCTGCTTCTGGGACCACCTCGTTCCAAATGTCTCCAGCTTATAGAGTACATACATCTCTTCACAGAGTGGATCCAAGCTCAGAAGTTCTTCTTATACTTAGAAATGGGGAGAAAAGCCGTTTTATCATGTAGGAAGTAAACGTGTCAGTGTTTAGAATGTTAAGTAGTTTAATACTAATTTGATCTGTTGCTGTGGGACCTGAAAAGCTTTGGTTTTCAGTTAGATGTTTGTGTCCTGTCAGCTGGACTAGGCCAAGGACTGCAAATGAGTTTCAAGGGTATGACTTCTTGAGCTCTTTCAAGGAGCCCTGGAGGCAGGCTGTCTTCAGGACTTGGAACACTACAAGTGTAAAACAAGGCGCAGACAGCCTGGCTCCCTGGCTGCCTCCCTTCTTTGTTCTCCCTGGACGCAGCTTCAGAGGGTCAGGATTTTGGCAGAGGGCGCTTACCCTCCTCCCGACCAGGAACACCCCTTCCTCTGGACTGCAGTGAAGTGAATGAGCCAGCCCTCTAAGCCAGTGACTCTACAGTGTCCTAGGGATGGCCTTGCCAGGACAGTTTCTTTATGTACCACATAAGCAGAGAAATCTAGGAGACCCTTTCTGTATGTCTATTTAAAAACTCTGGTATTTGTAAATGTGGGGAATACAAGTTCTGTAGCAGAATTTCAAAAGAACTCATTTTAAAAAAATTCCTGTATAGTTAATATGTAGTGTCTTATTAGTTTTAGATGTACACTGTAGTGGTTCAGCAGTTCTGTACATGACTCAGTGCTCATCACAATAAGTCTACTCTTAATTCCCCTCACCTGTTTCACCCATCCACCCATCTCAAAAAATAGTTGAGTCTATTTTTTTGTCTCTTTTCTCTTTGTTCATTTGTTTCTTAAACTCCATGTAGGAGTGAAATCATACAGTATTTGGCTTTGACTTACTTTAGTTAGCATTTTGTGGATGTATCCATGTTGTTGCAGATGCCAAGATTTCATTCGTTTTTATGTTTGAGTAAGACTCCAGAATGTGTGTGTGAGAGAGAGAGAAAGAGAATGAGAGAGAGAATATATATATGTACCACATCTTCCTTATCCATTCATCTATTGATGGACACTTGGGTTGCTTCCATAATGTGACTATTGTAAATAATGCAATAAATATAGGGGTGCATAGATGTTTTTGAATTAATGTTTTCTTTTTCTTTGGTTAAATAAATACCCAGTAGTGGAATTACTGGATCATGTGGTAAATTGTATGTTTAATTTTTTGAGAAACCTCCATACTCTCCACAGCAGCTGTACCAGTTTGCATTTGCACCAATAGTGCACAAGGATTCCTTTTTCTTTACATCCTCACCAACACTTATTGTTTCTTGTGCTTATGATTTTAGCCATTCTGACAGGTGTGAGGTGCTATCTCACTATAATTTTGATTTGTATTTTCCTGATGGTGAGTGATATTGAGCATCTTTTCATGTGTCTGTTGGCCATCTCTGTGTCTTCATTGGAGAAATATCCATTCCTGTCTTCTGCCCATTTTTTAATTGGATTATTTGGATTTTTTAGTGTTGATTTGTAAAAGTTTTTTTTTTTTTTTTAAGATTTTATTTATTTATTCACGAGAGACACAGAGAGAGAGAGAGAGAGAGAGAGAGAGGCAGAGACACAAGCAGAGGGAGAAGCAGGCTTCATGCAGGGAGCCTGACGTGGGACTTGATCCTGGGTCTCCAGAATCAGGCCCTAGGCCCAAGGTGGTGCTAAACCCCTGAGCCACCCAGGCTGTCCAGTATAAGTTCTTTATTCATTTTAAATGTTGATGTTAAAGAGGGAGCTAGAGAGCACAAGCCAGAGAGGCAGAGGCAGAGGGAGGAGAGGGACAGAGAATTGTAAGCCAACTCCAGTGCTGAGCATGGACCCTGACGTGGCTCAGTCTCACGACCCTAAGATCATGACCTGAGCCAAAACCAAGAGTCAGACAGTTAACTGCGCCACTCAGGCGCCCCACTTCTTTATAGATTTTGGATGCTAACCCTTTATCGGATGTGTCATTTGCAATTATCTTCTCTCATTCAGTAAGTTGCCTTAAAGTTTTGTTCATTGTTTCCTTTGCTGTACAGGAGCTTTTTATTTTGATGAAGTCCCAATAGTTTATTTTTGCCTTTGTTCTCCTTGCCTCAGGGGACATATCTAGAAAAATGCTGCTATAGGTAATACTAGAGAAAATTACTACCTGTGCTCTCTTCTACAGTTTTTACATTTTAGTTCTCTCGTCGAGGTCCTTAATCCATTTTGGGTTTATTTTTGTATATGGTGTGAGCAAGTGGTCCAGTTTCATTCTTTTGTATGTTACTGTCCAGTTTTCTCAGCACCATTTGTTGAAGAGACTTTTTCCCATTGCATATTCTTGCCTCCCTTATCAAAGTTTAATTAACCATATAATTGTGGGTTTATCTTTGGGTTTTCTGTTCCATTCATCTATTTGTCTCTCTTTGTGCCAGTACCATACTGTTTTGGTCACTCCAGCTCTATAATATAACTTCATGTCTGCTATCCAGGGTCTTTTGTGGTTCCATACAAGTTTTGGATTGTTTATTTTGTTCTGTAAAAAATGCTGTTGGTATTTGATGGTGATTATATGATCATTTTTAAAGTATTTGTTTTCCCAATCCATCAGCATGGAATAGTTTTCCATTTGTTTGTGTTATCTTTGGTTTCTTTCATCAGTGTTTTTAGTTTTCAGAGACTTTTACATCCTTGGTTAAATTTATTCCTAGCTATTTTATTGTTTTTGGTGCAATTGTAAATGAGACTTTTCTTTTTTAAGATTGTATTTTTAAGGGGATCCCTAGGTGGCTCAGTGGCTTAGCGCCTACCTTTGGCCCAGGGAGTGATCCTGGAGACCCGGGATCGAGTCCTGCATCGGGCTCCCTGCATGGAGCCTGCTTCTCCCTCTGCCTGTGTCTCTGCCTCTCTCTCTGTGTGTGTCTCTCTCATGAGTAAATAAATAAAATCTTAAAAAAAAAAAAAAAACTGGCTAAAGGTTTATCAATTTTGTTGATCTTTCAGACAAACCAGCTCCTGGTTTTGTTGATCTGTTTTTTTGTTTAATTATATTTCTTTCTGCTCTAATATTTTTTTTTCCTCCTTCTACTGGATTATGGTTTTATTTATTATTTTTCTCAGTCCTTTAGGTAAAGGTTAGGTTTTTTATTTGAGATTTTTCTTGATTCTTGAGGGAATTCTGTATTGCTATAAACTTTCCTCTTAGAGCTTTTGCTGTATCCCAAAGATTTTAGACTTTGTATTTTCATTTTCATTTGTCTTCCTGGATGTTTTGATTTCCTCTTTGATTTCTTATTTGACTTTATTGTTTAGTAGCATGTTATTTAATCTCCATGTATTTGTGTTCTTTCTAGATTTTTTTCTTGTGGTTGATTTCTAGTTTCATAGTATTGTGATCAGAAATGATGAATGATATATACGACTTTGATCTTTTTGAATTTGTTGAGACTTGTTTTGTGGCCTAACATGTGATGTTTTCTGGAGGATGTTCCGTGTGGACTTGGAAAGAATGTGCATTCCATTGTTTTAGGATGGAATGTTCTGAATATATCTGTTAGATCCACCTGGTCCAGTGTGTCATCAAACCCAGTTTCCTTGTTGATTTTCTGTTTGGATGATCTATCCACTGATGTAAGTGGGGTGTTAAGTCTCGTACTATTACTGTATTACTATTGATTACTTCCTTTATGTGTTTGGGTGCTGCCATGTTGGGTGCATAAATATTTACAAATTTTACATCTTCTTGTTGGATATGTAGTGAAAAGACTCATCATTTTTATTTTTTATTTATTTGAGAGAGCACAGCCAGGGGTTGGGGAAGAGGGGCAGTGGAAGGAGAGGGGTACAGAAGGAGAAGGACGAGCAGATTCCCTAGGACTCAGCACCATGGGATCATGACCTGAGGACTCATTTTTTTTTTTTTTTAAGATTTTATTTATTTATTTGACAGCATAAGCAGGGGAAGTGGCAGAGGGAGAGAGAGAAGCAGGCTCCCTGCTGAGCAGGGAGTCCAATGTGGGGCTCAATCACAGGACCCCAGAATCATGACCTGAGCTAAAAGCAGATGCTTAACCAATTAAGCCACCTGGGTGCCCCAGGACTCATCGTTTTTAAAGTGTTATCTCTTGAATTCAGTTTAGAGCAATGATTAGACTTTCCACATCTGGCCACAGCAAAGCCAGATGTTGATATGTTTGGGACATTTTTGATCCTTCCAGTGGATTGAAACATTCAGTTTTATGTATATTATATTGACCCAGTTATAAGCTTCTTGCTGTTGCTGGACCTTTGTGGGTCCCGGGCACAGCTGGCGATAAGTACAGAGCTCCGTTGGGCATTTCTGCTCAGATTCCCCTGGTCTGCTTATGTCCTGCATTGGTTTTGAGAATTTGAAGGTTTTGTTTCTTCCTAAGTCAAATCGTGACTGACTTTCTTCCTTCAACTTACAGATTAAATGATGGCAATGAGTACCTCTTCCAAGCCAAAGATGATGTAAGTTTTTAAGATTGATTTCTCTCAGTACTTGGGAGTTTACATGACAAGATTTATTTACAGTGTTCTTTGTGTAAGTAATGATCAGCCATGGCTTCTCGTATCCTCAGTCACCAGCACTGGAAGGTATTCAGTTCTCTTTGTCGCTAGGAAGCAGCAAATGGCATCACTGTCTGCTTGGTGTGTCAGGAGGGCTAGTTACAGGGCCCTGAAAGTGGTGGAGGAAAACATGCCCACCCCTGGCAGTGGATGAGGCCCAGGGAGTGGTCCCAAGAAGGGATGCAGATCCTGAGGTACAGTCAGGGGCCTCCCTGCTGCACCCCACTGCCTATAGGCCACATTGTCATGATTGCACTTCTTGTAGGAAGAGAGGATCTGCTGATGAAAAAGCAACATGTGCAATGCTCTATATATGAAAAACCAACTTCTGTTAAATTCATGCAGGGTTGTATGTCTAATGTCCTTTAAATTTTTAAGAAATATAAAAGAAGAAACACAGGGTACATCCCACCAATGGAGACCAGTCTTCTTGTTCTTCCAAGTTTGTAGGACCACATGACTTAGATTGGTGGCTTTCTAGTCCTGGAAACCAAATTCTCGTGAGAGTTGAATCATATTCGCTCCACTGAGGGTCACGTGAGAACTGCATGTCTCTCTGTTAGCCAGATGCCCCCGTGGGCTAACCTTCCCAAGCCTTCTGACTGATGGAGGCGCATATGGTTGGGCAGGTGAAGTGAGAGTGTTTTGAGCCCATCCCTCTTGGCTGAGTCTCCCCTGTGGTCCTTTGTCCAGGAGGAAATGAACACATGGATCCAGGCCATCTCCTCCGCCATCTCCTCTGATAAACACGAGGTGTCCGCCAGCACCCAGAGCACGCCAGCATCCAGCCGGGCACAGACCTTGCCCACCAGCGTCGTCACCATCACCAGCGAGTCTAGCCCCGGCAAGCGGGAGAAGGACAAAGAGAAAGACAAGGAGAAGCGGTTCAGCATTTTTGGCAAAAAGAAGTGAACTCCTTTCCTTTACCTCCTGCCCTTCTCTTACCTTTTCAGTGAAACTCCAGCATGCAAGCTCAGAACCAACACATTACTCTCTGTGCCTAATGTTCTTCAATGTGGTTGATTTTTTTTTTTTTAATTTATAGAGCATTTCTTGGGGGGTGGGTGGGGGAAATACACCTAAACACTTTATCTCCAAGTTACAAAAGTTTGAGGTGCAGAGGGAAGACCAGATTTTTTTTAATGAAATTATATAGATTAGATCTCAATATTTAAACTGTTCCTCAATTTTGTGAGGCTGCGTTGGAAATAACCCGCCTCTAGTGCTGTTGGTATGCAAGGCAGCGGTGCTTAAACAATATTTCCTGTGCTCACCAGAGACAAAAATGTACCAATTTCCTGACACCATTCTCTTCCATTTATTTCCAGTGGTTACCTTGAGTCTTGACTATTAGAAGTGCCCACGACGGGTCTAACCTTGATTAAACAGATCGTGTATTATGATCTCGCTGCAGCGACAGTGCAGCTCCATGTTCAATCTACAGACCAAACCGTTTGTATCTGGCATCACTTACTAACACATGCCCTGCGGCTTTTTCTGCGTCACCTGCAAGGACAGTTGAGAATGTCGGTATACCGGTATAAGAGAAGGAATAGAAAATTGATACTGTTTTAAATAATCTGTAATTTCAGTTTTTTTTTTTTTTGCTGAAATACATTATATTGTATGTTTGAGATAATTCTAGTACAAAGTATAATAAAACTAGATGTATAATAAACCCTTTAAATCATTGGTAAGTGTACAAGTGGAACTGAAGCATTTACTGGACAAAGTCATGTTACTCTAATGGTTACTTGCTCGTGCGTTGCCACACTGTGTTATAATTTGCTTCATTACCTTGCTCTTTGATACATAGTGTGCATTTCTTTGTCACTGTAACGATTGTAATGACAAAATTTTCATCTTACTGCACAATCAAAATGGCATTGATAGGAATGAACTCCAGAGGCCGGGCCTGAGCCGAGAGGTGGTCGCTCCGGCCTGGCGCTCAGTCGTCTGACCTGTACCTCTCAACTTTTGCCCTGTTAAATATATGCTATGTCATTAAATGCTTTTAAATCTAGCACGGCGGGTAATTGTTGTCTTTTCTCTCCTGCGTGCACGCCATGTAGGGACATCACAAAGCCAGGAATAGCAAACGGGAAACACTAGACTGTCCCCCTGGGTTCCTGTTTTGTGTTTTTGTGCGTGTATGGTGCACCGGCTTTGAAAACTACTGCAAACAATAAATGTGAGATGTTTTGCAGCTACACATTCAGATTTTATCTTTTATTTATGAAAAAGCTAACAGCGAACTTGCTAAACCTGAGAGTTCTGAGGAAGGTATTAGCAAACTTTTCCTGTAAAGGGCCAGAGATGGCCAGTACTTTAGCCTTTGTGGGTTAGACTCCGTCTGTGGAAGCTGCTTACGGTGGAGTACAGAGGCAGCCATCGATGATGTGTGAGGGAATGGGCATGATTGTTCCAGTAAAACTATTTGTGGACACATACGTGAATTTTATGTAATCTTTACATGCTGTACGATATTCTCCTGATTAAAACAATTTTTTTTTAATGTAAAATCTGTTTTATACGGATCATACAGAAACAGAGGATAGGCCAGATTTGGCCCATGGGGGCCCCATTCAGTGGTGCCATTATGGGATCACGGGTATATATGCATGTTATACTTGTCCTTTTTTTTAATCTGGGTACATTGACTCCAGACCACTTGCATATTTTCTTACATGGAGCAGCACAGGATGCTAGTATTAGGGGTTTTCAGTAAGCTGTTCCACAGAGGCCCACGCCTAACGTAATGTCAGTCCTGAGCTCCACAGCTGAATGGCATTGAAGTCTTTTGTGACCCCAGAAACTGGCCCTCTCTCCTTCTCTCATGCACCCAAGCCCATTTATCTCCGTGTGACTCACCCTTGCCTTCCATACGATTGGAATCCTGTCTCAACAGATGATCCTCTCACAAAGTGATTGGAAAATAATCCTGATTGGTGACCGCCTGCTCTTGACAGAGCCAGCCAGATGCAGGCAAGACACACTTAAAAGGAAAATAACCAGCAATTCCAGGATCCCATAAAAAATATGCATGGGATATCTTGCAGATAGTTCCAGAGGTTTACAGATCCCTGAATACGCAACTTGGATTTGGAGGTACTTGCTTTCCTTACCGCATTTGCTGAGGATCCACTGCAGCCTGAAAGGGAAAGATGATGGGCAGTGGGAGCAGCAGCAGCGGAAGACTGGATTCTGTGGGTCATCAGGTGCCGATGTGAACAGGTACGATCAGAAAACCCCAACAGGGATCCCTGGGTGGCGCAGTGGTTTGGCGCCTGCCTTTGGCCCAGGGCACGATCCTGGAGACCCGGGATCAAATCCCACATCAGGCTCCTGGTGCATGGAGCCTGCTTCTCCCTCTGCCTGTGTCTCTGCCCCTCTCTCTCTCTCTCTCTCTCTGACTATCATAAATAAATAAGAAATTAAAAAAAAAAATTAAAAAAAAAAAAAACCCCCAACAATACGTGTTCACTGGACGAGGCTACAGGCCGTAGAGGATCGTGATTATCAATCCTATCATGGTAAATATGGGGTGGGTTGTTTTTTTTTTTTAATCCTATACACTATTTAGTACTTTGAGGATGGTGCACATTTTTATTGCCCTAGTGGTGTACTATTTTACTTTTTAGTGATCTAGGATGGGTGATAATACTGCCCTCTGTGCATCTGAGAAGTGCGAAGCAGTAAAATACGACTGTCAGGATATGAAATGGGTGTTAATTGATTAAAGGACGCTGTTGTCTCACTTGACCATCACTGAAGTTGAATGCATCCTCAATTGATGGTACCTCAGGGTTGTGTTTTCTTGGGGTACTTGAAGTGCTGCTGCTGCTTCCAACTAGTGTCCTCTTCAGTGGATGAAATAGAGTGTTATCAGACTGGGTGGTGGACACATCGTTACCACCCAGTGCTTGGCGCTGTTAGGGTTGGTTGTGTGTGGAGGGTCCTATGGCACTTCTCTCTGCGTATGTTATTTTCATTTTTTAGTTGGAATCCTTATTTTCTTTGGTCTAGTGGTAGAATTCAAATAGGAGAGGTAGGATAGGGCTGTGGGGGTGCTGAGTCTGTTAAGTATCTGCCTTTGGCTCAGGTCATGATCCTGGGATCCAGCTCCGCACTGGACCCCCTGCTCAGAGGGAGGCCTACTTCTCCCTCCGCCTCAGCCTGCCACTCCCCCTGCTTGTGTGTGCACACACCCACGCACACTCTTTGTCAAATAAAATCCTAGTTTTTTTAAAAAAGGGAAGGTTGGCTAAAAGCTTGAGTCTTTCCCATCATTCAAACTGACTTTTCTAAGGACACCTGGGCGGCTCAGCCATTGAGCGTCTGCCTTTGGCTCAGGTTGTGATCCCAGGGTCCGGGATCAAGTCCCACATCAGGCTCCTTGCAAGGAGCCTGTGTCTCCGCCTCTCTCTGTGTGTCTCTCATGAATATGTAAAATCTTTAAAAAAAATAAACCGACTTTTCTAAGCATGACCCATACACCAAAAGCCATAAAAAAAAAAAAAAGTTCAAGGTTTCTCTCACCATTGAGAGTCACAGTGAAGCCTTTCACTTTCTACCTCCCAATGCCAACTATCAATGGAATTATCCTCCTTGAAAGATGTCCCATCTTTGGCTGGTGGAAGTCCCTTCAAGTTGGCTTCTGAGTCCTTTTGATAAAACCCGAGTCACCTTTAATACTTTTCCTCCCTCCCTGGCATGACAAGCCATCCCAGGCTCACCAGTACATTTCTTACCCCCAGACCTGCAATCAGAACTCTCTAAGAAACCCTGATTTCTTTGAATGGAAAATGATAATTTCAAAACCATAATTTTTGTGTTAGAACTGCTCTTTGCTATTGGGTTGGTCCTTTTTTCTGTGTGAATCGGTAGATAAAAATAATTCATGAGTTCATACTGCAATTCAGGGTTTTTTACTTGACGTTTCCTCTATTATGGCATAATCTTTTCCACCCAGAATCAGCACTCAAAAGATCTGGGGGCATAGAATTAGAATATCTTAGGGTGACTCACTTGCTTTATCACACACATAAACTCAGTATAGCAATACTAATACCACCACCAATAAGAACAGTTTTGGGGTTTGTGGTGGTGGTGGTGGTGGTGCTACTACTTTTTTACGTTGTGGTACTTGTGGATTGATTCACACGTGGTTGTAAGAGATAACTGGGTTCCCCTCAGCAGTGCTCCCCATGGTCACATCCTGCAGAACTGGAGTGCAGTGTCCCATCCAGAGTGTTGCCACCGACCCAGTCAGGAGTCCACGTTTCCCCAGCTGCAGGATCCCTCCTGCTGCCCTGTTACTGCCACACCTTGCCAGCAACCAGCCGCCTGCTCCCCGACGTTAAGACTTGGTCATTTCAGAAGTGTCGTTTCAGGTATGTGTGCATGCAGTCACACAGGGTGTCACAAGCATGCAGGCCTGGCTGCTTTTCCCACTCAGCATAAATCTTCCAGGTTCCCGTCTGTGCGCTCACCCACTGAAGGGCATCGGGGTAGCTCCCAGTCTGGGGCTGTTGAGGAAGAAAGCTGCGATGACCGACCGTGTGTGCGGGGCGCTTGGGGTGGGCCTAGATCTTCATCTCTCCGGGGTGGGGGGCGGGGGCGGGGGAATGCCCAGGAATGTTGAGAACCGTTTTTAAAAACATTTTGCACGTGCTCCCTCGGCCCCACCCGCCCCTCGCCCCCAGGGTGTCCGGGCCGGGGCCTTCCGAGCTCGCCCCCTCCTGCCCGCTCGCGCCCCCTCGGGCCAGCCCGCGCTTCGGGTGAGGCGCTCCCTTGACCCCCAGGCCGCGTCAGGACTTCCCAAGGGAGAAGTAAGTGCGAGTCCCGAGTCTTGCAAAGTTCGGACCTAACATAGCACAGGCCACCCTAGAAAGAGGAGTTCTTCAAGGTTAAAAAAAAAAAAATCCAACTGGCTCGAACGTGGGAAAGGACGTTACCTCCCGTTGGGAGCGCGGAAGGCTTTTTTTTTTTTTTTCTTTTTTCTTTTTTTTTTTTCTAAAAGATGGGCCTGGTCCTGCAAGGGATTCAGGAAGCAGAACTGGAGGGGCCCGGTGTCTCCGGCGCTGCCCGGGTGCTCTCCCCGGCTGGGGAAGCGCCACCGCGGAGCCTCCCGAGGACGCCCCGGGCTGCCGGGGGGGGGGGGGGGGGGGTGCAGGACGCCCCGTCGGGCTGCCGGGAGCTCAGAGGGGCCGGCTGGGGGGGCCCTGGGGGGGCCCGGGTTTCCCGGGCCTGGAGCCTCCAGGCGGCCCTCGGGCTGGCTTCCCCGCGGGCGGGGGCGGCACAGCAGGAGGCCGCTGCCCCGAGCAGGGGGCCCCGCCCCGCCCCGCCCCTGCTCCGGGCGTCCCCGCGGCGCACGCGTCCTGGGGCGCGGCCGGGCTGGCACCAGCCTCCGCGGGGCCCTCGCTGGTCCGCTCGGGTGCGTGTCGGGCTCTGGGGCCCCCTTGTGCCCCCTTGTGCCCGGGAGCGGGGGAGGGAGGGGGCGGGAGGGGGCGAAGAGCCGCGGGGCGCGGCCCCTGCATCCCGCGGCGGGGGGAACGGGCCTCACCGCGGCCTCCCTGGGACGCGACCCCCTCGCAGTCGCCGTTGGCGCGGGAAGGGGCCCCCCGGAGCCTCCCCTGGTGCCCCGGGCGCCCTCGCGGGGAGCAGGTGGGGGGGCTGGGGGGGGCAGGGGGGGCTGGGGGCTTGCCACCCTCCTCACGTCCGCTTCCTCAGAACCTGGCTCTTCCAACCTTTAAAAGGGGACTGAAGGGGGCCCCCGGGTGGCTCAGCAGTTTAGCGCCTGCCTCGGGCCCAGGGCGTGATCCCGGGGTCCTGGGTTCGAGTCTTCGCCAGGCTCCCTGCATGGAGCCTGCTTCTCCCTCTACTGTGTCTCTGCCTCTCTCTGTGTCTCTCATGAATAAATACATAAAATTGTATAAAAAGGGAGGGGAGCTGAAGGAATGAGGTGAAGGCCACTGCCCTCCAAACCCCTTCCCCAGGGCCCCGTGCTGCTCACAGGAGGCCTCCCTAAATTTGTGCGAGGGCGCTGGCGGCGGGTGACAGCGAGCACACACCCGCACACCCACCGTGGGGCACGGCGGGCCTCGGGCCCAGGGTAGGACTGGATGACAGGTTGATTTGCTGCCCACGCTCCCGATGGGTCGGTATGTCTGTACCGTCCCAGGCCCACACTCCCGCCTGCGTCACTGTCACTCCTGGCCTCAGGCTGGGCTCCCTCCTGGTGGCAGCAGCCCCCCGTGCTCCCAGGGTCACATCTAAGAGGAGGCAAAAGGCTCCTCGTCAGGGATCCCTGGGTGGCGCAGCGGTTTGGCGCCTGCCTTTGGCCCAGGGCACGATCCTGGAGACCTGGGATCGAATCCCACGTCGGGCTCCCGGTGCATGGAGCCTGCTTCTCCCTCTGCCTGTGTCTCTGCCTCTCTCTCTCTCTCTGTGACTATCATAAATAAATAAAAATTATAAAAAGAAAAGTTGTTACTGTGCTCAATATACCTAAACAACTTAAAAAAAAAAAAGGGCTCCTCGTCCAAACACAACACAAAGGGGCCACAAGTTTCACTGGAAATGGATTGACTTCGCTCTCGCATCCCTCCCTGAACCACAAGAGAGATCACCTCAGGCCACCCAGATGCCCCCTGGTCTACCCAAACCACAGGTCGTTACAGCAGGGACATGGGTGGTTGGGCCCTCAGTGTCCCTCACCATATAGGATTGAGAAAAATGACATCATCAAAGGGTGGCTTGGGTGAGGTACAGTGGGGGGGGGGGTTGATGGAATCTGAGTGTGGGGACGCTAAAGCCCCCACTGTCTGCCCAGCTCCCCAAATGCTGCATATCTCCACATAAAAGTGTTGGCTTCAAAAGGGGTGGGGTTTGAGAAACCACTACTTTTTCTCTGAAAAGGAGAAACGGTGTTTCTAGAAGGGCCTCCTCTTGAAGTTAGGTTTGAAGCTCATTTTATTTAATTTTTATTTTATTTTGGGGGAGAGAGAGAGAATGGGGAGGAGGGGCAGAGGGAGAGAGAGAGAATCTTAAGCAGGCTCGACACCTAGCGTGGAGCCCGACGTGGGGCTTGATCGCATGACCCGAGATCATGACCTGAGCCAAAATCCAGTCGGACGCCCAACCCACTGAGCCACCCAGGGGCCCCACTCTTTGTATTTTAAAGCACATTTGCTAAGGTATTCAAGGTTGCCCCTGACCTTGCCCGTGTCCATACTGCCAGCGGGCTTTCCCTCCACGACGCTCGTTTGGGGTGCACCTGGCTCCAGAGAACAGACGCGGGCTACTGAGTAGGAAGGGCCGGGAGGGGTCTGGGCCCTCTTGCTACTGTCCGCAGGGTCCCCTTCTCCAGGGTCCCTGGAGGGTTGCCTTAGACACTAGGAAGCCCAGCAGCTGGAGAAGGTACTGGGATGCTGGAAATGTATGAATTAACCAAACATTTGGATAAGGAGTTGCATTTTTTTTTCTTTTGAAACCCAGTTCTCCAAAAGGTGCTCATTATCGATCTGGGGAGTCCTGAGGGCCTGAGGTAATGGTCGGAACGTCATTTGGCCAAGACACAACCGTGTGGGTGCGCGGTGGCCCCGGCGGCCCTCCCCTCCTCGGATCAGCTCCTGTCAGCGTGTTCCTTACAAAATCCTCACGGCGGCGGGCGGTAAAACCACCCCAGGTGTTCGTGTCCTAGAGGGCCCAGGGGTCCCCTGCAGCCGAGCTGGGGGTACTGAGCGGGCCCAGGGGGGCGGCCGGGCCTGGTGCCGCGGCAGCCCCCACCGCTCCCCTGCGGCTGTGGAAGTGAGGGGTGCAATGCCTGGCGTTCCTCGGGATTCACATTCCACAGGACAGTTTGCAAAGACCAACCGGCCCTTTTCATTGCGACCCTTGGCGTTTTCCTCATCTCTCTGTGGCGCTTCCCCCCGGGGAGGCCGCCCGGCTGGGGGACTGCGACCCGAGGGCCCCTTTGCGCCGCAGACCCTGGCGGGGGGCTGCCTTCAGAGCCCCGGGCCACCCAGAGGACCCTTGCAGGGGGCAAGCGGCGTGACCTCAGTGACCCGGGGCCGTGGCCCTATGCCCTGGGCCACGTGGGTCAGCCCGCTCGGCGACCGCGGGGAAGCAGAGGCCCAGCCCGAGCTGGTAGGGAGCCTACAGGGAGGGCGTCCCAGAATGTTCTGGAGCTCCGGCCTGGTCAGCCGCCGTGGTGGCCTCGTCCCCGCCCAGCTGCCTGGCGATCTTCGGCCTCTGAGCAGGGTGTTGCCCAGGCTGCCCCGGCACCATGTGCAGGCCACGAGCGAGCACAGCCCCATGGGAAACAGGAGCTGGTCTCCACCGGGACACGGGAGCACGAATGTGCCAGAACAGCTGGGAAAACCCGGCCAGGGACTGAGGCCCAGGCCTCTGAACCTCTGGTGTCCTGCGCTTGTTCCCCAGACAGGTGGCTTGGGCTTGCTGAGGACGGCGCGGCCTGTGGGCAGGGTGCTTAGCACCCTGAGTCTCCCGAGTCCTCAGGGCGACCCTGGGGCGCCGTCGCCTCCTGATGGTGCAGCGGGGGGAGGCAGCTTGGGGAGTTAAGTGCGGTGCGAGCCGCGGCTCGGGACTCGAATTCCGACGTGCCTCCCCGGGGCCACACTCCGTCCCTACTGACTGCCCTCCTGAAGCCGCTCGCCCCGGTTGGAGACCGACCAGCGCCAGCCAGCGGAGGGAAAGGGGGTCTCTGCGCGTCAACCATCCCCGGAAAGGGGGCTCCTAGGGGCCGTCCACCTAACTGCCACGAAGCCTGGGTCCCAGGCTCTCGGCCCATCGCCGGCCCCTCAGCACCCGTGTTCCTCTGGAGCTTAGTGGCCGAGCTGTGGGGTGGCCCCCAGAGCCCTGTGCGACGTCACTGCAGGCTGGCGGCTGCCTGCTGCTCGCAAGTCTGCAGCCGCCCCGACCTGGACTGTCCACGCACCGAAGGCCTTTCTGGGTCAAAGTGAAGGTCAAGCGGAGGACATGGGGACACAATACATGTTCAGAAGGAAAGACGAGAAGAAAGAGGGGGGAAAGGGGGGAAGCATCCTCCGACCAGCTGGGTCCTCTGTGGCCTCAGGTGGCAAAATAAATCATGGCTCAGCCCCGAACGCCGGGCCCAGGTGTGGTGTTTAAAAACCAGGAGAGGAAAGGAAGAAGGTCAGCTCCCAGCCTGTGTGGACAGGTTCATTCAATCTCCTTCACAGCTGAAGGCGGTCAGGACGAGCTATAGGAACTGATGGGCTCCGGTGCGGGGGGGGGGGTCAGACCCCAGCTCCGCGACGGTCACAGGCCCCTTTGTTCTCTGACTTGTCATTTCTCATTGCTCTGAGCCCTGACTCTCCCGCTGCCCACCAGACTCCTGGCTGTCGTCCCCGCCTGCGTAGAATTCCACGCGGTGAAACATCGTATGTACTTCTCTGTATAGTATTTTCTTTTTTAAAGATTTTATTTATTTATTCATGAGAGACACAGAGAGAGAGAGATACAGGCAGAGGGAGAAGCAGGCTCCATGCAGGGAGCCCGAGGTGGGACTCGATCCGGGGTCTCCAGGATCACACCCTGAGCTGAAGCCGGCGCTAAACTGCTAAGCCACCCAGGCTGCCCTAGTATTTTCACTTAAGCTTATGTCACAGTCTTATTATGTATTATACTTTGTGGGTTTTTTTTAAGATTTATTTATTTATTTGAGAGAGAGACAGAGAGAGAGCATGAATGGGGGAGGGGAAGAGGGAGAAGGGAAGCACCCACACACACACACCGAGTGTGGAGCACTAGGAGGGGCTGCATCTCAGCACCTGAGATCATGACCTGAGCCGAAACCAAGAATCAGATGCTCAACCATCCCGGGGCTCTAATATACTTTCTGATTCTTTTTTTTTTTTTTTTAATTTTTGGAGGATTTTATTTATTTATTCATGAAAGACACAGAGAGAGAGGCAGAGACACAGGCAGAGGGAGAAGCAGGCTCCATGCAGGGAGCCCTATGCAGGACTCAATCCCAGGATCCTGGGATCACGACCTGAGCCCAAAGGCAGACGCTCAACCACTGAGCCACCCAGACGCCCACACTTTCTGATTCTTATTTCAAGGGCGATATGTAATTGTCCATTGGGTCAACGCACCACCAGTCAGGAAAACGTTCTTCAAATTCTAGGCATTTAGCAATAAGATCACTCCCCACCAAAGAGACATGTTCCTAAAATTATTGCTCTGACTTGCTTCTTCCCAAGGCAGTTTTCCGTGGCCGTTAACTCCATCCATGTAGGGCCACTTCACAGACCACATTCCCCCGTAATTCCTTCCCTCAGTACAGCTTACAGACCTCCAAAGCTGGCCTCTTCCCACCCTTGTGGAGCTCATTGCCCTTTTCAGCTCAGAACTTCAATCTCAGCCACCCTGACAGCTTTGGGAACTTCACATTTCAGGAACTTGGGATTGGGTCTCTATCCTGTTGCTCCCTAAGATCTTCTGGGGTCCTAATGCAAATCTTACCCACAGCCCAGCACATTTTAGGACCACATCAGTAACTCCTCTCATATAGGCACACAAAAGATTAAGCCTCATCACACCTTGCCACATTTTCTTGGGAAAATGCTTTTTTGCTTCATTTTCCTATTACCCCTTTCTAAACCATCTATCCACTTAGTTGCTAACTATAAATAAGGGTAACAATCTTGCCCCTCCCCCCCCAACATTTTTTTTTTTTTTGTAGTAAATGCAATATAGCATCTCAGGCTTGCTTTGAGTTTCTTTGCCTACAAGCTAAGGTTAACTGGCTCTCCTATGTTTGACATTTCTTTTTCCTTTTGAGTGAATTTTCTGTTCAGACCAGGATCACTGAGGCTCCTGGATCACAAGTCATGAAAACCAGCTCTGGCTAGTTGAAAAGAATTTATTAAGGGCCCCAGGATGTCCAGGAGGGCCAGAGCACCAGGCTGAGGGTTTTTACAGCCAGGAGTGATGCCCAAAGTCCTGCTGCCTGCTTAGGACGGGCTCCTTCACCTTGTTGCTGGGTGAGGATGCACAAGCACCCACCACAGTCACGCTGCCTCCGGAGCTCCTGCCCTGCCGCCTGTGGTGACAGCAGGTCCTGCCCAGGCTCTCCTCCTTCCCATCGCCAGCTTCCAATTCAAAGTCGTGCAGGTGCATTCGATCGCTGACTGGGGCCCTCACCTCCGGGAAGGCTGGGAAGAGGCGTCCTAATTCTCTCTAGAGCGAGGGCCTGCCTCAAGAGGCGGTAGGTTCTGCAGACATAGAAACGGGGTTAAAAAGCGGGGTGGCCCTATTAGGTTTCTGTTGCTGCCACAACAAGTTACCATAAGCTTATGGCTGAAGACAACATAATTTTTTTCTCTTACGGTTCTGTAAATTAGAAGTCAGACACTAGTGTCTGTGGCTGAAATGTAGGTGGTAGTGGGGCTGCTTCCTTTCTGGATGCGTGAGGGGAGAATGTGTTTCCTGGCCCCTCCCGCCTGCATTCCTTGGCTTGTGGCTCTCTTTTTGCGTCTTCAAAACCAGTAATAATGGGTGCAAGTCCTCATAACACAGCACTCTGAATGTCCACATCTCTCCTCCACTTTTAAGGACCCTTGTGATTATACCCCACCCACCTGCTTAATCCAGGGCAATCTCATTTTAAGGTTAGTTAATGGGCAAACTTTATTCCTCTGTCATGTAAAGTAACACATTCCTAGGTTCTAGGATGAGGATGTGGATATCTCTGGGGGGCTGTTGCTCTATCACAGGTTAAAGAAAAAGCCACATGTCCACCACAGCATCTGTAACCTACTTATTTATTGAAGTCATCATGGTTTGGGTTATGCATTGAAATACTTTCTCTAGATTTTTTACTTTTATCAGTTATAGGGAATCAAACTATTTTCCCCAGTCTGCTCTTTGTTTTGGCATGGAATTTAAAACATTTAAATGTTAAGATCCACCCATTTTTTTCCCCTTTGTGACTTTATTACTTCATTACTGAGGACATTCATCTTTCATAGATCTAATAGCCTGGTTCTTTAGTGCTTTTATTTTTATTTTTATTTATTTATTTGAGAGCAGAGGGAGAGAGACAACTTGACTCTGCTGAGCCAAGAGCCGGATGCAGGGCTCCATCCCATAACCCTGAGATCCTGACCTGAGCAAAACCCAGAGCCAGATGCTTAGCTGACTGAGCCACCCAGGTTCCCCTTATTTTGTGCTTTTCACTCAATGCTTACCTTTGAATACATTCTCCTGAAGTTTATTTTGGTGTCCTTAATAAGGAGTGCCTCTAACTTCAGTTTTCCCCCACTTTCAAGCCAGTTACCTCAATACTACCAGTAAACAAACTTCACTTGTCCTCTTTTGAACTCTAATGTCTGATTTTAATTGAGCATCTGATATTTATTTAACACCGGATACAGCTTACATTATTTACTTGTTGTCTCATTGCACAAACACAACGTGAACTGGGGCCCATGTGTTTAGTTCACTGGCTAAGCGTAACACACAGCATGCAATCAGTAAGCATTTGTTAGGTCAGTGAATGAAAGTGTATTCATAATAAATTTTTTTTTAATTTTTTTATTATTTATTTACGATAGTCAGAGAGAGAGAGAGAGAGAGAGAGAGAGAGAGAGAGAGAGGCAGAGACACAGGCAGAGGGAGAAGCAGGCTCTGTGCACCGGGAGCCCGACGTGGGATTCGATCCTGGGTCTCCAGGATCGCGCCCTGAGCCAAAGGCAGGCGCCCAACCGCTGCGCCACCCAGGGATCCCCTCATAATAAATTTATATTTCAGTCCTATAAATTTATATTTATTTTGATTTCACTAATCCACCCTTTGATCCTCTTTCTAGTTTCTTAACTATATATGTTTTTCCACCAGCACTGTCTATTTTACTATTGGCATTTTCTAATTCTAAGAGTTTAATGCTATTGGGTTTTTTTACAGTTTTACTTTGTTGACACAGTACTTGATCAGATCTGACTATCTGTGTTTTAGAATGGGAGAGGTGGTAGGCAAGTGTATCAAATGGAGAGCAAAAACAGTACTGATTTAGCTCCAAGAAGGTGGGTACATTTCCTCTTAATGTTACCCAACTTTTCATTCTGTTGTCCTCTCAGGTTTAATGATTGATGACCTGTATAATTTAAATTCTTCAGCATAGGCACTGTGATATTAATATGTTCTTTCATCTACACTCTGTGAGTATTCAATTTTCCCAATTCAGGAATATACACTCCAGGGATCATTTGGCTACTAAATGTGCATCAGCTCTCTTGGTCTCTGATTAGCAACAGAAGCTCTGGTAAATAGACAAATGGATGTCATCAGCCAAATGACAGGTATACAAGATGGGGGTTGGAAATTATAGACAATTCCACTGTAACCCTAACAGTTTTTAAAATTTTTGGTGATAGTGGATTACCATCCATTGAATAAAATATCATGAGTTCATGCTGAAACCAAGTTCTTCCTTGTAATAAAAAATAAACAGGGATCCCTGGGTGGCGCAGCGGTTTGGCGCCTGCCTTTGGCCCAGGGCGCGATCCTGGAGACCCAGGATCGAATCCCACATCAGGCTCCCGGTGCATGGAGCCTGCTTCTCCTTCTGCCTATGTCTCTGCCTCTCTCTCTCTGTGACTATCATAATTAAATTAAAAAAAAATTAAAAAAAAATAAACAATAAATATAAATGATTGAATTAGAAACTCATCGATGCTACCTAAAATAGTAGGTGAGTTTCATGACAAACTGTGTTTTTACAAATTGTCAAAGTATCTTCCTGGTGATTGCTTATTAATGACTGTGTGCCCCACACAGTCAGAGTGCCCCTTTGTAACCAAGTCATCAAAGTTAACATCACCCAGTATTGGGACAAACCAGTGTCATGTGCTTCCTGATATGATGCATGGCATCACTTCTGTAGCATTCCTACCAAAAATGTACAGCCTTAATTTAATCACAAGGAGACATCAGGAAAAGCCAAAATGAGGAATAGTCTACAACCTAACTAGTCTTTACTCTTCAAAAATGTCAAGGTAGACAGAGGCACAAAATGATTGGGGTGCCATCCCAGGTTAGAAGAGGCAGACAAAAAAAAAAAAAGAGGCAGAGAGACTTCATGACCACTTGCAACCTGTGATCCTGGAAGGGATACCAGACCAAGACAAAAAATAGGTAGAGAGAACATTGCTGAGACAATGACAAAATTGGATATAGACTGTGAATTAGAAAAAATTGTGCCTATATCTAACTATATCCTGTCACCAGAATATTATCCTATTTGCATCTAGTTAACTTTCCATGCACAGAACAGAGCTGGGACTTCACAGAGATCCCAGAAACAGGTTGTAGGATTATTTCATGCCTGCTGGCTAATTAACATTTACATGAGTGAAGGAATTCAATCTAAGACTCACTTTCATTATAACTTGGTAGTGAGGTTACAGTGGAGGCCACAGATATTGATGAAAAGAGTCTGTTGTGAATGACATTGTTTTAGAGGGGTTTGCAAGCAACTGTTAAGTGTATGGTCCACCAGGGGGTGCAGCTATCTTGGGAGAGGTCTGCAACTCATGGGGAGGGTCCTCCTCCTACCCTTGTGGAAGAGGCACTGTTTTCTTTGGATGTCCTACAGATGGCAGGTGGGCAGACGGGTGGATTTATCAAAGCTAAGGATACTGATGCTATGTGACCCTCCCTTGTTCAGCTCCCTGCCATGGGCTTATGCTTAATTTTGTATTCATCATTTTATGTTCCCTTTTCCTTAAGCCATTCCCTCCCTACAAATTGTATAAGGTTCAGACCCCCCCACAATCTGCTGGGTAGTTTAGGTGTTGACGGCAGAAGGCTCTGAGGTGGGTCACATCCATACCTTAAGCCCCAAGGTTATTGTACACAGAGCTGGACATACCTGGTCTGTTTCCTACCCCGTTTATTTTTTTTAATAAATTAATTTTTATTGGTGTTCAATTTACCAACATACAGAAAAACACCCAGTGCTCATCCCGTCAAGTGTCCCCCTCAGTGCCCGTCACCCATTCCCCCTCACCCTCCGCCCTCCTCCCCTTCCACCACCCCTAGTTCGTTTCCCAGAGTTAGGAGTCTTTATGTTCTGTCTCCCTTCCTGATATTTCCCACACATTTCTTCTCTCTTCCCTTATATTCCCTTTCACTATTATTTATATTCCCCAAATGAATGAGAACATACACTGTTTGTCCTTCTCTGATTGACTTACTTCACTCAGCATAATACCCTCCAGTTCCATCCACATCGAAGCAAATGGTGGGTATTTGTCGTTTCTAATGGCTGAGTAATATTCCGTTGTATACATAAACCACATCTTCTTTATCCATTCATCTTTCGATGGACACCGAGGCTCCTTCCACAGTTTGGCTATTGTGGACCCTGCTAGAAACATCGGGGTGCAGGTGTCCCGGCGTTTCATTGCATCTGAATCTTTGGGGTAAATCCCCAACAGTGCAATTGCTGGGTCGTAGGGCAGGTCTATTTTTAACTCTTTGAGGAACCTCCACACAGTTTTCCAGAGTGGCTGCACCAGTTCACATTCCCACCAACAGTGCAAGAGGGTTCCCTTTTCTCCACATCCTCTCCAACATTTGTTGTTTCCTGCCTTGTTAATTTTCCCCATTCTCACTGGTGTGAGGTGGTATCTCATTGTGGTTTTGATTTGTATTTCCCTGATGGCAAGTGATGCAGAGCATTTTCTCATGTGCATGTTGGCCACGTCCATGTCTTCCTCTGTGAGATTTCTCTTCATGTCTTTTGCCCATTTCATGATTGGATTGTTTGTTTCTTTGGTGTTGAGTTTAATAAGTTCTTTATAGATTTTGGAAACTAGCCCTTTATTTGATATGTCATTTGCAAATATCCTACCCTGTTTAAATCAGACACATTGGGGCAGCCCGGGTGGCTCAGCGGTTTAGCGCCACCTTCAGCCCAGGGCCTGATCCTGGAGACCTGGGATCCAGTTCCACATCGGGCTCCCTGCAGGTAGCCTGCTTCCTCCTCTGCCTGTGTCTCTGCCTCTCTCTCTCCCTCTCTGTGTCTCGAATGAATAAATAAATAAATAAATAAAAATCTTAAAAAAAAAAAAGATTTTAAAATAAATAAATAAATAAATAAATAAATAAATAAATAAATAAATAAATAAATCAGACACACATTGTTTATCACCAGAGGTTCTTTGATGAAAGCAAATGATAACGGTAAGATACGCCACACATAAAATGCAAACATTATAAAGAGGCCCCAGATGTGGACTATAAATTCCTCATCCATTATAAATTATCAGGGAGAAAGGAAAGTTTAAAGATTAGACCTAGTTGTATGGTAAGTCCAAAGGAACTACATTTTGAAATCAAATGATCTTCCTCTTGAGTCAAAGTCCAAATAAATGAAAGTCTAAAATTGACAAAAATCCATCTCCCCACCCCACTCCCAATTCCAAATGGCTCCCTGTCTAGAAGGGTCTCCAGGCCTGGGTGAGCTGAGGCTCTTGTGGCAGCTCTAACCTGGGCCATCTCCCAGGAATGGAAGCAGTTCCTTAAGACACAGTCTTGGTTTCCACCAAATTAAGGAAATGAGTGACTTTCCACTCCTGGATAATTTTCTCAGGATAAAATATGTTCTTTCTGTTGTCAGGAAAGGAAAATAGAAGAAAAAAGTCCCTTCTTCCTCTGACATGGACCCCAGTCTGAAACAACTTTCTGAAGGATAGGAGGTCTTGTGGAGCTGTGGGAATGAACAGATAAAAGGTTGAACGTGTCGCTAGGCATTGCTTTCATGCAATGAAAAGCACTGTGACCAGTGGTGCCGTGCACTGTGTCATGCTCTGGGGTGTAGAGGTGAACAAGACAAGTGAAGGTGGGGCGCATGCATCCTCAAATGCAAGCGGTCAGGGTTCCCTCTTAGCTTGAAGGAAGAACACCTTTGCCAGAACAGGGTGTCATTGGCACTCATATCTTACCCACCCCCCCAACCAGGAATAAGAGTGCATCCTAATTTTATACCAGAATAATCCATAAAGAGAGCACCCATCTAGGAGGAGAAAGGGACAGAGCCACTAGGTCAGAACACACAAATAAAGAAGAAAAGCAATTGAACATTTGTTTCCTCTGGCCTTCCAGACATTAAGCTATGCCAGCCTGAGGGGGCTTCTCCTTAGGGATTCATGCCAGTGTGCATCCTGACACCGATTTTCAGGACAGCAGTTGTTTATTAAAGAGGTTGCCCACTTTACTTTTTTTTTTACTTTTTAATTTATTTGTTTTTAAGATTTTATTTATTTATTCATGAGAGACACAGAGAGGAGAAGCAGAGACATAGGCAAAGGGAGAAGCAGGCTCCATGCAGGGAGCCCGATGCGGGACTTGATCCCAGGACTCCAGGATCATGCCCTGGGCTGAAGGCAGGCACTTAACCACTAAGCCACCCAGGTGTCCCTTAAATTTTTATTTAAATTCCACTTAGTTAAAAAAATAAAAATAAAAAATAAATAAATAAATAAATAAATAAATTCCACTTAGTTAATACACAGTGCAATATTGCTTTCAGGAATAGAATTCAGTGATTCATCACTTACATAACAACACCCAGTGCTCATCCCAACACGTGCCCTCCTTAATGCCCATCACCCATCTAGCCCATCCTCCACCCACCTCCCTCCACCAACCCTCAGTTTTTTACCTGACATTAAGAGTTGCCTATGGAAGATGGCCCTGGTAGCTCAGCAGTTTAGTGCCTGCCTTCAGCCCAGGGTGTGATCCTGGGGACCCGGGATTGAGTCCCACGTTGGGCTCCCTGCATGGAACCTGCTTCTCCCTCTGCCTGTGTCTCTGCCTCTCTCTGTGACTGTCATGAATAAATAAAATATATTTTTTTAAAGAGTTGCCTATGGTTTACTTCTCTCCTCTGTTTCCCCCTTCTATATGTACACCTGTTTAGTTTATTAAATTCCACATATGAGTAAAATCATATGGTACTTGTCTTGCTCTGACTGACTTATTTCACTTAACGTAATACATTCTAGCTCTGTCCATGTCATTGCAAATGGCAAGATTTCATTCTTTTGAGGGCTGAGTAGTATTCTATAGAATATACACCACATCTTCTTTATCCATTTATCAATTGATGGACATTTGGGCTGTCTCCGTAGTTTGGCTATTGTAGATAATACTGCTATAAACATCATGGTGTATGGATCTGTATTTTTGTATCCTTTGGGGGTATTTGTAATTTACTATTGTAAAAAATGACTTTTTTCTTTCTTTTTTAAAAAGAGATTTTATTAATTTGACAGAGCACAAGCATGGGGAGTGGCAGGCAGAGGGAGAGGGAAAAGCAGATTCCCTGCAGAGGAGAGAGTCGGATATGGGGCTTGATCCCAGGACCTTTGGGATCATGACTTGAACTGAAGGCAGATGCTTAACCAACTGAGCCACCCAGGCTTCCCACAAAATGACCTTTTCTATCATTTTCCTGCTGCTTCTTAGGGCCAAGCCATTTCCCTTGGCTCTTTACTAGCTATATTGCTTTGAAATTCTGAACATGTTACCGACACTGCTCAGTGGAAATATTCCTTCTAGCTTGTGTGCACTACTTGAACATTCATCCTCTGCTAAATTGCGACCCCATCTTGACTTTCCTCTCACCGATCTTAACTGAGCAACAGGTGTTCAACAAATGCAGGTGGTTTACATGTTAAGTCCTTTCTCTTCACCTTTGTCTGCAGGGTGGAGATGTGCATTGTTAGGTAACTCTGATCAACCACATCTTTAACAGGAAGGGGGCTGCAGCCATTATCTGAGAGAAAGTTGGATATTTCGATGCTGGAGCATACACAGAATACAGAGGGAATTTTATACAGTTCTTAATTTTCCCCTTAAGACATCTGTCAGTCCATACCAAGCTTTCTAACCCCCCCCCCCCCCACCAACTCTTCTCTCAGTGTTTTTATCCCTTGTTCTCCCTATGGGTCTTCTTCATGGAGCAGAGTGCCCGGCTTCCCATCATCATAGTTAGGAGCTTGGGCAAGGTGGCTTTGCCCACCAGAGTTGGCTCTCGGGATAAGACAAAGGGAACCAGAGCCCAGGTCCATGTGTATCTAAAGGAGACTTGCAATGAAGAGGACAAAGAATGACCTCACTTCTTGGCCAAGATAGAGGGAAGGCAATATGGGTACCTCTGTGGCAGCACCAAGTGACAAATCTCCATGTCTTCCCAATTCTCTTAGGACTCTTTATCTGAACAAAGATGGTAGGCAGAACCAATTAAATATGGAACAGGCTCAGACATTGGGGCAGGTAATTAAAACCAACCACTGATTCAGCCATTCTGCTGATTTCTTTAATTTCCTTTCTATTTTAGGATTCTCACCTCTCCTCACCTGCAATTGTCAAAACAGAGTGAGAGTTAGCTGAGTGCGCTGCTCATGTCTAAATCAGGGATTATTCCTGTACTTGTAATTCATCAGCATTCATTCACATTTCTATTTTTACAAAGTTCCATGGTAACATCCCTAAAACAGGCTGTGTCCACAAAACAGTAAAATTGAAGGGAAGTAAACATTCAGATTACCCCGTTTACCCTGTTGATTGGCCATTGTGGTACCACTAATGATTTCTCCCCCTGAATTAACAGTTTCAGGCCAATTTAAGTGTCAAAACAACTTGTATTCCCAGAAAAACTAAGCTGGAAATTGTTTTCCAGGATAATAATAGAGCCACCAAAAGGACCAGATTCAAGGTAAATATATAATCTCTAACATTCCTCCATATAAGGAATAATTGGTTAGAAAAACATAACAGAAAGAGAGCCCTTCACAAAACAAAACCCATAAAATACCAAGGAATACTTCTAATGTGAAATATGGGTGACTTGTGAGAAGAAACCCAACCAACCAATCAAATTAACAAATGAAAATGGTAATGAGCTTCAGGAAGTCCTGACTAAATGAAAAGAAGAACCATGTTCCTTTTGGAATCAAGAATTTTATTTGTTTGTTTATTTGAGAGACAGCAAGAGAGTGCAAGCAGGGGGTAAGGAGCAGAAATTGAGGGAGAGAGAATTAAAAAAAATATATTTGTATTTATTTTGGAGAGAGAGAAAGCACAAGTAGCAGAGGTGGGTGGATGCGTGGTGGAAGGACAGAGGGAGAGGGAGAAGCAGATTCCCCCACTGAGCAGGGAGCCCAACATGGGGCTCTATCCTGAGGACCCTGAGATCATGACCTGAGTTAAAGGCAGATGTATAACTGACTGAGCCACAGGCACCCCTAAAAGAAAGATTATTAAACACACACACAAAACCAACCCAATTTCTACTCAAATAAATTAATATGTTTGACAAATTTCCAACAAAAACCATGGAAAATTTTTGAAAGATAAAATTATTTACCTGAAGAAGATGATGAATTAACATCAAGTTAAGAGATGGTGTCAAAGAAATGATCCTGATGATCCTGATGGGTTTGAGCACTACTATTTGTGAAAAGATGTTCTCAAACTTTAGCAAAGAGTGTGATACTGATGTAAATCAGTGGAACATTAGTAACTATTATAAAAACGGATGCTATCATGCATAAGAACCAGAAATATTATAGGGAAGGCCACAAGATCAATAGGAAAAGGAAAGATTATTCAAAAAATTCTATTAAGGAATTTCGATAGCCTTAAAAGTATCTATTCAAGTCTTCTAACATTGCACACAGATTAATTCTAAATAAATAAAATTTTTAATCAAAATATATAAAATTAAAAAAAATTAAAAATATATATATAAAATTAGAAGAAAATATAAGTGATACTTCTTTAGAGGAGTACAATGTACTCTTCTTCTGTCAAAGCATATATACTAGATATGAATAAACAAAAACCTAATACTCTACATGCAATAAAATAAAACAAAATGCAGGTGACAGAGGAAAAACATTTCTAATGAAAAGGAAAGATAAGGTGTCTAACACTTGCTAATAACTAAAATATACTTAAAAACTTGCAAACAAAGAAAGCCCTCTAAAATCCCAATATCAGCAAAGAACTTGAAAAAAATTTTAGGGGGAATTAGACTGGTTGGCACATAAATAGAAAAATTTTCATTTTCATTAGTTGCGAAAGAAATGTAAAGACAATTATAAAGAGTTTGAAAATTGCCTATTAGCAAATATTTTGAAAATATTAATCAATGCTAGTGATAGTTTAATGAACCTGGAGTTCTCATAAATTTCTACTGGGAACAATCCTTTTGGAAAACTTTTAGACAGTACATATCAGGCTTCTGAAAATATTTATACTGTTTGAAACAGAATTTCACTTTTGAGGATCTATTGTACATATGGAAAACTTCTTGTACAAACAAAATTATTCATGAAAGGATACAATAAAAAACATCCAAGTGTTCAGCTGTAGGGAAATGATTATGTAAACCTTGGCATATTCAGATAAGGGATACTAGATTGTACGTATTTGTGATTACGAAGTTTATGCATAGAAAAATAATACTAGGGATCCCTGGGTGGCTCAGCGGTTTAGCCCCTGCCTTCGGCCCAGGCTGTGATCCTGGAGTCCCGGGATCAAGTCCCACATCGGGCTCCCTGCATGGAGCCTGCTTCTCCCTCTGCCTGTGTCTCTGCCTCTCTCTCTCTCACATCTCTGTGTTTCTCATGAATAAATAAATAAAATCTTTAAAAAAAAAAAAAAGAAAAATAATACTATCAATGGGTTTTTTTATTTGATAATTTTTAAATATTGCTTTTTACATTACATTAATTTTTTGTGCGTGGAAAAAATAGGAAATACAAATAAGTAACAACACAAAAATATGTGAAATCTTATCACCCAGAGGCAATCACTGTTAATATTTTAGTTCACGTCTTCCCAAACTTAAACAACCAACTTTATATTTTAAGTAGATAGTACGTTCATATGGTTTAAAACCCAGAAAATATAAAAAGGCATATAGTGAAAAGTTTCCTTCTTGGGTTTATTTATTCCCCTAGTGTCAGTTTCCTACTCCTGTTCTTAGGTTTTAAAATATATTATGCATACACGCAAATACAAATAGAGATTGCTCTCCCTTGTAGCCCAAAGGGTAGCATACCATACATGCTGATCTGAAACTTGTTTTTTTTTTTTTTTTCCATTTACTGCTGTATCCAGGAGCACTTTCCATGTCAGTACTGCAGAATTTGTTCATTGTTTTATCAGTACATAGTGCACCATTGTGTGGACCTGCTGGAGTGTATTCAACTAGTCCACTGCCAATGTTCATACTTTTTTTTTTATTTATTCATGAGAGACACACAGAGAGAGGCAGAGACACAGGCAGAGGGAGAAGCAGGCTCCATGCAGGGAGCCTGACGTGGGACTCGATCCTGGGACCCCAGGATCACGCCCTGGGCCGAAGGCAGGTGCTAAACCGCTGAGCCACCCAGGCGCCGCAATGTTCATACTTTTTTTTTGTAGGTAAACTTCCCTTTTTAGTTTTCTATGGCTTCCCAATCACCTTTAATACATTTACATTTTTAAAAAGATTTTATTTATGTATTCGTGAGAGACACAGAGAGAGAGAGCCAGAGACATAGGCAGAGGGAGAAGCAGGCTCCCTCTGGGGAGCCCGATGTGGGACTCGATCCCAGGACCCCAGGATCATGACCTGAGCCAACAGCAGGCGCTCAACCACTGAGCCACCCAGGCGTCCCAGTAAATTCACATCTTAACAAAAAAGGAAATTTTGGAAGCATAGAAGTCTAAAAAGATAAGCCCCATCTCTGCAGAAATCTGCTACCATGAAGGCAACTCAATATTCAGTGACATGGTCCTATGGCAATATTCTGTGAAACAATCTGTCAGCATTTTCCAAAAAAAGATTTGCAATGCCTAGAGCGCCAGCCAGCCGGGCTTCCTGGTAGAGATGTCAGGGAGGACAGGGCTGCACTGGGTGACATGTTTTTAAATAGCTCAAGGGCCAAAGCACACTGCAGGGTGTCAGGCATTATTCTGACATTTCAGTTGGATATAAATTTAGAGCTGAATTTTTATCAGAATGAAATATGTGCACAGTGATGCTTCCCTGAGAGGAAATCTAAGGTAAACACCCGTGTAATTAAGAAGGTAATTTGTTACCATGCATTTCAGCTCCCTATCACTGTGTACCAACTACCCCAAGCCAAGTAGCTAAACAACATGTTACTTCTCATGGTTCTGTGGGTTGACTCTGCTCCATTGGGAGGAACTTCTGCCCCATGTTATGTGGCTGAAGTCACTTTCGCTGTTGTATTCCGTTGACAGCTTGGTTGGAAGTGGAACATCCAGATGGCTTCTGTGGTTTCCCCTCACTTTGCCTTTCAGGGATCTAGCTCTAAGCTGAAGCCTTCCAAGAAAACAGCACCCCCACCCACCCCACCCACCGCAGGTACTTACTAATGTCTTATTGGCCAAAGCCAGTCATGTGGGCAAGGCCAGACTTGAATACAACAGGGCAAGAATACCAGGAAGTGTTAAACTGGGGGCACTAAAGTAATAGACTGTCACACCATGTTTCTAATATTTTGTTTGAAAGGATGGGCTTATTTCCCTCTGATAAAGTCACAAATAGGAAGCAAGTGAAACATGGAAATAGTGCCAGAGGTCACACAAGTAAAGTTTCTCTAACTTTAAAAAACATCTCTCAAAGATGTTAGAAAAGTAAAATGTGTAAACTGCAGCATAATTTTGAGAAAGTGTCAATTTATCCAGCTAGTGGGAGACACGCTTAATCTATGTGTCCTTTTGACTCTCCTGGCCCAGGATTCTTAAGAGGATCTCTGCCTCTGGCTCCATATTTCTCTGCAATTTCTGCCTTCAGGCTGAAGCAGGGAGACATGAGTGGGGCTGGATGATACAGTGTCGGTGGTCATTGCTACCAAAGGGCTTGAGTCTCACAAATAGTAAATAGAAAAAAAAAAAAAAGGAGAAAGGATGTTATCAGAAGCAAAGCATTCACATTCAAAAGACAATGCTGGGTACAGGATACACAATTAATTAGTGGAGGAATGCTAGCAAGACAATTGGGATTTTGTAGATAAATTGAATTGGTTAGAAGGAAAAACAAAACAGATCAACTAAATCAACAGACCAACTGAATCTTGGCCAGCTGAGAGCAGGCATATTGGCTGTTAATATGGAAAATTAGTTTGACAATTAAAAAAATTAATGACAGTGGAGAGGATGAATGTTCAAAGAACTGCTTAAGCCCTGAGATAACTTAGCAATATCAAGAAGGAAAGGCAAAAAGAAGATAGTAGTAAAATAAAACCAAGCATCCCTGCAACTATGAATAGATTAAACTTGTTCATGAAGGTTGTATAATTTGGGAAATGATACTTTTTTTTATTCTCTTTCTTCTAGTAATTGCAGAGTAAATGCTGAAATAGAAACATGGATTGCATATGCAAAAACCTACTTAAAAGAAGAAATAGGTTGGTAAAAATGTGGCCTTCTGGGTAAATTTGCTTTATGTAATTGTTTGTTTCTGCAAAAACTAAAGATTCTAAATGGTGATTGAACAGAATGGAGTGATTCACTGATCAAATTATTTGATTGGATCAAAATGAAAAACTAACAATTTGATATTTTAAGCAATGAGCCAGATTGATATTCAAGTTATACTGGCTAGCCCCAAAATATTTTCTCCTTTGCCTGGGATTGGCCAATACCAAGAACCATGCTTCTTCCTAAAACAAAAAATATTTTGATGAAGTCTTTGTAGATGGCGTAGTTGTGGCCATGATAATGGTTTGGATTTATTGGTACATAGTATGTGCCAGATACTGTGCTAAGAGCTCTACATGCTTATTCTCAGTTAATCATCACCCCCATTTTATAAATGAGGAAATTGAGACACAGAGAGATGTTAAATCACTTGCTGAGAGTCACATGTCTAGTAAATGGTGGAGATAAGATTTGAACCAGGCAGCCTGACTGCAGCTCCAACATTCCACTGATTTCAGAGCTCTATTAAAACAAGGGCTGAGTAAATGAACCTGGGAGTTACCATAGCAACCAAAGAAAGGAATCTGAAGAGTTGTTGACATACCCATCTCAGTATTTAATCTGCTATTCCAATTTTCTTCTTTCTACTCCCATCCTTTTTTTCCTAGTGCTACTTTTACAAAGCAAACAATCTATCCATATAATTCACCCTTTAAGCCAATAGGATACTAGAAAAAATATAGTTCTGTAGATATCATTTATTTACACTTTTTTTTTCTTGTAGATTTAGTAAGAAAATAAATTTTGAATTTTTCATTGTATTTAAACAGCACGGAGTTGTTCTCTTAGGATACAAGCGAGATTCCTGTTTTAAAGACATGGTCCTCTGTCGCCATCTTGAGGAAGAGTTTTAAAAATCTCCTTTATTTTGGGATTGTCAATCTCTAGCACCTGCATGATTCAACCACAGATGATTATAATGTACAAAGACATAAAAGCAGAATTAAAGGACAAATTTTGTAGTGGACTTTGTGGCATCCCAACGTTTCAAGAGGTTCTAGAAACTACACTATAGACTAGAGAAATATGACTCATAAAAAGTGGATTCTAACATTTTTAAGGAAAAGCTATGATTTTCATCAAGTTCTAAAGCATTGAACTATCTTTCAGCAAGTTCTAACGTGAACTATTTTTTTCATAAAATACACCTGTAAGTACAGTCTTTGCTATCTAAAGGTTTATGTGCCAGGGGGAGACAACAAACTGCCTCTCTCTCCAAGGTTATTTCTTTTGGCCCGGAGCCCCTCTGTTCTTTTGTTTTTTGTTTTTTTTTTAATTTTCTTTTAAAGATTTTATTTATTTGACAGAGAGGGAGCACAAACAGGGGAAGCTGTAGGCAGAGGGAGAGGGAGAAGTAGGCTCCCTGCCGACCAGAGATCCCCCAACACGATGCGGGGCTCGATCCCAGGACCCCGGGATCATGACCTGCGCTGAAGGCAGATGCGTAACCGACTGAGCCCCCAGGCTCTGTGCCTTTCGAACGCACTTAGGTCTTTGGGGGCAGCCCCTGTCTGGCTGGCTCACCCTATCCCTAGCCACCAGCAAGGTTTCTGGCCTGTCACAGGCCCCCAGTAAACATTTGTCAGGTGGAATGTTTTCCTTCTTGTGTTCCCTAATCTGCCTTTGCTGCCTAACTGTGTGGATGACCCAGAATACACCAAAAATCTTGGTCAGGCCCAGCCTGCTTGTTTTATCAGTGAATAAAATGCAATTTCTCCCTGCCAACTCAGCCTCCGAGATTAATAAAGTAAATGCCTCTTGATTTTCACAGGACCTAAAATTCCATTATGAGCAACCCCCCCCCTTTTTTAAAAATATTTATTTATTCATTCATGAGAGACACAGACTGAGAGAGAGAGAGGCAGAGACATAGGCAGAGGGAGAAGCAGGCCCCATGCAGGGAGCCTGATGCAGGGACCCTGATGCGGGACTCGATTCCGGATCCCTGGGTCACCACCTGAGCTGAAGGCAGGTGCCCAAATCTGAGCCACCCAGGTTTCCCAGCAATCCCCTTTTTGAGAATAAGAATATCTTATTAAAATATTCACACTTGGGCAGCCCCAGTGGCTCAGCGGTTTAGCACTGCCTTCAGCCTGGGGTGTAATCTGGAGACCCAGGATCGAGTCCCATGTCGGGCTCCCTGCACGGAGCCTGCTTCTCTCTCTGCCTGTGTCTCTGCCTCTCTCTGTGTCTGTCATGAATAAATAAATAAAATCTTTTAAAAAATAAAATAAAATGTTCACACTTCATAGGAAAGTTAACATCTTGAGTACTATTAACTCTAATTTAGTCTGGGTCAAGGGCAGCCTTAACCACTGGGAACTACAGGGAACTGTGAAAGGCAATTGGCTGAGGTATGGCCAGAAAATATTAGAATTTCTATTTATGGCATCTTTTAAATGTGTTTGTTTTTCATGCTTTATAAGGTACATAATTTATAAATATAGTAGTATATGCGTATAATTTATTTTTCTATGTTTCCACATACATTGATGTATTCACTCAAAAATTTTTACTAATAAGTTTGAAGGCCACAGGTGAAGACATATCTTTGCAGTCAGGCCTCAGCCTGAAGTTCGGCTCTGTCATTTCCAGGCTGTGGGAACTTGGATCGATTCTTTACCCTTGATGCCTTTATGTCCTCTCTCACAAAATAAGGATAATAATATTACTTTTGCAAGGCTGTGGTGAAAATTGGAAGAATTGTCTGTTAAGTGTTCTGTCCTTGGCCTGAAGATTTTAACAGTTCAGTAAATACAGCTGGTTTTGTGGGTCTGTGACCTGTGCAGTCACACAGGGTCCCATGTCCAGAGGGTCATGAGTTTGGTTTAATGCTCTGCTGTCAGTCTCTTGAAATTCTTCACAATTTATAAAAAAGATTTTATTTATTTGCTTGAGAGAGAGAGAGGGAGAGAGAGAGAGAGAGAGAGAGAGACAGCACGAGCAGGGTGGAGGAGAGGCAGAGGGAGAGGAGAAGCACACTCCTCTGGAGCAGGGAGCAGGGAGCCTGACATGGGGCTCCATCCCAGGACGCTGAGGTCATGACCTGACCCTAAGGTAGATGCCTACCTGCCTGAGCCACCCAGGTACTCTGAAATTCTTCACAATTTGGGCACAGGGGCCTTGCATTTTCATTTTGTCCTGGGCCAAGCAAATTATGCAGCCCGTCTTGGTGAAGGGTGATTCTCATGCTGGCCTTGACATTATTTCAAATATATTCCCAAGATTAACTCAGTCTTTTTATTTTTAAATTATTATTATTTTGTTGTTGTCCACTCCTTTTCTTGTCTACTCCTGTTATCTTCCCCACTACCATCCCTAAAACCAACTAAGGTCATTATTTCCTTCCCCCCAAAAGGTGCTACTTCATTCCCAGGACTTCTGGCTGGAGCCGCCATTAGGTTCTCCCTTCCTGAGCCCAGAGCCAGGGAGGGGAAGTGACACATGGTGATGGATGGATGGAAGGAAGGATAGACAGAGAGGGACGGAGAAAGTGGGACCTGAAGGGGCTACTGCAAGCAAAGTGCCCACCCTTTGCAGTCTTGCCTCTTGGGGGCAGGAGAAGCATGAGTGACCATCAGGGCCAGGCCGTCTACGCAGACCACAACCCCTGTGGCATAGGCCAATGACCATCGCGGATACTCAGCACACTGGTGCCTGCTGTTTCAAGGCTGCTGTGGCCACACACACCCGTTGGTCCTCTTGGCCTTGGTTCCCCAAAAGCCAGTGGTGGCAGGAAGAGGGAGGAGAGAAGAGCAGCCCCTGCCCTGGGAGCCTGGCAGGCTGCACCAGGAGAGTAGCCAGCCTGGGATGGAGGCAGCTGGATCCAGGAGTGGGTAACCCACACATCATAGAGGCTCTGGTTGGGTGGCATCCCCTGGGAAAGGGCATCTAGATCCCGGAGCAGCCCTGGTGGCAGTGTGTGTGGGGGGCATGAGTTTCAGGGGCCACCCCCCAGGAGGCTGGGCTGGTTGGAGGTGGGCACTGGGATGGGATTGGGGTCAAGGGCAGTACCACATTGGGAGTGTGGGTGGGCAAGTAGGAGGCGGGCAGCTACCCCTGACTGGACAGTCGCCCAGGGTCTGGGGTCTGGGGTCTGGGGTCTGGGGTATCCTGCAGCGAGCGGAGGGGCCAGGCTCTGCGCAGGGGAGAGGGGCGACAGCCCGCTGTGTGCCCCCTGGGCAGGCTCCCTCAGCTCTCCTGGGCCAGGGGACGGGGCCTCCCCTCCCCCCACTGGGCGGCTCCCCCTCCCTGGGGTCCTGGGGGGCGGCGGGCCCGGCCGGTGTCCTGCAGCCGCAGCGCTCGGCGACCCGGGGGCTCTGCGGGGCCTTGACCGTGGCGGGTGGACTCCTGCCCGCCCTCGGAGTCGGCCTGAGGAGGGGGAAGGCGCCGGGCGGGACCTTCGGCCTGCATCCCCTCGGCCATCGCCGCCCAGTGAGGTCTTCCTCCTCTTGAGCGGCTGGGGGGCGCCTGCGACCCAGGGAGCCCCAGGTGAGGGCGCCGCGGCCCAGCAGGGGAGGCTCCAGACGTGGGCAGGGCCTGCAGGGGGGAGGGCGCGGGGGGCGCGGGAGGGGGGCGGGGGGCGCTGGGCCGGGCCGGGCGGGGCCAGCCCACTCCTTGGGCTCTGCTTTGCTTTGCTTTTTTTCTCTTCTCCTCTCCTCTCCTCTCCTCTCCTCTCCTCTCCTCTCCTCTCCTCTCCTCTCCTCTCCTCTCCTCTCCTCTCCTCTCCTCT
The DNA here is from genome assembly GCF_018345385.1 of Vulpes lagopus. NCBI lineage: Eukaryota > Metazoa > Chordata > Mammalia > Carnivora > Canidae > Vulpes > Vulpes lagopus. The sequence goes on from NC_054828.1 coordinate 39,611,299, forward strand.
CCTCTCCTCTCCTCTCCTCTCCCCTCCCCTCCCCTCCCCTCCTCTCCTCTTCTCTCCTCTCCTCTCCTCTCCTCTCCTCTCCTCTCCTCTCTCTCTCTCTCTCTCTCTCTCTCTCTCTCCTCTCTCTCTCTCTCTCTCTTCTCTCTCTCTCTCTTCTCTTCTCTTCTTCTCCTCTCCAGACTCTTCTCTTCTCTTCTCTTCTCTTCTCTTCTCTTCTCTTCTCTTCTCTTCTCTTCTCTTCTCTCTTCTCTTCTTTTTTCGTTTCGTTTCTTTTCTTTTCCCTTTCCTTTTCTTTTTCCCTTTTCTTTTCTTTTTCTTCCCCTTTCCTTTCCTTTCTTTTCTTTTCCTTTCCTTTTTTCTTTTTCTTTTCCTTTCCTTTCCTTTCTTTTTTCTTTCCTTTTTGTCTTCCCTTTCCTTTTCTTTCTTTCTTTTTTAATATAGTGTTTTGTTTTTAAAATTTTATTTATTTATTCATGAGAGACACACAGAGAGAGGCAGAGACACAGGCAGAGGGAGAAGCAGGCTCCATGCAGGGAGCCCGATGCAGGATTTGATCCCAAGACTCCAGGATCACGCCCTGGACCAAAGGCAGACGCTAAACCACTGAGCCACCCAGGGATCCCTTCCTTTTCTTTTCTTTTCTTTTCTTTTCTTTTCTTTTCTTTTCTTTTCTTTTCTTTTCTTTTCTTTTCTTTTCTTTTCTTTCTTTCTTTCTTTCTTTCTTTCTTTCTTTCTTCTTTCGTTCTCTTCTTCTTTCTTTTCTTTCTTCTTCTTCTTCTTCTTCTTCTTCTTCTTCTTCTCTTCTTCTTCTTCTTCTTCTTCTTCTTTTCTTCTTCATTTTATATGTTTGAGGGACGCCCGGATTATCTGGACCCTCTCCAGATTATTTTTATTGAATTAGGCAAATTCTGACCTCAAAACATTACATTCATAAATATTTCGGCATGTATCTCTAAAAGATAAGATTCTTTAAAAAAAAAAACATAATCACACTGCCATTATAAACACCCCAAAAGGTTAGCAAGATCTTAAAAGTCATCAAATATTAAGTCAGTGCTCACATTTCTATGGTTATCTCATAGTGGGTTTTTTTTTTTTTAATAGTTTGTTCAAATCAGGATCCAAATAAGCTCCATGAGATTGGTATTTCTGTTAATTATCTTTGAATAAGCAGTTTCCCCTTCACCTCTCATTTTTATTTCTCGTAATTGATTTTTTAAAAATATCAAAACAGGTTGTCCTTGAGAATTGCCTGAAGTCTGGATTTTGCTGATTGTATCCCTACAGCATTAATTATTATGCTCCAATATGATGACTGAAAACATTTAAAAAAATGTTTTGACTTTATAGAGTCTATCCTCTGGGATATGTCCATTTTATTCTTTTTGTCCTAAGATGTTGTTAAGACTCTGGAGTTGATCATCTGACGTGTTTTAAAATCTGTGTAGTTTTTAATTTCCCTTTCTCTTATATTGAGCATTTCTTTTTTTCACATGATTAAGAATCCCTTTTATTTCTTATGAACTACCTACTCACATTTTGCCATGGAGTTAGTGGTCTTATTTTTATCGAAACAAGCTAAAATATTAGAGATATTTACCTACCACTGAGCCACCCAGGTGTCCCTTCTTCTCACTTTCTTGTGATATTCTCTGCAAAAAAATCTAAAGTTTTTTTGGTAATTGAATGTATCCATCTTTGCCCTTTTTAGTTCTGGATTTTGCATCATGGTTAGAAATGTTTCCCCAGGGGCTCCTGGGTAGCTCAGTGGGTTAAGCATCTGCCTTCAGCTCAGGTCATGATCCCAGAGTCCCAGGATTGAACCCTGCATCGGGCTCCCTGTTCAGCGTGGGGTCTGCTTCTACCTCTCCCTCTGCCCTTCCCTCCCACTTGTGTTCTCCCTCATTCTGCTCTCTCTCAAATAAATAAATTTAAAAAAAAGAAAAAAGAAATGCTTCTCCAGGTTATAGATGAATTAACTCATGTTTTCAGTCAGAACTTTGATTTTTTTTTTTTTTTACATTTATATTTCTGATCCATTTGAAATTTATGCAGGTGTGAGGTGGGAGGAATGGATTGGATCAAATTCTATCTTCTTGAGAACATTTTTTAAAATTCAGGACTTTATAAAAATAACAAAGGGATCTATCTGTTTGAAATGCCTGGACCCACATTCTCTGCTATAATAGAAGTAGATAGTGAAGGACAAAAGAAGCCTTTTGCTCTATTTCCAGCTCATCCTTATTGAGAAATTGGTGCTCACACCTAGCGCCTGAGGCCAGGAGAATATTCCAGGCTTGGGTCTACTTGGGTCTAGCTTCCTCTTCTCTCAGGTCTGCTGGTCACCCTCCTGTCTTAAGGACCCTCACCCTGTGCAGCTCTGTGCTGGGAGCGTAGCTTCTTTGTCTTACAGACCTTCCCTGGGAGTTATTCCTCACATGTACGAGTGCTGATGCGGAGTTCATGTTTGGTATGGAATTTCTGGCAGTTGATCTTTGCAAAGGGCTTTGCTTACCACCCTGTTGTACTTGCTAACCTGAAAAGTGGTTTTGCTTCTCTGTTTGGGCCTTTAAAATTCTCTAACCTGAGTGCTTGAACGTCAGTGTTCTCTTGGCAGACTATATTCTCTCTGGCCAGTGGGGGAAAGGAAATATTTTATTTTGCTACCTTTGTGAGAAGGGTCACTTACAATAATAATGTTATCATGGGACACCTGGGTGGCTCAGTGGTTGAGCATTTGCCTTCAGCTCAGGGCGTGATCCCGGGGTCCTGGGATCGAGTCCCACGTTGGGTTCCCCACAGGGAGCCTGCTTCTCCCTCTGCCTGTGTCTCTCCCTCTCTGTGTGTGTCTCTCATGAATGAGTAAATAAATTAAATCTTTAAAAATAATAACAACAATAATAATGAAAATGTATTGAATGCTTACTGTGAGCAAGGCAGCAGGCTTACCCCTAACACTCATCAGGCCAAGGCAAGAATCCTAAAGAGGTCCATTCCATACGTCTACACACTTAAAAGTTAGATATCAAGCAACCTATCAAATATGTTCTTTCCTCTTGTCAAATGTACCTTGTGAAGGTACATTTGACCTCCTGGAAGGACAGATTCAAATGCAAAGCTCTTAGAATCCCTAGAGTCCCATGCCAGAATGTGGCAGTGTGAGAAATTGTCCCTGCCTCTAGGCTGCCTCTCTTCTCATCCCACCTCCTACTCCACCCATGAGAGGTCTTGAACACAAGTTTGTGGGTACTCAGTCCATGCATCCAAGCTTCAGGTACACGCTCTCTCACTCCCCAGATAGCTGTCCCTCCAGGTCATCCTCTGATCTGGGACAGTACATTCCGGCAGAGCAGTTCAGAAGATAGTCTTGCAAGTGGCCTCAGGGCCATTTATGTAAATAATTCCAGTGTCTCAGATACCTGGAGTCTGGCCTATGAGAGATGGGGGAGGTGATGGATTCTAGGAGGGCATGTCTCCATAACCCTGCAAAATATTTTTTCCATAAGGAAAAGGAAAGCCCATATAGGGCTCCAGGGTGCCATATACATATTTAACTCATTCAATCCTTACAGTGATCCTATGAGGTAGATACTATTATGTCCATTTTACTAATGAGGAAACTGAGGTTGAGAGAGGTTAGGTAAACAGCCCAAGGCGAAAAGCCTACTAAGTGCAGAGTAGGGATTACAATTTAGGCAATCTGGCTCCAGAGCCTTATCTTCTGAACTGAAAGGATTTCCCTATCACACTATTCCTTGATGCTTTCTGTGTAACCTTATTAATTCCTCCCCACAGCAGTACTGAGTTATCTGTTTGACTCTACAAGCATTCAGTATAGTTGTTAGGGGTCTTCACTGCTCACCGTCACCTGAGCCTTCTTTACAAATAAAATTAAGGTATCTTTAAGATATTTTCCGGCTCCAGAATCCTGTGTTTCTTATGTAGACATGATTGCAATTTCCCCTTCATGTAAGCTTGAACAATGTTCCAGAAAGTGTACTAATGGTAGCACAAAACTACTACTACTACTACTACTACTACTACTACTACTACTACTACTACTACTACCACCACTACTACTATTACTACTACTACAAGTAGTAGTTAGTAATAATAAGTAATACATTATCATCATAGGAACCTACCTACCATTGAGATTGCCACACATCTTTAAAGTTTTGGAATACAAATTAACATCTTCTATAGGAAAACCCTCATTGTTTTTACTAGGAAATGCTGCAAAAATTTTAGAGAAGAAACATTAGCCTATATTGTCCACTTAGGAAGAATATGTAATGATGTCAGATGCAGTAATCCACATCTCACAACCAGATGTGACCTCTATTAACCTAAAACGTACTGAAATAGGGCACCTGGGTGGTTCAATTGTTTAAGTGTCTGCCTTTGCGTCAGGCCATGATCTCAAGGCCCTGGGATCAAGCCCCTCACGGGCCTCCCTGCTTAGCTGGGAATCTGCCTCTCTCTTCCCCTCTGCTCCTCCCCACTATTCGTGCTCTCTTAAAAATAAATAAAACCTTAAAAAAATAAAATGTACTGAAAGTATGGCATATGTTATTAGTTATATGACTAATTTTTCATTTTTTTCTCTTTGAGATTAGAGATCTCATGTAGGAGTTTCAATGGGGGCATTATTAGAAAGGAACACAATAACAATTATTACCAGGAGGAGAAAAAAGGAATTATACCAGATCCCATGTTTGGGCTAAGAAATACCAAATGTGTGCTGAGATTATAGATGTCTATACATTGCAAGTTGGTCTGCAATTAAATTAGACTGGAAGTTAGACTTTGCATAGAACTGTAGGTAATTACATTTGAAAGACAGACCCTGGATATCTGGGAATGCTTTTTAGAATAGTTCTTTTCAAACATGGATTAAAGAGGTCTTTTCTTACTTGTCTGATCTAGTTCTTTCATGTTATCTTTATTGAATAGAGAATATAGAGAAACTCTACCTTTAATGAAAAATCGTGGAAACTATTGATTTGATCTTAGACTGTAGTGTCTATTACAGTTCAAGAGCCTTCCTCTTTAACCTTTGTTAAAAAAATGAAAAGTGTGGGGAAAAACACTTGAAAAGTTACTTTCTCCACAAATGATGGATAATTGCCCATTTCTTTTAGCCCCACCATTCTGTACATTCTAATGTGATGTATAGTTTATCCAAAATGTTTAATATTTCTATAAAAACATTAAACATAGGATAAGTCCTGGATGCTAGATGAAAACCATGAACTTTAATTTAAAAATCAATCTTTTCCTCTATGAATAATAATTTTTTCTCTAAAAATGAATGATACTTAAGGAATTACATGAAAATCATTATTATGTATAATATACAGGAAATCAACATGCAACGACCACATAAAATAAGTTAAACACTGATTTTATTTTTATTAGCCCTATTGGAATTTACATACTATGGAATCACACATTTAAAGTATACAGTTCAATGGTTTCTAGTATATTCAGGGTTGTGCAACTAGCATCACAATCTAATTTTAGAACATTTTTATCACCCACCCAAAAAGTCCATACCCATTAGTAGTCACACACATTTCCCCCACCTACCCATTCTCTGCTCTAGAAAGCCACTAGTCTACTTTCTATTTATATAGATTTGCCTCTTCTGAATATTCCATCTGTAAATACCTTGTGTGGTCCTTTGTGATTGGTTTCTTTTGTCTAGAATATTTTTTAAAAAGATTTATTCTAGAGAGAGAGAGAGAGAGAGAGAGAGAGAGAGAGTGGGGAGGAGGGGGAGAGGGAGAGGGAGAGGGAGAAAGAGAATCTCAAGCAGACTCCCTGATGAATGAAGAGTCTGACTCAGGACTTGAGCCCACGACCCTAAGATTATGACCTGAGTTGAAATCAGGAGTTGGATGCTTAACTGAGCTACCCAGGTGCCCCTTTTCTAGAATATTTTTTAAGGATCCATGTTGTAGCTTGTATCAGCAATTCATTCATTTTCATTGAGGAATAATATGCCATTATATATAGTTAAATATATTTATTCATTCATCAATTGATGGACATTTGGATTCCACCTTTTGGCTATTATGAGTAATGCTGCCATGAACTTTCATGTACAGGTTTTTATGTGGTTGGATGTTACGACTCTTGGTATATATCTAGAAGTAGAATTGCTAGGCCACATGGTGACTGTTTAACTTTTTTGAGGAACTGCCAGATTGTTTTCTAAAGCAGCTGCACCATTTACATCCTCACTGGCAATGTATGAGAGTTTTAATTTCTTCACATCCTCTCTGAAGCTTGTAATTGTCTTTTTGATTATAGCCATTCCATGGGTATAAAGTAGTATCTCATTGTGGTTTTGATTTGCAGTTTTGTGGTGGTTAATGATGTTGAGCATCTTTTAATGTTCTATTTTTAAATCTTTTACTTGGTTAATAATGTGGAATTTAACCCCATTAGGTGATAGCTGGTAAAATATTATTGTCAGTTTTTAGTAGTTCATTGCTAATGAGGTCAAGGCTGCACGATCTAGCTCTAAATGAATTGGTTAGCTTTTATAGAGAAGATTGTGGTTTAAATAGCTACACTCATATGTCCTAAGTCTGTTCAATGATTTGACAGGCCTTGATCTTGCCACTTAAGAAGGTGTGGATGGATCAACCAAAAAGTATGTCCTAATGACTCCAAATATTATTCCAATAAAAATACAATATATTATCAACACATATTTTTAAGAGCAATGATTTATTATTCTACTAAAAATGGTATTTGCTCATTTCAAACATTTCTGAACCATCAAAAAGATACAAAGAAGAAAGCAATAAATTGTTCTAAATCTCAGTTTTCTAGAAATAACCAGTTAGGTTTTAGGGAACTGTAATATCTTTAAACATATACAGTTAGATTTAGGGCCAGATGGTTGAATGCACAGAAATAATTTCATGAGAATGGGATCATATTAGATCAGCTTTTTAAAAATAAAAAGGTATCAATTAATTTTACCTGAGTTAACAAAAAAAGAAAAAAATATTTAAGTGAAACAAAGAATGATTAAATTGATTTAAAGCTCACCTCCCATTTTGTTTACCATGACTTCTCCAGTTCTGATTTTTTTTGTTCACGTCTTGAATGGCTGAATATCATCATCAGAAAGTTTTTTCAGGACAGCCCGGGTGCCTCTGCGGTTTAGCACCACCTTCAGCCCAGGGCGTGATCCTGGAGACCTGGGATCAAGTCCCACATCGGGCTCCCTACATGATGTCTGCTTCTCCCTCTGCCTCTCTCTCTCTCTCTCTGTCTCTCATGAATAAATAAAATTAAAAAAAATTTTTTTCAAAAAGAACCCCCATAGGTGTGATAGCAGAAACTTTTGGTGAACCATTACTTTTCCATTTTTTAGTATAATACTCCCAATTTTAGATGTACACACTGCTCCCAAGAATAGAGTGTATAAGCCTAGCTTCCTTTGCAGGTAGATGTCCTCTAAGTTCTGGCCAGTGAGGTGTAAGTAGAAGTGTTATATGAAAATTACAGCAAATATCCTTAGAGGGGGATGTGCCCATAATCTGTTCTCCTTCCTGCTAGCAAATGCAAGTTGCTATGCCTCCAGACTTTTTATGAAACTTTATTTTTATTATTTTTAAAGTCAATTTTTAAGGAATTCCACATGTTAATTCCTTCCACTGCCAATTACCTTAGTCCCTCCAAAGTCAGAATCATAACCTTCAAAATAGCCCTTTTAAGAAGAACTTTTGTTCAAACCACAGTTCACTGTCATTCCACAATTGTTTTGGTTGGGCTTCTTTATCTCCACTCGAATATGGACATGCTTAAAACCGCACCCCCGCCCCCCCCCCCCCCCGTAATCTTTGGGATTCAATTTCTTCAAGCAATTTATTTTAGTGCCCTAGAAGTCAAATTGAAAGAAGCACATGAATTGCTATTTTGGCAAATGATCTAAAATATATAATTATTAATTTTCCAGTCTACTCCTGAGCCTGGCAGAAAATGTTACAAGTCTCATTGTCACCACTGCAATAGATCTGCTGTGATGGAAGCATAACTTGTGTTTCAATATAGCCACAAAACTTCTTTAAAAAAAAAAAACACAACTTTTTTTTTAAAGATTTGAGAGAGAGAGAGAGAGAAACATGAGCAGGGGAGGCAGAGGGAGAAACAGACTCCCTGCAGAAAAACTTTAAAAACACCTAGATTCAGCAATTGCTAATATTTGCTTTATTTTTTCTTATACATACGTGCATGTGTATGTATATAAATAACACATTTCTTCCTGAGTCATTTGAAGGTAAGCTGCAGACATTTTACTCTTAAATATCAGGATATGTTTCCTAAAAATAAGATTTTTTAAAAAAAGATTTTCATTTATTCACAAGAGACAGAGAGAGAGGCAGAAGGAGAAGCAGGCTCCATGCAGGGAGCCTGATGTGGGACTCGATCCTGGGACTCCAGGATCATGCCCTGAGCCGAAGGCAGATGCTTAAACGCTGAACCACCCAGGCATCCCAAAAATAAGATTTTCTAAAAAATAACAGCAATTCCCTAATATTCTCTAGTGTCCATTTTGTATTCAAATATCCCCAGTTATTCCTGCTCCCCACATTGCCTTTTGAAGACTTAAAAAAACCCTAAAACTAAAAAAACAGGATCCAAGATCTAATTACATTGTATTTGGTTTTTGCATCTCTTTAGTCATTTTTTAAGTTTTTATTTTTTAAAGATTTTATTTATTCATGAGGGAGGGAGGGAGGGAGAGAGAGAGAGAGAGAGAGAGAGAGGCAGAGACACAGGCAGAGGGAGAAGCAGGCTCCATGCAGGGAGCCTGAATGGGATTCGATCCTGGGTCTCCAGGATCATGCCCTGGGCTGAAGGCAGGCGCTAAACCACTGAGCCACCCAGGTGTCCCTGGCCAAAAACATTTTGTGCAGCTTTTCATACTGCATCACATCAGGAAGTGGAAGAGGCAGTTTGTTCCGGTAATGGTGTACTAATTTTTTTTTTTTTTTTTTTAAGATTTTTAGCTAACCTCTATACCTAATGTGGAACTCAAACCCACAACCCTGAGATCAAGAGTTGCATGTTCCGACTGAACCAGCCAGGCACCCTGGTGATACTAAATGTGATAATTTGATTAAGATGTTGACCTCTAGATCTATTTAAAGGTAGATAATCTGTGGGGATGATTCTTTAGCATTACTCTTTATCTAATCATTTTAGTATACATTTATGACCTCTGCACCAATTACGTCATTGAATAATTTTCTAAATCTATCATTTTTCTTATATTAGCTAGTATTCTTGGGTAAATAGCTTTCCTTCGTCAACGGAGGATAAACATCAGTTTCCCCCAAGACACACAGTAAATGCTTACGATTCCCTTTAATTACTAATTGGCAGAGATGGTATAATAGTCCTCTTTAAAGTTTGCAAAGGATTTTGAGGTATTATTCTTGAAGTTAAATAATTTTGTTAAGATAGGCCTCCATGAAGACTATTCTATATCATTTTTTTTTTCTGGTATACAGTGTACCTTTTTAATCTGTAGGTTCAGTTAATGTATTACTTTATTTCTGAATACTTTTTCTGTTCCATTTGTTGGCTTCTCTAATTTAGGAATACAATGATCTGTACGTTGGGTTAGCTTTGCTCTCTCGTCATCTATTTCAATATCCTGTCTTGTTCTTCTGCATTTCTTGTGATAATTTCCAGTGTTGTTTCCATATTGGTAATTTGATTTCCATGCTTTTTTTTTTCTGTTGTTTCAAATATATTCATTAGATTTGAAATTGTGTTTACATTTGATTATGCCTTTAGCTTGGATTTTCTTTTTGCTATCCATCTTTAAGCTCTTGATATTTTGAATTCATATTGTAACTAAATTCTTCTTTGGTAGAGAATCTGCTTCTTTGATGTAAACCTTCTTCCAGATGGGGTTCTTCATTTATCTTTCTCACCTAATGTAAATTTGAGGATTTCGGTTTGCTTGGACTATGTTCCTTTCTGTTGTTGTTGCTTGTTTGATGGGGCAAGTCTTTCCAAATTGTTCTGATACATTGTATATGGATTCTTGACATTCTCTGCATTTTATCTAGGAATAAGTTGATTTTCTTAGAGCTATAGCTTGGTGGTTGTGCGTTGTTTTGTCATTTTTCTATAGCCTAATATTGGAAAAGGGTGGAGTAGGGAAAAGGATGAGATCTACAGAGATTCAGTATAGCCTCTGCTAGGGAACAGGCCTTAGCTCTTTCTTGAGATCCTATGAAATGTCCGGTTACACAGCCCATTACATGCAGCCAATGGTGTATCTCAGTTCCGTGTATTTTGGCTTATTCTCTTAGCTCTGCACAGGAATAATGAATGACCTGATAATGGCAAGTCCTGGTGAAACTTTTTTTTCTTCTGCTAAAGACTACTGTTTTATTTTCCTTGTCAAGGAAAAAAATTTCAATGACTCTCCCATTATTTTAAGGATATAGTGCAAACCTCCACATTCAGCTCCATCCATAATCTAACCTTTCAGGCTTATGTCGTCCCCTTTTCATCACACACAGACTCTCTCTTGCTCCGATTCTATTTACTGTCTCTAAATCCACGTTTTCCTACATCTATCTTTTTATTCCATAGACCCATGTAGAATGTTCTTTTCACTTATCTTTATCTCAATTCTACCTATACTTCCTATTTCCTCCATGAAGTATTTCCTGACTTATTATAACTGCAAAGTCTCTTCGCCTTTTGAATTCCTATGTAGAATTTGTCTCTGTATGATTCACTGGCACTGTTTTCCGGCCTGGGCATTACCGGTCGTGTATATTTTCGCTTATGTCTCAAATCGTTTTCGAGAATTTGTTTTTGTTTTTGGCAGTACCCTTTATCTGCATGCACAGTGCCACCTGCCATATTTGTAGATTCCTGCTCCCTTAAATAATAAAACCCCTTCCCATCTTGATTTTTTGCAGGCAGCAACTGCTCACCCAGACTCGGGCACTTCTACCCTCCTGGAGACTCTCCTACCTCTCACAGGGCTATATTAAAGCTTGAGGTAGTTGCAGAGTTAGTGAGAGCTTGGAAAGGACAAGACAGGCCCAATATCCCTTGTATTCTTACAGCCTTAGTCACTGAGATCTTGAAATCTCTTCCCACAATTCCACAAATTGTGGTTGCAATTTGAAAATGGGCCACTTCAGAATTCCCAGTTCACTCTGGGCAGTTTCAGGAGGAATGCCACGGGCATCTGCGTTTGAAGGCCCCGGCTGGTGGTTCGTGGTGTGCGCCCCTGCCCATTTCCAAAATCTGGGTATCCTCAGGTCACTTGGGAGGTGGCTCCCCGGAAGGCGCTGGTTCTCAGGGCAGAGTGAGACCACATCCCCCGGCGTTTTTCCTACCCGTGGCAGCGCCGCACTTTAACTCGCCGGAACGCACCTGAACAAACAGGAAAACTGAAGTAGGAAACAAACCAAACTTGGGCTTCAGTCAGCTACAGGAGCCCTGAGGGGCTGGTGCAGAGGGAGTCCTCCGGGTGGGCCACAGAGATCGTCTCTACTCCGACTCCACCGCTCTTCATAGATGCACTCGCACGCCGGCCGCCGCCTCGGTCCCTTAGGGATCGCAGGGCGCTGACGAGGGGTCGCCCTCGGAGAGCCTGCTCCGCTCAGCGGGAGAGCCGCAGGAACCGCCGACGCCGGCAACGGCCTCTCCACACGGCCCCCTCCGGGCGTGCGGAATCCTGGGACTCGTGGTCCAGCTCCGCGCGCTCCCCGCCGGAACTGGCATTGAAGGGACTACAATTCCCAGGATGCGTCGGGGAAGCGCGGGGCCGGGGGGGGGGAACCTGGGCGGGGAGAGGGAGGGGGCGGCCCGGGGCTCTGGGGCGTCGCGGTTTCCAAGCGCCGTGCTCTCGCCTAGTAACCGGCCGCCGCGGTTCCCGAAAGCGGCGCTGTGGCCCCGCCCCCGGAGCCCCGGCTGGAGGAAGAATCTGTCTCCCGCGGCGCCCCAGTGACGAAGCCCGTCTTCGGGTGCGGGAGGCGGGGAAGGGAGGGCGGGCAGAGGATTTCGCTCCTCAGTGCGAGATCCGGGACGTGCTGGCGGCGCCCGCTCGGAGCAGAGGTTAGAGGCAGAGAGAGCTGGGATGCTCTGCGGACGAGGCTGCATCGGGTGTGGGAGGAAGGAGCGGGGACCCCGGCCGGGGGGCAGTGCGCGCGGGGCGGGCTGTCCCTGGGGGCTGGCATCCCTCGGACCTGCGGCGGCCGAAGACCGGGGTGTGTGCGCGCACGCTGCGGGGTGGGCTGGGGGGCGCCCCTGTGCCCCAGCCCCCGCCGGGCTGGAGGCTGACCCTTGAGCCCCGGGGTGCCCGTAGGCAGCTCCCACCTTCCTGAAGGGGGGGGGGGGTGGTACACGATTTTTGCCACTTGTTAATTATTTAATTTCCTCTGGACCAGGTGCATTAGTAGGTAGCGCTTTCCTGCCTCCAATTGCACTAGTATCTCGTTTCCTCCAATTCAGAAAAATCTTTTATGACGCTTGCAGTTGGAGTTGCTGATTTGTGAGAACTGCTAAGTTCTTTATGTTTTTTGTTTTTTTTTTTTTTTTTTTTTTCCGGCCAAGAGAGGGTTCACGAGAGCTATGAATTTTAAATTGGAGCATCCAAAAAAAAAAAAAAAAAATGACCAACTGCATATTCGCCCCGGCTCAGCGGGGGAAACAGAAAGTATTCTCTCAAATCGTATCAGCAACCACCCGCCAGAAGCAGTTAGGGCATATTTAATATCATTCAGGAGGTAGGTCTGGAGGGGGAAAATGGGAGAATAGTTGATTAAAAAAAAAAAAAAAAGACCCAACACTTGGTTTAGTTTTGGGGATCGTTTTCTTGGGCTGCTGCTGACTTATACAAAAAAAAAAAAAAAAAAAATCTGTTTCTTTCTTCCTCTCTCTTGCATCCTGGGTGTAGACTGTCCGTTTCGGATCCGACGGTGGTGATGGCCAAGCTTGCCCGGGCCCTCGGTCACATCAAAGCTGTCACAGGATAAATCCCATTGCCTGCTGCGAAGCCGCCCCCCGCCCCCCGCCCCGCACCGCAAACTTCAGAGAGCGAACTGGGTGATCGGTGTTTGGAGATGCAGATCCCCGATTTGGAAGGCGGGGCGGCGCCCCCCCGAGCCTCTCCCGGGGCCCGAAGCCCGCAGGTGCAGTGAGGCGTGCGCGTGCGGGAGCTGGCGCCCGCGAGGACGCCCTGCCCGGGCGGAGCAGCCGGGGCGCCCGGCGGGGTCTGGCGGCTCGTCTCCGGCGGCGGCGGCGGATGATGGTGGCGGCCGGCGCCCTGGGCTGTGTCTGTGCGTCGCCGCGGAAATCAGCGCCCGGCGCTGCGCCCTGAGCCCTTGCAGGTCCTCCGCAGCCCGAGTCTCGGCGAGGACAGACCCGGCGCGCAGGGGCCGCGGACCCGCGCGGGGGGGGGGCCGGGGCCGGTGGGGTCGGCTTATCATGGCGGATCGGACGGCTCCCAGCTGCCAGCTCCGGCTGGAGTGGGTGTACGGGTACCGGGGTCACCAGTGCCGCAACAACCTGTACTACACGGCCGGCAAGGAGGTGGTCTACTTCGTGGCTGGGGTCGGGGTGGTTTACAACACCCGAGAGCACAGCCAGAAATTCTTCTTGGGACACAACGACGACATCATCAGGTAGGAAGGGTTGGCCTGGGGTGCTGGGGAGGGGTTGGGTGTGCAGATTGGAAGTGGGGGCTGGGGGTGGGGGGAGAAGGACGACCAGCCCGGCTCTCCTGGGGTCCGATCCAGGAGCCCTCTGGAGTAAGGGATTCGCTCTGGAGCTGCATGGAATTACAGAAGGGCTGCTGATGCTCGGGCTAGGGCACAAACGGGGAGGGGGGCAGGGGGGTGTGCAGGTGGGGAGGGGGAGATCTCTCTCCTCTTCATTCCCCTGGAAGGCTCTTGCACCTCTAAGGAGTTGAGCGTCCGGATGCTTTTTGGGTGTTCCTTCCTGCTACAAGTGGAAGGATCCAGGGTAACCATCTAACGCTTCTTCCTGCCCTAACTAGGTAAATGTAGGACCAGTGATCTGAACGGTGGGTGTCATCTGTGGCAGGCTCCTCAGTAGGTTCCTCAACACGCAAGAGGATTTTAAAAAAAAAATCTAGAAGAAATTTTGCTACAGGTAATCTGGAATCTTCATCCCAGATGCTTTGAAACTGGAAAATTTCTGCAACCGGGTGGGGAGTTTGTTCTGCAATATTTCAGCTGGCAGTGTTTTAATGACAAAACACACACACACACACACACACACACACACACACACACATATTTATGAACTAAATGGAGACTTCCACAACATCACAGGTTATAAAAGGCTGGCAGCTGCTGGACCACAAAATCCTACCATTCAGCTCACCAAATGACCAACATCTGGTAGTGGGTGGCCAAGACTGGTTAGAAAAACACAACTGCATAAATAGCCATCTTAAGGGGCCTTCCCCCATTAAACTGTAGAGGGACATATTTTGATTCTTGGCCCTGTCCTGTCATCTCTGGACCAGACGCGTTTTCCTCCAGCTCTTGTTAGCTGCTTCTGTGACCCAACAAGGTGTGGTCCAGATGCTGCTCACAGGAAATCCCATTCAGCCTTCGGCAGTTCAGGAAGATTTCCGTATGGGAGCCTCACCCACAGGGCAAATGACTTGCTGAGGCTAGAACTGCAACTGACAGACCATATTCTGTGCCTTCCGAACTTGTATGTTCCTTGCTGTATAGAACAACTTCTATCGCATTTTCAGAATATTGCCACTGGTGCTCTAAGTTTGCCTTTCATGATGAAATAAATGGTTATTTGGTGTAATGTTAATGGTTTTGATTTCTCCTTGGGGAGAATGATTTAAAAGTCTCGCTTAATCCCCCCCTTTTAGTGTTGAGCTTATTCTGGATCCCCCTTTCTTCCTGAGCCCTAAAGTTGAAAAGCTGTTAGAAAATATAAACACTTAATATTTGAAAAATACAGTAAGATATATATATTTTAAAATCTTGGCTTTTAGGAAAATGAAGATTTTAAGTATTAGGAGCTCTACTGTTCCCAGGATTTGATGGAACTTAATAGTGTAAAACTTTCTTCATGTCACATATGAGAAAATAGCTTTTTTCTTTGCTCCCCAATAAAATAATGGTTGTGGCTAGGGCATCCCACTTGGTTCTGTCCTGGAGATTTTGCTTCTCTAATTGCCAGCCTGATTATTAAAGTCACAGGTGCAAATGATTAAAAGTGACTTGTGAAAAGGTTAGATGTTTAAAAATTTAAACCCATTATGTTTTTGCTCTTTTTAATGTGGTACTTTCCATTACACCATCCAAATAAGATGTGGTCCTTTGGGAGAAGAGAGAGAGTGGCAATTAAACAGGAAGTTCCCTGGGGTTAAATAATATTGTTGTGACAGTTCACTGAATTACTTTGAGGGTTTGAACTCCTCATCTTCATTTTTTTTTCTCTAATAGGAGAAAAAATAAAGAAATGTACTGTTGAAACTGATGATGGGAAAAGGGTGGAGTTGCAGTAAACTGCTGCGATGACAGGCAGCTGGACTAGTGGGATTGTGATGATATATGGCTTTAGTTAAACACTCAGATTTGAAGAAAAGGTGAATGAAGTTGTTTGTAAGGCTGGCTGCAGAAAGCCTCAAGTGATGAAAAGAAAAAAACATAGGATTTAGCTTCTGGTCTTTTATGAAGGTAGTTCTATCATTACACAGAATGGTGGCAAGCCTACCTTGGGAGACTGGACTTTACTGCTAAATTTTTCATGATATTTAGTTGAGTCTGAGTATGTACAGGTGAGCAGAATACTTTAATATCCATATATGTCTTTGTACAAAGGAATGAAGTTAAGTCCAACAGATAAAAAAAGCCCAAATCACAGATCATTATGTAATTAAGGGCTATAAAGTTCGACTGTTTATGCTGTTATTTTTCTTTATCATATATATGTATTATATATACATATATATATTATTTTATGATGAACATAGTATGCAAACCACATTTGTTTTTGGCCTTAGTATGTGGGATTCTTGACTGCCATTTCTTTCATAATTTTATTCCCAGAAACATATTGAATATTTAAAATTAATATTGTAAATTGTTGGGAATATATATGTATTAACTGTGGATATGAACAGGAGAATTACGGTCTTTTATCTTTATGAATTTCAACTCGTGTTCCTGTTACACTACTAATTTTCCACTTAACATAATGCAGTTAGCTATTGAATGAGGAGGACTATAGCTAAGCTTTCAGTGCAAAAATGTTTGGGGTTTTTGGAAACATTACATCAACATTCAAGCTTCTAACTCTTGATTCCATCGAAGGAGATAATGTAAGTAACTGCCTATTGGCTTTTGCCTTAGCTTGAAAGCTATATTCATAGTGTGTATATTTCCTACTGCTTTATTTGTTGTGCTACTTTCCCCAGAATATTAACTAGAAAGCAGCCAAACAAATATTGATACCACACTCCGTTTTATAAAACCGTGTGATCCCTGAGATCACGATGAACTTTAATAATAATGTAGGATTTGTCAGAGCTCACTAGAGCTTAGCATATGTGCCTTCCTGATTTGACAGACTATGTGTTTAAGTCAGATTTTTTTAAAATGTTGATATGTGAAGCATAATGTGATTTATGGGCTGTGGAGGCTTAGTTTTATTCTTTTGAATGATTACCCTTCAATACAGATAACAGATTAGAGGATGATGCCTGTTTCAGCCCTGCTAGCCCTGTGACAGGGCAGGTACACACTAGGAGCAGCGTGTGCTTGCAGGCTAACAACAGGACTCAAATCGGGCTTCAAGGCAAGGCTGGTAATAGAGCCTGGAATATTTACTAACTGGGTTTCTACTTCAAGTAGCAAATCATGACACAGCTGGAGTAAATGAAAGAAAAGGTCATGAACACATTTTGCTGTCTGTCACCTCCCTTCCATTTTCAGTGACTCCACCTAAGACATTTATCTCCTGACTCTGGATTGGTATATTGTTTCTGACTAGTTCCCTGTCTCCATTTTCCTTTTTCTTGTTTTTTCACTCTCTATCACAAGGGAAGTTTTTCTGCCCTCGTACTCTTTCTGGGGGGGTGGGGGAGGGAGGGAAGGACTTTGCATTGACTTTGACCTTGCACGCACTCAGTAATGAACCCCACTGTGCTGTTTACTGGAGTCATCTGAATGAGTGGCTTGACCACTCAAGGCCTTGTTTATTTGTGAAATGGGGATAATAATACCTAAGTTGCAAATTATGCAACTTGTAGTAATGTATAGAAATGATTTAGCCTGGGGCCTGATCATGAGCTGGTATTCAATAACTGTTTTTTTTTTTTTATTTTTTATTTTTTATTTATGATAGTCACACACACACACACACACAGAGAGAGAGAGAGAGGCAGAGACATAGGCAGAGGGAGAAGCAGGCTCCATGCACCGGGAGCCCGACGTGGGATTCGATCCCGGATCTCCAGGATCGCGCCCTGGGCCAAAGGCAGGCGCCAAACTGCTGCGCCACCCAGGGATCCCAATAACTGTTCTTTGTAGTAGTATTAGTAGTATTTAATTAAAAGCACACATATACACCACAAATAAAGCAGGTTGTTCATTGTCCACCAGCTGAAGCTCAAACTCCTTAGCTTTCCATTCCCTCTGGCCCTAACCCATCTTTCTATCCTTATTTTCCTTTTTTTTTTTTTTTTTTTTTAAGTATAAATTGTTTGCTTCCCACTTGCCATATAAAAAGATGATCTTTACTCTGATCTTTCCTGCATCATACTGGAATGATTTATCTCCCCATCAACACTTCCCCACAACAATGACAAAGCAACGAATTGTCACACAGACTCGATTTTATTTTATTTTATTTATTTATTTTTTTCAGACCTGATTTTAAACCTAGATCCACCACCAGTTGGGCGACTTGGGGTAATTACTAAACCTCTGTGAGCCTTAGCTATCATCAGTAAAACAGCTTATCTACAAATTGGAGATTTAAAGGTATCTGCCTTATAGTTTGTGGAGATTACATACAAGGTGCCCTAATGTTTGGCAAACAGTAAGTGCCCACCACAGGGAACCTGTTTGTATCTACACTCTGCGTGGCCCCATCTGCTTCAGCTTCACCAATCCCATGAGACCTCATACCATCCTTAGATGAAGGCATGTTTTGCACTCCTGAAGTTTTGGGTCTTTTGTAACCACTGCTGCTCACTTAATATGTAGCACTTAGTACCTTTCTTTCATTCTGAATATTTTCATTTGTAAGTGTATATAATAAGATCTTTGAGGATGAGAATAAATTTAATAGAGCCAATATTTCTTGAGTGCAGACTCAGCACTAAGTGTGTGTATAGATTTATCTCATCCATCCTCTTAACAGCCTCTCGACATTGGTACTATTGTTAGCCTCAGTTTACTGGTGGGGAAACCAGGGCACGGTGGGGTTAAGGATCTTGCCCATGGTCACTATTTAACAGACTATAGAATGGGAATTGGAACCCAAGTCTGTCTGATTCCAAAGCCCAAAATTGTTGCTTCACTGTTTCTAAACTTTAAGAAAAAAGTCAGGGTGGTCCCTACCACTGTGTCTTATTTCTAACCAGAACTTAGTGAGCTTTTTGCTTCTTGTAACTCTAATTTTCTGTTTGGTGCTTATCAGTTTATCAGGAATATTTGAAGCTGATTGGTAGAACTCAGTCAAGAAGTGGAACTATGTTCAAGTTCACTTCAGGAACATTACCAGCTTTGAAACAATGACCTACTAGAGATAATTTTAAAAATTAAGTCTCAATTGTGACATGGCTAAAGTAACAGGGTGCTGCAAATATAATTGAACTTGTTGAATTTGAAGAGAGGGGTCTAACAGCCATGGCTGGGTCTAGAGTGTGGAGTAAACAGGTTCACACGAAGGCCTGCAAATGTGATTTCATAATCTTTTTTCTTTACAAATATTTTATTCATTCATTCATGAGAGACACACACAGAGAGGCAGACATAGACAGAGGGAAAAGCAGGCTCCCTGCAGGGAGCTTGATGTGGGACTCGATCCCTGGCCCCGGGATCATGCCCTGAGCCGAAGGCTGATGCCCAACAGCTGAGCCATCCAGACATCCTATATTCAGCCCTTGACCAGTTTGAATAAGGGGAACATGAGAGTGACTATAAAGAACCAAACCCATATTGAGTTGAGTACCTGTTCTGTGCCAGTTACTTATATATATGTATGTGTGTGTCTGTGTGTGTGTGTGTATATATATATGTATGTACATATGTGTGTATCTATGTCATCTCATTACATTTCTCTCTCTCCCATCTCTGAGAAGTAGTCTTCTTATTTCACTCTGTGCAGGAGTGACTCTGAGAGGGAAAAGGCTCTGAGAAGGAAAGAGATTTAAGCAAAGTTACTCAGTAGTACCATTGACTGTTTGTTGGAGCCCGTTTATTTGCAAGAGCCTGAAGTGAATGGTTTTGATGGAGGTTTATGATCTGTTCATAAATGATATTATTATTGTTTTTCTTATTAATAAGCTACAGTCTATTTGGTGATTTTTTTTAAGATTTATTTTTTCCCTAAATTGGGAACATTTTACTTGTTTATTCATCAAAACCTCATTTAATCTCTAGAAGGTACCAGATGCAGGGAGCGTAGCAGTGAACAAGACCACGTTCTTGCCTCAATTCTGGTGGTGGAGGCCAACAACGAATGAGCAAGAAGACATGGTGACTATAGACTGTAAAAAGTACTGAGAAGGGAATGATCATAGAGAGGAACTGGGTTGGTGGGAGCTACCTGCCATAGGATTCCAGAGCAGCTCTCTAGGCTGGTGGCATTTAAGCTGAGACCTGAAGGATGAAAAGGGGCAGATAAGTGAAGATGGCATGGCAGAGGAGAGGTTATATGCAAAGGCACCAGGGTGAGAAGGAATTTGGTGTGCCCAGAATTCTGGTGTAGATACCCAGAGAAAGACCAAGGTCATTGTAATTCTCATCCAGGTCATTAATGCCTCAGGGGTCTTGATACCATATGTCCTAGATTTTCCTGGACAGTCACAAATATTCCATTCAATTATTGTTATAGATATACTTGTTCTTATCATATCGTGGGTCTCTATTTTTAATTCAGAATATATGACCATGTTTTTATTTAGAAAGAATGGATACTGTATAATGAGTCATTGTTTGACCAACATTGTACAGGAATATACTTTCTTATAAAGACTGATATTGGCCTCACAATCAACAGTCAATTAGAATGTAGATTATACTGTGGCAAGTGACAAACTGTTCCGTGGCAGCATCTCTAAGCAGAGCTGTCCTAAGACCTCTCCTACCCACAGGGTTTTGGATCTGAACAGTTTTGCAATGTAGGTGACATTCTTGCCACCTAAAAAAAGGAAGCTACTGAGAAGGCTGACTTGCTGGCTTTGCTTCTGGCACTTACTCTTCCTGAAGCTATATGGAAAGCCATCTTTAATTCACAAGACTACACATCTTCAGCAGTCAGGCTTTCCTGGTAGGTTTGACCCAAGTTTGTCACATGTGGATTGGTCTCAAATGTAATTAAAGTGTTTGAGAGCAGACATTTCTTCTCACATATCATTCTTTGTAGGAATCACCTGAGCACTTGCTAAACTCTAGCTTTCAGTCAGTAAGTCTGGTATGAGGCCTGACAGTCTGCATTTCTAACCAGCTCCCAAGTGATGCCAATGCTTTTGGTCCACAGGCCAATTAAGATTTTAGGGACCTCACTGGTATGTTTTAGAGCTCACTAGACCAGTGTTTTTTTCAACCCAAATGATATTGTCAGCTAGCAAAATAGAATTTTAATAATATATATAATCGATACATTTATTAAATTCTTAAATTATGAGATGCCTGGGTGGCTCCGTGGTTAAGTGTCTGCCTTTGGCTCAGGGCATGATCCTGGAGTCTGTGATCGAGTCCTACATTGGGCTCCCTGCAGGGAGCCTGCTTCTCCCTCTGCCTATATCTCTGCCTCTCTCTCTTTCTCTGTGTCTCTCATGAATAAATAAATAAAATCTTAAAAATAAATAAATGAAATAAATTCTTAAATTAACAATTAATTTTTTTATTAGGATGGTGCCTAGACCTGTGTTCTAAATTCTCCAGAAAGAACCAAGCAGGGGTTGATTGGAACCAGTTAAGGAGATGTTGAGTTTGGAAGAGATGAGCAGTGGAAGAGATGTTCACAGCCTTTGTGTAGACATGTGTTTTCTAGTCCTTTGAGTATACACCTAGGAGTGGACTTACTGAATCATATGGCAACTCTGTGTTTAACTTTTTGAAGTACTGCCAAATTGTTTTCCAAAGCAATGTATAATCCCACCACCAATATCTGAGAGTGCCAACTCCTCCATGGCCTTGCCAACAATTGTTATGTTCTGTCTTTTTGATTATAGCCATCCTACTGGATGTGAAGTGGTGTCTTGTTGTGATTCTGATTTGCATTTCCCTAATAATTAAGAATATTGATCATTGTTTCATAATTGATGATCTGTATATTCTCTTTGGAGAAAATGTCTATTCAAATCCTTTGCCTATTTTTTTCCTATTTTTTAAAAAAGATTTTACTTATTTATTCATGAGAGACACACACACACACACACAGAGAGAGAGAGAGAGAGAGAGAGAGGGAGAGACATAGGCAGAGGGAGAAGCAGGCCCTCTGCTAGGACCCCGATGTGGGACTTGATCCCAGGACCCCGGGATCATGACCTGAGCCAAAGGCAGATACTCAACCACTGAGCCACCCAGATACCCCTCCTTTGCCCATTTTTAATTGTTGTTTTATTCTTAAGTCGTAAAAGTTCTTTGTATATTCTGGAAATAAGTCCCTTATCTGTTATTTGCAAATATTTTCTCCTATTCAGTGAGTTATTTTTTCACTTTCTTAGTGGTGTCCTTTGAAGCACAAAAGTTTTCAATTTTGATGATGTCCAATTTCTTTTTTTCTTCAATCCCTTATACTTTGGGTGTTAAATCTAAGACATCATTGCCTAATTTAAGTCATGAAGACTTATGCCTACATTTTCTTCTAAGAGTTTTAGCTTTGACATTTAGACAGATGATCCATTCTGAGTTAATTTTTATATTTGGTGTGAGGTAGGGGGAGTCCTACATCATTCTTTTGCATGTGGATATCTAGTTGTCCCAACACTATTTGTTGAAAAAACTGCTATTTTCCCTTTAAATTGTCTTGGATATCTTTAAGTTTTGAATTCCCCTAGCAGAGGGTCCATTCTTTTCATTTAGAAGATACTGAACATTTGGAGACCCAGAAACTGAATCATTAAAAAGATAACTTAGAAGTAATAGAAATCCGAGGCTTTGGTTGCTATACTACTTGAAAAGATGTTAGAAACTATAAGGATGTGTAGATTTTTTATATTTAAAGAATATAACCGTATTTATTCTTTGAGGAACCAGTGCAGTATTTAGTAACTGCTGGTTTAGGGACCAGCAATGGTCAATACTTTGGCTTTGTTTACTTCCAAAGAGTCTTGCTTTTTAAAAATGAATTTCCAGCCTTCAGCCTTGCTGCTGGAGATAGTTCTCTTGAGGCAGCCAAAGGGAAAGCAGAGAGAGTAATCAGAGAATGTGCCCCTTGACTTCTACCTCTTTTTTGGTTCATTCCTTTCGTCCCCCAGTTGGACGATCTCAACCCAGAAGTTGAAGTATTCCACAGTTACACACTAGTTTCTTTTGCCACTCCTTTTCCTATTAGCATGAAAGAGGGGAGTGTGGCGGGCCAGCAATAACTCCCTGAGATAAAATAATCTTTTTCTGGACTGGTAGTGCATAAATAGGTTGGTCAGAGAATTATTCTAAAGTTATTGAGAATTATTTTAAGGCATGAGGATTATTGTTAAGTGTAGCTGCTATGTAACACTGTCATTAAAACATTTTTCTGTGTTTGTTGCAAACTGATTTTATGGTAAGAATAAAACAGGATCCGCAAAGCACAGGATGCCTTCTAAATAAGAGATCAGTTGCAAGAAATTGAAACTTTTTCAAAGAAATACAATTAAGGAGAGGATCATAAGATGACAAGAGAATCTTTGGGAACTCAATTATAGAGAGTAGGCTGGCCTTTCAGGCATTGCACAGTTATCAGGCAGGTATTTCTTTCTCTTTCCCTGGCTCTTTCTCTTGTAAGAATCACAGATTCTTACAGATTCATATCTCTCTTTCTCTCTGAATAATATATGCCTTAATTGTCTATGACTGCAGACTGGCTTCTTAACTCAGAGATCCATTTTGCACATAGTCACCCCTCTCCAGAATTCATCTTCGCTCCTCAGTACACATGACCACCCAGCTTGGTCCTACAACACCAATTGAATCGATCAGTCTTTTGCATCTTAATTCCAAATTTCCAGGAAAGAGAATCTAATTGGCTTAGCGCTGGACAGAATGTCCACCCAATCCAATTAGCTGTAGCCTCCAGGGTGGGGCCATGTTTCAGAGGGCTGCCCTGTTAAGAAATTTTATCTAATGGGCAGCCTGGGTGGCTTCCTTCAGCCCAGGGTGTGATCCTGGAGACCCGGGATCGAGTCCCACGTTGGGCTCCCTGCATGGAGCCTGCTTCTCTCTGCCTGTGTCTCTGCCTCTCTCTCTCTCTCTCTCTGTGTGTGTGTCTCCCATGAATAAATAAATACAATCTTAAAAAAAAAAAGAAATTTTATCTAAGATAACACTATATGCAATGGGTAAAACTCAGAGCTTTCCCCTGAAGGTTAGGAACAAGATAAGACTGTCCATTCTCACCATTTTTATTCATCATAGTACTGGAAGTCCTAGGTATAGCAATCAAACAACAAAAAGAAATAAAAGGTATTCAGATTGGTAAGGAAGAAGTAAAACTTTCATTCTTTGCAGATGACATGATACTATACATAGAAAACCCTAAAGGCTCCACTAAAGAACTACTAGAACTGATAAATGAATTCAGGAAAGTCACAGGATACAAAATTAATACATGGAAATTGGTTGTGTTTCTATACACTAATAACAAAGTACCAGAAAGAGAAATTAAGAAAATAATTCCATTTACAATTGTACCAAAAATAATAAAATACCTAGGAATAAACTTACCAAAGATGTGAAAGACCTATACTTTGAAAATTAAAACATTGATGAAAGAAATTGAAGATGACACAAAGAAATGGAAAGACATTCCATGCTCATGGATTGGAAGAACAAATATTATTAAAATGTCTACATTACCCGAAGCAATTTACAGATTTGATGCAATCTCTATCAAAATACCAACAGTAGTTTTCACAGAGCTATCTATCTTTACAATCCTAAAATTTGTATGGAACCACAAAAGACCCTGAATAGCCAAAGCAATCTTGAAAAAGAAAAAAACTAGAGGTACCACAATTCCAGACTTCAAGTTGTATTATAAAACTGTAGTAATCAAAATAGTATTGGTACTGGCACAAAAAATAGACACATAGATCAGTGGAACAGAATAGCAAGGCCAGAAATAAACTCACAATTCTTTGGTCAATTAATCTTTGATAAAGGAGCAAGAATATGCAATGAAGAAACAAAAATGGTGTTGTAAAAACTAGACAGCAGGATGCAAAAGAATGAAACATCATACACAAAAGTAAACTCAAAATGGTTTAAAGCCTACCTGTGAGACCTGAAACCATAAAAATCCTAGAAGAGAATATAAGTAGTGGTTTGTCTGATATCGGCCATAGCAACATTTTTCTAGATATGTCTCCTGAGGCAAGGGAAATAAAGGCAAAAACAAACTTATTGAGATTATATCAAAATAAAAAGCTTCTGCACAGCAAAGAAAACCACCAACAAAACTAAAAGACAACCACTGAATGGGAGAGATTTGTAAAAGACATATCTGTTAAAGGGTTAATATCCAAAATATATAAAGCACCAAAACCCAGCACCAAAAACGCCCAAATAATCCAATTAAGAAATGGGCAGAAGATGTAAATAGACATTTCTCCAAAGAAAACATACAGATAGCCAATAGACACATGAAAAGATGCTCAACATCACTCATCATCAGGGAGATGCAAATCAAAACCACAATGAGGTGTCATCTCACACTTGTCAGAATGGCTAAAATAGAAAACACAAGAGACAAGCAGTGTTGGTAAGGATGTGGAGCAAAAGGAACCCCGTGCACTGTTGGTGGGAATGTGAACCCCACAGCTACTGTGATAAATAGTATGGAGGTTTCTAAAAAGTTAAAAATGGTTGATCCAGTAAATGTGCTACTGGTATTTACGCAAAGAACATGAAACACTAATTTAAAGGGATATATGTACTCCTATATTTGTTGCAGCATTATTTGCAATAGGTAAACTATAAAAGCAGCCCAATGTCCATCAATAGATGAATGGATGAAGAAGAAGTGGTATAGATATAAAATGGAAATTATTCAGCTATAAAAAAGAAATCTTGCTATTTGTAACAATGTAGGTGGATCTAGAAGGTATAATGGTAAGTGAAATAAGCCAAAGAAAGGCAAATACCATATGATTTCACTCATATGTAGAATTTAAGAAACAAAACAGCAAGTAAGTAAAAAAAGAGAGAGAGAAAGCAAAAGTAGACTCTTAACTGTAGAGACCAAACTGATGGTTACCAGAGGTGAGGTTGGTTGAGGGGATGGGTAAAATAGGTGAACTGGATTGAGAGTATGCTTACCTTGATGAGCACTGGGTGTTGTATGCAAGTGTTGAATCACTATTTTGTACACCTGAAACTAATATAACACTGTATGTTGACTAAACTGGAATTAATATTTAAAAAAAGAAAGGTTGTCTAATAAGGGAGATATGGGCTGAGAAGAAACAAATGGCAGCTCTAATAGAGGAGAGAGATAAGAAGAGGAGGTGAATGATTTTTTTTTTCTTTTGAATGGTTTCTTAATAGAGAAAAATAGGACAGTGGTGAGAAATACTGAGTTGAGGGCAAGAAAAGGGAAGGAACGGGATATTAAGAGGGCTCAACTACAAAATACTGGAGATATGACACATCATGGAATTTTCAGTTCTCCAAAGAGGCCATGCCAGGGTGTCTCGGGAATGCTGGCCAATGGCTGGTGACCATAGCCTCAGGGAGCGAAGTGGACCTCACATCTTTGCCTACTGGGGTGTCAGTGCTACTATTGAGGGTGTTCTCTCTGCTGGGGTCTGGTGGGAAAGGGAGAGGGGATTATATGGGAATGGGAGCTGATGCTGCAGGCACCAGGGAGGTGGTCAGATGGCACTCATGGGAGGCTTCCTGGGACTCATTCGGCACAGCTCTTTACCGATTGGTGAAGAAATATTTTCATATTTTACCTGGCACAGATACTGGTGCACATCTTGAACATCAGCCTTAGATATGAGTGACATGCATGGACCCTTAGATGATTTTGTGAGGTTGGCCATCCTATAGGTGTAGAAAATGAATCTTCCTATAGCCAGACTTAGAATCCACCTGAGGCTCCCTATTGCACAGGTTAAGATCTGGTTCCTGGCTCCCTCCTCCAGCTTGATGTTCCTCTCTGTCCTTCTAATAGCCTCCAGCCACATCAAACCCATTGCAGTTCCCTGAACCCAACTTCCTATTTTGTATCTTCAGCCTTGCAAAGGCCATTTAGGTTGCCTGAAATGACCCCTCACTTCTCTGCTTATACTATCTTGTCCTGCCTTTAATCTCAGTGTGGTGTCACCTCCCCCTGAAGCCTCACTTGACAACTCAAAGGCCTATTTAAGCCCTTTTTCTCTGTATGTCCAGGCCACCTTCTGGAATCATTGCATTGTATTACATTTGTTGACTTATCCATCTCTCAACCTGATTTGAGTTCTGAGTATGTTCTCTTGAATAGCACACATTGTGGGCTTAGTAAGTGCTCAGTGTCGTTTTATTTGTTGTTCTTCATATCTTAAATTATTTGTAAGGAGTGAGGTGTGAAATGGAGATGATATTTCTATAGAACTCATTTGTACATACTTTGTGAAGAGAAAATCCTGAAAATACATTGTCAGCTGGCATATAAAGGCGGGATTCAGAATCTTGTTTTAAAAAAATACTTGGATGGCAGTGCTGACCAATTACTGCACTGCTCTTAAGTCAGATCCCAAATCCTATTTGACTCCTTCCTTTCTACTATTTTCCTGGTCTGCATGGAAAATCTAGCCATTAAAGACAATCTTTTTCTACTGAAGTATGACTGTGGATCTTATAATGAATGTAACACTTTTTTTTGAACGGCTTAAGATTTTTTGACTGTGTCAAAAAAGAAAATCTTTGATTCACATCCTTTTAGATTTAGGAAACATGGCAATCTTTTAAGCAACTTTTGAAAATATGAGGTGATGTTTGTTAAGAAGGATGTTTGCAGAGATTGTAAAGTAACATCTGCTAGATCTAAATGAGGTGAAGTCTTTCCTGGCCCAGAAGAGTTTCACACAAAGATACAGAAGTAGGCGTTCAAGGGTAGGCCTCCTAGGGAAAGTAACTTTTGAAGGATGAAGAGCAGTTTGGCAGGTCAGGTGGAAAGAATAGGGGAGGAAGGAACACTAAGGAGGGAATGGCTTATGCAAAGTCTCAGGGGCTTAGGAGCCCAGATCTCCTGGAGCGAAAGTAAGTGGTTGAGCACTTTGGGAGTGAGGAAGATACTGTGGGAGATGAGGCTGAGTATGTGGCTTGGGGCTGGATCACAAAAGGATTTACAGCTCCTCCTACAAATTATGGGGACCAGTGGGAGGATTTAAACAGGGTGAGACAAAGCTGATTTATATTTCAGGAAGATCATTAAAGGCAGAGGATTTCTACTTTATTTATATTAACCTTTTCTTTGAGATTCCTCCCCATGCTTTTTTTTTCCCCTCAGTGCCAAACTTCTCAGTAGCAGAAGCATGGGATCAGGTCCTGGGGGATTTAACATTGCACTGGCCCTGTCTCTAGTCAGATGCCTGACTTTGGCTGGTGCTTAATGTGGGCCTCATCTAAAAATAAGTGAGCTGACTGTGTGATCTCTAAGACCCTTCTAAAATCCTTTCTAATCAAGGTGCTGTGATTCTGAATTGTCTCAGTTTACTGCCTTTGTTTTTCTTGTTCACTGCTTAACATAAAGAACTGCCTTCTCTCTCTACCAGCCATTGCTATCATTTTCTAAGTGACTCCAGTGACCTCCACTGCTAAATGGGCTGTGTCCAGTTTAACCTCTTCACAGCATTGGGTACAGTTGGCCACCCTCTACTCAGTACCCTTCCTTTTCTGTCCTGGAGGTGGTAGCCCTTGGTTTTCTCTTACCTCCCTGACTCACCTTGGTCTCTTCTTCTCTAAGTCCACCTCTTACATATAGGGGCCCCTCAACATTGCTCATCAGGTTTTCCTGCCCAAATTCACGCTGTGAGGCTAGTTATGAGGAAACAGACCAATATAAAGTAAGGGACTTTCTTCAACACAGCTGGCCTGTTCTTTGCAAAATAAAGGTAATTCTTATAAAAGATAAGATATTGAGGAACGGTTCTAGATTAAAGGGAACTAAAAAGATTCAACTAAGTGCAAGCTGAGATCCTGCATGGAGGTGGGGAGGATTGTTATAAATGATGGTATTGGGACATTTGGTGGAATTTGAATATGGGCCCACATATCCACATATTAGGTTAAGAGCAGAATTCTGTTGTAGCAGTGTGGTTATGTAGGAGAAAACCTGTGTCTTAGGAGATGTGTGCTGGACTATTGAAGAGTGAAGAGTCATGAAGGCTGTATATTGCCCTCAGCCATTTCAGTAACAGCAGCAGCAAATACAACAACACTAATGTGTCTGTGTGTCTGTTTGAATGTGTGTTTGTGTTCCTCATGGCATCTGTTCTCTCTTCTCACTCCATGTTTTTTCCTCAAGACCTCTTATCCATTGCCTCCTCCCTGCTTCTGTCCTCGCCCTCTCATTCTGTTCTCAACACAGCAGCCAGTTGATCTGGTTGCATTAGAAGTCAGGTCATGTCAGTTCTCTGCTCAGAATCCTCAGAATAAAAGCCAAAGTCCTTATAATGGCCTTTAAGCCTCTATGGGGAATTTGGCCTCCTGTTACCTCTGTGACCTAACCTATTTTCTTCCCATGCCTTGCGTTACTCCAGCCACACTGACCTCCTATCTGCTGCTTGAAAACCCAGGCACTTTTCTGCCTCAGGGCCTTTGCACTCACTGTTCTTTCTGTCTGGCTCTTTCTTCCCCCAGACATCCATGTGACTTTATTCACCTCCCTTAGTTCCCTGCAAAATGTCATCTTCCCAGTGAGGACTTCCCTGACCACCCTATTTAACGTTCAGACCCCTCTCCAACACATTCTTTATTATCCATCCCTGTTCTGTTTTTCTCCTTAGCTCTTATTTATTTTGTTCCTTGTTGTCTCTCTTCACTGGGATATAAACTGTATTTGGGCAGGACTATTTTGGTCACTGCCCTGCCTGCAATGCCCAGAATGGTGCCTGGTCTGTAGAAGATACTTAATAACTATTTTTGAGTGAATAAATAAATGACTTGTGTTTGTTCATTTTAGGATAACTCCCTTGGAATTTCTACTTAAAAGTAGGATTTCTTTTTAGACCTCCTTTGACCTTATGAAGCCTATGGATCCCATCTCAGAGTTATAGATTTGTTTGTTTTGTTATATCCTTTCATCAAAGTATAATATAGGTACTGAAAAGTGCACATTTGGATCAATCTTCACAAACCAATGCACCTATAACCCGCATCCACATCAAGAACTAGAACATTACCAGCACCACAGAGACCCCCTTGTGCCCTCTTCCAGCCACAACCCCCACTGCAAAGTTCACCTCTATTCTGACTTCTAACGGTGTAGATTGGTTTTGCCTAACGTACTTTAAAAAAAGAATAGTATTGTATGCATTCTTTTGTGTCTGGCTCCTTTCAATCAACACTTTATATATGAGATTCATCTGTGTTTCTACATGATTATTCTCACTTCCATATTTTTTATTGTGTAGCAATACCATAATATATTGATCCATTCTGAAGATGGGCATTTGTGTGGCTTCTTTTTTCTTTTGGCTATTATGACCATTCTAGTATGAGTAAACATATACGTGCAATTCCATGCAGGAGTGGTATTTCTGGGGCTACAGGCTGCACGTAGGATCAGTTTGCTAGGCACTGCCACACAGTTTTCCAGAGTACATATATCAATTTATACTCCCACTATCACAGAATAATGTCTCCAAATGCATAAAATAAAATACATAAATGGAATTGTAAAGAAAATTAACTGTTTTTGAAATATAAAATATTTTAATGTCATATATCACATATGCTTTATTAACTCATACATTTGAAAGGTCTAGATGTTTTAATAATTATGATTTCAAAGTAGTGATGAGTATACATGATGTTTGAGAAATCTACAAGTGAAATGTAATATGAAAATATCTGTGACATTATTGGTCTCAAGGTGACAGATACTGCTAATACTACTTCAATTTGTTGCCTACATTCTGAGTGATAGGAAATACTAACGTCTGTTACGAGCTGGCAAAAGTAAAGATTTTTAGTAGTTTTTAGTCCATATAAGTACATAGATCTTCCTGAATTCTATTAAGGCTCCAGGTTAAGAACCCCTAGCTTAGAGGAACAGGAGTGATTTACAACAGAGATTTCTTGAGTGTCTACTATGTGTCATTCACTGTGCTAGGTCCTGGGTATCCAAAAGTGAATACTATGCATCTCCTCTCAAGGAAATTATGATCATGAGGGCAATACTCATAAATAAATGAACAGCTGGATTGGGGTGTCTAGTTCAATGATAGCCCAAAGCATTTGAGAACCTTAAGACATATACCTAACTTATTCATGAGAGAGGGTGGTGATCAGAGAAGACTTTCTGGAGGAAGGAGCATCATTATATTTAGGCTCTGGTCTGGTTACTCTGGTTACAGTGCCAATAATGGATTATTGCAGAGTGGAGGCACTTGTAGTTATTCAGGAGTGAGGTCATTATGGTGGTAATGCAAAGAAAGCAATGAACATATTCTGGAGAGTCTAGACTCTTGATTATTGGAGATAGGCAGTGGGGAAGAAGGAAGGTGTGAGGAAATAGTCAAGTTTCTGTCATAATCACTTGGAAGGATGGTGGTTATCATTTACTGAAACAGATTGGGAAGTACATTCAAGGCCAATGGGTAATGAGTTCAGCTTTGAACATAGATTGAGGTGTCTGTGGGACATCCAAGATGTGATTGTACATACATATGGGTCCCTTGCTCAGTAGAGAGCCGTGGGAGTTGCAGTGAGCTTGCAGGAGTAGATGAGATCACTTAGGGACCACATGGAGGAAAGAGATGAGGCCAGGGTTAGGATTTTGAGGATGGTCAACTTTCAGAGAAAGGAGTGTGACAGGAACAGTCACAGGAGTAGGAGGAAAACCAGGTAAGAGGAGTACCCTGGTGGCCAAGAGCAAAGAGGGTGTCAAGGAGGCCTCAGCGGTCCCAGTAAAGAACCCCAACGTAAGTCTGGAAAAGGGCCCGTGAATTGACAATAAAAGTCATTGATGGATTGCTTTTACTACGAAAATAGTGGGAATGATTATTTTTCTCTGGGTTGTACTTTTATCTGTGTTTTAAGCTTTCTGTTACAACAGTTAGAATTCAAGGATCATTTGCTTTTAGCTTTACTTTTCTTCTTACATCTCCTTTATATATTTTGCTCACGCTCCAGTGAGTTTTATGCTGCAGTGATAGTAAGCAGTCATTTCTGCTTAATGACTTCTATCTCATGCAGACTGTAGCTCTTTTTTTTTTTTTTTTTTGGACTATAAGAGATATGGTTACAGACATTGCTTCTTGGTAAAAAGCCTCGCAAGTCTATTATTCTGCATAGTAGGCATGAACACAATCACTTTGGCTAGGCCGTTTTTATCTATGTGAGAGCCTGCCCTGCTGACAGTGAATTCACAAGTCATCCTTTTTGCCTGGAGTAACATTCAGTTTTTAGTGCATATGATAAAATGCAATAGAAGAGATATAAACTGTAGAATGTTTTATAATTATTTTCTTCCCAGAATGTCACTTGGATTTTTATATAATCTATAGGAGGAAAGTGAGAGGATGTTCAATTAAATAAACATGTGTTCAGTGCTGACTGTGTAAATGACAGTGTGTGGGCCACGGCCATGACAGTTATCTAAGCAGGAAACATTGAGTGCCTCTTGCTCCCTCCCTCTTTCATCTCCATTATCCAGTCAGTCCCAAATATGGTTGATCCTGTCCTCTCTGTCTTGCTGCTTCTGCTCTAGTTTATACCCCTATTAACTTTTGTCTAGACAGTTCTAGCAGCCTCCTGACTGGTCTTGCTGGCTCTGCTATCACTCCCCTACTCAATCCTCTGTTTGAAACCTGATTAAACTTTTAAAACAGAGATTTATGAGCCCATTTCTAAAAATTCTGATTCAATAGGTCTGGTTAGGAGTCGCCCAAGAAATTTTAAAGGATTTCCCCATAGAAATACAGATAAAGGTGTATATAAATGTGTACACACATGTACACATGCAGTTTTCTTGCTCTGTCCATTGAGAGGATTGACAAGCAATGACATATCAACAGCAGGAACACACCTAGAACCCAGAACTTGGTTTCTAAATACTATTCTCCTAAAAATAATAATAATAAATAAATAAAGAATAAAAAATCAGATCTTCTTACAAAAAAAGGCCTGGGGTAGGAAAGATGAGTTTGGAGTAGCTTCTTATGCCAGAAAGTATGGCAGTGCTCAAAGAGTAAGTGAGATGTTAAAATGATGTAAGAGCCAGCTTAAAGGGACTTCCACTGGCCACATGTGGGAAGATTCAAGCACAAATCATAAACCATTGGATAAAATAAACATGCATGCATTTGTTGTGATATAAATAACTAATGGGGAGAAGAGAAAGCTCTTTCTTCCTTCCTTTCTTTCTCTCTTTTTGAGAAAACTCTTTCTTGAATAGAATGTCAGCTATTAAATATAGCTAGAATACCGGGTGGCTCAGTGGTTTAGCGCCGCCTTCAGCCCAGGGCCTGATCCTGGAGACCCGGGATCGAGTCCCTTGTCAGGCTCCCTGCATGGAGCCTGCTTCTCCCTCTGCCTGTGTCTCTGCCTCTCTCTCTCTCTCTCTGTATCTCGCGAATAAATAAAATCTTTTAAAAAATATAGCTAGAATAATGGAGTTAGAAAATCAATAGATGTTAACAACCAGTGATGAAAGTTTGTTGAGGAATATGGTATTTACATAGAACTCCACCACAAGATACTAATTACAAAGGACAAACAGTAACTACATTAGAGAACTGTGACAGACACTCACCTTAATCAGATGATTAAAGTTAACAATCACAATAAAGACACAAACCAAGTTACTAAAAAAAAAAAAAAAAAAGCCGGGGCGTGTGTGTGTGTGTGTGTGTGTGTGTGTGTGTGTGTGTGAGACAAGCTTCCCCAAGTGATTCTGGGTTCCATAATTCCTGCACAGTATTAGCAATGAGATTGTCCTTCAAAAGCACAGATCTGATCTTTCCCTGCCCTGCTTCAAAATTCCTGCTGGCTCTATTGCTTCCAGAATGGGCTTCAAACACTGGGGCATGGCCCCACCCAAACTTTTTGCCATCATCTCCTACCACAACTTTGTCCCCCATCTTATCCCACCCATATGGCCATCCTACCCTACTCTTGGCAGTGACTTGAAACGGCTTCCTCTCTGTTACTGCTCATGGCTCTGCTTAGAATGCCCTTCCTGATCTGTCTGTGAGGCAGATTCATCCAAGAGGCAACTCCAGCACACCATCTCTGTGAAGCCCTCCCTGATTTCTCGAGACAGAATAAATGTCTCTTTACCTCTTTACCCCATTTTCTCCACACCTCTCTTATAGCATCTCTCTTCTCACACTATGTTGCAAATTTCCATTTGTGTGTCTCCTTGCCTCACTTGCCCAGCCTACTGGCCTCTCTGTGTCCTGGAGTCCCTTTATATGGTGGGAAGAGCAAGGGCTTCAGAGCCAGTCAGACCTAGGTGTGTTTCTACCACTTACTGATTGTCACCCAGCCATCCTCAGCTTCTTCCTCCAGACCTACTGATAGGTTACTATGAGAACTCAATTAGGTAAAAGCATGTAAGGAACTTTGGAAAGTAAATTAAAGAGAAATAGAGAAAAGAAAGCTCACTGGACCCTAGGTCAGTTTTAAAAAACCCATACATATGAATATTTTACATATATACATTTTCTCTGTAATCCTGCAAAAATTCAAAGGTATACTCCCATAGCTAGAAATTAACAGACCTGGTTCGGGACCCATTTCTGTTGGACTCCAAAGCTATGCTCTTTCTGTTGCTTAGAGACTATAAACCAGGAAGGAGAGACAGAGAGAGCCACAGTGACTTTAACTAAGAAGCCCAATGTGAAAAATGTTAAGTTAGAGTCGAAGTCTCCAAGTCACCCCTTCATGGGAGAGGGTGGGTGGTGGTCAGAGCAGGTAGGTAGATTGAGACCCAGAGTAGACAGGCTTTCATGAGGGTGGCTGCCAGAACGGATGAGGGTGAGAGTCATCTCACAAACACTGATTGAGTGCCTGCCAGGAGACACTGGTGGTGATTGCCTTTGTGACATTAAAGGACAGCAAGTGAAGTGAAAAGGATTAGGGCTTGAGATAGAACCCAAGAGACACCCTTACCTTTAATTTGGGAGGGGGTGTGCTGAAGGGGCATGCAAATGAGTAGACAGACAAGGAGAAGGTGGGGAGTGCAGGGACTGGTAAGGCAGGGGAGGAGCAGATGCCTGTCTCTCTGTGTGTTGTGGAGGGGCTGGTGCCAAGGAGGTGGTGAAGGGGTTCACTTTGGAGCTCAGCAAAGAGATGAACCATCACTGGAACACAAAAGAAAGGTCAAGAGAAGAGCATTTTCATTCTAGTAGTATGGGGGCAGAACCCAGATGGTTAGAGCAATGAGTAAGAATGAACATGTGGAGGCAGTAGGAAAGTGTAGCCTAATTAGGGCTACATTCCCACATACTTGGGCAGATACTTCCTGGTACCTGGGAGATTATAAGAGTCATCTTACTCATAGGCACCTATTCTGGGAGATTAAACACCCCCAAAATGCCATCTGTTTCAGTAGGGAATACTGAATGAAGGTGCGAGTGACCATCAACTACATCTCTTCCTCCCAAACTATCCTTAACCAACGGGCATGTCTGCTTTAGTGAAAAAACAAATCATGGAAAATCCATTTATTGTTTTCTTTAGGACAGGCTTGTGATTTCATCTGGTTTCACTGAGATATGTGTCATTTCAAGACTTGTATAGCATTCACGGTGTGCCTGGGTGGCTCAGTTGGTTAAGTGCCTGCCTTTAGCTCACGTCATGATCCCGAGGTCCTAGGATTGAGCCCTGCATCAGACTGCTCACAGGGAGCCTGCTTCTCCCTATCCTCCCTACTCGTCCTCTCTCACACTTTCTCTCTCTCAAATAAATAAATAAAATCTTTTTTTTTTTAAAGACTCGTACAATATTTGGCTTAAATGCTTTACAAACAAGAAGAAAAGAAGAAAATAAAACAGTTTTTTTTGCTGTTCTTGCTTACCCTTATAGTCTGTCTACACTGTAAAATTAAATTATAGGCTCAAATTTCACATAATTCAGAACTTATTTTTTTTCTGAGTTAGAGTAGCTTTTTAAATGATTTTTGTGTTGTTATTTTACAGATGGAAAATGATTATCTGCTTATAGGTATATTTAATTCCATACATGTCCTAGTTTCATCCAAATCTCAGAAGCTAATTCAGCAGCTAGCTTTTTCCTTCTGGGTGCCACAAAAAAGTGAAAATCATATTTCTAGCAATACATCAATGGAAGTATTGAGCAGTAGCATGCCACAAATGATCTTGTACAGGTGCCATATTAAGGAGGCAGTCACTCGGGAGACGTTCCAGAAGTGGTTATAGGTTGTCAGTTATTGGAAGTCAGTTACTCTTCTCCTGCACTGTGTGCATTTCAGAGAGACTACAGTATAGCACTGTCTATTTTCTGTAGCCCATGCTTGTTTGAAATGAACACAAATCCTTGATCTTTTCCCTTAACCATTTTTGGGAATTATAACTGGGATTTTGAAAAGTAATTTAATGAAATGTCAGGGGGATACACATTTTGATAAATATGTATAAAGTATATATAATAATTAATAATTTTAGAACTTCACCAAATGTCTCTGTTCATGGATAAATGCTTCACTTGTTTTCATAATGAGACCATCCTATACAGTGATGTTCAGAGCTGGCCACTTTACTTTTCTTATTAAGAAAACAAACAGCAAAGGGCACTCTTCTTTTCATAAGTGTCCTTTCTGGATAATAAGGCAACAGATCGGCTAGATTGGTGTTTGGGTGGTGGCAGATGAAAAAAGGTAGCCAGAAAATCTACCACAAAACGAAAAATCCCAGGAATTCACAACAGTGGAAGATAATGAGATCAAAACTCTATTAAAAGAAAATTAGATTAGTTTTACTTGGGGATTCTAAAAACCCTGATACAGGTACTAAACAAATATTTGTGAAATGACAGAAGACAAAATTGTTAACTATACGTTTCTACTATAATGTTGCTTGTTGCCATGCTATGAGAAAACTAGAAAGCCCACATAAAAATGAACTTAATTCTCACTTAAGACTAAAATGGCAATGAAAAATGGTAATTGTAAGGAGAGTTAGAACTTAGTAAATTTATTTCAGGATCTTTGTTTCATTTTATTAGGGTCCTAACCACAACTACTACTTAGCATGATTGATTTTATTGTATGTTATTTATCCTTGGGATGTGTGGAGAAAAAAATCTTTGAAGTCGATATGGAGGAATGTCAAGGAGTTCTTGTTTCTATTACTATCCCTGTTTTAATCTTGTTTATTCATAACTACGTTGTAGAAATTTATCTGGGATTACTACTTTATATTGCTACTTGGAACTGAGCCACTATTACTCATCCTAATTTTGTGCCTGGTTATATTTTCTTATAATGTATAAATTAAGAAAATTTCATTTTAATATGTGTAAGGTGTGCCAGTCATTCTAGAGGGAACAGATTCCTTTTAGTGCAGTTTATTACAAAAATAGTAAAGAACAAATTGTTTATTGATTTTTGGCAAACCACCAAAAGGAAATTACAGCTATTTGACAGAAAATTCAGGAGAAATAAACAGTAAGATGATGTAAGAAATGATCAAAACTGTGATTCTAATGGTGCCAAAGAAAAACTCAATAAAGATTTATTTCCTTTTCATACAGAATTTGCCCCAGTGCTTTCAGTTGGCATAATTTGTAAAGGAACCTTTGTTGAAATTATAAAATAAAAATTATAGGTATTATTAAAAACAGTCTTATAAGAACTTACACATATTGGGAGAATAGGGAATCTGATTTTGGGTTTTCTTCTTCTGGCTAAAGAGTCAGAGTCTGTCTTGTTTACCCTTGTCCACATATGCTCAGCACAACGTCTGGCATGGGGCAGACACTAAATAAATTTTTGTTGACTAGAATTGACTCAGAGGTCAGACTCTCCCTGTGTATGGCTATCAGAAGAACCCCTAGACTTCTAATTTGTCAATTCAGTCACTGTTTTATGCCTCAACATTCCTCTTGATGGGCATGGCACTTTGTCCACTATTGCAAGCAATACTGTAGCACACATCCTTATATCTGCTCTCTGGAGTATTTCTGTAGCTGATATTTCTAGAAGTAGAAAGACCAGGATCAGAGAATGTGTACTTTGTATGTTGCGACAGATACTGACAAACTACTTTCCAAAAAGAGATGTACCAATGTACGTGTAGGAGAGTGACATTCCTCTGCAGCTTCTACTGATCTGGTATGAGATTCATTTTAACTCCTCTGAAGTCAGAAGAAATGCAGACATTTTATTTTTATTCATTTATTTTAAAGATTTTATTTTTAAGTAATCTCTACACCCAAAACTGAGCTCAAATTTACAACCCTGAGATCAAGATTTGTATGCTCTACAGGCATATAATAAGACCTTAAGGTAATTACTTTTATTTCCCTTTTACTGATGAAGAACCTGAGGCCTAGAGAATTTAGTAATTTGCCTAAAAACAATAGGTAAAACTGTTAAGGTGGGATTTAAACCTAGCCTCTCTTACCCCAGGCTTTTACCCCTAGCCTCTCTTACCCCAGGCTCTAATTTACCATTTACCTAATTGTCTGGCCTATTTTTGTCA
Source organism: Vulpes lagopus (assembly GCF_018345385.1). Lineage (NCBI taxonomy): Eukaryota > Metazoa > Chordata > Mammalia > Carnivora > Canidae > Vulpes > Vulpes lagopus. The sequence continues at coordinate 39,649,610 of NC_054828.1, forward strand.
CTTAGTTATTGTCATCTGATGGTGAGAATCAAGGATTTTCTTTTTTTTAATTAAAAAACATTTTTTTTAAGATTTTTATTTTTAAGTAATATCTACACCCAACATGGGGCTCAAACCTGCAACTCTGAGATCAGGAGTCACTTGCTGTACTGACTGAGTCAGCCAGGTGCCCTAAGGCTATTATCCAGAGAAAAATACTGGCATGTGTCTAATATGAATACCCATTATAATATATCCCTTTGTGGCAATCAGAGTGGTCCCAGTTGAAGAATCTAGATCTCTTCTTCCAAGAACTTCTGCTGGGCCCTAGGTCCTGACAACCTTTTCCCTGATAGCTCTGCTGAAAACAAAGGTAACAATCCCTATCAACTGTCCCTTGAACAGGGGGATCAGTTACTTTCCAAAAAAAGACATTGCTTGACAGAAACACTGTGCTTCAGCACAAAGCAGGGTCCTGCTTCCATGAGCTCTAAGACTACAAAGTTCCCCTGCACACCTCATCCCCTGGCCTGGCAGCCTAGCTGGAAACCCTGGCGTCTGGCTTCTAGATGACACTCAGGTGCAATGCAGATTAATAATCCTTGGCTGCTGGGACTGGATTCGCTTTTTAGGCCTGGAATGGCCTGGAGTAGAAATCTGCCATTCAGAGTGGCTCCATGATCACTTATTCACCACTCAGACCACACCCTGAAACACTCGCTCCTCCTGTAAACCGCAAGGATTTGATGAGAGCAGTTAGTGATTGGCATCACCACCACTACAAGTTTCTGGTGTTTTAAGACTTTGGGTTCAGGGTAACAAGACATGGTTTAAGTTGGCCTGAGGAAATAAAGGAATTTAGTGCCTTATGTCACTTGAAAGTTCCAGATTGGTGCTGACATCAGGGCCTACAGGGACTTGAATGACATTGTCAGTACTCTCCATCTCTTGGCTGTTTCTCTCTGGCCATTGGCCTCATTCTCCTTTTGATGACAGATTTCTTCCAAGCTAGGGAAGTGAGCAGCATAGTGATGCCATGGCCATGGAGTGCTGGCAGGTTTTCAGCCTCTTAGCTAGAGACCTCAGAGGAAGCAGGGAGCTTTTCCAGTGGCAGATTATAATGTTGCAGAGAAGACACTCTGATTTGCCTTGCATGAGTCATGTGTCCGTGCTTTGGATCTAGGATCAGGTATAATCGTTGTCTAGGCAGTGTAGGGAATTGTGATGAACAGTCCTCCAGAGATACGTGCTGGGGAAAGGTAGAGGTGTTATGACTAGAAGGAAAAGAAATGTTGGGTTGCCTCTCTAACATCTTTTTAGGTTGAAAATCAGAACCATTTTTATGTGACAAAAACAATTTTCTTAGTCAAAGGGCAAGTGACATGGGCATGTGTAATAGCAAATATGAAACCAACTACTAGTGTGGAGAACAGGGCTCACTTGCTTGGTTTAACTCCTGAGGAATAGACCAAGGTGTGAGGAAGTTTGGGCAGGAGCTTGTTCTTATCTGGGAGGGCTCTGATGGAGTAAAATGGAAGCTGCTTCTTCTTCTTTTTTTAATATTTAATTTATTTGACAGAGAGAGCGAGCCAGAAAGCAGGGGGAGTGGTGGGCAGAGGGAGAGGGAGAAGCAGGCTCTCCACCAAGCAGGGAGGCCCATGCAGGACTCAATCCCAGGACCCTGGGATCATAACCCGAGCCCAAGGCAGATGCTTAACCGACTGAGCCACCCAGGTGCCCCAAAACGGAAGCTTCTTAACAGAAAATTCCCTTTACAATACTGAGTAGAAGATTCACAAGGAACTTCAGTTATTTTATGCAAATCACAAGGGAACAGAGAGGATTAAATTAGAGCTTCTACCTCTAGAAAAAAAAAAAAAGGATTGGGTTTAAAGAAAGAAACTTAAAAAGGTAGGACAAATGCTCTGCAGCACACAGTGTACCCACACCCTGTCCCCCATATCCTCGTTAAACTTTAGGTTCATTTTCTTAAAAATCACTGAAGCTATTTTGTGGGGTTATATTTAAAATGTATTTTGCAGTTCAGACAGAATGTTATTCCATGTGGCTACACAGTAGCCTAAACGTTTTCCTAGTTGATCAGTGCAAGGTTTGTTATGCAGAGCATACTTGTGCCATTGATTGTTACTTTTTGGCTAATAAGTGCCTTCACTTTGCTTTCTGAAAAGTAAGGCAATGTGAATTCTGTAATCAAGTTCCAAGAAATAAAAGCAGTGGAACTTTGGGTTTTATAATGATATCTGAAATGCTTTAAGTTTGTAAATCCCATGGTGAGTTACTTTGGAGGAAAATTTGAGCATCCTCTGTGACTTCGGCTTCCAAAACTTTTTTCCTGCTTCCCCATCTGAAGGATGAGTTCATTCTAGGTCATCATTGCAGCATGTCTAGCAACCCAGTGTTTTCAGTTACACTGTGTTTAAATTATACACTGTACTTGGATTTGTCAGAAACCTCACAGAATCTCAGTTCTGCTGTTTTTAAAAAGTTTCTCTCTTTTCCCATTATAATATCTACATATGCTCATTAAACAAAAAAAAAATTGAAAATAAGGCAAGAAAGGGAAAATTGTCCATAGCTGGACTCCAGTCTCTGTTTACATTTTTGTAGACTTTAAAATTCAAGTATGCCCATATAAAAGGCACACAAATTGTCAGTGTTCAGCTTGATGAAACTTGGTCAGATGAATATATCCACATAACTTCCACGGAGGTCAAGAAATATAGCACTGCTATGCTACAGAACCTCTCACTTGCCCCCTCCCAACCATTATTCTTATTGGAAGATAAGTGCTGTTCTCACATCTCACATAGAAATGTTTCACTTGTTGGTGAATTTTATATAAATTGAGTCATACAATATGAGTTCTTTTGTGTGGGGTTTGACTTGCTCAGCGGCTTATCTATGAGATTTGTGCATGTTGCTGCATGTAGAGGTAGTTCACACTTTTTCATTGCTGTGTAGCATTCTGTTATCTGGATGTAATTTGCTGTGTTCACTAGTGGACATCTGGGTTGTTTCCAGTTTGGGACTACTATAAATAATGCCTCTCTGGACAATCATACACATGTCTTTTGGAGGATGAATGTGTGCTTTGCTATTGGTATGTACCTAGATTCTAGGGAAAACACATGTTCAGTTTTATTTTATTTTGTTTAAATATTTTATTTTATTTTTTATTTTAGAGAGAGAGTGTGAGTGTGGGGAGGGACAGAGAGAAAGGAAGGGAGGAAATCCTCAAGCAGATTCCTTGCTGAGCTTGGTACCTGATACAAGGCCTGATTCTAGGACTCTGAGATCATGACCAAAGCCAAAATCAAGAGTTGGATGCATAACTGACTGAGCCACCCAGGCACCCTACATGTTTAGCTTTAATAGATATACTACTAAAGAGGTTGCCCATGTAGTTGTGTTAATTTATACATGAGCCATAAATAAGAGCTCTCGGTCCTACACATTTTTGCTAATGCTCAGTATTGCCTATCTTTTTTAGTTTTAGCCATCCTTGTGGGTAGTAGCACATTTTATTTTTACTTTGATTTTCTCTGATGATCAATAAATCGAGCACCTTGTTGTCTGAATAATGTCCCTCCAGAGATGTCTTATGTTCCAATCCCTGGAACCTTATGAATATGTGACCTTACATCACAGAAGGAATTTTCCAGATGTGATTAAATGAAAAATCTTAAATTGAGGAGATTGTCCTCAATTATCCTGGGGGCCCAATGCAATCATAAAGTCCTTATATGTGAAAAAGGATGGCAGTAGAGTCCAGGAAGGAGACATCATGGGGGAAGCAGCCGTGCAGTGTGACAGGGTCTGAAAGGCTGTTGCTGACTTTGAAGATGGAAGGGACCCGCTAGCCAAGGACTGTGGGCAGCCTCTACACAGCGGGAATGCATCCTTCTCTAGAGCCTCCAGAAAGAACATAGCACTAAGGATATCTCCATTTTTGCCCATTGAGGCCTACTGTGAACTCTAGACTTCCAGAACTGTGAGGTAATAAATTTGTGTTGTTCTAAGTCACTGAGTTTGTGGTAACTTGCTATTAACAGCAGCAATAAGAAACTCATTCAAACACCTTTTCATATGCTTGACCATTTAAATGCCCTCTTTTGTGAAGTGCCTATTCAGGTCTTTTAACCATTTAAAACAACAGACTTCTCTTTTTCTTATTGATATATGGGAATTATGTGTATAATCTGGACCTGAGTCCTTTGTCAAGTCTGTATTGCAAATATCTCCTTCCAGCCTGGAGCTTGCATTTTTACTCTTAAGGACGCTTTTTGGTCACCACAGATTCTTAATTTAATGAAGTCTAATCTATCAATCTCATACTTTATGGTTAATGCTTTCTGTGTCCTATTTATACAAGTTTAGTTCCTGATTTTATATTGATTACAACATGAATTCCTTAACTGTTTCTCTTATAGTTGGATATTACATTGTTTCCTTTTCTCTTTTCATAAATGATGCTCTGATGACCACTTTTCTATAAAAATTCTGTTCTGGATTTGGGATTATTTTCTTCAAAAGTAGAATTACTCATTTATTTCTGTTGTTGTTTGTTGTTATTTTCTCTGAAACTTTTAGGAACTTCTCTTTATTTCTTGCATGCTGAAATTTAATAATCATATGCTCATGTTTGAGTCTCTTTCCATCCATTGTCCTAGCCTCTTGACCTTCCAGTCTGTACATTCACGAGTCTCAGTTCTGGAATGTTTTCTTGTATTGTTACTGTGATAGTGTCTGCCATTCTCCCTACTTTTTTCCCCCCAAAGTCCTTTTTAGTAACTTTGGAACTTTCTTGGTTCATCTGTAATTATAATCATATTTTCCTTATCATTATTATGTTTCCTATTTTCTGGTAGATTTTTTGAATTCTGTCTGACAAACCATCTTTTTAAACATTTTATTTAGTTAAATTTTTTTTAAAAGATTTAAAAAATTTATCTTATTTGATAGAGTGTACGCATGCACTCACATGTCAGAAAGAGAGTGGGAGCAAGCAGAGGGCTGGGCAGAGGAAGAGGGAGAGAGAATCTCAAGCAGATTCCATGCTGATCTCACAGCCCTGAGATTATGACCTATGCTGAAATCAAGAATTGGATGCCTAACCAATTGAGCCCGTGCGGGTGCCCCTGTCTTTTTTTTTTTTTTTTTTTTTAAGATTTATTTATTTATGATAGACAGAGAGAGAGAGAGGCAGAGACACAGGAGGAGGGAGAAGCAGGCTCCATGCCGGGAGCCCTGATGCGGGACTCGATCCCGGGATCCAGGATCACGCCCTGGGCCAAAGGCAGGTGCTAAACCGCTGAGCCACCCAGGGATCCCCCTGGGTGCCCCTATCTTCCAGAACTTCTATTGAATTTTTATTTGTATTACCATATCTTATATTTTGAGAAGCTCTTTGAAATTTACTGAGTGTTTCTTTTTTTAATAATTTCCTGGGGGATCCCTGGGTGGCGCAGTGGTTTGGCGCCTGCCTTTGGCTCAGGGCGGATCCTGGAGACCCGGGATCAAATCCCACATCGGGCTTCCTGCAGGGAGCCTGCTTCTCCCTCTGCCTGTGTCTCTGCCTCTCTCTTTCTCTCTCCGTGTGTGACTATCATAAAAAAAAAAAAAATTCCTGTTCTTGTTTCAGTATTTTATAAGCATTTTCTCTTATTTCTATGGAGATAGTAATTATGTTTTTTTCCTTCTGTCCCTTTCATGTCTCTATTATTTCAGCATTCTCCTTTTTTCCCTATATAATTCTATTGGTGTTTATTTTTTAGGTTTGAGGCTTTCATCCCAAGTTGGGTAGCCTTTGGTTCCTTTTGTATTTAAGAGCAAGACTCTGAAAAGCTGATGGGCAGCTCCATGTGAGAGAGTGGGGCTTGTTGAGTGGCTTCACCATAGGGTGTTAAGGAGGTGAGCCAGTTGCTTTCATCGAAAGGATGATAAAATGTTAGAACTGAGAGGTATTTTCTCTTGTGTTGGCCAGTTTTCCTAGAAAAGTCCCTGAAACTCTTGCCCTGAGGGTGGGACAGGTGGGCTCTAGGCCTTCTGCCAGAATTCTAATAGCTAAGTGGGGAGGGGATTACAGTTAAGCAGACTTGTTTAACTCCCTGGTTAGGCTTCAACCCTCTGCTCAGCTTGGCAGCCTGCCCAGGGAGTCAACCTCCAGACTTCTGCTGGGTGGGAGGAGGAGATTTAGTGGACTAACCACTCTGTACAAACTGTCAACGAGTCCTCCTCTCTGTCACCCTCCACTCCTGCCTTCAGGGTTACCTCACACTGCTAAACCCTGAGCCTTTCCAGATTTCTTGCTTCTTCCCCACTCCTCCTTTCCCACCCTGGGAGGCTTAGATTGCAACTTTCTTAAGGCTCTCAAATCAGTTACCACTTTATCATTTGCTTTTTGCCTCCTCTTTTCTTTTCTTTCTTTTTTTTTTTTTTTTAAAGTTTCTTGTGCATGTTTTTTCCTTTTTTGTTCTCTGTGAATTTGTGTCTTTTAGAACAAGTACCTATCTTCTTAGTTTGGTTTCACAAAGAAGCATAGGTAAATAAATGATTTAAAACTGGAAATCTTGTACTGAATTTTAAATGCCAATGACTGTATTTTTCATTTCTACAAGTTCTATTTGATTTTCAGCATTCTGTGTTCTTTTTTCTTCTCCATTATTCTTGCCATGTGGCATCTATAGCTTTTTTTTTTTTATCTTATTGACTTTAAGTATATTTAGAATCTTTCAAATTCTATTATTTCCAAGTCTTTGAGTGTGTGTGCACACATGCATGCTCATCTTATTTGCTTTTTCTCCTGACTCTTCTGTATGGTGGTTTGTTTTCCTTCATGGTAAGTTTTTGGTGGGATATTGTTTTTTGTGGAAGTCCTGCCTACCCTGATTATGGAGATGTTCCTACAGAGCAGGCTTAGCTTTTGCTTCTGCTTGGCCAGAATGTATTACATGGTTTCTCTTATTTCTGGGCCTCTCTCCATACATGTGGTTTCTGGAATGTTCTATCTTCTCATCTTTACTTGGCTTTTATTCAACAGGTCTCAGTTGGGAAATGATTTTCATAATCTCCATTCCCTGTATTCTCCCCCAGTAGCCTGTACTTCCTCCATTATAGTACTTTAATTATCCTGTAGTATAGTCACACATTTATTTTCCTCTCATCCCCTGATTAGATTAAATTCTGGAAGGCCAAGATCATGTTATCTTATTCATCATTAAATACCCAGCTCCTACCAAAATAGCTAGCTGAAACCAGATGTCAGTAAATATTCTTAAATGACTATGATGTTGTATCTTATTTTAAGAGGCTTTGTAGGGATAGATTACAGGTTGGTCTGAAGCACTGTTCTTTGTCCTGGTTTTGCTGCACTCCAGGTAACAGTCTTTCAGAAAGCCTTATAAGGTGATTCAAGGAGGCTACTGTCCAAGTAGAAAATGTGCATGGCTCATAAGTTGCCTTTTAGAGTTATAGACGTTCTTCCTGTCATCATCACTTATGTATAATAATACGTAAATGGATCGTATGCTTGAACAAAAAAATAGTGGTGGAATGCTTGGCACTTAGCATATGGTACAGCTTCCTGTGTGGCTCACTCTTCCCACCCACCAACAAAACCTCTTAGAGGGCATCACAGGGGGAGCACTTGCAGTGCGACCAGTGCGACTGTAGCCCCATGAGATGGGGAGACCGCTGACACTGCCCCACTGCAAGCCTGCCGCAGCCTTAGGCCCCCTGAGTGCACAGAAACCAAACCCTGCTGGCTGTGGTGGATGGGGGGTGCTGTGCACCATGAGACCTTTTCTTCCTAAGGTCATTATATCAAGATCAGGAGATAAGCTAACTTCCCTAATACATAGAAACAAAATGAAGAATACAGGGAAATATGTCCCAAATGAAAGAATAGGACAAAAATCACAGAAAAAGAGCTGAATGAAACACAGATAAGCAATATGCCTGATAAAGAATTCAAAGTAACAGTCATAAAGATACTCACTGGACTTGGGAAAGGAGTGAAGTATCTCAGTGAGACCTTCAATAAAGAGACAAAATGTAAAAAGGAACCAGTCAGAGAGGAAGAACTCAATAACTGAAATTTAAACAAAACAAAATGCCCTGGAGGGAATCAGTAGCAGATTAGAGAATGTGGAAGAGTAGATCTGGGGTCTCTGCATCTCACTTTCCTGGACAATGAGGCAGCTCCCATTAAGGGAATGTTTTCAAGTCCTCTCTCATTTGTGAAATGTGTGACTATAGAACAGCTGTGTGACAACCTGTTGAATCCGTAGTGCCCTCATTTTAGGTTGCAAGAGAGACATTCTAAATAGGTAAATAAATGATGTGCATATCTGATAATTAGACCCACAGTTTACAATGGCTTTGACTGGTATTTCTAATAGCTACCCCTCAAAACTTGAGTTTAGGAATACCATCTAAAGTTTTTGGTGTTTTTTAAAATAACTGAATGAGTGATTTTGGTTTTCTGGGTATTTCTTATGGTAACACTAGAATGAAGAAAGTAGTGGTAATTTGTAAGATTGTAGGAAAACACTGTAAGGATCCACTTATTTTGGAAGTACCAATAACATTTGCTAACATTTGCTTATTGAGTGCTTACCATGTGCCAGGCGCTCTTGTAAAAACTTTACATGTGTGAACTCATTTAAATACAAAGAAAAGTTGGGTTTATAGCAGTAAATCTTCATCGTCAGCCTGTTATGTGAATGCTCAGGGGAAAGTATTCAGAATCTGTTTGGAATTGGGACATTGTAATTACATCCAAATGTTAGGCTGTGCTAAGGTGATAACCATGCCTGTAATTCTTTGACTGTATTCTAGTAATGCTCAGTAATGGTAGACTCGGTGCTTTGAGCCAATTATCCCAATGAAGACAACTAAAAGTGTTAGATGAAATATACAAATAAAATCTTCTAAAAAGCATCAAAAGATAGTAAGACTGAATAATTCCTTGGTTGAGATTTCAGAGAGGCTGAGAATCAAGAGGGGAGCTGTTTTCCTCCCGTCTCTAGAGGAGTCTGAGAACCTGGACTTTTGGAGACCACACTAAATGAAGAATTCCATTTAGAATTTCTTTTAATGTGGGTCTGCTGGTGGCAAATCCTCTCAGTTGTATTTCTAAAGGATATTCTTTAGGCAGAAGGAGAGTGATTCCGGTTGGAAAGTCAGAGATAACAAAGACTAGTGGTAAATATGTGGGTAAGTTAACACTGACTATGTAAAACAATGGTAATAATATCTTGTTAAGTTCTAAGAATGTATGTAATATTTCAAAAATGCATAACAACAATAGCATTTAAGTTGAAATGTGCTAAATGGACTAAAAGTGCTCCAGATACTTTCTGGAAGGAGGGTGAAGGTATGGATTAACGTTAGGCTTTTATTTATTTATTTTTTTCATTTTTAAAAAATTTTTATTTATTTATGATAGTCACACACACACACACAGAGAGAGAGAGAGAGAGAGAGAGAGAGAGAGAGAGGCAGAGACATAGGCAGACTCCATGCACCGGGAGCCCAACGTGGGATTTGATCCCGGGTCTCCAGGATCACGCCCTGGGCCAAAGGCAGGTGCTAAACCTCTGAGCCACCCAGGGATCCCCAACATTAGGCTTTTAGTAGTGAAGGGTGTATGTTATAATTCCTGGAGTGACAACCAGAAGAATTGCAATTACAAATTAATATGGAGCATAAGATAAATGTCATAATAAACCTCTCATCTTTTCTAGAAGATCTAAAATTTGCCAGCCTTCTTGCCAACAAGAGGCTAGCTAACCTTCTTGTCTCTTGCTAGTGCTATTTTCTTTTGCATTTAAGGAAATAAATTTACATATATGAGAGAACAGTTCCTTAAATCTTAGTTAGTAAGTTCAAAGCAAGCTGCAAATTAATGTATCCATTTTCTTTCTGGAAATTATTTAAAAGAAATGGATTCCTTCATCTTGCTAACTGCCTGTGTGTCCTAAATGTATTTCCCTAGACTTTGCAAGTTGTTTGTGTAACCCCTATTGAAAAAGAGCTGATGTTTTCTAGAGTCTAGCAACCTCTCTAAAGTAGAATGTCCCCTTCCCCTCTTGTTTTGTTGTTTCATTTTAAATCAAAGTTTTTCGAGAGAACTTTCTGCTGGCATTTCTCTTCCCATCACACAAATCTTTTTTTTTTTTTTCCCATCACACAAATCTTATACCTGATCCAAGATTGAAGCTTGAAGTCAGACAAACAAAATTAGATGTAATACTTGGGGAGACGTCCTTCCCTCCCTCCTTCCTTTGTTCCTTCCTTCTTTCCTTTCTTCTGAAAGGGTTTATTAAAAATTTTAAGTACAGCTGAGGATGTAATATAGTTAACTCTCTTTAGGAATCAGCAGGACTCATTATATGCAAAGAGATCAAGATTCAGACTACGATTCTAGGCCATTGCTCTGATGTATTAAAAATGTTCGTAATTCAAAGTTAGCCTAATTTTCAGTATTCCTCAGTTTCTATCATTTTATAGTCAAATAGACCTCTGTCTTAGATTCACTTAGTGTTTATTTTGATCCATCTCTTTAATCTTAGAAAATTAATTTTTAATTTACTTAGCTAACACATGAATACATTTTTCTTAAACTTTAGAACATCCTAGATAAAACTTTTTTTTTCCATTCTTGGTCTCCCTCCAGAATCCCCAGAGGTTAACCACTGCTATGAGTTTGATGTGTATCTTTTTAGATCTTCATATTCACATATCTACCCAAGAATTTACACGGTATTCTTTGTGTGTGCATTTATCTTCTCTTTGTAAATAAATTCCCTTGCTGATAGGCGTTTTGGTTGTTTTGCTTTTCAAACAGTCCTTTGGTTAATATTTGTGCACATGGGAGAATGTACTTCTAGGGAGGTTTCTGAAGGTGGAGTTGGTCAGTCATAGCCATGCCTGTTTTCAGATGCAATATATTTTACAGAATTATACTACCAAGAGGCAGCAGTGGTGGAAAAGGACCCATTTCCACATACCTTTCCAGTATATGATGCTATCAAATGTAATTCTTTTTGCCAACATAACTCTATTGGGGTTTCTTTCCTACATGAAAAAGTAAGCTTATGAGTGTTCCATATTTTCCTCTTACCAGCAAACCTTGACAGCTAACTGCTCCTTGTTCCCTAGAATTTACAAGACTTCAAAAATGGTACCCTCCCTCCCCAAACTCTTTACTGTTTGAAATGAAGGGAATCTATTTACTAGAAAAAGAAATAGAATATATCTACTGGGACAAATGGAAAGAATGGAGGTACCCTCCTTATCTGGGGGAGCCAAGAAATGCAAACTTCCTCAATACAGAGAAGAGCTGAGGCTTGGCATGATGAATGGTGATCAGTGATGTTTTTATTAATCAGGAAAATTCTGAGTTCAGTAATCAGTGTCTTTGAGGTTTATGCCAGTGAAATTAATCCAGAGTTATTTTAAAAACAAGATTTCCAGCTTCTCAGCTTTATGATTTTAAATTCCTAGTATATTCTCCTGTGTAGTGTAGCTGAATAACATTGTTGAGATATTGAGTAGTTGTTTTTCATACAGTAATTTCATCTGAGAATATAATTTTAAAGGGATTACAAAGATCATTTGACAGTTCTAGTTTGTGGAGTGAACTTGCTCAATGTTATAAACTTGACTTTTGTATAATTTTGTAGATTGGAGAGTAGAACAGTGAATAATATGTTTTGATTTTTAAAATAAATGCTAAATTGAAAAAATGCATAAATCAAGAGGCCTAGTTCCACTAACCTTGGGGAAATATCAGGAATTTAAAAAAATTTGGTGTCTCTACGTTTATGATTACTAAAAAGAAAGTCAAATAAGGTATTTTTTGTTTTCAGAGAATGTGTTGGTTTTACCTAAAGTATGCTTTAATATATGAATATAACTAAAATACCAAATATTTCTTTAATCATTTTGAAAATCACAATGGCATAAAAGGAGATATTTATGAATAATATGTAATTTGATTGAAAGTGCTTATTTCACTAACATAAATCATGAGCTCTGTAGATACAGCTTGACTTTAATTTGTCTGAATTATATTATGGAAACATTTAAAATGGTTTTTTATGTTTTATTTATTTATTTTTAAAGGTTTTCTTTATTTATTCAGAGACACAGAGGGAGAGAGGCAGAGACACAGGGAGAGGGAGAAGCAGGCTCTATGCAGGGAGCCCGATGCGGGACTCGATCCCGGGTCTCCAGGATCACACCCCAGGCTGCAGGCAGTGCCAAAACTGCTGTGCCACCAGGGCTGCCCTAAAATGGTTTTTTAAAAAAGCGAGTTATAGGTACCTATACTTTAAATTTATTTATTTATTTATTTATTTATTTATTTTTTAAAGATTTTATTTATTTATTCACAAGAGACACACACAGAGAGAGAGAGGCAGAGACATAGGCAGAGGGATAAGTAGGCTCCATGCAGGGAGCCTGATGTGGGACTCCATCCCAGGTCCCTGGGATTATGCCCTGAGCTGAAAGCCTGTCATTCAGCTCCTGAGCCACCCAGTCGTCCCTATACTTTAAAATATAAAGTCTTTTTCAATTTTTTCTTTTGAAAAGGTTTCTAACTTATGGAAAAATAGCAAGAGTAGCCCACAGATTTATCTATTTTCAGTTATTTTGACATATTTGCCTTATCGGTTTTCCTCTTTATAGATATATATTATTACTTTTCTTCTTGAATCATTTGAAAGTAGGTTGCATACATTATTGCCCTTCACTCTTAATACTAAAACAGGGAACTGCAAGAATAAGGATATTCTCTTACATAACCACAGTACAGTTATTAAATTCAGGAAATTTAATATTGACATAATACTATTATCCAGCCTATATTCTAATTTAGTCAGTTGTCCCAGTAATTGCCTTTAGGGCAGTTTTTTTTTTTTCCTGCTACAGGCTCCAGCCCACATCATGTATTGAACTTAGTTGTCATGTCTCTTTTGTCTCCTTTCATCTGGAGAAGTGTCTCAGCTTGTTTTTTTGTCTCTTAGGACATTGATGTTTTTGAAGAATACAGGCCAGTTATTTTACAGAATATTCTTCTAATTGGGTTTGTGATATTTCCTTATGATTAGGTTCCATGTATGCATTTTTTTTTCGTGTATGCATTTTTGGGTGGAGTACCTCAGGAGTATTATTATATCCTCCTCAGGGCAACATTTCTGGAGCTTCAGGATGTCTATTCGCTGGTTATTGGTGATGTTAAATTTGATCATGTTACAACAGACCACTAAAGTGTTACCCATTTTCCACTATTCCTCCTCAAGCTTCTCCCTCCCCCAAATTTAGTATCCATTGCTGCTAATTTATGTCTGAGTTTCTAATTTTTAACTCTGTCATTCCTTCTATGTTTTATTAACCAGCATTCTGCTGTAATGAAATGCTTCCTGCTTCTAGTTATTTTGATGTTCAGATTATCCCCAGGTAGCTATTTCCTGTATCCTTGTCACATGCTCTTAAATTTTTTTTGATACTTTTTGACACAATTAGTTGTTGAGGTCCATCTTGTACTCTCCCTCCTCCAGCACTGCAATCACCCATTTCTCCAAGGACCCGTGTCCTTTTTTTTAGTGGGGACTGGTATTTAAAACCCAAGGTCTGTGACCATTAGTGTACTACAATGCCATTGCTTCTTGACCTTCTCAGCAGAGATGGGAAATATGTATACTTACATAATCTCATAGGTGGAGTGAAAAATATGGAGATATATTTAAAAATCCTGAGTGTATACTGATACTCTCAGTTCTAACATAGCTCCCACCCCCAATTCTTCCTAGTCCTCCCCCATTCCTTGTTTGTATCTTCCTCCTTCCACAGTGAAAACCTGGCTCACAGAAAATATTAATACATTTACTCCTTTGATTAGTCCTGCAATGCATATAACATAGTTTCAGGATTGCTATACACTGTCTGAAAAACAGGCCTACCAAAAAAAAAGTTCAAGGCTATTTGCAGTTCTTTTTCTTTACATTGAAAGTAGCTAGAGTTCAGAAGTTGCTTGGATTAGCTCTGTTTTTTTTTTTTTTTTAAAAAAAATTCAGCATGGTAATGTTATTCATGTTGGGATCATTTATTTTCACTTGTATTCATTTTTAGGATCCTCCCCACCATCTTTGTTGATGATTTTAAAACTCAAAAGTATACAAAAACAGTATATGCTCAGAGAATTATTACAAGCTTCTTCATTGTTAAATTAAATTTAATTTTAAAAAAGATTTTATTTATTTATTTGAGAAAAAGCAAGAGAGCACAGCAGGGGGAGCAGCATGACCTGAGCCAAAAGCAGATACTTAACCAACTGAGCTACCCAGGCATCCCTATTTTTTTGTTAGTAATCTGCTATTAAAGAATATTGATAATGTAAAATCAAGTGTAATATATACATATATATTACACTTGATTATATATATATGTATATATATATATATATATATATATATATATATATATGGCTGAAGGTATCTGTGTTGTTTTCCATTGGGTATGTGGGTAGAGGATATTGGTTATCTATTCTCTGAATCATAGAAAAAAGTTTAATACCAGGAGTCTAAAAGACTGAATTTAGTTAAAAAATCGTTAATATCCAGATTGGGAGTAATATTAATTTCATTGGGGAAAAAAAGACTCAAAGATTAGGGGACTCAGAAAAAAATGTTGTTGTTTCCCTGTATGACACCAGGGGGCGCATTGGCTCAGATGGACCCGCAGGCCTCCTCTGCCAGGCGGAGTCTGGGAAATAAGATGTAACATCCCCAGCCCTGCAGACCTCCCGCAACTGTCTTCTGTGCCCTGTGTTAGACTTTTGATCCAGGAGTAGGGTGGGAGTTATGAGCTAGGGTCATTCTCAGGCCTCCGGTTCCCTCTTCTTTGATCTCTTGCTTTCTTAGTCAACATTTTACTTTGTTTAGGTTGGCAAGAATGGCTAAGAGTTAAGTAACCTGTCCAAGGTCATAATTCAACCTCAAGCTGTCTAAATCTTTCATTCTGCCATTTGAGTAATGTTGTAAAGTACAGCCATGCATACCGTGTGCCTGTCTGCATGTAAAATTAGATCAACTCCATATAATTTCCTAATACAAAACAAACTGGCACAAAGTGGACATGGAGGAAATATTAGTCACACATTAGGAAATCAGAAAATTCAAATGAGAGCCAACTAAAGTAAATATGGAATTAATGAGATTAGACCAAGAGGAAAAAAGTTGAACTATTAACTCAACGTCTGATCCCCAAAGTCGTCATAAATAATTTCATTATCCCTACTGCCTGTGAAACCTTGTGTACTCCACTTGTATAAGGAATCTGAGGTACATTATCCTTAAATTGCACTTGTTTGCCTCTTGCTGCATATATAGGCTTATTTGCAACGCTTACATTAATGCTTAGTCATTCAGTGGCTAAAGTGATATCCTCTGACTTTCACTTTGAGAAAGACAAATTTGAACTGTGCCCTTGTCAGTAAATATAAGGGTGAATTTATTTTTAAGAACATCACCTATCTTACCCGTGTAGTGACCAGTTAAATAATATTCTGCCCATAGCAGAATCAAACCCACCTTGGAGAACTGGGGCAACAGAAGGCCAAGGTGGGCTTTTTAGCTTCTATTCGGTGTATGCATATAAGAGACACCAGATTCTTCTGTTTAACTTCTTCTATTTACAAAAGCTCTTATGGCAAAATTTATTCAGGAGTACTTCCATTAAAGCTTTTATAGGATTTTTTTCATCTGGGGTTGTTGATATTTGATTACACGGAAAGAGTTAAGTGTCATGTATGAATAGCTAGCCAATGTATGTGCTGGCAGTGTTTATTTGTTTTCTCTTTTTTTCTTTCACATTTTGCAATCAGAATATTCTATTTTCCATTTTATTATAATAACATCTTCTGGATATCTTACTTTGGAAAAATTACCTGTATTTCAAATCCAAGTGATTACAGAAGTTTTAGAAGCAATAAATATTTTATTTAGTCTTTAATTCTTATGTATAATTATGTGCATGTATAAGCATACCTTTAGAAATTATTTACAAGCATATGTATAAGAATAAAAATGCTGTTAGATCTCATCTTTTTGGTATGGTTTGTCACGATTTTAACTCTTAAACAGTGGCTCAACTTTGTTATGAATCAATTATGCACATCTGTAATCTTTATTTTATTTATTTATTTGTTTATTTATTTATTTATTCATTCATTTATTTAATTTGAGGGGGAGAGAGAGAGTGCAAGTGAGAGAATACAAGCAGTGGGGAGAGGCAGAGGGAGAGGGAGAAGCAGGCTCCCCGCTGAGCAGAGAGCCTGATGTGGGGCTCGATCCCAGGATCCTGAGACCATGACTTGAGCCGAAGGCAGATGATGAACTGACTGAGCCACCCAGGGGCTCACACCTGTAATCTTTAGCATTTAATTAAATATCTACTCTTTTGAACTGTTCTCTGATTATTTTATTATGTTAATTCTTCTTTCTCTATAAGTTTAAGGGCAAAAACATTTCAAACATCCATTTTAGTGTAGTCCCTACAACACCTAGGACTATCTCTATCACATGATAGGTACTTAATTATTATTTTTAATTCTTGGCCATTATTTATGTGCATACATTCTACCTTCTTTTTTAGTTTACATTTTATTTTGAAATAATTTCAGACTTAGAGGAATGTGCCAAGATTAATACAATGAATACCCATATATGCTTCACCCAGATTCCCCAAATGTTAATATTTTTACACATTTGCTTCAATACTTTCTCTCTTGTTCATCCACTTCCTCCTTTCATCCTTTATTCCTCCCTGTCTCTCTCCTTTCCTTCCTTCCTTCCTTCCTTCCTTCCTTCCTTCCTTCCTTCCTTCCTTCCTTCCTTCCTTCCTTCCTTCCTTCCTTCCTTCCTTCCTCTATCTATCTATCTATCTATCTATCTATCTATCTATCTATCTATCTATCTATCTATCTATCTATCTATCTATCTATCTTCCTATCTACCTACTTAGCTATGTATCCATCCATCTATCCCTCTGTCCATCCATATATATACATGCACATGCATATATACAAACATGTATATGTATATGGATACATATTTGGAACCGTAGAATTAGTTGAAGACTCATTTGATGACTCTTTTCCCCGAATACTTAAATGTTCCTAAAAACAAGGACTTTTTCCCCCCACCTAACTACATATAATTCTCAAGATAAGTGAATTAACATTTAAACATTATTATCTGAGCTACAAGTCTGATTAACATTTTGGCAGTTTTCCCAATAATGTTCTTAAGAGCAAAAGAAAATCCCAGATCATGTGCTATATTTATATATCAAGTTTCCTTTGTGTTCTTTATTCTAGAACATTGGCTCCATCTTTCTTTGTTTTCCATGAGCTTGACGTTTTTGAAGTGTATAGGCCATTTATTTTGTAGAATGTGTCTCAGTTTGGCTTTGTCCAATTTTCCTCACAATTTGGGTTATACATTTTTGGCAGAAACATAGAGGTGATTGTTATATTCTCTGTACATATTATCAAGAGGCACATAATGTTGACTTGTACTATTACTGGTGATGTTAACTGTGGCCACTTGCTTACGTGGTATCTGTCAGATTTCTCTACTATAAAGTTACTATTTTTTCTTTGTAATTAAGAAGTGTCTTGTGGGAAGATACTTTGGTACTATGTAAATATGTTTCTCATCAAACTTTCACTCAGGAATTTTAGCATCAACTGATGATTCATGCTTTAATCATTCATTACTTTGATGGTCACCAAGAGGTGGTTTCTAATTAAATTCTGCTTTTTATTTTGCTTATAAATATCCTTTATTTAACTTCAGAATTCTCATAGTTCTCTTAGCACTATGCCTTATTCTATTCGTGCATTATCTGGTGTTGACCACAAATAACTTCATAACTAATACTTTTTTTGATGATAGAATCATCTGTTCCCCTTTATTTGCAATTGCAGCTGAAAGTAGCACCTAATATATTAAATATGTCTAGCAGAATAGCCTGCTTTCATATCATTTTGTCAGAATTACTCTCCTTGAGTGAGATAATCACAGTAGGATTTTGTAGAGTATCTATTTGCTGTCACTGTTTCTTTGCAGCATCTTGAATCCTTCCCTGACACTGTTGTTGTGACAAAGTATTAGCTGGTGCAGCATAAACACAGTTTAATTTAGTCTTCACATGACAGCTTGACAATCCCTAATCTGCTCAGGATGCTATACCAATGAAGAAGAACCTGCAGCTGGAAAAATTCTAGATTCTCAGGAATCAACACAGTGATAGTTTTGTAGTTTTATTATATGGTGACAAAGTAGAATCTGCTAGATAAAAATAAATAAATGTATGTATTTTTATCAGAACTTGAAAGCATATTTTATTTGATCTAAAAAAGTACCCAAGCTTATACTTTTTGTCTGTAGTCTAAAAAGATATTTCACATGCAGATGATTTTATTTCTACTGTTTCTATTTTAATTCAGTTCTATGTAACGCGTATTTATTGAGTAGCCTGCATGGGCCTATGCAATAATTAGTAATGTGAAAAGTAGGTATGTATATGTATATACACAGGTATGTATATTTATATATATAAACATATACAATTGTGATAGTTTTAGCTTGCAAAAAAAGTTGGAAGGAATACTTTTGATCTTTTTATTTTATTTTATTTATTTTATTTTTTGTTTCTAGTTAGTTAACATGAAGTGTAATATTAGTTTCAGAAGTGGGATTTAGTGATTCATCCCTTACATGTAACCCAGTGTCACAATAACTGCCCTCCTTAATATCCATCACCCATTTAACCCATCCCCCCTGCCGACTTCCCCTCCAGCAATACTCAGTTTGTTCTCTATAATTAGGAGTCCCTTAGGGGTGCCTGGGTGGCTCAGTTAAGCATCTGCCTTCCACTCAGGTCACGATCCCAGGGTCCTGGGATCAAGCCCAGAGTTGGGCTCCCTGCTCAGCAGGAGTCTGTTTCTCCTTATCCCTCTGCCCTTCCCACCCATGCTCTCTCTCTCAAATAAATAAATAAATCTTAAAAAAAAAAGTCCATTATGGTTTGCTTCCCTTTCTTTCTCCTCCTCCCCTTCCCCTATGTTCACCTATTTTGTTTCTTAAATTCCACATTATAAGTGAAATCATATGGTATTTGTCTTTCTCTGACCGACCTATTTTGCTTAGCATAATACGCTCTAGCTCCATCCATGTTGTTGCAAATGGCAAGATTTCATTCTTTTTGAGGGCTGAGTAATATGCCATTGTATACATAAACTGAAATACTTTTGATTTAATGTTAAATTCCCTTACAAACATCTGTATAATATCACATTCTGGTTAAAGATTCTTGCAATATTATGGAATGAACTTCTAGGTAAGTTGTTTACATTGGTTCAGGAATGGATCTCTTGAAAGGTGACCTTGTAGATGAGATCATATTTGAAGGATTCTTCCTGACTTGTGATAATCTTGCTTCAGTTCTCATCATAGTTCCAAAACAAATCAGAAAAACATTTTTTTTTGATAATTCACTGGCTTTTAAGAACACTGAAAACATTCTGTTGAGTTTTAGCTGATCACAGATATGCCACTTATTTAGGTACTTATATTTTAATTAAAAAAAGATTTAGCAACTGTCAAGAAATCTGACCGATTTAGCATTGTTTTGGCTTCTTATTGCTAGAACCTACTGAGGGATGTGGCAGCTCATGGATTACATGCAAAGACCTTTCTAGGTTTGTCCCCACTGCTATTCTTGTCAGTGTGAGTGAAAGCATTCTGAATTGACTCTTGAAGAGTTTTCAGTGTGGCAGGCAACAGTAATGAGAACACTTGTCAATGGTTTATTTACATTAAGTAGATTATATTTTATCATTGTATTGTCAATTTGTATAAATATCTCTCTATGAAGTTTTCCATGAGAATTTACCTTGTTCATGGCAAACAACATGGTAGAGATGTTAAGAGTCAGTAGACCCAGATTCTAGTCCAGGATCTGCTGTTACCTTTTTGTGTGATCTTGGACAAGCCCCCATCTCCTCTTGATCTGTTTTCTCATTTGTAAAAGTATAGATTAGATCACCCCTAAGGATTCTTACAGCTCTTTTCTAGTTCAGTATACTATTTGTAAATAATTGGTTATATTAAAAATTTTATCTTTTTCCCCCACGAAGTAAATGGGATGTTGGCTTCTCTACAGATGAAAATCATGCAAAAAATTCTAAATCCAAATGTGTGGCATAGTAGAAATTGAAATATGTCAGATTTATATCCTCATAATGCCAGAACATGTGGCAATGATGACTTAGGATCTTAGCATGACTTGGACAAATGAGGGATGGTTTCTGTAGTAGACAGGGCTCAAATAGCTTCCCTGGAACTCCCTCCATTCCTGCATCACAGAGCTGGAGTTGGGACAAGCTTATGTGTCTGTGAGAGCTGCAGGGACCTTGTCTGTGTAAGATTTTGGCTCTGTGGGTCTGAGCTTTCAGCTGAAAGCTGGGCATCTGAGAACCGCACCAGCCAAGAAGCTGGGAAGTGACGTATTTTCATTAATCAAAATACAGTGTACAGACAGGCTGGTTGAGATATCAGCATCTGATGGAACTTTGTAAGTAAACTGGCAGAGATTTAGATGAGACAGGCTGGCTGCATGATGCACCTGGTGGGTTGTCAGGAAGCTTCAATGAATTAGTAGTGATGTCAGGAGATCACCATAATTCTAGCCTTAAATATTGCCATAGAGGATGCTGCAGAGGACATCTGGTTTTGCTTCAATTTATCTGTCAGAGCCAACAGCATCGGGCGCCATGGGACTAGACCTGAAGATAGTGATTTTAATACCATGTACCTGATTCATCATGAATTCTTATTCTTGAGAAATACTTAAGTATTGGCTCTATTTAAAAAAATTTTTATTTATTTATTTATTCATGAGAGATGCAGAGAGAGAGAGAGAGAGGCAGAGGGAGAAGCAGGCTCCATATAGGGAGCCCCATGTGGGACTCGATCCAGGGACTCCAAGATCACACCCTGAGCCAAAGGCAAACGCTTAACTACTGAGCCACTCTGGCATCCCAAATATTGGCTTTAAATGAATGTAAGAAATCTAAATCACAAAAGTAATATATGTTCCCAGTAGAAGTAAAACAGTGAAAACTACTGAAGTGTATAAAATGAAAAGTAGGACTTCTTACCTCCATCCCCCCAAACTCTCACTCCTGTGGGCAGCCACTACAAACAATTTTATTTTGGTTTTCCCAGGCCGTTTTCTAAGCACACCACCATTTTGTATATACCATGATTTAATATTAACTGTTACATTCTGTTATCAAATTTGAGATTTGGTACTTTACAGATAATCTTGAATTCTATGAAGTGGGCTGATGAAACCTTTAATATTCCACAAGTAAATGGATAGTCTACTGATCTACTCAGATATTTGGCCCTAGCTTCTCACCCTGGACCAGTCAGGAGCAGTTTAAGTAGTGATCTTGACTTTATCTAAGTGATGGGATTGTTCAATGTTGGGTAAGGAGACAGTGAACTATAAATAGGGTAGCTATATAATTTATCACCCAAATCAGGACACTTGGGATCCCTGGGTGGCGCAGCGATTCGGCGCCTGCTTTTGGCCCAGGGCGCGATCCTGGAGACCCGGGATCGAATCCCACATCGGGCTCCTGGTGCATGGAGCCTGCTTCTCCCTCTGCCTGTGTCTCTGCCTCTCTCTCTCTCTCTCTCTCTCTCTCTCTGTGACTATCATAAATAATAATAATAATAAAAAAAACAAATCAGGACACTTTGTGAGTCCTTCATAATTACCCTGGAATAATGGGTGTAAACTGGGGCTGTCCACACATATGGTGGTGGACACTAAAGGTTAACTCTCTAAAGGTTGACTTGAGACCACTTGCTTTCCTGTTCTGTTCCATGGTTCCTGGTTCCTGTTGAATTATGTGGCCATGAACTCTACTGCATCTGGCCACTGGCCCTAAAGGACTGATTTCTTTTCTTGTCCTTTGGTTTTTCTAATAGAGAGTCTGCAGGAATTCTTAGAGAACCTGCTAGTACTTAGAGCTTAGACTGTTACATTTTCTTAATTATTAATGCAAGAATAGTCCAGCATCCCTCTTTTCCACTTCTCCCTTCCTGTTCTCTCCTCAGTCAGCTCCAACTGGGTGTCTCTTGCCACGACTTCACCAAACCTGCCCTGCTTAACGTCATTGATGATGTCCACGTTCACAAATCTGGGGTAGTCATCTCTTCTTATTCAATACACTTGATTATTTCTTACTTCTTTGAACATGTTCTTCTCTTATTTCTGTGACCCCACATTCTTCTGGCCTCTCCCACATTTCCAGTGTCACTTTCTAAGTGTCTTTGGCTGGATGCTTCTCTACTTGACTTCCCTGTGTTGAAGTGCCACAGGGCTCTTCCCTGTCCACTGTCTCAGTTTTGTGCCTGTAATTAGCATCTTTATGGTGACGCCTATATTGGTATCTGCAGTCCCGATCCTTCTACTGAGTTCAAGACTCAAGTATCCAACTGCCCACTTCATCTTCATGTGGGGATATAAACCTGACAGGCCCAAACAAAGCCTTTGATCTCTCCTGCCCCTGCCCCTCTTAAACCTAACCCTCTTCCAGCCTTCCCTCCTCAGAACAAGGCACCGTTCACTCACTTGCTCAGGCCCCAAGCCCTTGGATCATCTTTGATTTCCTTCCATCCCACCCTCTCCTTCCCTGCAAGTTCTGTCCACTCTATCTCTAATATTCTGTTCCTCCCACTGATGCCCTTCCCTGCAGGTTGCTATCATCAATGCCCTGAACGTTTTTAGTAACCTTCTAGCAATTCTCCCTTCACTCTCTTTTGCCTCCCTGCAACTCATTTTCTACATAGTGGCCAGAGAGCTTGCTTGTTTATTATTTATTTATCATTCCAGTATAGTTAATATGCAGTGTTATATAAGTTTCAGGTGTATAATACAGTGATTCAACTATTCTATACATTACCAGTGCCCATCATAAGGGTTCTCTTAATCCCTTTCACCTATTTCACCTGTCTCCCCCAACCTACCTTCCCAGTGACCAGAGAGCTTGTAAGTTACTTTCCTTCTCCAAGTCTGCTTGGTACATCACATTGCACAGAGAAAAAAAAAATCCAAACTCCTTGCATGACCATCTGGCTTTTTGTTTAGCCTCTTCTCTTGCTCCCCTCTGATTTGCTGGGCACTGACAACTCACTGGCTTTGTTGGTCCCCAGAGCCACCAAGCTCACCCTATGTCATGGTCGTTGCACCTGCTATTCCTTCTGCCTGGGTTTTAATGCATGACTAGTTTCTTCTCATTCAGGTTTTAGCCTAATTTCATCTCCTTAATGAGGCCTTTCCTGACTTTAGATAGCAGTAGTCCATATCCACATCAGTGTTTATGCCATTACTTTATGTACCCTCTCTATGGAGTATGTATTTATTGTCATTTCTCACCTCCTTTGCCTCCTGGAATGTACAATTCTTACCAGCAGGGATGCTGTCTGTTTTGTTTACTTTCATGTCCCAGCGCATAGAACAATGCCTGGTGCCAGTTAGGCACTTGATCCTCATTGAATGGATAAACAGTGGTCACTCTGATCCAGAATAACTTGTGTCCCAGGTAGCTCTTCAACATCCTAAGTGACCCCTATTCATTTCAAAACGAACTCTGTTTATTGTTCTGTCTCCTCTTTTATTCAGTGCTGCATGGTCTTCCTGCTGCAGGCCTTTGTAAGCCATGTACATGCTTTTTCTGTGGTCAAGTCATTACCTTCCTATGGTATTAACATGGAGAGTGGCCTACTTGTTAAGAGACCAATCTAGGCTGTTTGCTAGGTTAAGCTAATATAAGCACCCAAGTAGTCAGTGTGAAAATTCGTTCTTTAACTCCCCTTACCTATTCCTAAAGGGATTGCATTAACTCGGCACTTTGTGGAGATGGCAAAAGAATTAGTCAAGAGAAACAGCTCTGTCATCCAACCTATGTAATTTACTGTGCAGTTAATCCTCATGGTATGCTATGGACTTTGCAGTTCTAATTACAGTTTGGGTTCACTACCTTCTCATCAGATTATCCCTAAGACCCTTAACTTAAGCTAGCTAGATTAAGTGTCCTTTGGTATTCTGGTATCCTGGTCTTTTTTTCAACATGCTCATTCTCTGTGATCCTCTGAGTCCCTATGTCACCTGTAATGCCCCAGGCACCATTTCTTACTCCTGCCAGAGCCGATACCTTAGTTGTAGGCATTTCATCCCTGTCTGCAGTTTTTCAAAAGCCAATATTTAAATTAGATAGCTTTTCTGCCTCAATTAATCTTTATCAAGAGTTCATCAACTGGATTTCTTTTGCTAATAGAAATATGCTAATTACATAAGTAAATGCAAATGTGGGTAATTCTGGATGCAGGATGCCTTCTGTGAAAATGAATTCTCTTAATACCATTTTCAGAATGTCACTACAAAATGCCTTCTATGAAATGGTAGCTATCTTGTATATGTATGTTGTATGTATGTGTGTGCATGCTTATATAAATGTGTGTGTTACACACACATAGGGACATATATAGTTGGGGTTGAGACAGTTCCTCACAGTTGTCCAATAATCTGTTGACTGATATCTCATCCATAGTTTCCTTAATGTATAAAAGGACCGTACACTGGGCAGCAAAACTGCAGCCTGTTTTTCTACTCTGATAGTTTCATTTGTGTTACTTCTTAAAGATGAGGATTAGAATTAAATTGACTAGGCAAGCAAAGCTGAAAATTGAATTAATTTCAGATTTGTAATGAAAAATGGGATCTCTCTTACTCAGGGTTAACTAGGACCCTGTGGGCTATACAAACGAAATCGACAGTCTCTCATTAAAATGATATTTTCTCCAGCGAAATGTACTGGCACTAAATAGTTTCTGAAATGCATTATGCTCCAAGATCACAGCTGCCATAAGCCTTATAGAACTGAGAGCACTTTTTATGAAATACTTAGAATCCGTAGCATTTATTAAAGTCGGTGCCATTTTGCCAAGTATTTATGGAATTCCTCCTCTGTGCCAGGCACTGTGCTAGGCAATAAGAATTAAGGATGATCACAAGTCATGATTCTTATTATCAAAGGGCTTCCAATCTAATGGGAGAAGCAGCTATACTTAAAGCCAAGCTTAAGTGACTTGATTCGTGATGTGAGAGAAGTACTATACAAATACCGAAGGAGAGGGGAATAATTCCATCTGCTTGGTTTGGACCAAAATGAAATAGGTAATAATAGATGTGAACTTTGATGGATAACACCAGACAGAGAATGATCATCCAGGACTGTAGAAGTTATAAAACATTTCATGTCAAATAAAAAGCTGTGGGACCAATTTTAACTGTGTTTTGTACCTTTTTTATAGAGATTTAAGAATTTCATTCCAAGAAAACATTCTCTCTGAACTGCGGCTACCTTTTTGTTCATGAGAATAGCAAACATTTATTGAATACCTATCATATGACAGATGCCTTATGCCTACAGTGTACTGGATGCAGTCCCAGATAGTACTCAACAGCAGCTCTGCAGTATAGGTAATATTATTAATATAATTTGGATGGGAGAGGTCAAGAGACTGGCTGACAGCTGGTAAATGGCAGAGCAAGACTTCGTACCTAAGTCCATTTGACTCCAGAGACCATGTACCCTTGATTCCTGTCTCCTTTACACACAACTGTTGCATGTGTGACTGCTGATTGATGGAAGTGATGATATAGGCAGAGTCCATGTGTACTATTCTGGATTAATTTAACCAGATGTTACATTTGGCTAAGTCTTAGAATCAGGCACTTTTCAATATTTTGTTGGCTCAGTGATCTAAGAGCTCAAGTACTAATGGCCCAGGACAGGGCAACTTTGGCTTGTTCCTCTATCCTCTTGTAAGAGGGTAACTGACTCATGAAAGGTGAGGCTCAGATGCTCAAGAGAGTAAAAGAGCCCCTCAGTGATCCAGATGAGCTGCTTCAGGAGGGGTCAGCCTTTGAGCTAACTGTCAAGCTAGAGGCTGTGGGTCTTACTAGGTGCTGATGCTGCAGGCCTCTGGCTATACTAAGAGAAACCTCTTTCCTCAGGAGGAGCCAGAGCTACAGTAAGTAACCATTGGCCTTAGGGATCTGAAGGCACCACTTAGCATCAAGACCTAGTATGTAACCCAAAGCTGGGAGGACCAACCACTTCAGAGAGGCTTCAGACCTGCTTTCTCTGGTGCTTCTTGTATGCTCACCTCTCTCTGCCAGCATTCTCAGCCAGGCCATCACATTGCTTATCTCAGAGCCATAACTGAACCTGGTCTTCCTCTCCCCAGCCCATAGAGATGGATGACTAACTACTACTCCCTTCCTCCTCCATTCCAGCAGATCACACCTGCAGGGCAAGCTTTCTTCCACCCCTCATTACTCAAGACAGGGAAAGGCACGCTCAGTTTAGAAGGAACTATAGGCCTAGAAGATTTATTAGCCGACATCTTTATCTGTAGGTAAAACATCATTAAATCACTACCTCCCATTTACATTGTCTAATTTCTCAGATCTCCAAGGAAGGAGCCATATCTCTGTCCTCTCTTCTGTAATCTCCTACAATATTTGTGACTGGGAACATCTTTCTTGCACATAACTTAAAGTCTGCATGCTTTATTTGAACATTCATATCTCTTTATTCTTCACTCGGAAGATATGGATATTCATAATTTGTACTTCCTCTAAGCAAAGTTATCATGAAATTTTCCCTGAGAGGCAGCTCAGTGTGGTATAAGATCATAAACGTTGGTGTCAGGCCTGGATTCAAATCTAGCTCTGCTGCTTACCATTGGTTTGCCTTTGGCCACACTGTTTAGCTCTGAGTCAGTTTCTTCATTTGTAAGGTGGGACAATATTACCTACCTCACAGGACTAAGTATGAAATGGTCCCCCCTGCTGACTGGCATAGCCTCTTTTTATCTTATTGCTTTGCTGTCTTCAGGAAGGTTGCTGCTTCCACTCCAGTCTTCATGTCTGTATCCCAGCTGGCAGGAAGGAGGAATGGTGCAGGGCCCTTCATCTCCCATTAACAACACTCCTGGAAATTGTATGACTTCCATCTTCATCCTGTTGGTCGGAGCTTCTTGCAGGCTCTGACTGGTTCCTAGGGAACCTAGGAGATGTAGCTTTAGTCTTGGTATCATTTCATATGCCCAGTGGACACTTGGATGCCCTATTTCTGAGAAAGAAGGGGAGTATTATAGGTTAAATTCCCCAGGGAGCAGACTCTGAGACAAATCTTAGGTTGAGGGATATTTATTAAGGAGTGCTTCACAGATCAATAGTGATCAAAGGGAGGCAGAAGCAGAAGGAAATGTCAAGCTACCTTGTAGGCCCCCTGACAGCCTCATTGGGCCCTCACAGGTTGCTTTAGAGATGAGATGTGCAGGCCTTTATATTCCTATATTGATCCGTCATGAGGTATGGGCAGGCCTGATAGTAGGTGTGACTTTGCATAGGCAACTCTTGGCAGTTAAAATGACCCTTGAAGAGGCTGACATCTGGAGGCCATCTGCCAGCAGCACTACTGGCAATCAGGCCCACAGGTCCTCTATGGAAGGGGATTGTGGGTGACTCATTTCGTCATCCATCCCAGGGAGAATGGGGAGCTAACATATCTGCCACACCATGTCACATAGTGGCTGAGAGCAGCAAATAAAATGTAGAGGGCTTTTGCAGAGGGCTGGACTTAGGTTAGTATCCTGTCAGTCTTAGCTGCGCGATCAGTGTTTCCCTAAGTTATTTTAACAGGATATTTTCTTTTTTATCCCCTTGATTAAAGTTTTTATTTATTTTTATTTTTATTTTTTAATAATAAATTTATTTTTTATTGGTGTTCAATTTGCCAACATACAGAATAACATCCAGTGCTCATCCCATCAAGTGCCCCCCTCAGTGCCCGTCACCCATTCACCCCCACCCCCCGCCCTCCTCCCCTTCCACCACCCCTAGCTCGTTTCCCAGAGTTAGGAGTCTTTATGTTCTGTCTCCCTTTCTTAACAGGATATTTTCGTCCCACAGCATCCTGTGGGACTAAAGGAGTTGGCCATCCCTAGTCTAGTGATCAAATTTAGGAAATACTGGGTTGTGAAACCTTTTGTTTGTACCCCATGATGGCTAATGTGGAGTTGAGGCTTCTTCTTGTGAGTTGCGTCAGAGAAGAGCATTTACATTGCTTTTGACTTTGGTTTTCACGTAAGTGGAAATATAAAGAGTGCTTTTCTAGATTTCAGATTCTGTATTATTGATATTCATTGCTTCTATCAGCAAATCTTATTTCTTGAAAATAAGATTAAGAAATGAAACAAACAAATGGATGCCTGGGTAGCCCAGTGGTTGAGCATCTGCCTTTGGCTCAGGTCTTAATCCCAGGGTCCTGGGATTGAGTCATGCACTGGGCTCCCCGCAAGGCGCCTTCTTCTCCCTCTGCCTATGTCTCTGCCTCTCTTTCTTTGGCTCTCATCAACAAATAAAGAAATAATCTTTTTAAAAAATGAAACAAATTATGGGTTAAACAAGTACTTACCATGCCCCCTGGGTGGGTCTGTGCCACCCAGTGCAAGACAGCATGCTTCACCTGTGCTCTGCTGTCCCCTCCTGCCTGGTGTCATTCCGCTCCCCCCACCACCCTCCCCACCCCGCAGAGTGTTCTTTGCAGCAGCCAGAGTGATCCTTTCAATATTTAAATCAGTCTTATCACCCCCTTTTCTCTCAACTCTACAGTAGTTGTCTGGTGCATTTATAATGAAATTCCAAGTCCTGGCCATCCCCTGCCAGGCCCTGTAGCTCTGGATCTTGGCCATGTCTCCAATCTCATTTCTGCCCCAGCTGGTTTGCTCCAGTTGCATGGGCCTCTGTCCTTTTGCAGATACCCAAGCAAGTTCCTGAGCCAGGACTTCCATCCTTGTGCTTCCTTGTGTGGGAATGCTCTTTCCTCCATTTGTGCTTGGCTCACTCCCTTGTTCCATTCAGCTTTCCTTGCCCTTCTGCCTTACCAGAGGGGCTTTCCTGAGTTCTCTAAGGTGTACCATTTGTCTGGTATGTCTCTTTCTCGTTTTGTTTTTCTTTATGGTGCTTATGATTTCCTGAAATTGTGTATTTATTTGATTATCATTCATGGTTTGTCTCTCTTACCAGATTGTAGGAGCTGAGAGCAGGCTTTTGGTTTTCGTATTGCCTATCCCCAGAAGAGTGTCACCAAGCAGGCACTCAAGACATTTTTGTGAGTGAAGGAGTGAGTACGCTGGTTTCTGGGAATACAGTGATAACTAGGACAGTCATGGACTCTGCCTTCATGGGAGATATGGTCTACAAACAAGGCCCACCAAGGCTCATTCCAACAGAAGGTGCAATGAAAATGATGGCATTTTCTCTTTTAATATATTATAATAGATAATTTTAATAGAGCTTCTAAAGTTGAACTATCCTTGCATTCTTATGACAACCCTACTTAGTCATGATATACAACTTTTTAAAATGCTCTTCTTGAGTTTGCTATTATATATTTTGTTTAGTATTGGCACGTAAGGATGGTTTTCTGTAATTTTCTACTGTCTTTGTTAAGTTTTTATAATCATGAGTATTGTCATGGTTATGTCAACTTCATAGGAGGACTTGGGTTGCTACCCATCTATTTCTGTTTTCTGGAGCAGTTTAAGTAACATAGGAATCCCTGTTTAATCTAGGTTTGGTGAAACTTGCCTCTAAAACTGCTTGGTACCTTTGTGTTTGATAGAAGTTTGATTATCTTTATAATTTTTATGATTTTGGTCTATTGAATTAGTTTCCTTGTCTTGAGTAAATTTCTCTAACTTTATTTTCCAGAAAAGATTTCATTTCATCTAGATTTTCAAATATATTATAAATAATAGGCTCCTTAATTCTTCTTGTATCTATAATTGTGTCATTCCTAATATTGCTTTATCATTCCTAATATTGCTTATTTGTGTTTTCTTTCAGTGGTCTTAATCAAGCTTGATGTTTTATCTACTTTGTTATTTCAAAAAACCTCCCTTGATTTTATTAATCAAGTCACCTTTGTTGTTGTAATAGTTGTTTTGTTCTCTGTTTTGTTGGGGTCTCTTTTTATTCTACCACAATTGTGAAAGTAAGGATACATGCACTTCTAGACACAGCTTTGCTGTCCACCTCCATCTCTACTCTGGAGAGCTCCGGCATTTACCAGAGTCTCTAAATTGCTTCTCTTGGATCTCAACATTTCAAAGGTGGGGGGGGGGGGCAGGGTTCCCAGCCCCAAAGATGAATTTGGTGCATATCTTAAGGTTTTAGCATGCTTTTCACTGTCTGGTAATTATTGGGGGGCGGGAGGGAGGCTGTTTTTGGAAAGTCACTTAATTGAGTATTTTGATGACTTCAGAACCACTCCTGCTTCTCACATTTGTTGGACTCTGAGCTTGGACTTTTTTGCCCATTTCGAGTTTGCAGATTTTTGTTTCAGATTCTATGTACATTTGAGCCCTTTGCTTTCTGTATTCCAGATATAACTCAAAAGTTTTAGTCTGCTGGTTAGCACCCTTTCTCAGTATTTAATTTTTAGCGAAGCAAGACTGTCGTGTGAGCTTGACAATGCAGAAAAAGCTCTGGAAATCAGAAACATAATTGTTGTTTTGTTGCATCCTTAAGGGGCCTCACTTAACTTCTGTATGTTGTAATTGGCCATTTGGGAGAGATGGAGCCATGAGCTCCATCCAGCGCTAGAATCCTTTCCTCACTCTGAGAATGGCAATGGCCCTCAGCTCAGTGATTCCAGTGACAGAAGGAGCCTTCTCCATGCTTGAGCAATTGGCATGGAATGTTGTATTAATGTAAGCTCACTTGAAAGTACTCACGTTTTCTTTCATAATTATTTTATAATTTGATTCCTTTACACCAGATTCCTATTGCCTTCAAGATAGACTTTCTAAAATCAATTTAATAAAATGATTGGAATTATTTACATCTGAACAAATACTAGTAAGAGTTCTATTTTCAAATGTAAGATTATAACAAAAAGGAAAAAAATTTAATGTTTAAATGAAAAGATAATCTATAGATGTTTATCATGTAATCATTCAAAAGATTGGAAATTTCAACTTGACCAGACTTTCTGTTTTCTCTTCAACTGTTTGGGATCATTTAGACAGGATGGAGTAAGAATTCTTTCCTATTTATGTGTACCTGAGAATCCAGAAATGTTTGGTTTATTTGGGATTATGTCAGAGTGTGCAAATCCAGAATTAATTCTCAAAAGAAAATGAGATGAAATCAGTTTAAGGTGGCAGGTGAAGGATTTGTATTAGATCCCACTAAAGCTTATTAAGTGCTAAAATTTATTACTAAAGAAGGTTCAGAAGTGAGTGAGGAGAGAGAGAAGAGTTTTCTGTTGGGATGTTGTGAAAGTTCTACACCCCCTCTCAAACTGGAGCTGAATCATAATTCTGACCCCTGAAGCTGCTACATTTCCAAAAGATGGCAATCCACAGTCTCTGTTTTCACTCTGCTTGAGCTGTGGAAGCCAGGCACTAAGTCAGGTCCCACATGTTTCCTTTTATTGTGGTAAGAAGAGAAAAAACTGCAATATAAATAGAAGCACATTGCAAAGAATAAAATATATATATATCTATTAAATACGTAAAATATCCTACTTTATGCACTTTGTAATTGCAATGGTAAAAATGGTGACTACTTCATACTTTTCCTTGAGAAATGACAGAACTTCAGAATTTATCATTTTAATAAAATCCTAGTAGGTGTTTTAAATGAAAGAGCCAACAAAAGAGGAAAACCATTGTGGTCACAGTCTCATGAGCTTGTCAGCGGTAGGACTTGAGAAAAGAATCCAAGTTTTTGACATGTTTCTCTTAGCCCTGTTTGACATGACACTGCCTTGTTCTTTTAAAATATCCTTTAAAAAAAACAAATCTTTAAAAAGTTGAAAAAGTTAGTTGAGATGATTGTAAACCTTCAAATAAATGCACAATGTGGAAAGAGACTTCCCTGTACCCTCTAACTGCTACTCTTGTTTTTCAAAGGTCATTACTCTTCATAGTTGGGAACTCTTCATAGTTCTCTCATAGTGGGTCAAAACTCTTCATAGTTTTTTTTTTTTTTTTTTTTGTGCATCAATCGACCTTTAATGTCCAAAAGAGGCATGGATGCAGAGCATAGGAGATGTGGTGGGGTCTGAGCCCCTGCTCCAGAAACGAGGGAGAGATGAACACAAACCAGACATTTCCAACTGGCCACACAAGTCTGGGAAGGCAGGGGGAAACACAGATTTGGACATCCATATCCTTACGGACAGTCAATCTTTAAAAAGATAAATGAAAGATAATACTAGCATACAGTTTTCTGTACATGAGGATATACTCCCAAATAATAAAAGCAATTGAGTGCCTACTATGTGCCTGCATTTTCTGAGCACTTAAACATTCCCCAAATCCTATTAGATATACCTATTATTATGCTCATTTTGCATATATGGCACAGAAAGGGGAAGTATCTTATGGGAGGACACACACAGAGCTAGCTAGCCCCAGGTGGGCCTAGCCTGGGTGGTTTCTTTTTTTCTTTTTTTAAAATTTATTCATGAGAGAGAGAGAGACAGAGATGGAGACAGAGACACAGGCAGAGGGAAAAGCAGACTCCATGCAGGGAGCCTGATATGGGACTCGATCCCGGGACTCCAGGATCATGCTCTGGGCTGAAGGTGGTGCTAAACAGCTGAGCCACCCAGGCTGCCCCTGGGTGGTTTCTTAATAAGAAGATGTAGCTTGTGGCTGTGGAATGGGAAGGATTTTCATTCTCATAATTGGCTCACATAGAAATTAAAATATTACCATCATGCTTAATCTAAATGTCTAAAACTCTTCGAATTATAGCAGTTTTCCTCTACTGGTGAACATTTTGAAATATAATTGTATCTAGACAGCAGTAGTGACAAATCATTCAGGTTAGAGAGTCCTAAGTATGTCTTAAAGCTTATATCCAATGCTAAAGAGCCCACAAATATAGTGAAATACATGTGCAAATTTTATAAATTCATTTAAAAATTGGTTAATATGAATTATCTTTGCTTCTTTTAATAATACTACACATAACAAAAAGGTTTATGTCTTTCATGCCAGTAGACTGCATTCTATGTTGTATAGGAGTTAGGCGTAAAATAATAAAGCATTAAAAATAAATCTATGTCTTATGTGGATTATTTAGTTATATTCTAAATTTCTGTACCACCTAATAAGTGCTTTCTGTACCTATATTAAATTTTACCCCAAATAGTAAGTTTTCCTTTGTTGCTAATTTTATTTGGTGATTAGTTTCTTTTGGTATTTCCCTATTAGTAAACCTTTTTTTTTTTTTTTTTTTTAAGAGAGAGAGAGCATGAGTGTGCAAGGTGGGGATGGGGGTTGGGGGGGTGGGTAGGAGGGAGGGACAGAAGGCAAGGGAGAGAGAGAATTTTGAGACCCTTAAGCAGGCTCCATGCCAAGCCGGATCTCATGACTCTGAGATGATGAGCTGAAATCAAGAATTGAATGCCACCCAGGTGCCCCAGTAAACAAAAACCTTTAAAAACATTTACAAAGTGTCATTTTATTTCTTATGAAGTATCACTTGTTTTTGAAATCAAATTTAAATATTGGGAAGCATACTAAGAATTAGATTTTAGAGTAATTGACATAGTAGTTTGAAATATTAGGAATATTTCTTAGGGATATTGAAAAAGACATGATTTTTCTATATTGGGATTATTTCCTTTTTCTTGATCAAATTCAGGGTCTTGCTTTTAATTTCAAAGGCCTGGTTCTTGCTTCTGCAGCCCACCTAAGATACAAGCAATAATCATCTGTTAATTAGTTTGGTCTTCTGGATAATCAGCGTTCCTGCTTTCAGTTCATTGCTCATCCCTCCACTGCATCTCCATTTTCTAAGAGCTTGATTAAAAGCTCTAACCTCTGCTATTGATAATGTTTGCAGGGGATATTAGGGAGTTCTGATTAATTGAATTTTTAATTTCATTGAAAACCAATTAAAAAAAACAACAAAAACACTTGGGCACCTGAGTGGCTCAGTGGTTGAGCATCTGCCTTCGGCTCAGGTGGTGATCCAGGGGTTCTGGGATCAAGTTCTGCATCAGGCTCCCTCTGCCTATGTCTCTGCCTCTCTCTCTCTCTCTGTGTCTCTCATGAATAAATAAATAAAATCTTAAAAAAACCCACCACTTATTGTAAAAACCCAGATTTGTTCTAATCTGGATTTTTACATTCTTCCCCAAGCAATATATTTACTGAATATAAGTATAATGGTTACTATCTGTAGGGTCAAACAGTATTATGTTTTGGACCTTCACCACCATCTGTCTATTGTGTAACCCATGGTAAGCCCCAGGTGTCTCATTTGTAAAGAGAAGATGAAGATAGCACCTGCCTTAGGGCTGTTGGGATGATTAAGTGAAATAATCCATGTAAAGGGCTTAGCATCCTTTCAGTGCATAGTGAAAGCCCAGTAAATTGTAGAAATTTTTATTGCTGTCAGTAACTATTAGCTTTGTCCCTGTGTATTGTTCTATATGGCGGGGAGGTTAGTGTATGTATGTATGGCAAGCATACATTATGTCAATCAGAAAATAATAATTGATAAAAGTCTTAGACTACATGATATCCTACATGATACATTCTTTACGATGCCTGAGAAATGTCACGTACTGACCTCATATCTTGTCTTCATGAAACAAAAAATTATTCATGTACTATAGCAGTTGACATATATGCATATTTATTTTTTATTGTTATGGATGTTATATAAGTATGTAATGGAACACTAATGTATTGTAAGCAAAAACCACACTTAATCTTTATTTTAAATTTATACTTTAAAATCTTCTCTTTAACTAGTTAATGTTTTTAAATAAATAATCCTCAGAACATCACAAAAAATATTCTGTATCACCATATGGTCAGTTTGTGTCCAGTTTGTAAAATCCTTTTCCATATCTGGAACAAAATTGTATTTGATTTTTGAGCTTATCTAACTAGATAAGGAGGGGAAATAGAGACATACACGTCTCCTCCATCTAATTTTTAAAATGCAGCTAAATGTGGATATTTGATGTTGCACAGAAAAATGTCCATGAAGTTAGTTGTAATTTATAGTGAATTGAAGCTATCTTGACCCAACTATGACAGAGTTATATATACTGAAAATTTTGAGGCTTGACTTAAAAAAAAATAGATTTGGGGAAGATAAGGCTTTTATTCATTTATTTTTTATTTTTTAAAGATTTTATACATTTATTTGAGAGAGAAAGAGAGAGAGATCATGAGCAGGAGGAGGGGCAGAGGGAGACAGAGAAGCAGACTCCCCGTTGAGCAGGGAGCCCGATATGGGGCTTGATCCCAGGATCCTGAGACCATGATCGGAGCTGAAAGCAGACGCTTAACCCACTGACCCACCTAGGCCACCCCAAGACACGGCTTTTTTTTTTTTTAATAAATTAATTTTTATTCGTGTTCAATTTACCAACATACAGAAAAACACCCAGTGCTCATCCCGTCAAGTGTCCCCCTCAGTGCCCGTCACCCATTCCCCTCCACCCCCCGCCCTCCTCCCCTTCCACCACCCCTAGTTCATTTCCCAGAGTTAGGAGTCTTTATGTTCTGTCTCCCTTCCTGATATTTCCCAACATTTCTTTTCCCTTCCCTTATATTCCCTTTCACTATTATTTATATTCCCCAAATGAATGAGAACATACACGGTTTGTCCTTTTCCGATTGACTTACTTCACTCAGCATAATACCCTCCAGTTCCATCCATGTTGAAGCAAATGGTGGGTATTTGTCATTTCTAATGGCTGAGGAATATTCCGTTGTATACATAAACCACATCTTCTTTATCCATTCATCTTTCGATGGACACCGAGGCTCCTTCCACAGTTTGGCTATTGTGGACATTGCTGCTAGAAACATCGGGGTGCAGGTGTCCCGGCGTGTCATTGCATCTGAATCTTTGGGGTAAATCCCCAACAGTGCAATTGCTGGGTCGTAGGGCAGGTCTATTTTTAACTCTTTGAGGAACCTCCACACAGTTTTCCAGAGTGGCTGCACCAGTTCACATTCCCACCAACAGTGTAAGAGGGTTCCCTTTTCTCCGCATCCTCTCCAACATTTGTTGTTTCCTGCCTTGTTAATTTTCCCCATTCTCACTGGTGTGAGGTGGTATCTCATTGTGGTTTTGATTTGTATTTCCCTGATGGCTAGTGATGCAGAGCATTTTCTCATGTGCATGTTGGCCATGTCCGTGTCTTCCTCTGTGAGATTTCTCTTCATGTCTTTTGCCCATTTCATGATTGGATTGTTTGTTTCTTTGGTGTTGAGTTTAATAAGTTCTTTATAGATTTTGGAAACTAGCCCTTTATCTGATATGTCATTTGCAAATATCTTCTCCCATTCTGTAGGTTGTCTTTTAGTTTTGTTGACTGTATCCTTTGCTGTGCAAAAGCTTCTTATCTTGATGAAGTCCCAATAGTTCATTTTTGCTTTAGTTTCTTTTGCCTTTGTGGATGTATCTTGCAAGAAATTACTGTGGCCAAGTTCAAAAAGGGTGTTGCCTGTGTTCTCCTCTAGGATTTTGATGAATCTTGTCTCACATTTAGATCTCTCATCCATTTTGAGTTTATCTTTGTGTATGGTGCAAGAGAGTGGTCCAGTTTCATTCTTCTGCATGTGGATGTCCAATTTTCCCAGCACCATTTATTGAAGAGACTGTCTTTCTTCCAATGGATAGTCTTTCCTCCTTTATCGAATATTAGTTGACCATAAAGTTCAGGGTCCACTTCTGGGTTCTCTATTCTGTTCCATTGATCTATGTGGCTGTTTTTGTGCCAGTACCACACTGTCTTGATGACCACAGCTTTGTAGTACAACCTGAAATCTGGCATTGTGATGCCCCCAGATATGGTTTTCTTTTTTAAAATTCCCCTGGCTATTCGGGGTCTTTTCTGATTCCACACAAATCTTAAAATAATTTGTTCTAACTCTCTGAAGAAAGTCCATGGTATTTTGATAGGGGTTGCATTAAACGTGTAAATTGCCCTGGGTAACATTGACATTTTCACAATATTAATTCTGCCAATCCATGAGCATGGAATATTTTTCCATCTCTTTGTGTCTTCCTCAATTTCTTTCAGAAGTGTTCTATAGTTTTTAGGGTATAGATCCTTTACCTCTTTGGTTAGGTTTATTCCTAGATATCTTATGCTTTTGGGTGCAATTGTAAATGGGATTGACTCCTTAATTTCTCTTTCTTCAGTCTCATTGTTAGTGTATAGAAATGCCATTGATTTCTGGGCATTGATTTTGTATCCTGCCACGCTACCAAATTGCTGTATGAGTTCTAGCAATCTTGGGGTGGAGGCTTTTGGGTTTTCTATCTAGAGTATCATGTCATCGGCGAAGAGGGAGAGTTTGACTTCTTTTTTGCCAATTTGAATGCCTTTAATGCAAGACACGGCTTTTAAATATGAGATTAAAATCACTCCTTTTTTTTTTTACCACCACAAAAAACTATTTTTCATTTTGTGTAGTACTCTCTCTATTGTATGTATCATAATATACTTGTAATGAGACCATGATGCTATTTTGTATTCTGTTATTTTTGTTTGATATCAGTATAAGTAATTCGCATCACAACATAATTATTATTATTTTTTAAAAGATTTTATTTATTTATTCATGAGAGACTCAGAGAAGCAGAGACACAGGCAGAGGGAGAAGTAGGCTCTCTATGGGGAGCCTGAATGTGGAACTCGATTCTGGGACTCTGGGATTACTACCTGAGTCAAGGTAGTAATGGCTCAACCACTGAGCCACCCAGGCGTCCCTAATTGTTATTTTAAATATTTGCGTTCTGGTGTATCATGTTCATGTTCCATAATTTATTAAGCTGTTTCCTTAATGTTTGATCTTTATGTAGTTAGAAGCTTTTAAATCAGTTAGCAAGCAATTAACTCTATTGTGCCTCTTTTATGTTAAATTAGGATAAATACTTATGAATTACCATGTGAACAAGCATAAATACTAATAAAGCTTTGCTACATATTATCATGTTTCTAAAAGTGTTGTGATGTTTTACTGTACCACCAACAGTGAATATGTATAACCCTGCTTTGCCAACATTGGATGTTACATTTTTTTGCAGCTTAGGAGTATAACATGGCTTTTAAAAATACTCTAGAAGACATCCAGATGGCCAACAGACACATGAAAAGATGCTCAATATCACTTATCATCAGGGAAGTACAAACCAAAGCCATGATGAGATACTACCTCACACCTGTCAGAATGGCTAAAATTAACAACACAGGAAACAACAGATGTTGATGAGGATGCGGAGAAAGGGGAATCCTCTTGCACTGTTGCTGGGAATGCAAACTGGTGCAGCCACTCTGGAGAACAGTATGGAGGTTCCTCAAAAGTTAAAAATAGAACTACCCTATGATCTATTTGCACTACTAAGTATTTACCCAAAGTATACAAAAATACAGATTTGAAGGGACACATACACCCTCATCTTTATAGCAGCATTATCTACAATGGCCAAATTATGCAAAGATCCCAAATGTCTTTTGACTGGAATGGATAAAGAAGAGGTAGTGTGTGTGTGTGTGTGTGTGTGTGTGTGTGTGTGTGTAGAAATATATATAATATATATGGGAATATTACTGAGCCATCGAAAAGAACAAAGTCTTGCCATTTGCAACAATGTGAATAGAACTAGAGTGTATTATGCTAAGCGAAACAAGTCAGTCAGAGAAAGACAACTACTGTATGATTTCACTCATATGTGGAATTTAAGAAACAAAACAGATGAACATAGAGGAAGGAAGGGAAAAAAGAGAGGGAAGCAAACCATAAGAGACCCTTAACTATAGAGAACAAACTGAGGATTATTGAAGGGAAGTTGGGTGGGAGGATGGGCTAAATGGGTAACGGGGATTAAGGAGGGCACTTGTGATGAGCACTGGGTATTATATGTAAGTGATGAACCAATAAATTCTTCTCCTGAAACCAATATTACACATATGTTAGCTGACTAGAATTTAAATATAAATTTGAAAAAAAAAACAAAACAAAAAATAAAAATACTCTAATTTTGCTGATAGGGAATAAAAACATCTTCAGTTTTCTGTTGACCTCTTTTTGGGTATATTGTTTATTGAGCAGCCTTCAGAGCTAGCATTTCTTGAGTACTTTGTCTTGTTCTAGGCATTGTGCTCCCCACAGCCCCATGAATTAGGAATTCTTAGGTCCTCATTTTATGGGTGAGGAAACAGGCTGAAAGAGGAGAAATAACTTACTCGAAGTTATCCAGCTAAGGCAGCTTGGGTGGCTCTGCGGTTTAGCGCCACTTTCAGCCCAGGGCCTGATCCTGGAGACCTGGGATCGAGTCCCACGTCGGGCTCCCTGCATGGAGTCTGCTTCTCCCTCTGCCTGTGCCTCTGCCTCTCTGCCTGCCTCTCTCTCTCTCCCTCTCTCCCTCTCTCTGTCTTTCATGAATAAATAAATAAAATCTTAAAAAAAGTTATCCAGCTAAATAAGTAGTAATCAGAGATTTGAACTCAGGCCATAGGATTCCAAAATTAAAACTAAACCCTTCCTCTCTATGTACAAATTTTGACATTGGTTACATTCAATGCAAGTATTTCCAACAGTCTTTGTCCTTTTACTTTTGGTTTGGTTCTCATTCTACTGTTTAAATATGTTTATTTTTGAAAATATGATCTTATTCACGGTGTCTGTTGCTTCAAAGCTAAGAAAGTTATTATCTTGAACATATCTGGCATTTTTTGCCAGTAATTTAAATTATTAATTAATTTGCATTTTTTTGCTAGTATTTTAATTATTATATTTATTTAAGCTTTTGTGATTCCTCTGCAGTTTATTTTGGTCACTAGGTGCTTTTTAACTCCTCCACCCAGCATAATTTTTTTTTAAAGATTTAATTTATTTATTCATGAGAGACACACAGAGAGGCAGAGACATAGGCAGAGGGGTAAGCAGACTCCTTGCAGGTAGCCTGATGTGGGACTCGATCCCTGGACCGGGTCATGCTCTGAGCTGAAGGCAGATGCCCAACTGCTGAGCCACCCAGACGTCCCATCATAGTATTTTAAACAATCCCTCCTTATTCTTTGTCTTAGAAATAAAAATTTATGAACTATTAGTTTCTATGTATATATTTCTATCTCTATATTTGGGTTATTTCTCAACTGTCCATTTTTTCCCCTTGCTGTATGTATCATTTATTTTTTGTTCTGGTGATTGGTTTTGATTTGGACACATGTAGACTACTGTGTCAATATAATGAATTTGTGAATTTATAGTTCATCATTGCTTTTGGGACTCTCTTGCTAGGCCACAGGGAATTAGAATCCTGGACCTTTTTGTTATTTTAACTTTGCTGCAGTATTTGTTGAGTCAGAAGACAACAGAATAGTTTAGCATCATATATACAAAATTCTGTTACCTCTTTTCCATCAAAGACGGCATCTTTCCTCAATAGAAGTGGGGAGTGAAGGACAGGGCATCTGTGGCCTGGACACCCCTTACCACATTGACTTGCTTGTTCCAAATGAGTCTTAATGTGGATGAGAACAGACCTTTGAAGGAATACAACACCAGCAGTTAACACATTGACCTTGGGCTGGGCTGAAGTTTTTTTGGGTTGTTTGCAAAGACAAATTCAATTTTTAAGTGCCTCACTTTTTACAAAATAAGACATAAATGCTATCATGTTATTTGAATATTTTAATATCATTTTAAAAACTAAGATCATAAAGGGATGAACTATTGTAAGCTTTTTTGGGAGGGTTTCAATGATTTTATCTCAACTTGCATACTTTGTATTATCATGATGAAGATCACTAAATTATTGTGTAGGATTACTGCATAATTGTGTCATTTGTAAAAAAAAAAAGAAAAGAAAAGAAAAGAAAAAAGAAAAGAAAAGAAAAGCTATTGAAGGTATAAACAGAGTGATTGCTGGATTTGAAACCTGCCTCTACTCCCTGGCTTGTCGAAGCCTCCCCTCTACCACCATC
This sequence comes from Vulpes lagopus, assembly GCF_018345385.1. Classification (NCBI taxonomy): domain Eukaryota; kingdom Metazoa; phylum Chordata; class Mammalia; order Carnivora; family Canidae; genus Vulpes; species Vulpes lagopus. Next base: position 39,690,819 of record NC_054828.1, read on the forward strand.
CTTTCTAAACCAAGTGGAGCTCTAGAAGCCTTGCAGAGTTTTGTAAATCCTGGGTATAGCTTTCCTTAAAAAGGCTGTACAGAGCTTTACACAGCATGTCATTGAGCAGAACATCCTGCTTCATCTGTCTGCCCAAAGTTCTTCCCCAGTCTTGCCCCTCTTGGTTGACCATTCACGTTTGTTCCTATCATATCCTCCCTCCCCTTCACTTTCTCCATCCCATCTTCTTTGTCCTCCTTTGTTTCTGCTTCTTCCGTGCAACTCTTTTCTGCTCACAAAGCTTCCCAGGTGTTGCCCCCTGGGAAGTACAGCCTGGTTTCCAGCTTTACCTGCTTTTCTCTGAGGAGAAACAAGCGCAAAACTCCTGGTTCATGAAATCCCTGACTTACTAAAGAAGTTGACAAAGAACAATAATAAATATTCAAGGGGACTTGGTCTTCTAAACAGTCAGCCCACATAAGCCAGTTGCTTCCAGGAAGAGGCCAGGGTGGTTGTAAGCAGGAGAGACGAGCTGGTTGGGCCTGTGCAGCAGGCACGGCGAGTGCCAGGTATGATTAGAGGTGACAAGGTGGAGTGGCTGTCCAGGGTGCTGTAGTCAAGAAGTTAACTGAGAGCAGCAATTGTAGAAAAGCTTCTGTTTTCCCTTATATCATCAATTTGAGATGTCCATGGTTGGCAGTAGAGAAGATGAGATGACTGGACCTAGCAGCACCTCTGCTTCCACTGAAAGATTTCTCTCTGTACTTCTTTTAGGAGGGCTGCTCCCTCTGTGAGTCTTTGATTCCAGCCCTCCTCAGCTGCTTTTGTCTTAACCACCCTAGAGTCAGAATGCCCTGGGCTGAGGTCTCAGAATTCTTGACAACAAACAGAATCTACTCTAGTGGTATAAACAGAAAAGTAATAAATAGCAGGATGTTCACAAAATCTCTAGAAGAGCCAGAGACCACACAGCTCTCCAGCCACACTGCGCTCTCCAACTCCCCTCCTGACCCTGTGGTGAGTTGTCTCTGCACAATGAAGAGTCTGTTGTGCCCTCTTCAGGGGACAAAGAGGGTAGGTGGACTGTTTGCACAAGCTAATATCCACCACGCACATATCAAAGTCTTTGGATTCCTTCCTTTGAAACTTCCTAAGAAGTTTCTGGATTCCTTCCTCAGAAACTTCCTAAGAAGTTTCTGGCAAATAATATAGGTCACCACTGAATCTAGATTCCATAGATGAAATAGAGCAAACAATTGCAATTACTCCCAGTTGCTTGAGGGATTGGATCCATATTGGATCCTGAAGCTCCGCTGAGACAACAAATCTGTAAAGCCTAAGTTAAAATCATGTCCTTCTCTTCCCTTAGAATCCATCCCCACACAGATTTCCCAAATTTATACCAGCCAAGTGAAACTTGTTAAACTTTTACAAGTTTATAAAATATTGCCATTATTTTGGTTGCGTAAGCCTTTTTCCCCCTGATTTGACTTTTTCTTTGGCCCCTAGTGTAGTTGATATTAGACTGTGATTATGGGTCTGGAAATAATGATGCAGGCACTGGTGGGACAGGAAAAGACAGGTTCCCTTCGAGGGATGAGTGCCTCAGGTGCACTCTTATCTTGTCTCCAAGCAAGACAGATTCTGCCTAAGGAGATCCAGCAAGACTCAAAGGAGTCCTGATTGAGGATCCAGTAGAGAGGGCTTTGAAGAGGTCATCCAGAGGCTAGCAGTGCTCAAGTTGACCAAAAGCTCACATTTTCTTATCAGTATCCTAACTTTCACATAAAAATTTGGCTCTTGGGGAGCCTGGGTGGCACAGTCAGTTTAAGTGTCCAACTCTTGGTTTCAACTCTGGTCATGATGTTAGGGTTGTGAGATGGAGCCTAGTGTTGGGCAACTTGGTCAGCAGGGAGTCTGCTTGAGATTCTCTTCTCCCTCTGCCACTCCCTCTGGTGCTCTCTCTAAAATAAATACATAAAATCTAGGGTGCCTGAGTGGCTCAGTTGGTTAAGTGTCTGATTTCAGCCCAGGTCATGATATCAGGGTCCTAGAATTGATCCCCAAGTCTGGTCCCTTCCACCCAGTGGGAAGTCTGCTTATCCCTCTGCCCCTCCCCACAGCACCCCCCTCCTCTCTCAAGCAAATAAAATCTTAAAAAAAAAAAATCTTAGGAAAAAAAAAATCGGGCTCTCCCTGGTCTTGTCCATGTCAATATCAGAGATGAAAGAAAATAAAACTTTATTTGTACCTAGATGTCAGGTACTTATGAGAATTTCAAGAGTATTTATATTTTAAAAGGGAATCAGGAAGATTGAATTGTGAAAAGACTTTAAAGTCGTACAGACTTGAATCTGAATCCTAGCTCTGCCATGTACAGGCTGTGTGACCTTAGGCAAGTTCCTTAACCTTTCTGAATCTCAGTATGCTTAAGTGTAAAGAGGGATTATGTATCCATATCATCTGTATCCTATTGGATTGTTCTTGAGGTTAAATGAGATGCTGTGTAAAGTAGCATGTAGTAAGTGCCCTTTAAATAGTAGATAATAGTCATTCAGTGATTAATAAATGCTTATGGAATTGAATGCAGTTTTAATTGTAAAGTAGACCAACTTGCTAATGAGGGACTTAGAGTCATGTGTGGAGAGGTCTTTGGCTTGAGGGGCTTTCTTGAGGTCCCTCAATTCAAATTTTATGGAAGGTTTGCATTACCTTCTCTATTCCAAGGTAGTTTGTGTGTTTAAATGGAATCTGTTCACATGTCTTTGAAACTTAGTAAAATGATCAAACGACATTTTTCATTAGAAAAATAACTGGTTATTTGGCTGGTTTTACCACTTCCATAGAGTCTGACAGGCTGGTATTATCTGTGGTGGTATTGGAAATTCTCAAAGGTGTTATTTCTGTACTTGTTTGGTTGTGGGGATGAACATTAATTGGCTTTTTCTAATAGGACCAAACTTTTTGAAACATTCTTTCAGAAGTTGAAAATTTATTTCTCCTGAAGTTTTTTTAAGATTATTTATGTATGAGAGGGAGAGAGAGAATGAGAGAGAGGAGTGGGGGCAGAGGAAGAGGGAGAAGCAGGCTTCCCACTGAGCCAGGAGCCCAGTGTGGGGCTCGATCCCAGGACCCCAGGCTCATGACCTGAGCTGAAGGCAGATGCTTAACTGACTGAGCCATGCAGGCGCCCCTCTCCTGAAGTTTTTAAATGATGAAAAATGTAAAGGTAACCTATACATTATTTGTTTGAAAAATGTCTTCTCAAATTTTATGTAGATAATAATTTATATATCTTAAAACTTATTGCTAGTGCTCTTAAGCGGTAAGGTTGAATAATAGGCAGTTATTTCTAAGAAGCCAGTTAAAAAAACCAGGTTATTTTCTGTGTGTACAATGGCACTTTACCCATTTTATAATAATATTGTATCTCCCACTGTCTTTCCACACACGTATATATTGTTTTCATTGATACATTAGTGAGTTAATTAGGCTAAAAAATTTATATCGTACCCAAGAGAATGTAGAGATAGTTAATTTCAGATTTAGTCTGATTGGGGGGAAGTATCTTCATTGTGCTTTGTACTCTGAATAATAGAATAAATTTCCAAGGAGTGGGAAACATAAATGATATTTAAATGTTATACACTCTTAATCGGTGTATGCACTACACACACAATTGTTCTTCATTGTCACCACCCATTTTAAAGCTGAAAAGCCTGTTCTTATCTTGTGTCACAACATTCAGATATGGACATTTGGGAGCCAAAGGCATAGTTCTAATATACTTGGAAGCAAAATCAAAATTAGTTATATTTTAAAAATACTTAACACCAGGCTTTGCTACCTTTGATCAGTCATGCCAGTGTGAATATCAGTGCCCCATAATGTGTGATACACATCTGTAATTTAATTTTAAGCTTTAAAAACATAAATATTAGCGACAAGCCTAAGTTATTACATTGCCACCAGTTTCTTCTGTACACAAATAAAATAGGTATAGAAATTAATTCAGAGTGGGATATGAAGTTTTCAACTTTATTTTCTGCTTCTCTGGAGTTGTGTTTGGGAACAGAGATGATGTCAGGAAGTGCTATAGGCTGATGTTTGTGTCCCCTGCAAATTGATATATTGAAGCCTGGTCCTCAGTGTGAGGCCTTTGGGAGGTGATTAGGTCATGAGGGTGGAGCCATCATGAATGGGATTGGTGCTTTATAGTCCTACCTACAGCCCACTGCATGCTCATTCAAGTGGGTTTTTTTTTCTCATCTCTTTCATCCCTTTTATCAGCAAGGTGCTCACATTCAGTTTATTTAGGGAATTCATTGATAGTTTGCTAAGATAAGAACAAGTCTCAGTTCTTGCTTTTGTTTTTACATAAGTCAATGCACCTTCAAACGTGAAAGGAATCCAGCAGTATCCCTCCACCCCTTTTTGTCATACAAGATTTTTCAGCATCGGTAGAGTTCTCTAGCGATACAAACCCTGCAGATGATCAATTTGTCCTTACTTCTAGTCCCACTCAGTGTACTCTATAATTAGAAGGAAGAATTGCCGAGGGACTATAATAAAATATTTACCTTAGACAAAAAGCCATACAGGTCCCCCTTTTGTTTTTCTCTATGTACCTAAGCAGAGCAAACATTATGCCTGTGATGTTAGCCCATGTGCTAGAGCAATTGAGAATGTAAGATTTATATAACAGAATTATATTTGAAGTTCTGTACTGTCCACACCTCTGTTTGCCTTCTCCTTGTTATGTCCAGCCCTGGATTCTAACTCAGAGTAGCTTGTGCCCTTGGGCAAGTCATTTCTCTGACATTGGCTTTCTTCTAATCTGTGAACTCTGAGGGTGGGATGAAATTATATTTGGGTTTCCTTTTAGTTTTGATTCTATGGAGTAATAAATCTGTTTCACCCAGAAAAATCCCAGCAGATCTCTTTAAGGATTAGCATAATGTCTATTACAGGAAGTTCTTTAGAAGCTTCCACAGAAGCAGATCTCAGAAAGCACTAGGACCTTCCAAGACCATCCCCATTTTTTTCAGCAATCTTTTTAAAGTTCAGAAATGTGATTTGTAGGAGTAATAGAAAGGAGTTTAAATTATAGCGCTGATGGGAAAACATTAATCTTAAAACCATGTATTTCCTTTTCACTTTTCAACATCTAATATTTCCTCTTATTCCTGTTGTGTTGGGCACAATGAAAAATGGATCTCGATACATTTTGTCCCTTCACTTCTAGCCTACTTTGTTAATGTCCCTTGGGCTGTCTCTTATAGTATTGGTGCCAATTTCTCTTTTTAGCAAGTTATTATGCAGATCTTTGGGGATGACTGTCAAAATGCTTAATAAAAACTTGGTATCTAAGCTAATGCTTGCTTTGGGGCTTTGAGTAAGAATCTGATGACCCAGCAATACTATGCTTACATATTTACCCAAGTGAAATAAGGACTTCCATTCACACAAAAACCTGTAACATAAAGTTTATAGCAACTATATTTGCAATTGCCAAATACAAGAGGAAGACTCAACTAAAGGGGGACAAAGACAGGACTGTGGAAGGTGACAAACTGTTGTATATCTTGACTGTAGTGGAGGTAGTTATATGACCACAGGTACTTGTTGAAACTCACAGAAGTATATACTAAAAAGGGTGAGTTTCTCTTTATGTAAAGTGTATCTTAATTTAAAAAAATGTAAAGTGTGGCTTAATTAATTAAAAATTACTGTTAAAAAAGTATCTGGAAACAAAAGTATATTTCAAATATTTGTTGAAGTACTTTTTTTATTATTGAAGTACTTTTTATGCTTAATGCTCTGTTGGGCACTTTGGGATAAAATAGAAATCTAGATGTTACAGAAATATAACATGTTCTTCAAAGGAGTTACTTATACTTTATTTAAGGAGATCAAAATTTAGAATTTTTAAAAGATACATTATTAGGGTGGGTGCCAGGTGGCTCAGTCAGTTAAGTGTCCAACTCTTGATTTGAGCTCTAGTCATGATCTCAGGGTCGTGAGATCAAGCCCCACGTCAGGCTCGGGCTGGGTGTGGAGCCTGTTTAACGTTCTCTCTCTTCCTCTCCTTCTGTCCCTCCCTTTCATGTGTGGCTCCCCCCCTCAAAAAAACAAAGATTTATTATTAGGAAACAAAGATTATTGGAAGGAGTCACTTTTTGTCGTTGTTCTTGCCAGAAAGCTAAGTAAATATAGAAATTGCAATCATAAAAAAATTACTGAAGATATAAACTACATTTTAATTACAGTGTCTGGGTTTTTTTTTGTATGTTGGTTTGAAATTTTTTAACGTTTCAACCTTGGGGGACAGGAGAAGAGAGGAGAACCAAGTCATAAAATAAGTAATAAAACACAGATTAACCTTGTTTTTCTGAGGAGTTACAGGTAAGAATTTATGAATTTATTTTAGTGCCAGCATATAATAAAAACTATCTTTGATGACCTTCATTTCAAGGAACATTTACCTTATGCAGCATATTTATGTATGTTTAAATTTTCTGTGCAATTCAAGGAAAACAAATGATTACTGTAAACACTAAATCCATTTGAACTTCCTCACACATACCCAGCAAGGGCAATTATCATTTCAAGACTGTGGAAGAGACTGCTGGTTACCTACCAAATATCTCTTCTTGCCCTCCTTAGCAACAGAACCCAAATTTTTTCCAGGGGAGCAATGTATCCATAAAAATGGCATTTACCAGCCTTTATTGGAGTCAGATATTGCTGGATGACTGCATAGTGTGTGGATTTCCAGAAAGTCACTCTGGGGGAGTTGGCTTCACTAGGGTGGTAGGGGCCATGGGACCTCTGTCTCTCCCCTACTCCTGCTGCCTGGAATACAGGCATAACAAGTGGAATTCCAGCTTAGTTCTCTTATCTTCCCTCTTCTGCCCCCTCAATAAACCCCTAGAACACCACTCCCTCTTCACTGAGAGAAAAAGTCTTTACTTAACATTCGATGAACAATTTTCTTGAAATGGCTTTGTGGTCCTCCCCCTTGACCAGCCTTGGCCCAGTAAACATGAAAAAAGCTGACCTTTACAGAGCATTTTCCACTTTCCCAGCAGTGTACTAAGCACATTCCATACATCTTCTCATATAACTTTCACATCCCTAGGAGGTAAATCCTATTAGTACCCACATTTCACAAATAAAGAAATCAAAAGTCCAGGATAGATTACTTAGCTGGCCTCATTGCTTGGTCCCACAGCATGGGAGCTGGGATTGCACTTGAGGGCTCTCTGCTTCCAGACTGTGCCATAACACTATGCTGCCCATTCATCTTCACTCAAACTCTTGTTACTAGAGATCATTTAAATACATTAGAGACACCAATTCAGCATTGCAGAGTCCATGCAGCACCTCTTTCTCTGTCGCTGAATATCACTTTGCTGTATTATACAATTTTGTCGTAGCAAGAGTCTTAATTTGACAACTTGCCAGCTATATGATTTCATTATTAAAATATTCTCAATCCTCTCCCCTGGCAGAAACATCTGAGAGTGTATGTTTAGGGGAGAGGGAGGAGAGGCCAAGAGTCAGTTCAGTTCTCTTTAATCCAGACCCTTCCCACTCCACCCCTCTGGTTCCTTAAACTGGTCCAGATGCTCCACTAAGGATCTCGTCTGCCTGCTTTCTCCGTAAAACCTTAGTGCCCAGGCCCCTTTTCTTTTAAGTGGAGTCAAGTCTTGGTCATCTATGAATGTTTGGTGAACTCAGGAATTAACTTTAATAATAAAAGGTTCTAAGTGTTGTTGGGTGCTTGGGTGGCTCAGTCACTGGGGTGCCTGACTCTTGGTTTCAGCTCAGGTTGTGATCTCAGGGTCGGGAGATTAAGCCCCTTGCTTGGCTCCACACTCTGTAGGAGGTCTGCCTGGGAGTCTCTCTCTCTCTCGCTCACCCTCTAAAATAAATAATAAAATTAATAAATAAAATCTTTAAAAAAGGTACTGAGCATTCTTACATAACAAATGCTGTATTTGTTGTTTTTTGTAAATACCTAAAAGGGGGTCACTGGATCAGTAGGCTCTGGTACTGGGACTAAAGTTTTTAAATTTTTTTTTTGACTTTTTAAAAAAAGATGTATTTATTGAGAGAGAAAGAGAGAGCACACATGAGCATTAGGGGAGGAGCAGAGGGAGAGAATCTCAAGCAGAATCCTTTCTGATGCAGGGCTTGATCCCACAATCCTGAGATCATGACCTGAGCCAAAATCAAGAGTCAGACACTCAGCAACTAACATTTCAGAATGCTGATTCATTTGTTAACTCTGCTTTGACCACACCATCTACCACTGACCTACTCTTCTTTATTTCATCATTGAATAGTCTTTACCCTAGAATTTTGTCATACCATTGTATTATTTGGCAACTATTTCTGTAGGCTGGTTTTCCTTCTTCAACCAGGTTGTAAGGTTGCATGAAATTAGTATCGTAAGTCTCATCAAACACACATTTAGCTCCTGTATCATGGAAAGAGAGAGGGTAGGGTTAAAGCATGGCTGGCCTCCTGCTACTCTGCAAGGAGTGTATACCCCGAGGGATAGTCTAGTTTCTTCAAGGGGCCTCAGCACTGTTTACAGAGTCACATACACCAGCCACGTGCAGTGCCCTGTCCTTGATGGTAAGCTAAGGGACTAAGAGCAAAATATAGAATCCAACTCCTTGTAGCAGGTGTGACTCCACATATCCAATACTTGATAACTGAGTGATCCCAATTCCCTGGTTCCTGGAAGAAACAGTGAAAAACAGAGGAGCAGGTTAGGGAGGTATATTTTTAATGTTTAAGACAAATGGTACTCATTTGGCTTCAGAAGAAGCTGTTCTGTGGAATTTGCATAATTGTCTCATGGACAAATTTTTCAGCAGGTTTCAATTGTTAGCATTTAAAAAGCCGACACCAAAATCTACATGAGATATACTCTCATTATCTAACTTATTAAAAACATTGGATACTAGATAAAATTATATAAATGAATGAAACTACAGTCTTTCTATGTGTGAAAGTTTAAGGAGATAGAGATTTCAAAAGATTCTGAAAAAGGAAGGAAGGGAAAGTATGATGCATAACCCATCTCGAGTATAAATAAAACCTCCAGGGTATCATATCTATATATGACATCTCTATATCTCTATCTAACTTTAACCAAAAGAAGTTCCCTCGGGAATCAGTCTGATTAATGGATTCTAAAAATGACTGATGAGAGAGAAAACATCTCCTTCAGAATTTCCTATTCTATTCAGTCTTTACTTATTACACCCAGAATAACATAATAGGGGCATAAAGAAGCTAAATGACCTATTTCTTTAGAGAATCTATTTCTTAAAGGAGAAATGAGATATTACCACTTCAGTTGAAATTCATATTTATGTAACTTGTGCCTTTTTGAAGAACACTGAATAAATTGAGGGTTTTGTTTTTGGTTTTGGTAGATTTCTTGGTAAATTGAATCCTATTTGAAATATGCTTGGAGAGTTCACTATTTTAAAGGAAAACTTAATCCTTTTATAATGAAAATTGAATGTAATAAACATGCGTGAACACGTGCATGCAGGCATACTTAATCATACTAGGCCTACAGTAAAATTTTGGGGATTAACACAGGCACTTGGAAGGAAATTTCAGTTCTGTTGTAGCGACATGATGTGAATGCATAGAACAAACCACTTTGGAGCACCACCAGACCCTATAGATCCAGGGCAAAAGCAAGTAATTCAGACCAGCACTTCTTGCCTTATTATGCTTCTCACCTGAAGCTCAAGTCATGAGGTGGGTGGGAGGGGGGGTGGCTGGGGTGAGGTGGATGGGATCTTTTTAAAAAGTAAACTCTGATCTGGTAGGTCTGAGGTGGTACCTCAGGCTTTTACATTTATAATAAGCCTCACCTGTTGTCAATGCTACTGGCCTGAGACCCACACTTTGAGTAGCAAGGGGCTAGTGTAGAACAATTAACAACCATGAGAGTTCAAAGAAGGAAGAATTAATATGGTCTGGCATGGAAACCTCTTTCCAACTCTACCTTTAGTAATAGTCGTGTTTTAATTTTTCTGCTTAGGATACACAAACACACATTTAAGCAGACAAGGCATCATAACTATATGTATATATACATATATGTATAAAAGTATGGTTTTAATTTGTTTGAGCTGCTATATAAAGAATACTGGGTGGCTTATAAATGACAGAAATTTATTTCTCTCAGTTTGGGAGGTTAGGAAATCTAAGACCTGTGCCAGCAGCTGCAGTGTCTGGTAAGTGCCCACTTCAAGGTTGCAGACTGCTGGCTTTTCACTGTGTCCTCAAGTGGCAGAAGGAGTGAGAGAGCTTTCCTGGATGTCTTTTAGAAGGGCACTAAACTCATCCAGGAGGGATGGCTTAATCACCTCCTAAAGACCTCACCTTCTGATACCATCACCTTGGAGGTTAGGATTTCAACATACGAGTTTTGGATGGGACAGAAATATTCAGACCATAATATATATATATATATATATATATATATATATATATATATACACACACACTTCCACTTGATGGTTCTTAGGAGTAACTCAGTAAATGGAAATGCGGGGGCAAATTTTGAAGGAGTACTTCTGCAACATTTAAAAATATTACTAAAGTAAAAAGTAATACCTATGTAAAATAGGGACTCCTTTTTAGATTTGAGGCAGATATAATAAGTACTGAATTTTGCATTCTGAGTTAATTTTCTACATTTCTGCTGCAGCTGACCTCTTGAAAAATAATAGTGTTTATCTGATTTCTCTATTTTTTGAAAACATCCTTTTGCCCATCATTTTATTTATTTATTTATTTATTTATTTATTTATTTATTTATTTTTAAGACTTTTTGTTTATTTATTCACAAGAGACACACAAAAACACACACACAGAGGAAGAGACACAGGCAGAGGGAGAAGCAGGCTCCATGCAGGGAGCCCGACATGGGACTCAAACCCAGGTCTCCAGGATCACGTCGTGGGCTAAAGGCAGTGCTAAACCACTGAGCCACCCGGGCTGCCCCTTGTCTGTCATTTTAAACCCACATTTGTGCACCACATAACACAATGTAATTATGGGTTTGGGTGTCTTGTTCATTTAATGAGAACAGAATTGAGATCTTTAAGTTTCTAAGAAATCATTTAATGACTTAGAATTATCTTGGCAGTTGTTTTGCAGCCTAATTGTCAGTGTTTTCAAGTTTCTTACTGACCATCTTAAGACTGTGGAGTCACGTTCACATTGGATGATTTTCTTGACAATGGTTGTCTTGAGGAGTTCATGGAGTTTCAGACCCAACTGTACAATCAGAGGGCCAGGTTCCACTGAAGACCATCCTTACTCTGACACCAAATGCAAGTTTGGAGGTTCCCAAAACCACTCAGTTTGATGACCAGCAAGAAAGATTCAGAGAACGCACTGAAAAGCTGTTGCACCCACTGTTATGATTTATTACAAGGAAAAGATCCAAATGAAAATCAGCCAAAGGAAGAGGTGCAGAGGGCAGAGTCAGGGAGGTTTGCAAATGCACGTCTTCCCTTGTTCTCTCCTGGTGGCATGAGGGCATGTTCCTGTCCTGGTAACACTGTGTCCCAGTACACAGAGTGTTGCCAACCAGGGAGGCTCACCCAGACTTTCTTTTTTTTTCACCCAGACTTTCGTATTCGAAGGTTTTTACTGGGGCTCCATGATTGATTGACTGCCCTTATGTTTGATGTCAGCCTCCAGATGAACTGTGTGACCTACAGCCCCATTGTTGGTTGTATTGTTAGACTTTCTGCATGACCCAAGTCTAAACAAAGCCAAACAAAGACATTCTTATAAGGCGTACATTATAATGGTCCAGAAATTATTCACAATAACAGAGAACAAGGTCAGACCTGCTTTCTGGACAAGACCATATTTTTTACAACCCCTAGGAGTATTTTCTTTTTCTTTTTTTTTTCTACTACAATCTTTCTTTTTTCTTTCTTTCTTTGTTTCTTTCTTTCTTTCTTTCTCTTTCTTTCTTTCAGTTCAATTTGTCAACATATAATATAACACCCAGTGCTCATCACATCACGTCTAGGAGTATTTTTCAAACTGCTGGTTGATACCCATTAGTTGCCAGTGAAATCGATTTAAATAGTCCCCATGGGCATTTCACCAAAGGTCATATTTCAAAAAGTTTGAACAACACTAGCTTACTCTAAATAAAAGTGGAACAGCCTCACTCAACTTGGGACTTGTTCAGGTGAGATGCTCTTGACTCACTCAGCAGTGGTCCACACCTTTGTATAAATTCCTTAGGGTTCTTGTTTTCCTTGTTTTGAGAAGTCCTTACAAGTGCTTACTGAGCTAATGTGATCTTCCTGTCATTTTATTTATTTGTTTGTTTATTTATTTAGAACGTGAGTAGGGAGGTACAGAGGGAGAAAGAGAATCTCAGGCAGGTTCCATGCCCAACACAGAGCCCAACACTCATTAATACAATCCTGAGATCATGACCTGAGCCAAAATCAGAAGGATGCTTAACTCACTGAGGCACCCCGGCACTTACTTACTTACTTATTTATTTATGAGAGAGCTAGAGTGGGGAAGATCTTCCTGTCATTTTGAAACAAAACATATGGGGATCCCTGGGTGGCTCAGCGGTTTGGCGCCTGCCTTTGGCCCAGGGCGCGATCCTGGAGTCCCGGGATCGAGTCCTGTGTCGGGCTCCCAGCATGGAGCCTGCTTCTCCCTCCTCCTGTGTCTCTGCCTCTCTCTCTCTCTCTCTCTCTCTGTCTATCATAAATAAATATGTACATCTTTAAAACAAAACATACATTGATCTTTACAGTAATGTAGGCGAAGTATCAAAAATAAGAATATAAAAAAAAGGGCAGCCCCAGTGGCTCAGCAGTTTAGTGCCACCTTCAGTCCAGAGCATGATCCTGGAGACCAGGAATCGAGTCCTATGTCAGGCTCCCTGTGTGGAGCCTGCTTCTCCCTCTGCCTGTGTCTCTGCCTCTCTCTCTCTCTCTCTCTCTCTCTCTGTGTGTGTGTGTGTCTCTCATGAATAAATAAACAAATAAAATCTTTAAAAAAAAGAATATAAAAAAGGCAGCTATTAATACATTCCTGTTGGGAATAATTTATTTGCATATGTATTTGAAAGATATTGGTGAATTGTAAATACTTTACACATTTTCGTGGTTATTTGGTATTCTATGACTTGGTTCATCTAACAACAACTTATTACAGTTGGTTCTGGAATCAAACAGTTGTAGGTTCAAATCCCAATCCTGCTACTGATACATTGTGACTTGGACAAGTCACTTATCTTCTCTTAGCCTCAGTTCTCTTATCTGTGTAACTGGGATAAAAACAGTGGTTTTTTTTTGTGTGTTACTGTTGTGATGGTTAAGTATAAGTAAATTGTCTAACACAATGTCTGACATGTAGTGGGTGCTTAACAAATTATTATTATTATTAATATCATATTTTTTTAGACTGGTGTTGGTAGTAAAGGGTTTATGGGGAGCAATTGGTTTCTAATGAGTCCTTGTTATGGAGAAATAGTCTGTGTAGTGGTTATACGTACAAGCTCTAGAACCAGACTGCTGGAGTACATATCCAGCCTCTACCATTTATCAGTTCTGTGATTTTGGGAAAATTGCTTAACTTCTCTAGACTTCTATTTCATTGGTCCATTTGTTTATTGTTGTACCAATACCACACTTTCTTAATTATCATAACTTTATAGTAAATCCTGAAATCAATTATGTAAGTTGTCTAAGTTTGTTGTTTTATAAGACTGTTTGGCTATTCCAGGATCTTGGGACGTCTGCTTAAAAGTTTGAATCAGGGCAGCCTGGGTGGCTCAGCAGTTTAGCACCGCCTTCAGCCCAGGGTGTGATCCTGGAGACCCAGGATCGAGTCCCAAGTCGGGCTTCCTGCATGGAGCCTGCTTCTCCCTCTGCCTGTGTCTCTGCCTCTCTCTCTCTTTCTGTGTCTCTCATGAATAAATAAATAAAATTTTTAAAAAAATGAAAGTTTGAATCAACTTGTCAATATTTATCAAAAAGCCTGTTGAAATTTTAATAACGATTGCAATAAATTAATCAACTTTGAGAGAATTGGTATCTTAATATTGAATTTTTCAATCCATGAACATGGTATATGTCTTCATTTATTTAAATCTTTGTAATTTCTCTCTGTAATATTTTGTAGTTTTTCAGTGAACTGCACATCTTTTTTTTTGAACTGTACATCTTTTGTTAAAATTTTTCCAAAGTATTCTATATTTTTGATGTTATGTAAGTGGCATTTAAATTTTTTCCCCACTTCTCAGCCAGTATAGAAAAATACAGTTGATTTTTACACATGATCTTATATCTTGCAGCCTTGTATAGTTATTATTTATAGTAGTTATTTTAGATTTATTAATATTTTCTATATAAAAAGTATCTTCTGGGAGTGGAGACAGTTTTACTTCTTTTCCAACCTTTATACTTTTTCTTTCTTTATTCTTGCTTATTTCACTGCTAGGACCTGCAGTCCAATAATGTAAAGTGATAAAATTGACATACATACCTTGTTTTTCACCTTAAAGGAATGCATTCACTATTGTAACATTAAATATTTTAGTTACTGGTGTTTCATAATTTATCAGATTAGGAATTTCCATTTTATTTTTAACTTTCTGAGAATTTAAAAAAATCATGTATGGGTGTTATTAAATCCCTTTTGTTAAATCCCTTTTCTGCATCTATTGAGATATTCATATGGTTTTTTGCTTTGTTCTGTTAGTATGGATTTACATTGATTTTTGACTGTTAAATCAACCTTGCATTTTTGAGACAAACTCTACTCTGTTATACATTTACAAATTCAACTTGCTAATTTTTTGTTAGGGAAATTTTGGATCTCTGTTAACAAAAAGCATTCATTTATAATTTTATTTTTTACTTTTTAAAAAGATTTTATTTATTTGGAAGAGAGTGAGAGAGAGAAAGAGAGAAGGAGAGAGAGAGAGAGGGAGAGAGAGAGAGATAGCAATAGAGCCTAAGTAGGGGGAGAAGGAGAAGCAGGCACCCCCGAGCTAGAATCCCAACGTGGGGCTGGATCCCACGGTGGGATCATAACCTGAGCCAAAGGCAGATGCTTAACCAACTGAGCCACCCAGGTGCCCCTATAATTTTATTTTTTTTAGATATTGTTTGCCAAATTTTGGTGTCAGTTTTTCTGGCCTCATAAAATAAGTTGGAAAGTTTTTCCTCTGTTTTCCACAAGCGTTTGTATAAGACTGGCATTATTTCAGATTATTTTGGCTGTTCCAGGATCTTTATATTTCCATATAAAAGTTTGAATTAGTTTCTCAAGCCTATAAAATAGCCTGTTGGAATTTTGATTTGGATTGTATTTAATTGATCAATGTTGGTTAGTTTACCAGTGAAACCATCTGGGCTTAGAGTTTTCTTTGTGGGAAAGTTTTTTTATTATAAATTCAATTTGCACATAGAAATATATCCAGATTTTCTCTATTGTGTGTGTGTGTGTGCTCACGCGTTTGTATGTGTGTGTGTGTGAGAGAGAAAATATGGTAATTTGTGTCTTCCAAGGAATTTGCCCACTTTAAGTAGTTAAATTTGATGTGTTATGTTTTTTCTCCCCTGTATTTCTCACCTCTCACTCTCTTTCACCAGTTTTGCCCATTTCCTGCCCCCCAGCTACCATCAGTTTGTTCTCTGTATTTATGTTTTTTTTCTGCTTTTTGTTTGTTTATTCATTTATTTTGTTTATTAGAGTCTACATATAAGCACATTTGGTATTTATATTTCTCTGACTTATTTCATTTAGCATAATACCTTCTAGGTCCACCCATGTTGTTGCAAATAGCAAGATCTCATTCTTTCTTTATGGCTGAGTAATATCCCATTGTGTGTATCTGTGTATATCACATCTTTCTTATCCATTCTTTATCCATTCATCTATCAATAGACACTTGGGTAGCTTTCTTATTATCTTGGCTATTGTAAATAATGCTGCAATAAGCATAGGGGTGCATTTATCTTTTTGAATTAGTATTTTGTTTTCTTTGGGTAAATACTGAGTAGTAGAATCACTGGATCATAGGATATTTCTATTTTTAACTTATTGAGGAAACTATCCTGTTTTCCACAGTGGCTGAATAATTTACATTCCCACCAACAGTGCATGAGAGGTCCTTTTCTCTATATCCTCACCAACACTTGTTATTTCTTTTCTTTTTTATTCTAGTCATTCTGACAAGTGTAAGGTCTCATTATGGTTTTAATTTGCATTTCCCTGATTATTAGTGATGTAGAGTATCATTTCCTGTGTCTGTTTGCCATCTGTTTATCTTCTTTGGAAGACATGTTCTTAGCCCATTTTTAAATTCAATTCTTTGTGTTTTTTTTTTGGTGTTGAGTTGTGTAAGTTCTTTATATATTTTAGATATTAATTCTTTACTGGACATATCATTTTCAAACATCTTTTCCTATTCAGTAGGTTGCCTTTTCATTTTGTTGATGGTTTCCTTCACTGTTCAGAAGCTTTTTATTTTGGTGTATGTAGTCCCAATAGTTTATTTTTGTTTTTGTTTCCCTTGCCTTAAAAGACATATCTAGAAAAATGTTGTTATGGCTGATGTCAAAGAAATTACTGCCTATGTTTTCTTCCAGGAGTTTTATAGTTTCAGATCTCATATTTAGTTCTTAAACCATTTTGAGTTAATTTTTGCATATGATGTAAGAGAATGGTCCAGTTTCATTAATTTGCATAGAACTGTCTCATTTTCACAGCATCATTTATAGAAAAGACTGCATTTTACCCCATTGTATATTTTTGTCCACTTTGTCATAGATTAATTGATCATATAATTGTTGGTTTATTTCCAGGCTTTCTGTTCTGTTCCATTGATCTATGTGCCTATTTTTGTGCCAGTACCATTCTGCTTTGAATAATACAGCTTTGTAGTATACCTTGAAATCTGGATTGTAATACTTCCAGCTTTGTTCTTCTTTCTCAAGATTCTTTGGCTATTCTGGATCTTTTGTGGTTCTATACTTTTTTTTTTTGTTCTAGTTCTCTGAAAAATGTTGGTATTTTGATAGAGATTACATGGAATCTATAGATTGCTTTGGATATCATGGACATTTAAACAATATTTGTCTTTCCATGAGCATGGAATGTCTTTCCATTTCTTTGTGTCATCTTCAATTTCTCTCATCAGTGTTTTATAGTTTTCAGAGTATAGATCTTTCACCTCCTTGGTTAAACTTATTCCTAGATATTTCATTATTTTGATTCAATTGTCAATGGAATTGTTTTCTTAATTTCTCTTTCTGGTACTCTGGTATTAATGTATAGAAACACAGCTGCTTTCTGCATTATTAAGTTTGTGTCTTGTGAGTTTACTCAATTCATTTATTATTTCTGTAGTTTTTGGTGGAGTCTTAGGATTTTCTATATATAGTATCATGTCATCTGCAAATAGGGACAGTTTAGCTTCTCCCTACCCAATATAGATGCATTCTATTTCTTTTTCTTGACCCATTGATGTGGCTGGGACTTCCAGTACTATGTTAAATAAAAGTGTTAAGAGTGCATATTCTTGTCTTGTTCCTGATCTGAGGAAAAATCCTCAGTTTTTCATCATTGAGGATGGTGTTAGCCATGGGTTTTTCATATATGGTCTTTATTATGTTGAGGTATGTTCCCTCTAAATCAACTTTGTTAAGAGTTTGTATTATGAACAAACGTTGAATTTTGTGAAATGCTTTCTCTGAATTGAAATGATTATATTATTTTTGTCCATTGTATTATGTATAGTATATCATATTGATTTATTTGTGAATATTGAACCATCCTTGTGTCCCTGGAATAAATCTCACTTGATTGTGGTGAATGGTCCTTTTAGTGTATTGTTGAATGTGTTTTGCTAATATTTTGTTGAGGATTTTTGCATTTGTGTTCATCTAGGATATTGGTCTGTAATGTGTGTGTGTGTGTGTGTGTGGTGTCTTTGTCTGGTTTTGGTATCAGGGTAATGCTGCCTCATAGAATGTATTTGGAAGATTCCCCCTTTTTTTCTATTTTTTGAATAGTTGAGGAGAATTAGTATTAACTCTTTAAATGTTTGGTACAATTTGCCTGTGAATCCACCTGGTTCTGGACTATTTGTAGTTTTTTGATTACTGATTCAATTTATTCTTAGTAATTGCTGTTCAGGTTTTCTATTTCTTCCTGATTCAACTTTGCAAGATTTTTATTTCTAAGAATTTATGCATTTTCTATGTTATCCAATTTGCTGGCATATAATTTTTAATAATCATCTCTTACAATCCTTTGTATTTCTGTGGTGTGTAATGGTGTTAAATATTCCCCTATTCTTTTTAATGTCTGCAAGATCTGCAGTGATATCCCTTCTTTCATTCTTTATACTGATAGTTTCTGTTCTCCCTCTTTCTCTCCCTCTCTCTTAAATCAGTTCTTTTGGTGGCTTATCTTTTTTATTAAACTTAATCTTTGAAAAGAATAATAAAAAAAAGAATCAATCTTTGAGCATGTTAATTTCTGTATTGTTTTCAGTTTTCTGTTTCGTTGACTTCTGCTCTTACCTTTGTTACTCCCTTCCTACTTCTTTTTGGTGAAATTTGCAGCAGCTAATTTAAGGGTAATATATTCTAATCTTTTCAATTCTTTTTACTTGCTGTGATTTAATATTTAGGTAGTTCTGAAAATTTATAACTTTTGAAAGCTTTTTGGCTTTCTGATAGGTTTTTTTCATTGCTGCTTAAAAGGATATCTACTCTATGTACATGGATTAGATTTTTTTCAAAGTAGGCTTTTTTTTCTATTTAAATTAGCAATTCACATAAAGCCTCTGCAAGTAAAAAAACTTCCACTTCCATTTGATAATTCTGTAGCACCCCTACATGTCTTTTTTCCACGCTGCAAACGGAATCATTAAAGAGAATGCCACTTTTGGAGAAATGCAGTGAACAAGACACTTGACTCAATATTAGACTTTAGATGTCATGAAAATTCTATGTGAATCTATAATAAATGATTAATCTTTGCCATTACCATTAATACTTAGATTTAAGTTTAAAAGAATATCTTGAGTTCACTTCTAAATTGAGTTAACTTTAGCTTCAATTAATAATCCTTCTGTAAGTTCCTGTCAGCCCATCTTTTCTCCTTGCCTTTGCAGTACCCACGTCCCAGCCCACAGATAAGTCCATTGTATCCTCCACCTGCAGACTCTTCTGGCTTAGCTCCTGAGACAACTCTGATGGAGGTAGTTTTAGCCCCTTCCCTGGCTACCTGAACCCCTTGCCTATGGGCTTGTGCATTGTTCCCCACTTTCATACATGTGAATTGAGGTTGCTACTGTGTACTCCATTTTTAGGTTCCCTTAAGGAACTTGTTAGTTAACTTCAACAGAAAGTTAAAACCAGGAAAGCGATGCTGGTAAGACTGAAGACATATCCTTTGGCTCTGGCCACTGGCATGATCTTCATCATGTAACTTCCAAATCTGTGTCTTTAGCCTTAACCTCTGCTCGTATTAGTGTTCTTCCCTAGTAGGGGGGGGGTGGGTACTTGCTCCTGAGCCTTACCTGGTACCTAGGGCATTGCCAAGCGAAGCTTCTTCCTCAGCCCTGCTGGCCTGTGTTGATTCTGAACCAGCATGCATAGCTGTTCTTCATCTTCCTCTCCGTCTGTAAGACTGAAGCTCCCAGGGAACCTGGTTTTCCTCTCCTGTTCCTGCCTATCTGTCTCCCACTGTGAGCCCCTCTGGTGTCTGCACAGCTTCTAGTCTGAGTGAAATCCCAGGCTGGTTCACACAATTTCTGTCTATGGCCTTTTCACTTCAAGTAAATGGTGGTGCTTTGCCATATCCTGAGAAATGATCATTCCAAACTGTTTGTACAACTTTATTTTTTATTTTTTTAAATTTTTATTTATTTATGATAGTCACACACACACACACACACACACACACACACACACAGAGAGAGAGAGAGAGAGAGAGAGAGGCAGAGACACAGGCAGAGGGAGAAGCAGGCTCCATGCACCGGGAGCCCGACGTGGGATTTGATCCCGGGTCTCCAGGATCGTGCCCTGGGCCAAAGGCAGGGGCCAAACTGCTGTGCCACCCAGGGATCCCT
Source organism: Vulpes lagopus (assembly GCF_018345385.1). Taxonomy (NCBI): domain Eukaryota; kingdom Metazoa; phylum Chordata; class Mammalia; order Carnivora; family Canidae; genus Vulpes; species Vulpes lagopus. Next base: position 39,710,983 of record NC_054828.1, read on the forward strand.
GTTTTTTTTTTTTCTTTTTTTTTTTTCCAGAGCCCCCCACCCAGGAGGACCCCACCCCTGAGGTCCTGACTGAGAGTGTGGGGGGGAAAAGCAAGAGAATGGGGCAGTGGTTCCACTGCAGGCTGGCGGTGGGGAAGAGGGCCCAGCCCCCCAGCCTCACTCGCCACCCTCAACAAAAACCCACCCAGCCAATGGGGCTCCTCCACGAGTGCTACAGCAGCTGGTTGAGGAGGACCGAATAGGAAGGGCTCACAGTGGGCACCCAGGATCTCCCCGAGGTAGCCTGAGCCGCCACCCCAGCTCCCAACTGGCAGGGTCTGGGGTGGAGGGGGGTGAAGGCACCCAGAAACCTCGGGACTACATCATCCTCACTATCCTGTCCTGCTTCTGCCCCATGTGGCCTGTCAACATCGTGGCCTTCGCTTATGCTGTCATGGTGAGCCCCATGGGACCCTGGCCCAGGCCTGCTGTGGCTCCCAGCTTCCTGCCAGCACTGGGACAAAAACCCCAGGAGTAGTCTTGCCTTCCCTCTCCTCTCTGCATGGATCTCACTTCCCAAGTATGGGGTCTATTCTAGCCTCTCCCTAGGACTTTCCCGTCTGAGCCACCATTGCCCTACCCCGTCAGGTGGGAGGGATGTCAAGACACGTTTTACCCAGCCTTGCTGACCTTTGCCCTCCTCCCCCTGCCTTTCCAACCCTCTTTCCTCCTTTAACCACTGTCCACGGGGCCTGCCCGTCTCCTCTGGACAACTCTTTCACCTGATCCCTGCTGGGCTGCCTTCTCCTGACCTGGGCCCATGGTGCCCCAACAACTTTAGAATTTTGAAATCTAATAGTATTCTTTGGTGGTGACACTAAAGTAGTATGTCTGCTATTTAAAATTATTTATGCTAACTTTGTATAATCTTTTCACACATGAGAATTTAATTTTTGTGCATTTATTCAGTTATGTAAGCATCTGATACCTTTACTCAAAAGAGGTACTCAATAAAGATTGTTTATTTTAGTTTTCTTTATTATGTGAGCTAGAAAGTTCTCTTAGGGATTTGTAATGGATAACAAATCCCTTTTCATAAAACGTTATAAGTATTTTGTGAAAATATGATAAAATACTCTAAGCATTGTGTAACCCAACATATTAGTCTTATCAAATATATTTCAGTAAACACAAGCTCATAATATTTGCACTAATAATAACAATCCTGTTAATTGATGAGAATTATCCATATATGTTCATTATTGGAAGAAAAAATAAACCCACTGTCATTTCAATATCATCATCTTCCTGGCTTAATGACAAAGAACATGCTCCAGAACCAGAATGCCTCAGTGGGTAGCAAAAGTGTGTGGATTGAAAGAACAGTGATCTGGGGTCTCCTGTAGTCAGAAAGAGAGTATATGTTGTGGAATAACTTATGAGGATATATTAAGGATAACCACAAAGGAGAGAAGCAAACGCAGGAATGTGGACATCACCGAGAATGCCAAAACTGGGAAGGCAACGCTGGGTGAGACCAAAGACATACCTTTTGGCTTTGGCACTGGTGTGATCTTCACTGTGTAACTTCCAAATCCATGTCTTTAGCCTTCACCTCTCTCCAGAGCACCGGACTGAGATTCCCTACATTTACTAGGCCATCTGAAGCTGCCCAGAGCTCAGTCTATCCAAAATGGAAGTATTTACTACTTGAGCAGTTTCTCATCAGACCCCACTGTGTTTCAGGCACAGTTAACACACGAGGCATGGTCCCTGCCTACAGTTCATTATCTCTCCCCATTGGCTTCCTTCCTGGGTTCTTTCCCAGTCTCACCTGGATAGCTATGCTCCTGTCCCATGCACTGCTCCTGCTATTTTGTCAGCCTGCTGATCCCATCTCCAAGGTTTGCCTCCCTACCTGTAGACTCCTTTGTGTCTCTTTTCATACTGCCCTGGTTCAGTGGCTTCCAAATAGCTTTTTAAAAGAAATTATTTTTTAAAATTGTGGTAAGGACACTTACATGAGATCTACCTCCTTAACAAATTTTTTAAAAGGTTTATTTTGAGAGATTTATTTTTAAAAAATATTTTTAAAAAAGATTTATTTTTAGAGATTTTATTTATTTTATTTTTAGGGGGAGGGGCAGAGGCTGAGGGAGAGGGAGACGAGAATCTCCAATAGACTTCCCACTGAGTGCTGAGCCCCGTGTGGGGCTTGATCCCATGACTCTGAGATTGTGACGTGAGCCCAAATCAAGAATTGGACCCTTAACCAACTTAGCCACCCAGGCATCCCTCCTTCACACATTTTTAAGTGTACATTACAGTATTGTAGGCACAGTGTTGTCCAGTACATCTCTAGAATTTATTCATCGTGTATAACTGAAACTGTATACCTGTTGAACAGCAGCTCAGTAGCTGAGTTGCTGAAATGCTACTAATTTCTCAGTAGCTTTCTGAAAGGCCTCAGCATGCCCTCTCTTGCTTCTCTGTTCTGTGCTTCTGATACAGCTCATAGCTCACTGTTTTTGCTTGTTTGTCTCCTAAAGGATACTTTAAATGATGTGAAATTACAGGCCATCCTGTCATCAGTATATCCCTACCACCTCCCACAGTGGCATTCAGTAAATACTTGTTGAATGAATGAATGAGTAAAAAACAGTTCAGTCATGTCTTGGTAATGTGATTTAATGAATACAGTGTGAGATTTGAATCTGAGCCTCCTCCTGACCTGTGCTGTGATCTAGGTCTCATTGTCCTCATATTTATAGTGGGTATATCTATCTGGGGTGGTGTGATGGATAAAGGTAGATAATATCACTTAAAAACTTATCAAGCTGTTTAAATATTGTTATTAATGCACAAAATATTTTCAGTGGTTTCCTGCTTTCTAAATTGATATTTGTCAGCATAACATTTATGCTCAGTATGGTTCTACTGTTTCAGTTCCTCTTTGTCCTACGTCCATGTGAACTTTTTTTTTTTCATGTGAACTTTTTATATACTTCCTGGTTCTCATTTCCTGGACACTTTGGACACCCCCTGCAGGTACATAACTCAGCACTTTTGCTTATCTTGCTTTTCACCCTCAATTGTCTTCCCACACTTACAGTCATCCTAGGTCCAGCATAAGTGCCAAGGGTCTTAAAAACCTCTCCCTCCCAGTCAGATTTAATCATCCTTCTATTCTCCAGCACCATTCAACACTTCGATTATTCTTCCTTTTATTATACAGCCATGGGTTCCTGTGTTGTCCTTAATGCTAGTCACAGATATTCCAGCTGTCTCTTCTTCCCAGCCCAAAGTCCCATTGCACGTCCCCACCCTCTTAGCGTTAGGTGTGGCCATGTGACTTGAGTTAGCCAATGAAATATGAGTAGAGGTAGTAATGTGTTGTGTAAGCTTTAAAAGCCAGTGTGTACTTCACCATGCTTTTTCTGCTCTAGCATGTTCGAGATAGTGACCAGTCCACCAGTCTGGGCTCCTGGGAGAGCCTGTCTGCAGGCTCACAGTAGCTGTATGGCATGAGGAAGGACTGAGCCACTGAGAGTTTAGGGTTCTCGGTTACTGCAGCATAACCTACCCTATCTTATACATTGCTTACCTGAATGTCTTTCTTACTGAGTTATAAATGCCTTAAAGGCAGGTTCTGAGGGATCCCTGGGTGGCTCAGTGGTTTAGCACCTGCCTTCGGCCCAGGGTGTGATCCTGGAGTCCCAGGATGGAGTCCTGCGTTGGGCTCCTGGCATGGGGCCTGCTTCTCCTTCCGCCTGTGTCTCTGCTCCCCCCCTTTCTCTCTCTGTCTATCATAAATATATAAATAAAAGAAAAATCTAAAAAAGAGAGGTTCTGTAACTAACTCACTGTAGAGAGTTCACTTCTAACTTCCCTGCACCTAGTAGGTGCTCAACATAATTTTACTTGAATCTTCCTAGAATCCTGGAGAAAGACACTGATTTGGGAAGAGCTGGGAGTAAATGATATTTTAGAATATTATATTATATTTAGAATATGTATAATATTATGTTAGGGTAAATATCCTATTTCAGAATCTTAGAAGGAGAGAAATTTGGGAAAGAGGGGAAAAGCTCCAGGGTGCAGCCATAGAAGTAGATGAAGTCTGTCACAGAGTCATGCCATACTGTCACTGGGGAGTGTCAGCTTTGTGCTTTATAACATTGGCTGACAGGTTCTAGAAAGACACTTGAAGTTTTGGATGTATCCCAACATGCTTTTCATGAAGTTATAAGATGTACATGCCATATTTTATTCTCTTGTTTTTTATTTCTTTTTTTTTTTTTAATTTTTATTTATTTATGATAGGAACACAGTGAGAGAGAGAGAGAGGCAGAGACACAGGCAGAGGGAGAAGCAGGCTCCATGCACCGGGAGCCTGACGTGGGATTCGATCCCGGATCTCCAGGATCGCGCCCTGGGCCAAAGGCAGGCGCCAAACCGCTGCGCCACCCAGGGATCCCTTGTTTTTTATTTCTAAGTACATTTTTTCATTTATAAGTTAATCAGTAATTTGCAGTGATTTTAAAGTTGTTAGTATGCATTAATGCAACATTGTTGTACTGATATTTTTCCCAGATTTATTAGTGAGATGTCTGCTTCAACATTAATTTGTAGACATAATTTTTTTTATAAAGAAAGGCAAAGGACCTGAATCATTCTAATTAGATAAATGTACAGTTTCAATAGCATTAATAGGCCTATTCATTTTACTGGCTCGAAAAAAAGACTAATGGTTTACATCACTTGAGTTTCAATCAGTTATGTCTATGATTCACAAATGTACCTTCTGAGCAGCTGAATTTGGGCCTTCATGGCATAACTCTATAAGTCCATTTTTCCAGAGGAGGGAAGATTTGCCCCACCCACAACTGCTATCCCCAGCATTATACTCTCCAAATTCACTTGTAGCTTCTCTCTCTCTCTCTCTCTCTCTCTCTCTCTCTCTCTTTCCTCATCAGTGAACTGTATATATGTAGATCATATTTGAGATTGGTAACTCCACAGAAGATTTGTTTTTATTTAAAGGATTTTGGCATTTATTTTTAAATATCATTTTAAATATCATTAGATTATTTATATTTTTAGTTAGAAATCTATTGTTTTTGTTTTTTTCCTTTTACTTTTTTTCCCTCTTTCTTTCCATTTATACACCTTTGCTCTTTTTTTTTTTGGAAATAAGGTTCTGCCTGGAATCCATTCACAACCCATGCCTGAGAGTACTATCCTCTGCTTTCAACCGAGGAGTCTGGTCGAGTCCTTAAGACTGTGGCAAAAGTTTTCGTATGGGGCCCCTGGCCATTTGGTTTTAGAAATCTATTGGCTTCATTTTGTTTAAATTTACTCCTGAATCATACTTTGTATACCATGATGTTGTTACCCATTCTCCTGTGGGGAGACATATTGATTGCTTTCTTTCTTTCATTTTTCTTTTCTTCTTTTTTTTTTTTTTTTTGGTACAGTTATACCAAATGTGGATGTAATCTCACAATGTAATATTGAATGAAAGAAAGCAAGTCCTAGAATACCTATAATAACACAGCATTTAAATAAAATTCAAATGCAATCCTGCATACATGCATAATAAAACTATATATTAAAAAGACTAATGCTTGATAAAGACAAAATTCAGGGTAGTGATATTTTCTTGGGAAGGGAGGAGAATGTGACTGGGGAGCATCATTGTTGGTAATGTATTTCTAAAACTGCTAATGGGCCTATGGTGTTCATTTTATTTTCTATGCCTTATATATACATATGAGTATATATATATATACATATATATATATATTTGAAATATTTAGTAATAAAAAAGAAAAAAGTTATTTTCTCTTGTGAGCCACATGCTCAACATCAAAATTATGGATTTTGATGCTGAGAAGTAAAATAACCCTTTGGAAACTGGATTTTTAATCTTTTGACAAATTAGATTCTTAATTGGCTATTGGAATCCAATAGATACTAAAAGAAGGATGGTATAATACAGACTGGCAAATGACACCCCACCGACCAAATCTGGCTGGCTACCTGTTTTTGTATGGCCCATGAGCTAAGAATGATTTTACATTTTAAAGTTCTTTTTATTTTGTATATTTTTTGCTTTTGTTTTTCTTTCTTTATTTTTTAAAAATTTAAATCCTGCTTAGTTACAATATGGTTCAATATTGGATTCAGAAGTAGAGTTCAGTGGTTTATTATTTACATATAACACTCAGTGCTCATCATAACAAGTACCCCCCTTAGCTAACACCCAACACTCATATCCCATCCCCCACCCACTCCCCTCCATCAACCCTCAGTTTGTTCTCTAGGGTTAAAAGTCTCTCGTGATTTATTTTTCCCTCTCTCTCTTTTCCCCCTTCCTGTATGTTCATCTGTTTTGTTCCTTAAATTCACATAAGTGAAATCGTATGGTATTTGTCTTTCTCTGACTTATTTTGCTTAGCATAATATACTGTAGCTCTGTCCACATCATTGCAAATGACAAGATTTCATTCTTTTTGACAGCTGAGTACCATTCCGGTGTACACACACACACACACCACACCACACCACACCACACCACACCTTCTTTATCCATTCGTTAATGGATGGGCATTTGGGCTCTTTCCATAGTTTGGCTATTATTGATAATGCTGCTATAAACATTGGGGTGCGTGTACTCCTTTGAATGTGTATTTTTGTATCCTTTGAGTAAATACCTAGTAGTGAAATTGCTGGATCATAGGGTAGTTCTATTTTTAGCATTTTGAGGAACTGCCATACTGTTCTCCAGAGTAGCTATACCTACAACGCAAGAGGATTCTCCTTTCTCCACATCTTCAACACCTACTGCCTCCTGTGTTGTTAATTTTAACCATTCTGACAGGTAGGAGGAAGAATGATATTTCAATACATATGAAAATTTTACTGTCCATAAATAGTTTTACCGGAACAGATGTATTCATTCATTTACATGTTGTCCATGGCTGCTTTCACACTTCTATGGCAGAGTTGAAGAGTCGAGTAGTTGCCACAGAGATGCTATGGCCTTGAAAGACTAAGCTTTTTTTTTTTTATAATAAATTTATTTTTTATTGGTGTTCAATTTGCCAACATACAGAATAACACCCAGTACTCATCCCATCAAGTGCCCCCCTCAGTGCCCATCACCCATTCACCCCCACCTCCCGCCCTCCTCTCCTTCCACCACCCCTAGTTCGTTTCCCAGAGTTAGGAGTCTTTATGTTCTGTCTCCCTTTCTGATATTTCCCACACATTTCTTCTCCCTTCCCTTATATTCCCTTTCACTATTATTTATATTCCCCAAATGAATGAGAACATATAATGTTTGTCTAACTCTTTATTACTACTCTAAAGAAAAAGTTTACTGGCTCCTGGTATAGTGGAAAGGAAACTGGTATTAGAGAGGTAAAATGAATTGGCTTTAAATTTTCAGAATCAGGCAAACCTTCCTTTGAATCTTCACACAGGTCCTTATTAAATGGTGCTCTCGGATCTACTAGAACTTCTTTAAAAGGGTAGTCAATGTCAAAATGCCCAGCAAACTACTGGCGCACATTAAAGACTTACTTGTTTTTTCCTTTTGAGATAAAAATCTGGTTTACATTAGCCCAAAGGATCTGAGTAAGACTTTTCTTGATTCTTTGCAAGCTTATATTAGTCATGTTTGGATAATTTGCCTTTATGGACTGAGCTTAGACAAATCACTTCATATTTTGAGCCTTACTTTCCCCATCTGCAAAGTAAGAACATATTAACTATCAGCCAAGGATTAATTGAGGATTAACAAAAACAATGGTTGTTAACTGTTACTGGGTCAGGTCCTTTGCTCACAATCTGGTTATTTGTGTGGTACCTTTCTCCAGAGAACATGTTATTCATTTGAAATCCAGCATTTTTTTTTTTTTTTTAGGCCAGCAAGGAAGCTGAACTAACAATCTAGAGGTCAAGCTGATGTAGAGCTTTGCCACTAACTGGGAGATTCTGGGAACAACACCTAGCCACTCTGTACCTTATTTCTTTGTGGTTAAAGGAGGATCAGGGATGCCTGGGTGACTCAGTGGTTGAGCATCTGCCTTTGGTTCAGGGCATAATCCCGGAGTCCTGGGATTGAGCCCCACATTGGGCTCCCCACAGGGAACCTGATTCTCCCTCTGCCTATGTCTCTGCCTCTCTTTCTCTGTGTCTCTCATGAATAAATAAATAAAATAGTTTTTAAAAAAAGAAGGATCAGATAGCTGCCAAGAAAGATCAAATAGCTCAGGACTTAGGTGTTAAAGGCACCAACTACTATTCCATTAAAAAAAAGCTTAAATTAAGGAATACACTTTAGCTAGAATTTTTTGGGGAGTAACTGTTTTAAAACTATGGACATTTCTTATCATCAAACATGTCCTAAAATTATCACTGTGTTCAGAGACCCCCACTACATGCATGTTTTTATATTATTCCTAAAACTAGTATAAACTGGCTTAGAGGCTCATGGACCACACTTTGCCCTCCAAGATGGTAAATTTTTTTCTGGGCCCATTGACACAGCCTGCATTCCGTGCATTCTCACTGCACCCCCTGGCATATCAGATACTTGGATGGGGACATGCATGAACCACCATTCTGGACAGAAGGTACATTTTTTGGCCTTAAGCAATTCTTAAACTTTTTATCTTTATCGGGTGAAATCAGATATGGGGCAATGCGAGGGGAGGTGGAGGGTTTAACTTATGTCTACGTAGTATGTGTGTAGGACCCTCAGTTCCAGACTAGCGAGGCCCTTCTTGAGGGTTAAATTTGACCACATGGGCAAAGCCTCTGGAACAGGAGCTGACAGGTGACTCCCATTGCATTAAAGGTTAAGAAGCCTAAATAGTTTTCTTTCATATACTTTGTTTTCTTGGATTTACTTAACCCCAGACATTAATTTTTGCTCTGTAAAAACTTCCCATTAGAGTTGAAAATCATTCCTTATGACATGTCTGAGAATGTGAAGTAATGCAAATGGGCTAGGTTGGCCTGGACATTAAAATGCTGCTTGCATGAATTTCTGTCTCTGGATGGAGTCTTCTTTTAAAGGGAGAATTTATTCATGCCTGACTCCCCAGTGTGATGTCATGCCTCTGCTCTGAGGAGGGCATGCTTGTCCTTTTTATGAAATTATAGAATATAGATAAAGCTCTTTTTCTCCTTGCTGAACCATTTGTGCTGAACTAAAACACAAAGGAAAATCAGTGACCTTGAATTAGGCTTGTTTGCTGTGTTCTTGGCTTTTAAAGACCCTTTCTTCATTTCTGTTTAATTAACATTTTTGCTATACAAACTATTATAAGGAATCTAATGTGTAATTTTTCAAAACCAATATCACAAACGTGGTTATTTTTAATTTTGTACCTAATTTAGTTAGAAAAGCATGCGACTCTATGAATTAAAATGTTATGCCAGAATGGCACTTGTGGAATTGGATTTTAATCTCCTGGATAATTTTAGATAAATATTTTTGGGAAACTATTAATGTCGAGTACAAACTGCATTTTTCATGATTTTTCTTCTCTACAGAGTTTGTGATGGAAATTATATGCATGAAGGCTGCCTATATCATTCAATGTGTTCCTTCACCTGTCTTCCTCTTATTCAGACATTCAGAGCTATGTGTGTTGACTTATTTACCAATTCAACAATTATTTATAAAACATCCTTTAGGTGCCAGGCACTGTGCTGATCCAGTGTCACTGATGAGAAAACAACTACAAGAGGGCAGGGATTTTAGTCTAACATTCTTTGAAAATACAGTAGAATGGTAACTAGTGACCCCAAGAAGAGAAAGAATGAGACAAAGATAATCATTTCAGTTTTATTTTCCATATCTAAAAATCAAAATAAGTAACTTATCTCACATGTTTAAGGTTTTAAATTTAGTTCGCTTGGTAATAAATAATTTTAGTTGTCATGCTAAAGGCCTTGTGCCTTATAGCTTCTATTTGTTGAATGCTCCTTGAGTCCCAGACCTTGTGCTAAATATTTACATTTACTCCATTCTGCAGATAAGAAACTTGAGGCCCAGAGATATTACTTAACTTTTGACATTCCTACAGTCAGTAAATTGAAATAAGGTTGAGATTCAAACCAAATGCAAGTCTTTAGGATTCCAAAGTTAGATTTTTTATCCATCACACACATTTCCTTCATCCAGGGTCATAGATCAGGAGCAGAAATCAATGAAATCACAACATGTACTCAGAACAAGAACTCAGATGATCACCAAATCTAGAAATCACAAAGTATACAAAAACAATGATCCAGATATAAGTTGGACATCAAAAGTTTAAGATATGAAAATAAAATGTGATTTACCTAAGTCTATAGTGAGTGTTTTCTGTGCAAGGCACAGTGGTATGCATTGTGTGTGTGGATAAGAATATGTAAGGCTGGTGTGTATGAAGGTAGGTGGATGAGTGTGTGTGTTTAATGTGTGTGCGTTTGTGTGCTTGTGTATGTGTGGTAGATGGTGGCATTGGGAAATAATCATTAAATCAGGCTATCCTTGTATAGCTCACAACATGAGATGCATGTTTAAAACAAGCCCAATCATGATGCTAGATAGACTGTGGTTAAGTGCAATGAAGGATTATGAAGTGCTTTCCTAAACACTAGCAAGGGGCCTAAATCAAAGCAGTAGTAGTGAGACTGCAGAAGAAGGGACAGACCTCATATTTTTAGAAATGTGCAAGATCAGATAACTTGAACAACTTTCCCACTGAGAATAATTAGAAATGCTGGATAAAATATTTAAAATATAATTTAAAATTTATTTCTGAATAAGCTGGTAAGTCCAGGAATGCTTAGAGCCAAAAATGCAGTGAAGGTTGAGACCCAGAGAAATCAGTCAGTATTCAAGATGGTTTTTGCTCTGGGGCATGTACTAACCTCTGCTGTTTCTGACCTTCCATTTGGATGACCTCATGGGGTGTTGGTGACAGAGATAAAAAATGGTCTAATAGTAGATGCTGGTATAGCTAGAACTCTAAAGACCTGGACCTACATTTTATTTTATTTTATTTTTTTTGGACCTACATTTTAACAGTAAACTAGAAACAAAACAAAGCAACTCCCTTGTATAAGACATAAGACATTAATAAGGAAGAGGGAAATAAAATTTCCTTTTTGAAAGTTTATGATCACACAACAGCTCTCATATAGGCTTCAAGCACAGATTCACTCTGCTTGTGTGGTCTGACAAGACTTCACACAATGATCTTTGCACATGGTATGCCCAAGTGTGCACAGAACCAAGTACAAGTCCTACAGAGGAATGTATACTTTTTTCCTGAGTTTCAAAGAATTCCCACAGATAAAATTCCAAGAAGCATGAGACTTCAGTAAAAAAAGAAAAAAAGAAAAAAGAAAAAAATCACAATGTATATGAGAAAATTTTCCCGAGACAGGAAAATGTATGGAACAAAATCAGGTCCATGAAGACTTTAGATATTGAAAATGAGTATGATTAATATGTTTAAAGAACTAAGATAAGAAATTAAATACAGATTAGGAGCAAGACACTATTTATTTATAAAGATTTATTTATTATAGACAGAGAGAGAGAGGGGCAGAGACACAGGCAGAGGGAGAAGCTGGCTCCATGCAGGGAGCCTGATGTGGGACTCGATCCCGGGTCTCCAGGATCGCGTCCTGGGCCAAAGGCAGGCGCTAAACCACTGAGCCACCCAGGGATCCCTGCAAGACACTATTTAAAATAAGATTTGAAGAATTGATTAGAGCTTTGAAATAAAGATAACTGAAGAAAAGAAGGTATTTCTGAATAAATGGTCGAGGACAGAAAGGTTTAGAAATGTGGAGAATACTGTGAGGAATCATATTAGAATTATGTATCTGATGAGACTGTATTTCAAGAACAGGAACAAAATAAAAGACATTTGCAGGTAATCCAAGAACTTTTTCAGACCTCCACTAAAGGAATATAAGAGATATACTTAAGATGGAAAGAATGATCTGAGACTGAAATGTCTGAGGCAGGAAAAATGAGAGCAAAATAATTGATAAATGTATAGATAACTAAACATTAACTGCATGAAATAATAATAATGTCTAACTTTGTAGGTTTAAAAAAAAAAACTAAAGTAATGGTAAAATTAGAATGTGATGTGAGCCAGGACAGATAGGAATTAAAAAGTGTTCTCAAGCTCTTATGTGGTTAAAGAAGAAGTTACAGATAACTCTTTAGATTTTTGTAAGAATGCATGTTAACATTTCTATATTAATCTTCAATAAAACAATAGAAGACCCAATAATTTTTAAAAAATGGAAAAGAAGAATGAAAAAAAAAAGAAATGAAAAAAGGATTAAAAAGAGAACAAAACCCAGAAAACAAAAAACAGGATGAATAATGCATAAAATAAATGGCAGAAATAAATCCAAATATCTCAGTGGTTACATAAAGTATAAATAAATTGTACTCTCTAGTTAATAGCTACAGATTTTCACTTGGGATTTAAAAAGTCCAGCTATGTATTTTTTAAAAAAAGATTTTATTTATTTATTTATTTGTTTGAGAGCGAGCGAACAAGCATTGGGAGGTGGGCAAAGGGTGATGGAGAAGCAGACTCCCCACTGAGTAGGGTGCCTGACTCGAGTCTCAAACCGAGGACCCAAGATCATGCCCTGAGCCAAAGGCAGATATGCTTAACCAATGAGCCCCCTAGGCACCCCTCAGCTACATCATTTTGTTAGAGATACCCCGAACAGTTAAGAGTGCAGAAAGGTGGACATTAAGAAGATCAGAAAGATACACTGGGTAAATCCTAGCCAAAAGGAAGCCTATATAGCTCAATTAATATTTTACAAAATAGAATTTAAAACATAACCAGATACTAGGGCTAAAGAAAGTAGCTACATGATAATAAAGTTGTTTACCAGGAAAATAAAAAGTTCTAAGCTTGTCTGTACCTAATAACATAGCCTAAAAAATAAAAAGCCAAACTCAACAGACTTAATTGGAGAAATTGATCCATTCACAATCAGTGGGAGATACTGGCTCTCCTTTCTGTGGTTGTTAGATCAAGCAGTCCAAGAAAACCACAAAAACAAAAAAGCAAAACAAAAACAACCAGTAAAGGAAGGGACATCGCAAGAGGCATTTCTGAGGTTGGCTGTTGTCAGTCTTTAGAAAGCCCAGTCATGAGAAGAGTACTCTTCCTCTCTTTTGGCATAGCAGAATCCAAGTTATAATTAGTTTTTGCCCTTAGAGCCTGGAGGTCTAATAGCACTCTTTGGCACCTGGTCTACTAAGGGCACAGATGCCAGGTACTTGCTCAGCAGTTTCTTATGGTAATCACCCTTTTAAAAATACTAATTCATACCCCCATGAAAAAGCCAGTTTGCTTATTCTGGCCCCTTCTCCCTGGGCCTCTGGGATCACATATTCTTGCTTTACCATAGGACACAAGTGATTCAAAGACAGATGATCCTGCATCATATTTTGATCTTTCCAAATTGCCCACGTTGCATTGAAGGTGTCTGTGGTGATGAGAGATAATGGTAGTGGGAGGGGACTTTCCTTTGTAAACCATCTCGGTAGAAACAAATATCCTTGCACGTATGGATCTTAAAAAGATTTTAATTAGTCATTATGCCGAGTTCAGTGTTATTGTTACAATGATTGAATTCCAGCTGTTCAGAATTGAGGGTGGTGGTCAAAAGTCAAGTGTTGACTTCTAGTTCTGGCAAACATATGGGACTGAGATGACAGATGCATACCTTCCCACCCATCCTGCTCCTCTCCAAACACATAGAAATGCTGGAAAAAATATAACACCCCAATGTAAAGACAGAGAAAAACTTGAAAGGGAGGAAAAGAGGGGAAGGAAAAGGAAAAAAACAAAACAAAACAAAAAGGGAGGTGCTGTCATCCAAGAGCAAAATAAAATAAAACCAAAGCTCTAAGTGCAAGAGTTGCTGTAGTGATGGTACCCCTAGTTCCCAGATGCTCAGGGGGTGGTTTGGAAGCAACAGTTCCATAAATATAAATCCTGATCACAGTCAACTAAGTCATTAGATATACAAATCTGGCCTTTATTAGGAGAAAATGGGGCTTCAGCTGAACCTAATGCTTAGCCTTAGAATAGACTTGAGGTTGAGAGTGGCAATAAAATTTGGGGCTCTTTTCTAGCTTTACCTTTGCTTTGTATCTTCATCATGCTACCGAAATCCTCCTCTAGCAGCTCCAAGTCCTCAGTGATGACTTGGGTTTAAGTGTTTACCTTAGACACCAATTGCCATTGTCAATGCATTGGAGAATACCTTGTATTTTGATCCAGCTGATTAGCGAATTAGCAAGTCAGGTTAACTCTGCATGGTCAAAGAACCAAAACAATTTTAAGATAGTCATTTTATGGCACTCCCACAGAGTTGTGCAACTCTGTAATTTTAAAAAATCAAAACCGGCCACTTTGCCATTTAGATGACCATCCACACAGAGGAGGTACTTCTAGGGTTTTTCACATAATGGAGTATTATAATCTCATAGGTGTGAAATACAGCTGGTTACCTCTCCCTGTGGTTATGACTCTCCAGTAACAAATGGAGCACCATCTGAAATGTTTGATGTAGAACGTTTTTAGGAAATGGAAATAACAAAATCACTTAGAATTCAGGAGTGGAATAAGAGGCCATATAATACTGCCTTGAGATCTTGTGGCTCGTTGGCATGGTGTTAACATAGTTGTGAAGCTTGCCTTCCACCTTCCAGATCCCTTGGGAATATAAACCAGGAAATAAGACTTACCCTGAAAATAACTGCATGCTATTTTACAATAGAATTAGAATATTCCAAGAGCAGAACAGATAGAGGTAGTAACATTTTGCCATCTGGCAAAGCCACTAGACCAGATGGATTCACTAATGACTTCTCTAAAGTATTTAATCAGACCTTACTGAAACACATGACTGGCATATTTAATTATCCTAAATTAACAGGACTTCTGCCAAATATAGCCCTCAATGCTTGAGTCATGCTCCTTGTTTGAAGAGGAAAAAACAAGATGAATAGCTTCAGAAAGCTGGGTTTCACATGGACCCCTTTCATTAGTGAACCTTCTCATTACCAAATTGTTGTGTTACAGTCTTAAGGCAGTATTTCTCCTTTTTCAAAGAATGAATTGTAAGACAAGCCATGCTGATCAAATTCATTTTATCAGTAACAATTGTACTTGATGAGAACATCTGGGGGTTGATAAATCTGATATAGTCATCAGATATCCCTTCCTACTTCCTGCCTGTGGAAGACTTATAAACCACCAGATACATTCTTTTTTGCACAACTGAGTCAATTTTTATTTCTCTGTAACTATTTTTTGTTTTTATTTGCTTTAATTTTTATATTTGTATCAGAGCAATATAGATACACAAACCAAAGATTCCTGAAGGCTTTATATAATGAAAAACTGCCACTGTTCCACCTTTTCCTATTCCCAATCTACTTTCCAAAGGAACACTTGTAATTCTTAGGACTGTTTTTTTTTCCCCAGGTGGTTACCTTCACATCTCAAATCAGTATAATTAATTGCTATTTTGTGATTAATCCATTTTAGAATCCAATCCATGATTGACTTCCTTCTAAGATACTTAATGATGTAGTTTACATATGCCATTCTTCCTTTCCTTTCCTTCTCTTCCCCAAAGGGCTATTTCATTATTTGTAATTCCCTTAACATTTACCTTTGTCACTCTAAGTTATATTTTTATACCTTTGTTTTTGGAGTCATCAACTCTGGACAGCATCTCATGGCTCCCACATTTGTATGGTGAAGTATTGACATGAACATTCCACTGAATTCTCTAGGATTCTTTCTTCAGTATGTTTCTGAGTCATCCGTGTTGATGTGTGTATCAGTAGTTCATTCCTTTTTATTCCTGAGAACAATTCCACTGTATGAATACATAATAATTTCTTTATCCATTCACCTGTTAATGGCCGTTTACATTATTTTCAGTTTTTTGCTTTATAAATAAAGCTGCTGTGAACATTTGTATATAGGTTATATAGGTTAGACATATTTTTTCTCTTGGGTGTCTAGGAATGGAATTGCTAGATCACATAATAAGTATATAATTTAACTTTATAAGAAACTGCCAAATACTTTCCAAAGTGACATGTCATTTTACATTCCCATCAGCAAGGTATGTACATTGCAATTGCTCTATATCCTCAGCAACACCTGGAATGTCACTTTTTAACATTATAGTTGTCTTTGACAATGTTTAAGTCTTTTGGCCATATTTTTAATTTGGGTGTTCTCTTACTATTGAATTGTAAGCATCCTTTATGTATTGAGAGCAAAAATCCTTTGTGAATTTTCTTTACCAGTCTATGGCTTGCCTTTTTTTTTTTTTTTCCTAATGGTATCTTTCAAAGAGCAGAAGTTCTAATTTTGAAGTCCAGTTTACCACTTTTTTTTCTTTTATGACTTGTGTTTTTTGTTTCTTCTCTAAGAAACATTGTCTTTCAAAGGTCACAAAGGTTTGATTGTGTTTTTTTTTTCTACCAGTTGTATACTTTTAGCTCTTATACTAAGATCTCTGGTCATTTGAGATAACTTTTGTGGATGATGAGATGTAGATGTTGAGGTTCATTTTCTCCATGCAGATGTCTAATTGTTGAAAAAACTATCCTTTTCCCTTTGATTTACCTTAACACCTTTGTTGGAAATCAATGGACCATAAAAGTGCGGGTCTGTTTCTAGACTCAATTCTGTTCCATCAATCTATATGTCTATCCTTATACCATACTATACTGTCTTCAATCTGACTCTTTTCTATAAAGGCTTCACACAGAGCTTTCCCTTCTATTAACATTTTTACTCAGATGTATTGATTCTAGTAGTGGAGTCTAAATTCTCTCACCATCAATTGTGACTGGGTTAGATTTCCAAATCCTGTTCTTGCCTAGGATATTTTCTCCTTAGCATAGCTTCTTTAGATAACCAATCCTGTACATTTCATGTGGTTCTTAACAGTTTAATTCTCAGAGGGTAGTCTTATTTTAAAATTTTGAGGCTTAGTTCACAATAAGTCTGTGGAGGTGAGTTTCCTTGGCTTAGAATGTCAATCCTCAGGGGTGAAGGGTGGGTTTCATATATATTTGTTTTGAGCAGATTCTATCACGTGGCAATTAATTAATAATGACAACACCTGTATAATGCTCACTAGGTTTTAAGCATTACTGTTTTAATAGCTGCCTTAGGATTTATTAAACCCTCACAATTATACCTACCTTCTTTCAGGTAGGTACTATTCTTCTTCTTCTACGGGAGAGAAACAGGGCCACATAGACGTTGAGTAATTTGCTGAAATGATTTGTGAGAAACTATTTTGTGCCAGTAAGTAGAGGAGATATGCTTCAGTGATGTACTGATGCCTGTTTTATAACCGACATATACCCTCAAAGGTTTGTGATAAATTTTACTGGTATAAATGATGGGTGGCACATAATTTACAAATAATAAAAAAAATAACACTCTATTGTAAATTCTACACAGCCAATTGATTCTCATAGAATGCTTTCATTGATTTTTGTTGAACTCATGTATCTGTGGCCAAACTTTGGTTGCAGTTCAACTATGATCTGACAAAATCAGACAAGGAATGAATGCTTGATTACTCTCTGGTTCAGAAAAGAAGTCCCTCACATCATTGACAAATGAGTGTAGTTTTGACATGAATGTTGGTATTTTCGATTTATTACCAAGACAATAAAGATATATATTAGAACTTTAATCATTTGCCAATGATGTAAGCAATTTCTCTGCTGACCTCGATGGTATTTTTTGTATATTGGAAGAATATTTTCTCATTTTTTTTGTGTTATTCACAATATAACAGCTATAGACATGATACCCTTTATAAGTTTATTCTGCATTATTAACATTTTATCCTTGTATGTCTTAAGTGTAGACAACCAGCAAAACAATATATCAAGCCTTTATTTGTAGTTGATTGATTTCCATGATGTAAATACTCCCACAATGGCTGATTTCAAACCACTAATGTGATAGTATTGAAAACAGAGTTCAAAAAAGATGTGCAGTAGCACATCATTCTATAGTACTTCTACCATAGAGAGAGGAGAATGGAAAATAACCTCAAGATAATAGTTAAATGTAGTAAAATCATTAGGAAGTAATGAGTTTTATTTTTTTTTTAATTTTTATTTATTTATTTATTTATTTATTTATTTATTTTTTGTTTTTTAGTAATGAGTTTTAGTATGCATTTTTTAGGGGTAAGTTTATATAATTTAATATTTGAGAGTGGTTGCATTTAACAATTGATTCTCAAAATTGCTAAAATTCAACAGTTCTTGCTGGTCAGTCTGAGCTGGCTTCAGCATGCCACTGCACGCTTTGATCCCAGGCAGCAAAACCACTATGCTCTTGAGCCGTTCTTCAGTGTGGTATTAAAGTATTACTAGAATATATTTCCATACCAATACAGGTATGGTGGTATGAAGCAGGTAAGATATATTGCATTTCTTCATTTTCCTAAATCACATTAATTCCTATTAGATGTACCACTCATTAAGATTGTTAAGGAGTCCAACTTGAGGAACCTCCATGCTCAACCATACAGGTACCCTCAGGCTCACACAGGTCAGGAACATGGCAATGGACCATTGGTGGTCTGTCCACATTGCCATCACTTCATTCATCCTCCCCAGGCCCACCTGAAAGGCAGGGCCCTCCCCCTTGGTGGTTTCAGATAAGGTCCCAGTACTGGTGATGGCACTCTAGTGCTAAGGGTGTCCTGGGGGATAAGGCCCTGAGCACAGCCACCTCCATCTGTGGCCACACTATCTCCAGGCTAATGCATTCAAATAAAGCTTTCCTTTGCCTTTTCTTCCTCTGGTGCATATCCACTGAGGCTGGCCACTCCCTCTCCAGCCCAGCAAGCAGCTGCCTCCCCACTGCTCTCAGACAGTTCAGCCCAATCACCTGGATGCACTTATATCTCCAACATTGGGAAGTTTCTTTCAGTGTTATCTGTAGGATAAGCAGGGAGAAAGCTTTCATGCTTTCCTGGTGAGACTACTTTAAAAAAGAGACAATAACATTAATTTATTACTGAGAGAATCACTGAAGCAGCCTGGGCAAAATGAAATGAGGCTTTAAAAAGTAAAATCGGGGAGGGGTGCCTGCCTGGCTCAATCAGTTGGGCTGGGCACCAGACTCCTGATTTCTTGGGTCATGATCTCCAGGTTCCCTGTTGGGCTCTCCCTCCTTCTGCCCCTCCTCCCCTCAAATAAATATATAAAAAAATTTTTTTTTAAAAGTCAAGTCAGGGCCTCCTGACTCTTGATCTTGGGGTTGTGGATTCAAGCTCCACATTGGGTGTAAAGATTACTAAAAAATAAAATCTTAAAAAAAAGTGAAATCAGAAGCATGAACATTTTTTAAATGCTTCACTTGTAACAAGTACTCAGATATAATTTTTTGCCTCCAGGAATCAAGAATAATTAGTGCTGATTAGTGTTTTCTGTTTAACCTTTATAAGCAAGGCTCCCTCTTTCCACTACCCATTAATTCTCATCTTCTCCTCACACAACATATTTGGAAATCTTCCTGATTTCATTTGACATCAGAAAGACATGCTTTTGCCCTCTTGGCATGCTGGAGAAACAAATCAATTCCTTCTCCCAGATAGGGTGATGAAAGCCCTTCTCTGCAGTGCTTTCTATTGCTATGGTAACAGAAGATGGGATTTCCCAAGGGAACAGATTTTTATATACACAGAGAAAGGCATTCTTTAAAAGCTTGATCCCTTTTTTGTTGCTGCGTGTATCATACTATCAATGTAATAAGCTGAGTACTGAAGAAAAAATAGGATGACACCAAACCTTTTCATATAGGTGTGGAGTAAGACCTCCATTGTATCGAGACCCTCAGTGAAAGGGAGTCAGTTTTTAAAGTTTTTTTTTTTTAATTTTTTTTTTTTTTTTTAGTTTTTAAAGTTTTAAATATTGTGGCTTTGCTATTATAAGTAGAATGATTTGCAAAATTTGCAAAGGGCAAGTTTTCTTAGAAGAACATAGAAGAGATTTGATTTATGAACTCTCAAATGGCAGATAGACTTAAAATATAAGTAAGTAGTATCAATACTTCCAGTCACAGGAAGACTTACAACAGTGTGATATGGTGAAGGAGATGATGAGAGACTTAGAGTAGAACAGATATTTTGTGTAATGGTGGTGCTTTCCACTTCTGTAATTTCCTCCCTGGAAAGTACATAATAGTTGGACATTTCATGGACGAAATCTTATCAGAAGGAATTCAGGAGGTATGATTCTTTCCATGGCAGCCCCTCAATCAGATAAGGGGACCCAACCTCCTTTAATCTGTTGGCTCATCTAAAGGCATTACTGTAGGGTGGCTTTTTAGGCTCAGGCACTTCTGTGGAAGGAGCAAAGAACAGTTTTGAAATATGCAGCAGGGCTGGATTTGTTGTTTTTTTTTTTTAAGATTTTATTTATTTATTCATGAGAGAGGCAGAGACACAAACAGAGGGAGAAGCAGGCTTCTTCCATGCAGGGAGCCTGACGAGGGACTCAATCCCAGGTCTCCAGGATCACACCCCAACCTGAAGGCGGTGCTAAACCACTGAGCCACCCGGGCTGCCCTGGATTTGGTTTTATGTGAGGAAAATACATACAGATATACACATCTGTCATATGAGTGCTTCTTAACTAAAACTCCAAAGATGTTTTGGGACTGGACAAAAGCAGATCCTGCTCAAAATGACTTTTCTGGAATATCTTGAGTTCCTAAATGGAGAGGTTTGGGAAGAAGGGAATAAATACCTTGATGGGGCAACCTGGGTGGCTGAGCAGTTTAGCATCGCCTTCGGGCCAGGGCGTGATCCTGGAAACCCAGGATCGATTCCCACTTCGGGCTCCCTGCATGGAGCCTGCTTCTCCCTCTGCCTGTGTCTCTGCCTCTCTCTGTGTGTCTCTCATGAATAAATGGGTGAAATCTTAAATAAATAAATAAATAAATAAATAAATAAATAAATAAATAAATACTAAATAAATAAATACAAACCTTGATGGTAGCTTCCAACCTGCTTATTATAGAAGTGCTTCTGCAACTGTCCCATTACTGACACCTTATATATTATGCTCTTGCAAATCCAGAGATTAAAGTTTGTTGGTTTTCCCTCTGGTCTCTGATGAGGTTTAAAGAGCGCTGTTGAAATGATATGACAAATTTAAAATAAAGGTAAAGTGCCACTTGGCTGTGCTCTAAAAGATACACAGATACCTTCATTCTGTTATCAGGTAGAAGGAGTGACGTTTCTAGGGAGCTGATGAGAAGGTAACAATTGGCAAAGTGGGTAAAGGTTGTTCTCTGTTCTCTCTATTCTTGACAAGGACATGGATAAGTAGAAACATTATGAGTCATTTTTTTAAGCAATCAAGTTGCAAGCAAGCCAGAGAGGTGAGGTCAGAGAGTCTCAGCTTACAAGAAGAGAAACAGGTAACTGATAATGTATTCAAATGGCAAAGGAAGAACCTGGATCAGTGGCAATTATGTGCCAGGAAGAGATGGTGTAAAGAACAGCTTAAAAGAACTTCTGACAAAAGATTAAAAAGTAAAAATTTCCAATGTGAACTTTTTAATGACTGTGATAATGTTATGACCCTTGATGTAAAGGAAAAGAACAAAAATAACCAGAGTAAAGATATTTGAAATCCATAATGAAATGTTTTTGGGTCATACCACTAATTGAGTAATTTAGACTGGGAAGTTATTTTGAAGGTCTCTTTCAAGATTTCTTGAAAGCTGCCTATTTTGCCCTCCACCCCATTCAACAAAGCGAGAAAGGTTAGGGATTTTGAAATTATAGTAAGAAAACTGCCTGGAAGAGCGATTTTTTAAAATTCTGGGAGCTTCGGGACCCTAGAAGTCTACCAAGTATCTCAAATATTTTTTTTAAAAAGATTTTATTATTTTAGGAGGATGCAGAGGGAGAGGGAGAAGCAGACTCCCCACTGAGCATGGAGTCCGACTTGGGGCTCAATTCCAGGAGCCCAGATCATGACCTGAGCTGAAGGCAGACCCTTAACCGACTGGGCCACCCAGGCGCCCCTATCTCAAACATTTTTAAACAGAAGCTGTGATCTAGCAAATGTTTCATTTATGTCTCATGATAATGTCTCTGACCATCTAGGGGGAAAACACTCATTCCTCTTTAGTTTCCAGTTCCTGTGTAGAACCTACTGCCTAGGTCAGTGTGGAGAGGCAATACGGCAGCCGTGATTGCTGGCATTATTTGCTTCCTCTTCGGCAGGCACTTTATTGCTTACTCTGCCATATAATGTTCCAGGGACTGTGTGTAGAGTGATGGAAGCAGCCCCTGCCCTCATGGATCATACTATCCAGTCAGATCCTCTTCTTCATAGCCCTTAGGACTCCAGGGGTGGTGCTAACCTAAGGCGTCTCCTTGGTTTCCTCACTAAAAGTTGGGTTAAGGCCATTTTTTTTTCCATGATTACACCTCATAGGCTTTAAACTCTAGGGCTGCAAATTCTGTGAGTTTAAAAGTTGCCCATGCAAAAAACTTCAGTCAGCTTTGACATGCTCAGGCTTTTCCTTAGCCTTCAGCATCCGAAAACTTTTTCTCTTTCCCTTAAATATCTCTTGACTCATCCTTTTTTCCAATCCCCTCGACCCCTCCTTCTCTCATTATCTGTCACCTGTTCCCTTAATGGCCTCCTCGCCTTCTCTCCTAACACTTCTCATCCATCTGTCCTTCCCACTGCCTCACTGCTGCTAGAGTTACCTTATTAAAAAATGCAACTATTCATGCCATGTCCTCTAATAATTGGCAGTGGGGCCCTAACTTCCCGGCCCGCTTTAAAGGGCTTACAAGGCCGCCCTGGCCTACCTGACCCATCTCATTTTCTGCTACTCTCTGCAAGACTAACTCTGAGTATTGCCTTTGCACACGGATGCCCTGCGCACCTTTTATACGTGTTCTCTTTTTCTGGTGCTCCGTGTAAAGACCCCCGAGGATATATTTTCCAGCAGGCACTTGTTAGATGGAGACTCAGATCCGGGGCCACCCAGGGGTTCTTACCCCAGGACGCCGCTGCAGGCCGTCAGGACTCCCGAGATCCCGCGGGGATCCGAGATCTTCCTCTGGGGAGGGTGGTGGGGCGGCAGCACCCGGGCCGGTGCCCGCGCCCCGCGCCCCGCGCCCCGCGCCCCCCCTGCACGCTGTGCCGGCCTCCCGGGCGCCCCCTGGCTGCCCCTGCATCTGGACCTGCGCTCAGCCCCGGCGCATCAGAAGCCCGGAGCCCCCCGCCCCTTGTTTGCCTTCCTGGGAAACCCCGCACACTGCCCCCCCGCCCCCCGCGCAGGTGCACGGCCTCCCCGCCCCTGTCCGCAGGGAGCATTCGCGCACCGAGGGGGCTCGGGTGAAGAGGCCCGCGGACCCTCGCAGGGTGGGCCCCTGGCTGCCGCCGGCGGGACCCCTGAGGATGTGCAGTGACTTGGACCTTCGCGGTGGTCGGATTGGGCCCCCTGGGGGCCGCCGCCTAAGGCCTTGGCTGTCCGAGTCCTCCCTCCCCCCTGAAGGTCGTAGGCTTGCGGCTGGGGTACGTGCCTTGACTCCCCGGCTCTGGCCTCGGGCGGTACCGTCCCTGCGTAGCCTTTGGGCCAGAACCTGGCCCCCACGCCCGGCCTGGCCACCGGGAGGAAGTACCCCACATGGTGCCTGAGGGCGGGGGGAAGGGGCACGAGGCATCACGGAGGGTTGGCGTGTGCTTGACAGGTGATGCGAAGCCAGACTTCTTGCAGAGGGGTCTCCTGGAGGTGTTACTCATCTGTGAGCCCCCCCCCCCACCTTAGGTCACGCTGCTTCGGGCAAGAGGTGTTGCAGCAGCACCTGGGGCCTGATCGGGGTCCTTGGGCCGCCAGCCCCTCCTCTCCCTGCCCCTGCATCTGGCCCCACACCTTCTCTCCTACAGCAACGTTGCGCACCGTGCGGGCTCCACCTGCACCCCCTTTGTTTAAAAAAGAAGAAAACAAAACCGTCCGGCGTGGGGAGCAGTACCCAGGACGAGGGGGGCCAGGAGGAGGTGGGCAGTGGGGGCGTAAGGAACACCTGGGAAGACAGCGAGCGGCCCTGCGGCACCAGGTGCAAGGGCCTGGGGGGGGGGGGGCGGTGCTCAGGAAAGGGGATGTACTCTTAGGTCCTGCGCTGAAGACCACACTGGGTTTGGTGGGAGGCCAGGAAGGGAGCTCAGTGGGGCGAGGACGAGCTCGCCAGGACAGCCTAGGGAGCCTGGTTGCTGCAGAATCTGGGGGAAGCACACCTGGAGACCCGAGAGAGGCAGGAAGTCACCTGTGCTTGAAAGACGCCTTGTGTCCACACACAGATGCACGTGTTGGTTGTATCTAGATGCCAGATAGACAAATGATCATGAAACTTGCTTCGGGTGTTCTGAGCCTGGTGCTGTGCTGAATGCTCTGTATTTTACCTACTTTTACGTTGGAACTCCATTATTATAGACGAGACACCTGAGGCAAAGAGATGAAGGTCCCCCCAAAAAGCCAGAAGGGACTTGGGACAGCAGTGTGCAGATCCAGATCTGATTATACAGCATATGTCTGTATGAAAATCATGCTGGGACTTTGCGACGTCCTAAGCTCGAGCTAAAACAAAACACGGGAAAAAAAAAAAAAAAAGTAAAATGCCGAAGTTTGAAAAAAAAAATTTGTCTAAATAGATGTTGAAATTGAAAAGGAAAAAAACTTGTGTAAACAGTCATCTGCTAGTTTTTCAGATAGGTGATGTGCCTTTTAAAAAATTCTCAACACCTATTTTTAGAAAGGTACAACTTCTTTACACAATGATTTAAAAACAGAGTAATTGCTCATCTAGGAATGATAATGATGACATTTCTCCCTCTTGACTGCTATACACTCTGAAATTCTAGTTGGTATTTGACAAAGTTTTATTTTGATTGGACTACAGAGGAAAAAATGTTACACAAACCACAAGCATAGTAATTTGTGGTTCTTTTGGTGTTACAGTGATTTATGTAAAATAGAAATTTTCATTTAAAATACATAATCTATGGCAACCGACACAGAAACAGCACTTGACTCTGAGACCCCTCCGTGTTTTGAAATCCTAATGAGGATGGCATCCAGAGCTTGTGCAAGCAGGTTTAATTAATTCTGAGAAGTGCAGTTTTTCCTAGCAACAGCATCTTTTTTTTCAAATTAAAGTCAAAAGCTAACTTGAAAAAGCTGAGTAATATCTTCAAAGTAAGTAAATATCCTGACATAAAGCAATTATAGAACTATCTAGGTTTTCTAATCATAGAATTATTATCATAATAGTGTCTAATTTTAAGGTAACCAAATAGGTAAGATCAAAAGAAATTAGTGTTAAACTGTGCTAAGCTTCTCTTTGCCATTCAACACTTCCATTAGAGAAGTCAGGTAATTTATCACTTTGAGGACAGTACAGACGCTTTCTCTTGAGAGTGTCTTGTTAGATGATTGAAATGAGAAAGAAATGTGGATAAAAGAAAATCAATGCTTTTCTTAACTTTGTTCAGGAGGATATGAAAAAGAGGCCTTTTTTTTTTTTTTTTTTCTTTTTCAGCCTTGCCTTACACCCAGATAAAACTCTCGTTGCAACTGGCCAAGTTGGGAAGGAGCCATATATATGTATATGGGATTCCTATAATGTCCAGACTGTGTCTATTCTTAAAGATGTCCATACACATGGAGTCGCCTGCCTGGCTTTCGACTCAGATGGACAGGTGTGTGTCTTTTTCCATTTCCGTTTTCTTTAATGACTTCTCACAAGTCACCCAGAATTACAGTGCACATAGCGTATAGGCTCAGAAGGCCCACTGACCCTTGCTGCTTCCCCTTGTCCACCTCCTAGAATCCTCTCCTGTCAGAACCTTTCCAGCTGTCTCGTTGATACCCAGCTCTGGGTAGGTTCCAGTTTTGTTTCCCCTAGTCTCACCATCAGATGAAAAGCCTCCAGAAGGAAGTCATGAACTTGAGTTGATTGGACCTATTGTGACTCAGCAATTCCACTCTATCTTCCATTTTAGTTTCCTAAATTTGAAATCAGTGTTGGACCTAACCTTTTTCATAGACTTCAAGCCCTGAGCATCTCCTTTGCTTTTAGAGGATAGCATCCTTTTAGAGGATAACACCTCCTAATAATTCACTGAGAAGATTCTCTTTAACTCTTTACCTCAAGGTCTCTTCTAACTGCTGCTTCTCCCTATCCACTCCTGCAATTCAAGCAGCCACTGAGTTATGTGTGTTTGAGTATCTTTACAGTCCCTCTGAGTGCATTTTCACCTTCCAGTTCTCTGCCACCATCCTTTAGGTTCCAAATCCATGCCCTGCCTGACAGTTTGAATAACCTCTAACTTGGCTTCACACTGTTTCATGCTAACACATTTCACCAACTGAAAAAAGTGTGAGAGTATTATTTTAAAAAAACACCAAAAGTCCCATTTGTTCAGATTGGCAGTGGTTGACTTCCTGACTAAATTCAATGAATGTTAGCATGCAGACACAAGTACAAATGTGAATGTAGGCTTAGATGTGTACTCATAAGCACATTCTCTGATTTTGTTTTTGTAACAAACAACAGAATTTGTTCTGAAGCATTACAAGAAAAATGTAATGCAGCAGAAGGAAATCCAGCTTTAACATTGACTTCTTTGTTATTTTGTGTTAAAATCTTAGCTGTTCTCTTTTAGATTCCATTTGGAAGGGTGAGGGTTAGGGTGGACTGCATGGTACTCAACTGTCAGCTGAGAAAAATAACCTATTTGCTTGCCATGATGGATTTCCCAGCTTGTTGGTGCCTATTGCTTCGGGTCTGCCTTATTCCCTGGACAGAGTTCACTGGAATCGAGTGATATTTAGAAAATGACAAATGGCCCATCACCTCTCAAACAACAAAAGGCAATAGAAATGCTTTTTAGGTAGCTCTGGGGCCTGTCACTACAAATGGACGAAATAGATTACTTTTGGCTTTTTTTCAATCAAGAAATGTGGGTTTTACCTTAGTGCCCATGATTAAAAAAAGAAAAAAAAAAAGAATAAGCTAAATGAAATTCACACACTTCAAATTTTTCTTATATGGATAAAAATGCAACCACATATTATAATTTCCATTGCTGGAATGCTCTATTAAAACTTACAGCAGAGAAAAAAACCCTGCAAAGACACCCTTTCTTAAGGGCACATTTTTAAAACTTCCAACCAAGTATTTTTTTTATACTAAATGTTACTGATGTAACAGTTACAGTAAACCATCTTTACTGAAGAAAATGGAATAATCCCTGCAGAACGACACGTTTGCATTTAGCTAGATGTGACTGTGTCATTCTATATATATGCATACACACTCAACATACTGAGTGAAATACATAAGCTCAGATACTCTTATTACTTGGGTGCCACTGTGTTTTCAAAACCCTTTGACTTACATTATTTCACCAGTGCACACAATAATCCTACAAGGCAGACATAACAAGTATTTGGCATTCGTTTTACAAACAAGAAAACGTAATGTTAATTTTCCAAGTTCATATGTCTGGCTCCTCACAAGTCAAAAGAGAGGCCAGATCTACTTACACCCAGTCCAGGCCTCTCTGTCCATTACACAGTGCTGTTTCCTTAAGCAAGGCGTCTTGCTAGAAGCTCTTAATACATGTTTTGATGATCTCTATTTTGTACATACTTAGATGTGTTAAATTTTCTTTTCCCTTGAGAACAAGTTCTGCTATAAGCCCAAAGAATTTATGCCAGGAGATGAAGTACTAGATTACTTTTACCAGCATGTCCCCTGAAATGTTTGTGGAACTATGAAAATTAAGAATGAACATAATGTTCATTGATGGGTTTTCTTCCCTATGTGTTTGTCAAACCCTTTAATTTTGGCAGTTTGACAAGGCTTTTTTAGACCATAGAATCCTAGACTGTTTTAAATCTCACATTAAGATTTTAAATTTAAAAATTTAAACAATTTGAGAAAAAAAATTGAACCTTGCCTTCAGGTTTTGTTCCTCTGATGTTCACCAGTTAAATCAGAGGCTTTGAGACAAATGAGTTACAACTTCTAGGTTTTTGAAGTTTCAGTATATGCTAATAGAAGTCATCTCTGATATCTTTAGTTGTGGACTCTAGCTGGATTTTGAGAAATAATATTTTTTCCTATGTTCAGTTTCTGGCCCTGGGTGGGGTAGTCAGTGACCATTTGTTGAAAGAAGTCATGGATAATAAGAAATGTGCCCATCTGTTTCAGCTATTAAATTGTTGTTCTTATTCTTAGCGTTTGGCCTCTGTGGGATTGGATGCCAAAAACACAGTCTGCATTTGGGACTGGAGGAAGGGAAAACTTCTGGCCTCCGCCACTGGCCACTCTGACCGGGTAAGAGGAGCTTGTTGGATGGATCCATGCAGTTTCCATAAATGTGAGGGAATTATGCAGTAGCTTAAAAACAGTTGTACTGTTTTTAAAAGTAAATTTTCCATGATAAGATTTTTTCCTACATGTTCAACCTAAAAACTGACTTTAAAAAAATCACTTCATGATCAATAATTATGTCAGCATGATCTCTTCTGCTGATCGGTTGCTTTCTTTAAATTTTTACTACTTTTCATAGGCAATACAAGTTTTTGATACTGGCATTTAGCATCTTCATAGAATCAAAATAGGGTTGAATTTGAAATTGTATGTAAAGTTTAGATATATTCATTTGGAAATGGAAGTAGTTAGAAAATATTCACAAAATGTGTTTACAAGAGTATACATTTTAACTTTAAATGAATATAATGACAGTTCATTAAAACTGTGGCCTGCTTATCATAATGGAGTCCATGTGATCAGAAATAATTCCATATAGTCACAGCAGGCAAGATAGGTTATGAAGCAGATCATAAACATATTTCTCCATGCATTATCTTGCATAATTTAAATAATTTGACCGCTTTATTAATTTTCTAATTTCAAAAAAAGTGAATTTGCCTGACTATCTTACACTGATTGCTAGCTTTATATTTCCCCTCAGTGTAAGTGTTCATGCAGAACGAGGCCTGAATTAGATATTCACAGTCTCTTTCTTTATGGGAATTCTAAAAATTTTTTTCATCTACCGATGGAGAATCATGATTTTAAGGTGACTCTATAGTTGTTGCTACACATTTGGGCAAATTGTACTCAAGTATTAAGTTCTCAGGAAGTCCAGGAATGACCAGCAGTGGAACTTTGGTGTTGGAAGAGGCCCAGCACCCTCCTGGTCCCAATGGTTTCTACCCCTGGCCACAAGTAAGAATTCCCTATGGAGACTTTTCAGTGTAGTGATCCTTAATTAAGCTCTACTTGCAGGTTATTAACTTATTGGTAGTTAATTGGTATTAACTTCGTACTTAATGAACAGGTTGAAAATATTTGTGGTGCTCACATTTTGGATATGTTTCTGCTTATGATAATCCCATCATATCTTATAAAGTAAGTTGGATTAGACTATATCAATATGTGAATTTCTTACTGTTTTGCTCATGTATTTTACACCTTCCACTTAGAAGTAAATTGTGAAAAGTATAATGCTACTCTAGTGCAAACTCTATCATTTTGAGAGCCTAGAATGTTTTAATGAAATGCTGTTCTTTTAGAACACTGTTCTCCAAGACCCCATAATTTGTATCACACAGTTTTGTTCTTTATTACTGGTGCCAATATGAATTATTACTGGCTCCTTATGGGCAAATGATTATCTTCAAGATTATTTTAGTGGCTAAAATACTTAATCTGTAGCACTCATTTGTGTAATGAGTGCTTTATAGCCTATAAAATGATTGTAATACATTATCTTAATTGATCTCAGAACTGAGGGGTTATTTTATAGATGCTAAAACTAGCCTGAGATTGCATAGCTAAAATAGGCTCCGAGTCTCATTGGAACTTGGTACTTGGACCAAGTGCTCTTCAGTGCTCTTTCTGTCGTCTATAATTGTTCCTGTTTACCTAACTGAAGGTTATAGGTCCTCCTTTTCTCTCTGATGATTGGTCCATATTTCTCCTTCCTATGTGATGAGAAATTAGCAGCCTAAGCTCTTTCTCTGATTTAGACTCCAGCCTTGACAATTATTCCTTCTCTCTATTAGAGCTTCACAGAATGTGGTCCTTGGACTGACTGTATAAGAATCTCTTGGGGTCTGTTTAAGAATGCAGTTGCTTGGACCCAATTTCATACCCACTAAATTAAAATCTTTCAGCTGGGCTGGTGAAATATGCACTTTGAACAATTGCCACGGATGATCTGACCCTCAAGGTTGACCGGTTCTTCTCTTCCTCGTTCCCAAAATGGAAAACTGCCTGCAAACTGTCTGGTAGCTTTTCTTAAAGAATGATAAATAGTTTTAGTGGATATGTTTTCAGTTCCTTGGAAAACTGAAAATATAATAGTATTTTGAGTCAGATTAAAATGCTAAGCTAAAGGACTATTGCAGGTGGGCTAAGTTAGGTGCCAAATAAATGCCTCTGCCTTATGTTTATGAATATTAACTTCTATGATTATGAGAAAGTATCAGCCACATTGAATTGCAGTTGACTATTAAAATTTTCCTGCTTAAACAATTCATAATTCTTTTTATTTTTATTGCAAAGCTATCTCAAAGGCATTTTGTTATCATTATGGAGAGGTATAGAAAATTTAATAAAAAATTATTCTAAATCATTACAATTTGTTTACCCTGGGTGGACCAAGTTAAAATATGACACCAGCTTGTTTCAATGATGGTGGTTAATTATTATTTCTTTATTCAGGCCTAAGGTAAGTAGATATGATGCAACAAAATGTGTGTTAGCAACTCCTTATCCATTGCCAAGCCAAATGCCCCCATTGTTCAGTCTACGTAGGTAACATTGTGTTCTAAGTGTTAGGATAGAGTCTTGGCAGTTGAACTGATACCTGAAAGAAGGCAAAAATGCCTAAATGACCAACATAGCAATTTTTAATTGTTTTAAACAGATTTTTGATATTTCCTGGGATCCATATCAGCCAAACAGAGTGGTTAGCTGTGGAGTAAAACATATAAAGGTAAAGTAGTTTTTTAAAAAACATTTTTTGATACCTTGAATGAGAAGAATTTAACGTGCTTATGTACATAATTTGATGTTGAGAAGTGGCTCAGTTTTATTTGTGTATCTTAAATTTGGAGCTGTTTTACCTGTTTCTTTAATCTTGAAGCAAGCTGACATCAGCTGATGGGGCTCTTTCAGAACTACTATGAAAGGACCATCAAGTGGAGTCCCAGCAGGCAGCTGAAAAGAAAACTTTGTTAATTAAATGCTAAACTAAATACTCATAGTACTTCTAGGATTGCAAGTTTTAAAACAGTTCTGATTTTAATACTGTGAATTAAACTCTTATATTTTGATGAATGTTTTACACATACTGCATACCAAAACTTGGTTGTGTTGATACATTCTTTTAGAAGGAAGGTGCCATGTTGGGTTGGATATAGAAATAAAGGGATCCATAATACAAACCTACCTAGGTCATTGGTTTTTAAATGCCTCTGTCTTCCCCTAGACTACACAGACTGAATTATCACAGGTGGCCCAGGATCTACCTTTGGCTATTTGCTTCATTCCATTTTGTTAAACAGGTAGCAAAGTCAACATCATTAACTTTCTTTGCTCCAATATAGCAAAAATTTCTGCTGGGCCCTGGTATATACCCCAGGATCTTCTCTCTACAGGTTTGTAGCTAATTGAGGTTAAAGTTCATAATTGAAAGAGTGTAAGGATTACTTGCTTGACTCCAGCAAGTGGAGATCTCTGCAGGTGTATAAAAATATTGAGTTTTTGTCTGAATGGAGTGGGTATCTATATTATTCCCCCAACCAAATCCTCCTGTTTCCCAGTTCTTTTGTCCTTCTTCGAGTCTAGCTTTCTATGATCCTCCCCACTGTTCCTACTTCATGGTTAGAAAAGAATAGATGATGAGATGCTCAGAAATAAATATAATGAGGTATGCAAGACTTAGCTAAAGAATATTACAAATCTTTACAGAGGAATATAAAGGGAGACATGAGCAAGTGGAGAGATAACCTTGGTTCTGGACATGATGTCTAAAAATTACAAGCAATATCATTTCAATTATATTCAGTACAAGGTCAAATAAAATCTCCAGAAGTTTTGTTATTGTCATATGACTTTTCTTTTTAAAGATTTTATTTATTCATGAGAGAGAGAGAGAGAGAGAGAGAGAGAGAGGCAGAGACACAGGCAGAGGGAAAAGCAGGCTCCATACAGGGAGCCTGACATGGGACTCAATCCCGGGTCCCCAGGATCAGGCCGTGGGCGGAAGGTGGCGCTAAACTGCTGAGCCACCCGGGCTACCCATGACAATTCTTTTTCAATTATTCTAAGTTAGTCTGGAAAGATAAAAAAATGAGAATAACCAAGAACTTGGATTAAAAAAAAAAAAGGATAGTGAAGAGGAAACTATATTACTATTTACTAAAGCATATTATGAAATTAAAATAATTAAAATATATCAGACTGGGATAAGGATAAATAACAAAACAAGACTGAGAAACAGACTTTAAAAGATATAAAAATTTAGAATATAATAATAGTATCTACACCAGTGGGCCCTAGGACAGTTTGTTATCTATTTTGGGGAAAAAGTTATATATATAATTATTTCATACCCTACACTAGAATAAATTCTTTATGAATCAAAGAGTTAAATGTTTAAAAACCTATGAAATAACAAGAAGAATATCTAAGTAAATGTTTAACTGCTCCTAAGTGTGTGAAAGGCCTTTCTGAATGTAAAAGCAAAGTAAGAAACCATAAAGAATAACCATCATAGATTCAATTATATAAACACTAAAACATTCTGTCTACCTGACCCTCACCCCGAATAAACAAAGGAGGCAAACCAAAAAACGAGCAAAGTGTAAGCCACAAGCATGTTAGATAGAATTTTGGTTTGTCCTTGAAATGTCAAGACCTCTGGCAAACCTGTAAAATGGACAAAGGACATGTGTAATTGACAAAAATAGAAACATTGTCATCTAATAGATATATGAAAGTCTAAATCTCATAAATCAGGAGTAGAAATTTTAAAATAACAATGTTTTTATTTTTAATCCATTAAAATGTACTTTTGCCAAAATTTAGTGAATGGACATTCTAAAACCTTGCTGGTGGACAGGTAAATGAGTACCAGAAATGAGTGTTTCTGGTCTTTCATTTCAGAAATTTGGTAATATCTATCAATAGCTTTAGAAATGTTAATATTCTTTGAGCCAGTAACTTCTTTTCAGTGTTAGTATGTGTGGTGCCAAAGAGAGCACAGCAAATAATTGCATATCTTGGAATTTATCTCAAGGAAATTGTTTGGAGTATGAACCTAGGATGGGTTCATTGTTGAATAACTTACCAATAGCAAATAAAACTAGACAAAAGAAGACATGAAGCCACCTGACCTCAGGTGGTTAAATAAAATATGGTATATCCATAGGAAGAAATGCCGTGCAATCATTACAAGTTATGATTTAGATGATTATTTGATGTTATTAGGAAATATGCAAGATTCATTTACAGTCTACTGGTTGGGATAAATTTGTTGCTTTGATCATTTTTCTTTTTACTTTAGAAGTAAAGTATATTTTCATGTAGGAAATAAATTGAAAAGAGATCCCAAAATGTTACACAGTTAACCCTGGGTAGTGAGTTGATGATTAATTTTTTTCTTTATTTTAAAAATTATCTTACAATAACATGTATTTCCAAAATAAGAAAAAAGTAATGAAAAAAAAAAAACAGAAGACAAAAAGATAAGCCTATAGGTTCTATTATTCAAAGGTATCAAGTGTCCTACCAATACCTTAGGATTTCATTAACATTTTGTTATCCTTGTGCAGAAACCTGAGAATGTGTTTGCTCAAATACAGGAACTTTTTGCTTAAGTAGCAGTTGGAGGGTCCTACATTGGCTTATATGGGCCACCTGAAAGACTCGTTAAATTTGATAAACATTAATTGCATTCCTACCATGTGAAAGACTAAAAACTTGACCCTACTCTCAATTTGCTTGATGTATAGCAATTAAAACATTAAAACAGAACATTCTGAGAGAGAGGCAAACCCAAAATTCTCTAGCGATAAAGGGGAGATCCCAACTGGTTAGAGGAATTTTAGGTGTTCCAAGAAGGGAATGGTATTGTTTCTGAGCCTTGTTGGGAAGATGAGTGTTTGGTAGGGAGAGCTGCCTTCCAGGCAGCAGAACCAGAAGAGGGGAGGCATTGCCCTTTAATCAGGAGTTATAATGGGTAGGCATTGGTCACCCATAGAATCATGGGACTAGGGAGCAGAAAGGTCCTTAGCCCATCATATGTTCAAAGATTATCAACGTTTTCATCACTAAAGATCCTCTTTCCTAACTTTCCTAGGAAACCAGTATTTCAAAGAATTTTAGCCAGAAAATAACTAACTGATAAATAACTCCCTTTACATAAAGTTTTTATTAATCAAAGGTGTATGTATCTGCAAACATTTATTAATCAAAGGTGTATGTATCTGCAATCTAACAAATGGCAAAGGCACTGAACTGTTCTTTTACCAACAATTGAACAGTTTGTGAGATCATGATAAGCCTCATTTCCATTACGCTTTCATGGCTCTCTAGAAGTCTGGGGTTCTGACCCCAGAGCCATCATCCAACCCACATATCCTACAGTGAGAAAGTCAAGACATAGGAGGTTATTTGACTTTGAATCCTCATTGTTATCTCCTACTTGACTCTGGGAAAGTTATTTAATCTCCTGGATGCTGAATTTCTCTCAAACAAAACGAAACAAAACAAAAAACCAGAGGGTTGTGGATCACTACCTTCTGAATTTATAAAGAATTACATTAAACAGTGTATGGAGCCAGTGAGGGCACAATAATGTTCATTTTTTCCTCTTCTCCTGGAATCACAAAAATGATGGCAGAGAAGATTTAAACTCAGTCTCTAGCTCTCTGTATAGAACTTGTCCCACTTGGAAATTATTTCTTCAATGATCTATCTTGGCCTGACTTTACTCCCAAAAACAGATTATTAAAAATAATAGATTAGCTGCTTAATTCATGAATTATTCTCCAGCTTCTTCTCTATTTATTTCCATTCTTGGTAAACTCTTTTAATCCGTTAATTCTAAAAACAGAGATACACAAAACCCTGGAACTTCGTTTAAAAACACCAAGAGTGGAACGCCCGGGTGGCTCAGTAGCTGAGTGCCTCCCTTCAGCCCAGGGAGTGATCCTGGAGACCCGGAATCGAGTCCCACATTGGGCTCCCTGCATGGAGACTGCTTCTCTCTCTGCCTGTGTCTCTGCCTCTCTCTCTCTCTCTCTCTCTCTCTCTCTCTGTGTGTGTCTCTCATGAATAAATAAAATCTTAAAAAAACAAAACAAAACAGTAAGAGCTGTTTATCCCATTAAATTTGTTATGTTTTAGCAGACATTTTTTTCTAAGCAAAACTGAATATTTTTACCTCAAATGCAATAGTCTGCAAATGCCCATCTAGCCATCTTTATCAATTTTGTTTAGAAAGAACCCACAACAAGTTTTAGCAGGCTTTAGCAAATACTTTCACTATATGTATTTTCTAGAACCAATTTGAAGATCCCCACCTTTCCCCCCAATCCTACCTAACAGCAAATGAATGATTCCAGTGACAAGTTGAATGCAAAAATCTTTGATGCACTCCAAGAAAATATTTTTTACGAGAAATTTTTGCAGCTAGGGTGAAAACCTTTCTGGTTTTGCAAATTCTCAGTGTTTGGCAGATAGGTAAATTTCAATTATCTGAAATGAATGCTTGAAAACAGTAGCAGAAGGGACATTGGAGTTTACCTAGAGCCAGATGAACTCCAAGGTACTTGCCAGTTCTAACAAATTTAGCATTACAATCTGGGGATGGAGACTGGGGAAGATAAACAATGTCTGTTCATTTGATGTGGATTTACTGATGTGTTGCTACCTTAAATTGTCACTGTTTTTCAAATAGGAAATCCTTCTCAAGAAATAATTCAGAAATTTGCCGTTTCTACAAAAAGTTGCTTATCCTGGCATTACATCTATATATGCCTTTTTAGAGAGTCATTTGATTATTTGGGATGTTTCATGTTGGCACCGTTCTATCCTACTGGGTGATTAATCAGAACAACCTTTGTGTCTGAGGATAATGGTCTATGTTTTGTGTTGTCTGTTAGGAATATTTCTATAACTCGGCGTTGTATGTTAATGATGAGTCACTGAATGTTACTTCAGAAACCAATATTGCACTGTATGTTAACTACCTAAAATTTAAATTAAAATTGTTAAAATTTCAGTAACTCAGATCAGAGGTGCACATTCTAAGTTAAATAATAACTACGAAATAACTACTCTTCTTTAGGGATAATGATTACAAAATTATTACTCTCCTTTTAATCTTCCCATAGCGGAGACATGGTGAAAAAAGTAAATGTCTACCTTCTTTGGTTTTTGGCATGTTTCTACTTCTAGTAAGTGTTTATACCTGGTAGTTTGTTCAGGTTCAAGGGTAATACTTAAATAGGAGATGTTTTCTGAAAGCGTATACTTAATTATCTTGTCCCCAGATCTTTTGTTCCTTCCATGTGTACTTTCCATAAAGGTAATAAATACCCAAAGAAACAAATCACTAGAGTTGACACTTCCTCCTTAATTAGAGAAGAATCCTGTCGTGGCACACCTGCCTCTCCTCCTCCCTAAGGACCACCTCCTCCATTGCTGCCAGAGTCCCAGACTTCCTGGGTGGTACAACCATCCCAGAACTACTTCCCTCAATATTTTAAGAAGCAGCCATTTTTCCTCTCCCACAAGCACAGAATATTTGGCTTGTCAGTGATTTTTCCTCACACTTTTCTTGTTACCTGGATTTGCCTAATCCTGTTCTTTTGAACTCCTGTGCAACTTCTTCTTCCACTGATCCAAATCCTAGCCTTGTTCTTTCCAAAGAATTCAACACAGTTCTCTATTTTTGAATTTTCTTGCCACTTGTATGTAATCTGAATACACTACCTTGAAATTGTCTCTTGCTTTAATTGTATCTTCATTAGATTTAAAGTTCTCAAGGCAAAGATCAAGATTTAAATTTTTTTCATGTAGAACACCCATTAAGCCCTTACCTTCAGCAAACCATGTCGGCTTCACTTTTCCCTCACTTCCAAATGAGGATGATAGGAATAGTTGCATTAGCCTGTGCTCAGGGGTATTATGAATTAGGGATAATGATTATGAATATCAAATAAACGTAAGGAGTCTTTATAAACTAAAGGGCTGGGGATCCCTGGGTGGCGCAGCGGTTTGGCGCCTGCCTTTGGCCCAGGGCGCGATCCTGGAGACCCGGGATCGAATCCCACGTCGGGCTCCCGGTGCATGGAGCCTGCTTCTCCCTCTGCCTGTGTCTCTGCCTCTCTCTCTCTCTCTCTCTGTGTGATTATCATAAATAAATTAAAAAAAAAATAAACTAAAGGGCTATATACATGGCAGGAAAGTTATATCAGTTCATAAATTTAAAAAACCATGTCAAAGCAAAATACTTAATTGCTGTATAACCATGGAAGTTTTGCTGTTGCTTTCTATAGTAGCTCAAGCTTTATGCTTGATGGTCTTCCACATGATAAATTATGCAATGAAAACTGAAAAGCTTAATCAGTTATTCAGTTATATAGAAAGATAACTCATATTTAGAAAACTTTTTGAGTAACATTTCTACAGTGAAGATTTTTATCACATTTTTAGTTAGACATTATTTCCAAATACATATATATATATATACACCCAAAAATGTCTAGAAGATACATCAACATGTTAAGTGGGACATTCTAGATACCTCCATTTTCCTCTTTATATTTTCTGAATTTCAAAATTTCTTCACTGTGAACCTATACTGCCTCTGTAATTTGACTAAAAATTAAAGGCCTGATGATTCTTCCATTTTATTCCAACTCTGAGAACACTGATGTTTTGTGTTTAATTACCATTAAACACTTAGCAAATTTTGGGAATTTTGTTACTTTGAAAGTTTAAAAAATGCCATTAAAAGTTTTTCTTATACTGCTAGTAGTTGGCTAAAAGGTTTTTGCGATTCTGTAGGTTGCAGTAGAACAAGTTATGTGTGCCTCGTTTGGCTATAGCCAATGATATAGAATGCACTGAAATAGAAGCAAATACCAATAATGTGATGCATCAGAATGAGTACATTATTTTTGGATCTGTTCATCTTATTGCTTTCCAGTTTTGGATGCTCTGTGGAAATGCCCTGACTGCAAAAAGAGGGATATTTGGCAAAACAGGGGATCTTCAGACCATCCTTTGCCTTGCATGTGCCAAAGAAGACATCACCTATTCTGGTGCTTTAAATGGAGACATCTACGTCTGGAAAGGGCTCAATTTAGTCCGCACTATCCAAGGAGCACATAGTGTGAGTGTATCCATGTGAAATTTGGTGGTCGTTTATGAAATAAGTTGACATCACAAATATGTGTTTCTTCTCCTGTTACTTTAGAATCAGCAGACTCTGCTGAACACTCTCTAAACATTCATAAAAACTTTCCCAAATTAATTCTGTTCACCTAAACGAAATATTTCAAAAATGTAATAATTTAGCCTTCACCTCAATTATTGATTGAGTTGCTTAGTGTTATTATTCACTAACATCTAGAAGAATAGAACTATTTCATCATCCTTTTCATCTTATAGATTAATACTTCTCAAACTTTAAGGTACCTATGACTCTCCTGGGGATCTTGTTAAAATGCAGATTCTGTCTCAGTCTGGGATGATGCCACTGCTACTAGCCTGTGGCCCGTGCATTGAATAGCAAGAATGTGGATAGCTGTTGTTTCTACATTGGCTGGTAGGGGTAGATTGTCCTCACTCTGAAGGAGTGAGAATCACCTCCATATCCCAATTACAAGCTCTTAAGACACAAACAGGAACTATTGATAAAATTCTCTCTTTTGATGGTCTGTTCTGTAATAACAAGAGCAAACTTTATTTCTGACCATTCTGCCTTCTTTTGAAACATAGGATAATGGTTACATTGCTGTATCTATAGATGATAAAATAGAAATGCCCAGAGGAATGGGGAGATGTGAAAGCTGAAGCCTATTGTAGTAAATGAAGATTGGGTAAAAAATTTTTAGAAACTCCCCAGACCTATAGCTTATTGCCTCCACATTGGCCCCCTATTACTTGTAATATGAAGAAAAATTGAAGTGCATCTTAGCAAAATACCTTTCATTGTCTTGTATGTTGAACCAGTTTTCTTGGCTTCACTAATTATTAAACAGTTTTATAAACAATCCAGAGGTCCATAGTTGTCTTCGTGCATAAAAGCAGCTGCCTTAATGACCTAATTTCTCTTCACACTGGATCTTATGTGAACAGTATATACTTGTAACAATTTTCAATAGACCAGGTAAATATTTTCCTGTGGAAAAGCATCTTTAAGTTATGTAACTATTTCAGATGTGAAAAAAAATCATCTGTATATAATGCTTAACAAACTGACACAAATGTAATTTGTCTTCAGTTAGGATCAGGCGATGCCTTCTTAAGCTCACTGAGATGCATTTTGGGCACCTGCTTACCCGTGAAAGTGTTTATGTTCCTAGCTGGGATTATCTTTGTTTGATTATTTTGAATGGCAATTTATATGAAACACCTCCATTGTTGCCTTTTCTTTATAAAGATCAGGTGTCACATAAACAGTTTGATCTTCATATCTACTTTAACCAAGGAATTAGTGAATTTTTTTTTTCAATTTGCCGTCAATTCAGTAATGGTTTAAAGGAGCATTTGAACTAATTTGCTTTGGTAGTAATTATGATCAATTTTTAATGTAGCCAAAATGAAGGATGTTATAAATGGCTACCTGGTCTATTGTCAGGATTTCAATAGAGAACAAGAGATTTGAAACTTTTTTGTTTTGTTTTTGCTCTTTTTTAAAATGGTCAATACCAACTATAATGGCTATTTAGAATCATTTCAGTATTATCTGGCTTACTCAACAGGCTGGAATTTTTAGCATGTATGCTTGTGAAGAAGGCTTTGCCACTGGTGGACGAGATGGGTGTATTCGATTATGGGACACTGATTTCAAACCAATAACCAAAATTGATCTCAGGGAGACAGAACAAGGATATAAAGGTAATATATGTATTAATACCCATAACTTTAAGAGATAAGCACAATATGAAGTTCTGTATTTATATTGGTTTCTCTGTACCCCATCTTATTCCAGAAAGGACTTAAGGCAGTTTACATAAATAGAAAGAAAATCGAAAGTGTATTAAAAGTAAATGGATACCCCGTCTTCCTCATTTGCATGAAGGTATCTGCATGTATTAGTGATATTACTGCTACAAAGATCAAGGAGATAATGGAAAACTACTGAGTGGTATCTTGGGAAATGGGACTTTGAGTTATAAAACTGAGAAATTCTGGATAAATTGGTGACCCCAAATGAGACTGCACCTAGCTTCCAAAAATAAGTAAATAATTGTTGGGAAAAACAAGACCAAAAAATAGCTTTAAAGTAGTAGCCCATAGTAGTGGGATCAGAGTTGGGGACCTAGGTTCAAATCCAGATTTTACCTGTGATAGATTTGAGTCGATTTTTTTTAAACCTGTGGGCCTCAGTTTCCTCATCTATAAAATGGGAATGTCACTAGCAACAACCTCATAGAGTTGTATGAGGCTTAAATACACTTACAGAGTGCTTAGAATAAGTCATGGTACAGTCAGCACTCAACAAATATTAGCTATTAGTACAGTATACTGAGTATGTGTAGTAGGGAATACAAAGGAGTTTGTATACATCTTTTTAAATTCTCATGATAGGCTTATAATCTCATTTTTACAGATAAAGAATTTGGGCTTGAGAGAGTTTAAAGTGGAAATGTGAACAGAAAAGATAAGTCACAGGCAGTGTTAGTACACTAAGTAATGGAAGAGGCCCCAGATCTTGCTCATGGCTCCTGCAGCCAGCTCTGAGAGAGGGGTGCTCAGTACCATGAGTCATGCCATCCATAAGATGAAAATTTACTCATTGCTCAGGTGAAGGTGAATTTCTCTGACTGCTGAGATGGGAGAAGAATTACCTGAACATCTTCCTAGAGAGGACTCTGACATGAAATCAAAAGTCCTCAAAATGCATGGAGAGAGCTATTACTCATCAGATTCTTTTTCTTGAAGCCCCTCGATGCAAGCTGATGGCCATGTAGCCACAGAGGTTCCTCCAAAGGCCAAATTGCCTGGTGGTGCTCAGAGCTCTGTGCTAGGCTGAGGTAGATTCCAGAAGACTGAGAGAAGAACACTACCTATTCTTTAGGTCATCCTCCTTAAATAATGTTGTTGTCAACCAAACCTTGCTTAAAAA
Organism: Vulpes lagopus; assembly: GCF_018345385.1. Lineage (NCBI taxonomy): Eukaryota > Metazoa > Chordata > Mammalia > Carnivora > Canidae > Vulpes > Vulpes lagopus. The sequence continues at coordinate 39,752,507 of NC_054828.1, forward strand.
TTAAGCATTAGGGAAGTGAGCAGAATATCATACTTCCTACACATATCCAGAGTCCAGCTTCCTTAAATATCTATTAAATATGAGAAGTCAGCCAATCTGGAGATTGGATTGTTGTCTTCTTATGGAAGCTCAGAATCTTGGTTTGGATGCATTTCTGAACATCAGGCACACGGGTCAACATTCCGAGTTGTAAAATGTAGTGTCCACCTCAGTGATCAACAAGGAGACAGCCAAGGCTCTTAAGGTCTTTGCTACAGAGATGAACCAGTATAACTTTATCCAGAAAGATATTTCAAGCAGATAGAAGCAAGTAAGCATCCTGAAGAGCTAGGTAAAACAAGTTATTAAAGCAGCCAAAAATGTTTGACCTTGAATCATGAAACTTCTTGCTGTATGTTTCAAGGTAAACTGAGAGAAAATCATATACTTTGGTAACAGATGAGTTAACTTACTGGGTGGGATTATTGACCATAAACTGGCTGGATGTTGGGCAGCTTCAGCCATCAGTGATGATTCCTTTTTGGCATCACTTTATCCAGCTCATCCAAAAACTGTATCACATAACTAGGGTATAGATTTAAGAGTGGGTATCAGAAGAGAAACCATATTTACCCTGCTGTACTTTTCTATCTGATGGTGAGTCCCTAACTTTGGGCTCTCAAAGGAGAGTTCAGGAGCCAGTGCAGAATGAGCATCCAGGTAACCAGGGGTTTATATTGTTTACATGGCCAACTCCTGTCCCCCGGAGTCAGAGGAAGATGGTCAGGGACACCCTGCATTTTGTGTCAGTCTCAACAGACAACACACACACGCACACATGCCCTTGCCAAGGTCAAAGCAGATACAGGTGGTGCATGGAATACAGGAAGCATGCCTGCACCTCCCAGATGCCGCCTGTAGTGTCTGGGCTTAGTTTATCAGGATGGAAATTGGCATGTACTTACAGATGGATGACCAGTGAGACAAGAGTCTCTATTTCTGTGGGAGTAATGGACTGTGCTTTTTAAAGGATCTTGAAGACCTTTCTGCAGTCTGAGCCCAAGGGAGCCTTGAAAATTTGTGCCATTCCTCAAATGGCAGCCATATTCTTCCCACCCTCTTGATTTTTACAATTACTGCTCACTACCAATATTCTTATTTTCTTAATATCTTACTTTGATTTTAGCTCACTCTTTTTTTTTTTTTTTTTTGCTTCTCACTATAAGCAGTAATATCTGTGAAATCATGGCTTTAATACATTGTTTATATATATGTATTTTTACCCACTAAGGCACTAACTATTGAAATAAAAAAAATTGTCCATGTAGTATCCACCCCTCCACCCCCATCAGCGGTGCCCTTGCCTGTCACATTTTTGACAACACAGTAACAGAAGTCCACTATGTACTAACAAACTTCCTAGGAAATGTTGATGTTTATTCTAGCTCTCAGTGGGAAAACAGCAAATGTATAGCGTCAGAAGAATGACAGCCTGGTTGAAGTGTTGGTAACAACCCCAAGTCCAGCTGAAGTTCCTCCAGTTTGTGTGGACAGGGCCAAGCAGGGGAAGCCTAGATGTGCTTGTGCCCTCTGCCCAGCCATAGTACATCCTCACCCTGAGGCAGGGAAGGAGGCTGTTGTGTCCAGAAGCACCTTGTATAGCTCAGAACGGGGAGAGATTCTCAGAGTAGCCCTGTCTGTGGTGGTCTCAGAGGCCGGCTGCCCAGGCCTCTGGTTTCCATGATGGTAGGAGAGGGGCCAGCATGAGGTAGGAGACCCAGCACAAGGATAGGGATCAAAATATGTAGGGTATGAGGAGAGGATTAAAAGTAATTGAAATGTAAACCATTTCTAATCCAGCTTCTTCACTAGCCAATACCTTACCATTGGTCCTCTGAGCATTTGCTTAGAATGTGGGGAACAGCATGAAGGAACAGGAGTGGAAAGGAAAGGGTGTGGGGAAAGGATGAAACAGGAGGAAGAAGAGCAGACAGGACATTTGGGTGTACTTTGTCTCATCTCATCCCCCACCCCCCAAGAGAAGTCTTGGCTTTCTCCTCCACCTTCGGCCTCTTGGCCTCAAAAATGGAAACAAAATACACTTGAAAGGAGCAGATTCAAGCACAGCAATGTTAGAACATTTTTGCTGTTGATTTGGACGTGAATCGACCTGTACAGGTGGCTTTATACTTGTAAGAATTTCTTGATGTAAATGAGCCTCCTTCTGCATTTTCGCTCTTTGTGTAATAATGACTCTTGAATTCGCTTCAGTGGAAATAGAGTGATTTCTCGTTTTACTCAAACAGCTTTCTAAACAAATTTAGCAAGAGAATTAATCATGGCCATGTCCCAATTTCCATAAGTAGTACCGATATTCCGTGTTTCTTAAACATAAAAGTGAAAATTTAGAAATTGCTCTTCACTAGCATTTGGGCCATTTATAAAGCATGCATATTTAGTCTGCTGCCTGTGAGGGCTGCTCTTGCCACTCTTGTAGACTTCCAGAAAATCTACAAAATGGCCATTTCCAAGTTGTTTTGTGTAAACAGTCTTAAGATATACATGTATTTGCTATTAATTGCTAAACATCAAGAGAGATGAAACAATGTTTACATTCAGATAAACACTAAGCTCAGGGGAAAAAAAGCAGTTGATTATATAGAGAGACAGTATCAATCAGTTGTCTTACTTCTTTTTAGTGTTGAGCTTGAGCTAATTTAGACCTTTGATTTCTAGTGAAAACAATGAACCCCACTCTGGATTGAAGGTGAAGCAGCTTTGGAGGTGGGTCATGCTCACATCCTTAGGAAATGTGCAGAGCCAGAGCTGATGCTTGGGGCTTTCTGGCCCCTCCCCAAGTCTTAAACAAAATGGGCTTCATAAGCCAGGAGGGGACAGCTCCGGTGGTGCAGTGGTTTAGCGCCACCTACAGCCCAGGGCGTGATCCTGGAGACCTGGGATCGAGTCCCACCTCGGGCTCCCTGCATGGAGCCTGCTTCTCCCTCTGCCTGTGTCTCTGCCTCTCTCTCTCTCTCGCTCTGTGTGTCTCATGAATAAATAAAAATAAAATCTTAAAAAAAAATAAGCCAGGAGGATCATTCTCAGTCAAAGAAATAGTAATAATTCATTTACACCAATGAATTTTACATTTTTGTGAGTGTCAATAGATTTTTGCTGAGTGGTGAATCTGCAAACAATTTTTTTTTGCAAACAATACACGATAATATAAACCAACAACTTAATTTGTCCGGGATCTCTTATCTACAGTTCTAAAGGCAAAACACTAGGAATTCCAAAAAAAATTTTTTGAGAACAATAAACTTTTTTTTATTGTGATAAACATTATAACCATTTTTAAAATTTTAATTCCATTATGGTTAACATACAGCATTATGTTAGTTTCATGGGTACAATATAGTGATTCAACAATTCTATGCATTGCTCAGTGCTTGTTGTAATAAGTGTACTCTTAATTTCCTTCACGTATTTCACCCATCCCCCCACCCACCTACCCTCTGGTAACCATCAGTTCTCTACAGTTTTTTGTTTTGTTTTTTGTTTTTGTTTTTTAGTTCTCTACAGTTAAGTCTGGTCTTGGTTTATATTATGTCTTCTTTGTTTCTTAAATTCCACACGAGTGAAATCATACTGCATTTGTCTTTGACTTATTTCACTTAGTGTTTTACTCTCTAGCTCCATTCATGTTGTTGCAAATGGCAAGACTTCATTCTTTTTTATGGCTGAGTAATATTCTACATTATATACATACCACTTCTTCTTTATCCATTCATCTATCATTGGACACTTGGGCTGCTTCCATAATTTAGCTATTGTAAATAATGCAACAAACACAGGGGTCCATATAGCTTTTTTTTTTTCATATATCTTTTTGAATTGGTGTTTTTGTTTTCTTTGTATAAATACCCAGTAGTGGAATTACTAAAGCATGTGGTAGTTGAATTTTTAATTTTTTGAGGAACCTCCATACTCTTTTCCACAGTAGCTGCCCCAGTTTGCATTCCCACTAACAGCACATGAAGTTTCCCTTTCTTCCACATTCTCCCTGACACTTATTTTTTGTTTTTGTTTTAACCACTATGACAGATATGAGGTAATACCTCATTGTGGTTTTGATTTGTATTTCCCTGATGATGAGTGATTTTGAGCTTCTTTTCATGAGTCTGTTGGCCATCTCTATGTCTTTAAAGAAATGTCTATTGATGTTTTCTGCACATTTTTAAAGTGGACTATTTGTTTATTTGGCTTGAATTGTATACGTTTTTAAAATTTATTTTGTTGGCTAACCCTTTATCAGATATGTCATTTGCAAATGTCTTCTCCCACCCACTAGATTGTCTTTTAGTTTTGTTGGTTGTTTCCTTTGCTGTGCAGAAGCTTTTTATTTTGATGAAATCCCAATAGTTTTTGTTTTTGTTTCCTTTGCCTTAAAAGACATATCTAGAAAAATGTTGCTATGGCCAATGTCAGAAAAATACTGCCTGTATTCTCTTCTAGGATTTTTAGCCTTTTAGATCTCACATTTAGGTCCTTAATCCATTTTGAGTTTATTTTTGTGTACAATGTAAGGAAGTGGTCCAGTTTCATTCTTTTGCATGTAGCTGTCCAGTTTTCCCAAAAGCATTTATTGAAGAGACTCTTTCCCATTGCATACTCTTGCCTCCATTGTCAAATAAATTGATCATATAATCATGGGTTTATTTCTGGGTTCTCTCTTCTTTTTATCCATGTGTCTATTTTTGTGCCATTACTGTTACTGTTTTGATTACTACAGCTTTGTAGTGTATCTTGAAATCTAGGATTAGAATACCTATTTTGTTCTTTTTCAACATTGCTTTGGCTGTTCAGGGTCTTTAGTGGTTCCATACAAATTTTAGTATTTTTTGTCCTAGTTCTGTGAAACATGCTATTGGTATTTTTTATAGGGATTACATTAAATCTGTAGGCTGCTTTGGGTAGTGTGGACATTTTAACTATTCTTCTGATCAATGAGCGTGGAATGTTTTTCCATTTGTTTGTATTATCTTTAATTTCTTTCTTGTTTCATAGTTTTCAAAGTACAGTTAATTCACCTCCTTGCTTAAGTGTATTCCTAGATATTTTATTACTTTTAGTGCAATCGTAAATAGGATTGTTTTCTTAATTTCACTTTCTGCTGCTTCATTAATAGTGTACAGAAATGAAATGGGTTTCTGTATATTGATTTTGTACTTTGTGGCCTTACTGAATTCATTTATCAGCTTTAGTAGTCTTTCAGTGGAATTTTTAGGGTTTTTCTCTCTATAGTATGTCATCTGCAAATAGTGAAAGTTTCATTTCTTCCTTACCAATTTGGATGCCTTTTATTTCTTGTCTCGTTGTTGTTGCTAGTGGTTCTGGTATTAAAATCATAGAATGATTTTTTAAAAAACTTGGTTGAATAGTTTGAGAAGAATAGGTCTTAATTCTTCTTTATATGTTTAGTAGAATTAGCATGTGAAGTCATCTGGTCCTGGACTTTCCTTTGGTGGAAGTTTTTTGATTACTGATTCAATTTCCTTTCTGATAGTAGATCTGTCCAAATTTTCTATTTCTTTATGATTCAGTTTAGGGACGTTATATGTTTCTAGGAATTTGTCCATTTCTTCTAGGTTGTCCAATTTGTCTAATTATTTTGGCATGTAATTTATCATAATATTCTTCCAGGGTTTTTTTTTTATATTTCTGTGGTGTCATTTGTTATTTCACTTCCTTTTTTTAAGATTTTAGTTATTTATTCATGAGAGACACACAGAGACAGGCAGAGACACAGGCAGAGGGAAAAGCAGACTCGCTGTGGGGAGCCTGATACAGGACTCAATCTCAGGACCCTGGGATCATGACCTGAGCCAAAGGCAGACCCTCAACCACTGAGCCACCCAGGTGCCCTTCTTCTTTCATTTCTGATTTTGAATCCTCTCTCTTTTTTTTTTTTTTTTTTGTGTTTGTGGTGGTGAGGGGCAGGAGGGAAGACCTGATAAAAACTTTCAATTTTGTTGCTTTATTCAAGGAACCAGCTCCTGGTTTCACTGATTTGTTCTATTATTATTATTATTATTATTATTATTATTATTATTATTTTAGTTTATTTCATTTATTTCTGCTTTAGTCTATATTATTCCTTCTATTGGTTTTAGGTTTTGTTTTTCTTTTTCTAGGTCCTTTAGATGTAAGATTAAGTTGTGTATTTGATTTTTTTTTTTTTTTTTTTTTTTTTTTTTTTGCTTTTTGATGTAGTTCTGTATTGCTATACACTTCCCTCTTAGAACAGCTTTTGCTGCATCCCAAAGGTTTTGGATCATTGTGTTTTCATTTTCATTTATCTCCATGTAAGTTTTGATTTCCCGTTGGTGTTTTGGTTGACCTGTTAATTGTTTAGTAGCATGTTATTTAACCTCCATGTATTTATGTTCTTTCTAGATATTTTTCTTATGGTTGATTTCTTGTTTCATAGAGTTGTAGTCAGAAAAGATGCATGGTGTAATTTCAATCTTTTTGTGTTTGTTAAGACTTGTTTTGTGGACTAATGCATGATCTATTCTAGAGAATGTTCCATGTGCATTTGAAAAGAATGTGTATTCTGCTGTCTTAGGATGGAATGTTCTGAGTATTATCTGTTAGATCCATCTGGTCCAAAGTGTCTTTCAAAGCCACTGATTCCTTGTTGACTTTCTGTTTGATGTATCATTGATGTAAGTGGGACATTAAAGTCTGATACTGTTATTGTAAACTATTGATACTTCCTTGATGTTTATTATTAGCTATTTTATGTATTTAGGTGATGTCATGTTGGGTGCAGAAATATTTACAGTAGTTATGTCTTCTCATTGGATTGTTTCCTTAATGACTATCTAGTGTCCTCCTTCTCCTCTTGTTACAGCCTTTGTTTTAAAGTCTATTTTGTCCAATATAAGCTTTGCTACCCTGGCTTTCTCTTCATTTCTATTTGCATGATAAATGGTTTTCCATCCCTTCACTTTTAGTCTGTATGTGTCTTTAGGCTTGGAACAAGTCTCTTATAGGTATAAAGAAGTGTCTTGCTTTTTTACCCATTCTGTCACCTTATGCCTTTTGATTTTAGTGTTTAGTTCATCTACATTCAAAGGAATTATTGATAAGTATGTAATTATTGCCATTTTGTTACTTGTTTTATGGTGGTTTTTGTAATTCTTCTCTGTTCCTTTCTTTTGCTCTCTTTTACAGTTCGTTGGTTTTCTTTAATGATATACTTAGATTCCTTTCTCTTTATTTTTTGTATATCTATTACTGGTTTTTGATTTGTGGTTACCATTAGGTTTTATATAAAATCTTATGCATAGAGCAGTCTATATTAAGTTGATGGTCACCTAAATTTAAACCCACTCTTTACTCCTCTTCTCTCCCCAAGTTTTAGGTGTATGGTTTCATATTTTACCTTTTTTAATTTTGTGAATCCATTGACTGATTTTTATAGATATAGTTATTATTTTGTGCTTTTTGTTTCCTATTTTTCTTACTCCTACTTATGGTCTTTCTTTTCCCCTCAAAGAGTTCCCTTTAACTTTTCTTGTAGGTCTGGTTTAGTGGTCATGAATTTCTCTAAGTTTTATTTGTCTGGGAAACTATTTTTTTTTAAAGATTTTATTTATTTGTGCAGCCTGGGTGGCCCAGTGGTTTGGTGCCGCCTTCAGCCCAGGATGTGATCCTGGAGACCTGGGATCAAGTCCTGCATTGGGCTCCCTGTGTGGAGCCTGCTTCTCTCTCTGACTGTGTCTCTGCCTCTCTCTCTCTCTCTCTCTCTGTGTCTTTCATGAATAAATAAATAATAAAATATTTTTTAAAAAGATTTTGTTTATTCATGAGAGACACATAGACAGAGGCAGAGACACAGGCAGAGGGAGAAGCAGATTCCTATAGGGAGCTTGTTGTGGGACTCGATCCTGGGACTCGGGGATCTCGACCTGAGCCAAAGGCAGGTGTCCAACCACTGAGCCACCGAGGCATCCCTCTTTATCTTTCCTTCTATTCTAAAGAATAGTTTATTGGATAGAATATTCTTGGCTGTAGGTTTTTTTCCTTCAACACTTTGAATGTATCATGCCACTCTCTTCTGACATGCCACTCTCCTGACCTGCAATGTTTCTGCTGAAAAATTAGTTTATAGTTTTATGAGGTTTCCCTTGTAGGTAACTGTTTTCTTTTCTCTTGCTGCTCTTAAAATTCCCTTTTTATCACTACTTTTCACCACTCTAATTACTAGATGTCTTGGTGTGGACCTCCTTGAGTTGATTTTGGCCGGGGCTCTACATGCCTCTTGGATCTGGATTTCTGTTTCTTTCCTCAAATTTAGGACTTTTTCAGCTATTACTTCTTAAAATAAATTTTCTGCCCCCTTTTTGTCTCTCCTTTCCTTCTGGAATCTATATAATGTAAATGTTATTATTACACTTGATGGTGTCACTGAGTTCCCTAAATCTATTTTCATTTTTTTTTATTATTTTTTTCTCTCTCTCCAATTTAGCTTGATTGCTTTTCATTACTTGGTCTTCCAGGCCAGTGATCATTCTTCTGCTTCCTTCAGTCTACTGCTTATTCTATCTAGTGTATTTTTAATTTCAATTATTGAGTTCTTCATCTCTGATTGGTTCTTTTTTTTTTTTTAATCTCTTTAAGGGTCTCACTGAGGTACTCCATTCTTTTCTCAAGTCCAGTGAGTATCTTTGTGACATTTACTTTAAATTCTCTATCAGGCATATTACTTATCTCCATTTAATTTAACTCTTTTGCAGTGATTTTTTTTTTCCCGTTCTTTCATTTGGGACACATTCTTCCATCTTCTCATTTTGTCTAACTTTCTGTATCTGTTTCTCTGTGTTAGGAAAGTCAGCTATGTCTCCTGTTCTTGAAAGTGGTGGCCTTATAAAAAAAAGAGGTCCTATAATGCCCTATAGTGCAATGTCCCCTGTTCACCAGAACCTGGTGCTTCAAGGTTGTCTCCTATGTGTGTTGTATGTGTCCTACTGTTGTGGCTGAGCCACTTTTGCCTTTAGTCTAGTCCTCTGCAGTGAGTCTGCTTGCTTGTTGTAGACAATGTTTGGTCCCTTGTATTGTCAGTGGGCCTTAGTCCAACTTGGGCTTGAGTTGAGTCAGAACAGGCATTTGCCAGAGATGTAGTAGCACTGAACTGCAGTAGAACATGAGAGTGGAATGCATATTGTTAGCAAGGTTTGCATAGGTCTGCCGTGGAAGGGACCTGGAGCTGGGGGCTATCTAGAAGGGGCATGTCCACAAGGGGACACAAAGGTGAGACATAGTATTAGCAAGTTAGGTAGGAGTGTTGGTGCTACTGTGCTGGTTCCTGCAGGTGTCTGTGTGTTTAGTGTAGGGGTGGGGGAGAGAAATGGTGCTTGCCAGCTCCTGTGTTCCTGGAGATGTCTCCCAATGACCCCTGCCCCTTCAGCATGCTTTGAGATTAGTAAACAAATTTACTTTTTCTATACTCTAGGCATTTTTCAAACTGCTTCCTTTATGCTGCATCTCCACAGAGCTGTTTGTTGTGCCCTCTAAGAGTGGGGACTTCGTTTCCTTTCACTCTCCTGGCTCTTGCAGAGCTGAGCCTGCTGATTTTTAAAGTTCAGGTTTTAGTCCTCACTGATTTTAAGAACTTACAAAATTCAGCCCCTCTGCTTTTCAAAGTCAAATGTTAAAGAGATTCATCTTCCCTGAGTGGGCTCCCTGGTATGAGAGTCTGTTTTTCTCTTCTCTGTACCCTCAGCATCTCTCCCTCCCATGGAAAGTCCTGTGGGTCCATTTAACTCCCAACTGCTTCTCCACCCTTCCTCTCCTCTTCGGTGTGGCCTCATCTATATTTAGCTGTACAGAATTTGTTCTGCTAGTCTTTGGGTCCTGTTTCTGGGACACTTAGACTGATGCGGGTATTATCTAGTTGTATCTGTAGGTCAGGGTGAGCTTAGGATCTTCCTACTCTTCCATCTTCCCTAGAAGTCCTCCATTTTAACTATTTCTAAGTGGGCATATCTGTGGCATCAGTTAAGTCCATTCATATTGTACAATTATCAGGACCATCATCTCCAGAAAATTTTTCATTTTCCCAAACTGAATCTTCATACCCATTACACAATAACTCTCCTTTCTACTCTTCTGGCCCCTGGAAGCCACCACTCTACTTGCTGTTTCTATGAATTTACCTATTTCAGGTACCTCATACAACTGAAGTCATACAGGATTTGCTCTTCTATGATTGGCTTATTTCTCTTGGCATGATGTCTTCAGGATTCATCCATGTCATAGTATATGCTAGAATTTCCTTCCTTTTTAAGGCTGAATAATATTCCATTGTATATGCCACATTTTATTTATCCACTCATCTGTGATGGATACTTGAGTTGCTTTCACCTTTTGGCTATTGTGAATAACGCTGCAGTGAACATGGCTGTACAAATATCTCTCTGAGACCCTGCATTCAATTCCTTTGAATATATATCTAGAAGTGGAATTATTGGATCATATGGTATTTCTATTTTTAATTTTCTTGAGAAACTGCCATACTGTTTTCCATAGCAGCTGCACTATTTTATATTCCTACCAGCATTGCACAGGGTTCCATTTTCTCCACATCCCTGCCAAGTCTTTTTTTTTAACAGCAGCTATTCTAATAGGTGTGAAGTGGTATGTTATGGTTTTGATTGGCATTTCCCTTAAGATTAGTGATAATGAGCATTTTTCATAAGCCTGTTGGTCATTTGTGTATCTTCTTTGGAGAGATTTCTATTCAAATTCTTTGCCTATTTTAAAATCAGGTTGTTTTTGGGGTGCCTGAGTGGCTCAGTCAGTTAAGCATCTGCCTTTGGCTCAGGTCATGATCCCAGGTCCCAGGTCATGGCTCAGATCATGATCGAGCCCTACATTGCTTCTCCCTGTCTCTTTACTGCGCCCCCTATTTGTGCTCTCTCTCTCTCTCTCTCTCTCTCTCTCTCTGTCAGATCTTTAAAAAATAAAATCAGGTTATTTAGTTTTTTTGTTGCCACATCTTAAGAGTTCTTTATATATTCTGAATATTAATTCCTTATTATATTTGTGGTTTGCACACATTTTTTCCATTCCATAAGTTGCCTTTTTACTATGTTGATTTTCTTGTGATGCATAGAAGTTTTTAATTTTGATGCAGCCCAATTTATTTTTTTGTTGCCTATGCTTTTGGTATCATATCCAAAAGAATCATTACCAAAAATACTGTATTATGAAGTTTTCCCCTAAAGATTTTATAGCTTTAGCTTTTCTGTTTAGGTCTTTGATTCATTTTGAGTTAATTTTTGTATATGGTATAGGGTAAGGGTCCAACTTAATTGTTTTTTTCCCCCATAATATTTTTAATAACTTATTTGATGGTGAAACTTGACCTGAACTTACATGAGGCTGTTTATCTTCATGTGTGTGAATATTCTTACACATCACTGCAGAAGCATTTGATTTCAAGGTGCTGTTCCAGACCCCATCATATCTATTACATGAGTCCAAAATCCAAAATCTTCTACCACAGTGCAACTAACCCCAAGGAATTAGATCATATGGTATTTCTAAGGAATCTCAGATATATGGGATGGTGGAACGCTCAACATATTTTTCAGTGAAAAATACTGGAATTTGCAAGCTGGTAGAGACATTGGATGTGAGCACACAGAACTCTCACCCTATGGATGAATATAATAAGGTCAGGTCATAGGCATCCAGCTAATTGTAGGATTTGGGCTCTAATTTCTATCTTACTTCAAACTTCTTGCATTTGGAGTCAGATCATTTTTTTAAAGATTTTATTTATTTATTTGTGACAGAGCAAGAGAGAAGCGGAGACACAGGCAGAGGGAGAAGCAGGCTCCATGCAGGGAGCCTGATGTGGGCCTCGATCCCAGGACTCCAGGAAGGCAGATGCTCAACCACTGAGCCACCCAGGGATCCCGGAGTCAGATCATTTTGAAAACAAATTTATGATCTGCATAAAATAATGAAGCTTAAATGACTTACATCAATAGCAAGAAAGCCAAAAATAATTCTTACAGCAAGGCAACCAAAATGAATTACATCAATGGTAATAAATACTTGGAGTTACTGGTTGTAAATGATTATGTCTAAAGGAACATAGTAATTATTCACATAGTATAAGCTGTACTCATTCAATAAACATTTATTAAGCTTCTCCTAGGTGTCAGATACATTCCTAGGAACTGGATAAGCTCTTCTAAAAAGCATGTTTCAGGCATTTTTTTTTTTAAAAAAGATTTTATTTATTTATTCATGAGACACACACACACACACACACACACACACACACACACACACAGGCAGAGACACAGGCAGAGGGAGAAGCAGGCTCCATACGGGGAACCTGACATGGGACTCGATCCTGTGTCTCCAGGATCCCACCCTGGGCTGAAGGTGGCGCTAAACTGCTGAGCCACCGGGGCTGCCCCATTTCAGGCATTTTAATGGAGTTTTTTTGTGTATTTACTTTAACTTCCAACACATACTTGTTGAATTGTGGCTCTAATGAACTTTCTAAACTCTGAATCCAGAGATATCTTGTATTATTAGGGCAGGCAGCATTAAGCAAGAGTAGGAGGCTAAACTCCCCAGGATAGGAGATGCCCCTTAGACTTTTCACCACTTCTGCTGCCCCATTACTGGCCTGGGCCACTATCTCTCCCATAGATTTCTGTAGTTGCTCTATACCTCATGTCCCTACTTCAAAAATTATCCTCAGACTAGCAGTTAGAGGGATTATTCAAAATTTACGCAAGCCAAATCACATTATTCTTTTCCTCAAAGGATCAAAGACCTCAGGATGGTCTACCAATGTCTCCCTCCTCATGCCTTCCTCCTCCTCCTCCTCCTCTGCCCTCCCATCTGCTCTGCTTACCACTGCTACCTGTGATCTCTGCGCTCCCGGGCTGCCCCCTCTCCTGTAACGCTCTGCCCAGCATCTGCATGACTACTGCCCTCTTCTTCAGGACTTTGCTCAGATGAACCTGTCCTAATGCCTCATGTAAAACTGAAGCCCACTCTGCCTCTTACTACCCCAGGCTTTCCCCCTCCCCTTTGCCAGATCTACTTCTCACCTTATAACAACCCACATAATCTGCTTTTTATTATGCTTATGGCTGTTGTCTGTTTCCACATGAGCAGTGATCTCTTTGTTCACTGACGCCTCTCAAGGGCTTAAAACAGTGCCTGGCACCTGCAGGTGCCCTGGAAACAGCTGCTACTGCTGAAGGAATGAAGAGTGCATGAAGAGGAATGTGAGTGACTGGGGCACAGAGCCTTGGGGAGGAGCACAAGTGACAAGGACACAGGACACACAGCTTGGTTTCTTTCTTTGTGTCATCCTGGGTGTTCAAGCTTAAACTCTAAATGATAGAAGGTCAGAGAAAGGTTTAGGGAGGTACTTATGGCTGTCACTTCGGATAAGTCACCCTGTTCTGGAGCAGGGGGCAAGATTGAAGGTGGGAATCCAGGTTGTTCTTCCCCACTGTTTATTGTTCTTAATACTGTTTTTCTGCCTCAGACAACATTGAGGATCATGGAGTTGAGTTCTCAATCATGGGTTATTTTGTCCACTAGAGGACAGTTGGCATTGTTTGGAGATGTTTTTGATTGTCCCAGCTGTGGAGTGTGACTGGCATATCTGACTAGATCCCAGGGACACTACTGAACATCTTAGAGTGACATTTGCTGTATGATCAGTGCACAAGAAAGAATTATCCAGCACTCACTGTTAACAGTGCTGTGGCTGAGCAAACTTGGTGTAGAATATTCAAGAGACTAACTCTCAAATCTCAGAACACCTTGCTTTGCTTCTTTTGTTTACAATAGAAGCAAAGCAAGCGCCTCCTATTGTTCTCCTGCTTCTCTGGGTGGCTTCCTTCCTTTCCCCTGTCCCCTCTCTCTCTCTGTCTGCCCACCATTGTCCTTGGGACCATGGCATCTCCTTCACTGTTGTTCTGCTGAGAACATGGAGGTGCTGCAGGGGACCTAGCACGAGCAGGAGGTGGGGATGGTAAAGTAGGCTGCCAAGAGATGTGTGTGGCATTGTTCATTCAGACTCGGGGTGGAATGTGGTGTCAGACAAGCAGAAGCTGACTGGTTCATTCTAATCCCCTCTAAACACTCTTTCTGAGCATATCTTACATAAAAACTAACTTGGGTGTTTCGTTGCTGGCTGAGATTGGTCATGTGTTTCTATTTTCTGAGGACCTGTTAAGCTGTGTAGATGCTTTAGATTTCCTGTGGCCACAGGATTTGGGATCTTGCGGAAAGAATTTTGAAGTAGTCAGGGATGGTGAAGAGTAACTTTCATTATGAATGCTGTTGGAATTCTCAGGCAGAGAGCCCATGTAGACACCAGCAGCAGGCTGTGGGCTTTTCGTGCTACAGGGAGCCTGCTGACTAATTTAGGGCTAGCCCCTGTCCGGCCTGTGATGAGGCCCAGCGGCTCATGTCGCAGCTCCCAGTGCCCACTCCGTGGAGATCTTTGTGCTAAGTGCTCTGCATGCAGGGTCCCATTTAATCCTTAAACAGGGAGTCCCCAGGTATAGCAGCTCCCAGGGTATGAGAGCTGTGTGATCACAGGTGACCTGTGCTCACGAATCCCCGAAGAGACTCCCTCCCTCTTGTTTCCTTCAGGTTCCCACACTCCACCTTCAGTGTTACCCTGAGGACACGAGAACCGCTGAGAGGGCCGGGAGTCCCTGGCCTGCTCTAGCCTCCCTCCATGACTTAAGTCAGCCCCTCCAGAGGGGAGTCAAGAAGCCTCAGAGGGCCCTGCTTTCATTTCCACATCCTCTCCCTATACTCATCTTCCCTCTGAGTGAACTCGCTTTTGTGAGTGCCTTTTTATTATCTTTTACCTCTTTACTGAGGGCTCTCCTAGTATTGCATCTTTAATGAGGTTGGGTTTATAGGAAAAAAAACATCACCTTATCTTGTTTAATTCTTGGTATTGGTCCTGGGAGCATATCCACAGAGAAGAGCATTGCCTTTGTGGGGAACAGTGTTTGCTCCAGACTTGAACTGAATCCTCATTTTTGTTCTTTGTCGCTTGCCCATTCTAGGACTTGAGGCAATTACTGTACATAGTCAATGTTGTCATTTCCTTATTTGTTCGATATTTCCTGTCCCCATTTAGGGCCTGGTGCTGTCCGTGGGGCCTCCTTCCAAGCCATTGTGAGCATTCCTAGTGTGTATGTAAAGTTCTGGGCTGACGTCTGGGTAATGTCAATGATGATCATTTTTGCCCATTTCCACAGCTAGCTTGTGTGACTTGGACTTCTCAGTGTAGCACTGCCTTTTTTGCTTTCTGCTCATCAACTTGGGATCTCTAATCTGCTAGGGCAGAATTTTCCACCCTATGGCTAAAGAACCATTGCATTAGAATCAGCTAGTGGTATAGCCTGGAAATCGGAATTTTCAACAATGTGACAAGGTCTCGTAAGACATGTTAGGTTGGGAACAGCTTGGTGGTGGTTCTCAACAAGTGGTTCTCAGCCCTGGACAGCACAGACTGTCTTCCTTTCTCGGGCCAAATAATTGGAGGGAAAGACCATTTTATTCCCCATATAGTTTGTCCTGTCTTTGTGGGTTGGACCATAACTTTCCCTTCTAAGAGTCGGTGGTGCTAGCACATCAAAATAACAAACAACAACACTTAAGTTGTAACACATGGAGGCAACTAAGAAACTCTGGGAAAGGTGCATGCTGTAACTTCTTCATAGCTCCTGGTGTTAACGCTGCCTGGAGCTGGAATCTGCATATACAACAGGGTGCTCTACACTGAGACTAATAAAAACTTGGTGGTTAAGATAATAACAACTCGGGGCACCTGGTGGATCAATTGGTTAAACACCTGCCTTTGCTCAGGTCATGATCCCAGGGTCGTAGGATCGAGCCCCGTGTCAGGCTCCCTGCTCGGCAGAGAACCTGCTTCTTTTTCTCCCTCTGCCATTCCCCCCTTGCTTGTGTTCTCTGGTGTGCGCGTGTGCCCACTCACTGTCTCTTTCTCTGTCAAATCTTAAAAAAAAAGATAATAACAACTCATATTTATTAATTTCCTAAGTGCCAGACCCTGGGTCAAGTGTAAATATATGATTATATTGATTCTTCATAACAGTGCTGTAAAGTATGAGTGCCAATATTCTCTCCACTTTACAGACAGGGAAATTAAAGATTTGAAAGCCTGAACAGCTTGCCATGGTCACAGCTGGGAGGGGCTAGGGATGGCATAGAAGACCAGCCTAGGTACTTAACCGTTCAGTGAACTGATGGAAAAATAAGCAACGTCCTTTAGGTCTGTGTTGATGTTTGTGATACTCATGGACTAGATCTACCCATGCCCTGGTTTCAGGACATTTGACAAAAGGATTGGGAAAATGCTGTTTACTACTCTCTGGTCTGAATATAAAACCCTGCAAAGGGCAGGTGAGATTTTGGTCTTTGCCTCAGAGGACTTTTTAAGTGGGTGGTTGCTCTTTACTGCCATCTGCTGGCTGTCTGGACCAAGCACAGGCCAGAGCGCCACATTTCCCCTAGAGCGGTGTCAGGGAAGGCCAGCTCACCAAGTCCGCAAAATACCTTCAGCTCCTACTGTCAAAAGTCTCCGAAACATGCACTTATCCAGAAGAAAAGAGCACTTCTGTAGTTTTAAATAATTGGGATTATTTTTTTTCCTGGTGCTGTCTTTATCATTGGTGAATTTCTAACCGTGTTCCAAATAATCCCTTCTGTTTTTTTGGACTCCCATAGCAGAAGGCAAAAGAGCAAAGACACCTTCTTAATTTCCTGCTGCAGTGGCCGCCTTTGCCAGTCGGGCTAGGAAACCACGGTTACATTGCTGTTCTCTGCATTTGTGTCAGAGAAGTTAAAACCAAGCCTCAACAGATAGAAGGCCGATGGTGTGAGGACACTGTTGGGGATCCGCCGCTCTCCAGGGTCTCTCCAGGACGTACCCAGGAGAGACTCTGCCGTTCTCTCGCCAGTCTTGCATGCAGAACAGCAGCTAGGTTTAGAAATGATGAAAACAAGATGTTATTAGGAAACTGGAATACAGTTACCCACTGCGGTGTTCTCAGGACGTGATTCCTGTTTTCAACGGTTATCTTGGAAGTCAGAGTGGCCCTATCCATCCTTTTAGGTAGACTCCTGGGGTTAAAAAATACTGTGACTCCTCATGTGACAAAATACAATTCATCTGTTGGAAGAAGGGAGTATTTGTGGAGAGCCTGAGTTGGTCCCTGGGCGGAAACTCTTCACATCTCATCAAGTTTATGTTGTAAACAATGAAAATGTAACAACTCCTTCCCTGCTTCTTTCTCCTTCCCCCTCCGCCCATCTTTAGCCAGAAAGAATCCGTATCAGTTTTACTCGACGCCCTTGCCCTCTATAAAGCCTCTCCATATGGTGGCTAGTTTGGTGGCAACCTGCTATGAAACACACACGGCAAGGTACTGAGGGAACCAGGGGTGGGGTCCTCAAACTCGGCCTCTTGGTCTCTTGTTTTCTGGCCCTCTCCTTGCCAAACCCCTGAGGCCCCATGGAGGGATGCAAGAACTCTGGACGCAGTCGGAAAGCACAGTGGGTGCTGTGTAACTTGACTGGCTCATCAGTTTTCACTGAGTTGGAGAGTTTTTCTTTGTTCCTAACCCTCTTTTAAAAAAGACAAAGCAAACATTTTTTAAATGTTAACATTTGGTGATTCCAGGTGGCAGATTATTTGTAACAATATTCTTGTACCTTTCTGTATTTGCTCCCCAAAATAAGTGGGTAAAAAACAGTTGGGGTAGTGGGGAGAAAAAAAAATGTATGCTGGACCAAATACAATGTCGGATCTTTGGTAGAAATTTCAGTTTTCAAGCCATTTAGCCTCACGGAGCAGGATATGCTGTCGGAGGCCATGGGGAAGAACAGGCGTGCTCATGCTATAGGGCAGCCGTAGGGGCCAGGCCTGCTGGGAAAGGGTCAGTCAGTCTTGAAGACAGTCAGTGGAATTATGGAGGGACTGTGGTTTGAATATTTAGTAAGAGTTAAACTGTATAACAGATTGCTGAGATCTGGGTGTACTATCTGTATGTGTATATCATTTTTATTGAGATACAATTACCTATTCATTTCCTGTGTACGTAATGATTCCATATCTGTATATGTAGCAAATGATCACAATACATAGGTACTTTTTTTTTTCTTTTAATGAGGACTTTTAAGATCTACTCTCTCAGCAACCTACAAATCTACACTACAGTATTATAAACCTATCATTTTCATGTTGTTCATTACATTTTCAGGACTGACTTACCTTATAACTCTGTGTTTGTGTCTTCTGACCACCTTTCCCCCTTTCACCTACCTTCCGCCCCTCTACCTGGGCAACCACCAATCTGTTCCTTGTATCAGTGAATTCAGGGGCTTTTGTTTACTAGTTTGTTTTTTAGATTCCACATATAAGTGAATTGGAATAATATTTGTATTTCTGTATCTGACTTACCTGGCTTAGCATAATGCCCTCAAGGTCTACCCATGTTGTCCCAAATGGCAGGATTTCCATTTTTATGGCTGGATAATATTCCATTGTGTGTATATCACATTTTCTTTATGCATTCATCCATCGATAAGTAGCACGAACCTAGAATCAGCCTATTATAAATAATGCAGTGAACATGGAGTTTCATTTTCCTTTTGAATTAGTGTTTTTGTTTCCTTTGGGTAAACAGCTATGTCAAATTGCTTGATCATATGTTAGTTGTATTTTTAGTTTTTGAGAAACCTGTTGCTTACCATAGTGACTGAACCCATTTACATCCCCACCGGCAGTGCACAAGTGTTCCCTTTTCTGCATGTCCTCACCAATGCATGTTCTTTCTTGTCTTTTTTTTTTTTTTTAAGATTTTATTTATTCATGAGAGACAGGCAGAGACATAGGCAGAGGGGCAGATGTACCCTGTGGGGAGCCCGGTGTGGGACTCGATCTCGGGACCCTGGGATCATGCCCTGAGCTGAAGGCAGATGTTCAACCAGTGAGCCACCCAGGTTCCCCCTTTCTTGTCATTTTTAATGATAGCCACTGTGTGGTGATATCTCATTGTGGTTATGATTTGTGTTTCCCTGGTGATTAAGGATGTTGAGCACCTTTTCATGTACCTGTTGGCTATCTGTATGTCTTCTTTGGAGAAATGTCTACTCAGATTCTCTGCCCATTTTTAAATTGGAGTCTTTTTTTGTTTGTTTGTTTTTTTTGCTCCAGCTGTATGAGTTATTTGTATATTTTGCATATTAATCCTTTTTATAAAAGATTTTATTTATTTATGCATGGGAGACACAGAGAGAGGGAGAGAGAGAGGCAGAGACCCAGGCAGAGGGAGAAGCAGGCTCCATGCAGGGACCCTGATGTGGGACTTGATTCCGGGTCTCCAGGATCATGCCCTGGGCCAAAGGCAGGTGCTAAACCACCGAGCCACCCAGGGATTCCCACATATTAATCTTTAATCAGATACGTGATTGCCAATATATTCCTCCATTCAGTAGGTTACCTTTTTTTCATTATGCTTTTACTTTCCTTTGCTGTGCAGAAGCTTTTTAGTTTGATGTACTCCCACTTGTGTAATTTTGCTTTTGTTGCCTTTACTTTTGGTGTCGGAGCCAAAAAAAATCATTGCCTGGAATGACTTCAGAGAGTTTATGTCTGTTTCTTGTAGGAGTTTTATGGTTTCAGCTCTTATGTTCCTAAATCCATTTCAGGTTAACTCTTGTGTATGATGTAAGATAGTGGTCCAGTTCCATGTGGCCATCCAGTCTTCCCAGTACCTACTATTGAAAAGACTGTCCCTTTCCTGCTGTGTATTCTTGACTCCTTTGTCATAAATTAATTGATCATATATGAATGGGTTTATTTATGGAATCTCTGTTCTGTTCCATGGATCTTTGTGTCTCTTCTTTTGCCAATACCATACTGTTTGGATTACTATGGGTTTGTAACAGTGTTCAAACTCAGGAAGCAAGTTGCCTCCAGTTTTGTTCTTAAGATTTGGCTACTCAGGGTCTCTTGTAGTTCCATACAACAAATTTTAGGATTGTTTATTGCACAAAAAAATGCCACTAGAATTTTGATAAGGATTGCATCAAAACTGTAGGTTGCTTTGTGTAGTATGGCCATCCTACATAGTTTAACAATCTTCCTCCAATTCATGTGAACAGAGTATTTTTCCATGGTTTTGTGTCATCTTTGGCTTTTTTCATCAATGTCTTATTTTCAGTCTACAGGTCTTTCTTGTTTAAATTTATTCCTACTTTTTTTTTTTTTGAGGCAATTGTGGATGGGTTTCTTTTCTTAATTTCTCTTGCATCTGATAGTTCGTTTTTAGCATGTACAAATGCAGCAGATTTTGGGGTGTTGATTTTGTATCCTGCAACTTCACTGAATTTGTGACTAGTTCTAAGTCTTTTTGTGATCTTTAGGGTTTTCTATGTATCAAATGTTATCTGCAAATAGCGACCGTTTTACTTCTTCCTTTCCAATTTGGATGTCTTTTTTTTTTCTTGCCAGTTGCTCTGGGTAAGACTTCCAAATACTACAAATAAAAGTGAATAGAAAGTGAGAAGAGTGAGCATCCTTGTATTGTTCCTCAAGAAAAAAGATTTCAGCTTTTCACCATTGAGTATAATGTTACCTGTAGACTTCTCATGTGTGGCCTTTGTTATATTGAGGTACATTCCCTCCATACATGCTTTGTTGAATTTTTATCACGAATGAATATTGAGTTTTGTTAGATGCTTTTTCTGTATAATGAGGTGATCATATGACTTATATCCTTTATTTTGTTAATGAGGTGTATCATATTGACTCATTTGCAGATGCTGTACCATCCCTCCATCTGTGGAATAAATCTGTCTTGATCATGATATATGAACTTTTTAATGTATTGTTGAATCTGGTTTGCTAATATTTTTTTGAGGATTTTTGTATATATATATTATCAGGGAAACTGGGCTATAATTTTCTTGCGGTGTCTTTGTCTGGTTTTGGTATCAGGGTTGTCTTGACCTCATAAAATCAGTTTGGAAGGGTTTCCTCCTCATACATTTTTTTGGAAATACCTTAGAAGGATTAATATTCATTTTTCTTTAAATGTGTCACAGAATTCACCAGTGAGGCCATATGATACTGGACTTTTCTCTGTTGGGAGGTTTTTGATTACTGATTCAATTTCCTTACTTGTTACTGGTCTGTTCATATTTTCTACTTAATTTAGATTGGATGTTTTTAGGAATTTTTCCATTTCTTCTCGGTTGTCCAGTTTGTATGCATATATCTCTTCATAGAGGTCTCTTAAGGATCCTTTGTATTTCTGTGATATCAGTTGTAATGCCTCCTATTTCATTTCTTTTTTTTTTTTTAAGATTTTATTTATTTATTCATGAGAGACACAGAGAGAGAGGCACAGACATAGGCAGAGGGAGAAGCAGGCTCCATGCAGGGAGCCTGAGGTGGGACTTGACCCCAGGGCCTCCAGGATCACTCCCTGCCGCTGAAGGTGGCGCTAATCTGCTGAGCCACCCCGGCTGCCCCTTCCCTCTTTCATTTCTCATTTTTTCTGGGTCTTCTCTTTTTTCTTGTTAAGTCTAGCTTAAGGTTTGTGTTTTACTTATCTGTTAAAAAACAAAACAAAACCCAACTCTTAGTTCCACTGATATTTTCTATTATTTTTTTAGTCTCTTACCTCATTTATTTCTGCTCTGATCTTTTACTTCTTTCTCCTAACTTTGAGCTTCATTTGTTCTTCTTTTCTAGTTCCTTGAGCTATAGATTTAGGTTGTTAACTTAATAATCTTTCTTGTTATTTAATGTAGGCTTTTATTGCTGTGAACTTCCCTCTTGGAACTGCCCTTGCTGCCTCTCCTAGGTTTTGGCATGTTGGATTTCTATTTCTATATGTTTTTCTCATTTGATTTCTTCATGACCCATTGGTTGTTCACTAACATGTTTAATCTTCACACATATATGAATTTTCCAGTTTTGTTCTTGTCATTGATTTCTAGTTTCAAACCACTGTGGTCAGAAAAGATGCCTGATAGGATTCCAATCTTCTTAAATTTATTAAGAGTTGTTTTGTGGCCTAACATATGATCTGTCCTAGAGAATATTCCATGTGCACTTGAGAAGAATGTGTACTATGCGGCTTTTGGATGGGATGTCCTTTAAATGTCTTTTAAGTCCATCTGGTCTAATGTGTCACTTAAGGTCAATGTTTTGTTATTGATTTAATGTCTGGATGATCTATCCACTGATGAAAGTAGGGTATTAAAGTCTGCTACTATATTGTATTGCTATCCATTTCTCTCTTTAGGTCTGTCAGTATTTGCTTTATATATTTGGATTCTCCTATGATATGTGTATAAGCATTTACAAATATATTCTTTTGTTGGATTGATGCCTTTATTGTTATATAATGACCTTCTTTGCCTCTTACTATAGTCTGTCTTCACGCCTATTTTGTATAGGTATCCCAGATTTCTTTTGGTTTTTGTTTGCATGGAATACCTTTTTCTGTTCCTTTACTTTTAGTCTTTGTGTGTCCTTAGATCTGAAGTGAATCTGTTGTAGGCAACACATAGATAAGTCTTACTTATTTTTTTTTCAATCTATCAGCCACCCTATATCTTTGGATTGGAGAATTTATCCATTTACATTTAAAGTAATTACTCACAGGTATTACTTCCTGTTGTTTTGTCAATTGTTTTCTGGCTATTTTGTAATTCCTTCATTCTTCTCTTGCTCTCTTCCTTTGTGATTTGATGATTTTCTGCAGTGTAGTGGTATGCTTAGATTCCTTTATCCACTATAGTTTTGCTTTGTGGTTACCATGAGGCTTTCCTAAAACAACTTATAACGGTCTATTTTAAGTTGATGATAGTTTCAGTTTGGATACATTCTAAAGTATAAATACATTTTTATTCCTCCCTCCCGTGCTTTTTTTTTTTTTAATTTTTAAAATTTATTTACTCAGACACAGAGACATAGACCATGGGTGAAGCATGCTCCCCACAGGGAATCCGATGCAGGCCTCAATTCCCAAACCCAGGATCACGCCCTGAGTCAAAGGCAGATGCTCAACCACTGAGCTACCCAGGCATCCCCCATGGTTTGCTTTTGATGTCCCAACTTACATCTTTTTCTTTTGTCCATTAACAAATAATTATAGTTGTTTTTACTTTTGTCTTTTATATGTAATTAACCCACCACCTGTGCAACATTAAATTATTCTGAATTTTACTCTATATCTACCTTTACTAGTGAGATTTATAATTTCATATGTTTTCCTATTATTGACTGGTGCCTTTTTATCTCAAAGAAGTCCCCAGAACATTTCTTGCCAGGCTCTTCTAATGGAGATGAAGACTTTTAGCTTTTGATTGTCTGGAAAAGTCTCTCTCCTTCAATTCTGAAGGATGACTGTCAGGTAAAGTATTTTTAGTTGTCAATTCTTTTCTTTTTATTTTATTTTTTATTTTATTTTATTTTTTTTAAAGATTTTATTTATTTATTCTTGAGAGATAGAAGGAGAGACAGAGCCAGAGACAGAGCCAGAGACACAGGCAGAGGGAGAAGCAGGCTCCATGCACCGGGAGCCCGACGTGGGATTCGATCCCGGGTCTCCAGGATCGCGCCCTGGGCCAAAGGCAGTCGCCAAACCGCTGCGCCACCCAGGGATCCCCTCTTTTTATATATATATTAAAAGATAGTTTATTTTACCTGATATGAAATATTTCAAACATATTAAAAGAATGATCATATAACAAGGATCCAGATTCCCTCTACCCAGCTTTGGCAAATCTTATCATTTTTACCTTCTTTGTTCTAAATCTTTTTAAAATTATAATGAAACATAGACATAGTAGAAGTCTATATATCTGTCTCTCTCATTTAATCTTTTCTCCCTCCTTCTAGAAGTTTACACCATCTTGTATTTGGCATCTATTCCATCCATGCATTTCTTTTATTGTTTACTTTTACTACAGATATAAGCATGCATAAACAATAGACAGTACTCTGGGATGTTTTAGATTTCTTCCTCTTCTTCTTCTTCTCCTCCTCCTCCTCCCCCTCCTCCCTCACTCCCCCCTTCTTTCTTCTTTCTTCTTCGCAGTTATTTTTTTTCAGCAAGTTAAATATATTGTGCCACTTTCACTGGCCTGCAAAGTTTCTGCTAAAAAATCAGCTTATAGT
Organism: Vulpes lagopus; assembly: GCF_018345385.1. Taxonomy (NCBI): domain Eukaryota; kingdom Metazoa; phylum Chordata; class Mammalia; order Carnivora; family Canidae; genus Vulpes; species Vulpes lagopus. The sequence goes on from NC_054828.1 coordinate 39,776,784, forward strand.
CTTAATGGGACTTCTCTTGTACAAAACACATTGTTTTTCTCTTGCTACTTTTAAGATTCTCTCCTTATCTTTAACTTTGGACACTTTAATTATAATGTGTCTTGGTTTTCTTTGGGTTGTCTTATGTGGAGCTCTCTGTACTTCTTTGATCTGGAATGTATGTTTCCGTCCCTATGTTAGGGAAATTTTCAGTCATTATTTCTGCAAATGAGTTTCCTGCCCCATTGTCTCTCTCTTCTCCTTCTGGGACCCTTATAAGGCCAATATTAGTCTACTTGGTGTTGTTTCATAAATTCCTAAAGCTGTCTTTGTGCTTTTTCATTCTTTTTTTTTTTTCTTTTTTGCTGCTCTGATTGGGTGAGTTCCACTGCCCTCTGTTTGAGTTTACTGATCTTTTTCCTTCTTCATCTAGTTTCCTCTTAAACCCCTCTAGTGTATTATTCAGTTCAGTTATTGTTTTCATCTCTGTGATTTCTGTTTGGTACTTTCTTATATTTTTTCTTTCTTTGTTGAAATTCTCACTTTGTTAATGCTTTGTTCCCCTGAGCTCAGTGAGCATCTGTGTGACTGTTATTTTGAACTCTTTATCAAGTAAATGACTTATTTCCAATTCATTGGGGCTTTTTCTGAGATTTTATTTTGTTCTTTCATTTGGAACACATTCTTCTGTTTGTTTTTTCTTGACTCTCTTTGTTGATTTTTCTACATTAGATAAAACAGCTACCTCTCCAGGTCTTAAAGAGATGCCCTCCTGTAGATGAATCTTCTTGTTCAAATTTGCCCTAGGTCTTGGTTGTCCCTTAACCCTTTATGATTGTATAAACAGCATACTTGGTTCTCTGTCTTTCCTAGTAGTTGAGGGGGTACCAGGACCTGTCAGTGTCAAAGGGGAGGATCTTAGCACCTATATTCAGTCTAATTGGAGACCAGACCTCAGGTAGCAGCTTTTAAAGTTTGTACATATACCTCTTTCAGGGAAAGAGCAGGAAATGGGCATTTCTGTTTGTTTTCTCTGCACTGAGCCCTGGGGTCATAGCTAAATTAATTGTTTGTGTGTTTGCTTGCCATGCTGTTGAACCTGTGAACATACGCTCTGGTGGCCTTTAGAACCAGGCTTTCAAGAGATGTATCCTCTGGTGGCCAGCCAAAAAAGCTGGGGTGCCACACCTGAGCATAAGCTCCTTTCTTTGAGACACTGATGACCTGGGGCAGGACAGAGGGAGAGTGCAAAGATGGTAGCCACTGGCTTCCCTGGTCTCTGGAGAGGATAGAGGTATGTATTTCTCAATTGGCCCCTCAGGCCACTGCTATGAAGATAACTTAATAGTCTCTTCCATAGAAAGACTGGGATTCTCATTCTGCTCTGTCTCTGCTACCTTGGGGGGTAGCTGGTTAAGAACTGTTTCTCCATTTGTTAGGGTGCTTTGGGAGCCAGGATTGTAGGCACTGCTGGCCTCCAGAGCCAGGAGCTCAAGGATGGCTCTTGGGCAGTAGCTACAAAATCCATGATGCCCTTGTGTGCACAGGCTTCTTTCCAAGAGATTGCAGCAAACTGGAACAAGGCAGAGGGAAAGTGCAAATGTAGCATCCCCTAGCCTCCCCAGTCTTTGAAGAGGATTTCAGTACGCCTCTAGATGTGTATTATATTAGATGCCTCCCCTTCAGACTGAAACTTTAAGCAAATAGTCCTCTTTCACAGAAAGACTACGTATTTCTGTTTCCTCTGCACAGGGCCCTGGAGGAGAGCCACAATGAACCACTACTTTTTAGTTTACTATAGCCTTGTTGAGCTCATGGATAGAAGCCCTATTGGCTTTCAAAGCTAAATATTTTGGAGGCTTACTTATCTCCCAGATGCAAGTCTTAAACATTGGGGCATGAGCCTGGCTTGTTCACTGTCCAAGCTGTAGTCTTGAGTATATGGTAGGTACTTAATAAAAACCGTTTGAATAAATGAATGAATATGTCCTTCCTTCCTTTCAGTGTTTTCATCGAGGATGAGGATGTTCTCTTTTATTTGTTGGTATTTCCAAGGACACAAGAAATGTCTGTGATTCTCATGTTTTATTTTAGTCAACCATTTTTATTGAACATATGCTACATGCCAGGCACTGGGCTAGGTACTCAGGATGCAACAGTGAATAAAACTGAGAAAACTCTTATATTCACACACACTAGTGAGAGGAAATGGATAACAAATATAATAAAAAGTAAATTATTTGATTTTTTTGCTGATGTTGGAATAGACTATTCCTCTTCTTGTTTCTGAAGAATAAAATGTTGAACCTCTTCTGTAAAAAGAAATCATAAGTGACCCAAAGCCAGCTGAAGCAAACAAATTTACTCTTGTCCTGAAAGAAATGGGAATATGTTAATTAGAAAATGGTAACTAAACCTCTGAAAAAGTGTGAAAAAGAGAGAAGGACAAAAAAAGGATCAGGGCAAAAAGATGGTTGCTACAAGGCAGAGATTCCTCTACTGCTGAGCTGCCTGCCCTGTCATTCTGCAATCTTAGCCTGGCTGCTTTCACCACATATGTGTCCTTCCCAACCTTGAAAGCCCATCATGATGTTTGCTGGCAGGATTTTGAGTGACCCTGAACTAGCCGTTGCCAAGGTATCTCTACTTACTACTCAAAGCAGGAATAATAAATCTGCCTATGTGCTGTCTCCTTCCATTTCAAGGCACACACAGTGAATTCAGAGCAAGGGGTAAAGAGAGTTACTGCATGTAAAAATAGCCTTGTGCCTTAAAAAAAAAAATACTTTTTTTCGTAAATAAATGCATCATCTCATTGGCTCCTTTTAAGACCACTGTGAGTTGATTAAGGTGAGGATTATAGTTAGTATGTCCATATAGCCCCAGTTAACCCTTCTTTTGTCCAAGCATTCCATTTGGCGTAGCACTTATCCTGGACATTTTAAAAAGATTTTATTCATTTATTTGATAGAAACAGAGCACAAGCAGGAGGAGCAGCAGGCAGAGGGAGAGGGAGAAGCAGGCACTCTGCTGAGCAGGGAGTCTGACATGGGGCTCAATCTCAGAACCCTGGGATCAGGACCTGATCTTGTCTTGAAGACAAGACGTTTAACTGACTGAACCACCCAGGCGCCCCCTGGATTTTTTTTATAGACTTAATTTTTTTAGAGCAGTTTTAGAGCACAGCAAAATTGAGTGAAAGGTATGGAAATTTCTCCTAGGCCTACTGCCAGTGTACATGCACAGCCTTCCTGACTATCCACACCCCCAGCAGAGTGGTACGTTTGTTACAGTGGGGGAAGCTACATTGACACATCATCGCTCAACGCCTAGAGGTCACGTTAGAGTTCGCTGTCAGTGTTACATATTCTGTGGGTTTTGGCACACGTATGATGACAGGTCTTTACCATTATAGTGTTGTACAGAATAGTTTCACCGGCCTGAAAATCCTCTGTTCTCTGCCTCTTCTCCATCTTCTGGATTTATCAGTTGGTACTCAAGTGTAATTATAATTTCATATTTGAAAATATTTTGATAGAAATGTTTACTTCAACACGGTAAAGCTGCTTTCTTGGTTAAAAAGTAAATATTTTTAAAGTACATAAGTTTAATTTGCCTTTCAGAGTGGTCCCAACGTAGGTGATAAGTTATGTGGTCTCCATAATCACAGTCTGCATTTAATGCGGAGAAAAACTGGTTTCCACAGAGAAAGGGACACTCCCTGGTGTGTCTGGCCAATCAGGAGTAGGGCAGGACTAAAGCCTTGAGATCTGAGTTCTGGTACTTTCTATACCAGAGACACGAGGCCCACCGGAGGGACAACTCAGGTCTCAAAGCTTACCACATCCCTGCTGTATTTAAAGTAGTTATGAAAACAGGATTCTATCTGTATTTCTAATTCAAGTATGAGAAAAGGCACTAAGTAAATAAATAACGTACCCAGTAAAGGATCAAAATAGACCACAAGAAGCCCAAGAAATAGAAAATCAGGCAGGCAAATGAAGACCTGTGTGGAGAGGATGTATTTCAAAGGAGTACTGTGCTTTTGGAGAGGATTCTATAAAATGTTAAGTCAGAGGAGAATAGCATCTTCACTGACAAATGTTTGGTGGTATTTTGAGACTGAAATTAGTTTCATTTGCATATTTCTGGGACATGGTACATCTGTTTATCCAGCAAAATGAGTCTAGGTTCTGATCAAATACATAGTAAACTTGCCCAATATGGCAATTAACCATTCTGTAGTATCGCCCACATGTAATTTTAATACAGTGTTAGCATCCTAAAGATTGAAGTGACTCTTAACTTTTACACAGCAGATCAGAAGTACATTATTTCAAAAAGGGGTCAGTTTTCCTAAAGACCAATTTCTCCTCACACTCGTTTTAAGATGTAGTATTTAAAATACATGCTGATGTAAAAAAAACACATAGTTACCCTACATCAGATGGGAGTGATTACTCGTGTGTAAAACCTAGATCACAAGGAGCAGGGTAAATGACCAACACATGCAAGGAAATGGTAAATAATACAGAATGGTGTGTGGAGTTGACATTTCCCTTCCAGGGTTTTTAAGATGCATGGCGTTAGATGCTATCCTGCTGAAAGGATATTTAGATGTTTCTCTTTATTTGTAAATGGTGTGAATATATGCTTTTATTTTATTTCTTTATTTTCGCCAGGCCTCTCTATCCGGAGCGTGTGCTGGAAAGCAGACCGCCTTCTAGCAGGGACCCAGGACAGTGAGATATTTGAAGTGATCGTGCGCGAACGAGACAAGCCAATGCTGATCCTGCAAGGCCACTGTGAGGGGGAGCTCTGGGCTCTGGCCCTGCACCCTAAGAAGCCACTGGCTGTGACAGGCAGTGACGACCGCTCTGTCAGGTGAGGCCTGGGCAATGGCAGTTGTCATCTCCCTGACTGCCTTGGGATTACAGATTTATTGTGCCCAAATTTGCTTGTTATTTAAGAGAAGGATAAACCATAGTACAGAAGCACACAAGTTCCAAGTGGAATGTTGAGACATTTAGCTCAACAACACTTGGCTTCTTAGCATTTTGTTGTTGCTATCTTTCTTTGGCTTCATCTTAAGTCATGAAAATGCTCCGAGAAGTGAAAATACACTGCTACTAGTTAGATAGGCTCCCATTTCTCTTTCAGTTGAAGATGTGCATTCATTTGTGGTAAGATTATATTTCTCCCTTGTATGTTGGGTCCTCTGTAGGGGGCTGCATGTGGCATTTCACACTTTTGTTATAGACATTCATCTCCATGGGTGAATTCATGAGTTTGTCTTCATCAGGACTTAAATTTCTGATTTTCAGGATTCTCTTCAGTGTGTGAGTAAACAACTATTTCTTTGCATATTCTCAGATGGAATTTTGAACATTGTCCTCAAACCAAAGGAAAGTGCTTGTTCCTAAGAAAACAGGCAATTTTATTAGGGCCTCAAGGATTCTTGCTGTGGATCGTTTGTTATTTTTTGAGAGCACAGCATTACATAAAATGAGCAAAATGAGCACACTTGCAGTATCTCTGTGACTGTTGGAAGGCTGATCATAGGTTTTGAGGTACTTGAGGAAGGCTGTGCCCTGACTTCAGTATTTCTGTATTTGCTGCTGACCTTTAAATGTGCCCAACAACAAGTAGGCCAGAAAGAGTGCCTGCCAGTGGCGGGGAGAGGCTTCTGGGTTGATTGGTTGATTGATTACTGCTTCTGGGTTCTAATAGCTGAATTAGAACATTGTAGACTAGACTGGAGGTTCCTGCTTCCCCTCTGCTCTTGTTCATACTGTACGCCTGTGAATCTGATCAAGGCACAGTGTGCTCACTAATGACGTATAAATCCAAAAGTAAATCCATTTTGTGATCTCTACCAAGCTCTGAAGCCCCCTCAATCTAAAAGATCACACTTGTGTCTCCACGTGGCCTAAGTATTTATTTGGTTGAAGCTTTTCTTTACTCAACTTACTCTATTTTCTTCCTTATCCTTGACTCTGAGCCTTCTCTCAACAGGCAAAATGGTGCCACCATGTTGCTCAAGCACCTGAGATACCCGATTTATACACATCCAGATAGAAATGATTTCAAGGAAAGTCTTTGGCTTTTATATTTTGGCAACTTTGATGTATCTTAGAATTGCAAACATCTCCAAGGAGCCCTGTCAGAATTTGTCTTATTCCCCTTAACTATGAATTTGGCTAAAATTACAAACAGTCTTTTACACTGAATATTGAAATTTAAGAAGAGTCTAAGTCCTAATTTCTTGAGAAAGATCAGCTTAGGGATTTTATAAGGATGGCACAGTCTACTGGGGAGTGATAGTTTCTGCATGCTAGTAAGGCAAAGCTTACATTGCTTAAAATAGTACAAGGCTAAAAACAGCGTGAGATGATGAATAATGGACGAGGTATCGAAAGACTACCATGAGCTTTAGGCCCAACGGTGCAGGCTGCCTCAGGGATCAGTAAGCTCTTCACTGTGCAGCTCCCCATTTTCAGGAGCATGCTTCCATCTGGACCATGATTTTGTTTTGTTTTTACTTTGTTCTTGTGCGTAGGCTGTGGAGCCTGGCCGACCATGCCTTGATTGCCCGCTGTAACATGGAGGAAGCAGTTCGCAGTGTGGCTTTCAGCCCTGATGGATCTCAGCTGGCCCTGGGCATGAAGGATGGCTCTTTCATTGTGCTCCGAGTCAGGCATGTACCGATATGGAAAATGATATCAGAAATGCTCTCTTGTTGAAACTAGTTCTCCTGGCCATAATGTATGCTAGGACTTCAGGAAAAATGCTTTTACTCTTTCAAATAGAACACTTTAGATTCACAGTGCCCTATCTGTAATTCCTAAATCCAAACATTCAAAAAATCCAAAGTTCTTGGGTAATTTATTTGACAGCACATCTTGACCAAATGAACTGATTTGAGACTGTTTATTGCCTATTAATCTCTCAATAGGAATAATTATCATGCGATATGCTACAAAATATTAATGTGGTTAATATGGGGTGCTGGGGATCCCTGGGTGGTGCAGCAGTTTAGCGCCTGGCTTTGGCCCAGGGCGTGATCCTGGAAACCCGGGATCAAATCCCACGTCGGGCTCCCGGTGCATGGAGCTTGCTTCTCCCTCTGCCTGTGTCTCTGCCTCTTTCTCTCTCTCTGTGTGTGTGTGACTATCATAAATAAATAAAAAAATTAAAAAAAAATATGGGGTGCTGCCCTAACTCATACTGGGGATGTTACATAATATATTGTATGTGAGCCTTTCTAAAATCCAGTGAATAATGAACTTCCAAGCTCAGCTAGTCCCAAGAGGTTATGGGTTGTAGGAAGCCAAGAAAAGAGAAAGAAATGATAAAGCAATCTCCAGCAGTGCCAGATTTTTAGAGGTGAGCTTGAGTAAAGGATTTCTTTCACTTATAATGAAAAAGAAGATGGAGTATCTCATATTTATTAACATCCTGTATTTACTGGACAAAAATTATGACTCACACTTGTAATTTCTCTAAGCACACTGGTTGTTTTTTTGGCTTACACAATTTGTGATTACAGAAAGAAAATGAAGCTGTAAATTAGATACTGCATGTTTTGTACATAGAAAATTCTATAAAACTTTGAAAAATGATCTTGGTGTAGTTTATTACACTAAATTCTCATTACCAGCCACACATAAGTGATTACTGAGTTGGTGGGCAACATTTTCTTTCTCTGCTTAGTGGATGGTGTGAAGAGATGGCCAATTACCAGATTTTTTTCTTTTTTGATGGATTTCCCAGCCAAAAATATCCCCCAAAACCCTATTTGATGACATTACAGTAAACTCTAATGTGAGTAATAAGAAATAGCAGGGGAGGGCAATTACCATGTAGAAGCTGATATTCGCCATTATTTGTGCATCGATTTTGTTGGGAATAGAAGAAGTTGTTGGTACTGGAACAGGGGACCTGCTAGTCACAATTCTATCTCATGGTGGCAACTTTCCAATAAGGGCAGCAGTTCTTACCAGAACCTGATCAGAAGGGACACAAGATATTCCAGTGTCTGATACATGTATGCATTGTTGACCTTTCATGGTGAAGATTAAATAATTACATGAGAATTTAACATTTAAAAAAGTCATTGAGAAAAAGTAACCTGATGTAGTTTACCTTCTTCCGGGACATGTTTTTAAAACACTTTCACAAACCCCAAATTTCTCAAAGCACAAATTTTAGGGAAAAATAATACATAATTGACCATGAAAGCCAATATGCATTTCATTAAATTTTGTTGTCTTTACTTTGGAAACCCAAAATATCATTTAAAATGTTGGTTGATGTTCCCTAAAATGGCCAGAAATGAAATGGTGTCTTCTATCTTTCTTCAGCAGTTAATCTCAGAGTTCCTGTAGGTGTCCTCTCCCTTTTGAAACAACATTTTCTCTGACATACACATTTTAAGACGTGGCTTGGGTTCCTGTTTCTAGATTTGCTGCTTATCCCCTTTTATTGCTGCTCTTTATTCTTATAGAGATATGACAGAAGTGGTTCATATCAAAGATCGAAAAGAAGTCATTCATGAAATGAAATTTTCTCCAGATGGCTCTTACCTCGCGGTGGGATCCAATGACGGCCCAGTGGACGTGTATGCCGTTGCCCAGCGATACAAGAAAATTGGAGAATGCAGCAAGTCCCTTAGTTTCATCACACACATTGACTGGTCTTTGGATAGCAAGTACCTGCAGACCAACGATGGCGCCGGAGAACGCCTCTTCTACAAGATGCCGTGTAAGTTACGTGGGCGTTGGGCATTGGAGAGAATCAAGACCTTGAACCACATGCAGCAAACATGTATGACTGTCGTCATGATCTCAGGGCAAGGAATATTTTCAGAGACGCCACCCCCCACATCTCAAACTCTCTAAGAAAAGATTAATACATTGAAACATATTAAAATAAAAACTCAAGGCACAATGAAAGAGGTCACAGCAAGACAAGGCACAGACTGGACGGAATGCTTGCAATGGTTATAATGGGCAAAGGATATACACCTAGAAGTTACAAAGAACGCCTAAAGATAAGTGAAAGGAAAAGGATCCTAGAAAGATACTGAAAAATGCTAAATGTAAAGATACTGAAAAATGCTAAATGTACCAGTATGCATGTTCCTCATTTGCTATGATAGTTTTAGTCCGAAATCGGTGTTCTTCATAAATAGAAGTCTTTAGGATATCATTTATTGAAATATGCTAAGTGGGATTTAAAACACAATTTTTAAGAAAGTTTTTATTTATTTGAGAGTGAGACAAAGGGTAAGTTAGAGAGAGCGAGCGAGAGGGAGAGAGCACAAGTGATAGAGGAGACGCAGAGGTGGAGGGAGAAGCAGGCTCCCTGCTGAACAGGGAGCCCTATGCAGGACTCGATCCCAGGACCCTGGGATTATGACCTGAGCCGAAGGCAGACGCTTAACCGACTGAACCACCCAGGTGCCCCTAAAAAACACAATTTTTACTTGTCACCTCCACTCTCTTTTTTAGAAGAGGTTCATCAGACTTCTATAATATTTAGTGACATTTAGTTTGTAACACTACAATGGCAGACATAAAAGGCAAATTTCTGTATTGTAATCTTTGCCTATGATTTTTTTTATAGAAGGGGATATTTTTAGTATTTATCATGAATCTTGTCATCAAATAATATTTTCTTAATCTTTTTGTTGAAAAATCATTTACTAGGAAATAATATATACCATCCAATGTAATTTCAGCTTCTAAAAGAATCTCTGCTCTGTCAAATTCATCAGCGCACCATCACTAGGTACATATTTCTGTGTGTCTACTTTCTTTGCTTGCAATTCTTTCATATATATTTTCCATATGTGAAAAATCATGGAATACATGTTTATCATTTTCAATAACAAAGTAACATTCTGCTCAGTGATAATAGCATAATTTGCTTTCTTGTCTTCTATGAGTGAGCATTTGGGCTCATTTCTGGTTTCTTTGCTGGTGCAGACGGTGCCTCTCCAAATATCTTTGTATAAGGGGTATTTTCTTTCCTGAGTTACTTCCTTGAACTGTATTTTACAAAGGAGGAATGCTGGGTTTAAAAACTATGGTGTGTCAGCTCTCTGATTTTATGTTCGTCTGAATGAATTTTTATGGGATGCTGTCACAGTCCAGAATTTCTGCATGCCAGTATTTGACATCGTACCAGTAATGTATGAGTGTCTGTTCTCGCAGATTCTTTATTTGAAAACGTTTGTTTATTTTTGAAGAAGAAACTACGAGATAATACACTAAATTGTCTTGATTTTTGAATTTCAAAATTGTATATGGTTAGACATTTTCCCAAGCATTTGTGTATCAGTGTGTTTCTGCCTTTGCATGCACCTGGGTGACGTCCCTCAGCAGCCTTTGGTACACACTGGGAGTTGTGCCATACACTTGAGAACATTTTTGGCACAACTGTCAGAACTATTTTCCCTAACTGCTTGTATTTACTTCATCAGAAATGGTGGATTTTCATTGTCTAATGCTTTTAAATTTAAATAATATCCATTAAATGTTTACACTAATTATTGGAGCCTAAATTTTTAAAAAAATCACTTCTATGGTTCTTTGAATTATGAAGAGTAGTTCAGAATAAACTTTTTTTTTTTTAAGATTTTATTTATTCATGAGATAGAGACAGAGAGGCAGAGACACAGGCAGAGGGAGAAGCAGGCTCCATGCAGGGAGCCTGATGTGGGATTCCATCCTGGGTCTCCAGGATCAGACCCTGCCTGGACTGAAGGTAGAGCTAAACCACTGAGCCACCTGGGCTGCCCCAGAATAAAATTTTAAACACGTAGCAAAATGTTGGTGACTAAATATATGATTTCATAAAAATTTTTTCATCAATAATACAAAGCATACTATCTGTATAGTACTTTCGAATATTACAGTAAAAACAATGATCATTTTCTTTCTTTTCTCCGTATCTGAGTTTTGATCATGCGCTCTCTCTAAACCATGCTGGAAGAAAAAAAAGTCACCAATTGGGAAAAGAGATTAAAATCTTGAGTTTCCTTGGTTTATTAAACTTCTCTAAACCTTTATAAGAAAAATGGATAAAGTAAATTAGAATGTGCTTTTTATTTAAATGAAACATTATGTTACTGTGTGTTGATTATTTCCAGCTGGGAAGCCTTTAACAAGCAAAGAAGAAATCAAAGGGATTCCCTGGGCCTCCTGGACCTGTGTGAAAGGCCCTGAAGTGAGTGGAATTTGGCCAAAGTATACGGATGTCACTGACATCAATTCCGTGGATGCAAATTACAACAGCTCAGTGCTGGTTTCCGGCGATGATTTTGGACTGGTTAAATTGTTTAAATTTCCTTGTCTCAAGAAAGGTAAGGCCACAAGAGAGATTTCACTGAATAAGTATTTAATCTAGAATGTATACACAGTGTAATTAAGACTGATTTTCTTTTTGTCTCTTCTTGCAGATTATTCATTTTTGTATTCATTTTTACTCTTTTACACTTTCAGATAAAATATGTTACTGATATTATTTACTTTTGATGTTCTAAAATACAGAATTTTACAAATTTAAGGCATAATTTGTTTACAGAGTTATTTCTAGCCAGTTTGTGATTCGTAAGCTTTATGTTTCATTTTTTAAACAAGTCCTAGTTTTGTTTTTATTTATGTAAATAAACACTCATAATTTAAGTTATGTATTACATTAAAATATTGCAATTAAAATTCCTTTATGCTGCACAGCTAATTGTGCTTATACATGGAATGCCAAGCAAAGTCCCTCTAGATATACTTAAGATAAAAATCTAAGATAAAAATCTAAAGGTGATTTTTGTGGTGATAACACAGTTCGCAGACCCCTTGTAGCACTAATCTTGCAAAGCTAATTTACATAACTGGTGAAATTTTTGAGAGGGAAGCTTGGTTCAAGAAAATTCTCCCCTTGCCTTTTGTTGTTTTGTTTTATTGTCAAAATCTTGTCACGTCTATTTTGTGGCATCTTCAGACTTTGTAGGATGTGACTGGAATAGCCATGTAATGACCCTGTCTTTTTCTTCCTTACAAAACTGAGCCAAAGCCCCTACACAGATTTTTCTGAGACCGCCCACCAGCACCCTGAAAACCTGATCTTCAGAAAGTGATCAGTGGGGACGTGCTGTGGCCTAAAAACTCGCTCACTTGAACGATTTTAAAATTAAGAAGGGAAAGGGATTGAAAAATGTAATCAGAAGGTCATTTTCGGTTAACTGGCAGTTTTGAAGCTGCAACAGTTACAGTTGAGAATTGAATATAAAATGCACAGCAAAGCTGCCATCATTTACACTTGACAAAATGGCCATCACTTTAAAATGCTTGAGGCACAAAATTACCTCAACATGCCTAATTCACACTCTTCTCTCCCTGATGGGTCTTTTGAGACAGGGCCTATCCTGTCAGATTGAGCAATGTACTTGAGGAACTTGAGTTAGGCAACCAGAAGCAATGAGGGAACTGACAAGAAATATCAACAGGGCCAGAAGCAATACTGTGGGTCTCGAGGATCAGGACTTGGGAAGAAGTTAACTCGCCGAGAATTGGTGTTTCCTGCGTATCACCCTGCCTTGTAGGGTGGTCTTGGGCCTTGAAATAGGAATGGAAACAGAGACGGTGGGTTTGTTGATGAGAATGAGGGAGGCACTGAGCAGTGCTGTCTGTCCAAGTGAGACACCTTGATGTGTAAAACACCCCTGAGGATGCTGGCGTACAGGAGACATTGCAGAATAAGGGAAGGTTGACAGCTGAGTGACAGTGTGGTGGGAGGAATAAAACCCACCTCAGCAGTCTGCGGAAGTATCCATATTTTCATAGCAAATTGACTTGTTCTACTTTTCATGGCACACGGTTTATAAATCTTGCAGTTTGCCTCAGAGACATTCAGACTTTTGTGGCCTTTGCGTGCCCGAACTCACACATACTTCCCTTTTGTGGCAGGGAAGTTCAGAAAAGCGTGCTGTTGACAGGAACAGTAACCGTTGGTGGAACTTGTTGCCCAGGGTACCAGTGGCAGGAATTCCTCCATGAGCAAGGGCTGGTGACCATGAGAAGTGTGGAGGCTGAGCAAGCATTGTAGTTTTCCACAGTGATTAAATAAAACTCACAATCAAGTTAATTGACACATTTGCAATTAATGTGTGTAGGCTTCTGCTGCACAGTATGTGGACACGAGTGTTCTGCAGTTAATGAAAATGCTGACAGTGGTTTTTACTTTTACATCGCCAAACTGATTTTTTTCATTTCATTTTGACAGTGTTTAAATCTTTTGAAATAACTAGTGTCGATACTGATAATTTTCCCTGATGTCATTTAGACTACATTCTGTTTGACCATCACCGTACAGAAAAATCCAAAGCCTTGCTCACGGACATTTGCCATGTCTTAGCACCTTGGCACCACTCCTTCTCCAAGGGAAGGCTCTCCTGTTTGACTGACTTGTGTGCTGCTGCCCCATTAATCCTTGACACAAACACAGCCATATATGTACCCACACAGTCCTTGAAGAACTCCCTCCTAAAATAAGTGTCCTGGATGTTGTAAGACATGGGTTGCATAAACTATGGACCTTGAGAAGAAAAGTATTGGGTTTTAGTAGAGCGTGGATGAGCTTGATGCAGTACAGAAACACAAAAGTCAGTGTGGCTGGAGTGTGATGAATGAGGGGAGCATTGTGTGATCAGAGGCTTGAGAGGGCAATGGGGACCGTGTCATGAAGGGCCTTATATAGCCACTGTTAGAAATTTGGGTCTTATTCTAAGTGTGGTGGGGAACTATTGAGGGCTTACAATGGAGGAGTGACATAACCAATCTAAGTTTTTAAAAGATCACCTTGATACCATGTGGGTTCGGTTAGGGAAGGGGAGGCTTCAAGTAGACTCTTGCACAAATCTAGGTAAGAGACGATGTGGCTTGGACAAAAGTATTAGAAATAGATGTGAATACAGATGCCTGAGGTTAGGAAACAGTGTTTAGATAGAGCTGAAGGTCTTGCTGATGGATTGGATGTGGGAAAAGAGAAGAACTGAGGGTGACTCGTAAGTTTTTGGCTTGAGCAGTGGGGTGGCTGGTGGCACCATTTGTGAAGATGGGAAAATGAGCATGGAAAAGGCTGTGTCTGTGTGTGTGTGAGAGAGAAGGGGATAAGGAAAAGGGGAACTCCTCAGACTGTATTGTCCATGATAAGTTTGAGACACCCGTTAGACATCGAAGTGGACATAGCACATGGGCCATCAGCAATCCAGGGAGAATTGAGCGTCAGAAAATGAACGTTTGGCAGTGGAGGGCATATCAACGGTACTTACAGCCGTGGGAGTGAGGGCCATCAGAGAGGAGATGAAGGCAGAGGCCTGAGACTTCCTCGTGTTTCACAGAACAAAGGGAGGCCTTGTAAAGTGACAGTGTCCTAAGCAAAGCCTGGGAAGAGATGGATGTGGCCTTCCTTTATTCAATAAACATTTGTTACGTACTGTTCTAGAGGCTGGAGATAATCAACAAATCAAGCACAATTCCCTGCCCTCATGGAACTTTTGTTCTTCTGAGGAAATAACAATAAACAAAATATAATCACATCTCGTGTTTAGACAGTAGAGTGCTCAGATGGGGCAGCTCGGTGGTGGTATTTTGAATAGTGTGGTCATTTTCACCTTCACATACACTTAAAGCATTACCTCTCCAATGAGCATTTGAATTTGAAACACGTTTTAGTTGAACAGATGGCTTTCTCTCCCATTAAAGAGGTTCCCTTAGAGGGCCTGTTTCTGAAGGAGGGATGCTGTGCTTGCTGGCCTCCTGAGCTCTCCCATAGCCTTTGGAGTACTAGGCTTCCACATAATAGGATGGACCCTGCTTGTTTCAATGACTGCCTTTGTGCTGCCCTGTACCAACCCTGTACTCGAGACCTTAGTGGTACAGCTACAACCAGTAAGTGCCGAGAGCTTTCCTTCTGCATTCATTGCCTGGGGATGGTGTTCACTGAGTAAAGCAATCAGTGCAAGGGAACAAAATTTCATTCTCCCAGCACTACATCCATAGGACCTTGAACAATAATTTGACTTTTTTTCCCCACAGAATTATTCTGTTTCCCTATTGCAAAGGACTTCCTGTCTTGTATTTAAATAAGAATGTGTAAGATAATCGTTCTTAGACATTTTATGTTCAGAATCAGTGAAGCAGTAGCCATTATCTGGAACAGGTTCAGACGTGTCTTCAGCTATAGGACTGAAATTTTAAGGCCATTTTTAGACTAATCCATACTGGAATCATTGAGAGAATTTTGGAAGCCTTTGCTTGTTATGATACATAATATTGAAAATTATGTTTTCTAATATACTTAAAGATTTTATTTTTCAACGTGAATAGGAGTTGAATTTTTTTAACCAGTGAATTTTATTTTTTTTCATTACTAATCTTCTCCTCAAAAATATGTTTTCAGGAGCCAAATTTAGAAAGTATGTGGGCCATTCTGCACATGTCACAAATGTCCGCTGGTCCCATGACTTTCAGTGGGTATTGAGCACAGGAGGAGCTGACCACTCAGTTTTCCAGTGGAGATTTATTCCAGAAGGTGTCAGCAATGGTCTGTTGGAAACAGCACCCCAGGGTAAAACCAATTATACTTTTTCAGCATTTTTTGTCAATAAAAATTTCAAGGAATGTCTTAACATCTCTCCAGAAGATAAAGACTTAAAGCAGTTTTGAAAAATTCATTCCTATTATAAAATTTAAAATTAAAAAGAAAAAAACCTTTGAGACACATATGGGTCGGTTGGGTAACTTCCTTCAAAGGATTTTGTTTATGCCATACAAGTTGAAGGTCAAAGGCTTACATGAAGAATTAGCCTTTGAGAATAACAGGAACAAAGACAATTTAGCCTCTTTAGGACAACTGAAACTGTGGCAGATCTCCGTGGTGAGGCAGCAGGGAGACAGAGTAACCTTGGGAGTAGGTGTTGGCTTCATAATGAAGTTCAAAGATTGGCCTGCAATTGGGACGAATGTGTTCCATTTCAGTGGATGTGTAGTCTTTCTATTTACTGTGATACCAGCAGAAATAGATGGCATCTATTTACTGTGATCGCCAGGCGATACAATTTAAAACCAGGTAGGAAATATTTTCATCAGGAGAGTTTCTGCAGATTTTGATGGTGGCAATTACCACCACTTGGTAGACATGGTGGCAAAAGAGTAAGGGGATATTTATTGAACTAAACAGTTGGATTTCCTTTTGCTCCAGGCTTCATTTTGGTAGAACCTTTCCCTGATCTTTTATTTCTTTTGTCTTTTTTTTTTCTCTTTTCAAAGTAAGATTTATCTTATTTTTTTTTAAGATTTTTTTAATTTACTTATTCATGAGAGACACACACAGAGAGAAAGGCTCTAGAGACAGAGAGAAAAGCAGGCTCCATGTAGGGAGCCTGATGCGGGACTCGATCCCAGGACTCCAGGATCACACCCTGGGCCAAAGGCAGGTGCTAAACCGCTGAGCCACTCAGGGATCCCCTCAAAGTAAGATTTAAAACTCAAAGATTTGTTATCTCATAGAAGTGTGGAAATGGGTTCATCTTGCAGGGAGTGGTAGGAGGAGGTAGTGGTCCTGGTCTGTTAACACTCCTGAAAGGGAGTGTGCTGATCTTAACCAAAAGATGGGCGGGGGGTGGGGGGAGTTGTTTTAAGAACCTACATCAAAGTAAGAGACAATGGCATAATGATGTTTAAATTTACTTTGCTAAAGTAAAGAAAATATTTTTTTAAAAATTATAAGCTGTCTTGGGTCTTAGAACTTTTGCTTGTTTCTCACGGGTTGTGTTTCTACAGAAGGTGGCACTGATTCCTACAGTGAAGAATCTGATTCGGATTTATCTGATGTGCCAGAATTGGACTCTGATATTGAGCAAGAAACTCAAATCAATTATGATCGCCAGGTCAGTAAGCAGAGAGCCTCAAAACAGATGCCTTACAGCCCAGAATGTCGATCTCCTTGGATTTGGATGTTGCACTAAAAATGGCCGGTACTTATGCAGAAGAGAATCAAGACAAGGATAAGGAAATCACTTACTTCTTGTCTTTAAGTACAGATTGAAAATAAGGCCTTTACCCATTCACATTATTAAAACTTTTTATGTGGGAGGTAGTAGCAAATTTTAAAACTGACCCCATGCAGGGTTTTCTGCCTCTCTAGCACCCAAAACTTTAAAATATTTTTTTTGCAGAAAAATATGCAAGTAAGCTACAGGAATTTTCATTTTCTTAACAGATCATAAAAGCATATGTTTTCTTTACAGAATTGGTAGCCTCAGAGCCATGGTCATTTGGAAGGGAACTGGTACCCTGCTTTCCTCTTTCAACTTACATAGACCATTATGAAGACCATTATCCATTTAATTAAAGTAAAAGCCCAAATACAATACGCGTGATCTCACATCAGAATTCACCTCTAGTAGAAAAATTACACAATCATAATCAAATTGGGTCCTAGGTTTTTGAAAGCAGACATTTCATTTTAATGCTAAACAGTGAGTGTTAAACAGAGCAGTCCTTCACAGGAATCTGGGGACTTGTCACTATTTATGGTTGATAACCATAGGTGTTCTATTTTCTTCCTTGTCATTTCACAGACGTATGTGAAGCAGACTCTGTACATGAACATGGAGTGAATAAGATTTCAGGCTCCAGACATAGCAACTGTCAGTGTTGCCCATGGAGATTAACCATACAGGCCTGTGGCAGCTGCCATGTGTCATGTGGCTCTACAGGGCTAGATCCTGTGCTTTACATATACCAAGTCCAACCCACGATAACCCCGAGAGGTTAAGGACTTTGCCCACGTCCACATCACCCAGGGTATTAAGAGAAGAATGTGGATCTGGGCTTCTCTCCAAAGTGCACATTCTGTGTATTGCTTGGCTTTGCCTCAGCAATAAGCACTGAAACCTTTCCAGATGACTTTTTTTTTCACCCCATAATCATCACTCACTGATTCAGTGTTTGAAAAATTAGTACAAAGGCAGTCCAACTGATGGTTTGGGTCAAGTTCGTGACTAAATCAGCTTGACTGTGCATCAATACAATGTGTTGTGCAATAAAACTAAAGGTGAGGATTGAAAGGAAATTATTAACGTGGAAATATGCACACACCAAACACTATTGTACCCTGATATCAAGGGGAAATGGAATTTAAGCAAAGTGAACATAAAATTTAGGGGAAAAAAAGCAATTTTCTTTTGTTGGGAATTTTGTATTTAGCAAAAAGCTGCTGGTTTAAGAAGGAAAGATTTGACTATGCTGAAATCCATGCCTAGGATTTATGTATTCTCCCTGGCATCTTATTTACTAAAGCTTTCATCTATATTATTTGATTTACATTATTTTTTGTTGCTGTGTTACTTGAGCAGGAAGTTTTATTCTGTTCTAGAGATGGGAATTTTAGGTCCACAGAGGTTAGGTTATGAGAATTGTTCAAATATGCAGTAGAAATGCCAAGCCCAAAATTCATTTCTCTTGAGTAGTTGATGAGCTGAAGAAAAGCATCATGGGCTCAGATAGATAATTAACTTTAGCTTTTATAAGCTTAGTTCATTGCATCTGCAATAGACAAAGCAGTAATGAGGTATCTTCTGATTTCCTTTTTTTTTTATTTTAAAGATTTTTGGTTAAATCCTAAACCAGAGACTTTATTACGATAATATATCATAATAAAGCTCTATCAAATGAATTTTTCCTTTATGAGGGTGAGCAATTATTAATAGATTTACTTCATCTTGAAAGTGTTAAATTGCTATCTCTTGATGGTAGGGTATGAATACATGATAAGAAAACAGATTACTTTTTATCTACATTTAGATTCAATTATAGGAAATGTTCTCTGAGTTAGTTGCACATTTTAGATCCTAGGTTAGACGAAGAGCTTTGCTCTAAATCTCAGAGTCTGATCTGTCAAGATACATGAGATCACAAAAGAAGATTATTCCAAAGAGTGATCACCAGGATTCATGGGGTCTGCATTTTGCAAATGTCAGAATCATCAAGAGATTTCTTGCCATAGAGGAAATATAGCAGAACATTTTATTGATTTTTTTATTGATAATTTTATTGAATAATATCCTTTCTTATTTACCAGAAAATTAATATATTTTCTGAATATACATTACTTAAACTCAAGATGATCTAGAATCCCAGTGATTCAAAAGGTATTTCAAGACAGTTTTGTTGGAAAGTAAAATTTATTCTCATTTCTTATGTCCTCAATTTGGTTTATCTTTTCAAAGAACCAACTCTTAGTTTGTTCACCTTTTCTATTGTCTTATTTTCGATTTCATTTATCTCTGCTCTAATCTTTATTATTTCCTTCCTTCTGCTAATTTTGGGCTTAGTGTGTTCTTTTTCTTATTCCTTGAGGTATATTGTCAGGCTGTTGATCTGAGAGTTTTCCTTTTTCTAAGTGTATGTGTTTATAGCTACAAACTTTCCTCTTTTCCTCTTAGGATTGTTTTTGTTGTATCCTGTAAGTTATGTTGTGTTTCCATTGTCTTTTGTCTCAGATATTTTTAAAATTTAGTTTTTGATTTCTTCTTTAGTCCATTGGTTGTCCAGAAGTGTATGGTTTAATTCCCACATACTTAAGAATTTTCCAGCTTTCTTCCTGTTCTTGATTTCTACTTTCATACCGCAGTGGCCAGAAAGCATACTCGATGTGGTTTCAATCTTCTTGAATTTGTTGAGACTTGTTTTGTGGGCTAACATATGATATATCCTGAGAATAATGCATATCCTGCTGCTGACAGATGGGATGTTCTGTATATGTCTAGTGGGTTTATTTGGTCTGCAGTGTTCTTCATCTACTGTTTCTCCATTGATGTCGATTCTCTGTCTGGATCATCTATCCATTGTTCAGATAGACATTTTCCCCCAACTATTGCACTACTGATGTTTATTTCTCCTTTTAGTTCTTTTAGTATGTGCTTTATATATTTGGGTGTTCTGCTGTTGGGTATGTATTTAAAATTGTTTTATCTTCTTGATGAATTCACCCTTTTATCATTATATAATGACCGACTTTGTCTCTGGTGACCATTTTTAGCTACTTATTTTCTCAAAAACTTGATTTCCTACAGTTAAAGATCTGAAAATGCCAAGATATTAATATGTTTGAAATCTGGAGAGTCTCGAATAAATGTTTCTGCTATGCTTTAAGGTTTACAAAGAAGATCTACCTCAGCTAAAGCAACAAAGTAAAGAGAAAAACCATGCAGTGCCCTTCCTCAAAAGAGAAAAGGCTCCTGAGGACAGCTTGAAACTCCAGTTCATACACGGGTGGGTGCTTGTCACCAGCCTTATCAGCAGACCACTGTGGTCCCCTCTTCTTGGTGCTGTCCCACTTCAGGCTGGCTCTTCTCTCCAGTGTGCACTTACCTGAAGTTAATATCTTAACCATGATTCTCTGTTCAGTTGTGTCAGTTGATGTTCTGTAGCCATAACAACGTGTGTCTTTAGATTTTTCATGCTTCCTTGACTTCCATGATGTTATGTTTCTGCGGCTCATTGTTACTGCCTTCCATCCTCTCCCCCAATCCTGCTCCTGTGACGCCCATATCTCTGGCTCTGTTTAGCTGGCTCCACCTAGGACAATATTTTCTTCAAACAATTTTGATCACATATGCCCAAAATAATTTTGATTCTTAAAAATACTGTACAATCTTTCACATTTGAAATTGACATCTAGAATTTTTCAATGTTAGGTTAAATGATTGTGAAGTATATAATATCTGGTGTTTTATAAATAGATCATTTAAGGGGATCAATTGGAACCTAAGTGTCATAGATACTTGATTCCCACCACCATCAATTTAAAAAAAGCTCATATTTCTATGCTACTTCTCCCATAGAGTTTATACTAATGTAGTATTTTTATGCTTGAAAGGCTTTTATCGATCACCTTACCATACTTTTTGCAAGGAAATAAATGTTTATAAGCGCAATTTAAATTTTAATCCTAACTCTCTAACTTGTGTTGTCTAGTATGGTATCCACTTAAAGCTGCTGAGCATGTGAAATATGGCTAGTCTGAATTCAGATGTGTCATATGTAAATGCACACTGTCTTTCAAAGACGTAGCATGAAAAAAAGAATGTAATATATCTCATTAAAATGTTTTATATTGAGGGGCGCCTGGGTGACTCAGTCGGTTAAGCATCGGACTTTTGATCTCAGCTCAGGTCCTGATCTCAGAGTCATGAGTTCAAGCCCTATGTTGGGGCTCCATGCCTAGCATGGAGCCTACTTAAAAAAATTTTTTTATATTGATTATATGATAATATTTTAGACATAATGGGTTAAATGTTCTTAAAATAAACTTCATCTATTTTTAATTCTTTTTTAAGGTAGAAAATTTTAACTTACCTACATGCTTTGCATAGTATTTCTATTGGACATTGCTGCTCTCAGTGTTCATTCTTTTTTGGATTGAATTTTTGTTGCAACTCTTAGTAGTACCAAGCTTATCATACCAACATAAATATAGCACAAATTCTAATAAGTGTTTACTAAATATAAGCAATTTTATTGGAAAACAATTTTAATAACATTTTTTCAGTGAGTTCCTATATATATATATATACACACATATTTTGCTAGAATGTAATAGGGTTTAGTGTTGATTCTATTCCCATTTTTTTTTCATTTTTAATAGTCATAAGCACTGAGAAAGCTTACTCACATAAATAAGTAGATGAGAATGGAAACAATTTTATCATAGCAACCTTCCTCAGTTCTTTAAACTCTTCTTGCAACACAGATAAGTATATCTTATAATTTTGATACATCACACAAAAATAAAGTTTAATAATCTATTACCTGACAATTCAGTTAAATCACTCTTCAATTTTGCTAAAAGCAAAGAACTGGAAACCACTTGATTTACAAAAGAACTTCATGTCCAGTTGTTGGAAATATTCACTTTCAACATCCGCACTTGAGTTTGTTTCAGTGTCCCAAGGCTCAACACTCCAGGGTGATATGCCATAGTAAGATTCTAGGTGGACAAAAGGAATGACTTTCTTAGAGGAAGGGGATAGAGGGGAGGTGGGAAGGGAAAACCTGCACCTTCACATAGGCATGTTCTCAGACTGGTCAGTTGTAAGAAAGGTTAGTTTCAGAAAGGATCTAGAAACAAATTCTTTTAAAATTATCAGTACCCATTTGCCCTTAAGACAGTGCTCTCTGAGGTCCTCGTACTCTTGTTGAAGATTGCGGACCTTAGCAACTACAGATACCTGTGGTTCTACTTGTGCATGTCCATATCAGCCTGTTAGCTTTGCCTTCTGACTTCTCCTTCTCTGTTGACTCACTGTCCATTCAACCCCTGTGCATTTCTTGGACCTGTGCTTCAGTTACAGAGGCTACGACTGTAGAAACAATCTGTTCTACACGCAAACTGGAGAAGTGGTCTATCACATTGCTGCAGTTGCTGTTGTGTATAACAGACAGCAGCACTCCCAGAGACTGTACCTGGGGCATGATGATGACATTCTCAGCCTGACCATCCATCCAGTAAAGGACTTCGTGGCTACCGGGCAGGTATATGTCTATCCTCTGAGATGGGGGCCTGCCAAAGAGAGAGAGGGTTTAGTTTTGCACCCAGTTTGCATACTAGTCCAAGAAATACTTGGTAGAAAAAAACATGAGGCACAAAGCTGAAGATTCAATGAATGCTGGGTCATTTCATGATGGTGAGAGCATCACTCCGTACGTTAGAGCACTACTGGGAAGCCTCTAAGGGATTTCATACTGACATGATATCTGTGAACAAGATAAACTAAAACCAAAATAAATTCCATAAATGCAGTCTCGATATATTTTCCTAATCACTATATACCCAGTACTTAGTATATCCTTTGTAATCAATCAATGTTTATTGAATGAACCATCTTTTAATAAAAGCATAACACTTGGTGAATAGTTATTCTTGTAAAACTTAGTCATGAATTTTGACTAATCCATTATTTTATATTTTAACCTTTCAAAAACCAAAATTCTATCAGAACCATTTTAGAATGCCTAAACTTTGGATTGAATCTATAATTAAAATGCCACTCAAAACAGAGCCCTGTATTCAATCATTTTGTGTGTAGAGAGAGAGAAAATCAACTTCATAAACAGAAAGTCAACTTCATAAACAGAAAAACCATTAAACTCAGATTTATTATCTTGTGGCAAAGCAATTAATGTTAATAGTATTTTCAGTTTTGTACTCTTTTCTTCCAATGTATGGGCTTCAGTTTTATTCAGTTTTATCATGGACTTTATCATGATTCTCAACATGTAAGTGGCAAATTCATGGAAAAACATGTGATATGAGGGTCAGAGATTAACATGAAACAACTATTTCTGACGCTTCACGTACAGGTAGTAGAGAAGTCTTTGCACAGAGTTCATAGCCTTGTGTTCATGAGATCAGTGGTGAGGTTGAGGGCAGGAAGGGAGTCAGTCCCCAGAAACATATGTAAGTGTTGGGGGAGGAAAGTCCATAGTTTTTATATTATTTATAAAAGGATTATAGTTCTTCAAAAGAAAAGTGCCATTAACTGACATGTTGGTTTGCTACCAACTATTTCTTCTGAATTAGCCGACATGGTTAAGTTTCATAGAAGTAAATGATGACTACTTTGCATTTTTACATTTCACTCTCCTCTCCTCCCTCTCATTTTTTGTTGTTCTTTTTGTTGGTTCATGTGTATTTAATAACCTTCCTTTGAAAAAAGAAACAGATTGGTTCTTTGCAAAGAAGCAAAGAACTGAGGAGATGCCATATTCTATTCTGTAATTGGCAAGAGGCAAACCAGTGACAAGTACACCAGTAGCCACCCCAGGGGTTCCTGGGCCTCCATATACCAGTGTAGGAATTGGCTAGAGTCTCCTTAGTTAAGGGCATCTTCTATGTCCCATTTTCCCTTTTATAGTCATTACACCCAACAGGGTTCTTTCTTCCCCTTACAATTAAGTGAGAAGATCCATTTTACTACTAAATCTTTTTCTGTTGTTGAGACTTAGCGTGAGAGAAGTTTGTATCCCCTTGAGGAGAATCCACCTTAAGACAGGTAAGCCCTGAAGCCATCATTTTCCTGGGCGAGAAGCAGGGCCAGGTCTTCTTTGGATGGGTAAAATAATTGAGATGGGTAAAAGAACTCTGAGGCCAGCTCCATAACAACATACAGGTCACTTCCCTGACCAAGAAATGGAATCGGAGTTGAGAAGGCAGGAGAGAGAAATGTTGAACTAACTGAGAAAGCACAGTGAACATCTGATTTGGAGTTTTAAGTACCTTCCCTGGGAACCATGCACCAGGTTAGACTGGACTGGCACCCAACTTGATGCCCAGGACAAGATTGTTCAACTCCTTGCACCTCCGTTTTCTCATCTGAAAAATAATGGAGTTGGACCAGATGATTTCTGAGAGGCCTCCTACTCTCCAAATGTGTGGTTTTGGATTTCTGTGCAGCACCTGACTCAAAGACTCTAACAATGACTCTTAGGAATCATTCCTGTTAAAAATTTTTAAGTAGTTAATAACACTCATCTTGTTATTTAAGGTTGGAAGAGATGCTGCTATTCATGTGTGGGACACACAAACTCTAAAATGTTTGTCACTATTGAAAGGACAACACCAGAGAGGCGTGTGTGCCCTCGATTTTTCAGGTAAGCACCATTGGAGTCCTTGATGGTTCTGCATTTACTTAGGGCTGGGTTTTTTTATTTGAGTTTTGTTTTTACAACCTCTTGTTTAGTCAAGTTCTCTGTGTAATAGGGTAAGCCCTTGGTATGTCAGCTACCTGGTTGCAGACCGGGAATCAGAAATGTGAATATCTCACAAAAAATGTGGCCTTTAGATTACACGTCCTTTCCTGGACCTTCTCATTTCCCCCCTCCCAAGTCATTATCCAGAGCTCACACTGTGCTCTGCATTTGCTTGAGCAGTTTGAACCCCAGAGCAGCTGTTGCTGTAGAAAATCTTAGTTGCAAATGTCTGGCAGCGACTCAGAACATCAATTTCATCTCTCCAAATAAGTAGGAGCAGGGCGCTTGCAATTTAAAATATAAAGAACTAGTAGGAGGGCTACAAATTCTCTGCAAAGGACCACTTTACAACACTTCTGTTTTAGAAATGAATTTCATATTGAAAAAAACAAAACTGGATTTTGCATCTCCTTAATTTAAGATTTGAACACAGTGCTATTAGAATACCAACTGATGAATGTAATTTCCTTTAGAGTGAGGCCATTTCTTTAAGCTACAGTGGGGAATGAGGGCTTATCACCAAAGGTGTTTCTACCTGGAATTTTTAATCCCAATTGTAGAAGTTAGATTGGTAAAAAAAAAAAAAAAAAAATTATAAACTTTCTCCTGAAAATTGGTTCTATAATTTCTTTTTTTCTAAATTCCAATCAGATGTTTAATATGTGGAGTGTGTGTAATGTTAATCATTATGTTCAATGACTCCACAACTCCATTCTCTTTCCTGTGTCCCCCCGTCTCTCTACTTTCCTTGCTCAAGTCTGAACTCCTCCTCATCTCTGCCATGGTGATCATGCTGGACTCTGATTCCATTCCCACTTTCTCTAGTCCATTCTACCCAGTTCTAGAGCTTTCTGGAAACTCAGCTGGCACCACGTGGACTCTTCTTGGCTGGCTGACTCAGGGCTGAGCCCTTGGTTGGACATTCATGGCCTTCCATGATGTGGCCTCAACCTTCCTTTGGGGTGTTTCCACCCACTTACCTATTCATGTGTCTTTATGTCTCCCTAACTGTGGAACCTAAATGCATGACTGTCCTTCATTTGCCTCTGCCCCTTTCCTCATTCTACTGACATGTGTCTGTTCAAGTCCTACCATCCTTTAAGATCAAACCGAAAGTTTCTAGGGAAAAATAACCTGTCCTTGTTCTGTATCCCTTAGCCCATGGTTGTCATTGCTCTTGCGCTGACCTGTCAGAGTTCATGTGCTACAGCAGTGATTTGTGCTATTGCCCTTCTCATACAATAAGCTGCTTGGCCAGCAGAGCCCATCTCTCTGCTCCCCACTGCACATTTTATAGTGCTGCGAACACAGGAGCTACTCCAAAAATGTGAAGAAATGAATGAGAATTTTGCCTAATACATTTTGTCTTGCCTTTCACTACTACTACTAGAACTTCACATTGTAAACCATGTTTGGGTGAAAATCACCTCTCTTTATTTTTTGACCTATAGTAATACAGAGCAGTTGGGGGGGATTTTTTTTGTGACACGCACATCTTCACATACTGCAAACTACAGCACAAATCCAGGCTTGGAGCCTGCTTCTCCCTCTGCCTGTGTCTCTGCCTCTCTCTCTCTCTCTCTCTCTCTCTCTCTCTCTCTCTCTCTCTCTGTGACTATCATAAATAAATAAAAAAATTAAAAAAAAACCAAATCCAAATTGTTATATCATTATTAGAAGTTATTTAATACTTTCTGTGGTTATTGAGCTAGTAAAACTCCAGGCTAAAGAGTCCCTACTCCATGCTGGCAGGCATGTGAGGTCGAGAAGCCATGAGTACTGAGGGAAAGAGAACAGTTCAGCATGCCACCTGCCAATGGGAAGCCTGAATTACACAGCTAGTAACTGTAAATACAAAGTAAAGTCCTAAACTTCCAGAAGTTTGATGGACCTACAGTTTTATAATAGGAATGTTGTATGTCCTTGATAAAATGGTAAAATCTAAAAGGAAACCATAATTTGAGTTCAAACATGTTTCTCTTCCAAAGATATGAATGAATTTTTTCTGCTTTTTTTCATTCTCCTACCCCTCAATAGCTAAACTGCCCTTTTCCTAAAATTAATTGTGCTAGCCAACACATATGTATATACTTAATATAAAAACTATACTACTATGTTCTAGAAAAGTAGTAAGATACCCATTAACAAAAATAAATAAAATACTAAAACAGAAACATGTATTAAAGATGGAGAATCGAATAGATTCATATTTTTGGCAACATTAAAAACTGACCCTCTAACTCCAGCAGATAATTTGGCACCATATAATAAAAGCTATAACTCAAAATGACAAGTATGTGGATTATGTGTATTTCATACATATTTATATATCAAGTTTAGTGAAAGAGAAAAAATAGAACTCACAATAGCATCTCTTTACTGATTTCCACTGAAAATGTGTATATGTGTATTAACATATAAGCAGAGTGGCAGGAAATTTAGAATAATATAGAAATAGAATTGAATAATCATTAGAATATTTTCAATGTAGAATTAATTTCTTGGTTTTTAAATTAAGATACATCAAAAGATCTAATGTCTGTTACTTACATACCTTTAGGAAAGGGATTAGAGGAATGTTGATCAAAGACATTGAATAGAGATGAGTTCTAGCGATAAGCTGGTACCCAGTAACTTGCCCTCTGCATTTCCGAGAAGTCCTCTCTCCTCTTTCCTTTGCAGAAGGAGAGATTAAGTGCATTTAGAAATCTTCGCCTTGTAAGGCAGCTCCTCACATCAGTTGCCCAGGGAGAGAAACCAGATGCCTTAGAAAGAAGTGGAGAAACTGATCCTATCACTGCTTCTAATTCCCGTTTTGGGCAAATAAATATTAAGTTATGAAATATTTTCTGTATAAAAAGGATATTTCAGTTTCAACAATACCTTCTCTATTGCCCAGATAACAATGCCTGGGGAGGAGCCACGTTTGTTCAGCAAACATGTTATTTTTTGATTGTGGAAAATTACATTTGTCTCAGAGTTCAAGTACAATGATGATACATAAATGGCAGAAAGGAAGCTAATTGATAGTTTTAGAAAACACTGCTGTTAAGGACTATTCGGGAAGACCTTCAACTAGTATCTCTTGTGTTTGATCCATCACTGTGAATGTGTAACCCATACATGAGGTAAATTATGGTGGGTTTTTTTTTTTTTATCTTTGTGCTCTCTCTGGCACCTTCTGAAGGTGTGAGCATAGGTCTCTTTGACTTAAGTTATATTGATAGTACTTTGTGTCATAATGATAAAACAGAAAGCCCTGTATCGCATGATAGATCAAGAATGGAGATCCAGAAAGTTTGGTGGCATGGTGAGGGTAAACAGCAAATGATGGCAGATCCTGAGCTAGAACCCAGGTCTTCTGGCCTTGGTGCAGTGAGAAGGCCACTAAGCATGGGGTTTTGAGCTGGCAAAAGCTATACCAGGAGCCCTCTTCCCTGAGTCGTCTTGCCTACTCCTGCCTCTGCCCTCTACCAGAGCCAGGGCAGGGTGAACTTGTAGCATGAAAGTCATAGCTGAAGTGCTCAGTGTCACTCCCTTGACCCAAAGGCAAGTATGTCCAGCTGCCCTGCCCCCACTTGCCAGTATAAAGGTGGAAGAGGCATAGTGGTGCATAGAGGCTGCCACATGAACAGAACAGCTCCGGGTAAAAAGAGAGCCTTGTCCTAGAACAGCTCTGAACCACACATTTATGTGAATAGGAACGGAAACAACTATTCCTTTTTCTTTTCTTGAAAAGTGGTAGAAAAGTGAGTAGCTTAAGTTAAAATGCCAAGAGAGATTACTTAGATTTCCCTACTGAACCACATAAACAGGGCACCAACATTGGCCATTATCTACCCAGTGGCACCATCTGTGTGCCTCAGGACCCCGTATCCATCCATCTCTTATAAGCCAGCTCATTTGGGGAGGTGGTGTGGAGATCTGATAGTAGTACATTTGTCTCTTATTAGGAAAAGAAATTGTCGTGGAAATACAAAGCAGGCAAATGATGTGAAATCTAGACAACAAATAAGCAATCATACACGGGAATTTAGATTATTCTTGCCATTGTTCCAAAGCAAATGAAAAGACATTTTTAATGAAAAGCATTTCTTACTACATAAACCGTAACTCTACGTAAACAAGAAGGAATGAATTTATCTCACTTAATTGAGCAACTCTTTAGCTTTGTTAATTTATTACCACCGTCTAGGGAAGATGGAGCCATCTTTGATTTTGTGCTTACAGGACAAAAGGTGCTTCCACATGAATAGAAAACCACATTAGGAACAGAAAGTTTCGACAACGTTAATTTTTTTAGCTTAGTATCCTACTCATATTTTTAAAAATCTTCACTGAATAGTACTGATTTCCACAAGGGCACCTCTAAGACTAACTGGATTTCAATGTGTTCAGTTCTGAAAATCTATGCATTTTTTATGAGCCCCGAATGCAGGCACCAACTTGTAATTGAGTAGAAATTTACTCTTTCTACTGTGCCCTTTACTGTTGACATTAAGTGCCTTAGAATTATTTCTAGACTATGTCACAAAATATCCATAATTAATACATACTGTGCCTGGAAAGATTTAAAAGGACATTACCTTGACTCTAAAAATATGGCTGGAAAAAAAAAAAAAACAAACTCCAACTGGTCAAGGAACAATGGATTTTCAAAGCTAAGGCCAATCTCTTTGGGGGCAGGTGGGGGAAGGTAAAAACTGGGAAAAAATAAAAAGGTAGCCAATTATATTTCCAGACCATGTGCTTTGCAGAAATAGCCTACACCTGCAGAATTTAAGAAAAGGTCACTGTCCTAAAAGAGAGGTATGGTTGTTGAGGCGCGACTGGATTTGTACTGTTTCTTCATTTCCCTCATAGTCACGAATTGGGGCAGAAAGGTATATAACCGTGAAGACAAGCTGGTAGGGCCTTGCAGAAATGCTAATAAAAAGACCCTCCCCCCCCCCCCCGCCAAAGAAAAACACTTTAATTTACCCTGAGACCTTCTCAAGAGACACAGAGCTTGAACCATCATTTTAAATGTGTGGACCCTTGTCTTCTAAGGACATATTAATATAGCTACACTGGTTATAAAGGGAAACACAAAATGTAGACTCAATAAATGGGAAAAGGAGACACTGAATATTAGTGCCATGTTTTTGAAAGAAATGATAATTAAAACAAAGTTTGTAGAGCTAGATAATACAGCACATTGTGTTTACCTTCGTATAACCCATCCACACATTCTTTTTTTTTTTTTTAATTTTTATTTATTTATGATAGTCACAGAGAGAGAGAGAGAGGCAGACACACAGGCAGAGGGAGAAGCAGGCTCCATGCACCGGGAGCCCGACGTGGGACTCGATCCCGGGTCTCCAGGATCGCGCCCTGGGCCAAAGGCAAGCGCCAAACCGCTGCGCCACCCAGGGATCCCCCATCCACACATTCTTGTCTTCTTTTTTTTAGAATTATTTATTTTAGAGAGAGTGTGTACGAGTGCAGGGAGGGGCAGAGGGAGAGGAGAGAAGCAGACTCTGTGGGGCTGGATCCCAGGACCCTGTAATCGTGACCTGAGCCTAACCAAGAGTCAGAGGCTTAACCCACTGAGCCGCCAGGGTGCCCCCATACACACATTCTATCTTTATCTCCCTCGTCCTCCTCGGCATCGCCAGTATCCTTAGTGTTCACTGGAAACTAGCTTAGTAGGAGGATCACAAAGGAAATGTGATATGATTACTGTAAGAGCTTATAATCCGAAAAGGGAGTAAGGAAACTCTGATAAATAAGTAAAATCACCGAAATACAGAGCCATACTACTACAGAAGCAGAGCCAGGCTACCCCAAGAAGTATAGAAAGAGTAATGTTGGTAATGAGTAGGAAGCCATTATCAATTCCCTCTCCCAAACATTTAGAGAGAGGCCTAAACAAATTAAAGCCTGATAACGATTAAGCCTAAGGACATACTCACTGTGACTGAAAAGACACATTTGTTTATAGTTATCACTTGGTGATCCTTTAGCACTCTTGGAAGGCATAAATGTCTCGTCTGGTACTGAGCCTAAGAGCTTGCAAGGGTTAATGTAACTCTCACATCCTTGTCTCATACTCAGTAGGAGTCCAGGATTGAGGCGGATTTGTTCCTTAAGCGAGGCTCTTCTTTCTCTGATTCTGCTCCTGCCCCTGGAGAAGGAAGCTTGGTAGCTTGAGGAGACAGTTTGGCACACGTAAGGGCACTCACAGGTTGGGCATTGGTTAGCACTTGAGGAGGGATGCCAGATTTAGCAAATAAGAAATGCAGGAAGCCAACTAAGTTTTTAGTGCAAAATGTTCCTTGCAATGTAAATATAAATACCTAATTTTAAATAATTATGTATTTTGTACCTATTTATACTAAGAAGTTATCCATTATCTGAAATTCCAGTTTAGTTAGACTTCCTTCCTGGCCACTCTTATGTGGTATCTACCCCAGACCTGCCTTTGAAAACACCAGTTAAGATCCTGAGTGGATGAGAAACAGTTTATCTTGTGTTTCTTTGCCCTCACACTGTGGGTCCTCTGTCATCCAGGAAGACACCTACTAAACTGATAGTGAGTCTGGCCACCCATCTCCCAGTCAGCATGGAGCTAGGGTGAAATAGCTGGCCCCAGGCCTTCTTTCTGTGAATCTGGCTTGTGAGGAAGAAGGGAAAGACTTACTGACTATATAGCTTTCCTTGGTCTTGAAGGGAAAAAGCATATTAACTATTTTGATTTTCAATTTAATTACACTGACAATGTATTTTAAGGGTTTTTTTTTTTTTTTCGGATAACAACCCAAGTGTCTACATTATAGTAGTCATTGATGATATTATAAATAATACTTCATACTAAGGGAAAAGGTCTACCATATTACAAATGAAAAAAGATCAGATAATAGCATGTTCATTATCATCCTGGTTTTTTTTTTTTTTTTAAATAAGCACATTTGTGTGGAGAAATGGGATAAACTCCAAAGGTAGGCCTAAAAACTGGGAAGATTTTTAAATTTCCTTTATATTTTCCAAATGTCCTATAATAAGCATACTACATTTGAAATGGGGAAACCAAGGGTTTAAGATTTTTTAATTATAATATCTTTTGAAAGACTTTTTGAAATTAAATTTAGTTTCTATAATGCTCTTATCTTGGAGGTTTAAATAGAACTTGGTTTTTTAAAGCTGGAAATAGACTGAATCACAAAGCCAAATGGCTCTTTGAGTAAATGTCATGAGATTTGTTTGTCATAAAATACACAGTGTTTTTGTGACGTACCTGAGAGGCTTCCCCCAGTTCCATGTATCAGACTGGAATGTTAGGTCAGTGGTTTAATTCATCAACTAGTTATGATGCATTAAGCTCAACTAATTACTAATTATGCATTTCATGCAGTGAGCTCTCTCTAGTATATGATACTTCTGATGTTTTGTAGCCTAAATAATATTCTTAAGACCCATTTCATATTTGTCTTTACAGTACATGAAATGTTTTGGTTTTTCATTGGAGAAATGAGTCATTTGCCATTTGTGTTGTTTTCATACAGCTGATGGAAAATGTCTGGTGTCGGTTGGTTTAGACGATTTTCACAGTATTGTGTTTTGGGACTGGAAAAAGGGAGAAAAGATAGCCACCACAAGGTAAGGCGGTGCTGGGGTCATGCAGCATCCTGCTGATGCTCTCACTTCAGTAAAGGTCAATGGTTTTCATTTTCTGGTGAAATGTCATCCTCAAACTCAGATGGAATTCACATGGAAAGCTTAACACCTATGTGAAGACATACTGCAATATTTCATGGCTAATATTTGTTTCGGGGACCTGGAAAATTCTGAAACCCTTTCCATAGAGTTACTCATCACTTCACTTTTTGTAATATATGCATTGTCTTTATCAAAGCTTTCTCCAGGAGCAGAAGAGTAGCTTTTCTCAGCCGTGGGCCTCGCCCCTTGTTTTTCGACTGTCTTGCATCTGGTAAAGGAGTGTCAATGTCACTCGAGTCAGAAGTACCATTTGTCATGAGGCCGTGGCATGCAGGAAAGGAGGCCCCATCGTGTGCATCTGCCACTCGCTTTCAAAGCAGACAAATTGTTTCCCTAATCTCTCCATCTTATAAATAGACTTTCCAAGACTGACTGCTGTTTATAAACCACCTGTCCTCCCTCACCCCAGCCTCCCTCCATGCTGAATCAGCCCTAAGTCTGAACACTGCTTTCTACTCCTACTTACATTGGGCTTAGCTGTTTGCCCGGCCGTGGTCAAGGGTCAACATAGTTGGCAGCCAAGGCCCAGTGATACAATTTGTTGCCCAAGAAAGGTTATCAGCTTACCTCTCCACTAGTTCTTCTCTGCATGATCTAACTTCCTTTCTGTCTTGCAGTATAAAGTCATTTTTAAGTTAATGGCTTTGAATCTCAATATTCACTTTGTAAATTAACATTTCCCTTCACAGTATTAAATAGGAAGGATGTTATTTTGGCAATTGGATTTAGTAAATGAAAATCTATAAATTGCTGGGGCCTAGAGCAGGAGGAGATGGACCCTTGAGGACTCCTGCTGACCATCTTAG
This sequence comes from Vulpes lagopus, assembly GCF_018345385.1. NCBI lineage: Eukaryota > Metazoa > Chordata > Mammalia > Carnivora > Canidae > Vulpes > Vulpes lagopus. The sequence goes on from NC_054828.1 coordinate 39,810,145, forward strand.
GAAAAAAACAGAAGATTTTCTCGTAAGTGCTATTGAGACAAAATTCCTGGCAGCAAATGACAGCTCATAAATCTGCCTGCCCAACTGGGCTTTCTTGGTCCCTTTCTAGTATTCCTCACTGTTATATCATTCTCTGCCAATACTCAGATTCATCTCTTAATTAGAACTTGCTCTCCATTTAGACTAATATACCAAATTTTAGTTTAATATTTCTGATAACATACCAACTGCATTGCAGATTATTTCAGGCAAAGCCCATGTCTGCACTTCAAAAGCAACAGAAAAGCAATTTTCCTGCTAGAAAACCCTCTGTGGCTCCCCCGTTGTATGCCAGAAACATTCACTGAAACAGAAGAAATACTTATTAATATTTTAGAGGTATATATTTATATACGAGGTAGTGTTGCTTCTATTTAATTACTACAAAGTGACTTACACCATTATGTTAGTAACACACTTTATTTTTGGAATTGCTCCTAAGCCTTATGTCACATTCCCCAAACAGGACACCTGCAAAATTGCCCTCCAAGAATATTTTTGCAATTGTAACATAAACCAGTGCTCTTTCCAAGAAGGAATGTTAAGGATTGCTAAAGTTCTTTGAAGACTACTAGGTTTTAAAATAATAAATAAGTAAATATTTACATAAACACCTGCTTACATAATAATGTTTATATAAATTTATATAAATATAAATGTACAAATAAATAAAAACTCTTTGGTTTTAAGTCACATACTTGAGCAGATAGAAACTTTAAAAACTGGGGCATAGGGACGCCTGGCTGGCTCAGTCAGTAGAGCATGAGACTTTTTTTTTTTTTTTTAAGATTTTATTTACTTATTCATGAGAGACACAGAGAGAGGCAGAGAGAGAGGTAGAGGGAGAAGCAGCCTCCATGCAAGGAGATTGATGTGGGACTTGATCCCAGGACTCCAGGATCATGCCCTGAGCCAAAGGCAGACACTCAACCACTGAGCCACCCAGGCGTCCTTGAGCATGCGACTCTTGGGGGGTTGTGAGTCTGAGCCCCACATTGGGTGTAGAGATTACATTTAAAAAGAAAAAAAACCTGCGACATGAAAGAAGTGACAAAAACAGATGACTCTTTACTAATGGTACCTTACTGGCTTCAAGGAGTCTTCATACTTCCTGAGTGGGCTTAATTTGCCCTCAGAATGGTCAACTCTGTGACCCCTCACTTTGTACTTCTCTACTCAGTCATGCCTGTGTTGGGCACTAGCCAGGCTTATCAGTGAACCTCCTTCTGGCCACCTGCCCTGCTCTGGCCTGACGGTGTTCTATGACAATCCCCATCCCCCAGGACAGGAGAGTTGCCCATGGAGGGATGGGCAAGTTAGAAGCCATGACGGTGTCACCAGCAGTGCTGCTCACACCCAGGGCTAAGGTGTGCCCCCTGCATGACACTGCATTCTCAAAAGCCACCTCTAGGGACACCTGTGGCTCAGTGGTTGAGCGTCTGCCATTGGCTCAGGTCATGATCCCAGGGTCCTGGGTTCAAGTCCTGCAATCAGGCTCCTTGCAGGGAGCCTGCTTCTCCCTCTGCCTGTGTCTCTGCCTCTTTCAGTGTGTCTCTCATGGATGAATAAATAAATTAAAAAAAACACACCTCTAGTTGTGCAAATGTTTAACTGAAGCTCCTTTTTTATCAGCTCAGGGATGTTAGAGAAATTTAGGATTGGCATGTAGAGATCTTCTTACAAGATTTCTCTAAGACCTTAATCCCATCTCTGAACAATTCTTCTGCCTCTTGGCTAATTTCAATGAAAGATTTCAGTCACCTCCATTACAAATGAATTTTTTCACTTTTTTTCCCCTTTTGAAAGTCATTCAGATTTTAGTGTATTATAAAAGTAATCCATTTAATAACTGAAGCCAATCTCGTATGGGCAGTAGTTGAATCGCCTAATATTATTGTCCCTCAGAGAAGAATAATGACCTAATCAAGTGCTTCTATGTCCCTTTATCTGCATTTCTGATGCATCAGTAACAGGACTGTGGGGGACAGTGACCAATTATTCTTGACATGCTTCATCTCAGAGGTTTGAACAGTAGGCAAAAGGTACAGTTATCAAGGTACCTAACAAGAATTCTTGCACAGTCGGTGTGACATAATTGTGCTACTGGAAGCTTAGGGACAAAAATGTAGGCCCAGAAAGAGGAGGCATGTAGAAGTGCAGATTGTGTATTTCCATGTTGCATCTAGCGAAATGATAAGGTCTCCCGCATACCAAACTGGCACTTTTCTTTTCTCACTTTCCTTTATGAAAATGTGCAATCTCTTTTTAAAAATAACATTTATTACTCTTTTCTGTTTTCAAAATAATGTGTAATCATTAAAGAAAAGTTAGCACAAAAAAACTAAGAGAAAAATGAAAATCATCCATAATTCCATTACCCATGACCTAGCCAACAATTTAGCATACATTCTTTAGTACACATTGTTCTAGTATTTTTATTCATGTGTAAGATCTTCCACATATGGCTCTGTAACTGGCTTATTTTTTTCACTCACAAGTATGTCCTCTCACTTTACTTTTGCTATTACTTGGCTTATTCTGTATTATTATTTGATATTGTAAGCTGTTTTGTTTATTTTTTATGGGGAAATGTTATCCTTTTTATTTTTTTAATTTTTATTTAAATTCTAGTCAACGTATAGTGCAATATTGGTTTCAAGAATAAAATTCAGTGATTCGTCCCTTATATACAACACCCAGTGCTCATCACAAGTGCCTATCACCCATTAAGCCCATCCCCTTACACCCTCCTTCCATCAGCCCTCAGTTTGTTTTGAGTCTCTTAATGGTTTGTTCCCCGCCTCCCCCTTTATCCCCCTTCTGTATGTTCATCTGTTTTGTTTCTTAAATTTCACATATGACTGAGATCATATGATATTTGTCTTTCTTTGACTTATTTCACTTAGCACTCTCTAATTCCACGTGTTGCAAATGGCAAGCGTTCATTCTTTTTGATGGCTGAGTAATATTCCCTAGTATCTGTATGCCACATCTTCTTTATTCATTCATCAGCTGATGGACATTTGGGTTCTTTCTATAGTTTGGCTATTGTGAACATTGCTGCTATAAACATTGGGGTGCATGTATCCCTTCAAATCTGTACTTTTGTATTCTTTTGGTAAATACCTAGTAGTACAATTGCTGGATTGTAGGGTAGCTCTATTTTTAACTTTTTGAGGAACCTCCATACTGTTTTCCACAGTGGCTGCACCAATTTGCATTCCCACCAAAAGTACAAGAGGGTTCCCATTTCTCTACATCCTTGCCAACACCTGCTGTTTCCTGTGTTGTTAATTTTAGCCATCATGACAGGTGTGAGGCGGTATCTATTGTGGTTTCGATTTGTATTTCCCTTATGATGAGTGATGTTGAGCATCGTTTCATGTGTCTGTTAGCCATCTGTATGTCTTTGGAAAAATGTCTATTCTATTTCTTAACTAGATTACTTGTTTATTGGATGTTGAGTTTGAGTTCACTATAGATTTTGGATACTAACCTTTTATCAGATATGTCATTTTCAAAAATCTTCTCCCATTCTGTAGGTTGCCTTTTAGTTTTGTTGATTGTTTCCTTTGCTGTGCAGAGCTTTTTATCTTGATGAAGTCCCAAAAGTTCATTTTTGCTTTTGTTTCCCTTGCCTCCAGCAACTTGTCTAGTAAGAAGTTGCTACAGCCGAGATCAAAGACGTTGCTGCCTGCACTTTCCTCTAGGATTTTGATGATTTCTTGCCTTACATTTAGGTCATTCATCCATTTTGAATTTATTTCTTTGTTTATTTTTATTTTAGATTTTAGTTATTTTTTCATGAGAGACACAGAGGGAGAGACAGAGACATAGGCAGAGGAAAAAGTAGGCTCTCTGTGGGGAGCCCGATATGGGACCCAATCCCAGGACCCTAGGACCATCCTCTGAGCCCAAGGCAGATGTTCAACCACTGAGTCACCCAGGTGTTCCCATTTTGAATTTATTTTTGTGTATGGTGTGAGAAAATGATCCAGTTTCATTGTTCTGCGTGTTGTCCAGTTTTCCCAACACCACATGCTGAAGAGACTGTCTTTTTTCTATTGGATATTCTTTCCTCCTTTGTTGAAGATTAGTTGACCATGGGATGCCTGGCTGGCTCAATTGATTAAGCATCTGACTCTTGATTTTGGCTCAGGTCATGATCTCAGAATCATGAGATTGATCCCTGCATTGAACTCTGTGTCAGCGCAGAGTCTGCTTGAGATTCTCTCTCTTCCTACCTGTCTGCCCTTCCCCCATGCTTGGGTGCCCCTTCTTTAAAAAAAAAAAATACTGGTTGACCATATAGTTGTGGGTCCATTTCTGGGTTCTCTATTCTGTTCTGTTGATCTGTGTCTGTTTTTGTACCAATAGCATATTGTCTTGATGATTACAGCTTTGCAATATAGCTTGAGGTCTGGAATTGTGATGCTTCCAGCTTTCCTTTTCTTTTTCATGTTTGCTTTGGCTATTCCGAGTCTTTTGTGGTTCCATACAAATTTTAGGATTCTTTGTTTTTTTCTGCATTTTCTGCGAAAAATGCCAGTGGTATTTTGATAGGTATTGCATTAAATGTATAGATTACTTTGGGTGGTATGGACATTTTCAATCACGTTTGTTCTTCCAATCCATGAGCATGGAATTTTTTCCCCATTTTTTGGTGTCCTCTTCGATTTCTTTTATCAGTATTTTTTAGAGTACAGATCATTTACTTCTTGAATTAGGATTATTCATAGGTTAAAAAAAAGATTATTCATAGGTATCTTATGGTTGTATATTGTAAGCTGTTTTAAATCTTTTCTGAAGATGGGGTATAAATCAAACAGTCTTTCACCCTTCTAAGTTGTGGGCTACAACAGGAAAAAAAAAAAAAAAAGAACACAAATCACAGGACTAGGCCTCTAAGCAATGAAGGGTTCTGAATAGGACATTTGGAAGCCAACTCATCTGTGTGCAGCTGCCCTGGACTTCTGGAAGGAGCACATTCCTTCTCTCTCCCCCTGTGCTTGCCAATAGAGAGTACATGTGGCCCTATGTGGTCAGTTACTTATGACTCTGGTGTGAGGAATCATTATTAAGATTGCAGGGGGTGGGGGAGACAATCTTCTGCATTCTTACTTTCTGCTTAGGACCTGAAACTCCTGTTTTATTTTTTTTTACTGACATAGTTGTAGGCAACTACCCTAAAGATTTAATAAGTGTCTAAAGGAAAAATAGCTGACATATCCATGAATGTCCTTTATTTAGATGTTGCCATTCACTAACATTTACCTGCCATCATTCATCACCTTAGAACTTCAGCCACAACAGAAAACACCCTGGTGTTTTTATGACATCAAGAAATTAGATGAAAACTAAAAAGTGCTCTCAAACCATTTTTCCAACTATCTAAATAAATCACAAAACAGTCCTTTTTTCTGTGTGGGAAATGTAATTTGTAATGATTTAGAATCTGTGGGGATTTTCCTCCAATCAAGAAATCTTCAGACACTCAATGTCTTTTATGGTTATCTTGTCTATTTCTCTTCTTGGTGTTAAACATATTTTCTCTTCTTTCATATCTAAACTTTTGTCTCTCTGTCCTAATTTTTCCTGATACTTCCAGTGATATATCTTGGCCCTAATGTCCACACATCACTTTGGACTTTCAAAGAAATGAAAGTTCAAACATCAATTTCTTCTCCTTTCCCTGCCTGTCACTCTAGGGCACATGTAGTGGGCATAGAGATGCTCTGTCCTGTTCTTCTAACTTGTTATGGAAAGTTTCAAAGTTACACAGAAGTGGAGGAAATAGCATAATGGACTTCCTTTCACCCAGCTGCACCATCCTAGAGATGGCACAAATCTTTCCCTCCTCCTTTGTTTCTTTTACTTCTTTACTAGAACATTTAAAAAAAAATTTGAGACATCACATCATTTGATCTGTATATACTTCATTAAGCATTTCTAACAATTGAAGTATAGTTGATACGTTAGTCTCATGTGTACAAGATAGTCATTTGACATTTATATACTTTTTTTTTAAAGATTTTATTTATTCATGAGAGACAGAGAGAGAGAGGGGCAGAGACACAGGCAGAGGGAGAAGCAGGCTCTATGCAGGGAGCCCGACGTGGGACTCAATCCCGGGGTTCCAGGATCAGGCCCTGGGCTGAAGGCGGCGCTAAACTGCTGAGCCACCTGGGCTGTGCTATATACTTTTTAAAATGCTTACTATAAATGTAGTTATCATCTGTCACCATCCAAAGTTGTTAAAATATTGACTGTATTCCCTTTTGTAATTTTCATCCATAATTTATTTATTTCATAACTCTAAGGCTGTACTTCTTAATCCCCTTCAGCTATTTTGCCCATTCCCCAAGCCCCATCCCCTGTGAAACCTCCAGTTTGTTCTTTGTATTTATGAGTCTTTTTTATTTTATTTCATTTGTTCATTTGTTTTGCTTTTTAGATTCCACATGTCAGTGAAATCTTATGGCATTTGTCATTCTCTGACTCAGTTCACTTAGCTTAATACTCTCTAGGTCCATCCACGTGTTGCAAATGGCACGATTTCCTTCTTTTTAATGGCTGAGTAATATTTCTGTGTGTGTGTACACACCGTATCTTCCTTGTCCATTCATCTAGGGATGAACACTTGGGTTGCTTCCATATCTTAGCTATTTGTAAGTTATGCTGAAATAAGCATATGGGTGCATAGATCTTTTGGAATTAGTGTTTTTGTTTTCTTTGAGTAAATACTTAGTCATGGAATTACTAGATCCTATAATATTTCTATTCTTAATTTTTTGAGGAAACTCCATACTGTTTTCCAGAGTGGTTGCACAAATTTGTGTTCCTACCAACAGTGCCCAAGAGTTCCTTTTTCTCCACATCCTTGCCAACACTTGTTTCTTATGTTTTTGGTGTAGCCATTCTGACTGGTGTCAGGTAATATCTCACTGTGGTTTTAATTTGCACTTTTCTGATGATGACCAATGTTCAACATCTTTTCATGTGTCTGTTTGCCATCTCTATGTCTTCTTTAGAAAAATGTCTAGTCAGGTCTTACACCTATTTTTAATGGGATTTTTTATGGTGTTGAATTGTAGGAGTTCTTTATATATTTTGTATATAAACCCCTTATCATATGTATCATTTGCAAATATCTTCTCCCATTGACTAGGTTGCCTTTTTGTTTTGTGGATGGTTTCCCTTGCTGTCCAAAATTTTTTTATTTTAGTGTTCTGATAATTTATTTTTGCTTTTGTTTCTCTCGCCTGAGGAGACACATCCATAAATATGTTGTTGAGGTCAGTGTCCAAGACATTGCTGCCCATGTTTTCTTTTGTGACTTTTATGGTTTCAGGTCTCACATTTTGGTCTTTAATCTATTTGCATTTACTTTTGTGTATGGTATACGAAGGCAGTCTTGTGTCATTCTTTTGCATGTAGCTCTCCAGTTTCCTCAGCACCATTTGTTGAAAAGGCTATCCTTATCTGTTATAAATTCTTGCTTCCTTTGTTGTAAATTAATTGACCATATAGGCATGGATTTATTTCCTGGTTCCCTATACTGCTCCATTGATTTATATGTCTGTTTTTGTGCCAGTATTGATTTGTTTTGATTACTATACTTTGTAGTATATTTTGAAATCTGCTTTGTTCTTTTTAGATTTCCTTTGTCTATTCAAAGTCTTTGTGGTTCCATAGAAATTGTAGGGTTGTTTGTTCTAATTCTTGAAAAATGCTATTAGTCTTTGATAGGAATTGCTCTAAATCTTTAGTGTGCTTTGGACATGCTTGTAAACCATGAGCATGGTATATCTTTCCATTTGTTTGTGTCATCTTCAGTTTCTTTCATCAATGTCTTATAGGTTTTAGAATATAGGACTTTAACCTCATTGGTTAAGTTCTTATAGGTAACTTATTGCTTATTGTTTTTGGTACAATTATAAATGGGATTGCTTTTCTTAATTTCTCTTTTTACTGCTTTGTTATTGGTGTATAGAAATTCAACAGATTTTTGTGTATTAATTTTATATCCTACAACTTTATTGAACTCATTTATTAGTTCTAATAGTAAGGCCACATATGAAAAACCCACAGCTAACATCATACTGAATGGTGAAAAACTGAAAGCATTTCCTCTAAGATCAGGAACAAGACAAGGATGTACACTCTTACCACTTTTATTCAACATAGTACTGGAAGTCCTAGCTGCAGCAATCAGACAAGAAAAAGAAATAAAAGGCATCCAAATTGGTAAGGAAAAAGTAAGACTGTCACTATTTGCATATGACATGATCTTATATAGAAAATCTTAAAGACTCCACCAAAGGTTCCTCTATGTCTTCTCGATGGCTTGATAGCTCATTTCTGTTTATCACTGAATTTGCATTTACTTTTGTGTATGGATCACTGGTATTCTATTGTCTGGGTATACCACTTTTTTTTTTTTTTTACTTATTTGCCTGGACATCTTGATTGCTTTCAAGTTTTGCCAATTAGAATTAAAGCTGCTATAAACTCTTATGTGCAAATTTTCTACATTTATGCTTTGTTTTTTTTGTTGTTTATAGAGTCATTTATTTCATTATAGTTTTCAGTTGGTTTTTGTAAATATTGAAGTTGTTGATAAGTTGTTGATTCTGCACTTAAGTTTGTAAGCTGTAGCTTGACTAAATTATATTGTTTGTAGTTGTTTTTACATTATTTTCTTTTGAATTTTCTAGATATATAATTGCATCATCTGCAAATAGAAATAGTTTTACCTCTTCCATTCCAACTCTTATGCCTTTAATTTTTAAAATCTTACCTAATTGCACTTGTTAATATGCTCAATACAAGGTTAAATGGCAGTGGTAATAATCTTGTACCTGACTCCACTGGGAATGACATTAAGTAAGAATCTGACTTTTGAATTCACACACACCAAAACAAATCATGAATAAGCTACTGTTTCAGCACTTTCTGTTTCTAAAGGATAATGGCACACAACATCTGGAAAGCCAGCTTGTCTGTCTATAATTGTTTTTGAATGAATCTGGGTTTTTCAATGAGAATCTTCAGGGAAATATAAGTGACTAAGAGATAAGTCTCCATTAATTCCTAATTTATTGATTGCTGATTGTTTTTTAATCGCAAGTATTAGATTTTTGTCAAATACCTTTTCAGTATCTGTGAAAATAACACAGTTTTTCTTATGAATACTAAAATAATAAATTATACCATTTGAATCCTTAATAATAAACCACCCTTGCATTCAGTCATAAAGTATTTTTTAATCTGTTACTGGATTTTCTTTCTTAGAATTTTATTTAAGATATTAGTATACATGTTCATAGGAGATACTGGTCAGTTATGTTCTTTTTGTTAATCACTTCTATTTGCAAAATGAAAGTTATGTCCTAATATACTAGAGAAGACTATCAAATAGTCCATTAAATACAAAAAAAATCTACTAAGTCCAGCAAATCCTTAGGTTCTAATGTGAACCTACTCCAAAACAATATTTCCCTGGCACTATGGAATACCAGGTCTAAAGGTTCAGACCTATAGTCAGTCGTCATTTTTATATTTGTCCTTCTACATCTTGGGTTATGAACTTAATTTTATCTTATGGAGACATTTTGATCCATTATAAGTATTTCATTAATTTGTTGAAAGCATAATTGAATAGACTTTGGTAGCAGTATGAGGGTAAGAAGAGATGGCCACATGCAAAGAAAAGTCTAAGCTCATGATTTCTATATAGACCTTATGTCTATGTGTGTGTTTTAAATTATTTTCTAATTTACCTGTCCTGTTAGATGTATTTAGTGAAAGTTAGACCAAATGTATGCTTTTAATGAAACTGTGTCAAAGCTTCAGGACAACTAGATTTTTTTGTTTGTTTGTCTCTTACAGAGGACATAAAGATAAGATATTTGTGGTTAAGTGTAACCCACACCATGTTGACAAACTGGTTACAGTTGGGATGAAGCACATCAAATTCTGGCAACAAGCAGGTATTGTTGTTTGGATTTATCATTTATGTGGTTGAGCATTTAAAAAAAAAACCCAGCTGGAAAAAAAGAAGCCCACCATAACTAACTAGCTGGTCTCTGCAGTTTAAAATTAAAATGTACCTAGCAGACATTCTCTTCCAAATTCACCTTCGGCTGCTTAATGTGTCTGAGTTAAGAACTCAAAACACTCTGTATAATTCTATGTATGTTTATCAATATCTAGAAAGCTCTGGGAAATGTTCTACTGTGAAAATAATTATTTTTATATTTAATCATCTGTTCTGAAAGCTGTAATTATGTTGGAACATTGAACAGGAAATAAAATAATCACTTTGGGTGAATAATATTTTCAATATTTTGAGGGTCCTTTTATTAATTCATCACTGAATTTAGATATGACTTAAACTGCAACACGATACTTAGTAGGTGATCCAAATAAGTTTTTTAATATTGATATATTATAATATATTATAATATTGATAATAAGGATAAGTGAATTAGCATATCAAAACATGCAAGGATATCTTATTTTTCTCACTAATAAACCAGACCTATTATTAGGATTGTGAATTCTAGTATTGGCTTAGGTACCACACATAATCTTACACTGGACAAAATGTAAATATGCAACAGGTCCAGTACTTTCTGCTTTTAAAGGAAAGACAATGGCATCCAACATGACTGGAGAACCAGCATATGCATAGTTTTCTGGAATAGGTCTGGGTTTGTCAGTGCTACTTAGGAAGTGCCGGGAAATGTGGATGTCTCAAGGACAAATCTGATGTATCTTTTCCTACACAGTGATTTATTTTCTCACCCTAAAGTTCCCATGGTAAAAATGAAGGCAAAAACATACTTAACTTGTTTACATTTTTCATTACTGCTAGTGTTGTTCTCATTTTCTTTGATCAACATTCATGAATACTTTCCTAGCTACCCCAGGCACTGAGTCGCCCCTCCTCAGACTGGCACAGAACTGGCATTGAACATTGGTTAGATGCATGTCTTGTTGTTCTGAGATCCATCAGGGCATCCCCTCTCCAACCAGAACCTAAGTTCACTGAATGAAGAAACTCCTTCTCCTTGTTTTATACCCCAGCATTGACCCTACTGTGTCTACCACAAAAGAGGGATTCAGTAAACATTGAATTAATAAATGTGTAAATGAGAAAGCCTCGTATAATACTTTTGTTTATATTGTTTTGTGCCATCTTTATACATCTTTCCATATACATATAATATAGACACACTGGGTTTTTCATTGAAGACCATCATTCCAAATGCTCATAGAAAGTGTCAGTTTTTCAAAAAATAATAAATGCTCTTGGTCCACTTCAGGTGGGGGCTTCACCTCTAAAAGAGGAATTTTTGGAAGTGTTGGAAAATTGGAAACAATGATGTGTGTTTCTTATGGGCGAATGGAAGATCTAGTGTTCTCAGGAGCAGCTACTGGAGATATTTTTATTTGGAAAGATATTCTACTACTAAAGACAGTGAAAGCTCATGACGGGCCTGTGTTTGCTATGTATGCATTGGATAAGGTATGGTGTATTTTCATCATTAGCTTTCTAAAATTATAAATTAGTCTGAGGAAGGCGCACACTAGCAGGATGCTTGCTTGTCTCTAAAACCTGTCCAAACTGGGAAGTAATTGTCATGAATGGAGAAGAGTACAAATATTTTAAAAATTACTTTCATTTATAATTATTTATGTGCAGCTCCTCTTTTCATATTAATTTTTCCCGGCTCTTATCCCTGAGAGCCCCTTAAGAAGTGTTGGGATAATGTACACACCCAGTAGCAGACGAGTCCTGAGAAATACTTCAATGTTCTCTTCCTCCTTTGTACACAATAAGCAAAGACCTTAGAGTACCAAATGGTTCGATTATTGTCCCACTCAGTATGGTTGAGGTTTAGCTGATAACCAGTGTAGACAGGTTCAGCTTTAACAAGAGTGTTAGAGTGAAGTCTTTTCTTTGCCAATATTAGTTTTTTCCAGAGAAACAAAACCAATAGGATATGCATACACATAAACAAAAAAGAGATTATAAGGAATTGATTCATGTGGTTATGGCGACTACAAAGTCCCACTGTGTCATCTGCAAGCTTGTAGACCCTGGAAAGCTGGTGGTGTAATTGAGTGAGAGTCCAAAGGCCAGAGAACAGGGATGCCACTAGTGTATATCTCAGTCTGAGGGTGGGAAAATATGAGATGTCCCAGCTCAATGAGTGAGACAGGACAGACAGGGATAAATTCCTCCTTCCTCTGCCTTTTGTTCTATTTAGGCTCTCAAAGAATTGGATGATGCTCACCCACAATGGGGAGGGCAGTCTACTTTATTGAGTCCACCAATTCAAATATGAATCTCGTCTAGAAATACCCTCACAGACAAATACAGAAATAATATTTAATCAGAGCACCCTGTGATCAAATTGACACAAAATTAATCACCACACCTGCTGTGTTTCCACTTAAGCTCTTCTTTGTCCTGCTCCATCCAGTTACCTTCCTGCCTTATAGTGTTGGTGTTTTCTAAAAAAAGATCACACTTATTAAAATACCTTGTTCAACCACTTTACCAGAAAAATCCATTTTTTATTCACTGCCAACTTGCTGGTGGCACCAGTTTGTCTGTACTCTCTAACTTTTGAACTTAAGTATAAGCTGCCCAACACAGCTAACTCAGTCAAGCCTCATTTTACATTTACCTGTTCCCAGGGAAATATGCTGATCCCATTACAGAAGTAGATTCTTATACGTGCAACTACAATGGCTGTTTTTGTGGTTAGGCTATTTTTTACTGGCAAATTTGTTTTGGCTTAAGCTGTATGTTAGACAAAACTAACGTAGAAAGCAAAATTTATGTAGGTCTAGAAGTTGATGTGCTATAACTGGTTTAAACTCTCTCATTGCTTGGTAAGTTAACCTGAAACATCATGGAAAATACAAGGATGTCACAATGTAATATACCAGATTTGAATTTAATTGGAGATTGAGTCTCCCCTCCAAATCTGTCATGAGAATACAGGTATTTAATGTAAGAAACTTCAAAATATTATTTCCTTACGAACTTCATTGAAATAAAGGAAACTAAAACTCTCCAAGGAAACAATGAATTACTTAGTATTTCTCATTTAAAAAAAAGGATTTTCCTAAGAGCAGTTGGTATATATAATGTGCCTGGAAGGAAAACTAGAAAAGCCAGGAAATCATAAGCTCAGAATAAAAATAAGGATCGCTGTTTAGGAAAAACAAACAAACAAAAAACAAATTAAACATTTTACTTTACAGGTTTTATAAAAATTAATTTGGATTTAAATTATTATGGTCATTGATGTCCATTGAACAAAATAGGATAGTTTTGTTACATGAATTGCCTAAGTTGCTCTTAAAAAATAATGATGTTTTCTCCTGGAAGTAAATATCTCATTTAAAAATACTTAATAATCCTTTTTAATTGTGATGTTAATTCCAGTTCATTCAGTAGAAATAGCTGAAATACCAGAAAGTCTGCAAGGCTTTCCTGTTCCTTAGGCATCCACATTGAGGTGAGGGATTGGGTGCAGAAACAGCCATCCATGACCTATGGTGCCAAGTGCCAACCAAATGTCTGAGGAGAGTGTAAAGAACACACATTGAGAATGTGCTTTATCTGCTAGAGAAGTAGGAGAGAGATGCTTCCAGGAAATATTATATTAATATTGTATTATCAGGTTTTTCAGTCTCCTATGCTTAGGAAGAAAACACAGACAAAGCTGCTTTTCCCAAGGGGGTCCTCTTTTGAGGCCAGATGGGTAACTTGTCATTTTGATGTGTATTTAATCCTTCCTATGTGTGCCTTCACAGGGTTTTGTAACAGGTGGAAAGGATGGAATTGTGGAACTCTGGGATGATATGTTTGAAAGATGCTTGAAGACTTATGCCATTAAAAGAGCAGCATTGTCAACCAGCTCAAAAGGTGCCACCCACGAATATGTAATAGAAATCCTTCTTTTCATAGGAATGGAAAAGATGGTACCAAAATTCTTGGACAGCCATTACTAAATCAGTTCTCTTCTGCATTTAGACCTCTCACTCCTAGTAGAAATATCAAGGATGATTGCCTACTATCTAGTAGTTTTGAACTACAGAGACAGAATATATTATGATTATGAGGTTTTTTGTTGTTCTTGTTCTACTAAATACAATATTTGCAATATTAAATACAATATCCCCCCCCCCCCAACACACAGGCTTGCTTTTGGAAGATAACCCTTCAATTCGTGCCATCACTTTGGGACATGGACATATCTTGGTGGGAACCAAAAATGGGGAGATCCTGGAAATTGATAAAAGTGGCCCAATGACACTACTCGTTCAGGTACTGTGTACATATTCTAACGCACAGTTCCCATCAGAGCTGGGACTAGGGTGTGGCGAGGGGGCCGTTTAGCGTCTGTTGTTGAAGTAGGCACTTAGTCTCAGGATCACATAACTGCTGTGTTAATGACCTATTGCCTCATAACAAATTGCCAGCAGACTTAGGAGCTTAAAACAATACCCATTTATTATGTTAAGGTTCCTCTGCATCAGGAGTCTGAGCATTGCTTAGCTAGGTCCTCTGCTTAAAGTTTTACAAGACTATAGTAAAGGTCAGTGCTGCATTCTTATCTGAGGCTCACCCAAGGAAGGATGCCTCCAGGATCACTCAGGTTGTTGGCAAAATTCACGTCCTTGTGGTTGTAGGACTGAGGGCTGCATTTCTTGCTGTCTCTTGGCCAAAGGCCACCTACAGCTGCTAGAGGCTGCACACAGTTCCTCGCCACATGGGATTCCCCAGCATGGTTGCTTGCTTCCGTGAAGCCACCACAGTCTTATGTGACATAGTCTTATCAGATACATGTAATCATGAACATCCCACCTCTTTGCCCTATTTTATCGGTTGGCAAATAGATCATGCTATACTCAAAAGGAGGTGATTACACAGGAGTGAAAACCAGGACGACTATGAGGGTCACTTCACAAACGTGTCCACTAGTCTTCCCTCTGGCCACAATTATTACTGTCCCTACCACATGCAGAGTACATCCTCCCCACCCAGGGTCCCCAAGAGTGTTATCCCATCACAGTATCTGTTCAAAGTGCATGTCTCGATCAAGTCCAGATGTGGAGGAGGATCCTTAGGTATATTTCTTCTTGATCTGTCAATCTGTAAAACCATCAGGACAAATTATTTTCTCGACTCATACCAAATATACATGTGTCTCCTTAGGTTTTTTTGCCTTGTTCTAGTTTCAGCCTCGATGCATATAAACACCTGAACTACTTCTTACCCTTCCTCTCCCCTCAAGAGTTATATTCAAGTAAAATCACATTAAAATAAACATCAACAGAATCCTCAAAGATCAATGAAGTGATTAAAATCTCACTTGCGGGGGTGGGACTCCGTGGAGGTGATAGTCCCTGTCCATTTGGTGATGGACAAACCTTATTTATACATGGAAGAGGCTCGGGTAGTGTTGAGGGTGCAATTTCAGAAGGTGGAGTAAAAAGAATACACACTGATTATATAAGATTCAGGACTCCTGTGAGTCCAATGGAGAAGCTTCACCTCTTTCTCCTATAAACTTGCTATATTAGAGATGAACCCCCAAATCCCCCTGAGAGTGGCCGTCTGATTTGCTACATCCTTGGGAACAGATCTGTATACCCACCATGGTTCACAACACTATGAGGTGTTAAAAATGCATGTCCCCAAGCTCCACTCAGGATATCCTGCATAAGAGTGTGTTTAAAAAAGAATTCATTGTTAAAAAAAAAAAAAAGAATTCTTCGTTAAAAACAAACCTCAAAAACTCTGTAGCTGGGATCCCTGGGTGGCGCAGCGGTTTGGCGCCTGCCTTTGGCCCAGGGCGCGATCCTGGAGACCCGGGATCGAATCCCACGTCAGGCTCCCGGTGCATGGAGCCTGCTTCTCCCTCTGCCTGTGTCTCTGCCTCTCTCTCTCTTTCTCTGTATGACTATCATAAATAAATAATAAAAAATAAAAAAAAATTAAAAAAAAAAAACAACTCTGTAGCTGATTGTGCCAGGTGGCCAGGACTGAGAATACTCTACAGATACAACCATGCAGTCGGACTTCTCTATTCTCCAGCTGATCTTGAGTTTGTTGTTTTCCTCTAAATGAATTTCTTTGTCTTTCTGGTCATGACTATTTAATCTTATTGAAAAATGCTTATTTCTTTCTAATCCCCAAATGTTTGAGATTTTAACTTGTTTGCATACATGTTATATTGCTAAAATTTTTTTCAGTTCCATGCACTGATTTAAATAATAGAATAAGATTTAAGCTCTAAGTTTTCTAATTAAAAAATATTATAATTGAGCTTAGTTCATTTCAATATGTTTTAAACTTGAAAATAAAAGCTTTTGACCTTTTCATTCTCTATAATTCTGTTCTTTCCCATATTTCTTTCGATTGTTCTAATAAAAGTAGCCACAGGTACTGTTTATTGAGCACCTATTGTGTGTCAGGCAGTACTGTTGTACAAAATTTATTTCTTCACAACAGATTTACTCAGTTGAAATTGTTTTTTAGATGAGGGACCCAAAGCCCGGTAAATTGCCCACCACCCTAGGCTAAGAACTGCCGAGCTGGGTCTCTGACCAAGGTTTGTCAGATAACAGAGCCTTTCCTCTTTCGCTCCACCAGGCTGTTCTCCAGATGTCTCTTAGCATGGAGACTGCCGGAGAGCCATATAGAAGGCATGGCCTCCTGGGCTATGGGCAGGCAGTAAAGCTGCTGGAACCTTTAGAAAAAATGTTGGTTACTGCCATCTTGTCTCCTTAGACTTGTACTGATCTTTTCTTCTCTGTCAACATCTCTCTTTCCTCTTCTTGTCTATCACTCATTTTCCATTTCCTCCTAGCTAAGGCTAGCAAGTGCTAAGGCTAAGAAGTTCAATTGAATCAGCGTTTGTTGGGCTCCTACTGAGATCAGCCCTGTGTCAAATGCTGTACACAAGTGGAATAGGGCTTCCTGTCCTTTTGGGGCTCACGGTCCTGCTCCAAGAGAGGATAGACGCAGAGAGAAAGTTTAGGAACAGGTGGTGTGATTAAGACCATCCACTGTCCTGCTATGAAAAGATACGAGAACCACTTTGCCCGGTAGCATGGCAACTCAGTGTCATTTGGAATAAATTGCTTATTTTTTAAGAGAAGGAAGGGTGTGTTGGGGGACGAGATGAGTTCTGAAATTCCCATTGTATATTCTTTGAATATAATCAGCTCTCAGTTATGCAGCTATTTACTGCCAGCTTTACGGGTGGTCAGAAGGAAGGTAAGATTCCAAGCCCCTTCCTATACCACTCGAGATATGTCCAGCCTGTCTTGCTCATTGTCCATTCCTATGTTATACAGAAATCTGATCCTGTTAGATTTGGAAAATACCGTGTTTAAGTCAGTATACAAGGCAGCGGTTTGAAAGGGTCTCAGAGCCACACATCTCCGTCCTCAGGCAAACTGCAAAAGGGACTTGGTCTGGGAAAGGGCTCCAAGCAGATCCACCCTGGGAAAAATCAGAGTTGACACCTGACCCATTCTCTGACCATGATCTTTGGGGTGGGGGGCTTCTGAAAGAAAGAAAAAGTAGAAATCTGGGGATGTACTTAATAGTGTAGTTGAATAAATAAATTCAGAGACAGTATCTCCATCCTTGGCCCTTCTCAGATATTTGAATGTCAGCTCTATTTGGAACTTTGTATCTTCTGCCAAATTACTGTTTTGCTCAAACAGTTTCCCTGTTCAACCAGAATCATCCAGTTTCTCATCAGAAAGCCACCTGTTCCCACAAGCATTCCAAGTACAAACACCTTTCCGATGCCTTTGTATAGTCTTTCTTTTTGCTTTATAAGCAAAGCCTCTTTCTAAGTAGCCACCAAAAGAAATTCGGTGAACAGTCTGGTCTGTTCTATTGTTCTGTGCACAGAACAATAATCTATCCTTTACATTGTTTATTGAGTGATAAATTGTAGGAATTAGAGTAATTTTCTCCCTAATTGTTCATTGCTTTAAAACACTTTCATCTCATAATTTCTAAGCCAGTTTAGGTGTGTTTGCGATAAGATACAGATATATGGAATTGGTCCAATGTCTATTAAGCACTGTTCAGTTTCCTGATATTCACTGTACAGGATAATTTGTGAACAAACACTAAACCTGAGTTATTCCTAGGACACTTGATATGAAAACTGAGCTCTCTTTATTTTTGTTTGCCAAATGCTATGCAAAGAACTAATATTGAATTAAATTAACAAGAATATCACTGTCTAATTCCTCTGACAGAGATAGGTGCTACCTACATCTTTTAGAACGTGGGTTCATTCATAAAGGTGTTTTGTGTCATGATCAAGCTGTTTTACAAGTGTATGTGTCCCTTTAGATACTATGTTAGCTTGATATCAAGCCAGAGGATAAAATGCGGGTATTTTATTATTCACCCAGATGTTTCTAAAAGGAAAGATATTTGGCATCATATATACAAAACATGAGCAGTGAGTCCATGTTTTGCTTTAGCATCATGTAGGTCCATCCTTAGATTCAAGTTCAGATGAAAATAATTATTCAGCGCATTCATTGTGGCTCAGGGAAGCTACACCGTGTGTTTATTCATATTTGAACCTGTTTAGGATACTCTCGGCTGGGTGTGCAGCACCGTGCAGCAGGAGGACTAGCCAAGAAGCATGAACTGAGTTGATATCGCCTTGTTTCCCTTCCGCAGGGACACATGGAAGGGGAAGTATGGGGGCTGGCTGCCCACCCTCTCCTGCCCATCTGTGCAACGGTGAGCGATGATAAAACGCTTCGGATCTGGGAATTATCTTCCCAGCACCGGATGCTGGCAGTACGAAAACTCAAAAAAGGTACACGATCTCACCTTACACATCTGTAAACATATTTGCCAACAACAGAATGTGTTGTGTTCATTCTTTGACTAATGTTTACTGAGCGGGCCTGCTACGTGCTCCCACGTACGCTGGGTAACGGGAATTCAGTGTTTGTTGCTACAGATACAAATTCCAGAAAACTGGCCTGTTCTATTATTTCCTCCATTTTTCTTGCACTGCACAGACATTTGCCACCTGGGGGCAATATGTCCTTCTTCTTCTCATGGAGAGCTGTGGGAGTCTGTTGAAACCTAGCAGCTTGTAAGGAACGCTGTTTTCTCTTTATGCTAACAGTCTCTACAACTGATTTTATTATTGAAAATCATAAGTCAGTTTTATAGAACAATAAATAGTATCAGGAATTGAGTAAATATGTATTTAATGCCCTTCACCACTAGAACAAAGAGGTATACAAAGAAGTGCAAATTCAGCAAACATTTATTGAGTGGCTTCTGTGTGTCAGGGACTGGGGATCCCAAGATCCCAGAGATGGACAAATTCAAACAGAGTGCCAGTAGCAGATGGTCCATTCAAATAGGGCAATTTGAGAAGAGTCTAAAAATTGGGACCATTTGTTAAAGGGGGCGGAGAGGGTGTTGAGGAATGACCAGGGATAGTACAGCACCACACAGGTGGTAGCTACCAGGTACCTTCATCAGCCCTAGGCCTGAAGGGGCAAGAGGAGAGAGCAGTGCTGGAACCCTGAAAGTGAGAGCCATGTGAGATGACAGGCCGGACCAGAGCTGGAACCCTTGGCCCAGGGATGCAGCCAGTGCCCAGTGACCCCACAAGGGAGGCAGCTAGGGGGGTACATACCCCAAATCCCTGTTCCCCCTTCCTTCCTCACTCTCTTGAGTCTCCCATTTGTGATCCCCCTTGGCCAGACGCAGTCAGAAGCCAGAGGGCAAGGGAGGCCATAGATGCCATCTGCACAGGCCAGCGGAAGGCAAAGAGCAGGGCGGAGAGTGGCTGTAGAGAGACAAATGAAAGATGTCTGGCACAAGCACGCTTGTGTGGAGGCTCAAGAGAAGGCCTGCTGCCAGGGACAGCTTCAGCATGGAGAAACCCGAGAACTGAGGCTCAGGGCATTTGTGAGAGTTTGCAGGAAAGGATGAGATTGGGGTCTGACCCCCAGACATTTGTATGAGGCAGTTTTACACAGAGAGAGACATGGAGACTCTATGGCAGGGAATAAAATGACAAAAGATGTCAAGACAACAGGAACGGAGATGATGGCTGGTCCTGTAGAGCCCGTGACTGCTAGCAGTCTGCGTTTGGTCTTCATGGGGACCTAAGGAGTAAGGCTGTTATTGTTACCACTTACAGATGAGGAGACCGAGGCACAGAGAACTAAGGCTGTTTGCCTGAAATTGCACAGCTGGTGGGTGATTGAAACTGAATTCAAACCCCAACAGGGTGGCTTCTGAGAGCACAGCTGTGGCACTGCCTAAGGCTGCTTTTCTCCACCTTTTGCCTTTCTTTACAGTGGACTTGGGGCCTTAGTAAGCAGTGGGGCCGGGATTCAAACCCAGGTCTGACTCCGAAGCCCCTCCGAAGTCTTACCCACCAAAGACTGAATCATTTGACCACTGATTTATACCGGGAAAATTATATACCAGGACCTCCTTGTGAGTGACTTCAACATCAGACATTGGACTTTATCCACCGGGTTGAAAATTAGTTTGAAAGAACAACTGCTCGCATATCTTAGACGGAATGATCATTCAACCCGGTTTGTAGCGGTTGTCCTGGTGTAATTATTAATAGCTCTCCCTTCCATTCTGAGAGATGTCCTGGTTTGTACAACAAAGTGTACAGTTAACCTAATCTTGATGACTCTCCTCAAGGGCAGGCTTGTCTTTTGTTCTCTCGGCCCCAGCACCATGGATGACTCACAGTACATAGATAACTTGTTGCTAGCTGAGTGAATGAATGAAGATGTAATTTAGATAAGGCAATTTGAAATTACTGGTAGCTTTCAGCACATCATCAACAGTGATGGAGGGGCGTGTGCGGAAGCTGAGTTTGGAATGCCTTAACGCAAGGCTGTGTGACTATCCCCATCCCTGGGGCTGTGCTCACCAAAGTCTTGACAATAAGAAGAGAGGGTGGGGCAGGGGAGGGTGAGGAATATTCTTAAACAGGATTCCTACTGGACACCCACACACTACTGGACACCCACACACATAGAGTCCACACTCATTCAGAATGTCTCCCTGTGACCCTGCAAAGCAGTGGAAAATACTGCTCATTTGGCACTGGCAGCCCATACTGTTTAGTTTAGTAGATACCTTTTGAGAGAGTGTCATCCTTGACAGAAGAGGCAAGGTAAAATCTTTCTCGAATTATGCATTAGGATCCATGGATCAAAGACTTTGATCCATGGAGTGACAACAGTCTCACAAATTCTCTAAAGCAAGTTTTGTGTGTAAGGCATGATACCCAAGATACAGTTTCTAGAAAGTGAATTCCGGAATTCCCGTTCTTAAGTATCATCTCTTTTCTTGGGAGCGAAGATACTGGTTTCACTAATCTTTCACTCCTTTCCCCCATTCACTCCACGGGTCTTTTGAAAATCCCAGCTATTCAAGTAGTTAAGAAATAAAAGGATAAACCTTAAAGAAGTAGAAAATGTTTTGTTTGGTGGGTTGTTGTTGTTATTGTTTTAGCATTCTGATCAATATCCTTGGGTTTGAAGGGAAGATATGTTCTAAATTACAAAGTTTTAGTTCTTCTCACAAATATATTAAAGACACAGTCCCATGTGTCCCGTGTGTGTGTCATAATGCACATGTGCAAATATCTCCCTCTCTTCATTGAGTTTGTTTGATAATAGAATCATGGTAACAACTGTTCTTTGTGGATTCTTTTGTAGGTGGAAGATGCTGTGCCTTCTCCCCTGATGGGAAAGCCTTAGCAGTTGGCTTAAATGATGGCAGTTTCCTGGTCGTAAATGCTGACACTGTTGAAGACATGGTCTCCTTCCATCACAGAAAAGAAATGATCTCTGATATTAAATTTTCAAAAGGTGAAGACTACAGCAGAAACTTTCTAGAATATGTTGGGACAAAAATTTGTAAGAGTGGACTATTTGAATACTTCCTTGACCTTTTCCCCATTTTGAAATAAGCTCCTGGAAGTAAATTCCTATATAAAACATTTTGGTGTTAACTGCCCATTTTCTTTATAGATACAGGAAAATACCTTGCTGTGGCATCCCACGATAACTTTGTGGATATTTACAATGTACTTACAAGCAAACGGGTTGGCATCTGTAAAGGTGCTTCCAGTTACATTACACATATTGACTGGGACTCAAGAGGTAAAGTATATTGTGGCTTTTAAATGATAATTTTTGTTTTAAAAACGTCAATATCTATTCATATATTGTTTCCAAATAGAATAGTTGAGTTTTAGAGAAAAACTGAATGGAGAACCTACAACAAATATAAATGACTGTAATTTTACAACCCAGGGGTACCTGTTGTTAGCATTTTGAGTAGTTTTTCTGTCTTATTACTAGTACTACAGCTATTACTATTAATTCAAGCCATTGAGTTTTAAGACCTTTGAAGATACAGGATGCCTTCACTTACCCTAGAGAGCCAGTCCTTCACCTTTGGGTTCAGCACTCTGTGTCCTTGCCTTGCATCTCCTCCTCCCCATTTTCCCTTTTCCTATCAATGTTCCACCTCCCAAAGAACTGCCCAAGAGGTCGCCACAATTTTCACCTTCCGACAGAGGTAGAGAGCTACATTCAGCTCACCTGAAATTACCCTGCTCTCCAAAACTCCCGGCCGACCCCCTACTTCCTCCAAGTCACTCCCATAACAAATCTAGTTTCTACCATGTTTGAAGTATTAAAGCCAGAAAATCTGGATGATTCATAAGTAAGACACAGTTCCTACAGTTCTCCACAAGAGTTTATAAGTTCATTGAAATACAGGCATCCAAATGGTAAGGCATGGGAACGAGAAGCAGTGAGTCACAGGCAAGTGGCATGCAGGGCCTCTGAATGGGCCATGTCAGCATTAAGCACCCGGCGTGGAGCATGATTATTATAGGGTGGGTCACTTTTAGATCTCATCCCAGTAACTTGGCTGAAGTTAGAGTTTGGAGTAGGCATCTAGGAATGGGCAGCGTCCCAGCTTTCAAAGTTTTAGTTGACTGTGATAGGAAAGCACCAAGCCCAAAGGTGTTCAGAGGAAATAGCTCACAAGGGAATCCATGGAGGAGGAAAGAGCTCACAAGGGAATCCATGGAGCCTCATGGAAGCAATGTCCTTTGAGAGGGATCTTGAAAGATAAGTAGAAGTTCACCAGACGGTGAATTCTAGGATGAGCATTCCAGGCTCAGAAGGAATATGACATGTCAAGAGAGGAGGTGGGAAGAACTGGGGAGATTAAGAAATAGTGAGTAATGTTGAGTGGCTGAGGGCACAAAGCTAGAGGAATGTGGAGAGACAGACCAGGACAGAATGCAAAGGAACCTTTACGTCATGCTAGGGAGCTGAGCCCTGAACTTTATCCTGGAGGTATTAGGTAACTCTAAGGGATGTAGAGTGGGGCATTCCCTGCCACCTTGGGGAGGACGAATAAGCCTGGAGTTGGGAAGCAACTAAAATCAGCCAGGAGAAAGAGGTGCTGAGGGCCTCAACCAAAAAGAGATTATTTCAGAGTTGCCAGAATTTTGCTTCAAGTGTTTTTTGAAGTGCTAGCCATAGACAGACAGATCCTTCTGCTAGGTGGGTATGCATTTATGACTGTACTTGCTGCCCTAGAATATTTGGACTTTAACTGAGCCTTACAACCTGTAGGCGTTTTATGTAGCGCAATAGATAGACGAAAGTGTGCCATTTATTGTAAGGTGTAATTCCCAGCCAGGACAAAGGGAGATCAGATAAGTCCCTCTCACTTTCATGTCAGAGCCCTGCCAGACACAGGGCCGAGGGCCCCAGCTGGCATCTGTGAGCAGGGAGGACGCTGGTGGTCTGAGAGTCCTCTAGGAAGCAGTGAGGCCGAGGGGTAGAGGGAGACACTTGCTTTTCAGCACCACCCCCTTCCCCATTTTGGATGTTCTCTGCTTTATTGTTTAAAAAGAAAAAAAGAGTGCTTTCCCCCTGTGTAATCTCTTGCTAGCATCCCTATTTATGCCATTGTGGGAAGAAGGTTTAGAACAGTCAGGGCCAGCCTTATGCATTCATAGAATAGAGTGTGGAGCATTTTGTTGAGAATCCAACACCCACACACTATGTGGCACAACATGTGAAATCCCACCATTACAGTGACCATTGGGGGTAGGCTACCCTCAACTATTATTTACATGTTATAATTATTTCCAAGAGAAAATGGGACATAGGAAGAATATATTTCAGTTGGGAAGATTTTTTATACTAGTTTCAATTGCTGTAAACACAAAATTTACCGTCTTAACCATTTTATTTATTGAAGTTCAATTTGCCAACATATAGTATAACACCCAGTGCTCATCCCGTCAAGTGCCCCCCTCAGTGCCTGTCACCCAATCACCCCATCCCCCCACCCTTCTCCCCTTCCACTATCCCTTGTTCGTTTCCCAGAGTTAGGAGTCTCTCATGTTTTGCCACCCTCTCTAATTTTCCCCATGTTTAAATGTACAGTTCAGTGGCATTAGCTGCAACCATATTGTTGTGCAACCATCATCACCACCCTCCTCTGTAAATCGTCTTGTGAACCGACACTCTGTACCCATCAAACAGTAACTCCCCTCTTCCTGTTCTCCCAGCCCCCACTAACCTCCATTCTCTATTCTATGTCTCTGAGTTTGACTACTCTAGGTATCTCACGTAAGTGGAATAATATAGTATTCGGGTTTTTTAAAAAAAGATTTTTTTCATTCATTTTAGAGAGAAAGGGAAAGAACATGAGTGAGGCGAGGGGCAGGCAGCAGGGGAGAATCTCTAGCAGACCTCCCCAACCCCCCCCACCTCACCCACCTTAATACCCCCACACACACACTGCTGAACACAAAGCCCGAAGCAGAACTGGATCTCAGGACCCTGAGATCATGACCCAAGCTGAAATCGAGTCAGATGATCAACCGATTGAGTCACCCAGTGCCCCCAGTATTTTTTTTGTAACTAATTTATTTCACCTAATATAATGTCCTCAAGATTAATCCATATTGTAGCATGGGTCAGAATTTCCTTCCTTTTTAAAGCTGAATAATACTCCACTGTATATATAGATTACGTTTTGTTTATACGGTCATCCATCGACGGACACCTGGATTGCTTCCAACTTTTAGTTATTATGAATAATGCTGCTATGAACATGGGTGTACTAGACTCTGCTTTTAATTATTTGGGGGTCTGTACCCAGAAGGGGAATTGCTCAATAAGATGGTGATTCTATTTTTAATTTTTTGAAGAACCACCATACTGTTTTCCACAGCAGCTGCACCACTTTACATTCTTACCAACAGGGCACAAGGGTTCCAGTTTCTCTACATCCTCACCAGTACTTGTTATTTTCTGGGGGCTTTTTTAGTGAGGAGATCTTTTTCATAGTAGCCATCCTTATAGGTATGAGATGGTATCTTATTGTAATAGGTTCTTATTTGCATTTGGGGAAGTTTTCTTTTAATTCTGCAAATGTGTAGACCCTGTGTAAAATGCTAGGGGATATAAAGAGGTGTAAGTCTTAGATGGAAAGAGCACTTGGCCCGGATCAGTGGGTCGCAAGCATGTAGATGCCTATGTGACAGTCTTTATAAAGGCCCTCAGTGTGGAGCCATCACACCACTTCCATAATTCTGCTCTAAGCCAGTCTCTGTGATCCAGCTGGAGCTCAGGGTGATAGACAAGGTCCTGGGAGTAAGGAGGTTGAGGTCTTTGAAAAGCCTCCTCATCTCTTGTCCTAGGCGGCCCCTTGGTTAGCTGAGAGCATCAGATCAAACATTTTCTATGGACAGAAAGGAGAATAGAGTGTTTTCAGGGTGGGGTTCTACTATCCAGAGAATAAGTGCAGGTAGGCCCGTGGATCTTCTCTGGTCTGACTCCAAGGTGATTGCTGTGACATGTGTGTCACGTTGGTATGCCTGGGCTCGTGATACCCCAGTTCCCCAAATGCCTGACCTCAGAAATGTGCCATACTGCCTCAAAACCAACCTAGCTTTTCACGGTGAGGCCTCGAGGGTCTGGCAAGGGTAGAGAGCAGAATTCAGGAGCAGGGTTCCGTTTCATTCCTTTGATATTGTCAAAAATAGTGAACACATTTGCCAGAGCCAGCTGGTCTGTCAGGGGCGGGGGATGCGCAGTCAGCAGCCACTGCAGCCTTTCGTGTCCATGGCAACCACGGGTCCTAAGAAACCAAAAAGCGCATCAGGCTTTTGCAGAAATATCAGCTACCCCTGAATGAAAGCTCCTGTACAGAATGCTTAAGAAAGAAAAAAAAAAGGTGGAGAAAGAGAAAATATGGAAGAGTATTTTCTGGCTGATACTAGTTCCTTTCAAGAAACATCAGGATTGCAAGATTTTGACCAGTGAACAGTTTGGGTAATAATAGAACTCTCCTTGTCATTTTCAGTGCAAGTGGTCTGATACATTTGGTACATTTAGTATGAATTTCGGGACTCTTCTTTTTGATTGTTTTATTTATCCCTGAGAGATGCAGAGAGAGGCAGAGACATAGGCAGAGGGAGAAGCAGGCTCCCTGTGGGGAACCTGATGCAGGACTCGATCCCATGACCCTGAACTGAAGGCAGTTGCTTAACCACTGAGACACCCAGCTGTGGGACTCTTCTAACTTGTAAATTATTTAGCAACAGGGATGATGGATGTGAATCATTTTGTGGATTATATAGCTCTATACACCTGCAGGGCGTGTGGTTTCCTGTATACCTGCTTAGTAGCAAGGACATCTGGCTCTTCAGCTCTCTTCCTCCTTGTGAGTAGAGCTTTCTAAGTGAATAAAAATGTGCAGATTCTGAGAGCGCAGGGTTATTGTTACTAAGGGGGAACTATACGTGGATTATACAGTTTTTTTGCTCTTTTCTTCTTTCCAAGCTTATATGACAGAGCAGAAGGCAGCAGAAAAAAAGAGTGGTGACCTAAATATTTCCTCTATGCTTAAAGAAAAGAGTAATAACCACAGTAAAGAATAGGGTAGGGGGAGGAATCACACCATAATTCCACTTTCCTAACACAAGAATAGTTGCGGTTTTTAAAAAATTTCTTCATATCCTTGGCTGCAAGGAACTCAGGCCCACTCAGCTTACATTTTTTTAAACAATAATAAAGAATGAGCTTATTGGGGAGATTTGGGGATAGCTCGGAGAATCTAAAAGCAGGAAGCAATGTCTCCTGAGGAACTGGCTTTAGGAATGAACCAGAAAACCAAACCGGCACCTCTCCCCTCTTCTCTCCTCTCCTGCTCCAAGGCAGATCATTTCATTGTCCACTGCTGTCATCACTCTGGTGTCTGCTTTTGGCCCCTCCCTCTGCATAGGCAGCTTTCCTTATTCATTTGTTTGTGGTCCACTCAGTTGCCCCCAAATGCCACCCTCACTTCCAAAGTCCACATCTCATCCCAGCAAGGCACCCACTGATTGGGTCTCCTAGATTCTAAGTTCCCAGGAGAGGGGATGCCATCTCCAGCCTGGCCCCTCCTGGGTCAGTGTCCTCCTCCAGAGGGCAAACACGACCACAGGAGTCCAGCCCCCGGCGGGGGGTGGTTCTTAGGGAAGGACATGAGCTAGGTTGGTACCCCATAGGCATTATGTGCAGTTGCAGCAATTCTGGTGCTTGTCTCCTGTGTTTAGGTGGTGGAAGGGGAGGAGGGTAGGGGGTGGGGGTGACTGGGTGGTGGGCACTGAGGTGGGCACTTGACGGGATGAGCACTGGGTGTTATTCTGTATGTTGGCAAATTGAACACCAATAAAAAATAAATTTATTATTAAAATTTTTTTTCTAATAATCCTGCAGTCATGAAGTGCTTCACTAAACTGTTCTAATAATTTTGGGGTGTTCCTTAAGTAAAATATTATCTTTGAAACTACGGTGTAAATTGTTAGGATTATCTGGAAAT
Organism: Vulpes lagopus; assembly: GCF_018345385.1. NCBI lineage: Eukaryota > Metazoa > Chordata > Mammalia > Carnivora > Canidae > Vulpes > Vulpes lagopus. Next base: position 39,838,166 of record NC_054828.1, read on the forward strand.
TACAGTTCTTTTTGAGTTCTCTTGCCATTTAGATGGCCAGAAGTCATCTAAAATTAGCCACTGAATCAAAGGAGGTTTTCACTGAATCCTTTGATTCTTTTTCCAGATCATTTGTTATTTGCACTTCCTCCTGAGAATCCTAAAAAAATCCTTAAAAAAATATAGGTCTGTTTAATTCATTGGAAAAAACTGATTATTCATCTTCTTGTAATACCAAATAGCCGCAGCTAATTTAACTACCTTTTTTTTTTCTCGTTTATGTATGTTCAGGGAAATATACCCCTTTCAAAGGAAACTTCTTCAAATTCACTTGCTCCTCATGGCCAAGGCTTCTCATCACCATATTAAAACCCAACAAATTAGGAACAATTAAGGTTTTTCAGTTACACAATTGGAGAGCCTTATTTTTAATTCATCACTGAGAAATAGTCTCCAGAAGATTAGCCAAACCAGATTGCCAAGCCAGGTGGTTGCCACCTAAGCATTAAAGAGCATGATAGGAGCCACAAAGTTCTTATTTTGGTATTACATTTGCAGGAAAGACATTTCAAGACTACTAGATGTACAGGGTTATGGGGAAAAAGCAGGTGTAGAATGGTATGATGTAACATATTCTGTGTAATATACACAGAATTATTTACAGATGAGATATTAGGACATTTGAGGTTTGCTTTGGAATTATCTGGTGAAGGCTCACAGAACAGGGTTGGCCATGTGCTAATAACTATTGAAGCTGAACATTTGGGCACATGGGGGTTCTTCATACTCTTCTTATTTCTACATGTGTTTGAAATGTTCTGTGATTTTAAAATGCTGAAAAATTACTAGCGTCTGTATCTTTTGAGTCATTTAAATTTCAAGCCATAAAGGATTAGTGAGGTGTTAAGAGGAGAATCAGGGTATCTAATCTTCTTCAACATTAATCACATTGAATCCAACATTGTAATTTTATATCAGACCGAAAGACCATTTTTGCTTAAAACTTTGTTTTGGGAAAATCTTGGATTTCTTTACACATTTTCAAGTCAGGTAAGGGAGGAGGAAGAGTATTTATAGGTTGTTTTATGCATCCTTATCTTCCAGTTTCCAAACTTTAAAGGACAAATTTAGAATTTTGGCCTGGGTAAGTGTGGATGCTTGCCACAACGTTCTCACTTCTGATGCCATAGTTCTTGCCAATGCAGTTTCCTTTTATTGCACACTTGTGCAACCAGGAAAACGAGCAAAATACCTAGATTTTGTCAAGCTTTTGAAAAATAGGTACTTCCTTGCAACAGAGTAAAACATAGCAGGCTTGATTCTTTTTGTTGTTGTTGCTTTTTAAAGATTTTATATATTTGGGGCACCTGGGTGGCTCAAGTGGTTGAGCGTCTGCCTTCGGCTCAGGGCATGATCCTGGGGTCCTGGGATGGAGTCCCACATCGGGCTCCCTGCATGGAGCCTGCTTCTCCCTCTGCCTAAGGTCTCTGCCTTTCTCTCTGTGTCTCTCCTGAATAAATAAAATCTTTTTAAAAAAGATTTTTATTTATTTATAACAGAGAGACTGACAGAGCACGAATTGGGGTGGGGTGAGGGCAGGAATCTGGCAGAGGGAGAGGGAGAAGCAGACTCCCCACTGAGCAGGGAGCTAATGAGGGGCTCTATCCCAGGACCCTGGGATCATGACCTGCACCAAAGGCAGATGCTTAACCAACTGAGCACCCAGGCACCCAAGCAGGCTCGATTCTATGAGGGATGTGCAAGGTCGGATCTGATGAGGTCCGCATGAACAAACTCCTGCCTTCAGGGTTTATACCATGCCATGTAATTGCCTTTACATGAACTTCGGGAAAACTCATGATTTAGTTGCTCAATTTATGAGACTGATTAAAATGAATCAAAATAGTTGCAACCATGCTTATCTCTTTATAATAGGAAGATAAATGCAGATGTAAATTGTCTCTCTACTCCATTCTCTCATCCCAGGAAAATTACTGCAAGTTAATTCGGGTGCCAAAGAACAACTCTTTTTTGAAGCTCCAAGAGGCAAACGGCATGTAATCAGACCTTCAGAGGTAATAGTCATGCACAGAGCTTTTTAAAAAAGCGTTTCATGAAGATTTAATCTGTGCATTTTAAATAAAAACCTGTCAATCATTATCCACCGGTATGGGTTATATTCAGTGTACCTTTAAGCTTGCTTATTTCTTAACTCTGACTGCTTAGTCTGGTTCCCCACATCCTGAGAACCTGCGGATTCCCAGCACTGCTGATACAGCATCATGCATTCAGCCTTCAGCTGCTTCCTTTTTCTCTGTTGGAAGACAGTGACAAAGCTAACAGCCTGGATGCCACATATTACTTCTTCCATTGGACATGCCCTGTCCTTTTGTGCAAAGCTTTCTGGGAACAGAAAGTTTTGAAACTTGCCTTCTCACTCTCTACTATTTACTGTAACAGTATCTTCCGCAACAACAGGGAGAGAAATTACTTTTCAAAACCAAACGCATCTACAGCTTGACCATCCACTTATATCAACTCTTTGCCTTTTTCCTGTTTTCCTCATGTCATATCCTTCATTTTTTTAATTGTTGAAGGCAAAGCCTATATTCAATTTTTGAATCCTTGAACCTTTCTAAAGGTTCAGCTGCTCTTGTGTGCAAGTGCCTCTTTTGGGGTCTGCAGGGTATTTTCACAGAGGGAACGATGGCCATCAGGTAATTGGCTGATTGAACACTAAGAACCTCCTCTTAGCCCCAGGAGACAACCCAACTCCTTTATTTGCTACATAACCTTTGATGAAAGGAAAGGAAATCTTGCTTCCTGAGAGGGAAAGGGTCAGCGGGTACACTGCTGAGGGATGAGCATCTCCCTCTCTCTACTTCAGTTCGCAGGTAATAGAAACCATCCTATCATTGCAAAGTGCTCCCAGGGACACTGGGACATGTGCCCATTCATGTTTTCATGGTTTCTAAGAAGTATTTATGCAGTACATAGGAGACAGAAGTTATAGACGATGGCATTATAGTCCTGGAAACTGTTTCCTGATCATTTGCTCTCACTCCCAGATTCTGATTTATTTATCTCTGATCAGTTGTCATTTTAACTTTTTAAAAGAAACTTCTGTAGCCTTGGGTAAGAAATATTTTAAATTATGTCATTTGTTCCCTGGATACTTGGTGAATGTTCTGGGCAGTTCATATGCCTATACTTTTGTCTTCAGAACAGCCTCGTGTGATGGTTGTCAGTCCCGTTTTACAGATAGGGGAACTAAGGCTCTAGGAGAATAAGAGAACCATGGTGTGGTCCCAGTCGCGAGGGGTCTTTGTGTAGCTCAGCAGCCTAGGCCCCGGGGCCTCTTGGATTTCTTCTGTGTGTTTAAGCATCATTTTACATCACTTCATCTGTATTTTCCCTTCATGTTCTGATGCCCCAAAATAAGTATCCTAAAATAAAATTCAGTCTAACCAATTGGTGGAGGGGGAATGATGCCAAGTGGGGACCAGTGAGCAATTGCTATATAAGAAGGCTGTGCACAAGAGGGAAATTCATGTTCTAAGGCTTCTGTTGCGCTGTGGTACACAGCTGGTATTCTGGAGGCCGACCTCTGCTGCTGCTGTCTGGGGAGGCTATCCAGCTGGTGTTTCCGTGGCTGGGTCCCCCTGGTCTTGCACTGGAGAGGGCACTGGAGAGGCAGCTCAGCATTTCCATCAACAGTATTACCAGGCCCTTCTGCTGCATATGAAGGATTTGGGAAATCTTCTTTTCAAAAAAGTTTATTTTTTTTAAACAGTCATGGGGAAACTAATACAAAGCTTACTCAGCAAATTGTTAGGTATGACACATATTAAAATGTCTGTTTAAACCTATCTGACACAGCTCAGGGCAGTTAAAGCGACACTAAAGTGGCCACCTCTCTCAAGCTCGCTTCCCCTCTGCCTCCTAAGCCGGCTGTGACTTAAATGGCTCGCCTCTCTGGGCTTCGGTCCCTTCCCCTGGAAAGTCATGGTGGTAATGATATATCTGCCCAAGGCGAGGTGCTGTGGAAAAGACCCTACTCCCATCTCAGTTCCAGGACTTTTAGCAAATTTACCCCTTTGGGGTTTCGTGGGTTACAGGAGCCCTTCTTAGTGTTCCATTTTCAATGCAGTTTCCATTGCAAACAGCAACTTAGGTACCTGCTTAGGGACCACAGTGTCCAGATCTGGCCGAAGATGACCTGCTAGGGTGACCACAGGGTGGTCAGCCACAGCTCTCCCTCCTTTGGTGCCTCAATCATGAGGCTGGGGAGAGTGCCACACAGGGCACTGGCCCTGGGGGTGGGGGTGGGGTCTCAGAAGTGGGATCTGCAGCCTAGAGAGGAGTCAGCAGCCAGAAAGCCTACTTGTGGAACCAGCAGGAATGGTTTCCTTCTTCTCTTCCTGCCAAGGCCAGTGTAAGCCACCTCAGGTCACCTCAGTCTGTGGTCCTGCCTGAGGCACCCCTAATCACCAGGGCCAGCACGGCTCTTTGGTTCCAATTCTTTGCAGGCCAGGAAGGAACACAGAACATTAAATGAGGAGAAATTTGAGTCATTAAAACATGCCTAACGCCTCCCCATGTTGTCATTGAAACCCTAGCAGCGTCTTTATCTTGTCGTTTCTCTGTAATGCTAAGATGTACCAGCAGATCACATCCCTCAGGAAAATCTAATACGCAGGGAGGTTACTATTGTTTATTTTAAAAAGGAAAGCCTAAAAAAATTAATAAATAAAATAAAAAATAAATAAAAAGGAAAGCCTAGATTATAACAGGATTTAACCGATACGAATTTTAAATCTTCCATCCATGAATTTTAGACAAAATACTTTTCAAGGATAAATATATATTCATGGCAATGCAGTATGAACAGCTCTTCAGATGTTTAAGATAATCTCTCTGTAGCATACAGGATATTAAGGTAGCTAAACAATCTTATTACTCATTCCTTCTAGAAAGCAGTTCTTCAAAGCAAGAGTTGTATCTGTGACTTAAAAATATTTTGCTCACAGATTAGCCTCACTGATCAAAGTAGCTTAGTGGTTCTCACTTGGGAGCAATTTTGGCCCCTCCTGCAGGGACATTTGCCCCTGTCTGGAGACAACCTGGGAAGGAGAACTACTGGCATCCAGTGGGTAGAGGAGAGGAGTGAGCTCAAGTACTACCGTGCACAGGACAGCCCCTGACACCAGAGAATCACCGGGCCTGAGATGTTAATAGCACTGACACTGAGAAAACCTGGTCTAGTTTATGGCTTCAACAATGGCAAATACCTAGAGAAGAATGAAAAAACTTTCTTCTTATCAGATTTCCACAATTCCAAAATGTTGATTTTATCAGTAGAAAAATAGATGGCTACCTTGACTGTAGTGTTCATTGAGATAATGCTTATACCACTCAAATGCAGCTTAGCACTTCCACACCTCAGATCACAGCACAAATGCTTGAGGTTGTTAAAGTCATCAGTTAGAATGACTCAGCTTCATATCGCTTCTTTAAAAAAAAAAAAATTCAAAAAAAGATCACACGGCATAAGGAACGTAGTCAGTGGTATTGTCATAGAGTTGTATGGTGGCAGATGGCAGCCACACTTGCGCTGTGCGTAGCTTAATGAACGCATGGAGTTGTCCACTCACTTTGCTGTACACCTGAAACTAATGTAACGTTGCGTGCCAACTGTGCTTCAATTGAAAAATTTTCCAGGCTGTGTGAAAATATATTCATTTTCTTTCCTTCTTTTTCAGATTGAGAAGATAGAGTGGGACACATGGACGTGTGTCCTAGGGCCTACCTGTGAGGGAATCTGGCCTGCGCATAGTGATGTGACTGATGTCAATGCTGCCAGTCTGACCAAAGACTGTTCCCTCCTAGCCACTGGAGATGATTTTGGTTTCGTTAAGCTTTTCTCCTATCCTGTCAAGGTAATACTGCATGTTTATTATATATACTTGCTCAACCTCATTAATAACCTAAAATCTATGTTTTGTATCTAAGTGGATTGTTTTTCTTTTTTTGTTTTTTGTTTCTTTTTCTAAGTGGATTTTCAAATATTGAAGGCATAAGCAGTCAGTAATGTCACCGGCAGCCCTCTTGTTATGTATGCCGTCTAAACACCTCATGACTTGTTTACTGTCGAGGTCTGACTCTCGTCCTCATGGTCTGGAATTCCTCCTGGAAAGGCCTTCAGTGGCCATCAAATCCAACATCCAACCATGGAGGAGGAATTTCTCTACAGTGTCTTGGGCCAGTGCCCTTCCCGCACATACTAGCATACTCCAGAGAGGAGGGATGCATTACCTCACAAAGTAGCCCAATTCATCTTTAAATAGTTCATATGTCAAAATATTCTGCTCTATTTTCAGCTCAGAGCTGAAATTTCTTCTCGTTAGCCAAAGTTCTGCCTTCTGAACCATCACCACATAACCATGGTCCTCCAACGGCCTTCATATGGAGGAAAATAGTATGTAACTCTCCAAAACCTCATTTTCCTCAGCCTAAATGTGTCCGGTTCTTCAGCCATCTCCCACAGGACATGGTTTCCAGCTGTCCCTGCCTCTGAGCACGCTCTGTGTTATCAATTTCTTTCCAAACCGTCTCTTCTGAAATAGAATTCACCACTTGGGATGTTGACCAGCTCAGGCTCAAGTGGGACACTTACCTTCTTTGGATTTTCTATTTGGATTAAACTAAAATGTTACCAACTTTTTGAGCTGCCACACTATACAACTGAATCATAGATCGCTTTCCCCAAAAAAAAAAAAAAAATGTTCAGGTTATCCCTCATCTTATATGTACACCACTGATTTTCTAAAATTTGAACTTACAGAACTTTCTACTTGTACCCAATAAGATTCATCTTACTACATCTCATAATAAGATAACCTATCAACCTGTCAACATCTTTTAAATACCTTTTCAAAATACTTACTTTCCTTTCCAGATCACATTATCTTCTCATTTCACAAGTGGAGGTTTTAAATCATGGAGAGAAAAGAAGAGAGACTAGCACAACCAAACAGCACTGCCAGGAGCCTCATTCATTTTGATATTTGGCTTATTGATGTACACATCGAGTTAGAGTTCTTCAGTCAGTAACAGACATTGACACTCACCTGATTGTGCTAACACCGAGCTCACATTTCTATCTCTAGCCCAGTGATACATCATTAATGGCTTGGAAAATATCATGCTAAAAGCCACATGGACTCTATCTCTGGTATCCTTCATCTCTCCTTCTAATAAACCAATCAGTAAAAGATAAGTAGGTCATAGTGAACCCCCGTCACCGCCTAGTGATCATTACTTCCTTTTCCAAGTGCTTATTGACCTTTTGTGTAATAATTCACCTTAGAATTTTCCAGGGATTGCATCAACTCATGAATCAATATTTGCCAGAGTCTACTTGTTTCCCTTTTGGATACAGGAACTTTTTATGTTTGATGCCAGGCCTCCTGGTTTCTAAACTCCCCAACTGTTATTGACCTTACTTCTAAGGTCACACCAGAAGTACCTGTATGTAAGCCCATACCTCTGTTTTGCCCTTTCTGGTTTGAAGAGCATTTTCTGTATAGAGGAGATAAGTAAATCTGTTTTTTGCTGCTATCAAATAAATCATCAATCTAGGAAATGTTCCTAACTTTTGTCTATTATTTCCTAGCCCTAAATATATCTTTAAATTCCTTTCCTGTCTTAGTTTTTTACTTCAGCATTCCTGAAACTATATTAAAGTTGTCTGTGTGAGACTTTTGTATTCATCCTTGGTTATCTGCTCCTGCATCACATGTACACTTCATACCTGAACACACCAGTTCTCTCAGCAGCAACTTGGATTTCTTTAAGTGCCTTCCTCTTTGATTTTTCACTTGTTAGTATCCTGTCAGATTATTATTTTTGTAGTTTTTCCTAAGATACACTTCTGAATATGTCCAGTGTTCCCGTCATTATCCATCCCAAATTCCAAAACCACCTAGTAGCCTTCCCCCAGTGATTGATCACTTCACCATCACTTACTAGCCCTGCTTCCTATTTTCTCAGAGTTCAGTTCTCTTTGGCACTTTTCCTTCCTACTTCTACTTTTTCTTTTTTTTTTCCTTTTTTTTTTTTTACTTCTACATTTTTTGAAATGACCTTGCCCACAGGACAAGTCAGAAAATTAGTGATACCTGGTTTTATTAGACAGGTTGTGGCAGATCTTTAGATGGCTAAATTTCCCATGTATCGTGCTCCTGAGCTACATACATTTGCTCTTGGTCTTGGGAATTCATCTCCGCATCCCCAGCCTACCCAGATGGGCTGCTTATAGCAGAAATTTCAAGCTATGGTACTACAATTCCTGAGTTCCAAGGAGGTTCCTCAGGGACAACCCTAGGAAACAAGGTAGGGACCAACTGAAGGGGCTCTAGGGCCCAACCCCTGGTTTAACCAGAGTCACTCTGTTTTGTATTTTATACATTGAGTTTCTGTGTAAGATTTCTTCTAACATTTTGTCATGAAAATTTTCAAACATACAGATAAGGCAAAAGAATGATACAGTGAACCCCTGGAACCCCACCACCTAGATCCTACATATAATTCAAAGTAAACTGTAGATATCAGGATACTTACCCCTAAATGTTGCAACATGCCTGTCATCACCTATAGTTCAGCATTTGCTTATGACGTTTTTTAAGTAAAATTGTATATAGTTGAAATACACAAATTTTTTGAGATTCCTTTTGATGAACACTGACAAATGTACATGATCCAAACACCTATCAAGATACAGACCACTATCATCATCCTAGGAAGTTTCCTCATGCTAACTTTCGGGTCAGTCTCCAACCCCCTACACCTCTGTTCTCACATGAAAAGACTATTCCATTGTTTTTCCCCATAGATAAGTTTTACCTGTTCCAGAACTTCATATAAATGGAATGATCAAGTAGGTACTGTTTTGTGTCTGGCTTCTTTCACTCGGATGTTTCTGAAATTCCTCCTTGCTGTTCTGTGTAATAATAGTCTGTTCCTTTTTATAGCTGAGTGGAATTCGATTGTATGGATAGAACGGAGTTTGTTTATCCACATGGCTATCAACGGGCACATGCTTTCCCAGTGTTTGGTTGTAATAGAGCTTCTATCAAGATCTTTTGGACAAATCTTTGTGGACATGTTTTCTCCCTTTTATGTAAATACACATACAAGTGGAATTTCTGGGTCATAGGGGGAAATATATGTTTAACTTTTTAAGGAACTACCAGACCTTTTTCCTAAGTGGTTGTATCATTCTACATTCTCATAGAGAAGGTAAGAGAGTCCCAGTTGCTAACATTCAGTGTTGTCAGACCTCAAAATTTAGCTGTCCTGGGGAAGCAGATAATATGATCTCATTGTGCTTGTAATTTTTGTTTCCCTGATGACTAGTGATGCTCAGCACTTCTTTGTTTCCTTGTTGACCATTTATGAAGTGTTTGTACAAATCTTTTGTCCACTATTTTAAGTTGGATGATATCTCTTTATATTCTTGAGTTCTACTATGTAAGATTTGGTTGAAGAAACAGTTTTGTAATTTAAAAACATTTGAAAACCACTGGTCAGTGTAAACTGCTTTGATAGTATCACTTCTGGGACGTCTGGGTGGCTCAGTGGTTGAGCACCTGCCTTCAGCTTAGGGCCTGGTCCTGGAGTCCCAGGATCGAGTCCCACATCGGGGTCCCCGCAGGGACCCTGCTTCTCCCTCTGCCTATGTCTCTCTCTCTCTCTCTCTCTCTCTCTCTCTCTCTGTGTGTGTGTGTGTGTGTGTGTGTGCCTCTCATGAAAAAATAAAATCTTAAAAAAAAAAAAGATAGTATCACTTCTCTTTCTTTTCTTGTTCTTAATCTGATTTTTCTGGCACACTTTTACTCCTAAATATGTGGACCCAAGCTGATGAATATTTCTAGCTGTATTGTCATACTTCTCCAATGCTCTGAGTCTGCATGTTGGACAAAGTTCTCCATCTGTTATGGACTGAATGATTCCCCACCAAAATTCATATGTTAAAACCCAGCCATCCAATGTGACTATATATATAGAGAGAGGCATTTACAAAAATAATTAAGGTCAAGTGAGATCATAAGTCTGGAGTTCTGATCTGATAGGATTAATATACTTGTAAGAAGAGACACTAGAGAGCTTGCACGGGTACGCGCGTGCTCTCGTGCTCTCTCGCTCTCTCTCCCTCCCTCCCCCCCCTTCTCTACTCCTGTCCCTCCATGCACACACACACACACTGAGAAAAGGCCATATGCACACTTTGTATGTACTCATAGATGGATGGTGTGTCTAAACCAGGAAGAGAGCTCTCACCAGGAACCAAATTGACACCTTGATCTTAAACTTTCCAGTCTCTTCCCAGAACTGTGAGAAATGAATTTCTGTTGTTTAAGCCCCCAGCATGTGGCACTTTGTTAGGAAAGCTGTACCACATTAAAACACCATCGCATCACAATAATCTATCATTGAGTTCCATGTCGTCAGGTCATAATGACACCTATAAGATCTCATCACTACACTTAAACCTCTTTGCCCAAAATTCAAGTTCCAGACTATAATGTCATGTCTTCTTGACCTTTTTGTTGTTCTCCTTTTCTAGGAGTTACTTGGCCTCTATTTCAGGCAGTTTTCTTTCAATAACTAACAGGTGTTCTTACATATACAGTTTCACAGTTTAAAATCTTCTCAATGAAGTATTGGTCCCCTGATAATCACATTATTTCCGACCTCCATAGAATAAACTCTCCTTTCCCAGAGTCTACCTATTTTTCTAGTACCTTAAAGCATGTATCAGAAAACTCAGTTCTGTCCTTGGACACCATCTATATAGCCAGCCAGTTGTTTCCATAGCCTCCATTCCATTCCCTTGCAAGCTGTGCCCTTCCACTATACCAGCGAGGTTAAAATACCACTATGTCATTTACATCTCTCAAACCCACCCTCAAGGTCTCAAGTCTCCTTCTCAGAAAGTCAAAGGCTCTAGAGAATGGCTCTTCTGAGAGGAACTTTGTCCATTAAGTGTTAAAGGCAGAGAAATTCTATGTGAAATGTGAATCTGAGGAAGGGTACATCTCTTTCATCAAACTCTCAGGAATTTCTCCCCTAACAGCAGTTAACACCCAGCCCTGTAGAAACACATTCCAGATTCTCTGTTCTTTCATAACTCAGTGGAAGAGGAAAGCAGTGGTAGTGAGTACCGATGGGTGACACAAATGCATGGTTTGACATGATGACCTGGAAGGACAGCTCATCAGACTGGCTGTGCCAGGTCTTCAGGAGACTCCTTCCATAGGCCCTAAGGGAGCCACCAAACATCCCTGCTGACCTCTTCCTCCTGGGGGAGGAGTTGGTTTCCTGGAAATATCTAGTAACTGTGAATTCCCTTTATTGTTCCATGGAGCTGTGATCTTGTTTCATATTCTGAGAATCTTGAATCCCCTTCTGCTGCAAGAACCTCAGTTTTGTTAAATCACGTCAGAGACTCATAATTTTTTTTTAAGTTTATTTATTTATTTATTTATTTATTTATTTATTTATGATAGACATAGAGAGAGAGAGAGAGAGAGGCAGAGACACAGGAGGAGGGAGAAGCAGGCTCCATGCCTGGAGCCTGACGTGGGACTCGATCCCGGGACTCCAGGAACGTGCCCTGGACTAAAGGCAGGCGCTAAACCGCTGAGCCACCCAGGGATCCCTGAGACTGATAATTTTTCCCTCTTTCTCCTCTGTCACTTTCTTTCCCCCTGCACCCTGATTATGATCAAGTTATAATCATTTTTCTCCTGAACCTTTCTTTTTGGATTTCTTCTTCCATCCTGTCTAGAAACCCTATATACCATTATATAAGTAGGAGTATGGAGAGGCATTCCTCAGGCTCTTTTTCTTTGTCCTCCTCAAGAAATAAGCTTGTGTTGGTGGTAGATACAGTGGGCAGGTTGCTGTTTCCAGCTGGAAGACCAGCAGGACACGTGGCCACTATGCCTGTCCTCCTTGCTTCCATGTCTTCTGGATCTCACATAGATCTATGTGAGTAGTGGTTTCCCTTGGAAATCCTTATTGTGCTCTGCCTGTTTTCTAGCAAACTAGTGGCTCTGGAAGGCTTCCTGGAAATATGGCCTTCCTGTTTGCTTCCCTAATGTTTCTACACACAGTACTCTGCTGAGGGGTGGGCATTTTCACTCGTTGTCAGGTAGGGGTCCGCCAAATACCCAGAGATCTTAAACGAGCATACTTCAGAGTCACACACTCTGCTGCACCTGTCTCCTGCCATGTGTCTGTGCTGGTTTCAGTTTCCCTAGCATGCCGGTCCAAAACCCTCTGGAAGTCTCTTCCATTATTGAGTCCAGTTTCCATGGGGGATACCAATGGCCCTCTCACAACCTCAGGAAGAGCATGCAGCTTCCCACATTGGTTAAGATATTCTCTGATTGTTGCTGAGAGGATGGAAAAAAAGTCTCCCTCTTTAAAATGGCTCTCGCTGGAGCTGTTTTTGCCAGGCTGTGGCTCATGAGCCAAAAATGGAAGCTGGTTTCTGGTGGCAGCCTCAGCTCCCCTCCACATGTCAGGACTGTGAGCAGCTGACTCATATTCCACCCTCATCCTTCTCCACCTGCGATAAATATTGTATGGCCTGGGTATGAAACTCTGGAGAGCTTTCTACAATTATTCATAAAGTGGGCTCTTATATTTGGTTATGCTTGTTGAAAAGGAGCATACTTTGTTTTAAAACCAATTGTTTTAATGTTTCCCGTGAAAATTGTTTCTAGTATCCGTGGCAGAAACTGCTGTGTTTGTTTTAAATCTTACTTTGGGCCCCAGGATTCTAAGAAGTCCCTTGCTCTTCTGTCCTAGCCTGGGCTTTGGTACAAAAGCCACTATGGGGGATGACAGGGAAAACATTTCTGATCTCAAATGTCAGCCAGATTCACCATCAGGAGTTTACACTAGAGACCTGTGGGGAATGTACATTTGATATTTGAGAGAAACAAGTACTTAATTAGGCTCTCACAAGGAGGTTCTGTAGTCCAACGTTTTGTTCCTTCCCTCAGAAACCACATACTGAGGACATGATGAGCCAGGTAATGTTTTCAGTAAAAAGAGACCTAGTTCCTGCCCTCATAGAGCTTACACTCTAAAGAAACGGAGGAAAGTGGCTGCTTAGATCAACTGCTTAATTTGTATCCACCAGAAGCCACTCGGGAAAATAACATGGATGAAATAGTCTGAAGGCAGGACTCCTAAGACTCCAGATGGGGTAATCACCAGTTTCTGGCTTCACAGGGCCAGCATGCAAGATTCAAGAAGTATGTGGGGCACAGCGCGCACGTCACCAATGTGAGGTGGCTGCACAACGACTCTGTGCTGCTCACGGTCGGTGGTGCTGACACCGCCTTAATGATCTGGACGAGGGAGTTTGTGGGGACCCAAGAGAGCAAGCTAGTGGACAGCGAGGAGTCAGACACGGATGCGGAAGAGGATGGAGGTGAGTGAGCCCCACCTGCCTCTAGCCGGCTGCCCCTTCCCGCACAGCACCCATCCACCCCATCCCCGGCCCACTGCCCACCAACTCCACACCCGTTTCTTTCCATTGTTTGAGGCTATGACAGTGACGTTGCTAGAGAGAAGGCCATTGATTACACCACCAAGATCTATGCTGTGAGCATCAGGGAGATGGAAGGTACCAAACCACACCAGCAGCTGAAAGAAGTTTCAGTGGAAGAAAGGTATGGTGTCACCAGGTTTGTTTGCACTTATTACATCTGATGACAAGATTTCAACAAGAGTTTATTTTCTTTGCCCTCAGAGTTGCTACTTAAGCTAGTCTGTGGTGTATATGCACAGAGTCTTAACCTGCATACAGATTAAAACTGGGGAAAATTGCCCACGGCCCTTGACATATGGCAAAAGCAGAAGCTGGTTGTGGAATATGACTTGAATAGACATGAGATTTGGTTGAACCAGGCTTCCCCTTGCCTAGAGAGGGTGTCAGGATAGCCAAACACTGTCTGGAATGTGATGGCTAATGGGAGACATGCTGATTAGAGAGGTGGGAGGGTGGGAGGGCCTCTAAGGTCCTGAAGGAATATTTGTGGGTTGTGAAAAATAATCCTCTATTCTAACCAGAGTCTGTGCATTACACTGTATCACTTGGTGTACCTTCTCTCATTGTGTCTTCACCTGCCCAAGATTGTTCAGATGGGTTTAGTGATTCTAGACCTAACCAATTTGTTTTTGCCGTCTCAGGATCCTTATATATAAAGAGGGTTTGGGATGTTATTTTAGGCCTTTTTGATGTGCTGTTGTAAGTATTGAAAAGAGAAATAGCCAAATACTTAGGCATTTTTTAGGAAAAAAAAAAAAGCTCATAGCTACTGCAGTTACCTAATTTACCACATTCATACTAGGCAGGATAAACACTCACTAAAACTCTAACATCAGAAGAGAATTTCATGGATGACAAAGATGTTTGAAGAATTCTCTGTGGATATTGACATGGATTCCATGTTCACAAGTTCCCTGGTTCCACTATGAGACCAAGTTGCTTTTTTGCATTCAGTGTGGCTTTCTGCCTATTAGGCAAATTAACTACTTCAAAAATTTGATTTATCACTTCTTACAATTAGATGGGAATGTAGATATAAAGAAATAAAATATATAAAATATCCCCCCCCCCCGCTTCAGTCCATTGCTAGATGTTAAAATAAGCTTGGTAATATATGCCCACTGATGGAATCTGATTCAAAAATCCCTAATCCATCCCCAGCATCTTTGTTAGACGTCTACTATAAAGATTCGGAGTTCTCTTTTGATTAAAAAAAAAGTTACAGAGATTTTTCTGCAGTAATATATGAATTATAGTTTATCTTGCTTGCCACATGGTTTTTCTAGAGGCCACAGAAAGAAAATACTTTTAAAGGGCCTAATACTAAGAATAAAGAAAAAATGCCCATCTGCACAGAAGTGCCTAAATAAGCCTTGCTCTTAAATAATCCACCCTTAAAAACATTTGGCATAAATTAAACATTCTTTTGGGAAAAAATTACCAAGCCTCTCCAATGTCACATAATATTATGAAATGAGTTGACTTGGCTATTATTCCAAGGTTCTCCTGGCTGATTTCTACAACCCTAGTGCTTCGTCATGCCGAGACTTAGACTGTCCACTAAGATTTATAAATCTAAGCAGATTCACAATTCCAAACCCTGCAGCTGGTTTTTAACCTGAACTGAGGCTCATCTGAACTTCTCCTTGTCTCGATGTCTCTTTGGGTAGGTCTGTAAAAATTCCATCCTTGTTCACTTTAGGAAAAAAGTGTGAGAGTTGCAGGTACAGTGGACCTTTAAGAATGCCAATATCTAGAAGCTGCCTCACCATATCAGCTTGGGAACTGTCATAATGTACATTAATTAGCAACCACAGGATTGACTTTTTTATATGCACAAGAAAAAAAAGTGCTTCATAGTATTAAGAGATCTAGGGGTTGGCATTTCAGTACTTTGTTGACTTTTCAAAATAATTCACACCAGGGTATAACGAAGAAGACATGTAGTGAACAAAACATTTTTGAGATAAATACAGGGTCTGGAGGAATAATCAAGCCTTTTTTACACAGAGTAATATCCTTGGTAACCTAAAAGCCTTGACAGCTTCAGTTCCCAGAGTGGGCTGTAACCAGAGAGCAGGATGTCAGCTGCAAGGCATGCTGGGAGCAAAGCTCGACCACTGCAGGAAGGGGTGAGCAACGAAGGAGCAGCAAATGGTGTCTGAATCAACAGCCTCCATGAGGGCAAATCATAATCAGAACCAAAACAAGCAGTCTCCACCAGTCCTTGTCAGTAATGTTAGCAGAATGTGAACCTAAGATAGGATGGTGGACAGCGTCTGAACTGCAGAAGAGAGAAGGGGGTGCCAGACAAGGTGGGACGTTCAGAGACTTTGTGAAAAAGCAGGATTAGAGAAGGAAGGTGAGTGGAGAGAACTCTTGACAATAAGCTAAGCAAATACATCACCTGAGTCCTCGCCTGGGATAAGAAATGGACTCTGGGGGACGCCTGGGTGGCTTAGCAGTTGGGCGCCTGCCTTTGGCTCAGGTCAAGATCTTGGAATCCGGGATTGAGTCCCACATCGGGCCCCCTGTGGGAAGCCTGCTTCTCCCTCTGCCTAGGTCTCTGCCTCTCTCTCTCACTCTGTGTCTCTCATGAATAAATAAATAAATCTTTTAAAGAAAGAAAGAAAGAAATGGACTCTGTGGACTCCAGCATCCCAAGAAGAAAAGAGAGGGAGGCGCAGAGACAGAGATGCTGGGGACCTCATGGGATCAGATAGTACCTGGCTTCTCCCTACCAATATTCAGGACTGTCAGCCCTGACATTCTTCCCTTTCACTCCTTCAAGCCTTCCTGATTGGAGAGACAGAGGCTCTTCCTGACCTGCCCTTCATTGTTCCCTCCTGTGTATACCTGCAGATACCTGGGTGCCTTTTCTAAATACCTGGGCCAAGACACACCCCAGTAAGACTAATGGGAGACAAACATTGGAGAATTGCAAGAGGCGTGAGCCTGGACCAACCACTCAGTGCAAGGACTTGTTTTTGCCTTTTATCAGTGTTTCAGAAAGTTCTGCTTCTGGTTGAAATCCTTTCCCACTTTAGAACCGTGAGATGAGCGCAGGATCCATCACACTGAAAACAGTTGCCTTGCAGACAGCTGCACATTATGCATCAGTTAGTTTTTAAGCAACTGTGTTTCTAATTCCTCACATTTCAGATAGTGCTAATTAGACTCAGTTCTAATTAGACTCAGTTATTTGATTTTAAAAGAGCATGAGGCTTTGGATTGTGCTTCTTTGTACAATTTCTAACTCACCCCGAGTTCTTACTCTTCAGAAGTCACACGATCTTTAGTTCCAATCTTTTGAGAAGTAGGAAAGTGGAGAGAAATTGGTAATTGCTCTCAAAAGAATAGAGTTACACCTACCAATTACATAATCCCTTACAGGTGTGTTATCAAGTATCCTGGTCACCCCCTTGAACTGTGCTCTAGCACACTGGAGTGCCTTGCCTCTTTCACCTCGCCACACTTGTCGAGCCAGTACCCAACCTTGGCAGAACTCTTGGGTAATCCTGCTGCTCACCTGCCACGTGTGACATGTGGCTGAGGCAAGTCATGAAATCTTTTCCAGTTTGGGGAACCTATGCTTTTAGACCTCATCTGGACACTCAGGGCCACTGCATATGCTCTCCGTCATCCTCTGCTGACTCCAGTTCTGGTCTAAAGCAACCTTTCCAAAGCTCTCCTGCCTCTCAAGCTCCCACCTCCACCTTGACACACCCCTTGCTTCTGACTTTTGGCCTCATTCCTACCTTGCCCTGTTTTCTTAATATTATGCCTGTTTCATCCACCTGCAAACTTAAAAGTATTACTTAATAAATACTTTAAATGGTAGTTCTTTTTCAGAAAGGAAAAAAACAGGAGAGGGAAGCATGGTTTTCAGAGCAATTTAAGATACAAAACGCCTACTATCAGCACAAGGGATGATACCAAAATACTGTGTTCTCACTTCAATAAAAACAGTTCTGAATTCATCAGGTGACAAAGTCCCTGAAATTTGCTCAGCTCCAGATTCCTAGACTTGCCTATAAAAATTAAGAAGTTTCTTTCACCACATTACCAAGGCTATACGAAGTTTGTATGTCATTTTTTAATTTATAAGGTACCACTTGGTTTCAGGGAGGTCACCCAACCCAAATTGGCCTAAACAAAAGAAACCTATTGTCTGACACATCCAAAAATCCAGAGATTGGGTGACTTCGAGTGTCACTTGACAGAGAAATTCAAATCTTGCTGTTCTCTCTCCATATTTCAGTTCTGCTTTCTTTCAGTTACTGCAGTTCAAGTAGCAAAATGACTACAGTGCCTGGACCTTACAGTCCAGCAGGAAAGAACTGCCTCTGACTGACAAGTCCTCCAAATGGTTTATGATGTACTCTTGGCTCTGGTGTGTCACACGACCACCCTTCAACCAATCCCTGCTGCTCTATAAAATATGAGCCTTTTATTGACTGTTTTAAGTAAGCAGCCATATGCCGCCCATAGACTAGCAGTGTAATCACCTTTATCAGAAGTAAAAGTCCAAGGTGGTTAACAAAATTTGATTTCCGTATGAACCCAAAGCAGGACATGCCTTCTGCCCTCCCATTTTTCTTGTCATATACACACTCTTAAAATGCTCCAATTTAAACTATCCCACATAAATGATTGAAAACGCAGTCACCCCTCCCCAAAGAGTTTCCAGTTACTGTGTCCAGCCTCACATTCAGGATCTTCGGGAGCTATGAAGTTTTCTCAGTCGGGTCCAGATAAAGATCTTCATAGGCCTGTGACTAACAATAATGTTGACCACCACTACATGCCAAATAGTGTGAAGGGAGGACAGAAGGAGGATAGTCTTTTAAACTGCCTCTTAGAAGGGGAGAGCGTGAGATACAGTATATAGAGGTGTATACTATACTAGTATACTAGTCCATATCCGTTTACTAGTCCATATCCGTTTCATCCTCTGCTGGCTGAGACAGTCACAGACGCCTGCCCTTGCCATGGACATGTTATGCACGACTCAGTAGTAATACAGATGTTAGAAGATGTTAATAGGCAGAGGATGTAAAGATTGTGTTTGTCATAACAAAAGATACACGCACCAAGTGAACACAGAGTAGGGGTAACACAATATCCTCTCTGAGGACCAGCTTCCCCTAGTCTTTCAAATTCCTGCTGGAATATAAATGATGCACCTGTGGGTTAGGGATTCTGTGAGGCACCAGAAAGGACTGGTCATTCTTATAGGAGAACTGAATCCTCACCCTACCCCACCCCCATCCCACCCCACACTCCTCCTGGACTCGTCCAGAAACCCTGGCTCTGTGCTTGGCCACTCCCCCAGATGACCATGACCAGCGCACACAGTAAGACAGGGAGGAAAGGTCAACTTTGAGAGACATCTCCCAGAAGACCCAAGCTTTAGATCCGTCTAATTCCATTTTTATCATTTACCCTCTGACCTAAGGGCTGGCATTTTATGGCAACTTAGCAGGAAAAGGGCTTTTGACATCTCAGATTGGTAATGACTTGGAGTCTCAAAGTGAGTTGTATCAGTGAAGCACATTACTTTTTTTTTTTTTTAAATCAATCAAATCATCTTTCATTCTTTCTGCTCTCCTTTTTTCAGGATAAACTAAGCACCGGTTAATTGAATACTGTTGGTATATATTCCTTTTCAAAGGC
The DNA here is from genome assembly GCF_018345385.1 of Vulpes lagopus. NCBI lineage: Eukaryota > Metazoa > Chordata > Mammalia > Carnivora > Canidae > Vulpes > Vulpes lagopus. The sequence goes on from NC_054828.1 coordinate 39,857,451, forward strand.
ATAGTTCTTATTTGTCTCTTCTTAGGTGCAGCTGATTCTGATGGTGTTTTTGTTGTCACTTTTTAATGTTTGAGCTGTCACTGTGATCTTTAGCAGACCTTTCTTTGGGTTGGTATATGTGGCTTTTTCACAATACCATCAAGTACTTCCAAAATTGTCCAAAAACAAACAAACGAACAAAATTGTCCTTATGTTTTGACAAGAGGTCAATCCCATATTCGGCATTGGTTTTCCTGTCCCAGCAGGGAATCTAGTTTCTGTGAGGGCACTTTAGTTCCTCATAACTACTGGAGGTGGCTTAAATTGTTATAGACCTAAAATAGAAAGAAAAAAAAGGGACGCCTGGGTGGCTCAGTGGTTGAGTGTCTGCCTTCAGCTCAGGGCATAATCCCAGAGTCCCGGGATTGAGTCCAGCATCGGGCTCCCTGCAGGAAGCCTATTTCTCCCTCTGCCTACTTCTCTGCCTCTCTCTCGGTATCTCTCATGAATAAATAAATTTTTAAAATCTTAAAAAAGAAAACTTTTTTTAAAGTCATGAGGTATACTGATATTTTAACTCTTTTTTTGCCTTGTTTTAATAGGACCTTTGCCGTGCTTCGGTGCACCATATTATATATACTGCATTTCTAAAGATTATATTGGGTGGTGTCATCTAAAAGATGAGAAAGCTTTCTTTTCCTTTTCTGGTTTTGATTCTTGGCTCTAGCTCTCTAAAGTTGGCTTCAAAGACTATAAAAATATAGGGCGCCTATTATATAGAATTTCTTAGAATTAGGGGACGATGAGAGAGAAAACCTAAGTGTTTCAGGTTTGACTTAAGCTCTCTGTCAGTTCTGACTCCAGCAGGAAAGCAAGAGCCCTCTGAAAAGGAAGTAATTTGGAGAGAGTTAAATGAAAGGCCTAGTAACAAAGGTGTGGGCAGGATATAGAGAAACGACAGGGATGGGGTAGCCCCTCCACCACCTTGGGTCTGAAGAGGGTGATGCTGTTGCCAGACCTGGGGAGCATTAGCTGTAGGAGCAGACTACCTGACAGGAGCTGAGACCTGGGGGAGAAAGTTGAAGGTAACCGATCTGAATCCCAGCAAGAAGCTCTCCGGGGAGTAAATTCCCCAGGTGTATTCTCCTCTGACCCTCTCACCTTCCCCTGATTTTCCCCTCAAGCTGAGGCAGTCAGAAGCTAAAGGACAAAAGTGCCTGTTGATGGGAGCCTCAAAGGTCAGCCATGGAGGGCTCAGAGCAGGAGGAGAGAAGGGTAGAGAGTAGAATGGAGGGGTGGAAAATACCCTGCTCATGCTCCTTTCATTTTTTTTTTTTCTTGATGGGAACTAGTATTATTATCACAGAAGAGAGCCTCTGGTCATTTTAATGTTGAATAGTAATTCCTATCATTTATAAATGCCTTTGAGTATATATATACAATCAATTAAAGATCCCAGTAAATATTACCAAATCAGTAGCAAGAATCATTACAGACATTTAAAACTCTACCCAGCTTTAAATGAGTCAGTTTTGATGAGCCATAGTTTTACACTGCTGTCAAGGGGTGTCAGAAGAATTGACCTATAGAAAGCATTAGTACACCGAGAATGGTTGCTTTCTAAAATTGGTATTTTCTATTCACGTTACATTTTTACATTCTCACATATCTTTAAAAATAACGTGTAAACATCTTTGGCCCATCTCCAGAGGTTTTTATCTTCACATTAAGAAAAAGAACAAATTAGAAACTTTGAGCTGTACAAATGTCTAGTGCCAATACCCAGGGCTTTTTTTGTATGGATTAAATTATCGTGCAATCCCAATTTTGGATTCTGAGGTAAGTGCATGATCACGACACAGGTGGATCACAAAGACATCTTTTTCATAACTTATCGACAGGATCCATAGTATCTCCAGATGTGTCATGTGGTCTATTATTAAAATCCGCAGGAGCTGACCAGCCATTGGTCTTTCAAGTTTCACGCGGTTGGGCCGTGGTTCATTGTTTGTTTTGAAATGTCTCCTGTATGACACACTTGTTCCCATCTCCTCCTCCCCAAACTGCTTAGATTAACCATCTGCATAGGAAATAGGAATAATGGAGATTTTTATTTGATATATTTAGTTGGGACGTGCGTTCAGACAAAAACCTAACTCTGTGATGAGAAATACAAAATAAATACCGACTGAACTACTTTTATGGAAATGGGCATATAAATATTCAGTAACTTCTGTTCCTCTAAGCGAGGGCTTGCGTTCTCAGGGCACCTGGGTCAGCAGGCTGTATTTGCTCAAGGTCCTTTATTAACAGGCACTGAGGCCTGCAGCTTTTGGCTGTCTGTCCAGGGATGAGGAAAAGAATGTGGGAATTGACCCTTTCTGTTTCTATCTTTATAATATATTTTCCACCTTTCACTTGATGAAGGAGGGGTTCAAACCCTTCCTCCTGCCTTCTCACTTCAGGAGCTGTGTCACATAGGGCCACCAGTCAGAATCGCACACTCAGCGTGAACATGTTTCCCCGTCCTCAGCCGGGCCCTGGGCTTGTGGCCACTTGTCCTGCCTTCTCAGACTGGGAAGGTTGTGTCTCCCTTGAGAAAAATGTCTGAGGTGGAAAAGTACATTTTTGACACCTAAATTGTATTGTCTTGGCACCAAGTTAATGTGGTTTACTTATGAACTATAGACAACTGTAGAAATGATGACATTTATAGGTTTCGTCATCTCTCGATTAGATGTACTTGGTCTAGCTGTTCAGCTGTCTGACCTGGCTCTGTAACATGTACCCAATCGTGTTGTAAAAAGAAGTTTCAAGAAGCAGTGTTTTTTATACACTTGTATCTAGCAAGCCTTATGTCTTCATTTAATACCATTTGTTTTCCAGAGAGGGAAATCTGTAATATAATTAGAAAATCACTTTTAAATTTGAATATCATCTTTAGTGCTTTTGTCCTAAATGATACAGAATTACAGGGTCGAGTGGCTGTCAGGAGAAACATTTAGTACACGTGTGTATCTTTTTTTTCATTTCCCTATCATCCAATAGTAGGTAAATATTAATATATCTCCTTTTTTTCTGTTTTCTTCCCAGTTTTATTGAGAAATGATTGACCTCACTCTATAAATTTAAGGCTTACAGATGGTATGATTTACATATATTATGAAATATATTGCCACAATAGCTTCATTGAGCCTCCCTCCATCCTCTCACAGAAATACAGTAAAAAAGAAAGAAGGAACAAAAACATTGTCCTTGTGATGAGGACTCTTAGGATTTACTGTCTGTCCTATATATCACACAGCAGCGTTAACTATGGCCCTCACGCTCTACATTACATCCCTAGCACTTAGTTACCTTATAACTGGAAGTTTGTACCTTTGACCACTTTCTTCCAGTTCTTCCTCCCTGTTCCCTTCTGCCTCTGGTAACCATAAATTTAGCTTGTTTGTTTCAGATGCCACACGTAAATGACAGCATATGGCAAATGGCGTGATTTCCTCAGTTTTTAACGGCTGACTAATATTCTACTGTCTCCACATCATTATCTTCATCCCTTAGGTTGTTTCCATGTCTTGGCTATTGTAGATACTGGTGCTGTGCACATGGAGGTGCAGATGTCTTTTTGAGTTAGTTTTTTTCTTTCCTTTGGATACATTTCTAAGATGTGGGATTATTGGATCATATGATAGTTGTATTTTTAATTGTTTGAGGAACCTCCATACTATCTTCCACAGTGGCTGTAGCAGTTTGCCTTCCTACCAACAGTGCACAAGGGTTCCCTTTCTCCACATCCACTCTGGTATCTGTCTTGTTGTCTTGAGGACGGCCGAACAGATGTGAGATGATGTCTCATTGCGGTTTTAATTTGCATTTGCCTTATGCTAGTGATATTCAGTATCTTTCCATGTACCTGTTGGCCTTTCCTATATCTTTTTTGGAGAAGACCTCTCTTGAGGTCTTTAGCCCATTTTTTAAGGTTTTTGTTTTTTTCTTTTGCTACTGGATTGTATGAGGTATATATATATATCATCATATATATATATATGATGTTGACCCCTTTTCAGATACATGATTTGCAAAAAAATTTCCCATTATGTAGATTGTCTTTTCACTTTTTTGATGGGTTCTTTTGCTGCACAAAAACTTTTTGTTTGATGTAGTCCCACTTGTTTATTTTTCAGTTTGTTGCTTGTGCTTTAGGTGTCATATATGTCATGGAGCTTTGTTGCTATGTTTTCTTCTAGGAGTTTCCAGGTTTCATGTCTCACTTTCACGTCTTTAACCCACTGAGTTAATTTTTGAGAGTGGTTTAAGATAGTGGTCCAGTTTCATTCTTTTGCATGTGAATATCCAGTGAACCCAGAACCGTTTATTGAAGAGACTGTCTTTTCTCCATTGAGTATTCTTGGCTCCTTTGTCAAATATTAGGTTGACCATGTATGCTTGGGTTTATTTCTGGGCTCACGAATCTGTCCCATTGGTCTGTATGTTTTTATGCTGGTACCATACCGTTTTAATGACTGTAGCTTTATAGTACAGTTTGAAATCAGGAAGTATGATATTTCCTGCTTTGTTCTTCTTTCTCAGGATTTCTTTGGTTATAGGAGTCTTTTGTGGTTCCAAATAAATTATAGGAATGCTTTTTCCTACTTCTGTGAAAAATGCCATTGGAAATCTAAAATGGGGATTGCAGTGAACCTATAGATGGATTTTGGTAGTAGTGGCATTTTAACAGCATTAATTCTTCCAATCCACGAACGTGGGATATTTCTTTCTTCTTTAATTTTTTTCATCAAGATCTTACAGTTTTCAGCATACAGATTTTCACCTCTAGCTAAATTAAGTCCTAAGTATTTTATTATTTTTTTTATTTTTTTTTTATTATTTATTTATGATAGTCATACAGGGAGAGAGAGAGGCAGAGACACAGGCAGAGGGAGAAGCAGGCTCCATGCACTCGGAGCCCGACATGGGATTTGATCCCGGGTCTCCAGGATCACGCCCTGGGCCAAAGGCAGGCGCCAAACCGCTGCGCCACCCAGGGATCCCGTATTTTATTATTTTTTTAAAGATTAAAAAAAATCTTTATTTATTCATGAGAGACACAGAGAGAGAAAGAGAGGCAGAGACACAGGCAGAAGGAGATGCAGGCTCCATGCAGAGAGCCTGATGTGGGACTTGATCCCGGGTCTCCAGGATCACGCCCTGGGCCGAAGGCAGGCGCTAAACTGCTGAGCCACCCAGGGATCCCCTATTTTATTATTTTTGATGCTGTTATAAATGAGATAAATTTCGCTGTTTTTTCAGAAAAGTTGTTAGCATCTAGACATGATACTGATTTTTTTGTATGTTAATTTTGTATCTTGCAACTTTAGTCAATTCATTGTTTAACCCTAACAGTTTTTTGGTGGAGTCTTTAGTATTTTCTATATATAAAATCATGTAATCTACAAATAGAGAAACAGTTTTACTTCTTCCTTTCCAATTCTGATAGCTTTTATTTCTTTTTCTTGCTTGTTTCTCACTAGGACATTCTGTACTATGTTGAATAGGAGGGGTGAGAATTGTTACCCTTGGCTTGTTCCTGGCTTCAAAGGAAAAGCTTTTAATCTTTCACAACTGAGCATGATGTTAGCCGTGAGCTTGTTTTATATGACCTGTATCACACTGAGATATGTTCCTTCTCTGCCTAATTTGTTAAGAGTTTTTTCTCATGAGTCAATGTTGAATTTTGTCAAATGCTTTTTCTGCATCTATTAAAATGATCATGATTCTTTTCTTTAACTCTATTTTGAGGTATCACATTGACAATTTGCTCATTTTGAACCATCCTTGCATCCCCAGAATAAATCCCACTTGGTCATGGTGAATGATCTTTTCAACGTGCTACTAAATGAAGTTTACTGGTATTTTATTGAGAATTTTGGCATCTATATTCATCAGGGATATTGGCCTCTTATTTTCTAGTAGTGTCCTTTTCTGATTTGGCATTGGGATAATACTGACCTTGTAAAATGCGTTTGGGAATGTTCCTTCCTTTTTGATTTTTATTGGAAGAGTTGGAGAAAAATTGGTGTTAAGTCTTCTTTCAATGTTGGGTACTTTTCCCTAATAAATCTACTTCATGTTGGGCTTTTCTTCATTGGGATAATTTACATATTTTAAAGTAGAAGTATTCCTGTTAAAATTTTTAATTTGAAATCATTCTCCATTTGTGGCCATTTTTTATAGCAAAGCTGTTAGTTAATAAAGTTTTTTTTTTTTTTTAATCAACTGTGTTATCACTACCATTGCCTCAACATTTGAAACCTTTGGTGTCTCTAAATTCCCCTTGTCTTTTGATTCTGGAGTCTTTAACTTTTACAAAGAGTTGGCTCAGTGAAAGTCAAAGCAACACTTAGCTCCCTTGGGGCTTTCTTTTACATCTAAAACCTCAATAGATGTCCAGTGTTTATCTGGAAAGTGGCTGGCTGCATTCTGGCAAGGGCCTGAGGGAGTCCTTGGCATTAATCCCACTCTGACAGCCATCTGCTTGGTCATCACAATAGGACAGTGATGTCAGTGATGGAAAGATGACAATACAAGAGTTAGAGATGTAAAGTTTCTTTAATTTTGGAGCATTGGAAAACCATAGGAATGGTTACATAAGGCAGGAACTAACAGCATCTCCCTCGCCAGTGTTATAACAAGGCTTCACAAGTCCCCAGAGGACCCCAATGAAACAGCATACTTATGAGAACTTTTTCCAAGTAAAAGAGGCTCCCCTTACTGTTCTCTTCAGGGTTTTATTTCATATGTTTTAATATTCCATCTCCTCCCCAAACACATACCTGAGTGTTCAGGATAGTCTGACTACATGCCTGCAAGCTCAAGAGGCATAACCACTTTAAAACAATTCTCACACACTACACCATGTTTGCATGAGATCAGGGGAACTGACTTCAGCTTTGCCAGTCTTGCCTCAGCATGCCCTGGTTTCAGGTTGTGTGAGGTTATCTCCAGCACAGTGAGATAGGGTCCTTGGTCATCCTTCTGCTTACCTGTTGTGCCTGCCAAGATCTTCCTTGTTTGTTCTTGTTCTTTGTGGCCAAGTCTGAGATTGGCTTTGCGGAGGATGACCTTTTTGGGCTTTGCTCTATTATTCTACTCCTGTTGGTGGGAGGCCTTAAGAATTGAGCAATCACAGGCCTCTGCTGTTTGCTAGGTTTAGAGATTCTCATGAAGCGCCTCTCCCGCAGCTAGGATGTCAACTCTGTGAAAGCAAAATTTCTGATACAGTGCCTCTTCTCCGAATTCGCTAACAGTGCCAGGACTCGGTAAATGATTGTTGATTGTGAATAAAGTCCTTAACAATTTAACAAGATTTAGGTTAATTTCTAGTTACTAATACCCACTAGGTATCAGAGTCTGAGATCCTGTTGGCATCTTGTCTTTATATCCATAATCCAGTTTGGAAATTTCTTCCTCTAAGCATTTGGCACCCCTGGCCATTTTTCCAGCTCTCAGGTTAGTCTCCCCCTGACTTCCGCCTTCAGGCAATTCCAAACAATAGCCCTTACTCTTAGTCTCTGTGGCATTGAGAGTAACTATCTCCTTTTTCTGGCAAGGAGTGTGTGACACAGATGATCAGGGATTATCCAGGGACCAGGCACCCCCTCCCTCATTCATATGTGCTGTGAGCTAGCTTCCGGGTGGATGGGTGAATGGTGCCTCCAGTAGTCCCCACACACAGGGATTTGTCCCTAGGCACCAGTGGCCTGCTGGTGGCCCCCTGGATCCACATTTGAGTGACCCCAGCTGTCAATATCGCAGTGTCTCTCCATAACCCCCACTTGTGGACCTACAGGTAAATCAGGACCCTGAAGGGTCATCATCTCCCCATCTCACTAGTGCTCAACTATGAAGGGGGCAGTTTGGGCACCCCCAAACATGCATGAGGGGGGTGCTTGTCCTCAATGGAATCCCTCCCCCAGTCCTCCATGGTGCATGAAATTATGTCACCCTCCATCCATCTCAGCTACCCAGTATGAGGAGATGCCGGGGTGGCATTGCCGGAATTATTCTTAGCAGGGGATTATAAAGAAGGAGTCTGTGAATACTCCTACATTAATATTTTAGTCCCTCTGTTACATTTTTAACTATCAATCTCTACCATATGTTCCTTGGGAAACCAAGAAGCTTTTACCAATCCACAATTAGAAACAGATTCTGAGCCTTTTATAAATGTTGGTTTCCTCATCTCTGAACAGTTGGGTCCCAGCACCAAATGACCGCAAGACTGCACTCTAGCACTAGGGTTTTGCAGACCTTTTCCTAAATTGTGCTTATGGCTGAATGGGGAAGGCCCTAAAATTTATCCTCTCCTATTTTATCACATATCTTCTGAATCAGTTTATACAGATTTATGAACTTAAGCAAAAAGAAAATCCTGTAAGGAAAACTATACACCATGTGTTTATAAAGAAACAATAAGGGAATTTTGGTTTTGTTTCAGCCCCAAATTAAGAGCCTCCTTTAATCCTTGGATCCTGAATATATTGGTCCATGGTGTCAAGATACTTAAAGTTCCACTGAATTGTCAATTTTGTGTGAGTCTCTTAGTTCCTCAAGGGTCAGCACCGGACTGTCCTGGTTACTGCCGTGTGCCTAACACGGTGCCATGCTCATAGTACCTAGTAAGTAAATATTTGTCGAATGAGTAGATGAATGGATGAACTTACTTAGCCTGCTTCTCTTAATATTTAAATCTATTAATCTGTCCTCAAAATGGCCTACAAATCCCTTCGTCGTCAGCAGCCACATCCATCCATGTAGAATCTGGCCACGAGACTGCTCTGGGTTCAATAATTTTATCTTCATACTATCTGTCTGTTAGGAATTAAATGACTGTTCGGTCTGAAGCCATTTAAATAGGCAAAAAAGACCTGAAAAGAAAAGTCTGCGTTATTGTAGCCATCACATCTATTTTACATACAAAGCTTCTTTGTCAGCAGATTTAAAGTGAAACAACATGTTCACAAGTGGTGAAGTATAAAAATATTGCAAAGGTTAACTAGATTGGCCTGAATTGGAAGAAACCGCCATCTCTAGGTAATCCCTAATTTTTCTTCTAACCTTTCCTGCTATGTTTAGGGAGAGAAACCTCTCCCAAGGTTGTTTTGTTTTGTTTTGTTTTGTTTTTATGCTGTATTTAGGGGCTCCTGCGTGGCTCAGTCGGTTAAATGTCTGCCTTCCACTCAGGTCATGATCCCAGAGTCCTGGGATCAAACCCCACATTGGGCTCCCTGCTCAATGGGAGTCTGCTTCTCCCTCTCCCCCACCCCTCTCCCCCTTGTGCACGCTCTCTCTCTCTCTCTCTAATAAATAAAATCTAAAAAATAAAAGTAATAAAAATAAATAAATGCTGTATTTAATCAGTCACTGCCCATTTCAGGTTTGCCTGAGGCATGATGAACTTGACAAATCAGGACTGTGCTCCCCTCCACGGGGAAATAAATGAATAAACAGCCTGGCACTTCCCCTTTCCTCGCTCCACTGGCCTCACAGAGGCCCTTTGTCATCACTGATCAGTAGCTGCTTTGTGAGCTCAGATGGTAAGAGCTGCTAAGAACGCACCATCTTGCTAACAGGTGCTTCTGAATTCACCCTCAAATTTCCCAGGTCTGAGCTGTCAGACCCGCTACACCCTATCCCAAAGTTTGGTCTGATAAGTGGGAAGGAGCCTCGAATTCTATGTTTCCATCCCATTCGTGCTGATGGACTGACCTTAGAGCCTAAGAATCGGCTCTTCAGGGACCTGCCGTTGCGTGGCTATCGCGTGGAAGCGAGGCTCAGACCTGCCTCCAGGGCCGCGATTGCACGTGTGCGGGGCAAGCAGGGCAAGCAGCGTCCCTGCTCTTCCAGGACGTTTCTCTCTAGGCTGAGTTGTTCTTTATTCTGTCCCTTAGTTTTGTCTAGTTCTGCTCTCCCAGCTGGTCTGAATAAGGTAGCAGGTTTCCTGTTCTTTAACAAGGTGGGAGGAAGTGAAGTATCCATTAAACTCCCCAGATGCTCCCCAAATGCTGCCATTAGCCATTCCAAAGGCCTATTGCTTGCCTATGTAGCTCTGTGGAAAGCAGAATAGTTGGGGTTTTTTTAAGGGAATGTAATGCTACCTTTATAAATGATTTCCCTTATTCAATTAATTCTCTTGATTTTATGTATTGTTTGAAGCAAAAGAATGACTTCTATGTAACTGACAATTTTAGGAATGAAACCTACCATAGTTTGTTTGTTTTTTATCATCAAAAAAATGTGTGCCAGGGCTTGTAAATGCAGAGGTGGAGTGATTTTTTTTTTTGAAAGATTAATACACCCAGGAAATCATAGTCTTACAGTATAATCAGTCAACTCAAGCCCCCTGGCTCATGGAGACCGCACACCACACATAAGTGAGCAATTTTCTGATGAGAGGAAGCATCTCTTTCAGGACAGTGACAGGGTTGGGTGCAGTTGTTTTTGTCGAGCCTCTGAACATCTCTCAGATTTCCATTTGGAGGGAATGGGTGCTATCAGGGTCTTTTCTACTGTTGTGTGGTCATGTTGTGGTAACTGGGGGGAGATGTTTGCAGAAACAATTGTTGGGGTGTGTGATTTGTACCCCTTGAAACAGCGTCTCTGGCTATAAGGTGTGGGGAATCTGGGTGTTTTGTGTTTGTTAAGCATATTGGCTCACTCTTTAGCCACCCCCACCCTACTCCTTTGAAGTTCCCGTCATGCTCTGCCATCTTCTCTCCCTTCCTGTTCTTGTCAGTTGTCAACTTCCTGTCTCTGAGGAGTTCCCCTAATGATCAACTGACTGACTGACCCTGGCTCCTGCCAGCCATGGGTTACATCATCACCATTGTCCATCAGTGACTTAAACTTCTCTCCTCTAGATTTCTCATTCCCAGTAATCCTGATCTTAATCCTCATGAAAGCATCTTCGCCTTGATGCCTCCATTTTTTCTAGATTCATCAGTTTCTCCTGGCCTCATTATCTTTTTGTCTGCCTGAATGCCACTTGTCCAGTCCTGTTGGCTCTTCACCCCTGTATTTCTCCTACAGCACATATCTCCATTCTTCTGACTAGAAAATTGCACTAGTGTAGATTGCCCTCACCAGCGTCCATGCTGCCAGCTGCACTGAAGCCCTCTCCAGTGCTCCTTCATGTTCATTCTTGTCTTTGGTTGTCCCCCTCTGCTAGTCACTCGATAGTCAAAGACAATTCTGTCCCTTCCTCATCCTCCTGCCCAAACCCTACCACCTCCACTCTAGGTACATGGCTTTTCTACCCTACGTCACTGAGAAAACAGAAGCTATTGGGCATGAACCACATCTTGGCATTTCTTTATCTCTTCTCTGTCTTGCTTCCCATTCTTCACCCATGTTAACCGTTCACTCCTTTTCTTCTTAGAGGAATGAAATCCCTCTCACCGAGACCAGTACCAAGTCTCTCCTTCACTCTCTAGCCCATTCCATCAGTCGATTAGGTGATTTTCTAATAATCACATTTAAAAAGTTAAAAGAGATGATGAAATTAATTTTAATAGTGTATTTTATTTAACCCAATATATTAAAAATATTATTTCCACATATAATTTATTGTGAAAATTGTTGAGTCATTTTATATTCCTTTTTAAAAATTATTTTTACTAGGTCTTCAAAATCTAGTGTTTATTTTACAGTTACAACACACTTTAATTTGGACTGGCTGCATGTGGCCAGTGGATACCACATTGGATAGTGAAGTTATATCCATTTTTCTCTCACTTACTTTTTAGAAACCATCTTTCCTGGCCCTCTGACTACCTCTTCACTCATTTCTTCTCAGTGTCCCTGGTCTGCCCCCTCTTCTAGCCATTGACATGCTGTTGGTCCTCAAGCTTCTACTCTCTTCTTGATCAGTCTTGTATATTCCACCCATTGGCTGATGGTTATCTGAGTCACACCTCTTAATTGAGCTTCCAGCCCTCTGACGTCCAAAGTTTACCATGCCACAATGCAGCTCATCATCTTTTGTCATGACTCTTCTCCTCCTGTCTTAGTCATTGGTACCACCATCCACCCAGGTGCCCAGGCAGAAAACTGGTATTCCACTTGGATTGCTCTCCCTCCTTCAACCCATAGAGCTAATCAGTTACAAAGTTCTTGAAGTCTCCTTTACCAGTATCCCTTTAAAGATTCATTTTTTTCCTTTTTTGCAACCTTTGCTTTAGTCAAGATCTCCATCATTCTTCCCTTAGATTATTGGAGTGGCCTCTTCAGTAGTCTGCTCACCTTACTCATAGTTCCCTCCTTTCCATATTCACCAAAAATGGCCAACTCAGGGACTGTATCCCCATTTTTGTTTTTTTAAAAAAAGCGGGGAAAGGAGGGGGCTGCATTATAGGATTCAGTCCAAAGCATTTTGAAGATGGTGGACTTCCCTCAGGGCATCCCATAATTCTCCTGTCTGACTCTCTCCCTTCCTCTCCATTTCACCACTGAGCAGTTTCCACAGGTGGTTCTGGAAGACCTATAAATACATTTAACAAAATCCAGCTCCTTCTATATTGATAATGCAGATCTCCCTTGGCTTTGTAGAATTTTCTGCAACCTGGATTTATCCAAGAGCAATGGTCCTTAACCTCTCACTCTCAAATCACATACGTCTTTGAAAACTTGCTTAAAACCTGCCTCATGTCCCCAGAAAAAATGCCCAAGTACAAACACAATTTAGCATGGGTTGTTAGGACTCATCGGAGGACAATGCTCAAACAGTGTTCAGATCATCTGCTGGCTCCCACCAAAAAGGATCAAAGGTAGCTTGGTTTCCCAAGACATTTTGAAAAATTCTTGGAGCATTTTATGGCACATTTTGGGATCTTAAGAAAGCTATGGTTCCTCCAAGGACCCTTTAACGTTGTCTGACTAACAACACTGAAAACAATTCCAAACTTGCATTTCTTGACTAAATGTAGCTGATTTTCTCCACACCCACACCCCTCTTTATAGAAGCTGTTTGCAACAACTTTGTTTCTTACCGGCTTTCTGAGCCTCAGTCCCCAGTTGGCTGTCATGTTGCGCTCATCTGAGGGTGTGACTGGTTTTCCTCACAGCCTCCGTCTTCTGTCCTCTCAGACGCTTCCCTAAGAACCTTGGCTCTGAGCCCTCTCCTGTGTATCTCAGGTCATCATGTGCTCCGCTCCCCCAGCACCCTGGGGAGGGGGCAAAGAGGGGTGAGCACCGGGCCCGGCCACCTCTGGGGGCCCCCGTGGGGTGAGAGGCCGTGTCAGTAAGACCCCACACATCTTCAAGGGAGTCTAAACTTTCTCTTCAGCAGCCCAGCTGCCGGATGACAGGATTGCAGCACCAGTTGACCTTCTCATGGTCCTTCCCTGCCCAAGAATGTGCCATTTCCACAGAGGACACAGGGCGGTCCCGTAGGGACTCTCCCCACTGACGTGGGTGGCTGTTGCAGCCTGCACCCCCAGCACTGGACGAGAACACTACCGCCTCCTTACTTAAGCCTGTCATATGCTCGAGGCCACAGGCCTCCCCTCAGCTTCTTGCCTCTACTCCCTCTTCCTTGGCAAAGCCGCTCTTCTGCTCTCTCAGAGCTCAGGCCCATTCGTCATCCTTGCTCCTGCTCATCCAATTTGTTTGCTCCTTTGCCAGGCTCCCTCCTTAAGTTTCTTGCCCAGTGGAAACTCTCTTCTTTGTTTACCTGAGTGGCCTCAGAGTTCCACTTGCCCCCAGAGGCCCCTTTGTATGTCTGCTCCACCCCTCCGGGATCCCCACCTCCTCACCTCCCAGGCTCTCCTCCACCTTCCCGAGTCTCCCCGCTAATCCCTGCTGTGCTCACTCCGGTCCTGGCTCTCCCTGGCTCTCCAGTCCTGAGTGCCCGCGGGGACAGCCAGCTATAAAGAGTTTATTGGACTGAAAAGTGAGTGAATGTTCTCATGCACCCTACTCTTTCCCACCTCAGCAAAGCTTTTCAGAGTCACATTTCCAATGGCATCTGAATCTGGAAGGATTTAGATCTGCTGAAAAATGCCAAACCTCCAGCATTTGGCTGTGTTTGAGATTTTTGGCAGTTCCTCCCACGTCTGATGTTATGAACGCTGTTTATAGATGCCTGGAAAGAAGCCTTTAATGCTTGTATTGTGTTTTAACTTGCTTTCCTTTGGAGGCAGGGAATTGTCAAGTAAGTATTCACAGCACTCTGGAAAAGCCCAGGTGTTCGATGAGCATCCAGTACTAAGCGTTCATGCAGAATCCACAGCCGCGAAGGGTCTATACTTACAATCCGCTGAATTTGCCACCATGCAGGTTTCTTCCTTTCGCCCCTCTCATCTTCAGTTTTGAAGCAATACAGCTATAAACATATGCTTGTGAAATAAGAAAGAAACATTCTGAGATTGCTTTACTTTTTCAGTTTTTAACTGAAAATCAAGGTGAAAAAAAAGCATCGGATTGCCTCAATGTGTATATATATACAATCTCGTGTATATATAAGTACGCAGTGTCTGTGCTTGTATGCATACTCTGTATACACTGTATAATATGGAACATATTATACAACCTGTGTGTACCCTGAAAACGAGCCCTGTGTTTAATCTCCAATTCCGCCTCTGAACCACGCTGTAGCCCCAGCGGCCTCCTGCTCCCATCTCAGACCTCGGCTTGCTTTTGTCACACACTTGAACATTCTAAGGTGAAAGAAGAAACCCACGGATTTCATTTGAAAGTCCCACTAAAACAGAAGAAAGAGCAGATGTCCTGGGAAGTGCTAATTAATGTGAAGGAAGTGTCTAATTGCGAGAACTGGCATGCCCCCAGCCTCCCGGTTTTGCTCAATTTGGCAGCAATGACATCAGCCGGGGGTGTCGTTTTTGCAGAGATGTGCTCACTCCCTATTCTTCAGTGCAGATAATAATACCATTTGATCCAATTATCACTTATGATTACATAACATGTTTTGATTGAAGAGTTTCTCAGAAAATAAAGGTAACTTGTTTTTCCCCAGCACAAAAATGCAGGCCGTTCCAGCAGGCAAGCTGCCCTACCAAGAAACACTGGGAATTATTAGGCTAAATTATGAGTCGAACTGGATTCGGAAACAAAGCGTCCATTGTGCATAACTCCCAGCGACATCCAGGAGGATGTTATTGTTTCTCTGACAACAAGTTTTTCCCCAGCACACTCTCAAATAAGCAGAGTCCCCAGGCGCATTCGCAAAGTCACGGAGAGTGTGCGGGAAGCATTGACAAGGCTTCCTTTTTTCTCCCCATTCTGTAGGCGCTTTAGTGCAGAGTTTGCCCAGAGACGCCAGGGTATGAGCTTTCTGAATTTGTAGACTGGTGCACTCTTTCATTTCTGTTTTAGTTCTTTGCTGGCATGCTCGGGAAGCATGGTTTGTGCCACACAGGAATGTCTGTTCACTTGGATAATGCTTGTGCATGAATGAGGTGGTTGCCAATGCGGCTCTAAACTGTACTAAGTTTCTCACTTGGCTTTGTTTGCTGCTTACAAGGGGATCAAGGTAATCCTTTCTCTTTGCATAGCCCAAGAGCAATAACTAATGGATTTGGAACAGGCAGCGGGAGCCAATGCAGGTCTCCCGTGCCCACCCCCCATTTCCTAAACCCCAAGAAGTCGGATTTTAAGGGAACCCCACGTTACAAAATGTTGGCCAGCTCGTGTAAGAGTGGGGAGCTCACCTGTCATAAAATCCCTTAGCTAAATCCGGAGGCTCAGATCCAGAACTGAGAAGGGAAAGGCGAACCTTGGCATGCTGGTAGCCATAGATCGTAATCCTGAGGTGCAGCGCAGAGTGGGGGGATTCCATCTGCTATCTCCCCCCTCCCGCCTTCCCTTCTGTGTGTGGACAGTGACCCAGGCACTGGGCCACGGGGGCCCGTTCCCAAGCCTGACTTGTAAGTCCCACTTCACACTGGGCCATGATCTCCAGCCACCTGATTCTGAACAACACAGGCATGTCCCTGCCTGGGAAATGGCCAGTGGGTTTAGGAAGTGCAGCCTCTTCCTTCTCCTTCTCAGGCTCCCCCTTAGTTCACAAATCAGCTCCCCCCCCCCACATTCTTCCTGGCCCCCGGAGGTGGAGAGCCTGATCCCTGACTGGATGCTTTAGGTGTGGGGAAGCCCACGCCAGCGCCCCTAAACCGAGGCCCTGTCATGCAGGACCCTTGATGTCAGAATCTACCTTTTCTTGGGGAGCTGGTGGGGAGGGAGCCGAACAGAACAAATCCGAGTTGGAGGGTCTGCTGAGTAGGGGAGGAGAGCGAGGCACCTGGCACTGCCCTTAGCTGAGCACCCTGGACGAGTAACCTTGCTGCCTTTCCTTCAACGTTCTGGTGTTTTGTTTTGTCGTTTTGCTCGCTCTCCGTTCCAGACCGCCCGTTAGCAGAGCAGCTCCCCAGCCTGAGAAACTCCAGAAGAACAACATCACCAAAAAAAAGAAACTGGTTGAGGTGAGGAGGTTAAACTATTTTGCTTTTAATCTGGTATCCGTGTTCTAAGACCTGCCTGGTGGACATCGCCATCCGCGCGTCCCGTAGATACCCGTGAGGAGGGTAGTTCTGCTGTTTCCATTTTACAGAGGAGGACACCAGCTCAGAGAAGTTAAGTGGCTGATGAGGTCCCATGCCCAAGATCTCCCAACGCCCAGCAAGTGGAGACAGATTTGAACTGGAGGATTGCCACTCTGTGGACCTGCTCTTTGCTAAGCGGGGCCTCGGAGCTGCTGTTCCTGCCCTCAGAGCCCCCCACCCCCGCCCCCTTACCCACGTCTGGCGGTCCTCAGATCTCTGTAACTCTTCATACTTCACCACAGCTCTAAGACCCAGGAGAGTCCCACACTGCCCTGGGAGATTCAAGTGCCTGGTTTCAAAACCTTACCCAGGAGCCACCTCCCAGCCTCAGCACCTGTGATTCACCACAGACCTCCAGCCCCCAGACACAGTACCTAATGTTCTCTGACGCTGCTGTGGGCCTTCAGGCCCTTGTGTTTTAGAAGGCGCCTCCTCTTCCCTCCCCACACCCTGGTCTTTCCAAGCTCTTCTCTGGCATCTTCCCCGTGCAATCTTCCCCGATTCTCCTTATCCTAAACCCTCCTACGCTCCCTCATGCACACCCCTCATCCACAGCTCTTGTCACACACGGTGCCACCATTATTTCTCACTACCTGTCTCTCCTACCACCCTGTGAACTCAGAAGAATCCATCTTAAAAAAAAAAAATTTTTTTTATTGGAAAAGGAGGACTAATTGGGGAGATTTATGATGGAACAGAGCACAGGTCGAAGATGCAGCTGAGCTTTAGGAAAAGACAGGATCCAGAAGCTGAAAAGCCATCATAAACCAAGATGGTGCTTCTCTCTGCCCTCAGGACCCTGTAGGTCTGGTGCATTCTTCTCTCTTTCTGCAGACTTCTTGAACTATTTTGGTAGATGATGGGTATGACCTCGCACCTGAGTTCCTGTCCTCTCACGTGGTTAGATAGTCAAGCCTACTAGTGTCTTCAATTCTAAATTCCTGGAAGAAACCATCTGACTGGCTCCATTTGACTCAGTTGTCCACCAGGACGAGGGGTCACACATTACACATGCAGCTTCTGGGAGACACGTGGGGGTGGGGAAAGGAGGAGATGAGTTTTCCAGGCAAGAGAGATTCTATTTTTTTATTTTTTTTAATTTTTTTTTTGCAAGAGAGATTTTAAAGAGCAAACTTCTAAAGATAGGGAAGCTCACGACATGTGGGCTAAATAGACAGTTGAGCTTGACCGAGGGGTACAGGGCACGTGTGAGTAGGAGTAACTGTGCCAGCTTAGGAGTTTGGGCTTTATCCCATAGGTGGTGAAAGTCAGTGAATGTTCTGGAGTGAGGAGAGGTGGTGATATTTTAGGACAATCAATCTAATGTTTGCACCCGATGAGCTCCGGAGAGAGAAACCAGGGAACCTGGAATCAGGAACCTAGAGGAGAGGACCCCCAGCTTCCTAACTTGTGTCGCACCAGCCAGCACAGTGCCTGGCGCAGACGAGCTGCCGACGGCCCGTGGTGTCCAGTCGCCTTCATAACGGGCCTGATCTTAATCGGCCGCTGCTCTTTGTCACGGAGGACAAGACGGGAAGACGGGAAAGGCTGGACGCCCGGGACAGTATTGAAAAAAACCCAAAAAGGCAAATGATGTAGCCACTCTGTAGGGCAGGCACCTGCAACAGGACGAGCGTGGCGTTTGCCTGTCTTGGGCTCTGCCCGTCCCGCTGGCGTTGGTGGAGGCCCAGCAGAGCTCGGGGCGCGGGCGGCTCCCTCAGGCCGCTCACAGAGCCTCTCGGTGACCGCACAGGGCGCCCGGTCAGTCCACCTGGACTCCCCTGCAGAGCCCGGGAGCGGATCGGGCCTCTAGAAAACTGTGCAGTTGTGTGTGAGCTGGTCCCCCTAGCTGCTCGGGGAAACTGAGGAAAGGGCTGCACTTTAGCCTCACGGGTCAGGAAGCGAGAGGCCTCCAGCGGGGGGGGCGGGGGGGTGTTGGCGGCCCCTGCCCGCCCTGAGGCCGCTCTCGTCTGCGTGCCATGCAGGAGCTGGCTCTCGAGCACGTGTTTGGCTACAGGGGCTTCGACTGTCGCAACAACCTGCACTACCTGAACGACGGCGCCGACATCATCTTCCACACGGCGGCGGCCGGCGTGCTTCAGAACCTCTCCACGGGTAACCCAGCCCCGGGCCCCCTCCGTCCCCGCGCTCGCCTGGGCCGAGGAAGGGCCGAGGCCAGAGGACACCCTGGGGCAGGGGGCGGGCAGACTCCTGTGGCCCGCGACCAACACCAGCGCGGCGGAACCTCGCTCGTTCATGTTTAATGGGGACCAATTTTTTAGCAGCTCAGAATTTCAAGTCTGGCTTCTTTTCACTAGTTAGCCCTAAGAATGAGAACTCTTTTTTTTTCCTTTTTTTAAAGATTTTATTTATTCATTCATGAGACAGAGAGAGAGAGAGAGAGAGAGAGAGAGAGACAGGCAGCAGGAGAAGGAGGCTCCCAGCAAGGGCCCGATGCGGGACTCGATCCCAGATCCCAGGATCACACTCCGAGCCGAAGGCAGACGCTCAACCCCCGAGCCACCCGGGCGGCCCAAGAATGAGAACTCTTAAACCATAAGCAAAAACACCCCCAAATGTCCCTAAACTGTAGGATGATTCAAAGGCAACAAAGAGTTTAAAGAGAAACACTGCAAGCCAACAGAAGCATCCAGAAATTCATTTGACACCCGTATCTTTGCCGCTGGACTTACATGTGTGCGCCTCTCGCCTCACTTGCTTCATATCTTAAAACAGACCCCCCCCTTTCTTTTTTCACATCTGTATGCTCCTTCCCATTTCTGCACACTAGTTTATGCATTCCTTTTTAAAAGATTTTTATTTTTTTAATTTATTAATGAGAGATACACACAGAGAGAGAGGGGCAGAGACACAGGCAGAGGGAGAAGCAGGCTCCATGCAGGGAGCCCGATGTGGGACTCGATCCCAGGGCTCCAGGATCAAGCCCTGGTCTGAAAGGGGCACCAAACCGCCGAGCCACCCGGGCTGCCCTATGCATTCATTTTTAGACAGTGAAGTCACTGCGCACATAATGATTTGTCAAAACATTATTGTTTTGGGGAGGAGGAGGGCCTTGACATTTTTTATATGTGTTCTCTTTTCTTAGTAGCCACTTATCATTTTCGTAGCACCGTGCTATTTCTTCGTCCATCAGTGCCATCACTCACCTCTCAGTTCTTGGGCGTCCGGTTGGGTTTACAGTGGCCTCCTAGGAAGCCAGCAGACCCATGTGCCACAGTAGACGATGATGTATTTCTGGTCCTTTCTCCTACCTCCTGTGATATACATTGAGTTAGGGCATGAGGGGGTGAAGACCTCACCTGTGTCATCCAGGCACCCAAGTGGCACTTTGAAAAATAATGAGGATTTTGAAGAGAGTCCCTAAGTATTTTCCTATTTCACAGCTTTCCCTTCCAGACGAGTAACTGGTGTTGTTTTGCTCATTTAGGGTAGTAACTCTGTTACCGTTTTTGCCCCGGGGAGCCTTGCCCTTGGACTGTGCTCTGGACCCACACGGGCAGTGGGAGGGAGGGGTAGAAGGGGAGCTCTTCTGCTCGGCCTGGAACAGAATATGTAAATGTAAAAACCGATCTCCTAAGAGATCTAATGATCCTAAAATTGAGACCTCGTGGCCTTCATGGCTCATGTTTACAGGGCATTTGCACACCCTGCATAATGTTTCGAGGCTGCCCCAAGAGGCAACCTCGAGGCTCACTGTCCCATGTCTGCCCCTTAGGGAGCCAGAGCTTCTACCTGGAGCACACGGACGACATCCTCTGCCTCACGGTGAACCAGCACCCCAAGTACAGAAATGTGGTGGCCACCAGCCAGATAGGTAGGAGGGTCCTGCAGCGAGCTCTCCCCAGCTGAGCAGGCGCCCTGACGGGCAATTATCCGGAAAGGGAGTGGGCGGGTTGAGCCTTGAATATATCTGTGTCACCTGAGTTGCAATACCCGGTGACTGGTGATTGGGAGGCGTCGTAAAGTCAGACCAGAGCCCGATAACCCAGATAAACGGATGCCCCATCCCTGTGGACTTGTGAGGATAATTCTCCAGACACCCGGCGTCAGATTAAGGAACCTCTCATCTGTGGCCTGGGATGGTGCTCGGCAAGGGTGGCTTGCCGTGTGTGTGCCTGGCTCTTCTGCACCCCAGGAAACTGCCAGTGACAAACGTGAACTGGCTCACATTTGTGAGAAGTCGTGTTGTGTTGTTGGGTTTTCGTTGTCGTTGTTGTTGTTTTTCGAACTTCGTCACTTCGAAGGCGGTTCCTACAACATATCCTTCTGCTTGTTTTCATTGAACCCATGTCCATTTTTAACTTTCATTTGGAGCTTCCTGATGCTGGTGTTAAGTGCTTCACTCGTAGAAACGTGACTTATTTTAGCTGTTGTCTTCCCTTGACGCTTCCTCATTGCCATTGTCCACCCACCGCAGTTGATATTACGGAGACCCAAGGTAAGGCGGCTCCATCCGTGAGTAGTTGGAGTCTGCACAGCAAAATCATGCCGCTGCGTCATGTTTGCTGATTGTATCTGGCTAACCCGCAGATACAATCACGGATCTCACCAGTTTCCTCGGTATAGACCCCTCCACGAGTGTGTGGGCCGCACGCAAATGCCCCCGGGCCTCTGGCTCCGAGAGCCCGGCAGATGTGTCTCGTTGTCCCTCGCCCTGGCCAGGTCAGGCTGTAGGCCCCTTGGGCCCAGTAACAGTAAGGCCCCCTGCTCACTGGTCTTAGAAAGGCTGCGGGGTGACCCCGGGCGTTGCGTGGGCCCCAGCGCGCTGCGGCCTCAGCTGTGTGTCCTGCCTCACGCATTCAGGAACCACACCTTCGATCCACGTCTGGGACGCCATGACCAAGCACACCCTCTCCATGCTGCGGTGCTTCCACTCGAAAGGGGTCAATTACATCAACTTCAGTGCGACCGGGAAGCTCCTGGTGTCGGTGGGAGTGGACCCCGAGCACACCATCACCGTCTGGCGTTGGCAGGAAGGTAGGGGAGCCAGGCGGTGTGTCCCTCGGGGAGGCTTGCCTGTGGCCGGCGTGGGGCTCAAGCCTCCCGGGGCCCCACCCCGAAGCCCCCCCTGGGCACTGCTGCTGCTGGTCCACAGAACCTGGGGTGTCTGGATCCCAGAGAAACTACTTATCAGCCCCCAGACTCCACGGCCCGGGGAGTCCCAGGCTGGCTTAGGGAAGGGTCTGTGGGCACTTGAGGAAAGTGCCCGAATGCCGCAGCCTTCCTCCTCAGACAGAAGACCTGGGTCTCCTGCATTTTGGTCCTAACTCCCTGCCTACCCAAATTTCCTTGCCCTTGGCGTTCCTTCTGTGACCTCTAGCTCCTGCTGTGGCCTTGCCACCCTTGTCACCTTATTATGGGAGCTGGGACAGGATTTTACCATTGTGGTCTCAGAAACACTTTTTTTTTTTTCATTTTAACTTTTTTGACTTTTTTATAATCGAGGTTTACGTTTAATGTAACAGGATTTCTTTCTTGCCTCACCCAACACACACACACACACACACACACACACACACACACATACACACACGGCTGCTACTAAATTTATGATCATGTTAGAATCAGAGATGTGCAATCTTTCGAGTGTATTCCCAGGTTGGCAGAACAGATCCAATTAGTTAGGACGTTAATGAGGTCTGTCTCCAGCCCGGCAGCCCGTATCTGGGGCACGCTGAGCCAGGCACACACAGAGGTGGCGCTTCTCCAAATCAGGGCTTCTACAGAGCTGGGAGCCAAGTTCCAATCCCTCCTGAGAAAAAGAGGTTGGGAACCTGCAGACTTTGATGATGAGACTTGTTCATCCTATTCAGTCCATTTCTCATTTTCTTGCTCATCAGAGCACTGTGTCCAAATGGCCCCATAATCTATTTTGGAGATGCAGCTTCATTTCCTGCCGTGTTGAGTTGGTCTTAAATAGATTCAGCCCCGGATGAGACATTGAGGGTCTTAAATGATAGACTCAAAGCCTCATAGCTTTGGAAAGACTGGAAAGTCCTCCTGACTGGTCCGGATCCACCCCAAGGAATAACAGTTCCTGCAAGTGCAGTCATGACAGGCTGACTCCCATAGTCGGTCGCATCCTTGCAGGAGGGTGACCCAGGTCACATTCCAAGGCAGCCCACCCACTACTAGAAATCTCTTGTAAAGCCCTATCTTGTGAGGGCCTCACCTGCTTCCATACGCCTTTCCTCCATGGCGCTGACTCTGCTGTCTGCACCAAGTCTGCCTCGTTCCTTGGAAGAGAGTCACCCTGCCGGGCCCCCACGCACAGGCTGGCCTTTCGGGTCAGGCCTGCTCTCCTGATGTCTGCCACCTGCCCCTCTGGGCAGCACCTGCTCCAGCCCTGCCCCAGCACAGACTCCGGCTCACTGGGGTGCCTTTCGACCTCCAGAGGGGGGTGCCTTTCGACCTCCAGAGGGAGGACTGGTAGAGCCAGGACTCTCTCTCTTTTTTTTTTTTTTTTAATTTATTTTTATTGGAGTTCAGTTAGCCAACATAGAGCATAACACCCAGTGCTCATCCCATCAATTGCCAGGACTCTTAAGCTTTTAAACATGACCGAGAAAAGCCTTGTTTGGGAACTTTCTCCCTTTGTCTTTGCTGGAACCAGCACTTGGGTGTCTGCAGAAGGGTTCTGAGCCATTAATAATGTCTACTGTCGTGTCACCAACCACCAGCTCTTCGGAGCCGATTGTGTGTGGTTTTCTCTTCACTTCAAGTCCCGCTGGCAAATGATAGTTTTGAGGGAGGCCTGTCTACGTTTTTGTTACCATTAGAGAGCATGTTATTTATTCTTCATTTGTCCAAGGACTGTTTTTGTGGCACTCCAGGTGTGTGTGTGTGTGTGTGTAGTTAAGAAACAAAGGTGAGTACAAAATGAGCTTATTATATAAAATGCATGGTGTCAGGTCCTGGATACTTGAATGAAACTTGTTCTGAGCAACATAGAAACCAATGCAAGGAGGGACACAGTAATCCCCACAGTTAGAAGTGTCTGTGGATTAAGACCAGGAAGAAACCAACAGTAGCTTAAAAGAAAGTGTGGGATAAAGCAGCATTTCCCCCATGACTACAGAGAATGATCCTGTCTCTTTAGTGGCCACTTGTATTGCTTCCCCTGTAATCCAGCTGTTCAAATGCCATTTTTGCTGGAGAAGAGAGAGTTGTTCATGTTTTGCCTAAGAGGTGTAGTTTTTTTTGTTTGTTTGTTTGTTTTTTTACTGATTGCTCACGTTAGCTCTTTGTCTCCTGTAAGTATTGCCAAGGTTTGCTCCCCTTGTGGTGTTTGTCTTTTAACTTTGTTTATAGTATCCTTGGGAACTGGGAGTTTTCAAACCTCTGAGCCCTAGGTAGGGAGGTGTTTGCTTTTGAGACTGACTGCCCTGAACTGTAAGGGGCGGGTCTCTATCCCCTTAGGGAAGGGCTCTGGGATGGGATCTGAGGGCCCGGGTCCAGCTGGGTGAGAATCCACCACTGCCACCCCGCTGGAAAGCCGTTTACAAGCAAAAATAATAATAATAAATAGTGAAATAGATAAAGAAGACTAAGAGTACACTTACTGCGATGAGCACTGAGAAATGTATAGAAGCGCGGAATCCATATAGTGCACACCTGACTCTAATATACCGCCGGATGTTAGCCATCCTGGAATTGTTTAAAGATGTAAGTGAGGAGGAGGGGAAGAAAAAAAAGGCCCCATGAGTAAATAGGGAGAGGAGATAATTAAGAGGAAATTGGAGCTAAAACATTAAGAATAAGCTCAAAGAAAATGGGAAGATATTTAAAATAAAAATTAAAAACTTAAAAGGCTGAAAATCATGAGGTAAAAACAGATGAGTGTAAAACGGAGGCTGAAAGGTGAGCCTGCAGGTCTAGAACCGATGGGGAGAGTGGCCATGGCACCAGCGGACGGTCCCCAGTCACTGTGCCAAGCTCAGCTCATGGGGTTTCACCTGTTCCAGACCTTTTAATCCTCACACCACCTTATAAAATGTGAACTCTCATTATCCCCAAATTACAGATGAGCCAACTGAGGCAACTTTCCCAAGGTTGCTCTACCTTGGTGGAGCTGGGATTGGCTGAGGATGAAAACTAAGGCTCTGCAGATGAGTCAAACACATAAATAAATGGGGTTGAGGAACAAACTGGTAATTAAATACAAAAGGTAGAATTTTTAAGCCCAAAAACCATAAAAGAAAAAGGAATGTGAAGGACTTTATTTTGAAGGACTTAAAAGCAGAGAATCTTGTAAAGACATTAAGAACCGCCTCAAGGAAGGAGCATCTCCAGTTACATTCCAGGGGAGGGTTCAGCTATTCCTTGGTGAGGTCAGAGACCAGAGGTGAGAAATGAAGGGTGCCCTTTGCCCTTTTTTCATACCTGGAAGCTTCCGTCTCCAGGGCCATCCCTTCCTGCTGTGTTCATGGGTGCCTGGATGTGTCTTGTGGGGGTGGAGTGGGGTGGGGGTTATTTTAGCAGCACTGCTACTCTGGAAATCTCCCAGACGCTCTCCTCTCTGCCTTGGGAGCCGCATCTGAGGCAGGAGGGGTGCTGTTGAGGAAGGAGGAACACCTGCAGTGTGCCCTGGGCCTGGCTGGGATGAGAGCCATCCCCAGCTGCAGTGAGGGAGGACCCACCTCAGCAGACTCTCTCACCCACACAGGCGCCAAGGTTGCCAGCCGAGGGGGTCACCTGGAGCGCATATTTGTGGTTGAATTTCGCCCGGACTCAGACACACAGTTTGTGTCCGTCGGTGTCAAGCATATGAAGTTCTGGACCCTGGCGGGCAGCGCCCTGCTTTATAAGAAAGGGGTCATCGGGTCCATGGAGGCTGCCAAGATGCAGACGATGCTCTCCGTGGCCTTCGGTGCTGTGAGTTCCAGCAAAGCTTCCTGAGAGGGGCCCTGACCCCTGGGCATGGGCATGGGGAGGGGGGCACATACAGCCACAGAGCTGCAAACAAGAAAGCGGTTTCCACATTTTCTCCTTTATTGGCTGACTTGCAACCATTTATTCCCTTTCCTTAGCATAGATGGGTGAGTTGACTGCATTTTCCCCAATTTTTCCTCTCAAAATACTCATGAGGAAAGGTAGGAGCCCCACTCAGGGCAGGAGCTTCATTGTTCTAGAGGCAGACTGACTTGCAAGCCTGTCAGGCTTGGGTTAGGTGCAGAGGGTGTGGGCCCAGTTCCCACCCTGGCCAGCCTCCCGGCTCCTCCTTTCTTGTGCCATAGATGCCCCAGCTGACACCCTTAGCCGGCACAGGCTCATCTGGGGACATTCTGAAACCCAGCCGACTCTGGGTCCTGCTGGTGTGGATTCGTGTGCACCTTGTTCGAGAGCCCAGGAATGTTTGGGCTCTTACCTCTTACTGCAGCCAGCTGGGGCTGGATCCCAGGATGGAGGTTCATTTATGTGTAGAGGTGCTCACCGTGGGGAAGTCCAATGCTCCCAGACCAACTCAGCGCATTTCAGAGCCAGGAAATTTTCTTATCATATGCACCTCGTGGTTTCCTGCCAAGTCTTTTGCCTTTCCTTGGCGCAGAAGGTCAACTGGAGTGTGCACTTCTGCTTCTCCGGCTCTAGTTCCCTAACCGGGGAGCAGGCGGCTGGGAGGGGACCCCTGTGAGAGCTGCTGTGAGGGTCCTGGTGTGGACGGTGTCCCTTTGTTTCCAGAACAACCTCACTTTCACGGGTGCCATCAATGGAGACGTCTACGTGTGGAAGGACCACTTCCTCATCAGGCTGGTGGCCAAGGCTCACACAGGCCCCGTCTTCACGATGTACACGACCCTTCGGGACGGACTCATAGTGACCGGTGGCAAAGAGCGGCCGTAAGCTGAGACTCCTCCAGGGACAGCTGGTCTTTCCTTACTGGCTTGGGAGACAGTGACAGAAGCATTGCCCCCCTGGGAGAAGATGCAGAGTTTCATTCTCCCGTCTTGTCTGCATCAGGGACCTCAATCTACTGTCCCGCCCAGAGGACCCCAGGCCAAACCCTTCAGAAGGACGAGTCACAGGGGGAGAGAGGTGGTTTCGTGGTAGTTGAAAATCCAGAGAGGTGTTCTTGGACAGCCCCGTGCTCCCTCCGGAGCCTTTTGGGGGACGGGAGGATGGAGAGGACAAGAGGGAAGCTCCTGTGGGGACAGAGATTAAAAATGAAGCAGGAAAATAGAGAAGCATTGCTCTTCGTGTTTGATCTGATAATAACATGGTTTGATTTATTTATTTATTTATTTAAATTTTTATTATTATGTTTTAGACTGCAGTCCTCTTTCCTTCTACCGTAGTGGCATTTGAAAGTATTCTAGGAAATTCACCAGTTCAGCGGGTTGTCACCACTCATTGGTGGGGCGGAGAAAGAGGCCATCCCGGAGGCTGTGCCCTGCTGGGCTCCAGGGGCTGTGACCTTGATGATAGGGACGAGGAGCCTGGAGTGCCATAGGCACGCCTTAGGACACGGGCCACCGTGCCAAGTTCCTCTTGATCCTTTTTAGGACCAAAGAAGGAGGTGCTGTGAAATTGTGGGACCAGGAGATGAAGCGCTGCCGGGCCTTCCAGCTGGAGACGGGCCAGCTGGTGGAGTGCGTGCGCTCCGTGTGCCGCGGCAAAGTGAGTGGGCTGGGCCGGCCTTCCCCCAGCTGTACCCCCCCTCTCCCCCCCGGGGCTGGGCCGGGCTGGGCCCGAGTGAGAGTCAGTGCAGCCACCCACTTGCCCGCCGCTGGGCCCTTGAATCCTGAAAACAAGCCTCCAAGGTGTGACTTGCACGGCGGTGGGCCGCACACCCAGGTAGCCCTGGCTGGGCGACCTTGGGTGTGCTGCTTAACCTCCCTGTGTCCAGCACATGGGTCGTTGTGAGGATCGCGTGCATTATAACGCACGGGGCCTTTCATCCTGCCTGGCCCGTGGCCACGTCCCGTGGATGCTAGCTGCTGCTGTCCCGGGCGTGTTGGGTGCAGAGATAGTCGATGATTTGCCCGTGAAGCAAATTCGCCCAAGCCTACAGTTACATGGTCAGTAAGTGGGGGGACTAAGGGGCCATCAAACTGACTCAGAGCCATGGGCATTCAAGTCATACCTGGGCTGAAAATCAAAAACAACTTGTGGGGTTAGCTATTTTGTTGTTTTGTTTTGTTTAAATATGGACATCCAGGCTCTTGGCCAGAGCCGCCAAATCAGAATCTTAGTTCTGATGTGTGTGTTCCTTTTCTCCCTTTTCTTTTTTTAATTTCCCAAGAAACTCAGAGATACTTGAAAATAAATTTCAACCTCTGTTTTATACCTTGTGTTTATATTATTGAATTATTATCAGCCTGAGAATTTGCCTTCTGGATGTTCCCCATAAAAAAAAGGCAGACATGACTCGGACAGACAGGTCTTGGAGTCTCCATAATTAGACATTGAGAGCTTTGTTTTTAAAAAGACAAATGGCAGTCATCTGGTAGGGTAATGAGACTTCTGGGAGGTGGAGGCAGAGCTAGGACCAGAACCTGGAAGTCATTAGGAGACGGCCTTTTGTTCCGTGTGAGGAGGAGCCTAGGAAGACTCTGAGCCGTCCAGGAGCAGAACCCGGCCGCCCTGCTCTGTCGGGAGCTGGCCATCAGAGGAATGTCCTGGCAGAGACCAGATGACAGATGGAGAACTTTGTGCAGATGCTCTTACCCTTGGTTGAGGAAGAAAAGGAAAAGTGAGAGGGTCACGTAAGGATGGGCAATTTAGTTATTAACAACAGAACCCCTCTAGGCCCTTCCGGTGTTAGTACCTTTGCCAGCAGAGCCACTTTGCCAATTTGCTCTGTGTTTTTCTGTACGTTTTATTTAAAACACAGATCTGCTGCTGCTTTTTTTTTTTTTTATCTTATCTTCATCTCTTTGCCTACCAGTCTCTCACCTACTAGATATCTAGTAGATGATAAAATTATTTCATTTTAAATTGTGGCAAAATATAGGTAACAGTTTACCATTTTAACCATTTTTGAGTGCTGTCTAGTGGTACATTCACACTGTTGTGCAACCATCGCCACCATCCACCCACAGAACATTTCTTACCTTGTAGAACTGAAACTCTGTACCTATGAAGTACTAACTCCCCTTCCCCCTTCCCACCAGTGCTCCACCGTTTGACTTTTCTCTGTGAATTGGACATGGTATGTCATATGAGTGGGATCATACAGTATTTGTCTTTATTTTCTAATGTTTTTATTGCAACAGGGAAAAATTTTAGTAGGAACCAAAGATGGTGAAATAATTGAAGTTGGTGAAAAAAATGCTGCTTCCAACATCCTGATCGATGGGCACATGGAAGGGGAGATCTGGGGCCTGGCCACTCACCCCTCCAAGGACATCTTCATCTCTGCCAGCAATGACGGCACAGCCCGCATCTGGGACCTGGCTGACAAGGTGAGGGGCCTCTCTGTCCGGGCTCGGATGCCCCCGGTGGGCCTGGAGTTAGGAGAGGTCCGGCCAACATCAGGCTGGAGATATGTGGGATGTGACGGGTGAGCAATTGAGTTAGAAAGGCTAATAATGAAAGTCCCACTCACACACACCCAATCCATCTGTCTTTTAGCTGCATATCCAGCTATAACTATAATACAAGGATAATCTGAAAATGATTTTTCTCTTGTTGTAGAAGAGTCCACAAAACCTTAAAAATAAAGAGATACATCTCCCTTGGATGGGAAGACTAAAAATGATTTATGATGTCAGATGTTGCCAAATGGAACATTTCAATCAAAATCCCAACAAAGTTCCTCTTGGAGTTTAGAAAAAAAATTCAAAATAAAAAAATCCATCTTGAGTAAAAAATAGCAAAGAGTGGCCTGGGGGAAAGATTATTGTTAGCAAGTCTTACCTGATATTAAAACAAGCAGTTAGGGGCTCCTGGGTGGCTCAGTGGGTTAAGCGTCCTACTGTGGCTTTCTTCCAAGATTGTGAGATCGCTCTCTTGCATTGGGCTCTGTGCTGGGCCAGGACTCTGCTCGGCATTCTTTCCTTCTCCCTCTGCCCCTCTGCCCCTCCTGCCAGCTTGCTCGTGCTCTTTCTCTCTCTCTCAAAAAACTGCAAAAATTAAAAAATAAATAAAATGAGTACTTGAGTTCTAACAATTAAAATAGTTGGGTGCATCACCAAATAGCCAGTAAATATTTAAGTAAAAGTTTTAGTATGAGGATGAAAGAACAGACAGGTAAGAGCTGAAGCAGGGTTGTCCTATTCACGTTAGTTTTCATAATTACTTACCGTGTTTGTTATTAACCACGGCTGTCATATAGTGAATACCTGCTCCAGTCAGGTGCTCCGCGATACACGACCGCTACTGCTTGCGGCCGCCTTGCCCAAGTGGCACTAATATCACCTCTTTCCAAATGGGAAAACGGGGAGGTAGTGACCCACCCAGGTAGTGACAGGATTCAGGGCTTCAGCCAACAGGTGTGGAAGCTCCGGCCTTTTCCCTGAGCAAGGGGTGGCCGGTCTAAGGGGGTCCAGTCCGGCTTGCTGCCTGTCTCTACAGTCAACCAGCGTCGCTTGTGTGGCAGCGTCCTGCTGAGTCACGCTGGGAGGGTGCAGTGGTTGCCAGAGACCACGTGGACCCCTGTGGGCCCCGCGATCACTCCCAAACCCCCAACAGGAAAGGCCCACCTGTCTCCGGCCGGATACCTGCTGCCTCCCAAGCTGCTCTGGGTCAAGCGTGCAGGCCCCTCGCTCCTGGGGGCACCCACTAGAGGCAGCAGGCGGCCTGGGGGCTCAGCTAGTGCCCGTCCTATCCACGTAGAAGCTGCTCAACAAGGTGAACCTGGGCCACGCGGCCAGGTGCGCGGCCTACAGCCCTGACGGGGAGATGGTGGCCATTGGCATGAAGAACGGGGAGTTCGTCATCTTGCTGGTGAACAGCCTGAAGGTGTGGGGGAAGAAACGAGACCGGAAGTCGGCCATCCAAGACATCAGGTGCGGAGCAGGTGGTCTGCACGGGAGAAGGGTGGTGGCCATTCCCCAAGAGTCGCGGCTGGAGAGCGGGACCCGTGAGGGGCCTGCAGCGCGGAGACTGTCGCTCGAGTCCCAGCCACGTGTCCGCTGAGTCCCTGGGCAGTGTTGCCCGAGGAGGAGCCACACCTGCGGCGCCCTTGTCCGGCGGGCTGCTTGTCCCCACTTGCTTCCTGCTGCAGGACGGCACCGGAAACGGCCGGATTCCCTGGAATGTATGAGGAGGGATGGACACGGAGTCCCCAAGGGAGGGAGTCCCCAAGGGAGGGCTGCGCCTCGGAGACCCCTCCCCGAGCGGACCTCCTGCCCGGCCCGTCCAAACAGCCCTTCTTCTCACGGGCCATGCTCTTGGATCGCTTTTTCTAGAATCAGCCCGGACAGCAAATTCTTAGCCGTCGGTTCTTCTGAACACACAGTTGACTTCTACGACCTCACTCAGGGCACGAGCCTGAATCGCATTGGCTACTGCAAAGATATTCCAAGCTTTGTCATTCAGATGGATTTTTCGGCGGATGGCAGGTACATCCAGGTATGCTTCAGCTCTGCGGAGCTCCCGGGCAACCAAGAATAGTGATGATGATGATGATGATGATGACGACGATGATGCCAGCAGTAGCCACAACAGTGGCGGCTTATGGCACCTGGGAGCTTGCCTTGGGCCGGGCTATGCATGAACATCCTCGTCCTAGAAACCCTTTCAGTCCTGTCCTTGGGTAAGAAGCGCAGGCGGTGGGGCCCCGGGCGCCCTCCCCGCCCCTCCCGTCCAGGCTTCTTGACCCCGTCTCCGGGGCTGTGCCTGCGCCCTGCGGCTCCTTCTACTTAGTCCTCTCAACTCCAAGTCGGAGGAGGGTGGCCCGTCCACACGGGGACCTGGACTCCAGGCCCCCACCATCCCCGGGTCCCCGGGGAGCAGACAGGTGGGAAGGGCTGGCGAGGGCTCCCGCCGCTGGGACTTAGAGAGCTGGAAAGAAGACGCTGTGGTCTCCAGCATGCGCCCCACTAGGCGCTTATGGAGCGGGCCTGGAGGTGGCTACGGGCCGGGGAGGGAGCGGGGACCGGGTCATCAGCCACCAATGGGGACTCGGCAGGCGCTGCCTGCAGGCACTGGGCCGGAATGGGGAAGGCTGATCACGAGATCACAGATCACTAGAGCTGATTGCAGAGGAGTGCAGGGTGCCGCGGGAGCACTTACAGGCGCGGGGCTAGAGACCCTTCCTCTCCCGCGGTGGGATTTGGGCTGCGGTGGAGGGTGTGGAGGAGTCAGCCACAGAGCAGAGGCGGGAAGGGGCCTCTGTAGGGAGCCCTGGCGCCTTCCCCTTCCCGAGCGGCGGGAAAAGCTAGGGTGCCTGGCTAGAGGGCCCGCGGGGCCCATGGGCAGGCTTCCTGGAACATGCTTCTCTCCCCCTAGAATATTCCCACAGAAGAAAGGGCCAGAGCCTCCAGGCTTCAGAAATCATCCGGGCTGCTGCCGTCCCTGAGAAAACGGGCATAACCCAGTACCCAAGGGCCTGTTTCCCTGGGGACAGGGATCCCCAAACCGGAGGGAGCATCTGACACCCGGAGGCTTTGGCAGAGCAGATGGCCGGGCCCACCCTCAGGGTGTCTGCCCTGCTAGGTGCAGGCGGCGCCCGGCCGTCCGTGTTGCCACCCAGCTGCCGCTGCTGCTACTGCCCAGGAAGCACATTTGGGGAACCCCTGCCGTAGGACTTGGGAAAAGAGCCAGAAGATGAATGGGGAAATGTCCCAGGCCCGGGGACCCAGAGGCCTGGTCGTGGTCTGGGAAACGGCGTACCAGAAGGGGAGCCCTCTGAGCCGGAGAGGAGCTCACGGCCCTGGTTGCCTCCCCACAGGTGTCCACAGGAGCCTACAAGCGCCAGGTGCACGAGGTGCCCCTGGGGAAGCAGGTCACCGAAGCCGTGGTCATCGAGAAGATCACCTGGGCCTCCTGGACAAGGTGACTGGTCGCAGGGAAGGTCACAAGGGAGTCTCGGGCCAGCTCGGCCTCCAATTCTGTGTGTGGCTGGGATGGGAAGAAGCTCAGAGAGGGCGGTCCGTCCTTGGGTGGAGGGGGGCGGGGGGGCAGGGAGCCAGCAGGCCTCTTGGTACCAGTCTGGGCCGCTGGCTTTGATCAGACCTGGGCTTTCGAAATGCAAAGACCCCCCCTTTTGTGAAATCCTACTGTGCCCAACCTCATCCAGCAAGTTCAGAGGGAAACGACCTCCCAGCTCTTGGCTCAGCCGGGTGCACCCCAGGGGGGTGACAGTCACACACAGGTGTGCCCCGAGGGGGCCCACAGTCACCCACAGGTGCGCCCCCGAGGGGGTCCAGTCACCCACAGGTGTGTCCCAGGGGACCCACAGGCATGGGGAAGGGGAGCCGCAGTCACCCACAGGTGCGCCCCCGGGGGCCAGTCACCCACAGGCACGGCCCGGGGGTCCGCCCCGCCACTTGGCAGGACGAGGGGTGCCTTGCTCGTTCTGGGGGAGGATGCACCCAGCTGTGAGCCTGAGGGTGCCCACCCGCGCACACACTCACATGGCCCGCAGAGGGGCGGAGAGAATCAAAGGTGGGGGCAGCTTTTCCTTTGGGGTGTGAGGGCCTGGGACAGAGCAGTAGGGCTGGGGGTAAGCGCAGGGAGTGGGAGGGGACAGAAGAGCCACGTGGTCAGAGCGGATGATGAAACGGCCCCACCCTTGTCCCGGGGCGAGGGTCCCCCACTGTGGGCGCCTTGTCCTGCATCTCTGTCTGACGCCCCCTCTTGTTCTAACAGCATTCTGGGGGACGAAGTCATTGGCATCTGGCCACGAAACGCAGACAAGGCTGACGTCAACTGCGCGTGTGTGACCCACGCGGGCCTCAACATTGTCACCGGGGACGACTTTGGGCTAGTGAAGCTCTTTGATTTCCCCTGCACCGAAAAATTTGTGAGTCGGGGGGAGCGTCGGCGCCACCGGGCTGTCCTGCCTCCTGCAGACACGGGAGGAGGGGCACGCTGCCAGCCACCTGGGGTCTGGGATCTAGGACGAGGGGACGCCCGTTCAGCCCCGGGGATGGGTGCGCCTAGCCTTCCTGTCTCCCTCTGGGCCAGGGGCCGTCCTGGAAGCCGGGGGAGGGGGCTGGAAGGGGCGCACAGATGCCCCCGGGCGCCCCAGGCAAGAATGGGGCCCGTAACCGGGCATGCACACCCGTGGGCGGGCGGGTGCCGAGCTGCCAGAGGGGAGCCCGGGGACCTGGGGGGGCCTGGGTCTCTCAGCCGGCGCCCTGCGCTTTTGCCCCCCAGGCCAAACATAAGCGTTACTTTGGCCACTCGGCTCATGTGACAAACATCCGCTTCTCTCACGACGACAAGTACGTGGTCAGCACCGGAGGAGACGACTGCAGGTACGACTGGCTGGCCCGGGCCTGGTCTCGTCCTCTCCTGGACCCCGCGCTGGTGCCACGGTGTCAGCCCCCCTTCCCAGGGACACAGGGAGAGCTGACGTCCTAATGAGCACAAGGGTTTTGAGTATGGTCTTCAGTGTC
This sequence comes from Vulpes lagopus, assembly GCF_018345385.1. Taxonomy (NCBI): domain Eukaryota; kingdom Metazoa; phylum Chordata; class Mammalia; order Carnivora; family Canidae; genus Vulpes; species Vulpes lagopus. Next base: position 39,891,571 of record NC_054828.1, read on the forward strand.
TGAGGGCTCCCCCCCCCAGGATGGGCCCACGTCCCCCCAGTGCTGGCCTGGCGGGGGCGGGGGGGAGGGCATGCGGCGGCTGGAGCCCGGGGGCGGGCGTCAGGACAGCAGCGAGGGGCACCATTGCCTGTAATCAGGTTAAAACCACCTCAGTCTGTCGGCCTTTGGGCTCCCAGCTGCCAACCCATCACCAGAGCTCGGAGGAGAGAGGATTAATCCACAGGCAGGAGAGACCCAAAAATAATAGCAAGGCTGTTCCCCTGAGAAACAAGGGTGTCCCCTGATTTTACATGAAATCAGACGAGGAGGGAGGCCGTCAGGCCAGGCCTAGCTGGCAGCAGAACCTCAGCCAGCGGCTTGGACGGGAGACAGGCCCGGGTCCTGCTGCGGCGTGGCTGGCCTTGGGGCGCCGCGGGAGGAGGACATGGGCCTCCTGAGTGTTTCCAAGGCCGCTTCCCTGTCCCTCCGAGGGCCCTCCTGACGCCCGCCTGGACGAGCAGGACGAGGCGGGTCCCAAGCCCCTCATTCTCCGCCTCTCAAGTCCTTGAGGGCTTTACTGCAACAGGAATGCTGGTTTCATTCCAGCCCAAGCCGAAGCAATACGGAGTGCAGGTATCTCAGTGGCCTGAGAGGTTGTGGAACAGGCACCTGGGGAGAACCCAGGTCCCAGCCCAGAGGACGGTGCAGGGGACGGCCCCAGAAGATGCTTTCCGGGCAGGCAGCCCGCGGGGGGTGGGGTGGGGGTGTCTCCAGGTGGCTGCTGACAGCCGCACTCACGCCCTTGAGATAACGCTGCCCGCCGCTCCCGCGGAGGGCAAACTCCCTTCAGAGCCGAGCCAGGCCCTGAACAAGAGACACAAGTGACCTGGTCACCCCAGTGCGGGAGATACGAGGTGACTTTTGATTTACTATAAAAGGCCTAGGAGTAACCTTTAAAATGCAGGGCCCCGAGGCCTCTGTAGTCCCGGGAGCGTATTCTGATCCCTGGCTCCGCGCTCGACACTAGAAAGGGCTCTTCTACTCAAGTGGACTCGATAAAACCTTTTCAGCAGCAACAAGAGAGCTGGTGTGAAGTCAGATCGCCAGCAGCCCTCACATTCAGCACTAGGCTGCCAAAAGAGCCAAAGCCAACAAAAAACAATAGACTTAAAAAAAAAAAGCAGGTCTTTAATTGGTGGCAAGATCCCTGGTTCATCTTTAGAAACTGGAATCAGCGGCCAGCGCACCACCTGCGCAGGGCTCCGGGGCACTTGGTCGAGACTGCCTTTGGTCTCTTGACACAGGGAGCGTGTCCGCAAGGTGAACGTCTTTTCTGCTTTTTCAGTGTGTTTGTGTGGCGATGTCTGTGAATGCCAGAAAGCTCTTTCTTGCTGCGGCTGCTGCTCCCCTCCCCCCAGCCACCGCGGAGGCACCCGAGGCCCCTCGGAGCCGCCAGTGCGTGCTTGCGCGAAGCGGGGTGACTGCGCCCATCCTCTGCGACCTGCGCAACTGCGATGCCAAGAAGGTCAGTTCTCAGATGGGAGGAGGGCTTGCCTCCGCTCCTGAGAGGACATACTAACCACACTGACAACAACCCCATCTGCTCATGTAGCCCACTGACAAAATTTGAAGCCTCAGTTACCCTAACCAATATGTAGCTTTTAATTTGCATCACAACTTTTACAGAAGACGTTTTGCTATTCTGTTTCTATATACTTTAAAAATGTTCATTTTTACAAATAAGTTGAAGACCGCTTCAGTTAGATGCACCTAAGCGCTAGAACGATCGATAGCCTCAGTTCTCCACATTTAGCTTTCAAAACCAAATGAGCCATGTATAAACAGGTTGAGAAACTTAATTTTTTAACGTTTCATTTGCAGAGTTTTATATCCATTAAGTGCCTTTGAAAGTTTCCAGTTGTGTGGGCTGCTGTCTCACCTCCCACAAATATTCTCCTTTCTACATATGGTGCTAAAACTTCAAAACTGAGGAGGGCTACAGGACCCTTAACAGATTCCTGGTCTGTCACCCATGTCATGTGTTTATGTCACGGCTTCCTAAATGCAAGACATCGGTTACCTGCTTGGGAAATAGTGGCAGGTGAGCAGCAAAGAAACGGAAATTCAGGAGGGAGGGGTAGAAGTGGTTTTCCACTGTCGAGTGCCAAACCTACAAAATCCAAATAGAAGTTAAAAAAAAAAAAAAGTACAAAACAAACCCCTGTACTATAAAATAGAAGGGGGGGGGGGGGGAAGCTCACATGGGTCTAGGAGGATGAACTCTTAATCCTAAAATGGTAATAAATGAGGTGACCCAAAGCCGTAGGGGGTCTCTCACCCCCAGAGCGGGGCTGACTTGACCCCATGGATTTGTTGAGGTGAACTATATAGGTCAAGTCCAGATGAAAAGGAAAAGAAAAATCTCTGCAAAACAAATTCCTAAGCCCAAGCAATATTTGATAAGATTATGAAACAAAATAAGCTAGCTTAGAGCTGGCTGGATGACGGAACGTGACCCGGACAATCGGAACCCTGCCTCGGTCACACGTCACCCTCGGCCTGCCGCGGACTCCAGGAGGGGCTGACCGCACACGCCGCCGGGAAGGCTGGTGAGGGGCTGGGGGCGCTGCGCACACACACCGATCAGTCCTCCCTGTCAGTGAGGCAAAATTCTGGGTCTGGCGTTACTGGCCATTTGCAGTTGTCAGTGTAGAGAAAGGGGAAATATGAAGCATTTTCAACTAAATAGACTAACATTTACCCAGAAGTGCTTCAGCATTCTAAACGGATTAGATCACTCATGAAGCTATTTTTATATGCCAGGTTATGAATGCCTTACATTAATCCCGATAGGCTGTTGGGTCCCCAGTTAGAGCCCCTGTGCAGTCCTAGCTCTGTCCTCTGTAACCGTGTGACTGGTGATGCCGAGAACCGTGTCTGCCGATACTGTACCACCGACCTTTCTTCGTCATCAGACCTTGCATTGACAGAACCACGTGGAAGACTAAATTGATCAATGAGGATATGTACAACTATATTTAAAGAGCAATAGTGTCTGTGTCAAGAAACTTCTTAAATCTTCTTTGTAAACATTTCTATGGTATGATTTTATGTATGTTCATAAATCCTGCACTGTGTTCTACTATATGTTAAAATATTGGTGCATGAGATTTATTTTCACTTAGCAGAGTATAAGAAATACAGAATTTGAAAGCATTTTGGTACGTGTCAAATAAATTTGATTATGTAAACACAGCTGCACTACGCACTGGGAAGCTTTCTGAGAGTACGAGCCACCACTCCCTGGTTGAAGCAAAGGCTACCCTACCCCTTGGGTATACTTTTCAGCTGCTGCCATTTCATGGAACCAAAATACCAAAAGTACTTTAAGTCTATAAGCTTTATTGATACTTTGCTTTTACAGTTCACAATGCATTCCACAGATTCAGTACAGCTTAAACCACAAATGTATAAATCTTCATTTTATAATTTTTTGCATAACAAGGTTTGATATTTGCAAACAACGTTTTTGGAAGCATTAGATTCAGTCCGGAGATTCAGAGTTTATGACAAAATGAACTACAGTAAGTCTGTGCAGTGAAGTTTATGTTGAGGAGTTCTATGTGCATGGCATCGCTTCATGTTGAAAACAGATGGTAGTGTTCCTAGAAATAGATTTTCTTTTTCTAGCTTATGTGCTTTGGAACTATACACGTATAACCAATGACGCTCTGAAATATCAAGCACTGTGGGGTAGCCGGAAGGTAAAGGTCTAAGCTTTGAGAAACACTATATATAGATATATATATAATCTATATTTACTTATATTGGCAATTAATATAACAGTAAAATTCACAATACACCTAGAACATACCAGAAAGGCAAGCTTTTTCCTCTTGCTTTAGTGGTATGATCTCGTCTAAACATATCATTTCAAAAAATCTGCATCAATCTACACAGACCATACACAGTGCACAAACTGTGAAAAGGATTATTTTTTTCAGCTCCACTTTCTCTGCGATTCCCCTCCCCCCTCCCCAAAAAACAGCAAGACTACCTGCAACAAAGTGTAATATACAGCTTTCTCAGATCTTCTTTTATTCACCAGTGCCTCATATAGGAAAAACAAATATGATTACGGTTTAAATCCATACATAGCAGCTTACAATACTTAAGATGATGAACACATGGCAGTCAAGACAGGTAATTTTTCCTCAGACACCGCAATGCTAAAAATAAAGATCTGTGAAGCTGCAATGTCAAGGTTTCCTTCTTCCCTGACCCTCCCCCATGTAATCAAATGAAGATCCCCTTTAAAGATAAACTCCTATTGTTAATGATTTCTGGCTTTTCATTCAGCTTTGCGCTTCAATCCGGGGATTTTCGCTTGGATTCTACAAATGAAAAGGTTGAAAAAAAAAAAGGGTCAATGAAATATTCTTAAATTTTCAGTATTTAAAAATGCTATCCTTCAAGAACTGCTTGGATATTGATCAGCTTCTATAAGACATGAAATCCTGAGGCTGTCAAACTGAACTATGAGCTGTAACTTTGCCACCTTGCCTCATGAATTAGCTTTAAAACCTTAAATACAACACCTAGCAAACACAGAAATCAATGATGCACATGAAGAGAAAGATCTTGCGGCAATTGTCGCACTTTTCAGGTATGATTAAGATTTGCTACTGATTAAGGTCTGTGAGGTGAATATCCCACACGTGGTTCTCTAAGCCCAGCACACCTTATCCTTAGTATGTATTCTTTTTTTTAAAGTTATGGATTTTAAATACTTACTTAGCCATAGCATCTTTAACACTCTTATTTGCAAGTCCTAGATAATGATCTATCTGCACCTGAAAGAGAGGTATGAAAGGAGTTACTAGAAAATTAACATTGTTAAAGAATCTTATTAACTGTTACTATGTTTCAGCAAGGTAAAGCCTTAATAAAGGATTTCAGAACCACATTTTTCATTTTTATCAGGCTTTGGAAACCAGCGCTGATAGGCTTGTATTCTGAAATCTACAGTTAAGAAATTACCTGATGCCGTTCATAAATAACAGGAACGCTGAAGAGTGAAATCAGAGCTGAAAAAAGGAAAGACACAACCTTTAAAAATAGACTGGTATGATTTAGGGAACAAACCCTGAAAAGCCATCAAACTAGTAAACTTCTCAGACAGCCAGGCAGTGTTCCTAATGAATGAATAAGCACTTGAGGTTCTCCTGGAGGCGCCTGCTGGTGGGGGGCCACGCGGGAGGAATGAACGAGTGAACGAAGCAAAGAATGCTGCAGGAACCGTTCCTCCCTTAAAATCATGTCCCACAGACCTTATGAAATACAGGCATCCTGCGTTAGTCTGATTGATGACTGCACCCTCAGGCAAGGCCAGCCTCCACTTGGTTTATCACTGTTACCTGGAGCATTCTTTAGGAACTTAACTATGCAAACGCTGGATTGACCACCCACTTACTGTGTGCCTTGGACAAGTCATTTAGCGACATTCTCAATCTCAATCATACAGTAAGAATCTTGACTTGCCTTATGACAATGACCTTATTTGCACTGACTACAGCTTTCCATTTGCAAAGCTGATTTAAAAAAAGTAGCATCGGGATCCCTGGATGGCTCAGCGGTTAAGCATCTGCCTTCTGCCCAGGGCGTGGTCCTGGAGTCCCGGGATCAAGTCCCACATATACATATATATTTCAGTATCAGCAATTTATTTAAAGAGCTCACAATGTCTCCACTAAAATGTTTCTAAGCTCCTGCAAACAATCTTCTCATATTGTGCAGTTTTTCCTTCAAATCATTTTGTAGACTTACCCAAAATCAGTAGTGTCAGACCATTGAACAAGGCACCAACATAGGTAAATACCCACATCAACACTGCAAACTGTAAGAAGATAACATTAGCCTATTAAAAACAATTCACACAAAGTCGAAGCTTTCAAATAGAAGCATCCCATCTGAATGCCAACCTACCAGAGGCATAATCGTTGGAGAAGTGGCAAAGTAATACGGTATTTCACCTCTGAGTGAAATCGAAATCTCAGAATCCTAGTAATAATTAAAACAGATTTGATTCATTTTCTCTGGACTACACTACCAAGTAGCTTAATTGTTTTCTCTGAGATCAGAAAACATGCCAAAGGTATACGTTACCCCTTCAGCTTATTACAGCATGGGAAGCCTGAAAAAGTATGAGAATTTGTGATTAAACTTGAGTTTAAAGCACTAACAAGTACTTCAAGATCTGCATGAGCTGAATGATTCAGGCATTAACACCTCAGCTGAATAAGCAACAATGAGGCAGGGAATAGTTATGATCAGAGAGAAGGGGGTTCAAGTAACAAAAATACCACCTCCAGCATCGTATTAAGGATCAGAGGCATTGTCTGCACAGTGATACACGTTTTGGTAGTGAATCCTGGAAACGAGGATGCCTCAAACTTGTATACCTGTTAATAAATCTGACCATTAATATTCTTTTAGCCACTAACTTCTGTATTTAACAAACACCAATATAGTTCTCACTATATCAACCGTGCCAGGCACGGTTTTAAATGTCTTACAAATATTAACTCCTTTATTCCTCTTAACAACTGGGTGAGGCAGGCGCTGTTATTACCGCGGCAGATGCAGGTAGCTCAAGGACGGAGAGGTTTGCAACCCCGCCTGCGGTCGGCTTTCACTGTCCCCTCTAGGGGCGGAGAACTGCACTGAGCTAACTCAACTCTCCTACTTCACTCATCATGGTCTTAAAATCTTGGTTTTATTTTTTATTTTTTAAAAATCATCAAAGCAGCTAGGCAAAGGCTGTTCTAAAAAGGGATTTCATTTTGTTAAGTCCTTTATTTGCTCTGCATACCTTATTTAAGAAAAGAAAGGCTGAACAAGAGGATTTCAGAATTTTCTTCCAGTTCTAAAATCTGGTTCACCTCTTACAGGACAGATTCGATGACATGCACAAAGCAGTTCTTAGAAGACTTAGAAACAAAGTCAGTCTGGATTTTATTATTCTTAATCAGTAATTCCTTTGCTTTCTATTACAAGGCTTCATGTGTCTGGCACCAGCTCTGCCCTAGTTAGTAGTTAACACAATAGGATGCGACCATCTACAGTGATCAGTCAGGTACGGACACGGTGTAAGTGAAAAGGAGAGGGGAGGGGAGTCAGTACCTCCGTCTCCTGAGGCAGGGATAGGCAAACCTTTGCTATCAAGACAGATGATAACCACGTTTGGAGTCTCTCAGATATTCTTTGGATGTTATCTCTGAAATTTTTTTGAGTACTATCCTTTACAAAATTTAAAAGCCATTCTTAGCTCCCAGGCTATCCCCAAACAGGCCATGGGCCAGGCAGTAGTTTGCAGACCCTTGAACTAAAGCATATATTCCTCCATATATTCACTCGTGCAACAAAATCTGGTTGTCTACTAAGAGCCGAGTACCAAGCCGTAATGAAGGTGTTCAAACTCTAAGAAGCACATTTTCAGCAGTTCGGGAACACGCTTTGGATTCCTCCCCCATCGGTTCTACACATAGCAACCTCTGATTACCCCTTCAACTGAATTTAACTAACGTCCAAGTGACTAGATGTCAAGCATTCTTAACACCTGCCAGGTGCAAATCAAAAATTAAATGCTGCCCTGGTCTCAGCAACTGCTGTGGCAGAAAGGTTTGAATCATGACTCCAGTTAGCAAGCCTTTTCCTTCTCACAGAAGGAGAGTTTTACAGACTCCTATTGCAGAAGCTAATTATAACTTCTGCACTTAAGCAAATTTGCTACAGAACATTTTCATGTTTTTTATCCATCGCCATCCACAAATCTAAAGAGAGAAGCATCAACCTTCCACGTTTTAGAAGAAATTGCTTTAGCAATGAGGATACCTGTGTCGAGACAGGATTCAGATACTCTAAGACACAAGCTAAGAAGTCCTAATTTGGCCATTAAGTCACCCACAAGGTCGTACTCCAAATCCACAAGGAGAGACACTCAAGATTTCACACCTAGGCTATCTAAAGGACTCAAATGGCACTGGACTTGCCTCGTGGGGGACACTTCCTAAAAGCCACACTACCCAAAGGCAAAGAAAAGAACCGGGGGAAGATTAAATGTCTGTGGGACCTGGCAGGTGCACTAAATGAAAGAAGCAGCATGGCTAAGGACTGAGGCAAACAGACATCCATACTCGCCCTCTCATGGAGGCTCCACAGACTGTCACCATGCAAGTATTCCAGGCCCATGTTACCATTAAAATTTCCCATTTTAAGAGAGAAACCAGAGATTCACATTTGTATGTGTTATCATAGAACTTTGAAATATTGTAACTAAGTCTGGAGAAAATTTAACATTTCAGGGGCCCAAAACAAAAATGCTAGGTAAGATTTTCCAGGTAATACACAACAGAAGAGAAAGACACAGTAGTTAAGGACATGCATCTAGCAACTGCTCAATCACTGGAACTGTTATATAATAAAAGCAACATTTTTTTTTTTGCAAATATATTAGGTCAGTGAATCTCATCACAATGCCAGAAGTGCTATTATTATCTCTATAGAAGACCAAACCAAGACAGAACAATTAAGCAAGATACTAGACCAGAGGTCACCGTGATCTCAGGCTTATCTGACTCCAGAATCAATCTGCTCTGCTCTACTGTAAATTCACCTAGAGAGCAACCATTATTAGTGGGAATTTGTCACGAATGTGCATGCTATCATAAAGAGCCAAAGAACAGGTCCATAAGCATTTTAAAGAAACAAAACAGGCCACTTGCATTTTGGACCTACAAATTCTATGCTAGTTCATGGCAACTATTCTGTGCCATGATAGCCAATGCATACATTAACAGGGAAATCAGATCATCTCCTTGGGCAGTAACGACAGGGGAGGAAAAAGGACTAAAGTACAATGAAGGTCTAATATAAAGTGAGCAAAGGCCATGGTCTTGTTTATCTTTTGTCCCAGGGGAGGAGAGAGAATTAAACTAAACTGTATCAAAAACCTCATTCAAGAGCTCCCTAGAGCTCTTTACTAGATGATGTCTCAACAACTCAGGGGCAACATTTGTTAAGGAAAATGGAGGAAGGACAGTGCAACAGAATTTCAGATATTACTCTGGCAATTCTGACGTTTTCAAACTTTTTCTGCATTCTTAAACTGAAAGTTCTTCGACCTTTTGTTACATCTTCAGCCTCATCCATTAGTATCACTTTGATTGCCTACATGTTTCCTAGCCCATTATGCTTCTGATTTTTCTGTGATCCGGAGAGAACAGAAACTGTCAAAATGTGTATGTTAGATTTTAATGTTCTTTTGGGTCAGCTATTTCTGGAGTTCAGGCCTCTTTGAGCTCACTTTCAGATTTAAGATTGTATTCTGGAGCATTATGTGCAGGCAACTATAGCTAAAAATTTTCTTGCAATTTTAATATGTATTTTCACTGAAAATCACAGAACTACAGTCATACAGAATCTAGTCTTTATAACCCAAAAGCTGTATTACAGAAAAAAAAAGAACCTTTGCCCAAATCATGTGGTCTTAATATCTCATAAATAAAATTACTAGATTTTTTTCTTCAAATTTGAGGTTTGAAAAGGCAGGATCCCTCTGATGAAACCTGGGAGACTGGGGGCGCCTGGGTGGTTCAGCCCATTAAACATCTGTCTTCAGCTCAGGTCATGACCCTGGGGTCCTGGGACTGAGGCCCACATTGGGCTCCCTGCTCAGCGGGAACCTACTTCTCCCTCTCCCACTGCCCCTCCTACCTGTGTGTGCACTGGCTCTTGTTCGGTCTCTCTGAAGTAAATTAAAAAACAAAACCAAGAAAACTTGGAGCCTTATTCAAGAAGCTGCAAAGCTGACCCCCGCAGGGACTGTCCTATGCCTCTTTTCCAGTGGGGGTGGTGGTGAGTGGGGGGTAGGAGTGGGAGAGGAAACCTACAGCTTGGAGTTTATAGCTTAATACCACTACTTTTAAAAACAGTAATTCTCCAAGCAGTATCCTCAGGAAAGTTCAATCACAATTTTAGGAGAAGGGACTCCCCTTCCTTCTCTTTCTTCCTTCACAGATACCAGTAAATTTTATAGCTCCTCAGGTGGTTCCAATGTGCAGCCAAGACTGAGAACCACCGTTTTAAAAGGAACCCTATCAAAGATCCCTTACGTGGAAGATCACAGAAACAGAATTTTCTTACCCCTTAAAAGTAGGGGGTGTAAACTACTGTATACTAGTTTTCTGGTACTCATGGGTATTATTTGAAAACAAGGTTAACAGATATCACTGGGTTCCATAAAGTTATCCTGCCCCTTTCTGACTTCTCAGAGGCTAATAAATGTACCAGATTCTCCAAGAAAAGGCTTTCTTTCCTTCATTCTCCTCCGCCGACCTGATGTCTGGCACTCAGTGGAACAAACCCACTCTAAGAAATATAACCTTTAAAATAAATCCTGAGGATTGGACAAAACATTTGGCTGCAGTGAAATTTTATACTAATATTTGAAGTAAGTTCTACTGAATGGAATTAGAAATATTTTGTTAGTGATTTTGCCCATAATATTTGACTAAAATTAATCCTTTGGGAAATAAATGCATTGTTGCTCCATCTGTGGATACTTGAAATCTTTTCTAGGGCTTAGAAGCTTGTAGTTAACGGCAAAGGAGCAAAACAAATGGAACCTTTTTTTTTTTTAAGGTTTTATTTCAGAGAGAGTGAGTGAGGGGCAGAGGGAGAAGGAGACTCCTCACCAAGCAAGGAGCCCACAGGAGGCTCGATCCCAGGACCTCAGGATCATGACCTGAGTCAAAGGCAGATGCTTAACTGACTGAGCCACCCAGGCACCCCACAAATGGAACTCTTACAGATTAATTTAAAAGGAGAAGTCTGTGAAACAGGTCTTATTTGTCCACCTCAACTGAAAGGTTGTCATCTGGACAATACTTAGGCCAGGCACAGTGATAACTACCATGTCATATCAAATCTTTTTCAGCAGGCAGGAGGCTTGATGCCTCATGAACTTTGGAGTTTGGTTATTATCATTATTTTTAATCACATTTGATTATGTGTGTGTTTTTTTTAAAATCATTGTCAAAAAAAGTCATGAGCAAGAAGAAAAAGTTTTACATACTAAGAATAGTGGCTTTGAAATTTTCACTTTCTGAAGAAGAAAGTTTCAAATAGAAGTAGTGGTAATTGTGACCTAGAATTTAGAAATGTAGATTATATAAATGTGAGGGCATCAAATTTATGAAGACAGTGAGTTACAGAGAAACCTCTTTCAAATTTTTGTTTAAAAGCTATTATTTAAAGTATGCCACAGAGCTTGATACCATGTATATTTTCGACATTATAAATTTATGAGACTCCACTGCATTTTCTCAAATTTAGAGTGATGTCCATTTTCCTAATGATGAATCATACAAAATCAAAGTACTTCCAGTTAGAAGCTGGTTCCTTAAGTTTTTAAAGATTCAGTGTTATTTCACAAGTTTGTCTGGAAACTGCAGAGACGATAGCTATTTATTAGCAAACGTTCAAAAGACTGAGACTCCAAATTTAAGGAAATAAATCAGTCTAATAGGGCAAATTGATTTCTTCTTTACACTGAAAAAAACAAAAAAAAATGAGAACTGAAAAAAACCTTTTTTTTTTTTTTGCTTGCTTTAGGGAGAATATCACTCTACTGGCTGCTGTGGCTTAAAGGCAAAAAGTAATAGAATCAGAAGGAAATAATTTTCTTTTTAAAAGAAAACACTCTAAAAAACTAGGGGAATAAGAGTGGTAAATGCTTAAGGAACTATCTATAGAGAGAGAATACGAAGTCATTTTTATAGAGTCAAGAGTGTTAAGGTTTTTGTCAGCTTTTTTCAATAAGAGACATTTTAAGCAAGTACCTTGTGTTTCTATAATACCCTTATTCAGTAGAAGTAAACAGAATCTGTACTACTCAGACACAATGACATAAAGATTTAACTTTAATAAAAAGGGGTCAATTTTTATTTGAATTTTTAATTTTAAGGGGGGGTCAAAAGGTAAAAAAAAAGTTTTTTGACTTTGGAGGTACCCTAGGTACCCCAGGACAGGAAGCAAAAAGAAAGAAAAAAGAAAAGGTTTAACTAAAGTCTCCCAAGTAATACAACCACCAGGTTTAACAAGGAAGACCCTCTGTGTATATCATCAGAATGTACAACTGAATTACCAAGTGCTTCATACCATAACCTTTGCATAGGGCAAGACATACCCAGCCTTATTCTTTTGCTTCACCAGATTTTTTAGACCTAATGCAAAGGTCATTCTATGTGTTAGTATGCTGAAGCACCTGTTACTTATTTGGAGCCCTGAATGAATTACCATGTGGAGAAGTCACCGAGCAGCTTTCCTGCAGCTCTGGGTTTGCCAAAAAACACTGCTCAAGAAAACCAAATAAGTTTTCTTTTTCTCTTTTCAAAAGTACTGCTGATTCATAAGAAGAAAAAGTATTAGAATATAATTCTAATGCAACTCCTTTTTTTCCCAATATTAAGAAAAAACATTTTTAAAGAAGAAAACTTCATAAAAATAGTATTTCAGGAAGTAAATCTGCCATGTTATGTGCCACTTTGTTACTCAAAAGTCACATACATAAAAGTCACTCAAAGCAAAAATTTATCAAGTTCAGTTTCTCTCATTTATGCTAGTTTCATCATGAATAATATACCTGCTTTAAAAAAAAAATCTACGGTAATGTTCAAAAGAAATTAAAAACTGAGATTTAACAGCAAAATGAAATTCTTCATCTTAGAGAACCAATTTATTCATAAAATTTCCTCATCCTTTTTCCAAGTATCTGTGCAAAATATTTAAAAAGGTGTTTAGAAACCTAACATTTCCATGCTCCGCTAGCCTTTGCCAAGTATTTCAACACAGAACTGTGTACACACAGGACTGTATAGAGGATAATAAAATCTGAAAGAACAAAGGAGTTTTCTTTTTACTGAAGACATGTGGAGACTTTAAACTAAAACCTGTTAAGTAAATCTGGAACATAATAAATATTCCCAGATCAATTTTTTTTTTGTTGTTTTTAAGCAGATTTAGAACGCCTCTTCTCTCAATATTATAGACATACTGAGCTGCCTTCATGACTACACTGTGCAAAAATGAAGGATGATTTTTTGTTTCTATCTGCTGCAACTTTTATTAAGTCTATCAAAACAAGGACTCGCTCCTCTATCAAGCTTCATGATGCTTTTGTTTGAAGTCACCCCCAGTCCAGCAGTTTAATCACTAAATTCAGAGATGGACCTTTGTTGTTTGAAGCTCTATTTATACTGCTTCTTCTCAACCAATACCCAGCCACAAACACTTCACCTTAAACTGTACTAATACCTTCTCGATTTTTCACACGGTCTACCCCAGCTATCAAGTTATGATACAGCAAATACGACCTCAATGAATAGGAACTGGTTCTTCTAGCGCCCATATGTAGGACGTTCTATTTCATTTACTCCGAAGTATTTTTGTTCCCTTTGAAACTAATTAATCAAACATCCCAAATAACATAGCTATCTTTTATTTACAGACATCAGATAATTTCAAAGCACTACTACAGAATGGCACTAAATGCAAGCACTCTGTACAAAGATATTAAGTAACAAAAAGAAACTAAATTATTTTCCATTGATGTTATCTGTAAGTAACTGAGAGTCCAGGTTGTAAGCTGAGAGAAGGACATAGTTGAAAATAATTATCTACTGGCTTATTAAAGTTGTTTGTTAAAAGCATTGAGCATTTAAACCTATTCTGATCAGTTCAGAAATTGTTTCACTGAGTCTAAAGGCCCTGTCATCGTATTGCTAGGACATCCCTAGTTTGCACGATAAGTTGCAAACTAGTACATATCTCTCATGAAAGAAAAATCATTACGTACTACCATAGTATGTTTCTACCTAAGCTTAGACTGAAATGAATCGGTCTTAAGCAGAGTCACAGGCGATAATACACAAAACACAAATGGTAAGTTCTATGTAAAGAATTAAAGTCCCGGGATCCCTGGGTGGCGCAGCGGTTTGGCGCCTGCCTTTGGCTCAGGGCGCAATCCTGGAGACCCGGGATCGAGTCCCACGTCAGGCTCCCGGTGCATGGAGCCTGCTTCTCCCTCTGCCTGTGTCTCTGCCTCTCTCTCTATCTCTCTGTGACTATCATAAATAAATACAAAAAAAAAAAAAAAAAAAAAATTAAAAAAAAAATAAAAAAAAAAAAGAACTAAAGTCCCAGTGTTTGCAGCTCATGTTTTAAGTTGTTTTGGGGCTTGCTTTGAGTTAGTGAGCTTCGGGAAAGTTTATTTGCAAGGTGAGACCCTAACAGCTGCTATAGCAAGATCCAAAACCTAAAGACTTCCAACAATTACCAACTGAAGATTAGTTGTAATTCCAAGTATTAAAGCATTTACAGAAAAAACATTCCAAAGAAGAGTCCAAGATATGAAATAGCTTATGTGTGTATATAAATGAAACATAAGCTAAGAAATTAAGTACCAGACTCTAAAATAAAGGCAAACAGATTAAATCCCATCTGGTATCAATTCTATTAGATAATCTTTATTCCCACAGTGAAAATTCCCTTTAGTTTTCTCACCATTTTTTTTTTTTTATTTATGATAGTCATAGAGAGAGAGAGAGAGAGGCAGAGACACAGGCGGAGGGAGAAGCAGGCTCCATGCACCGGGAGCCTGACGTGGGACTCGATCCCGGGTCTCCAGGATCGCGCCCTGGGCCAAAGGCAGGCACCAAACCGCTGCACCACCCAGGGATCCCTCTCACCATTTTTTTATTGCATTTTCTTCATTTAGTTTTTTATATTAATCCCAGTATAGATAACATACAGTGTCATATCAGTTTCAGGGGTACCATACAGTTTCAATAATTCTATACATTTACTCAGTGCTCATTATGATAAATGTATAATCTTCTCACTTCTAATCTTTCTGGTCTCCAAAAATATGAATTTGTAACTCATTTTCCTTTAAAAAGGAACAGTACTAAAAAAAAAAAAAAAAAAAAAAAAGGAACAGTACTTTCCTCCATCTTAAATACTTGACAGGATTCTGATTTTTGACACATAGATTTATAGTAACATGATTTCACTACATCTCTGTCATTTACTTTAAAAGAAAAGCAGAATTTTATACTCTACTCTTTTGATATTAAATTCTAGGTATGTCAGAAACGGAAGGCAAATAAACTTACCTTCAGAGAATCAACTAAATCATCAACTAAAAAGAGGCGTCTCAATTCCTTTATCGTGCAGTTCACATGACCAAGAGCAGAATTACTGTATTTCTGAACCAACTCCTCAGATATAGCGACTTCAGATTCCAAATATGCCCTGAAAAACAAAACACATCCTGTCACTGATCAGAGTATTTGTCCTGGATGTCTATCAATCAGCAGTAATGTAATTGTAAAAGAAGACATTAGTTAAAATATTTTACTATAAAACCTGGATTCCAAATTAAGCACAATGTGAAAATTCACCAATCGATGCATATTTCACGGACATGCACACGGGCAGCTGATGAGCACAGAAAAAGATCATTTCCTTTCAAGTCAGACTGCTCTGGACTTGATTCTTATACTCTGCCACTTACTTGTCTATGTAACTTTGCAGTTATTAATTATCAGGAGGATTCAATGAGTACAGTGCTTAATGCAAGCAGGCATAAAGAAGCATTCAATAAATGGTAGCTGTTATGAGGGATTTGGGTTTTTTCTCTTTAAGCTGACATTATGCAGTCTCATTGGGTTTTCCTAACAAAGATCCTATTCATTCCCAAATACTACAGTCTCTCAGCATAACTTTTAGAGGAAACTGCCCAATAGGTCAAGGTCCAGATTGTGAAATGGCTACCACAAGTATGGTGTTAATGCTAGTAAAACATAATAGTTACTGTCCACGTAGATACCCCATTCTATACTAAGATACCTGGAATCGTTCTATTTAGGAAGACAAACTGTAATGAAGAAGAAGAATCTTCGGCAGGAATGCAAGGAACTGTTTTATTAGTTATTATTTCAAAGAAGTCATTTTATCTTGGTAGAGTAGTACCAATTCAGAAATGCTAAGCATTGCCTTCTATCGTTGGAAGCAGCTCCTTATAACCCAGTCTCTCTTCATCACTCCCGATGCTGGTGGACACTAGTTACTCATCCTGGAAAGAACAGTCATCTGATAATTCCCTGTCCCATGGTTTACTCCTATAATATGTCCCAAATATGTCTCTTCATTTTTACTCACTATGTTATCTCTCTAGTTTAAGTGTTCATTATTTAAAAACTGGAATATTCTGTATCCAAATGAATCGCTCATCTGTTTACATACTAATCCATTCCTTTAGTCAATGCCAGGTGAGTTTTATTTTAGCTCTCTTAGGTAGTGCTACTTAGACTGAACTCAGGTAGGAGTTAGAAGACCTGCTACTATCTAGCCATGTAACCTTGCAAAGTCATTTGACTTCTCAGGGTCATGGTTCCCACTCTATAAAATTAGAGAAACAGACCTTCTTAAATATCCAGGCACAAACCTTCTGTGATTCTATGATTCCAACTTTTCAACCAGAACCCTCTTCAATCTTTTCAACCTAATATTTTACTACTCACTATGTTGCAGCCAAATATGAGCCATTAATCATTTTTTAATCCTACTACCTTTGTTCATCATACTGTTTTCCTAATCCACAATGCTCTCCTCTTACCTCTAGTAATAGCATATCCAGTGAGTTAGTCCATCTCAAATCCCACCCATATATGAGGCCTCTTTGGCTCTTTCCCTAAGATCTTATTATGCAATTCTAACAATGCTTTCTTTTGTGGTATTATTATAGCATTAGCCATATCCAGCCCTGACATACAGACATGTATGTGTACACTTGTATATTTTTCCTACTAGAGTATAAACTGTTTAAGACCAAGAAAATATATTTACAATGATGGCATAGCACTCAGACAACTTATTGATTACCAGCAGGTATCCAGTTGTTATTATCAAGTTAAAAATGATCGAATATTCATATCTACCCTTAAATCAGCAATAATTTATTTGTGCAGCTTTAAGAGACACAGAACAGAAGCTGATATAACTTTGAGTTCGTATTCTGCTTCTTTGTACCACAGTTTTTGTTCTTGCAGAAGACAAGATGCCTGGCCAACAGGCACAGAGTGGCACTCTCCATCAGTGAAATCCCATGGATATTTACATTCATTCAACTAGCATGTATGTAATATTAATGCAATGCCAGCACTGACATCACTCTTTTCCAGAGACCAGAGGTATTAGATATAGACAGGATGGTACCACCTTTAGAAATGTGACTGGGAGAACCTGGAAAAACTGTCCAACAGGATTAATCTGGCATGTTGGCTGAATTTATAATGACTCTAAAAAAATCCTCTGAAGAATAAAGTGTTTCTAAAAAAATAGGGAGTAAGACAGCCACCAGATTTTTTTTTTCCCCAAAAGTCTTCTTTAAAATCAAACAATGTCTCAAATTGATATTGCAGATAATTTAGAAGTTTTGGCTTGACAATATTTTTATATTATTTCAATATATCTAATTAAAAATCATATTCCTGTATGATTTTTGGCATGATATGGCTACCATTTTGAAGCTGCAATTTCAAGTTACTGAACTTCAAATGTTTCCCTCTCTGTGGAAAAGAAGAATACCATCTGTCTCATTAAGTTGTTATGAAAATTAAGTCTGTGCATAAAAGGCCAGGGACATATGAGCCACTCATAAATGTTGGTCTCTCTCCCAAACTTTTTTTTTCTCTCCCCAACTTTTATAGCATCATTACTTCATCAATATGAAGAGAGCTAAATAACCAATCTTTACAATAAGCAAAATAATATAGATTGCAAAGTTTGAAAATTGGTTTACATTTACCCCTTAATATCAACTATATATGTTCTAAGTAGTTATATACTCATTCATGCCCACAGATACCTGCCTTACCAAAATAGTTTTAAAATATTCAAAATCTATTTGAGAAAAAAAATGATGTCTAAATACAAAACAATTAGAAATCATTTCAAAGCCAATAGGAAACGAATTCTCAGCTCATTTGGAGACAGTATTAGGGAAGCCTTCAAAAAGTTACATCTTGAAATCAAACACAGAACCCAATAAAAAGTAAAATAGTTTGGGCAGCCCCGGTGGCGCAGCAGTTTAGTGCCACCTGCAGCCCGGGGAGTGATCCTGGAGACCTGGGATCGAGTCCCACATTGGGCTTCCTGCATGGAGCCTGCTTCTCCCTCTGCCTGTGTCTCGGCGTCTCTCTCGCTCTCTCTGAATGAATAAATCTTTAAAAAAAAAAAGTATAATAGTTTAGGTCATCTGAGAAGCTAAAAAGGCAGCATGAATGGGCACAACATCCTAGAAGAGGCAAATGAGAGACAAGATAAAGATATTTGGACTTGATCCTGTAGTGAACAGAAAGCCCGTTTGCCTAAAAATATAAAAGTATCTGAAGAAAATCTGACAACAGCTATAAAAGCTGAAACCTAGGTAACCAGAACCCAATTTGGTAACAAGTGAAGCCCATCCAGAGTAGACAAACTTCTTCTGTAAAGGCCTAGGAAAGAGCACTTAGTTAGGCTTTGAAGTCCACATGGTTTCTGGCACAATTGCTGCTATTATAGCATGATGAAAACAGCTAAATGATTGAGTATGCCTATGTTCAAATAAAACTTTATTTACAAAAGCAGGATTTGGTCCCTGGCTATAGTTTATGGACTTGTGTTCTACACTGAGGAAGCAGGAGAAAACAACATAACTTAGTTCTTTATGTGAGATGGAAACAGATAACATCAAAATTGGGAGCCTGAAATGAGGATAGCAGTGATATTACTGATAGAAATTGACAAGTTTGAGGGAAAAAACATTTATTTACAGACATGATCAGTTAGTGGCTGTCAAGGGCGGAGTGGGAAATGACTACCGATGGGTAGAAAATGTCTTTTTGGTGTGTTGAGAGTGTCTGGAACTAGATGGTAATGGTTGTACAATTCTAGGAACATATTAAAACCACTGAATTTTATAAATACATGAATTATATCCTAATTTTTTAAAACTGGGGAAAAAGACATGCTGAGTCTGAAGTCAGAGCAGAAGCTCCAAACTGAGGTATGTCCTAATTGGTAATGGCCAATTAGGTATGTGATGCAAGAGTGTACTTATAAAAATAATGGCAGAAGATGATCATTTCAAGACAAGAAACAGCCACACAGACACACACCAAAGGACAACAGGACAATACAAAAGTATGCTTTACGGAATAAGAAGAGAAAACCAGTCAGAAAAGGAAGGGCAAGAGAACACACAGGCACAATAAGATAGCATTATAGAAAAACACGCACATACTAGTGGTAAGAAAGGTATTTCAAAGATCAGATAGCATAAAAAACAATAAAGAAAACAGAACTTTCACCAATCCTAATCATGTTAAAAAGATATAGCTTCTATTAAAGCAAAATTAGATAATCAATACCTAGTTCTAATAAATATTACTAACACATAGAATTAGGCTAATGACATATAAACTCAGTTTTTTCCATCATGAGCCCATGAAATAAATTACCTTTAACCCTCAAAAATCTCAAAAGCAGATGCTTTGGGTATAGTTTTTTAAGCAAACATCTGCAATGATCTTTGAGCAGTAAAAAATGCATGCCTGTAACTCTACAGAATGAGTCTTAATATTAATCCTGTTTATAGTGTTGCCAATGTGTGCCTTGTTTTTCAGACATCTCACCTGAATGGGTGGCCTTCATCTGATTTCTGGATAGCTTGGATCACACCCTTATATATCCTAAAGCTGATAGTCACAGAGAGCAGGGCCAAGACAATGTAGGCCGTTACACTCACAATGCTGAATACTGTCAATGAAAGCAGCAGGAATAAGCTGGCACCAAACACTACTCCAGTCTTCTTAATGTCTCTCCAGTAGAGGAGGTCAACAACTAAAAATTAAAAAAGAAGAAATCTGAAATTAGAACATTATTTTATCTACATCTCGATTTCACACATTTCTATTTGTTCCACCTACAAAAATTAAAAGGTCTCTAGAGTAAAACGAAAACTTAAAGTACTAAATAATTAACTTTGTAAGCTACATTTTAAACCTCTTCTAATTTGTAAATTAGAATCATACTTGCATCTGTTTACCATAAATTTTTCTCATGCAAATATGTTTCCTTCATGTCCAAATCACTCTGGCTATGCAAGACTGTTCAATATTGCAAGCCCCGTATAGCAGACTTTTAATCCAAAACAAGTTTTCTGAAAAATCATCTTGAGGGTTTTCAACTTCATTCACTGCATGATATAAATACAAATAACAGAAAAAAATCCTAACTCACTAATGATGTAAAAATGTATTTATTTGCAAAAAAAAAAATCAGTAATTCAAAAAATGTTAAGAAACAAAACTATGAAAAACTACACATAAGAGTGCTACAAGCTTTGCTTTTAAGAGAGCTCTCTTTGAGAAACATGATGAAATTGTTTCCTACCCTGGCTATCATTAAAACAAAAATTTCCTACAAAGTCCAAAGACAAAGGGTAACAGCCTTTAGGTTACCTGAAAAGCTACTTCTCTTTGAGAGTAGATACAGTGCCTAAAAATGTAGGTGTCCAAGAAAAAGAGAAAAACTAAATGTGTTACACTGTTATATAATGTTTATTAATAGAAAGGAGTCAGACAAAGCCAAACTTAGTAAGTTTGCTCTTGGCTTATGGTCAGAGCCATTGTGGGGATCAAATAACCATAAGCCTGCTGTGGTCTTAAGGTTGGGTTATGTACAACACACAAAGAATTCTGCAGTGTGCCAAAGGATTCTTCTTGAATGCACAGGCTAAACATAATTCGTCTCTCTCTAGATTGTGAACCCAGGGAGGGAAAGGCTAATATTCTTATAGTAACATAAGTACGGGTATATTCTTCAGTACAATCTGAAGTACCTGTTAAGTTTTAAGATCAAGAAGGTAACAGAAAAATCACATTTCTAGGGGCTGCTTTGGTCTTGAGGTTCTCTAACGTATGTAACTTTCCTTTAGTTTTGTTCTATTCAATTAGCTTCCACTATTGTAAAAATATATAGTAGCACAACTGAGAAATCACCAGAACTTGAAGTAGTGTATCTATGCTATTAAAATATCATGAATAATGCCATATTGAATAAAGAGAAAGCAAGCAGTGCTAATAGTTTTGTGACATTCAGCAAACCTTTATTGAGCTGACTCTATTCAAGAAACTCAACCCAGTAGAATGAATTAAGAATCTGAAAATGGGGATGTGGGATTTTCTTTAAGGCCCTGTCCAACGATAAAACACTCCAATTCTAGTAAGACAATAAGACACATAAAAATAATGACAAAAACAAAAAATAACTGTTGCACCACCATGAGAATTCAGAAAAGAAAAAAACCTGAAGAAAACTTTTCAAGACTGTGAAAAAAGTTGAGGTGGGTCCTAAAGAATGGGTAGTCCTGAAAACAAAGATGCAGGCTTCATTATAAGTCTCTGCTGCAAACGGTTCTCATAATTAATGTATTTTTGTTGCTTTTTTTAAGGGGTACAATGAGAGGGTGGGGGAAGCAATGATAAAGACTGCCCTTGGTAACATAATTCTTTCCTGTGAGGCTTCCCTGTTCCTCAAACAAAGCACTTAGATTCTGGTGTTGGATCACCTACACTCAACAACTGGCTTCATAATTTATTAGCTATGTGACCTCAGCAAGTCACTACATCTCTCTGTACCTCTGTTTCTGTATCTACAGAATGTGTATGCAAATAGGAAAGATTCTATTCAGATATTGTGAGGATTAAGTAAAAAAATGAATTAACAAAAGCTTTCATTAGTAAGACAATGAATATAATGCACTTAATATAGTACAGGGCATATAATAAATTCTTAAAAATGTCAGGATTGTTATTTGTTGTTATTATGAACATCATCACAGTCACTATCACATTCTTACCGAGGTATTAAACAGAAAGAAAAGAAAATTTCAGCCAAGTTAATAAATTATATTGCTGTTATAAACATACTTTATAAGCCACATGGAAAAGGATTTTCAAACTCATTTAAGATTTCACTAATACAGAACAGAAAGTTGATAACCCAGAATAATCAGCAAGTAAAGTACACCCAAATTTTTAAATGAACAAATGCTGCCTTTAAAAAAGTATGGTTCTCAAGTGCTCCAAAATATTTATTAACCTTCAAGATCATTACTGGTTTTAAGTTAAAATAAATTCAGATATCTTTACTATTCCTTACCATCATTAAATAAATTCAATAAGACCTGATTATAAAAGAAATGACTTCCAACTTGAGATGTACGACATAAATGACTAACCTAATTACCTAACATAACAGCTAGGTAACTGACTGTTTCAATGATGAACTAAAAATTATTTATAATTGGTCTATGATTTCTAATACACAACCTAGTACTGGCTCTGCAACTGTACAACTCTGGATGAGACTCCCAATTTCTCTGGACCTCAGTTTTATCATCAGTAAACAGGGCATCAGATAGATGATTTTTCTTTTCCCTTCAGAACTAACACATGGTTAGTACAACAATACACAATCAGTCCTGCATTCAAATTCCCAATCAGTGGATGTGAATTAATGAGATTTTATTGTTGTATCATCTGTGCCAAATATAAATCTTAAAATATCTCCTTCCTTTTTAGTTTTTGATTTTCTTGAGAGGGGCTTAAATATTTTTATTCATACCAGTCCTTTGAAATGAACCTTACTAAAAAAAAAAAAATAAGTATCAAACCTTATTAAAACTTTAGGAAGACAAAAATTCGTATTCCTACAATTTTCCAATCTATTTTTAACTATATCATTATGATCACAATATGATAGAAGCTTAAAAAAAAAAAAAAAAGAAAAAAAGAAAAAGACTGAGAAGCTACATACCTTTTAAGTCTGAGAGATGTTTCAAAAATCTTTTCCAGGTTGCTGATCTACATTCTCCACACAACCCCCCGTATTGCCTGAGTCAATATTTACCAGGTTTACATTGTGCCAAATACTGTTTATACATTATATAACATTATCTCTTTCAATTATTAAAACCCTAAGAGGCCGGCTTTCACCCAAGAAAGTGAGAACCAGTTCTTATATGATTGGACTCAGATCACTCAATTAGTAAGTGGTAGAACATGGAGTTCAACACAGACTTCCTACTGATCAAACTCATATGCCCCATGTAAGATGAACCAAATTGAAGGTTTAGCACATTAATGTCCTTCAAAATGTCACATATACCTGTTGGCAGATAATCACCATATGTGAGATGAATCACAAAGGCCAAGAAAGTCAAGGTAAAACTAACAATAAGATAGGTTAATTAATAAGAGACACAAATTTTAATGTGCCTACTTGACCTACAGTTAAATCCAAAAAGGAGGAAAGAGCTCTTATTCCAATATACCTAAAGGTACTTTCTCACAGTTGAAAACTGTAATCAAGTTGTGAAAAAAACATCTTTAAAGAGCCATGTGAATCTAATTAAGTAAAATAAGAAACTGTATCTATGGAAAAGTACATCAAATTATGTAGCTAGTAAGGACAGTGATGTAGATCTATATTATTAAAGAAACATGTCCATATTGATAAAAACAAAATGTCACAGAAAGATTCATATAATAAAATTTTAAAAACAGGATAACCATGAAGTCTGAAAGGATATCTAGTAAATACAGTTCGTACACCTCTGGGTAGTAGGGCTAACAGATAAGTTAAATTGCTTCTTTATTTCTTTCTATGCCATTTGAAATCATCTCTCTCCCTTCCTCATGGCAAACATGAATTACTATTATACTTAACAAAAAAATTCACCCCTTTCCCTTCCTGTTCAATACCGCTAAAGAACCTTTTCACACAAGTGAGGCCTTCCCTAATAGGTTTTCCTATGGGGAGGAGAATATAATGTACACTAGCTTAATAAATATTTAGATCCAGGTGATGGTTAAAATTTTAACAGTAGATAACTAGGTTGGTAACTGTGGTGCTTTGGGTTGAATCAACTCAATTTCCCCAAAGTTGATGATACTGGAATAGCCATATATTATGTCCAGTAGTATTCAGTGATTACAGCCTAAAATAACTACATAAGGGTACAGTAAACTCTAACCTACTACTTTCTTTCTCCTATCGTTTGATTCCTAGAATACAGTCTTTTCAATAAATGGAAGACCTCTGAAAATCTCACGTGTAAGCCAATATCTATTACATAAACATATGCAAATAGCCATACAAGAATACTTAAAAGCAGATATGTTTGAAAGCTTTGTTAAAACAAGCCCTAGAAATGCCCTACTGGAGCCAGAGACTCTTAAAGCACTGAGGAGGAATAAAGGGAAGAGTCAAGAGAGATAAGACAACCAAGTAAAGAAGTCATACATAAGACAAAATTAATATATCCTAGAACAAGAAGGTCTGAGAAGCAGTCTACACTCTTACCAAAGTCACTATGCAAAATATAGAAGGATTTCAGTATTTTTCTGTAAAGAAATCTAAAAGATTGCTAATGAAGCTGTAAGGATGCAAAAATACTAAATTATAAAAATATTAGCATTGGGCAGCCCTGGTGGCTCAGCGGTTTAGCGCCTGCCTTTGGCCCAGGGTGTGATCCTGGAGAACTGGGATTGAGTCCCACGTCAGGCTCCCTGCATGGAGCCTGCTTCTGTCTCTGCCTCTCTCTCTCATGAATGAATAAATAAAATCTTAAAAAAATATATAAGCATTGTCCAATATTTCTATTCCTTCAGATTCTTTAAATTGGTTTTAATGAAGAAATTTAGCAAGATTTCAGAATTGTTTATTCTCAATTAGAGGGAAGTAGTCATAGAGTTTTAATAAAATCCTGAGAAATATATCCATATGCTGTTGCTTCTAATATTCATCAAGAGATTTATATCAGTTAATTAATTTAGATTTTCGGGATCCCTGGGTGGTGCAGCGGTTTAGCACCTGCCTTTGGCCCAGAGCACAATCCTGGAGACCCGGGATCGAATCCCACGTCAGGCTCCCGGTGCATGGAGTCTGCTTCTCCCTCTGCCTATGTCTCTGCCTCTCTCTCTCTCTCTGTGTGACTATCATAAATAAATAAAAATTTTAAAAAAAATTTAGATTTTCAATCCAACTGTCAAAATCAGGCAGACATCACAAGACAACTACAAACCAATATTCCTTATTAATACAGAAACAATAACCCTCAACGAAATACTAGCAAAATAGATTCAGCAACACATAAAAAGCATTATACACCATGGCCAAGTGGTATTTATCTCAGAAATGCAAAGTTCATTCAACATATGAAAACCAATCAGTATTAATAGAATTAAGGTCAAAAACTGCATGATCATCACAATAGTCACAGAAAAAGCATCTGACAAAATTCAGTACCCTTTCATTAAAACTCTCAACAAACTAGGAATATAAAGAATGTCTTTGGGCTACAAAGGATATACAAAAAAAAAAAAAAAAAAAACAGATAAAATCATACTTAATGGTCAAAGACTGAAAGCCTTCCCCCAAAACCAGGAACAAGACAAAGATACCCAATCTTTCCACTAATCAACACTGTCCTGGAGGTATGAAGTAGAGTAATTAGTCAAGAAAAAGAAATAAAAGACATCCTGACTATAAAGGAAGAAATTTAACCATCTCTATTTACAGATACCATGATATCGTATATGTAAAATCCTAAGGAAAACAGCTACTGGAATAAAAGCTTGCAGGACATAAGATTAAATTAATATACAAAAATCAATTGTATTTCTTTTTTTTAAAGATTTTATTTATTTATTTATTTGAGAGAGTGACAGAGCAAGCATGAACAAGGTGGTGGGAGGATGGGCAGAGGGAGAGGGAGAAGCAGACTCCCCTCTGAGCAGGGAGCTGATGCAGGGCTTGATCCCAGGACCCTCGGATCATGACCTGAGCTGAAGGCAGATGCTTAACCACCTGAGCCACCCAGGCACCCCTCAATTGTATTTCTTTAAACAGCAATGAGCAATCTGAAAATGAATTAAGAAAATAATTCCATTTACAATAACATCAAAAAGAATATTTTAAAACAAAGTGAAAAAAATCCCCAAGACTTAGAAATTGAAAACTACAAAATACTGTTGAAAGAAATTAAAGACTTAAATGGAAAAGACATATGTTTATGGATTAAAGGCATTATTATTAAGATGGTAATACTCCTTACACTAATCTACATAGAGTACAATCTCTGTCAAAATCCTGTCTTTAACAGAAATTGACAAGCCAACTGTAGACTTTGTATGGAAAAGGCAAGGTATCTAGAACAGTCAAAACAATCTTGAGAAAGAATCACAAACATGGAGAACTCACACTTCCTTTTTTCAAAACTTCCTACAAAACTATAGTAATCAAGTCAGTGTGGTAGTTGCACAAGGATGGATGACAGATCAACGGAATAAAATTAACAGCACAGAAATAATCCCTTCATGCACAGTCAGTTGGTTTCGACAAGGATGTCAAGACAATTCAATAGGAGGAAATTTTTCAACAAATGGTGCTAGGACAACTGGATATTCAATTGCAAAAAAAAAAAAAAAGAAAAGAAAAAAGAAGTTGGACTCCTATCTAACACCATATGTCAAAACTATGGATCAAGATGGATCACAGACCTGTAAAGCTGAAACTATAAAATTCTTTGAAGAAAAAAATAGGCACATATCTTCATGACTGTTAGGTCAGGCTGTAGTTTCTTAGGACACCAAAAGCACATGCAGTAATGGAAAAAAAATTAGACCTCATTAAAATGAAAAACTCTGGGATCCCTGGGTGGCTCAGTGGTTTAGCGCCTGCCTTCCGCCCAGGACATGATCCTGGACTCCTACATCGGCTCCCTGCATGGAGCCTGCTTCTTCCTCAGCCTGTGTCTCTGCCTCTCTCTCTCTCTCTCTGCGTCTCTCATGAATAAATAAATATAATCTTTGAAATAAAATAAATAAAATGAAAAATTTTGTGCATCAAAAAACACCATCAAAAGAGTACAAAAACAACCCTCAGAATGGGAGAAAATATTCACAAATCAAACATCTGATAAGGGACTTTTATTCATAGTATATATATATATATATATATATATTATTCATAGTATATATATATATTATTCATAGTATATATATATATATATATATATATATATATAACAACAATAAAAAGACAAGGCAATTAAAAATGGGCAAAGGATTTGAACAGACATTTCTCCAAAGAATATATACAAATGGCCAATAAGCAATGGAAAGATGCTCAACATTATTAGTTATTAGAGAAACGTAAATCAAAACCATAATCAGATACCACTTCAGACCCACTAGAATGGATAATATTAAAAAGATGGACAATAGCAAGTGTTGACAAGAAGTAACAAAGATTGGGACCCTCTTATATTGCTGATAGAAATGTAAAATTCAGCCACTGTGAAAAACAAATTTGGCAATTTCTCAAAAAGTTAACACAGATTTACCACACAATCTAGCAATCCTACTCTTAGGAATTTCCAGTCAGAAGACTAGAAAACCTGCGTCCACAAAAAAATTCTATTCATAGCAGCATTATTCCTAACAACCAGAAAAGAGCAAACAACCCAAAAGTTCAAAAATTGGTGAATGGATAAACAAAATATGGTATATCCATACAATAAAATATTAGAGGTCCATAAAAAGGAATGAAGCACTGATACATGCTACAACATGGATGAACCTTGAAAACATCATGCTAAGTGAACAAAACCAGGCAAAAGGTCACATATTGTATGGTTCTCTTTTTATGTGATGTCTAAGAATAGGTGACTCTATAGAAACAGAAAGTAGATTAGTGATTGTCAGGGGCTGGGAGAAACAGAGATAAGGAGTGACTGCTAATACGTATGGAGTTTTGGGGGGTATGGGTAAAAATGTCCTGGAATTAGATAATGATGATGGTTGCATAATTTTATGAATATATTGAAAAATCAAGGAATTGTACGCCTAAAAAAATTTAAAACTAAAAAAAAAAAATCGTTTTAACATGTTTTTCTCTAGTAGGTTGTAAACTACACAAGACAGTACATTTCCTTAATATCTATCATATCCCCAGAGCTCAGCACAAAACCTAAACCAACTAAACGTTCAATAAGTATTATTGATTGATTAGAATGAATGCATACTTTATGCCAGTTTGAGGCATGTACTAATTCTAATTCAAAAGTTTTTTCTGTGCTTTAGATTGCACAGGAGTTTTATGTAAACTATTTTCAGATATCTACACTTACTCAATAACAAATAGCAATGCTTTCAGATAACTTATAAAACAGCAAATATTATTTTACAAGCTCATCTCTTCTTACTACACCCTGAAGGACTGATGAATGCCTTTCATCTTTATACTCCCATTACCTGCTTCATTAATATCTTCTGCAACGTCTGAATAGTGGCCAGATTATTCTTAGCAACAGAAACAGTTAAATTTAAAACTATACTATTTTCAAATTAAAATAAAGTACATCTTTAAATATAAAATAGAAAGTGACTATAATGCTGATTTGGGGTTCTTCTGTGATTATTAGCTATTTATGAATAAAGAGTTAAATGGCCTCTTTATTCTTGAGATACCAAAATTAAGACAAAGGGCTTGTACAAGAAAAGCCTAACGTTTCATGGTTCCTCAAGTCTCCTTCTATACTGAAGAGTAAAGCATTAATCATGCAGGGTAACCTACCGGAGCCTTTAACTTTAGTCTTTAATGAAATATTCATGAAATATCCTTTTAAAGATCTGAGATTAATTGAACAATGCCTGTCCTCTCATAACTGTGGGAAATGCTTATGGACTACTATATTAAAATGATGCTGATCAATTTAAATAAATTCTGGTTGTTTAGAAAAAAGTGACTTACTGCAGTGCTTGCCCATTTTTATTTTCAAATTAATAATCTTAAAATTTTTTACTTTGTGTTTTGTACAGTGCTCAGAGCAGTAGCAACCTTTTCAAAGTAAAATTTTAATTTAAAAACTCTGTACACTGCAATCTTTTCTTCAAAATAAAAACTTTTGGCCCAATACAGAGTAAAAAGAGTTGCCTACACTTGGTAATCATAAAATGTCATCTGTCATAACTAAAAATAGTGCTACCATGCATGCCTTACATACAAAAGTCATCCAATTACATTTTGCCTCAAATCAAATTCTTACTAAGCTCTTCCTTGAATAGCCTGAAGTCAGGTTTCAATTTTAAAATCTTTTGTCAAAAAAAAAAAAATAAATAAAAATAAAATAAAATCTTTTGTCTAGGGGGAAAAATGTTGAACTAGCTGGTCCTAAAAACACTGGTAGGACAGAGAATGCTGGCAGGACTAACTACTTCCTAAGCAAAAGCAAATATTAAGTTTTCTTTCATAGAGTCAGGCAGTTAAATGGGAAATAAATAAATATATATATATTAGAATGATAACAAAATGTCATTTTACAACCATAATCTTTAAATAATTATATATCTATTAGAAAATCACAATCCTTAAATCAGATTCTTCCCAAGGAAAAGGAAAAGTGACTAGAACTCAAGAGTTGATCATTTAACCCTACATAGTAAGCTTTTACCTCCACCCAGTAAGCACTCACCAAGCTAATGAATGACAGGTGGAAGGTCCAAAAAAGATCGTGCAGAGTGGGAACTTAACTCTTTCAGCAAAGACAGTAAGAAGGGCATGAGTCCTATTTCTTCCTTTGATTTACCATCAGTTATGACCCAGACTAGATCACTTAACCTAGTTTCCCCCTAGTATAAAATTAGAAAATAGATACCCAGCTAGGTAGTGAGGCTGAAAAGAGATTTCACACATGGAAATATTTGGTGAACTTAAACACAATAAATAAAGGCAATATCCTGAGACGAAGTCAAGTAGGGCAATCAATATTAAATGCAATGCCTCACAAAGCCAAGATTTTTTAAAATGTGAATTCAACTTTCTCTGAAAGCACAACTAATTTGGTTTCAGTGAGCAAGGTTCAGGTTCATGGATACCTACTATTGCTACAAAGTAGCTCAACCAAACAGTTGGCAAAAATACCAGCATTTCCCTTGGCCATCTCCTCCTCCTGTAACTAGAGTTTCTGAAAAACCACACACAATTTTGGGTCCTTGTCTCTTATCACTAAATCTTTCCTGCTTTATTTCCAACAACATTACAGCACAGTGGCCAATTTCTACCACCACACATCTGAAGGAAAAACATTTCAGGCAAAATCAGCATGAATTCTATACTTGTCTTTTCTATAATTCAGTAGTCCCCTATTCTGAGCAAGAAACTGTCCTGAGTCCTTTGCATACTGAGCTTGGAAATATTATTAAAAAAATTATGTAGGGCTATAGACTGAAATTCAAGTCTAACCACAAAAGTCTCACTTTCTCCATACCACATTTTAATTTAAAGGAGTATGTCAATATTCATACTCATTTATAGTTAAGCCTCATTTATAAGTTAAATTCACCAATTTACTTAATTAGTTCATGTAGCTTTCAATATTTCCTTTAATCTCACATTCTATTTATAGCTTTATTAGAAGGCAAAAAATACAGTAGAAAAAAATTCTAACTTCCCACTTCCAATTTCTCTAAACCATGATAATTTTCCCTCCTCCGGAAAATTTATATAGCTAATTCCATTTTCTCTAAGGTAAAGCTAAACAAAATCTTTAAGTGTGCAAAACATACATATTTCTTTTTTTTTTTTCAAAACATACATATTTCTAATCAATGATTCTCCCTACCTGTGCAAACTTGAATAACATTTAATGTAAAGGATGTCAAAATAAAGATACTTCCTATAAAAAGCCTATTCTGTTAAATTTTGGTAAGCGTGCAATTATTTATTTTAAATTACTAGAACTGATCAAAATGTACACAAATGTAAACATGAGATTAGAACAGACATTGGTTCATTCAATGCATAATTTACTATGGTTTAAATTTTATTTCTTGTTGACATCCAAGCATTACAACATGACAAGAAATAGGAACCAAACTTTAGAAATAGGAAATCACTGCTCAAAATCCTATTTTCTACTAATAAAAACTAAATGGAAAACACACTGTTCCCTACTCTAGAAACTTGAGAAGCTTAATAGACTGGAATGGGGAAAGGGGTTCAAAGCAAATTATTAGTACAAAGAAAGAGAATTAACTTCAATAGTAGGTAAGCTAATTCTATTTATATAGATGGTCCCTAACTTGGACGATTTGACTTCAGGATGATGCGAAAGCGGTACATATTTAATGGACATCATACTTTGAATTTTGATCTTTTCCTGGGCTAGCAGTACACGGTACACTACTCTCACGATGCTGCATGACAGCAAGCTGCAGCTCCCAGTCAGCCACGCGATCATGAGAGTAAACAACTTATACAACCATTCTGTTTTTCACTTTCAGTATAGTATTCAATAAATTACATGTGGGGGCACCTGGGTGGCTCAGTGGTTGAGCATCTGCCTTTGGCTCAGGTCATGATCCTGGGGTGCTGGGATAGTGTTCCTGCACAGGGCTCTTGCAAGGAGCCTACTTCTCCCTCTGCCTGTGTCTCTGCCTCTCTCGGTCTCTCATGAATAAATCAATAAAATCTTTAAAAAAAATTTAATTAATTACATGAGATATTCAACACTTTATTATACGAGGATTTCTGTCAGACTATTTTGCCCAACTGTAGGCTAATGTAAATATTCTGAGCACATTTAAAATAAGCTAGGCTAAGCTATGATGGTTAGGTTTTTTAAATGTATTTTCAACTTAATAATATTTTCCATTTATGATGCATTTATAAGGATGTAACCCCATCATAAGCTGAATAAGATCTGTACTTCTATAACCATTTGTACCTACTATATTTACACTGAATATAAATTAAATGCTCACTAGAATAAACAGCTGATAGTATAGACAATTAAATGAGGTAATATTCATATTGGAACACTGAAATAGACCAAAACAACGTATTTTAAATTATTTTAGGTTATTTCAGTGGAAAAATATACAAATGGGTGCATACAACAAAAAACAGCTATAATTCCTCTTATTCTTATGA
The DNA here is from genome assembly GCF_018345385.1 of Vulpes lagopus. Classification (NCBI taxonomy): domain Eukaryota; kingdom Metazoa; phylum Chordata; class Mammalia; order Carnivora; family Canidae; genus Vulpes; species Vulpes lagopus. The sequence continues at coordinate 39,923,713 of NC_054828.1, forward strand.
AAATCATAATTTTATCAAGTCTGTAGTCTGAGAGGAGAAATTCCTAAATCTATCTCAATGCCCAACTCTTAACAGTGGACTTCCAGGGGTATCAGTAATATTTGATAATTTTTAATCTTTAAGTTGTTTTGAGCTCCTTAAGTAAATGCTATATAGGATAAATATACGATAGTGGTGATACAGTATTTGAGGAGAGACAACAGTATTTTAGTGTCAATGAATACCTTACATAAATGCTTAAGTGGTGACTGGACTGAAATGTGAAAGCTCTAAAGATTTAAAAAACGTATGTCTATACATTTTTACACACACACACACACACACACACACACACACACACACACCAGTTACAAAAGTTAGCACAGCTTCATCTGTGATAAAGTAGAGAAACAGAAAATTTGGTCTCAGAATACTGCTCCAAAGATGCAAAGAGAAGTGCTGGTTAAATTTAGTAACATTGGGGAGCCTAAATTCTAGCAAGAGATGAGATCAATCAAATAAATAAAATAGGAAACTTAGGGGATACCTGAGACCAAAATAAGAATTCTATTCACTTCTTAAGTATTCTTCCTACATTTAAGCCTGTCATCCAATCCCTAAGGACAAAATTATTCTCTGGCTCAGAGTCCCCACGAGTATTTTGACCATACTCAACAACTAACCACACCTACCTTCTTTCACTGCTAGTGTGAAAGATTACTGCCTATTTTATTGCAGAGTGAAGACCACAAAAATACATACCATGTTCAATAAAATGACACAGACTATAAATGACAAAAAAATCAAAACATGGGTCAATTTAGTTAGGTTTTATATTTTTCAATCTTCAGTTGTTCAAGTACAAGTAGAAACTGTAAAATAAAAACAAAAGCCCATGTCATTAGCTGTGTGGTCCTAAATAATTTAATCTCTTTCATTTTCTTGGTTTCATTACCCATAAAATGAGAAAGTCAGAATAAACAACTAATAAGACACTTTGCCTGCATTTTTCAAGAATGTATGTCTAGGGTTCAAGGCCAAGAATAAACCTCGCTGAACATCAGAGCTCTCAGCCTCTCCCTTCACCGAGGTATACAGAACCAACAAGGAGACCCAACGATGAAGCCACCACTATTTCGGCCTTCCTGGAATTCACTGGCTAGATATACATGTATAACCAGATACTTATCTATACAGACATCTATAAAAGATCTATAGATATCTTGACTCTTTTTCTAGCCTCTAAATTCCAGGAAGGCCGAAATAGTGGTGACTTCATCACTGTATCTCCTCGTTGACTCTGCAGGGCTTGCAGAAAGCGAAGTAACGCCACCTGAGAGGATTAGTAAAGATCTCAAGGAAGACTGGGCCTTTGATAAGTACAACTTGGGGAAAATGAAATGGGAAGAGGGGGCATTTCAGACAGAAAAAAACACAAGCAAATGCAAAGAACTAGCATATTTAGGAACAAATCCTTCAATGGAGCTGGAGACAGGAATAATGAGACATGGGATTATAAAGATTGGGACTAAGCCATGGAATGCCTTTTCAAAGTCCAGGATAGACAGTATGAACTTAATTCGTAAGTAAAGAAAAACCCCTTAAGTGTTATGATTACAGCCACACTTTAGGAAGATTAACTTGGCTGCAACACATAGGATTTAGTGGAAAAACCAGTTAAGAGTTCTGGTAAGGAACTGGGAATACCCAGACTTGGATAAATAAATAAAACAAAGGAGATATTTCCACCATTGCTCCCACTACATATCCATACAAGACTTTAAACTGTATATAAAAGAAAACATTTGCAAATTTACTTTTTTAATATAAACCTGGTTTTCATCAAGTGATTTAACTACTTAAAACTGATAACTATCTTAGAGTTAATACCATCAAAAATGCATACATAATACTTAATCTTGGCCAAAGTTTCAGAAGACACTTCCATTCATTTGTATGATATTGTGTACCACCTTTAAAAATAATAATTTATACCATCTTTCTGGAAGGCAATTTTGTACCATGAACCAAAAACCTAAATACTATAAAACCCAACAATTTGGAAATAATTATGGATAAAAACAAAGATTTATATTCATTACAGTCATTTTAGCATTGTTTATACTTGCAAAAACATTAGGAATAACAAATATTTAGATGGGATTAACTGTACACACTTAGAATACTAACCATTAAGACAATGTAGAATATTTAAAAAATAAAAGGCTATTTCCCCATTTAGTGAAAGATTATAGAACAAAAGGTACCGTATGACCCCCCCAACATATACATACACACACCACTAAAATTAATATACCCAAACAAAACCACTCCATGTAAAGCAATAGTTTTAGTCTTCAAGAAGCCTCAACTTCCTACAACAAATGTATATACATTTATGTATGTATGTATGTACATATAGTGTTGTGCAGCTAAACCAAGATCTAGAAGAAATATCCACTGAATGCCTAAACATCATGTTTCAACTAAGTCTAGAACTGAAAGTAAAGGCCTTCCTCCAAACAGGGCTCAAAATTGAATAATGCCAAAGTTCTTTCTCGAGGCATTTTTGGGCTTCCCCAAGAAGTAAGTGAGGCATTTCACGCAGCAAGACCCCTGCTCCTCTCTACCTGAATGTCAGTATGCATGTATAACTGTATCCATATTCAGTAACCTTAAGCCTCCAAAGAAATTGCTGGTGGCTTATCAAAAGTAAAGACCAGGGGGCCTACAAGAATCTTTGCAAAAAAGTATGCTCCAGAAATGGGCCAAAGGCAGTTTGTCTTAAGATATAATCAAACTGAATTTTAATGCCAGAAACATTTCTGTCGCCATCCTACAGAAACTCCTCTCAAAGGTCATGTACAGCACGTTAACTGCCAAATTCAGAAAGCACTGTAATAATAGACGGTGTTGCACAGGTTCCTAAAATTCCACGGGGTCCACAACCATTTCTCAATCTTAATATTAAACAGCTCCTCTGTACTATTTAACCATTCAATTCCCAATTCTTTATTTCTCTGAGCTTCACAGAAGTTCTATATAGTCACTTCAAATTTGAAGCTTCTAAAACCGAACTTGGCATCATTTCTGTCTATTTCTACTGATACAAAAAAAAGCACTAGCACTGCCAGTGTTCCACTCCGACTGAAATTTCATGTTGTCCTTTGAGACCCTCCTCACTCTAGTCCCACAGATTTATGCCAAATGTCAAGTACTACTTCCTTGAGTTTCTCAAATCTGTCACTTCCCTTTCATTCTTATTTCAGGCCAACTTTAGGCATTATTTGCTTTAAGTATAGACACAAATACTAACTTCTGCCTCTAAGTTCTTCTCAAATTTATCTTATAAAGCACCCCAAACCAGTCTCTCAAACCTATCATTTTATCATTCCTGACTTTAAAACTTCCAAAAGCTCTTTATTTCCTTCCTGGTAAAATCCAAAAGTCAATGTCCTCTGCAATCTGGTCCAGGGAATCTTCTCATAAAACTAAGAGAAGCTTAAAATTGGGAGTCTAGAAATCACACAAATGAGGAAACTGAATGAAGACCAAAAAAGGTAAGTTTCTTACTCTGGCCAATATTAAGTCACCAGACTGGAATCTTGAAAACTTACATCAGTATTTCCTAAATTTGCCTGATAATAACATGAATGACACCAAGATTTTTAATATACAGATTGCCAGGCCCTTCTGCTATAAATTCCGATTTGGTAGGTCTGAGTCCGCTCATGGGAATCTGCATATTTAAGAAGCCCTAGGTGATTCTCCTCTTCAGGGAAGTTAGAGAAAACCTGACCTAGATCTTACAAATCTTCTAATCTTCTATATTCTCTGACCATATCAATCTGATCTTTTAACTGCTACCTTATACTCTGTTCTATCCAAAAAGCTCTACTCACTGTCTCTCTTATATCTTGTTTAGAGGTTATATCAAACCTCCAAACCTTCCTATTCTAAGCTCTTCAAATGCTTTCTATATAACCCCAATACTCCAGTAATATGGGGATTTCATTTGTTCTCACTACGCTAAGAATGGAAAATCAAGGATAAAAAACATCTAAAAGAATATAAATTATTACTGGTCTTAGCCTGAAAGATAAAATGTCTTAAACACTAGTTAACCAGCAAAAAAACAAAACCTCAAACTTTTTAAAACACTGAAATCAGAATAGTTCTCACTTATGTTACACTATTATACTCCACCATCATTAGATGATGGATTGTGTTTCAACCATGGCATTTAAGGCAGGGAGGAAAAGTAGGGAAAAAAATAGGGGCCTAAGTATTTTTTTTTTTTTTTTATAAACCCAGAGCCTAGATTTGATTCTTTCCTCTACCATCACACACTTCTCATAAAACGAAAAAAAAAAAAAAAAAAAAAAAACCTCATTTCCTCATAAAATGGGGGAAAACTCATTCCATGGCAGCTTTGCCTCCTCAGTGATTTCCATTTAAGTCATAATCTGTAATCTACAACATTAAAATTAGCTGCTGACAAATACTAAAATATAACTTCACCAATGAAGCAGAAAAATAGGTACCAAGCAAAAAAACCAAAGACAAGCACTAAAATATTAGGCCACTCCATTTAACATACAATGTGAAACTCCCCAGAGATATCCAAGAGTAAATGTGATTTTATACTTAGTGCCTAAAAATAATCAAAATAAATCTCTGGCATAATATGGGCTATACTGGATCTTAATTTCTTCTGTCTCAAAAAATCCCTACATTAGTTCAGCAAATAAATAATTTAAAATGTTATTAAATAGTCTAAGATTTAAATTATTAATACAGAACCTTAGTATCTGCAGAGTAGACCCTGATGTAACTTTTTTACCTATTTTTTAAAGCTTGTTTTATTTGTATTATTATCACTACTATCAATTTTAATTATCAAAAACTAGTGTATCAATCACCTTTCATTTTGTAATACTCATGGTCAGAAGGATGAAAAAATAAAAAGCCTTCTTTTCATCAAATTCACATATAAAGAAACCATAAGGGTAAAAATCCAAAGCTGTATTATTTTCTATTCTTTATATTATAACTATAAAAATCTCTGTCTCAATGGGAACTCAATCTCAAACTCACCTTTTACCCGCATTTCTTTATTGAACCAATTTTTAAAATTATTATAATTAGCTTCACATAATTAGCTTGCTTTTAGAAACATTATCACAAATTCTGCTAACAACTCTACTATAGAAGGAAATAACATTTTTTAAAAACTATAAAACTTGAATGTGCCCAGAAAAAAAACTTGTGTGTAATATCTACTTAGACTACTTAAAATAGCTCTAATAATTTTTAAGACAATTTATTACAAGTGGTCCAAATATATAGCCTACCAACTTCTCTTTTAAAAAAAAAACAGCACATTTAACCATCTACATAAAATATTCATTACAGTAAACATTTTAGCACTTATGGGCTTAAATTCTTACACAATGACCCACTGAGACTTGAAAGGATCTGCTGGGCTATCAAGGGGGAGGAAAGGGGATCAAGATCACTGATTGGTTATTACAAGGACAAAGGTTAGAGACTTAAATATAGACATGCATTTAAAACAACCATGTATACATTAATGATTTCAAGATATACAAAAATATAAACTACTTAAAGGGTGACTGGTAATGACTTTAAAGGTTCAATCAGATTTCCAAGAAGAAATAAGCTTAACTGCAAACGCAGTATTCTGCTACCTACAAATCTTGGATAGAATTTCAACTACACCAAATCAGCTTTAAAAAAAAAAAAAAACTTAGTCACAGAAAATATGCCATTATGTAATACAAAGATAGCTATGCGGATTTATTGCGCCAAAGTGACCAACAGATAAAATAAGTTAAAACCATACCGTTTACAACGTACAAGATTAAAGAACAGTACCTAATCAAGGATAGGACTGTGAAGCCTAAACCCAATGCCAGTGAAACAGAGAGCGTGACATTTTCTCATACACAACCAAATATAAAAACATATGAAATAGCTGTTTTAATCTTTCCTTTCAAAGCTTTCTCAGGCTTCATTTTCAGTCCAAGATATATCTAAAATTGCAAAGCTTATTCATAGAAATAGATTATTGGTCACATAAAAAAACTGAATAGAAGATTAAAAAGCAGATATACCCTTATCCTTCCAATTTTTCTTCTGACAGTCCATCTCTTGTCACGATCTGCCCTCCAGATGCAATTATCAATTATGCATACCAACAGAAAAGCTGTAACTGCACAAATCTACCCTGTGAGACATGAAATATCCGTTTCCTCAACCGAAGTCTGCAGTCCCTGCTGCACAACTGCAGCAGGACTGAAGTCACCTGACGTCTTCTGGGTGTGGAAGAGTCTGACGCAGTGCAATCTGTAACTAGGCTACTAATACTCAGGCACTACCGCCTTCCTCCTATGTGTTTATTGTTCTAGTCCTTTGCTTGTTGCTCATACCAAAGAGAGCCACTTTTGCAGGGGGATGGGGTAGGCAACCAAAGAAAGGAAAGAAAAGAGGGCTGTTCTTTTAGCAGAGTTAACCACTGAATATATTTGAAATGCACTTACAGCTATATGTAATTTTTTTTCTTTTCATAGATGAGTGAATTATGCTGCTGATTTTCAGTTTCATTGAAAACTCTAAAATCAACAGTTACCTAATAAGATAAAAATGGACTGATCCAAAGAAGGATAATAGCTTAAATTTCAAGCCTGGGAAATGCTGAATCTCTTACTTTCTCCTGAGTTTATTAAGGCTTAAAGCATTCAATATTTTGCAGCCTTATGAGGTGTGAGTGTGAGAATCACGAAGTCAAATTATTATATTAATATTTACTGAATATATGCTACTTCAAAAGGAAAAAAGGCTTTATTCAATCTCAGCAATCTCATCTTTCTAAGGTAATGCTATTTCTTCTTCTGTTACAATTACGGAAATCCAGAGACTTAAAATTAAAATATACATTTATTCCTAATCACCACCTGCTACAACTGAATCTTTCAAAAAATACCTATTAAACATTACTGCAGGAACTATTAATAGACTCTTAGCTGAAAGAGAAATATTCATGAGGTAATTATATCATTTGCCTTGGGAAAATGATTTAAGACCAAAGCAAAACTTTACTGATAAATACAAAAACATATCTATGTACAGAACTTCCAAAATTTTTGTTCAACTTCCTAAAACTGGCATTCATTCCAGTGCAGAGTATTGGGTCTTTACTAATGTACCATAACGGGTTCAACTGATGCTAGCTAGCATTTAACCAAGGCAATATGTAATGACGAATCAATTAAAATATTCTGAAGTGTGTAATATGATGTATTATAAATGGCCCATGTACAAAAGTACATACTTTTTTTAATTTTTATTTATTTATGATAGTCACAGAGAGAGAGAGAGAGAGGCAGAGACACAGGCAGAGGGAGAAGCAGGCTCCATGCACCGGGAGCCCGACGTGGGATTCGATCCCGGGTCTCCAGGATCACGCCCTGGGCCAAAGCCAGGCGCCAAACCGCTGTGCCACCCAGGGATCCCCAAAAGTACATACTTCTTAAGATGACATAGCTACATTGAAATTGGTACAGTATTTTCTGGAACTTGCAAAAAAAACTGCCAAATCCTTAGAATCAGAAGTGGCCTAGTCAATGACTCAGTTCTTTCCCTATCTGCCTTTTAACTCCATACATAAATAAAGTAAAGCAATTTTTATTTTTTATTTTTATTTATTATTTTTAAAAGATTTCATTTATTTATTCATGAGAGACATAGAGAGAGAGGCAGAGACATAGGCAGAGGGAGAAGCAGGCTCCCTCTGGCGAGCCCAATGTAGGACTCAATACCAGGACCCCGGGATCATGCCCTGGGCTGAAGGCAGGCGCTAAACCGCTGAGCACCTAAGGGTCCCAAGTGAAGCAATTTTTTAAAGAAAAGTCTACTATTCTACTAAGCTCAAAAGTTAATATCTAACTTAAAATTTTATTCATTGGACCCACGTATAATGTGGTATTTGAGAACCCTGTTGCCAAGTCACACTATGGATGAAAAAATCTGGCTTCTCCAAACAACAGTTTAAAACCTCAAACTATCGGGATCCCTGGGTGGCGCAGCGGTTTGGCGCCTGCCTTTGGCCCAGGGCACGATCCTGGAGACCCGGGATCGAATCCCACATTGGGCTCCCGGTGCATGGAGCCTGCTTCTCCCTCTGCCTGTGTCTCTGCCTCTCTCTCTCTCTCTGTGTGACTATCATAAATAAATAAAAATTAAAAAAAAAAAAAAAACCTCAAACTATCCAGTTAAGTATAAAATATTTCCAAAATACTATCTGTAACAAAAAATCCCTCGAAACTAAAGACATGTAAATACTTTAGCATTAGAATAAAGCACTCCAAAACAGCGCCCGAACACTGCTTTCAAGTCAGAGATTACTATAAAAAAAAGGACAGGGGGGAAAAGTAAAAATAGGAGCCCTATTTTACATCCTGATACCTAATTCTTTAATTTTTAGGGTTTTTGCAACTATTAAGTTTGCAGGAAAAACTAACTCATAAATCAGTTGACATTTTGCTCATTTCTTTCTTAAAAAGTTTTAAAAGGGTTTTTTTAAGTTTGGCTAGCTGAGCAAAAAAAAAAAGTACTTATTTTGAAACTTGATACAAATCTGTTAAAAACAAAGCCATATGAGCCATGCTTTTAATGAGAATCAAATGAATTAGCTAAGCAAAAGGCCTTAAGACAGCCCCTGACAGAAAAGTAAGCCCTATATAGGTCCTAGCTATTTAACACTATTATTATGCTATGAGTAACAATCAAACTAGTAGGAGAATAAGGTACTTAAAACACATTTAAGAAAGCCCACATATTAAGCCATTCAATTCTATGGAATAACCCAATATCTTTCTAAACACATGCAAACGTGCATGTGCATGCATGTGCACACACAGACAAATGATTGTGCTTTGGTACACAGTAGCACTACACAGTTCCATTATACTCCAGGCTCAGGAAAATTTATATATGGATAGTTTATAGGTCCTACTCCACATTAAATCCCAACATAACAGACAAATAAAGGACATATACATCTGTTAAAAACTTACCTTCATTTATTTTGTTTTCCTTCGAATATTTATTTTTTTTTAAATGCTTTCAAGGAAAATTTTCAAATGGAAATATTTCAACTTATAAAACAGCACTTTGATTATTTGGGACAGGAACCTATTTTCCATTAAAAGTAAAGGCTTCCTAAGGAGGGGACCACAGAAGATTCCTTTATTTACAATGCAAGTAAATAAAAGTACAGTTTAATTTTAAGTTCTACTGTATAAAGGAGGTGGAGGGGTGGGAAGACAATCCCCTTTTTAAACACACAAAATTACCTTAAACAGAACTTTTGAAATAAATTTTCCAAAGTTCATGTTTGGCAATGTCCCACTCCTCAATATCCACATCCCCAGTGCACAAATCATGACAAAAAAAAAAAAAAAGAAAAAAAAAGAAAAAGAAAAAGAAAAAGAAAAAGAAAAGAAAGAAAGAAAAGAAAAGAAAGAAAACCTCTCCAAGCATAACCCTAACTCCTTTCCAAAGGGTACCATGCTCTAAAATACACTAGATTTCTCTTTTCCTCATATCTCAAATCAAAACTCATTTCCCAGCTCATTTAACCTTAGTAGGAAAAGCATACAATTAAGTCAATTCCTACTGAAGAATAAAAAAATTTATGAGGTTATAGAGAAAGGAAGAGTGTGAGTGCGTGCATGTGTGTGTGTGTGTGTGTGTGTGTGTGTGTGTGTGTCTAAGTGACAGGATTTCAGACTGAATACTGTATTTTGGAACAAGCAGCAATACGTAAGTCCACTCAGCCAGCCTCCCCAAGATATCTGATATTCCTCCTTTCCCATTTCTTTTCTTCCTTAACTTCTGAACCCCAGAAAAATTCAAGTTTTTGTTTTCCTTATAATGTTTAGAAATCAAGGCAAATAAATGAATAAGTGGCCATATGGATTTAAAGTGTTACTCTCTAATTTGGGGATTGCTAGTATGCAACTCTTGATAGTTAAAAATTTCTACTTTCTGGAAACAGAAAACACGATTCTTTTTTTTTTTTTTAATAAAGAAACAATTATAGTTACACAGGAGTTTCAAACTTATTTCAAAATTTAATTATTCTGGGCTATACAAATATATAAAATTAAACATATGTCTCATTACTGAAGTCTTAACAAAGCTGTTCAATACCATATGCTGTAATATAATGCCCTCTATGGACTAAATTATAGCACTTCAACATTAACTATTAAATTGAATCTGAAAACATGGAGAAAGACTTGTCTAGAAAATGAATGAAAATGCAAGTTAAAATGGCAGAAAAATAATGAGTATTTTAAAATCTATAAACAATTTCATATTAAGTCACTAAAAACAAATACTAAAATCCATAAAGAAATTGAAAGTGATACTACTCAATAACTAAATAAGTGCTGGCTTCATGTATTGTAATCTAAAATAAATATACAAATTCCAAAAGATCCAAAGCATTTTTAAATTCAGAATCAAAAAATTAAATAGTCCCTAGGCTCTGAACAGATCTTTTAAAACCTGTAAGTCTTTACCAAAATACACAAGTTTGGGAGAATCTCTAAGGTCATTATATAATGTTTAAAATAACATGATTCAAGCATTTGACTCAGTACAATGTGTCAAAATCTTTTTATAAAGTCATTTTTAAAGTTAGTTAATGTAAAGCAAATATCTACAATTCACTAAGTTTCTCTAGTCTTCTGAATTTATTCCATATAGTCAATTATAGAGCATGCCACAGACCTATTTTCTATATACAACACTAGATGGCACCAACACCCATACAGTAGATTGTCTAATTCTGGGCATGCAATTCCACAAAAACTGTGTTCAATTTTTTGGCTTTTTCTGCCTGATACTAGGGAACTAGAGATCAGAAAATGATGGCAATAGGAAAACAACTCCACCACCAAGAAAGCATGTGGTATAAAGTGATTTCTGACCAGAAATAAAAATCAATTTTAAATAGCTAAGAATAAAGTATAAAAATACTACGTATATATATATATATCTTCCTATGTGAAAACTGAAAATGTCCACTAAAATGTAAATTAAAATTGTTCTGAAAACTGTAACATAAGAGGAGGTTGCATCCTTGTATAAAGAACTCTCACAGAAACAGATGAACATCTAAATTTAAAAATGGGCAAAGGGTATGAACAGGCAATTCACAAAAGAAATAAAAATAGTCAAGATACATGGAACATGTATGTTAACTTTCACTAATAATCAAAGATCAAAACTTCAAGATACCACTTCCATCTATCAAACTTTTTTGTTTGTTTTTAAGTGCCAAATACAAAATGTCTGGGAAAATACCAAAGAAATAAGTCAGAACAGGAGTCTGAGGGAGAATAAGGTGACTAAGTTGAGACAGAAGACTTACTGTAATTGTGCTCTTTGAATTTTGTATAATGTGCAAGTATTACCTAAGCAAAAAATAATATCAATTGTTGGTGATAGAGAAATGGGTGTTTTCTTATTCTTTTAGAGGGGGAAAAAATTAGCACAACTTTTCTGATAGCCAATTTTTGTCAAAATTCTTAAAAATGTTCACTCATTTACCTAGGGTTCATTTCTAGTAATTTATGGAAAAGAATAATTCAGATATGTAAAACATATTTAAATGTAAGGAGGTTAATAACAGCATTATTTATAAATTAAGAAGTCAGAAACCATTTAGGAATCCAACAATAGCAAGCTAGTTATACACAATACCAAGGAACACTAGACATTAAAAAAATCATGCAGAATGATGACATGGAAACGACAGCATTATATAAGATACTGCTAATATTTTTAAAGCTATCAACAATGTATAGACTATGATCCAAATGTGGTAAAACACTTGTTTTCTTTTCACTTCATTATAAAGTATCCATATGCATAGAAAACAGGCCAGAAGAGTATATTCCAACAATTATTATGTCTGGGCAATATGATTACAAAATTTTTCATCTCAATAATTTTCTCTACTTCTCAAATTTGTACAATGAACATGTACTATTGCAGATTGCTTCATGCACTGTTGGTCTGGCTTTACTGACAACAGGTCCTTCAGACAAATTCTGCCTAGTGAAAGTACTGAAGCTCAAATAGATTAAAATACCTGCCCAAGGTCATACAGCTAATCACTGATAAAGCCAGTGTTACAAGTCAGGTCTATAAGATGCCCCAAAAGAAGTTCTTTCAACCTTATATTTTATGGACATATTTCATAATTATTTTCAATCTGTATTGAGCCCATAGTAAGCACTAAATAAATCCCCATTATTTTGACATTTGTTCAAGTTATGTTTAAGTAAATAAAATCGATTCTTTTATTCTTTGTCTCTAATTTAACTATATTATAAATTTAAATTTAAACTAAGAGTTTCCAGTTAAAGATTATTTCTATTCAATTTGTTAAATTAAGCATTTTAATTTTTCAAGGTACTTAAATTTCTCACTTTTATCAGATTACTCAGCATCATAATCATAGTCAAACTAAGAATTATCAAAGTGTCCTAAATATGCTCACTAAAAATGTATTTTAACCAAAATACCAAACCTTAATATTTATAATGCTTTACTGAGAAATGTCAAAGGCTATATAGCAAATTCTTAATGTAACAAAAATGTTTTAAGTCATTAGCACTATTTAAAGAAAGCTCTTATTCATGAACACATTTAACAAGCATATATAAATTGGCAAAGAATAATTTTTAATTTTTTACCTAGATAAATGGGCCCTTTTAAAGTGAGTCCTTTATTAAAAATGGCAACACTATTTTATTCTTAGATATCACTTAGTTTAAGTACAGTGAGTAAACAAGTTGTTGGTGGTTTCCACTTCATTCACCAGTAGTTCCAAAAACAGTCAGCAAAACACAACCTATACTCATTTATGAACAGAAAATATTCTGTGCATTATTAGCAAACCAAGCAACCAACAAACATATATTAAGCAATCACTATCAATAAGTCAAGATCTCAGTGGTTTGGATGAGACATTAGCACCTTTTTTTACCAACAGCCTACCAACAACAACATACATAGCAGTTGTTCACAAAAGAGTTATTATTCAGTGTCCACATGAAAGCAAAAATGTTATCTTCATTTTAATATCCCCACATATGGAAAACTACTTTAGAAATATTAAAGGATTAACAGAACGAGTAAATGTATTAGCAGTGTTAGCAGCCAGGGTTCTCACTATAGCTGGAGCATACAAATATGAAAAGAAAGAATCTCTGAGAATGGATTGGAATTGGAAGTATCTATGTGAACTCATGATTTCAAATACAAGAATGTGTATGTGCTTATGTTTATTTGTATGTATGTATACAAGCATTTCCTAGTCTGTCCACTGAAAGGCTAAAAGCGGAGAGCTCATGGAGGCAAGGAGCACAACTAGAGTCCCACTCTTGATCTCTAATACCATTCCTAACTAAAAAAGAATCAGGGATCCTTTGAGAAAAGACTGATTCCAGGGCTGGGACAGAGTAGCCATAAGATGAGCCTACGTTGGGATCCCTGGGTGGCGCAGCGGTTTGGTGCCTGCCTTTGGCCCAGGGCGCGATCCTGGAGACCCGGGATCGAATCCCATATCAGGCTCCCGGTGCATGGAGCCTGCTTCTCCCTCCGCCTGTGTCTCTGCCTCTCTCTCTCTCTGTGACTATCATAAATAAGTAAAAATTAAAAAAAAAAAAAAAAAAAAAAGATGAGCCTACGTTTTGTTATGCTAGAAAATAAGAAGTGCTTCTCTCTCCATCCCTCCCCCCCATAAAAGGATAGCTGCATATATTTGAGCCAACTTGAACAGAGCCCTTCGAAATCTGGGACAATTTACAACCAACATAATTAAGTACAGCAACGAATTATAAACCATTAGGGGGGAAAGAAATTCATCAATCCATATTGGTAATTAACAAATTAAATCATGGGAAAGGAGGGCTCTTGTTAACAGTAGAATTACATGGATGACTGATAACTTTTCAATTCCAACACTCCCTCCACATTTATCATTTTGCAGCCTTAATATGAAGATTGAATTGAGCAAGATTCATCAATAGACACTAAATCTAGGAGGGAATTTTGATGGGGAGCAAGATATTTGCATAGTCTTGAAATGTCATCCATTAGACTGCTTATTAGCTGTAAGGGAAGAAGAAAAGAAAAAAACTATATAGTAAGAAAATGAGGGACCACCTTAACCAGATGGTGAAAATTAACCTCATCAAAGAAGGACTTCTGAATAATGCGTAACTTCAGATATGATACCATAAGAAGGGTAAGAGGTACCACAACATCTTCATTTTGGCCATGAATCGATTACCTCAATCTAATCACTGAGAAACTGGAAACGAACACAAATTAGGATGTTCTATTAAAAAGAGAGGGGATGAAGGGCCTATGTCCTAAGAGATAAATAGTGGAAATTTAAGAGATAAAAAGAGCCAAAAACATGACACCTAAAATAAATTTTGGCCCTAATTGAATCTTGTAGTAGAGGGACACTATACAGGGCACATTAGGTTAAGTGTCACTGTAGAAACAGATGGTAGATTAGAAAAAAGTACTTTGTCAATATAAATTTAGGAAGTCATAGTGATACTGAGGTTACATAAGAAAAGACCCTTTTTGAAGAATTTAGGATAAAACAAGATGCATATAACTTACTGTCAACTGGTTCAGGAAAAATAAGTATGTATGTAGGTATCCATATTTAGTTATTATCTTTAAAAGGAGATAACTGATAAAGCAAATGAGGAAAATGTTAATAAACTTAGATGAAGATTCAGACTTATTTGCAAAATAGTAAGACATTCTTTGCACTATTTTTCTTTTTGCAATTAAGTCTGAAGTTACTTCCAAGTAAGTTAATTCTTTAAAAAGCAACTATCCTTTAAAAAAAAAAAATTCTCCTTAATGATACCACCATTTATTTCAATTCTGGTTAATTCCAGTCACAGAAAACTTAGCATCTAACATATCATAAACCCTCCTTTAGCACAGACTGGTTTTTCAGTTTAGTTCTGAAAAAAACCTAGATGTTTCTTTTCATCTTGTCACCCATGGCCAGTGTGCAAATCCACTAAGTCCTTAGATGCAAGTGAGTAGGTTCTACCTACTGACCGTAACATCCACATACATACACCTGCCCCAAAGATATCAAAACAGAATCTCAAAAACTTTTTACCATATTTATATAAATGAACAGGCTCATGTGTCCACTCACGTTTGCTACCTCTAACTTCCATAGATCTTTCATTCTGCAAAGCCATCTCTAATATCCCAAGGTAGAGCTGGCCTCTCTGCACCCCTACTATGCGCTGGTGATCTACTTCCCATCATTCTACACTTCTATCCCTAACCTGACATTCCTAAGCCAGACTTCCATGCCATCATCTGAGGAAAGCATTTCAATTGTCATGTGGTAGTGCTGCCTATCAGTTAACTATTCTCTTCAGAAGTTTCACTATCTTGGTCTATACACAGTAGTATAAATGAATACAATGATTAGAATATTTTATCTTCTACCTGTTGTTTTATTTTTAAAATGAGTGAAAAGTGAAAAATTAAAGTGCTGACAATAATCACAATATATTTTAAATAAAAATGGAAACCAGGGATCCCTGGGTGGCGCAGAGGTTTAGCGCCTGCCTTTGGCCCAGGGCGCGGTCCTGGAGACCCAGGATCGAATCCCGTCGTCGGGCTCCCGGTGCATGGAGCCTGCTTCTCCCTCTGCCTGTGTCTCTGCCTCTCTCTCTGTGTGTGACTATCATAAATAAATAAAAATTTTTTTAAAAATGGAAACCATGTATCTTTAGCCACAAATTTTAAGAAAAACATATATAAAGTGCTGAGCCCAGATCAAAACCTGCCTCTAAACAATGAAGTACAGCTAAAGAAAAAAGCAAAATAAATGTTCTTAATTACAGCCTGAGAGAAATCAATACTTATATTTTATTATTAAAAATAGTTTGATAAAACTCCTTAATTAAGGGAGAAGAGGGAGACTAGCATTGATTTTTTTTTTCATGACAAATTGTATCCAAAAATATCAGTAAGGCATCAAAGTCTACATCATAACATTTTGATCATCCTCCTTACAAAATCAGCCTTTCTTCTCAAAATTAAAATTGAATTCTGCCAAAAAATGTCATTTTAAGAAAACAAGGAGAATTCCGTAATATTAAATAAAATATTAATTTCCTCAGATAATTTATCAATGCCTTAATGTTTAAATGCATATTCAGTAATATATTCTTTTTAAAACACCTAAGTATATCACAGTTAGGGATGGTATAAAATTTTTAGCCATCTGAGAATACAACCTAATAACCTTCTTAGTAGTTTCTTTGGTACATTTGATTTCAGTACACTTAACCATGACCT
Source organism: Vulpes lagopus (assembly GCF_018345385.1). Classification (NCBI taxonomy): domain Eukaryota; kingdom Metazoa; phylum Chordata; class Mammalia; order Carnivora; family Canidae; genus Vulpes; species Vulpes lagopus. The sequence continues at coordinate 39,940,150 of NC_054828.1, forward strand.
TTAGGAAGATGGGGAAGCACTTGTACCCTTATAATGTGTTACAATGTTTAGCTATGCCCTTACCAGTCTGCCTCCACCAGCTGACTGAAAGTTGCACAAGGGCAAGACATTGTCTTAATCCTCATCTTCCTTCACACTGCTTCCAAAAAACTAGTACAATGCTTGGTATTATAAAGCACCCTAAAGCAACTATCCACTGCTTAAAACAGATGCCTATTAAAATTAAAGTCAAAGAAACTAGCAAGTCGCAAGAATCTAATTCAATCTCTTTGCTCTTACAGAGAAGGAAATTAATTTCTAGACAGATACAGTGGTTGTCAGTTGGACAGCAGAGACTAGAACTCACATCCCCTGCAGTGTTTTTATTACACCACAGTGGGTTTCCTTGCAGGACTTCTGTAGCATACATACATTGGATGTATTCAAGGAGTGTTCTATTCACTAGCCAGCTGCTATGACAATTAAAAAAAAAAAAAGCTGAGTAAAAGCAGCATGAGTAACAGTTTTCTAAAGAGAATGCTCAACCTCTCCTTATACTTCTTCAACCATCCCTACTTAGTCTTCAAAGACACCGCCCTCTTCCCTTACTTAATTCTAAACTATTAGGCTACAATCAGTACAGACCAAGATCCCTAGGTTTAGTAAAATCAATCCAAGGAACTGCTGACTCTGGAGGGTTCCAATCTACTAGAGGATTGCTAGCAATAAGTTTTGGGAGGAAATGTTGGGATAGAGAAAGTGGGACTTCACAGGCTGTTATAAACCATTGCTCACATGACTGCTTATCTGTGATCTTTACCCATACTATATCATTACCATGCTGCTCTGGGATTCTCAGACTCTCCTTTCTACCACTGTCTCCTAAACCATTTTTACTGTGCTGTTAAAAAAAACCCATTCCAGGGGATCCCTGGGTGGCTCAGTGGTTTAGTGCCTGCCTTTGGCCCAAGGCGTGATCCTAGACTTGATCCGGGATCAAGTCCCACATCGGGCTCCCTACATGGAGCCTGCTTCTCCCTCTGCCTGTGTCTCTGCCTCTCTCTCTCTCTCTCTCTCTCTCTCTGTGTCTCTCATGAATAAATAAATGAAATCTTTAAAAAAAAAAAAATTCGAGGGGCGCCTGGGTGGCTCAGCTGGTTGAGGTTCTGACTCTTGGTTTTGGCTTAGGTCATTATCTCAGAATCATGAGATGGAGCCCCACAACAGGCTCCACACTCAGTGCAGAGTCTGCTTGAGATTCTCTCTTTCCCTCTCCTCCTGCCCCTCCCCCTGCATTCTCTCTCTCTCCAAACAAATAAGTCTTTAAAAAAAAAAAAATCCATTCCCCATTGTGAAGTATCTCCTCTAATCCTCAACTTCTTTACTGAACATTCCTGCCACTACCTCCTCTCACTAAAACCTGGCTCTTCCTGAGGCTATTGATTTCCCTGTGTAACTCTAATAGAGGCTATTTTCTTACAGCAGCATACCTGAGGGAGAGGAAGGGAGGCCAGCACCCTTCTTACTTCACCAACACTACTTCTAGACTACTATCTCAGAGGGCTTGGGCAAAAGTCCTAGTTATTCAGCTATGGCATTCTCTATCTTTCCCAATTGCCTCCATCTACCACACTGCCAGCTGCCCCACTTGCCCTTTTACCAAAGTCTTTTGTCCCTAGTTTCTAATCCTCTCCAACCCACATCCTGCTATCATCCTAGGTGACTTCATGAGAGCAATCCAACTTCTTAGACTCATGGTTTATATCACCTTAGCTCTAGCAACCTTCAGCCCACTCAACTTCAGCTCTTGCCTCATGGCCAAATTTTGGCCATTATCATCCATCTGGAATTCTCAATTCAACATCTAACAAACAAATACACATGTGCAATTCTACTCTGACCACAACCTGCAACCATTCTAGTGTTCATATTTTTATTCTTTTTCTTTAGTTCTTAGATTTAATCTGGACCACAAGTTCTGTGACCTCCTACTCACCTATCAAGTCCCCCTGCTCTCTTCTTTACATTCTTCAACTTAGATTCCACAGTCTATCATGTCAAACTACTGTTATCCTCATTCCTTTGATTCACTGTCCTTTCACTGGGCCCCTCTAGCAAAACACAAGCTTGAATCAATATAAGCATTTGCCTTCCCTGAACCAACCTATACCCAGGATGTTAGGAACAATTAAACAAAAATCACCCTATCATACCAGACTACCCTTCAACCTTAACTGGACTCTTAATATAATGCCTTTGTTTCCCTAGTCAGACCTCATCTACCAAAGTATGTTCCAGTTCATTCTCAGCAAATGACCTAACATGTTGCTTTAAAGAATAAACATCAACCATCATACACTTCCCCCAACTTCCAGCCACAAAACTAGCAGTATCAACACCATATTTTCCCTTCCACTCACTATAATCAATGTCTTCCAAAACTGTTCCTTTTTTATATGTCAATTCCTCCACCTGAATTCTGGATCCCATCCCATTTCCTCCTGACTTTCTACTAGCACCTTTTTTTTTTTTTAAGATTTTATTTATTTATTCATGAGAGGCACAGAGAGAGGCAGAGACACAGGCAGAGGGAGAAGCAGGCTCCTTGCAGGGAGCCCAACATGGGACTCGATCCCTGGTCTCCAGGATCACACCCTGGGCTGAAGGCAGCACCAAACCAATGGGCCACCGGGGCTACCCTCCTCTATCTTATTCTTGCTATCACTCTTTCTCCATGATCTTAAACTTTTCTTTTTTGGAGAGAGAGCAAGAGAGTGAATGGTGGGAGAGGGGAAGAGGGAGAGAGAGAATCTCAAGCAGGCAAGACTCACACTGAGCAAGACTTGATCTCACCACCCTGAGATCATGATATGAGCAGAAATCAAGGGTCGTACACTCAACCGAGTCACTCAGGCGCCCCATGATCTGAAACTTCTTTAAAATCTTAAAAATAAATCTTAAAAAATTTAGTGTCCATTTACACAAATCTCCTTCATTCCTCATCCCTAACTCTGCCCACCCACATCACCTGCCATTGTTACGCCAATACTTCCCCTAGTTTTTGGTAAATTCTCAAACCTTATCTTATTCAAGCTCTCTTGCATTCAATAATGTTGACCAATTCTTCCACCTTTAAAGCTTCCGCATTTCTTGGCTCTCCCTAGTTGATATCTATAGCTTTAATTACTGTCTCTGAGCCCAGGATAAATATACACATATAGTCAAGGTCTCTCTCAAAAGCTTCATTTGTGTAACTTCTTAGAAGTCTTGTAGGTTACTTTAATACCAATATTCAAAACTGCATTTCTTCTCTTCTTAAACCCACTTTTTCTCTCATGTTTCCTAACTCAAGTTTCTCATATTATCATACGTATATTTGAAAACACAGTTCCTGGAGCCATCTTTAACTTCTCCCCTTCTTCTTCATGTCCATATCCAATCAAACATCAAGTAATGTCTCCATGCTCATCCCACTACCTTAATATTTATAATCTCCTCTTTCTTAGATTATAGCAACAATCTCTAACCTGGTCTCTCTGCCACTAGTACTACCCATCTCCAATACGTAAGTATACTCAATAAATAAACTATAATCACTACACATCTTCATAGAAAACACAGCTAAATTAGAATGCTAAATAAAAAACATACGTGCAAAACACTACACAAATCAAGTGTGAGGGAAATGTAGTGTCAAAAGAAAAAATGACAACCCCTACTTTTCTGAAGAATTCATTACAGCATACCTCAATTTATACTTTGCAACAAAATATCTGCTACTTAATATGCTTAACTCTATACCTACTACCGGAAAACACAGCAGTATATTGAAATATTGGGAGACACATTACAGAAATATGCTTTCATAAAAATTTAAAGTAATTTCTGGGGAAAACAATAGTAAATATATATGAAGATATTTTGTTCTAATACCTCTTGCTCTTCATGCTATGTGTAAATACTGAAGGAAAAGAAAAGAAAGACATGAAGCCAATTCTGATAAAATGTTCTAGATCGCTGGTATAATATAAAAAGGAACAATGAATAATTGTGTGGAAAAAAGTTAAGAGCAAGGGCAAGTAATGAGTATAAGAAGGGTTAAAAAAAAAAGCACTAAAATTTCTGGGACAAAAGAATTCTTTTCAACATGATATATTAGACACTATAAACTATAATACTACAGAAAATGTAGTAGAATGTTCCATCATAAGTCAAAAGGTGCCAAGAAACTACAAAACAATGTATAGACTGATTACCTGAAGTTTTACTCAGCTCTGCTGAAAATATAGCAGATGGTGATCTGTTCTCTTGTTCTGTATCAGAAGGGGTTTTTTTCTCAGCTTCTTTCACAAGAACTGTGGGTTTGACTATACTGCCTATTTCTGTTTCAGTGGCCAAAGCAGAAACATCTGGAGGCAGTGAGGGCACCTTTGAAATATCAGACCTATCTTTGGAGAGTTCATCTGGGACATGGACTTTATCTTCATCTTTAGGTTTTACAATCTTGAAAGAAAGGTCATGGGGTAACTCTGAGCAAGGTAATGATCCAGCTTCATCCTGAACATTAACAATCTCACTTTTTTGGGATACTTCTAGATCAGTGTATTCCCCAGTTAATTTAGGAGAAGAATCAGTTTTAGAACTGACAAATGTAGGAAACTCATCTATAATCTCAATTGGAGATGAATCTGAGAATGTTTCACTCTCCCTTACTTTTGCTTCCTTAGCAATAAATAAGTCACCCTCTGAATAAACTGCAGTATTGAGCTCCTTCATCTGTAAAGGAATTTTCTCCTTTTGGGTCAATGGTGAAATTTCATCAGGTGATAAGGTATCTTTTGTGGTATCTAAACTGGGCTGAAAAGATTCCAGATACGGCTTTCCCCCTTCAGGTGGTAGTGAAGCACTGAGTTTCTCCTTATTTTCATGTTCTATCATTGACTGAAATGAAGCTTCCTTGAGATTTTCATTCACAAGTATCACAGCTTCATCTTGTTTCTGTGGAACTTCAGGTATTGAATCATCACTAAATAAGTCAACTGGTTCAGAATCAGGTGAGGAATCTTCAACTAACTCAGAATGGTCAGCCACTGGCTGTGCAACTTTCGCTATTTCTGAGTAATCAGAGAAATCTGAAGATGGTTCAGTAGAGAGCTTTGTTTCTTTAATTAAATCACATGCAATAGATATATAAGGAGCTTCTGTTTCTTGAACAGCTACATTAATATTTTCAGGCTCTTTAATTTCTTCCTTTATTCCTGATACATTTTTTAGTGATACATTCATGGCCTCTTCATATGGTGGGGGATTTTCAGGCTCAAGTTTTATGCTTTCATAATTAACTGAAGGAGGAGCTTCTAATTGTGATGAACTGGGCTGCACTGCAGAAGCACCAACACTAGGAACTATGGAATTTAATGGTGCTTCCATAACAATGTCAGGCAAAACTGGTGACGGAGTTGCTTCAGATTCTTCAAAAGACGGGCAAAGCTGTGCCGCCACAGGGTAGAGTGACTCCTGCATAGCTTCTGATGTCTGAACCAAGTCCATTTTTGTTTCAAAAGCAATCTTTGTACCTGTAGCTTCATTCAATTCACTTTCACATGCTTCCTGTACTAAATCTGGGGTTAGACCTTCAGCCATGTTTGCCACTACTTCCTCAGTCACCTTTGACAAATTATCTGTTGTGACATAATCTGCCTCAGAATCCTGTGTTGCTACAAGGAAAGGATTTGATGTTTTGGTACTAAAATTCTTCTCTGTTACAATTTGGGCCTGTTTTTCTTCTATCTTTTTTTCATCTGTCTTATTTTCTGAAGTATGATCCTCCAACAAAGGAAAAATGTTTGTCGAAAGGTTTTCAGTTGCTGCTGGGTTAAAGGGAGCACATGTGATATACGCTCCTGAACCATCTTTTACAGCTTCTGGTGTACTGGGAAAAGAAGTATCATCATTACTGCTTTCACTATCTTTTTCATGATTTGTTTCCTCAAGGCTGTCAGCAAAACATTTCTTATCTACTCTACTCTCTAACTTGCTCTCTATATTACCTCCAGCACCCAACACATCACTATCTTGCTTATGAGTATCTTTTACATCCCAAACTCGCTCAAATGGTTTGAAGTCTGCATATTCTTCCTTCATAGGAGCTTCTGCTGCAATTCCTTTTTCATTGAAACTGTCCTTTATTTTTTCTGGAGACATAACTTTGTCCTCTTCTTTAACTGATTTATTAGTAAGGGCTATGGGTAATTCTTGTTGATTACAAAGGATGTTATTACTAACTAAATCCTCTTTTTCATCTTTATTCTCTTCCCTAGGATTTGCTACTATTGCAGATTCTGCTTTTGGAGAGCCACTGAATGATAATCTCATTTCTGAGTATTCCAATTGCGAAAATTCTGTTAAATCTCTGTCTACAAATGGATTTTTTGCCTTCTCTGTGAACTCTTTAGAAGCTTCAGTTGAGGTTTCTTGAAGTGTTCCTTCGGTGGGTAATACTGTTGGTAAATTACCAAGATATTCATGTTCTTTAAAAGAAGCAGCTGAGAGGGGAGACAGAGAAGGAAGAGAAGCAGCAGTTTCAAGCAGGACAGATGGAAAATCCTCTTGACCAGTGGAAACAGTGCTACCTGGCTGCTCCTTCAAGTCCATAATTTTTTCTGTGACCATGGACAGAAAGGAAAGTTAGAGAATGCCAGCGTTCTCAGAGTTAATGCAAGTTTTATGACAGATTCAAAATACTGTTAGTAAGGAGTTAATGTTAACTAAAATTAAATGTTAATAACAATAATAATCAAGTAGTCTTGAATCATTACTAAAAAAATTAAAGTTATTGTCAATAAAACGTGCATGGCTACAGAGGCAAGTACATGCTATGAAAAGGCATAAATCAAGTCTCTGAGAAAAAACCTCAAGTGTAATCAATGGAGAAATGCTACTTCTAACTAATTTTAGAGGAAGACAAAAGAATTTGGGGAAGAGAGTTTGACAGTAAAGAAAAGACACTGAGTAATTAAATGCCAAAGAGTAGTATTCATTTCTACTAAAACCTTTCAGCTATAAGCAAGTAAACTGTATCTGGAAAAAAAGGACTAATCAGTATATAAATGTAAATCAAGGGTCCAAGAATTCCTCACATTTTTCCAATTATTAATCAGGTTCTGCCCATTTTTCTCTTGGACATAGCATTATAAAATGTAAATTTCAACTTTTTTCAATAGACAAACATTCTTGGAACCATGCTAATTTTTAGTAAACTCAAACCACTCTGTACAGTTAATAAAACTAACTAAAAAGTTAGAATACACAGAGAATAAAAGGCTAGCAGGAAGAACTTGCCTGCAGAGGAGTGTATCACAGGCTCAGATGCAGCAGGAAGAGCAAAAAGTGTCTCATCTGAAAAACAAATAGAATATAACCTCAGCAGAAATAAAGACAGAGTTTGAAGGAGACTAAAGGTAAGAGGAGCAAGCAAGGGTTCAGTTTGTAATGAGTTAACACAAAACTTTTACAAAGAAAAAGCCAAGAGAGGAAAGAATAAGTAGTACTATCAGTAGTAACATTAATTCAGATTAAATTATATTTATTATAAAGATGATTAAATGATATCCATAGAACCTATCATTTCTCAAGGGGCAACAATGTTTCTATTAAAGAAATTTCATAAACCAAAGTGCCTTTAAAATATTATTCTCAATTATCACGTGGCATCTAAAGCTTTTATTCACATTTCCAGATAGGTAAGTTATTTGCCCTAATCAAAGCCAAAAATTCTAAAAATCCATTTGAATAAAATAATTACTTTTGCTTAATCCGGTTTTTTTTTTTGCATATGTTCAGTTCAGAAGAACACTTTTAGAGAATCATGCATATTTTCTTATATTCCAGGTTGTTTACCTTTAAAGAAAAACATTCTAATAGTCACTGTACAGTATTCTGTGAGGGCATCAGTCCTATGTACCACTGTCCAAATTGCAAAGAAAACACTAATTGTCATTAGGAAAATAATTATCAATCTTGTTTTGTTTAAAATTAACATTGAAAGATACTTTTTTTTTTAAGAGAGAAAGAGAACCCACACAAGTGGGGGGAGGGGTCAAGTGACATGGAGAGAGAGAATCTTAAGCAGGCTCTATGCTCAGTGCAGACCAAAGCAGATCTCTAGACCCTAAGATCATGACCTGAGCCAAAATCAAGAGTCCAAAGCTGAATCCACTGAGTCACCCAGACATCCCAAGGAATACTTGTTATTCTAAGTGCTTTACGTGCAGGAACTCATTTTACTCCTTACAACTCTATTGTTTTAAGTGGAGTTAATATCCCCCATTTAATAGGTAAATTTTTAAAAAATCAATCAAAACAACTAAGTCACAGAGGAGTAATTCACTCAATACAGAACTAGTGAGACTCTGGGTAATTCAACTCCAGAGCTCGTTTTTTTTGACCAATACACACTATGTTATGGACTGAATGCTTGCGATCCCTTCCCCAAATTCGTATGTTGTAGCCTTAATCTCCAATGTGATAGTGTTTGGAAATGGGGCCCGCTGGTAGGTCATGAGGGTGGGACCATGGTCTGATAGGGTTAGTGCCCTTTCAAGAAAAGACATCAGAGAGCTTGCTCATGCCTCTGTGGCAACACTTCCTCCACTTCCCCACTCCTCCTCTCCCTCTGAGCAACATTAAGAAGCCATGTGAGCACACACTAAGATGGCAGCCACCTGTAAGGCAGGAAAAGAGGCCTCAGAATGAAACCTACCCTGTCCAATCCTTGACCTTAGACTTCCCAGCCTCCAGAACTGTGAGAAATAAATTTCTGTTGTTTAAGTCACCCAGTCTATGGTACTTTGGTCTGGCAGCCTGAGCCAACTAATATACCACATATTGGCATACTAACTTCCACAATGTCACTTTATATCTGCAATTGGAAGATCTTAAGCTAAAGGTCTAGGTAGTTTACACTAAAAAAGCACCTCTAGCAAAACATAATTTGAAACAGCCTGAGGAATGACAGGAAGGTATTCCTTTAATGGAGAGGATCCAATAAATCTGGACATTTCTATATGGAAGGACAAGCTGAGAAATGTTGATCAACAGGAAAAAAAAGATGTGGTTATCATGAACATGGACCAGTCTTCCAAGGATATTCCTTTTGATGAGTAAGAGAGTTAAATTCACAATGTCATATAAATTTTAGATAAATCTATCTTGGGCATAATACAGTATCTTAAGGATTCTTAGATGGGGTGATGAGGGGAATATCCACAATACCCATTTAAAAAGGTCTCTCATAACCTAGAATAATGGGTTGGATGGGCAACTCATCCAAACCAGTAAGTCATACTACTTGTAAGATTTTATAAAACACATATGTACACTTTTAAAAAATGTTTTATTTGAGACAGGGAGAGAGCATATGTGAGCAAGGGGAGGAAGAGCGACAAGCAGACTCTATGATGAACTTGGAGCCTAATGTAGGGCTTGATCTCAGGACTCTGAGCTGTAATTAAAGAGTTGGGGGCTCAACTGAATGAGCCCCCCAAGTGCCCCAGTGTGTACACACTTCTGCAAAAAGACTTACTATGTGATCGATCTTCTTTGATACAGTTTCTCATTTGTAAATGAAGGAATTTGAGAATTCCTTTCAGTTAAAATAATTATATAGTCTTGTATAAAACTGAGATTTGCAGATCAAAGAGCAAAACCAAATAATTACACAGCTGTTCCATCTAAATAAAAAGTAGCAACTCCTTAACAAAATGGCTGTCTTGGGGCACCTGTGTGGCTCAGTGTTTGAGTGTCTGCCTTTGGCACAGGTCGTGATCCCGGGGTCCTGGGACTGAGTTCCACTTCTCCCTCTGTCTATGTGTCTGCTTCTGTGTCTCTCATAAAATCTTAAAAAAAAAAAAAAAAAAAAAAAAAAAAAAAGCTGTCTTTTTCAGCTAGTTAATATAATTAAAAGCCAATAATGCAGGGGCCAGTCTTCTTGGAAAGTGAACTCAAAACATGTTACTGTTAAAATTAGAGGGAAAACAAATTACAACTAAAATTATACCAAAAACTTAAAAGTACTTTAAAAAATGTATCCTTATTCCTAATACCAGAATCTCTCTTATAGTGAAAACTATATTCCTGGCACTTGGCCAAATGAGAAAGATTACAAATTGGTATTTCAAATATTTACTACATTTTGAAAAAAGAAAACTTGTAAATTGAGAGTCTATCTAAATTAACCATGAAACAAGTACTGCATTTCTAAAAGCACTTAGAAAAAAAATCCAGAATAAGTTGCTACCATCTGGCCCTCAAGAAAAAGAGTTGCTCTCATTCCTCCTAAAGCAATCATGGATCATGGGATCAAACTGCCTGGGTTCAAATCCCAGATTCATCTTACAAATGTGTGACCCTGAAAACAATATTACCTATCCCTTCAGTGCCTCATTTCCTTATTTGTAAAACAAGAATAATAATAGTACCTACCTCAAAATGTTGTGAGGAAGGGAAGGGAAAGATTTAGAAACAACTTGCCCTAAGTCACAGAGCTAGGAGGCCAAAGAGTGAGTATGTAAACATGTCTAACTCAAGTCCATGTGCTTTATCTTTTGAGGGAAGGAGTTTAAGTGCAACTGGTGTAAATTCTTCTTTATCAGCCTTTCAAGTTTGATCTCCTGAGATAAGATATATTGTCATCCAGCAAATACCCTGTAATTATCTGAAATATTTGGTTAGTTGCTTCTACTTCACAATATAACAACATTTATAAAGATAATGCCATGAGACACCTGGGTGGCTAAGTGAGCGTCCGCCTTTGGCTCAGGGCATGATCCTGGAGTTCCAGGATCAAGTCCCACATCAGGCTCCGGCAGGGAGCCTGCTTTCCCTCTGCCTGTGTCTCTGCCTCTCTCTGTCTCTCTTGAATAAATAAATAAATCTTTAAAAAAAAAAAATGATAATGCTAGCCAGGCACATTTATTTCAGACGTTCTTTCAATACTAAACCACCCTACAAAGTAAGTTCTACTGTTATCATTTCAGAAATAAACAAACAGGTATAAAAGGTTAGGTAACTTCCCCAGTCACAGAACTGAAAAAATGATGGATTAGAAATTTGAATTCAGAGTATACAGGTCTATGTGCTTTTCTTTAACTACTCTGTAGTACTTCCTTTCCTAGACTTTATATTAGAATTTTAAAATTTTTAAAAATAAAATTAAGGATGTTAAAGAAAAATTTTTATTGACAACACTTACATATCATAAGCTTCCAAATTCTAAAGCTAAAACACCTACAAATTACTTTGTTTTGGAAAAGATTACTGATTTTAGGTTAGTCTTCCTTTTTCCATAAAAGTTCTTAACTTTCACAGACGAGAAAACTATTTTATAATCAGGGACACTATATTAAAAGTGTAACATTTTGAATTACTGAAACATGTTATATATACACTTATAATACTGGGCTTACAAATAAAGGTAAACAACTCCCCCTCTTTCCATGATTATGTCATATTCTAACTACTGGATAAAACTGAAACTTTAATCATCAACCTCATTTGTGCTATTCTGAACAAACAGAAAAAAATAATATTAAGGACTTAAATATACCCACACTAAATAAAAACAGTGGCATATTTAAATAAATACGTTTTCACTAAATAATATGCAAAAGGGTAGCCCGAACTTTTCTATTAAGTCTCTCTACCGCCATCAAAGTAATATTTCTAAAAAGGCATTTCTATATATTCTCTTGCACAAAACATTATTTAAAAGCTTCCAATTATCCACTGAATTGTACCTGAAAACCCTTAAAGCCCTACACCATATGGCCCCAACTTAACCATTTAAACTTATTTCAACAACTTCTCACGTGACATCTATGATAACCTAACTATTCCTAACCAAACCCCTCCTTCCACCTCCTGCCTATCAGAATGCTGACATCCAATAAAACACAAATTCATCATATTGAGCCTTACTTTCTTTTTCAAACATACTCATCCTTATTTTTGCTAATCTTCTACCACATTTCCAATTATCTAAGCTCAGAGAATTAAGTAACTTATTCAGTCATATAGCTAGTAATGACAAAGCTAAAAAAATTTAACTATCACTATAATCAGATAGATGTTTATTTCCTTATTACCCTCAGTAAAATGAATAGAATCACTATACTTTTGACAGTATGAAGGATCAGTACCATTCATAAAACCACTTTTTCCAAATGAACTATTCCTTTGTTGGCACTAATGCTAGATTCATTTCCTTATTCAAGCTTAAATTTGGAGAGCAAATTTAGATTGTTTCTAAACTATATATATACTTTGAATACTAATTATTTCCATTACACAAGGATCAGTTTCATAATTAAAGTTCACTGAAGAGATTTTTAAGTCAGTCATTTTTTAAAAAAGTAAAAGTGTTACATCAGTTTTTAACTTATTACTGGTCAATTCAAAATATGCTGTCACAATCTCACTAATGTTCACATACTCTTTTTTTTAATATTTTATTTTACTTATTCATGAGAGATACAGATACAGAGCGAGAGAGAAAGAGGCAGAGACACAGGCAGAGGGAGAAGCAGGCTCCATACAGGGAACCTGACGTGGGACTCGATCCCGGGTCTCCATGATCACGCCCTGGGCTACAGGCGGCACTAAACGGCTGAGCCACCGGAGCTGCCCTGTTCACATACTCTTTTTTTTTTTTAATTTTTTTATTTATTTATGATAGTCACAGAGAGAGAGAGAGAGCCAGAGACACAGGCAGAGGGAGAAGCAGGCTCCATGCACCGGGAGCCCGACGTGGGACTCGATCCCGGGTCTCCAGGATCGCGCCCTGGGCCAAAGGCAGGCGCCAAACCGCTGCGCCACCCAGGGATCCCATGTTCACATACTCTTATACTGAATATTTTTCTTGGCATCTTCATTTTGAAACCTATTTATCAACCCAAAGTATAACTGGTCAATAAATATCATAACTAATTTATAAAACACAAGGAAATAAGCTGCATTTTAAAATCATAGAGAATTTCTGCTATGAGAATAATTCTATCAGATTAACCTAACATAAATAATTATAAAACTGGGCAAAATATATGAAGCAACTACATTGAGACCCTAGACAACAGGAAATACAGGGCGTGATTCTTGAGAAGTGGGAAGCACACTTAATGATGCCCTGGCTTTCTGCTTGAAAGTCCTTTGCCAATAGCACATGGAAAAGGAGCCCAAGAATAGTACATTCTTGCTGAGTGTCTGGAATTTGTGGAGCAAGGTAACATAGAAAAGAAAACTTCATAGAAAAGGAGCTCCAGAAACCCCTGGACAGAGAATCCTTTTAAATCTTCGGCTGAACTAGGCTGCACAAGACTTACACCAAGGCCAAGCAGAGAATCTATTTTAAAGCTGTGAGCTGAAGATATTCTGGAGGTCAGACTCTACTGGAAGACTTGATCAAAAGTCTTTAACAAACCAGCATGGAGAAATACTGCTCAACACCCTAAGTATAAAAATGAGACCCCAGAAAAGGCATACCTTAAGAGGAAGACTACTTTAATTCTAAACTAAAGGTTACCTAGTCTAGGTTACTTGGTCTAGAATTGGGACCAAAAGCAGCAAAATATGGCTTGTGGGCGGAAGTTATACTGGAAGACAGCCAAGTCCATTTATGTGATGTATTATCTATGGCTACTTTGCAAGGGCAAACAAGTAGTTACGAAAGAACCTGTATGACCCACAAGCCTAAAATATTTACTGTTGTACTCTTAAAAAAAAAAAGAAAAAAAAAAAGCCCAACACTTGCTCTAGACCCTAACTTTAAAATCAAGACTTCAAAAGATCAAGATGATTTGCCAGCAAATTAAGTGACTTCCAGGACAATACTAACAATACATCCATGACAACCAGTATAAAATAAAATATTGCGGGACATGAAAAGACATATAAAAATCGAGAATAAGAAAAGACAGCCAATATAAACAAAGAAATAATGTAAACATCGCATTAGCAAACATTAAAAAGAAAACTAAAATAGCTATTAAGTACGCACAGCAAAAGATGGGCATAACGAGTGAATGGTCAGAGAATCTTGATAGAGAAATACAGACAAGAAGAGAGAACCAAATGAAAATTCTAGGACAGAAAATAATATTAAGTGAAAGAAAAATTCCACTAGATGGGCTTAAAAGAAGAGTGGGCAGTAGAGAAGTAAAGGTCAATAAGTTTAAAGAACAAGCAATAGAAACAATCCAAACTGAAGCACATCATGGGGGAAAAAATGCAGAGTCTCAGCAACCTGTGAAACAATTAAGCAGTTAAATTATATGTAACTGGAGTCCCCAAAAAAGGCAACGGTGACTGAAGCAGAAAAATAAAGATAGAACGACCTTAAATTTGACAAGCGTGATGGAAAATACCAATCCACAAAGCCAAGAAGCTTAATGAATAAACACTGAGTAGAATAAACATAAAACCACAAAGAAGTACATTGTAGAGATCAAATTGCTGAAAACCAAAGACATAGAAAATCTTAAAAACAAAGGAAACAGGCAGGGAAACAACAATCAGAATGACTTGACCGTCACTAGAAATAATGGAATGCAAAAGATAACATCTTTATATGATAAAAAATAATTATATAGTTAATTATTATTCACTGACTATTTGCCAATTGTGTACTCACTAAATTGATATTCCCCAAAGCAATACTTAAAGCAGTGGACGTGTGCAGAGCAGTGAAACATTCCAATCACCCAAAATACATCCCCAGGTGAGGTCAAACAAGGCAACCCAACCCCATGCCTTGTCATACTAAAAACAAGTGTACTTTTTGCAGTTTATTTAGTGCCATATTTTTGGGGGGCGGGGGGGGTTGTGTGTGTGTGTGTGTGTGATTTTGTTGGTGACTTTGCTATTTAAAATGTCTTCTAAAAATAGTGCTTTAGTACTCTCTAGTGGTCTTAACCCCAAGAAGGCCATGATGTGCCTTACAGAGAAAGCACATGTATTAGTTAAGCTTCATTCAAGCATGAGTTACAGTTCTGTTGGCCATGAGTTTAATGTTAATAAATCAACAATATACATTAAATAATGCATCTTTAAAACAGAAACACATGAAAAACAAAATTATATATTTATTGTTAGCAAAAATGGTATGACTAGAGGTTCATAGGAACCTAATCCTATTTTCCCCTAAAGGCAATGATTCAGTATTTGCTAATTCAGTGCTTTCTGTGACTTCATAGAACTTAACTACCATGAACACCAAGACTGACTGTATTCATCAGAAATATGCTTCAAAAATACAGATGAATAAAAATATTATCAGATAATAAAAGATGAAAACAAAAGCTGAAAGAAATTATCACCAAGATGCCTATATTACAATAAACGTTCAATGAAGTTCTTCAGACTGAAGGAACACAATACCAGGTAGTAACCTGGATATTCAGAAACAAAGAACAAAAATGTTAAATGTCTCAATACAAAATATTCTCATTTCACAATTTCTTTAAAGTTATGGTAAATATGAGTAGATGCACATAATTATTCTCACTTAATTTCTCTAAAGAATAATTGATCTTTGAATCTCAAATAATTACTGTATGCAATATAAGTGGAACAGGCAGGCAGACTTACTACGTAGCATAAATTCAGTTTCCCTAAGCTCCTCTCCGGCAAGACAGCCCATGCCAAGCGTAAATGTCACTTACTCAGTGCTGCCCTATGGGAAATGGGGCTTAGGGAACCTGCACAAGAAAATGCTGATATTTATTATCACTGCTATTATCACTGCTTTAAGTAATGAAGTCTTTTGTCTCTGACCCAGACATCTGTGTCTTCTGCCAGCATTCAAGAAACTATGGCAGGCTATCTTACTAGTTTGTTATAGGATAAACCCAATGTGTGAAACTCTAAAATGCCAATTCTCTATATGGGCTTCTCTAGACTCAAAGCAATCACAACCAAATTCCAGCAGACATTCTGTAGACATGAACATGCTGATTCTAAAATGTATATGTACATACAATGGACTTAGAAAAAGCAAAACTAGATTAAAAAAAAAATTAAAACTTGGAGTAGGCATACTACCTGATTTTAACATTACTGTAAAGTTATAGCAATCAAAACAGTCTGGTATTGGTATAAGGATACAAAAAAAAAAAAAAAAGATCAACAGAACAAAATAGATGTATATAGACATACTTCTATGGCCACTGATTTTCAACAAGGGCACCAAAGCAATAGAGCAAGACAAATTCTTTCTCAAAAAAATCTGCTGGGATAACAGAATACCTATATGAAAAATAAATCCCCATCTATAACACTTCCACAGAAAAACATTAAATCAAGATGTATCTTAGATTTAAACACAAAAGCTAAAACTACAAAGCTTCTAGAAAAAAACAGAATGTCTTCACAAACTTGGAGTATCTTGGACAGCACACAGAAAGAAAAAAAACGAAGACTTCTTCAAACTTAGAAAATCATACTAATCAAAAGAAACCATCAAAAAAATTAACAGGCAAGCTACAGATTAGAATATATTCACAATGTATATATCTGACAAAAGACTTGTATCCAGAATATATAAAGAACTCCCTACAATCAGTAAGAAAGACCTACAAAGCAATAAGCAACAAGCAAATTACCTGGATATTCACAAAAGAAAACATACACATAGCCAATAGACATGTAAAAGTCCTCTAATTCATTAATGATTAAGGAGACCTAAATTAACACTATAATGAAAAACAATTACATATCCACTAAAGTAGCTAAAATGAAAAAGACTGATATCAAATGTTGGTAAGAATGAGAAGCCACCACAACTCTCCTATAATGCTGGAAGTGAACCATTTTGGAGAATTTTGGCAATTTCTTACAAAGTTTAATATATACGCAGTCCATGACTCAGCAATTCTACTCAGTTACTCTTACTCAATTCTACTCTCTTGGGACACCTGGGTGGCTCAGCGGTTGTCTGCCTTTGGCTCAGGGCGTGATCCTGGAGTCAGGTGATCAAATCCCACATCCCACTTCCTGCATGGAGCCTGCTTCTCCCTCTGCCTATGTCTCTGCCTCTCTGTGTATCTTTCATAAATAAGTAAATAAAATCTTAAAAAAAAAGTCAAGTTTCATTCACTATTCTGTCTTTATGTTTCAAATTTTCCATAAAAAAGCATAATTTCTAAAATCCCTCCAAAAAAAGAGATAAGGCAATGTAAACATACTAAAATTATATCATAATGAATCAATTTTAACCAGGTTTACCCACAACTCTTTTAGCAGACAATTAAAATACGTAGGCTTGAGTCTATCAATGCTAAACTTTTAACTACAGCTCCTGATGAACATGTTTCATTAACAAATTTTTAGCAAGAACATCAAAAGAAAGCCTGGTGGAATAAATCTTATGATTCATGGGAATCCACCTCTGCACTAGGCTCTATGGTCAGTGAGGAGTCCACTTGACTTTAAAGATAAGTAAGTCTTTAAAAAAATGTTTTCATGCTTTTGATCAGCTTTACCTAGCACTGCTAAAACACTGAGATAAATAAATTTAATAATGGCACCTTCCAAATACTCAAGTTTATATGTCAATCTGTAAAACTGGAGAGGAAAAATATGCAGGCACACCTAGAACCCAATTAAAGCTTTTTTTCTCTTTTCACAAAAGCTGCTGAAAAGTAAGTAAGTTTATGATTGCTCTTCAGTACAATCACAAGACTCCTCTGGTTTTAAGACAGCAGAAAATTCTTTACAACTAGAGACTCCTATTTTTCCCTTAATCTGGTGCATGTAGTTCTCCTAAGTGCAACCTCTACTCAACTCTTTGTCCCCACATTTAGCTCTAGGTCTCGCTTTAAAGTAAAGAAAGGAAAAGAGAAAAGATGAGAGGAGACCAGAAGAGAAGAGCTAATTTTTAAAGTAGCATTGGACTTCTAAGGGACCACGAACAACAAAACTTTATAAGCCTTCTGCACCTATGGTAACAATTCCATCAATGAGAAGAACAAGCTATTAAAGAAATCACGTTTTGTTTTGTTTTAAACCAGAGGGCCACTTAAGTAAAGGATTCAAAGACTGCTTAAACAATAATCCAATATTTAGTAGCTACAGCTCTTACTATAAGAGCATAGAAAATGTTTCTTCCCTTCTCAAGAATTTTTTTTTTTTTTTTAAGAAACAAAAAAGTAAGATGACTTCTCTTTACCAGTCTATCTATGATCAATTGAGAAGAGGGGACCAAATACTTATATAACTCAGCATTTCAAAGTGTTTCGTATAAAGTAGGCTAGAATACTTATTACTTTTGAAAGCCTATATTTCACATAATAATAAACTAATTTTAAAAAATACATGGTAAAAAAATAAAAATAAAAAAATAAAAAATAAATTAAAAGTACATGGTAATAAAAATGTTTGTAGAAAAAATATGTAATATGCAAAGAAATGTATCAATTTTCCCCTAAATTAATGCATAAATTTAATGTAACCATACTATAATTCTAACGGAAGGAGAGAGGATTAAATAAACAAATTTTAAAGATAATATAGAAAACTATACATGCATAGAAAGCCAGAAAAAGTAATTCTGGAAAAGCCCTTTCAGTTAATATTTCATTTGTAAGTTATAGCAATTAAATTAGTTTGGTGCCTATATATGAAAAGACACAGACATGGAACAGAAGAGGAAATATTTCACCCATACTACAAGTACATGACAAAAATGGCATTTTAAAATAGTAAAAATGAATGATTCAACACAAATGATCTTGGAACAAATGAGAAATCGTGTTGAACAATTATATCACTACTTCATTCTATAGAACAAAATAAAATGCAGGGAATTAAAGAATTAAATGTTAAAATGAAATCATAAAAATCATAGAACTACTAAGAGAAATATGGGAACAATTTTTACAATGTTAGAGAAGGCCTAAGAACTACACAAACCTCAATGACTTATATGACTCAGGGCATAGAAGATGATAAATCTGACTACATAAAATTTCTGCACAAAACGATATACCAAAGGTCAAAATACAAGCAACAAATCATAAGAACAGTTTTTAAGACACAACAAAAAGCTAATTTCCTTACAACAGATCAAATGTTCCTACATCTATAAGAACAAAAACCCAAAAGAAAAATAAGCAAAAGCTGTGATCAGAAACAATCTATTGACACCTAAGCCAAAAAAAAAAAAAAAAAAGCCTCTGAATTGTAAACTGAAAAAAAAAAAAGAAAAGAAAAGAAAAGAAAATTTGCTAAGCCATTTACCAGTCTTACCAATATACCATGTTGGTAAAGGTATTAGGAAAAGGTACTTTAACTCTTTGTTATACAATTCAGCATCATCTATCAAAGTTTTATTTTATTTACTTATCTTTTTTTAGATTTTATTTACTTACTCATGAGAGACAGAGAGAAAGGTAGAAACATAGGCAGAGGGAGAAGCAGGCTCCCTGTGGGGAACTTGATTCAGGACTCGATCCCACAACCCCGGGATCACGACCTGAGCCAAAGGCAGACACTTAACCACTGAGCCACCCAGGTAACCCTCTATCAAAGTTTTAAATGCACATATCCTTTGATATGTGCAGTTATTCCACCTGCAAGAATTTATCCTACAACACATACAACATGTATTCCCAAGAAGTATATACAGGTATTAACACTAACATTATTTATATCAGAAAATGTTGAGAAACAACCTAATTAACCGTCCATAAGAGATTCATCAATAAAATGATACATCCATATACACCTTGTATAAATAAATAAATGCTTTCATTCATAGGACTTGGGATTTTTATTGGAAAAAATACTGTAATTCTAGGACTATCCAGAATTTGAAGATCAGTTTTCATCTATGTTATCATATTCATTCAACAAATCTGAGCACCTACACCATATCTAAGGCACTGTGCTCAGCAATAAAGATATGTCACATAGTCCTTTTCTTCAAGGGAAAAAAGTAATATAGCCCCTTAGCTCAAGGAGCATACAGTCTGGCAGAGAACAGAAATGAGTAAACATACCATTACCATATATAGTACAGTATATACAAGGTAAGAATAGAATGTTATGAGAATACATAAGCAAAGCAACTTAAAAACAATCCTTCAAAAACCAAAATCAACAGCTTAAATGTAAAATTATTAACACTCCTCCTTTAGAGTTCAAAAGAATCTTGAGGCCATCAGTTTGAGAAGACCTTAGCAGCAGTAAAGCTGGGTCCCACCATTTTGCAGGTCTGTGTCCTACAGGAACCAGCCACAAAAGTCATATTCATTCATTTAAACATGAATTATGGTCTGCCCTTACAGTTCCCATTCCTGGTGCTGTCACCCCCAGCGGGACCCTCTAGGCTCTATATTTAGAAAAGTCTTAATGTACTTACTGTAAGGCTAATGTACCTACAACATTACTTCTACTTAATCAGAAGTTTCAGGAAAGAATCAAGAAATATTCACTTGGTAGGTACTTTTCCTGGGCTAGCAAAGTACCTTCAAAATACGCCATTTATTTTGGGGCCTTGCATCAGCAGTGTTTCAAATAAATTGCTTTTAGGTAGATTATGAAATAACTACACATAAACTAGAGCCAATTATTTGACGATAGATAATATGCTTTTTAGAAAATTTCTTATATAAATTAGCAAATCTTCCAACTTTACAGGCATATAGTGCTAAAAAAGCATGTTTTTAAATACTATTCCTCATAATGAGGGATTTACCAAAGGTTCAATATATATTCACCACTTCATTTTAAAAAGGTTTGAGGGCGCTTGCCAGTTACTAAAAAGGACTATAAATTTGACACAGAACATCCTCGGAACCAACCTAAAATGTAACTCAACTTATCCATAACGAGCAGAACAGTTCCCAACTTTTATTCCCAGTCAGAAATTACAAATGGCTTAGCAAGAGAAATTATTTAGAATCTATAAATTCATCAGTTCTTTCCTTGTTACCGTTTTCGAAGGAGGATGGGGAATGGAACAGGCAGGATAGCTCTTTTAGAAGCAACTGCTTCCTGGTAGTGTCACATCACTGTTTATTTGAATTTTTTTTTTTTTTAATTTATTTATGATAGTCACAGAGAGAGAGAGAGAGAGAGAGAGGCAGAGACACAGGCAGAGGGAGAAGCAGGCTCCATGCTCTGGGAGCCCGACGTGGGATTCGATCCCGGGGCCCCCAGGATCGCGCCCTGGGCCAAAGGCAGGCGCCAAACTGCTGCGCCACCCAGGGAATCCCTGAATTTTAGATTAAGAACTGGTACTTAAGATTTTAAACTATACATCACTCATCACTCAAAATCTTTTAGCATTTCTACTATGTGCTTTTATGCCACTGTACATAATCATATAATTAATGACTTTATAAAAGACTAATAATTTTTAATCCCAAGCCATAAAAGCTATACTTATCAGTATTCAATTCTATATAAATTTCCATTCCAATTAACAAATTTGGACAGTCTCTGCAACTGATTTAGCACCAACATTATTTTTCTTTGTATTTATATCCTTTGCCTCCAAGTCCTATCAATTCTTCTTTCATAAAACATCTTTTTAAACCTAACTATAAAAACAGAGATTTGTAGCCAAAAAACCATGCTTCTTATAATTTCTCATATTCCTCCTTCTATCCCATTTCACTGGCTGAGGTAGTAGTGAACTAGTTCAGGCTCTAGTCACCTCTTTCAGAACTACTGCAAAAGCGTTCTAAATAGGTCCCCTGTTCTTTCCAATCTTGAAGACGGTCATCAATTCATTTTTCTAACACTGCTTTCATGATGTTATGACTCAGTTCAATAATCTCCAATGGCCTCCCAAGGCCTAAAGCAATAATTCAGAACAAAGGTAAAAAAATAATGAAAGAACTTTACATTTTGCCAACAACAACAAAAACATTTTTTGTTTCATAATATAAATTACCAAAAGCAAGAGCAACTGTAGAAGGCAGAGCATGGAGAAAGACAGGATGATAAAACCCTAATACCTTACTCTTCGAATCCCCCTCAGAATCCAGTTCTACCACATGTTTTCCATCTTAATTAATACTGGTTTAGAACATGCTTCAAAGACTAGATGAATGTCATTGTTAATGTTTACATTTCTCTCAACAGTTTCTATCCAGCATTTCCTTCGCATGTACTCAAAGCCCATTATTAACCAACTACCTTTTCGAAGTGAAGCCAAATATTTCTCCATGAAAAATGGTCAAGTGACAGGCTTCCGTCTCACTTCATTACTGCATTACAATAGATCCAAGCACAACAGTAAACAGCAAAATTACTACTTTCCTCGTGATGGGAATTGGAGCTTATTCAAAAATTATGTAAACAACAATGTTAAATGCACAAGTGTCAGAAGTCAGCCCAACTCAGTAAATAAAAGCCTCTTCCCATCGGGCTTCTCTATGTCTTTAACCATGCTCTGCACATTTCTCACTTTGTCTTTACTCACATCAGTCCTTGCAGTTCCTCTACATTTTCAAAACTGTGTTTTGCTCCAAAATCACAATATAATTATTAAAGAGCACATTTCTAAAGTAAACTTCTTTAAAAAGCCAAACTTTTTACCATGACCTGTTAGACACCCCAAATGATCTAAGTTTACCCCACCTCCCTACCATCACCTGACCACTGTCTTACAAGTTTTTCTCATTAGTCTTCTTTAAAAAAAAAAAAATTTTATTTATTTATTCATGAGAGACACGGTGGGGCGGGGCAGCGGCGTGCGGGGACACAGGCAGAGGGAGAAGCAGGCTCCATGCAGAAAGCCCAATGTGGGACTCCATCCCGGGGCCTCCAAAATCACACCCTGGGCTAAAGGCAAGGGCTCAACCACTGAGCCACCTCATTAGTCTTCTTACTAGACTTGCCAACACACACAGCTAATTCCTGCCTCAAGGCTTTTGCCTCCCTATGGGTTGCTTGGAAATTTTTACCTGCAGCTCAAATCTCACCTCCTCAGAAAGGCATCTCTCAATGCCACTCTACTTAAACCACTCCCCACACACAACCCAATAGTTTTCCATACCACCATCCTTATCACTATTCTGAGTTCCTTATTTATGTGCTTATTATCTGTACTCCCCTTATGGAGAACACATGTGTCTTGCTTATTGCTATACCCTCACAGCCCAGAAGAGAACCTGTCTCTTTGCAGGTAATCAATCAATCATCAGTTGAACGAATGAACAAACTGCTCAGAACCCGAGACTCACAGAGATGGCTTAACTATCCATGACTATAACCATGGATGTCCAGTGATTTACTAAAGCACTTAGGTTTCCAAATAGCTATCATCAATACAGAATTAGGGAACTTTATAGAGATAAGAGTCCCTGAGTAAGCAATATTCTCTCCTTTGTCTTCCAAACTTAGTATTCCACAAGTCAAAATTCCAAGAGAATATCACCTCCTGAATCCCTAATGTTCAAAGATCAGAATTCCTCTTTGTTCCCATGCTGGAATACAAGATGAGACAAATCAGTATTCCTTTGTTAATCATTAGATTTCCCATTTGCAAATTTATTACTTTTTATTTTTCTACCTCACCTTAGTTTCTCTTACACGTGTTTTTTTAATTCAGAAAATGAAAGACTGAGTTGCTCTTCATCTTCTAATATCTTTAGTGTAATGATTTTGTGTAACGTGTTTTGAGTTACTTGTGTAAAGTGTTTTGAGTAACGCTTTGGGGTATGTCATTATCAAAACGTTATTCAGAAACATCACAATTGGCTTACTTCCCCATTGTGGAGGAATGAACTGAAAAAAAATTTCATTTTCTCCTAGAAAATGAACCATTTGTAAAATCCTACAAGGAAGGCTATAAAGATCTCTCAGCAGGCAGTCACACTACCAGATTCTTGCTCTTTTATACATAAAAAGAGGTCCTACTGCTTGTTGGTAGGACACTTTCTGCCCCCCAAAATAACAAGACATAAGCTAATAAACTCATAACTTGTAAGATTCTCCCATCTCTAACAAATTTGATTTTATTCTCTTCCAAAATAAACAACTTCCCCAAAAGGAAAAGGGTAAGGAAACAATGTTCCTTTAAATATATACATACATGCAAGTACTAAAGCGAATAAAAAAAAAGATTTGGAAACTGTGTACAGACTATTGCAGATTTGACCTAAAACATGTAACTACTAAGAAAGAGTATCTCTAACCGCTACGTGGAAAAAAAAAAATAATCTTTCTCAAAACATTAAGTCTCCTGGCTGGCTGATCCGCCACAAAGTCAATTGGCCTATTCGCGGCAAAAAAAAAAAAAAAAAGAAAAGAAAAAAAAAGAAAAAAAGAAAGAAAGAAAAAGAAAAAAGGAAAACAAACAAACCCCACAGGTTTCCCTTCCCTAAGAATGTCAACCATTTTGCCTCTTTTCCTCTCGGATTCAAGAGCCTAAAGCACCCTGACAGCAAATCCTCTCGCTCAGCAGCCAGGACCCGGTGGAAGAACTGCGCCTCCTCGGTCCACAGATGCTCAGATCGCACTTGCCCGGCGCGGCTTAGCTGGGGAGTCGCCACATCACCGCGGAGCAGGCAGGGCGGCGGCGGGACTTTGCCAGAACTCTCGCCTCCCCAAATCCGCACGCGCCGCACCACTGGAGGCGCTCTCCCGTCGCCGCGGCTGGGTCAGGGAGCATGTTTTCCACTGGGCAGCTCCCCGCCAGCGCGAGTCGAGAGGGAGGGGGATGAGGCGCTGCGGGGGGGGGGGGGGGGTGACACCCAGGCCAGGGAGAAGGTGAGCGGGGGTGGGGGTCAGCGCAGGGCTCAAGGCTGCCCGACGGACCAGCCGCAGAACTGCGCCTTTTCCCTGGGAGCAACCCAGACTGGCAGACAAAAGATTACGGGCGCCAAGGCCTTTCCATCCCCACCCGGGCGCCCAGCCAGCGCCCCGTATCCACAACCCTAGCTCCCCGATGCCAACCGAGCCCCGGGAGGGGTGGGTGCCTAACTTCCGGGACGCAGCAGAATAGGGACCGGGGGGAGGAGGCCGGAGCAGGCGGGGTGCACGTGCTCCCCGACTCCGAGACAGACAATAAAGACCAAGCCCGGGTTTCCGCGGCCGCCCCACCCTGCTCCTGACGGCTCCTGCCAGGGGGGGCGCCTTCGCCCGGAGGCCCACGGACAAAGCCCCTGGGGCGGGGAAGGGGGCTCCGCCCGAGGCAGGGGGGTGCACACAAAAGACGGAGGGGAGCGCGGGGCTGCGCGGGGCTGCGCGGGGCGGAGGGCGCGGCACTCACCCACTGAGCCTGAGGAGCCTCTGCGCTTGGGCGCGGCCGGCGTGGAGGGGGGCGCGGCGGGGGCCGGGGCCGGGGGCGTCCACGCGGGCTCGGCCTGGGGGCTCACGCCGGCCGGGGGAGGAGGGGGCGGCCGGGCCGGAGGCTCGTCGTCCTCGGGGAGCTTGGAGGGCGAGGCTGAGGCTGCGGCAGCGGAGGGCGGGGAGGGCGCGGGCCCCGCGGGCGACGTGGGGCTCGGGTCCCAAGACGGCGGCCGCTCCGGGGCGGCGGGGGGCGCGGTCGGCAGCGGCCCGCGGGGCGCGGGGGGCACGAAGTCACTGCCGAAGTCCAGCAGGGGCGCGCCAGCGACGGCGGCAGGGGGCACCGGGGCCGCGGACAGCCCGGCGGCGGGCTTCCTCTCCAGCACCTCCAGCTCCTCCAAGTCCTCGTCCTCGTCCTCCTCGTCTTCCTCCTCCTCGTCCTCCTCCTCGTCCTCGGGGTCCCTCACGAACTGGTACTTGAACGGGGGCTGAGGCCGGGGCGGGCTGTCCGAGGACGAGGAGACCAGAGGCGACTGGTCCATGTCTTCCATGGCCGGCGGGTCGGAGATGCTGCTGCAGCGGCTCGTCTCCACGGGACGCTTCTCCTCGGGGCCGCGGGCGGTTGTGGGGGTTGGGGAGGACTGACAGGGGCAGGGCCGAGAGAGCCCGGAGACCTGCAGTGGCGACGGCTCCCGGAACAATGAGACTGCTCCTCCTGCCTCTGCGCCCGTGATGCGCCACCCGCCCCGTCCCCAGTTGCCGCCACCGCCCAGGCGAGCGAAGGAGAGAGGCCGGCCGATTCTCCGCCCCGTTTGGCGTGACTTACCCTCCCCGCGCGGGGAGAGGCAGGGACTGGCGCGGGAGGGAGGGAGCCAATCGCCTACGGGGTAGAGATGACGGGCAACCAGCTGGCCCAATGGGAAGACGGAAAGAGAAAAGTGGGTGGGGCCATTTGGACTTCCCCTCTCCTACCGGCTGGGGTGAGTCCGGTGGGCGGGGCTTGGAACTGAGAGCCCCACCCTGCACCTTGGGTCAGATGCGGGCTGGGCCGGGGTCGCGGCTTTGCCCAGAGCCAGAGGGCAGCGGGCGGCTCGGGTGCCGCGGGGGCTTGCGCGGGGGCTTGCGCGGGGGCGGGCGACCTGCCGCAGGACTTGCGGGTTCCTGGCCCGCACCCCCGGAAGGGCGTTATCATGGGGGATTGGGGGTGGTAACTTTCCTCCCAGGAAAGGAAAAAACCCAGAGTGGTTGAAAGGTACTATGAAGTGTAGGCCCTAAGGATTTAAGTATACGCTAAATATTAAAAGATTTTGAAATTAAAAGATTATTTTTTTAAAGCTTAAATGACTAGACCACCTCGTTACTACTACCTTCACCACCTTAAAAGAAATTTTTTTTTTTTTTTTTTTTTTTGGAGAGCTTTAAGGTCGTTCTCTGTCCAAACTGCAGACTCTGGATGAGGTAGGCAAAACAGCAGGGCTTGGACCGTCTGGACGACTGGGCCCATTTCAAAGTCTGCTCATCCAGGAGGGTTTGGGGATCTGCCTG
The DNA here is from genome assembly GCF_018345385.1 of Vulpes lagopus. Classification (NCBI taxonomy): domain Eukaryota; kingdom Metazoa; phylum Chordata; class Mammalia; order Carnivora; family Canidae; genus Vulpes; species Vulpes lagopus. Next base: position 39,966,964 of record NC_054828.1, read on the forward strand.
CTGCTGGACTCGTACGTGGTAGAAGGATGAGTCACCCAAAGAGAGAGAGAGAGAGAAAGAGGAGGAAAGTGGAAACATAATGATGCCTTGGAAGGCAAATTTGATTCACATTACATTTCAGTCACCTTAGGCTCATGAGTCAACATTTAAGATGATTCAGGCCTTCTGGGAGTCAGGAAGCCCGGTATTCATTTGTTTGATATGCTGGAAGGAGCATAATCTCCCCCGTTCCACTTTTTCCAAAACTGAAAAGGAAGTTTAAAGGAAAGCGGTCGAAAAAACATAAAAGTATCAGCACGCAAAAGTTTAGAGAACCCCTTTTATGTTTCTGGTATACCTTACAAAGATATTCACTGCATTCCTATTCTGGACGCCCTGGAGACAGAGATAACTTGCTTTCAGATAGCTCACAGTCTAGGACCTCACTGTCCAATATATTAGTCATCAGGCCACTTGTGGCTATTGAGCCTTTTAAGTGTGACTGGACTGAAATGAGATATGCTGTAAATTTAAAATGCATACTAGAGGAGTGCCTGAGTGGCTCAGTTGGTTAAGCATCCTGCTTGATTTTAGCTCAGATCATGATCTCAGGCTGATGGGATCCAGGCCTAGGTCAGGCTCCTCCATCAGTCCAGAGTCTGCTGGAAATTTTCTCTCTCCCTCTCCCTCTCCCTTTGTCCCTACCCCCTAAAGTAAGCAAATCTTTAAAAAAATAAAATGCACACAAGATTTTGAGTGGTAGCAAAAAATGAAAACATCTCAATTTTTATATACTGACATTTTGTCATTGATATTGTCAATGTATTGGAATAAATATACTAAAATTATTGTCACTTTTTTTTACTTCTTAAATGCAGCTTCTAGGATAGTTTAAATACACACATGATCACATCATATTTCTGTCGGACACTGCTTAGTCTAAATGATTAAGAAATTTTGATTGCCATGGGGAATCATTGGTTATTTAAACAAATTCTTAGCTCAAACTAATTAATATTACTCTAGGCTTAATTTAGGTATAAAAAAGGAGAGGCAGTGGTTGGGGAAGGAAGGAGGAGAGATGAATAGGTGGAACAAGGAGATTTTTAGAGCAGCGAAACTATTCTGTACAATAATATAATGGTGGATACATCACGTCATACATTTGGCAAAACCCACAGAACTATATACATCACAAAGAGTGAACCCTAATGTAAGCTGTGGACGTCACTTAATAATATATCAATACTGATTCATCACAACAAACATACCATACCAATGTAATATATTAGTAATAGGGAAACTGGTTGGAGAGGGGGCATGGGAGAGTATGAGAACTCTCTGTACTTTTTCTGTTCAGTTTTTCTGTAAATCTAAAACTGCTCTAAGAAATAAAATGTATTAATTCTTAGAAAAGGAAAAGAGAAAGCAAGATTTCCTGGGAATGTTACCTGACCAGGTTAATTATCAGCAATACATTCAGGACCTGGCATATCCATGCCACAAAGTCAAACTGGTTTTATTTCTACAAAATGGCTGTGAGGTGCTTTGAGTTTGTTTGGTTTTATCTTGTGTTATTTTTTAAGAGTAGGAAGAGAGAAATATGAATGTAGAATTTGGGGATGGGGGCAGCACCCGTGGCTCAGTGATTTAGTGCTGACTTCAGCCCAGGGCGTGATCCTGGAGACCCAGGATCGAGTCCCACGTCGGGCTCCCTGCATGGAGCCTGCTCCTCCCTCTGCCTGTGCCTCTGCCTCTCTCTCTCTCTCTCTCTCTCTCTGTGTGGTGTGTGTCTTTCATGATTAAATAAATAAAACCTTTAAAAAAAAAAAGAATTTGGGGATGGAAGTTTAATGTCATACTAAAAATTTTAAGCAAAGCAGATTCCTACAATGATAATTAAAATAATCATGGTTCAAGTTATGTCAAATATTATCAAAAATGTATATTATTTTCAACAGCATACACATTCAAAAATAAACTAGCAAAATTTTATGATACAAACTTTTTCTAATAAGTAACAATTTAGCTATCAGTAGTTCAGTCTTCTTCATACTGCTTTTCCCACAATAATTGTTCTGAAACTCCCTAATGGAATGATTTTATAGTTTTCACATACCTTATTTGTAAGTTGTTTATATGAGATCTCTGCATCCATATATCTGTGTGCCTACTATTACTAAAATGGTCTCAAGAGAATATCTTTAACTATTAAAAGTGGCAGAAAACGGGGCACCTGGGTGGCTCAGTTGGTTAAGGTTCTGACTCTTGATTTTGGCTCAGATCATGATCTTGGGAGTCATGGGATTGAGCCCCACATCAGGCTCCACATTCAGTGCAGAATTGGCTTGAGATTCTCTGCCTCTTCTTCTGCCCCTCCTCCCACTTGTGTACATACTCTCTATCCTTAAAAGATATAAATAAAATCTTTTTTTTAAAGTGTCATAAAAGGATAATTACAGAAAAGTGGTAGATTTACAGCTTTTTTTTTACAGCTTTTATAATAAATAGCAGTAAATATTGAGGCAATAATCTGAAGCAGAAAAGAAATAAAAATTGTATATTATCGAGCTCAATGACTTCTAAAATGTAATTTTTGATGGATGAATTAAGAGTAAGGAGTTTACCTAGTGTTTATAGAATGGTCAACAAAGCATAAGAAAAAGGAAATGTCACTGATACACCAGAATTAAAAGGAGAGTTAGTTACTCCATGTAAATAGTGTAACTTAGTTAGTGTAACTCCATGTAAATATCTTACTAACAAGAAAATTCTGATGAGCATTTGAAATGCTTAAAAGAAGAATATAAATTCTTGATCATAATAATAATTAGAAAAAGAATTACTCAATTATTTTTGAAATTATCTTACCAGAACTAGATTAAAGTTTCCAGATACCACAAGTTAGTAACTATTCTCTTAGAATACTACAAGATATCCATTCAGCTTGATGGAATTCTAGAATCTCAGAGTTGGAAGGACTCTAGGAAGTCAGGTTAACCAATCTCTCTCCCATTACAAGAATTCCTTATAGAAGGATTTTTTTTTAAACTGGTCATCCATGGCATATTAAAAACAGCCACAAACTTTTTGCAACAACTCCCATCCAAGATAGGGTGAATTTTCCCACCTTTTCTGAGCTGGCATTGTGACTTTCTTGACCCATAAAATGCCCTGGAAGTGAGTTCCAAGCCTGACCAGCAGAGGTATTGCAGTTTCCCTCCTCATTCTCAGCACACTGAAGGCTGAAGGTGAGATACACACGGGGAGACAGACCTAGCTGTCCCAACCATAGAGCTGAGGTCCCAGAAATGTGAGGCCATCTCTGGGACCATCTCTGGGACTCTGCAGCCAACTCACAGAATCATGAAAAATAATAAATCTTTGTTGTTTTAAACTACTACCTTTTGGGGATGGTCATTACACAGCAAAAACTAATTTAAACATCATCTGTTCTGTGCTTTATTCATTCATAGATGAAATATTTATTGGGTATTTACTCTGCACCAAACACTTGGGAATACAGCATTGAAGATATCAGCACAAATGTGCTTGAACATTTTCAGTACAGGGAGACTCACTATTTAAGGAAATATCCCATTCAATTTCTATAGAATCCTACCTTATTGCAGAAGGCTGAATTGATCCCTAATCTGGTAGACATTAAACAAGTTAACTGTCCTTGTAATCATGTTTGCCTCCTGAAAGAGTTAAAAGGCATAGGATAGCTATACTCTTGTCTACATATTGCAGGATATGGACTCAAGTTGGTTCAGCAACCACAGGAGAAAGATGAGAGGTAGATTCCTGACAAATCTATTTCAAGAGCTGTGCACAACTTTTTTGTTTACTGAAAATGACTTGCCAATATTCAAGAGCACCATTGAATTACATTCAACCTTTCAATTAAAAAAAAAAAAAAACTGAAACATCATGTTGGCACTACTAAGGGAAAAACTAACAGCTTGCTATGTCATTGTCCCTACCATTCTGCATGAAATGAATCTTTTTGTGAAATGCAGCTCATCATTCTGGCTAACATCTTGACTTATACTAAGTTCATTCTGTAATAAGAATTGAAATATAAATATAGTGAGATCAACATCTTCAGCCATATAGTTAAGCACTAAAAATTAGTGCTGGACTTAAAATCAAGTTTTTAAGTTCCAAAAAGAAATCACATAATAGTGAAAGTGAAAGTCATAATTAAAATTGAACCTAGTCTTTCTCTTTTAACCTTTTTGAGTCCTCTGCATTAATACTGTATTCCCTTAGGCTAAATTCAATGTGTACCATTTCTCTGGTGAAATGTATTGTGATGTAACAGAAAAACTATTTTTGATTCAGGAGAAAATTAATTTTGATCTAGCAGCACAAATTCAAGCAGAGAAATTCCTAAACCATCTTAGAAAAACAAAAATTTACCTTCATGAGAAAAAGGAACTATAGAAAAGAGTTCATAAAATTATCTGAGTTATAAATAATTCGTTCCAACATCTCACCTATTCTTCCTAATACCTAAAGACTGAAGTGTAATTTCTGCTGCTTTATCTTCTATGGAAATAGAAACCAGGTAATCACTATCTTTACAATAAACATTACTCATTTATTCAGCTAAAATCTATCGAGCTTCTAGGTTCTGGTGATAAAGAATGAATAAAACATACTTATTAACATCAAGAAACATATGATTGAGTTTACATAAGAATATATAGGAATATACATATAAATAAATGTAAATATATTCATATATATGTGTGTAAATATATAGAATAGACCCATACTAATGTAACTCATACTATAAATGTACAATATACATATTATATACTCATAATTAATACAACATAATTCATACTATATGTGTATGTATATTAGAGAGAGAGAGACAGATGCACAAACAGACATATTCCAGCAGGATTTGGGGAAGGCTTCACAAAAGAAATTAATCTTTTAAGGTAGAGTAAGAAGGAAAGTTATCCAATGAAGGGGGAATAGCACCTGCAGAGGCAGGGAGGACTGAAACTCCAGCACAGATTCAAGGCATAGAGAGACCTCTGGGATGGTTAACTGAAGATAAACCCAGAAAAATAAACTAAATGCAGACTGTGAAGAGTCTTGAATGCCATGCTAAAGAGTGAAGGTGGTATTCTCTAAGTAAAGAGTTATTGAAAGTCTTTAAGCAACATGGTGAGAAAAGGGAACCTGGTTGACTCAGTCAGTTTCTGACTCTTGGTTTCAGTTCACGTTGTGATCTTGCAGTCATGAGATCGAGCCCCACATTGGGCTCCTCGAGAAGTCTGCTTCAGATTCTCTCTCTCCCTCTCCCTCTGCCCCCCACTATCACTCACTCTCTCTCTTCAATCAATCTTTTTAAAACTAGTGGGGTGACATGATAGCTAATTTATAAAAATAACAATGATCGGGGATGGGTTGTGGACACTAGAGAAAGTAAACAATATTTAAGATGCAATTCTAATATTACATGTAATCTTTGCCCAATAACTTGGTTATAGCTACTGTGGCTTAAGTGGAACATAATTACTACTTGTAATTTAAGCAACAATTGATGAGGGCAGGAACCAATAGCTTAGAGAAAAGGAGAAGATAAATTTGAAAAACACTGAAGGAACTTGAGGACTAATAGGATAGAGGGGCTGATGGAAAAGAAGAAAAAAAAAGGCTAAAATAAGCTTAATGCTGAGGTGGCAAGGTAAATTGGTGCTATACCAGTGCAAATGCAAAAAAATCAGGAGAGAAAGCACAGAACTGGTGAGTAATGCTGAGGACAATATGATGACATTAGTTTTTAGATACAATGAACTTGAGTTACCTGTAAAATATTGGAGTAGAAACAATGAGGAAGCAGCTGCAAAGCCAGGGCTGGGGCTTAGGATGGAGATTTAGTCTGGAGACCAGGTACCTAAACTCGTAAGTTAAGTTTTATGGGTAAAGGTTTGGAGCAAAATTTTAGGCTGGAAACAATGGACCAGGTTCATTGCATACTGTCTGCTACCCTCAGAGAAAAAGGCCTAGAAAGGAGCCATGGGAAACACCAAGGTGAAGTACCTCTGGACATACTTGAACAATGCTATTTATATTTAACCTTACTTTTCCCTTTTCCAGTTAAAATAAATAAAAGCAAAATAAAATAACAACAACAACAACATAACAACACCCTTTTGCTTTTCTTCCTAAGTCAAGTTCTTTAGTTTGCAGTTATTTTATCTTTTCCATCCACCTTAAATATTATACTTGGAACTCAAAATAGGATTCCAGTAAGTACTCAATTATATTTAGCACTAAGTAGTCTATAGTAATAGGGAGAGCACCAATAATTTAAACCAGGGATCCCTGGGTGGCGCAGCGGTTTGGCACCTGCCTTTGGCCCAGGGCGCGATCCTGGAGACCCGGGATCGAATCCCACATCAGGCTCCCGGTGCATGGAGCCTGCTTCTCCCTCTGCCTGTGTCTCTGCCTCTCTCTCTCTCTCTGTGACTATCATAAATAAATAAAAAAATTAAAAAAATATATTAAAAAAAATAATTTAAACCACAGATAATCCTCAAACTCTCATTAAGCTGGTCACTCTAGCCTCTCAGCCAAAAACAAGTAGTAGAATTGCCTTGTGAACTTTTGCCTCTACATATACTAACCATCCTCTAATAAAGATACTGAAGAGAAGGAAATGGTTGAAAGAAAAGCAATAAGAGATTAAGCAAGCTCCATTAAGTTAAAAAATTAGACAATAAATGATCCTTTCATATACTACTTGTATTTATGAGGTATAGGATTCTTTTTTAATCAATATCAATATATCTTGCTCATTATTCAACTTGTTTTCTACTTTCCAGAGAACTCAGGAATACATTCATCACTGGAGATGTATATTGCCTTGCAAGTGTCTTTTTTAAAACTCATTTTCCTTTTATTGCTACAAACTCACTGTGATCTGGCATTTCCATCTTATCTTAGTATTATTTATTGTCCTGGATGGAAATCTTTCCTGTCGAGTAGTAGTAGAAATGTAAGTCATTTGTGCATAAGGTACCTAGAAGAGTCAAATACCTAGAGGTGAGGAATTGAACAGTGAGTATCAGGGGCTAGAGGGAGGGGAAATGGGGAGTTAGTGTTTAATGAGTAGACAGGTTCAATACAAGATGATGAAAAGGTACTGGAGATGGATGGTGGTGGTGGTTGTACAACAATGTAAATATATGAAATGCCACTGAACTGTGTGCACTTAAAAATGGTTAAAATGGTAAATTTTATGTCGTGTATATTTTGCCACACTAAGAATTTTTAATTGCAATTTAAAAAAAATTAATAGAAGTTTTGGAAGATAAACTTGTAAAACCTTGCAAGAAATAGAAAAAAAGAACAAAAAGGTATATCAGCAACAAACAAGTAGAAATTATAGGTTTTTTTTTTTAAGTGTTATCATTTACAACGGCACAAGAAAACATGAAATATTTAAGGATGGATTAAATAAAATATGCCCACTACCATTACACTGCAAATATTGCTGAGAGGAAATTTTAATAACTAGAAGGACTTCAACTTGATTTCAAGATTCATGATAAAGCTACAATGATTAAGACAGTGTGGTACTAGCATAAAGATAGACAAATAGATCAATGGAATAGAATAGAGTCCAGAAATAGACCCATACTATATAGCTAATTAAGTTTTGACAAAAGTACCAAGGTATTTCAATGGGGAAAAGATAGTCTTTTCAACAAATAGTGCCAGAACAAATGGACATCCATATGCAAAAAAAATAAATAAATGAAAGTCAATCAATAAAAAGAATTTTTATTCTAATCTCAAATCATATGCAAAACATTAACTCAAAATGAATCATGGGCCTAAATAGAACATCTATAAACTATAAAACCGTAAGATTTCTCAGAGTAAACATAGAATAAAATCTTGGCAAGGATATACGCTTTTGCAAGTATAAAATGGTACAATCACTTTAGAAAATTATTTGGCAATTTCTTAGGAAGTTAAACATACCTAAAACCCAGATATTCCATACCGAGGTATTTTTTTCAGAAGAAATGAAAACTGGGAATAACCCCTATGTCCATTAACTGGTGAAAGGACCTGCAATTTGTGGCTTTGGAATCCCACCCTGCAATAAAAAAGAAACAAACTATTTAGATACATAGTATGAAAGAAACTCCAATGAATTCTATTAAGTGAACAAAGCAAGACACAAAAGCCCATATACTCTATGATTCTGTTTATGTGATATTTTAAAACAGGTGAAACTCAGGGGGAGAGGGAAAGGAAGGAGTGTGACTGCAGAGGGGATGAGGGAAGTTTTTGGAGTAATAGTGGTGACGGCTACATGACTATATACATTGTCAAATTCATTGAACTGAACAATTAAAATGGGTGGACTTTCTTGGATAAAATTTTTATCTCAATAAAGATGGATTTTAAAAAATAGACAAAGAGACATAAGACAAGAGATAAGAAAGTTAAATGATTAATTTGAAAGACTTATGAGTCACTAACAAGAGATCCACAAAGAAAGAACAGAAAAAACACCAAGTTTCCTATTAATCTAGTTTGCCCTCTAGAAAGGTGAATTTGCAGTATGGCAGTTCATGCTCCATGACAGAGCATTATTCAAGTTTATATTTTAACTTAACCTTATAAATGTCTGCAGATCTTTTGAATGTCAGGAAATGTTTTAAGACTATTTCCTAAACTGTTTTCCTTCTCTAAACCTCCCTTTATCGTGATGAAATTGATGGTGCTATAAATGCAAATCTACCTTCAGTTGTTATTTAGATCTTAGAATTGGGGTTGCTTGTTATTTTCAGATGACTATGTACTATACAACTTTTTTTTTTTAGATCTAGTTTTTCTCCTGTTTTCCCCAAAAAAACTTAATTTATTCAAACTAAACAAACAAAAAAAACAGTTCACCCATTTCTTCCACTCCTCGCCCCCCACCTTTGACAGCTACCAATCTGTTCCCTATTATCTATGAGCTTGGGTTTTGTATTTTAGATACACATATAAGTGAAGTCATATGGTATTTGTCTTTCTCTATCTGACTCATTTCACTCAACATAATACCTTGTAGGTCAAAAAAAAAAAAATACCTTGTAGGTCCATCCATGTTCTTCAAATGACAAGATCTCATCCTTTTTTATGACTAATATTCCATTATATGTGTATTTGTGTATATATATATATAGCATATGTATATACACACATGCATATACACACACACACAACACATTTTCTTTATCCATTTATCTATTCTATTAACCATCAGATTGTTTCCATATCTTAGTCATTGTAAATAATACCACAGTAAACATAGGAGTGTATATATCTCTAGTTAGTGTTTTTGGTTTCTTTGGATAAATACTCTGCAGTGGAATATTGGATCATATGGTATTTCTATTTTTAATATTTTGAGGAACCTCCATACTGTCTCCCACAGTGGCTATACCAATTTGCATTCCTACCAACCATTCCTTTTCCTCCACATCCTGTTATTTCTTGTCTTTTTGATACTAGCCATTCTGACTAGTTTGAGGTGAGATCTCATTGTGGTTTTAACTTGCATTTTCCTGACGATTAATGATATTGAGCATCTTTTCATGTGCCTGTTGGTCTTTCATGTGTCTTCTTTAGGAAAATACCTATTCAGATCTTCTAAAAATTTTTAATTCAGATTGTCTTTTGCTCTTGAGTTGTATGAGTTTTTAAGTATATTTTTTTATATTAGCCCCTTATTAGGTATATGATTTACAAATATTTTCTCCCATCTGGTAGATTATCTTTTCATTTTCTTGATGACTTTCTTTGCTATACAGAGCCTTATAGTTAATATAGTACTTTGTATTTGTTTACTTTACTTCTGTAAGTAAACAGATTGGTGTCAGATTAAAAAAATCATTGCTAAGACCTGTATCAAGGAGCTTACTGCCTATGTTTCTTCTAGGAGTCTTATGGCTTCAGGTCTTGCATGCAAACCTCTAATCCATTTTTTTTCTTTAATCCATTTTGAATTAAGTTTTATGTATGGTGTAAAATGGTAGTCCAGTTTCATTGTTTTGCATATGGCTGTCCAATTTTCCTAACACCATTTATGGAAGAGGCTATCCTTTCTTTCATTGTATATTCTTGTCTCCTTTATTGTAAACTAATTGAGCATATATGTGTAGGTTCAATTCTGGGGTCTCTATTCTGTTCTAATTATCTATGGGTCTGTTTTTATGCCTATATACTGTTTTAATTACTATTGCTTTGTAATATAAAATAAATAGTTTAAAATAAGAGACTGTAATGCTCAAAGAGACCCATACCAAAACATATTATAATTAAAATGTCAAAAGTTGGGGCACATGGGCGGCTCAGCGGTTGAGCATTTGCCTTTGGTTCAGGTTGTGATCCCAGGGTCCTGGGATTCAGTCCTGCATCAGGCTCCCCACAGAAGCCTGCTTCTTCCTTTGCCTATGTCTCTGCCCCTCTCTCTTTGTGTCTCTCAAGAATAAATAAATAAAATCTTTTAAAAAATAATAATTTAAATGTAAAAGGAATAAATTCTCCAACTGAAAGACAGTGGTTGAATGGATAAAAAAACAAGTTCCATCTATGTGCTTCCCACAAGAAACTACTTGAGATGTAAGAACACATACAGAAACTGAAAGTAAAGGGGTGGAAAAAAATATTTCATGTAAATGGAAACCAAAAGAAAGCTAGAGTAATCATACTTACAGCAGACATAATAGATTTCAGAAGAAAGACTGCAGTGAGACAAAGTAGGTATTACATGATGATAAAGAGGTTGATCCAACAAGAGGATATAACAATTGTAAATATTTATATACCTGACATAGGGTACCAAGGTATATAAAGCAAATATTTTTTTAAAGCAAATATTAATAGACATAAAAAAACTAAATTTTACTAACATACATAAAGGGAGAAATAATCATACAATAATGGAAGGAAACTTTAGTACCCCACTTACATCAAAAGATAGATCCCCAGATAAAATCAATAAAGAATCATCAGCCTCAAATGACATGTTGGATAAGGTGGACTTAGATATTTGCAGAACATCCCATCCCAAAGCAACTGAATACACTTTCTTCTCAAGTGCACAAAGAACATTTTCCAAGATAGATCATACGTTAGCACAAAACAAGTCTTAGTAAATTTTAAGAGAACTGAAATCATATCAAGCATCTTTTCCCACAACAGTGGTATGAAACTAGGAAAAAATTCATAAATATGTGAAGATTAAATAACATGCTATTGAACAATCAATGAATTAAAGAGTAAATTTAAAGAATACTTGGAGATAAATGAAAAGAGAAATATAACAAAACCCATGATATGTAGCAAAAGCATTTTGAAATGACAAATTAATAGCAATAAATGTCTACCTCAAGAAAAAAGAGTCCTAAACAACCCATCTTTATGCCCCAAGGAACTAGAAAAAGAAAAACAAATAAAGTTCAAAAGTTAGTAGGAGAAAACACAAAGATCATAGCAGAAATAAATAGAGACTAAAAAGACAGTAGAAAAGATCAATGAAATGAAGAGTTAGTTATTTTAAGAGAGAAACTAAATTAACAGAGGAGGTGTTACAACTGATACCACAGAACTACAAAGGATCATAAGAGACTAATATGAACAATTATATGTCAACAAATTGGACTACCTAGAATAAATAGATAAATTCCTAAAAAAAAAAAAAAAATTACCAAGACTAAATCATAATGAAATAGAAAACTTGAACAGAATAATTACTAGTAAGGAGATTGAATCAGTAATCAAAAATCTCCCCACAAACAAAAATCCAGAACCAGATGGTTTCACTGGTGAATACTATCAAACATTCAAAGTACTAATAGCAATCCTTTTTAAACTCTCCAAAAATAGAATAGAGAGAAAACTCTTCCAAAATCGTTTTAGGAGACCAGCATTACCTAGATACCAAAAGCAAACAAGGATGCCATATAAAAAGGGAATTATAAGTCAATATCTCTGATGAACATACATGTAAAATCCTCAATGAAATTAGCAAACTAAAGTCAGTAATACATTAAAAGGATCATACATTGTGATCAAGTGGGACTTATACCAGGGATAAAAGGATGACTTAACACAAAATGAAGAATAAATGTCATATGATCATCTCAATAGACACATTAAAAAGCATCTGACAAAATTCAACATTCACTTATGATAAAACTCAACAAAGTAGACATAGAGGGAACATAGTTCAACATGATAAAGGGCATATCTAACAAGCCTTCAGCTAATATAGGCAACAGTGAAAAGCTGAAAGATTTTCCTCTAAAATCAGAAACAAGACAAGGACGCCACTCTAGCCACTTTTTTTTAACACAGTATTGGAAGTCTTAGAGCAATTAGGCAAGAAAAAAATAAAATGCATCCAAATTGGAATGGTTGCCACAGGGGAGGGGGCGAGGGGAATGGATAAGATGAGTGAAGGGGAGTAGGAAGTGTAGTCTTCTAGTTATGGAATGAATAAGTCACAGGGATGAAAACTACAGCATAGGGAATTTAGTCAATGGCACTATAATAGCATTGTATGATGACAGATGGTAGACACACTTGTGATATACAATGTATATACAGTTGTTGAATCACAATGTGACCCACTTGAAACTAATGTAACATTGCTGACTATACTGCAATAAAAAATTGTATAATTCAGTGCCAGCCACTCACTTTTTATACAAGTTATGAATAAGATATGACAGAAAAGACAATGCAATTCAGTAGAGCACAATATTATTTTTTTAAAGATTTTATTTATTTATTTGAGAGAGGGAAACAATGTGAGAGAGAGAAAGAAAAAGCAAGCATGAGCAGGGGAGAAGGTACAGGGAGAAGGAGAAGCAGAGTCCCCACTCAGTAGGGCTTGATCCCAGGACCCCTGGATCATGACCTGAGCTGAAGGCAGGTCAACCATTAACCACTGGAGACACCCAGGCACCCCTACAATTTTAGATCCAGTTCTACCACACTTTGGCAAAGTGACCTTCAGGAATCTCTGGGCCTTACTTATCTCTACTGTAAATCAGGGAGTTCAACTAGATGACTGCTAGCTCTGATCTACCTTCAAGATTTTTTTTTACTGTTGTTTATTGTTAATTTTTCATTTCTCTTTTGAGTCAACACCAAATATTGGGATGAGTAGCTCAGAACGATGTATTTTACAGAAGGACATTTTCAACAATTATCTAAACTAAAGATGGTGCTGGCAGACTTATTACAGCATTCAGAAGACTTTAGAAATATAAAGAGATCTTTTAGAGCCTTTTTTGTAAGATGAAAGTTTCCTTTTATACATTTCAAAATAAGAAAAGAGAGAAAGAGGAGAGTTACGCAATGTGTTTAACTTAGATGAGCTTCTTTTCTCAAACTTTATCCTTCTCATTTCTAGAAACAAATATGAAATTATGTAGAAAGCTGAAAAGACTTGGAAATATACTCAAGAAAACCATAGTGAAGTCAGTGATTCTGCCAAATTTCTTAATCAAAAATATAAAAAATAATGCCCACAAAACTTTTGTTAGGAAATAGGGAAATAATGAAGGAGTTCCAATTAAGGTCTAGTTAATGTGCAATATTTTATTCCTGTGGATTTTAACAGTATATTATTTCATTTATCTCTTTATTCCAAATAGAGTTGAAGTTACATTTATTTATTTATTTATTTATTTATTTATTTATTATTTATTTATTTTTGGTTTTGGCCAAACTTTTTATTTAGTATTCTGTAGTTGCTTAACACACACTTAAATGGTCTTATTGGGGGAGGGGATCGAGGAGGTTCTTGTGGATTCCCAAGGAAATGTCAGAAAGGCAAAATATGGCCAGGATTATCCATTTGCTTTTTTGGATTTACTGGGTGAATAGCACTTTCCTTACATAAGCATCTGATCTCAGGTTTTTCATTACTGAGAACATTGAGATTTCAGTTTGAAGACACTCTGGAATCCTAAGAGTAGCATACCCCGACCACCCTCTAATAGGTAGTTTGTTTGTATGGGCAGAAGGAGTCACCTCTCCATTTCAGAAGGCTAGATGTTTGTGGAAGGTCTTAGAATTGCTTTGCCTCATTTACTGGGAAAAATCAGATACAGGAAGTGGCCTTTAGGGACCCTTTTAACTTGAAAAATCACAACACTAGTACACAAGTCAAGTCTTAACACATTTAACATTTGCTTATTGACAGCCATGTCATAAAGTCAAATAAGATTAAACAGGTTTTACTTTTTTTCCCCTCACAAGAACATAAAAATTATGGAAGGGGAACTTAACAGGAAACCTTAAAAAGGTAACATAAGTTTTCCTTTTAGTAGTCCTTGGGTAGTTACGACAGAAAAGGTTCCACTTTTTTGTTTGTTTTCTTTGAACGGGGATTTTGGTCCAAAATTTTGTTTTGTGTTTAATATCTGCTTCTGCCTCCCCCTCTATCAGATCAGCTTCCTCCATGGCCACCACCTCTTGGAGCTCCGCGGCTTGAACTGCTGTAGGAATCACGTGGAGGAGGGTACCCCCTTTCCATAGAAGGGGGAAGCCCTCTTTCATGCCTGCCAACCGGGTCACGACCTCTTGAGTAGAGGTCACTTCCGCTGCTTGAGTGTCTCCACTTCCGCTTCCGCTGCTTGAGTGTCTCCACTTCCGCCGTATCCGTCACGTGAGCTGCTGTAATCATCACAGCGACTGCTTCCACCGTAAGATGGCGGGGGCCGTCATGTAGGTGGAGCACTACGTGAGTTACCATAACTCCCAGATGAATCTCTGTGGGAACCTCCACTTGGATGATCTGAATAGTCACGGTCACGACCATAGCCATCTCTATCACGATAGCCTCTTGATGGGCAGTCATCACGTGAACTGGAATGCCCATAATCACGGTAAGTATAATCTCTTGGTGGTGGTGCATAATCTCTCTTGTATCACGAGAATTTGGGTAATCTCTGCTTGAATGGCTGTCTTTAGTAGAATATCCATCATCTCTTGGGGACAAATACAGATCTCTACTAGAGGGCAGAGGTTCCCTTCGAGTTGGGCCTCCATCACTGTCTCTTCTGCTGACACAGGAGCTCTTCCTCCCCTTCCACTGCTGCTGTGAACTGGTCCTGAAGGGGCAGATCTTTTAGGAGGAGTGGTGGTGGTCCTCTTCTTACTGGAAGTGGTCCCCTGGAAGAACTCATGTTAAAATTCATGGAATAGCCACCATCATCCATGTGCCTTCCACGTGAAGGAGGTCCCCTGGTTCCTCCACTTCCTCCTCTTCCGCCCCTAAGACCTCTTGGAGGGCCTCTGCTTCTTGGAGGTGGAGGTGGTCCACGTCTACCACTTTCAAATGATGGTTTTGTGGCTTGTTCTACCTTGATGGCTTTTCCATCTAAGGACTTTTCCATTCATGTCTCTGGCTGCATCCTTAGCGTCTGCTGGGCTCTCAAAGGTGACAAAAGCAAATCCTCTTGATTTGTTGGTTTCATCATCTTTCATCTTTCATCAATAGAACTTCCACTATTCGTCCATATTTGCCAAATACTGCTTCCAAGGGCTTTTTCATTTGTTTCCGTATTGAGGCCACCAATGAAAAGCTTTCCTGGGCGATCTGCTTCAACCATTTTTCCCCCTGGTGAGAGTCAGAGGGGTGACGACCGTTCCAAGCTCCTGCGAGCTCCCCGCAGGGGCTTCGTAGCAGCTCAGCACAAGTGAGAGCCACCGGCTCTGAGAGTGGAAGAGGGAAGCCGCTAGCACTACTGCGCAAAGACCATTTTTATTTATTTTTTTTTTATTTTCTAGAAGTTACATTTTTATTTTATTTTTTTTAAAGATTTAATTTATTCATGAGAGACACAGAGAGAGAGAGAGAGAGAGAGGCAGAGACACAGGCAGAGGGAGAAGCAGGCTCCATGTAGGGAGCCTGGCGTGGGACTCGATCCCAGGTCTCTAGAATCAGGCCCTGGGCTGAAGGCGGCGCTAAACCACTGAACCACCAAGGCTGCCCTAGAAGTTACATTTTTAAATGAATATGCACATATTCCTAAAAGATTAACAAGAGTTGTCTTAATAAGTAATTAGGTGTTGTTATGAGTGGAACTGTATCCCCTCAAAAAAAGATATTTTGAAGTCCTCACTCCTGGTACTTTAGAATCACCTTATTTGGAAATAGGGTCCTTATAGATGTAGTTGGTAGGATGAGGTCGTTCTCCAGCAGGGTGCACTTCATCCAATATGACTAGTGTCCTTCTAGGAAGAGTAGAAGACAAACCACATAGAGAAGATGGCCATGTGAAGACAGAGGCAGAAATTACAGTAGTGCTACCACAAGCCACAGAATACACGGGGCAAGAGTGGATCCTAGAAGATTTGGAGGGAGCATGGCCCTGTCAACACCTTGATTTCCTACATTTGGCCTCCAAAAGTGTGAGTGTGACAAAATAAATTTCTATTGTTTTAAACCATTCACTTTGTGGTACTTTGTTATTGCAGACACAGGAAATTAATCCAAATATATACCCAATGTTACACATGTGTTCATGCAAACACACACACACAGACACACACACAGAAAGAGAACTCTCATTTTAACCAAATTACTGGATTTCTAAAAATCTAGTATAGTGATGAAATTTGGGGGCTGTGAACTTGAGAAATTAATTATAGTTATGCACGATACAACATTTACACAGTCTTTTAGGATACCGCATTTCCAAATATTTTGTACTGTAGGGGAACTGTGTGAAAAGAAAAAAACAAATATTTACAAAGGAGAAATAACACAGTATCTTTGAGAGAGGCAAGACAGCCTACTCTGAGGTTTAAAAAATTCAAAGGAAAATAGCTATAAGAGAACTATTTCTTTTTTTAATTTTTTCAAAAGAACTATTTCTAAATGGGCAGCTGCATTACAATATTTGTTATTACTAGACCATTTGAGTCTCAAAATAAGAATTTGACAGCAACAATAATTTCGTAATTTCATGATGAAACTTGGACAATTTTCACAACTTTAAATATGAAAACAATGAGCAAGGATGTGATACACAATTTTTTCCATGTCCATTGATACTAAATTTAGTATCTGTATATGATTTAATTTTTTGAAGAAAAACTGAAAGCTTTATTGAAAGGTATTATAGAGACCTAAAAGATGTAAAAAGATGTAAGACTCAGTGTCATAAATTAGGAGATGATTAGTCCCAAATTGATTAGTATGGTCAACAGAGTTCAAATTCCCAAGACTTTTGTTGTTGTTATTTCTTTGAGAGAGAGAGAGACGTGGAGGGGGGGTGGGGAGGGAAGAGAGTACAAGTAGGGAGAGAGGCAGAAGGAGAGGCAAAGGGAGAAGCAGGCTCCTGCTGAGCAGGGAACCCTATGTGGGGCTCAATCCCTGGACTCTGGGATCATGAGTTAAGCTGAAGGCAGACATTTAACCAACTGAGCCACCCAGGCACCCTTAAATTACCAAGATTTTTATATGAAATTAGACAAGGTGTTTATAAAATTTACATATAATGAATAGTTGAGAATACCAAAGACCCCTTCAATTCCCTTTCTCTATCTGGCTCTGTGAAACCCCAGTTAAAACCAGCTCTGCCTTCTCTAATTTTTGTATCATCATTGCTGATTGTAGCTAGAGAAAAGTATGTAACTATGCCAACCAGTCTGAATTCAGATTCATCATCACTGATCTCAAGTATACTCTAATGCTGTCAATCACACTACGTGTGTGACTTTATTGGAAATGTTCTTGAGAAAGCTTTTAGGGAGTCATAAGCAGTTCTGGGTCTTTTTTTTTTAAGATTTTATCTATTTATTCATGAGAGACACACAGAGGGAAGCAGAGACATAGGCAGAGGGAGAAGCAGGCTCCCTGTGGGGAACCCAATGCAGGACTCAATCCCAGGACCCCGGGATCATGACCTGAGCCAAAGAAAGATGGTCACTCACTGAGCCACCCAGGCACCCCAAGCACCTCTGTATCTTAACTGGTAAATTACGATTCAAGTATGGCATTCTTGCCTGTTACAGGATCATCCTGATTCTTTGAAGCCTTATAGACAGTTCATAATCATTCTCCATATTTAGATCAAAACCTGTCCAAAGCAATAACCTATTTGTTCTTTTGCATTATCAAGTCTCATCCTAGCTTAGTTATCAATTTGACTTTCATCTCTTTTGTCACTTTTTTAAAAGATTTATTTATTTATTTATTTATTTATTTATTTATTTATTTATGACAGATATGGGGAAAGAGAGAGGCAGAGACACAGGAGGAGGGAGAAGCAGGCTCCATGCCAGGAGCCTGATGTGGGACTCGATTCTGGGACTCCAGGATCACGCCCTGGGCCAAAGGCAGGCACTAAACTGCTGAGCCACCCAGGGATCCCCCTCTTTTGTCACTTCTAATAAAGCACTGCTGTTACATCCAGTGTGGATGGCCACCACCTAGGAAGACAGCATTCAAATGAATGATACTACTACTACTCATAATAAAAAAATTAGAAGAGAAAATATTATACTAATTTGGAGCTACAATGCTCTTAAAGGATTTTTTAGTTCATACATAGCTTCCAAATCTAAAGCTTGTGAGAAAGGTGGCATTTACCAAAAACAGCTGGAGGAGTACATGACAACCAGGCCCACCGCCCAGTTAAGACACACTTAGCTCTGCAGGCTCTCAAATGAACTACATCAGCAGATTTTCAATCTTGTTAACTATATTTTTAAAACATGTTCAACAATTTGGCAATCACTGTTTTGCATACAGCCTTCACCATAAGGTAGGGATAAAAAGCAAAGATTCTAGAGTCAAATTTACTTTGGTTTCCATCCTGACACTACCACTTACTAGGTTTGTGATTTTGAGCAATTGTCGTCTCTGTGCCTAATTCCTCATCTCTAAAATGGGAAGCATAATTGTGGTCACCATAGGGTAGTTTCAAGAATTAGTTGAAAAATCACAAAATACTTTTAAGAATGCCTAGCACACAAAAGTACAGTATACAGGTTAGTTTTTATTTATAAACATTATTGAGGATAGGCTTTTCCAAGATGGTGGAGGAGTAGGAGACCTTAGTTTTGTCTGGCCCCAGGAAATTAACTAAATAGCTATCAAATCATTCTAAACAACTGTGAACTCAACCAGAGATCTAAGAAAAGAATTGCTGCAATTCTACAAATAGAAAAACCAACCGTTCTCTGCAAGAAAGACAAAACCAAAAGAAAAAAAAATCACCTCAAAAAAGAGAACAACAGGCAATACTACTGCCAGGGACCTAACCAGTATGGATATAAGTAAGATGTTAGGAGTTCAAAATAATGATTATAAAGATACTAGCCAGGCTTGGAAAAAGCATAGAAGACACTAGAGAATCTATTTCTGGAGAAATAAAAGAAATAAAATCTAATCAAGTCAAAATCAAAAAGGCTGGTATGCCTTTGTGGTTCAGCAGTTGAACGCCTGCCTTTGGCTTAGAGCCAAAGAGTCCTGAGATCGAGTCTCCACATTGGGCTTCCTGCGTGAAGCCTGCTTTTTCCTCTGCCTATGTCTCTGCCTCTGTGTGTGTGTGTGTGTGTGTCTCTCATAAATAAATAAATAAAATCTCTTTTTAAAAATCAAAAAGGCTATTAAGAGATGGTAGAACAATATTAGAATAATTGGGATCCCAGAAGAAGAGGAAAGAGGGGAGCAGAAGGTATATTGGAGCAAATTATAGCTGAGAACTTCCCTAAGCTGGAGAAGGAAACAGGCATTAAAGTCCAAGAGGCACAGAGAATCCCCCTCAAAATCAATAAAAAAGGTCAACACCTTGGCATATAATAGTGAAGCTTGCAAATCTCAGAAACAAAAAGAAAATTCTCAAAGCAGCTCAGGACAAGACATCCATAACCTACAAGGGAAGAAACATTAGACTGGCAGCAGACCTATGCACAGAGACCTGGTAAGCCAGAAAGGACTGGCACCATATATTCATCATATACCATTATATGGTAAGTGAGAAAAATATGCATCCAAGAATATTTATCCAACTAGGATGTCATTCACACTAGGAGAGATAAAAAGCTTCCAGGACAAACATAAACTAGAGGAATTTGTGATCACTAAACCAGCCCTTCAAGAAATATTAAAGGGGACACTTTAAGTTAAGAAAGAGCCCCAAAACAACATAGACCAGAAATGAACAAGGACAATCTACAGAAAGAGTGACTTTACAAGTAATACAATGGCACTAAATTCATATCTTTCAGTAGTTACTCTGAATGTAAATGGGATAAATGCCCCCATCAAAAGACATCAAAAGGGTATCAGATTGGATGAAAAAGCAAGACCCATTGATACACTCTCCGAAAGTGACTCATGTTAGACCCAAAAACACCTTCAGATCGAAAGTGAGGGAGTGGAAAACCATTTATCATGCTAATGGATATCAAAAGAAAGCTGGAGTAGCAATCCTTACATCAGACAAATTAGATTTTATTTTATTTTTTTAAGATTTATTTATTTATGATAGAGAGAAAGAGAGAGAGAGAGAGGGGCAGAGACACCAGAGGAGGGAGAAGCAGGCTCCATGCCGGGAGCCCAATGTGGGACTCAATCCCAGGACTCCAGGATCGCGCCCTGGGCCAAAGGCAAGCGCTAAACCACTGAGCCACCCAGGGATCCCCAGACAAATTAGATTTTAAACCAAAGACTGTAATAAAAGATGAGGAGGGACACTATATCATAATTAAAGGGTCTATCCATCAAGAAGATCTAACAATTGTAAATATTTATCCCCCAACACAGGAGCAGCCAACTGTATAAACCAATTAATAACAAAATTAAAGAAACACATTGATAATGTACAATAATAATAGGGGACTTTAACACCCCACTCATAACAATGGACAAATCACCTAAGCAGAAGATCAACAAGGAAACCAGGGCTTTGAATGACACACTGGGCCAGAAGGACTTCACATATATATATTCAGAGCATTCCATCCAAAGCAATAGAATATACATTCTACTTTAGTGCACATGGAACATTCTCTGGAATAGATCACATATTGGGTCACAAATCAAGTCTCAACTGATACAAAAAGATTGGGATCATTCCCTGCATATTTTCAGACCACAATGCTTTAAAACTTGAACTCAATCACAAGAGGGAATTTGGAAAGAACTCAAATACACGGAGACTACAGAATATCCTAAAGAATGAATAGACCAACCAGGAAATTAAAGAATTTTTAAAAATTCATGGAAACACATGAAAATGAAAACACAACTGTTCAAAGCCTTTGGGATGCAGCAAAGGTGGTCCTAAGAGGGACATATATAGCAATTCAAGCCTTTATCAAGAAATAAGAAAGTTCTCAAATATACAATCTAACCCTACACCTAAAGGAGCTGCAGAAAGAATAGCAAATAAAGCCTAAACCCAGCAGGAGAAGAGAATTAGTAAAGATTAGAGCAGAAGTTAATGAAATAGAAAGCAAAAGAACAGTAAAACAAATCAATGAAACTAGGAAGTAGTTATTTGAAAGAATTAATAAGATGGGTAAACTCCTGGCCAGACTTATCAAAAAGAAAAGAGAAAGGACTCAAATGAATAAGATCATGAATGAAAAAGGAGAGACCACAACCAACACTGATGAAATATAAGAACATAGTATGAGCAACTAAATGCCAAAAAATTGGGCAATCTGGAAGAAATGAATGCATTCCTAGAGATTTATAAACTACCAAAATTGGAACAGGAAGAAATAGGAAACCTGAGCAGATCCATAGCTAGCAAGGACATTGAAGCAGTAATCAAAAATCTTCCAACAAACAAGAGTCCAATGTCAGATGCTTCTGAGAGGAATTCTATCAAACATTTAAAGAACTAATACCTATTCTTCTGAAACTGTTTCAAAAAATAGAAATGGAAAGAAAGCTTCCAAACTCTTCTATGAAGCAAGCATTATCTTGAACCCTAACCAGACAAGGACCACCAAAAAGGAGAATTATAGACCAATATCCCTGATGAACATGGATGCCAAATTTCTCACCAACATACTAGCCAATAGGATCCAACTGTACATTAAAGGGATTATCCCAAGTGGTATTTATTCCTGGGCTGCAAGAGTGGTTCAGCATCCACAAATCATTTAGGGTGATACACTACATTAATAAAAGAAAGAACAAGAACCATATGATCCCCTCAATAGATGTAGAAAAGGCATTTGACAGAGTACATCATCCTTTCTTGATTAAAACTCTCCACCATGTAGCTATAGAAGGAAAGTACCTCAATATCATAAAAGCCACCTATGAAAAGCCCCAGTAATTATCATTCTCAATGGGGAAAAACTTAAAGCTTTTCCCCTAAGGTCAGGAACATGATAGGGCTGTCCACTCTCACCACTGTTGTTCAACATAATCCTAGCCTCAGCATCAGACAACAAAAAGAAATAAAAGGCATCCAAACAGGGAAAGAAGTCAAACTCTCACTCTTTGCAGGTGATATGAAACTCTATGTGGAAAAACCAAAAGACTCCACCCTAAAATTGCTATAACTCATATAGGAATTCAGTAAAGTAGCAGGATACAAAATCAATGCGTGGAAATCAGTTGCATTTCTATACCCTAACAATGAGACAGAAGAAAGAGAAATTAAGAAGTCAATCCCATTTATAACTGCACCCAAAACCATAAGATATGTAGGAATAAACCTAACCAAAAAGCCAAAGGATCTGTACTAAGAAAGCTACAGAACATTCATGAAAGAAATTTAGAAAGACACAAAGAGAGAGGAAAATGCTCCATGTTCATGGACTAGAAGAACAAATATTGTTAGAATGTCTATGCTACCTAGAGTAATCTATATGTTCAATGAAATCCCTCTCAAAATACCACCAACTTTTTTCACAGAGCTGGAACAAATAATCCTAAAGTTTGTATGGAACCAGAAAAGACCCTGCATAGTCAAAGAAACATTGAAAAAGAAAAGCAAAGCTGGTGGCATCACACTTTCAGACTTCAAGCTCTATTACCCAGCTGTAATCATCAAGACAATACTGTAATGACACAAAAACAAACACGTAGATCTATAGAATAGAATAGAAAACCCAGAAATGGACCCTCAACTCTATGGTCAACTGATCGTCAGCAATCTTCAGAATATCAGTGGAAAAAATTCTCTTCAACAAATGAATAGTGTTGAGAATATTGGACAGCCACATGCAGAGAATGAAACTGGACCATTTTCTTACAGCATATACAAAAATAGACTGAAAATGTATGAAGGACCTGAATATGAGATAGGAATCCATCAAAATCCTAGAGGAGAAGACAGGCAGGAAACCTCTGTGACCTCAGCCACAGCAACTTCTTGCTAAACATGTCTCCAAAGGCAAAAATGAACTATTGGGACTTCATCAAGATAAAAAGCTTTTGCACACAGCACAGGAAAGAGTCAACAAACCCAAAAGACAGCCTACAGAATGAGAGAAGATATTTGCAAATGTCCTATCAGACAAAAGGCCAGTATCCAAAATCTATAAAGAACTTATCAAACTCAACACCCAAAAAACAAATAATCCAATCAAGAAATGGGCAGAATGGGGCACCCCGGGTGGCTCAGCAGTTTAGCGCCGCCTTCAGCCCAGGGCCTGATTCTAGAGACCTGGGATCGAGTCCCACGCCAGGCTCCCTACATGGAGCCTGCTTCTCCCTCTGCCTGTGTCTCTGCCTCTCTCTCTCTGTCTCATGAATAAATAAATAAAATCTAAAAAAAAAAAAAAAGAAAGAAATGGGCAGAAGACAAGAGCCAGTTTTTCTCCAAAGAAGACACATAAACGGCCAACAGATGCATGAAAAAATGCTCCACATCAGTCAGTTTCAGGGAAATACAAATCAAAATCACAATGAGATACTACCTCACACCTGTCAGAATGGCTAAAATTAAGAAGTCAGGAAACAATAGATGTTGGTGAGCATGCAAAGAAAAGGGAACATTCTTACACTATCAGTGGGAATGCAAGCTGGTGCAGCCACTCTGGGAAACAGTATGGAGGTTCCTCAAAAAATTGAAAATAGAGCTACCCTATATCCCAGCAATTACAATACTGGGTATTTACCCCAAAGATAAAATGTAATGATCCCAAGGAGTACCTGCACCCCGATGTTTACAGCAGTAATGTCCACAATAGGCACACTAGGGAAAGTGCCCAGATTTCCATTGACAGATGAATGGAAAAAGAAGATATGGTGTGCAGAATATTACACAGCCATCCAAAAGGTGAAATCTTGCCATTTGCAATGACATGGATGGAACTAGAGGGTATTATGCTAAGCAAATAAGTCAGCCAGAGAAAGACAAGTATCATATGATCTCACTCACATGTGGAATTTAAGAAACAAAACAGAGGATCATAGGGGGAGGGAGGGAAAAAACCAAGATGAAATCAGAGAGGGAGACAGACCATGAGACTCCTAATCAGAGGAGACAAACTGAGAATTGCTGGAGAGGGGGAGTATGGGGTAACTGGGCGATGTAATGAGCACTGGGTATTATATAGGACTGATGAATCACTGAATTCTACTTCTAAAACCAATAATACACTATATGTTAATTAATGAAATTTAGATTTGGAAAAACATTATTGAGGATATTTCATTCAGTAAATTAAGAATTTCAGACAAACAAGTCCTGGGACGTTCTGAGAAGGTAGTGCTATACTTGGATATATGGATGGATGGATGGATGGATGGATGGATGGATGGATGGATAGGAAGGGAGGAAGGATTGCTAATATTTGTTCTGCCCGGAAAATCTCACGTAAAGAGATAACATCCCTTTAGCTTATTTCATATAGCTTCTACTAACACCATTCTCAACTCACAGATAAGAAAAATATTGATATGAGATAACATCCATGAAGTTCACTTAGCAGCATCATGACATGTGAATACATTAGAGCCATATTCTTTATGTACGAAAATTAGATATTGTAACTTAGGCAATATTTATTTTTCTTACCTCCATTCACCCCTGTCTTCTTCAAAAAGAGCTGTAGGAGGATCTGGTGGGAGCCATATATCACTGTGCTCTATTATTCTCAGTGATTTGGCAGTGGACTTTGTTCCTGATGAGGTAATACCCAGGAGACAACCAGAGGTGGTAACACAAGCCCTGGCTACAGAGAGGATAGCAGAAAGCAGCCAAAGGGAATTGGCCCAGGGAAACTTGTAAAAACTTTAAATAAAAATAGGGATAAGCAATCCTCCATGTCCCAGGAGAGAATGCTACTCAAGAAGTGCTGTGGCTCTCCTGAGTTATTTCCTGCCAGTAGGAAAAGAGATAATTAGTACTGAGTACCTATCTGGGCCAATAGGAGCCTCAGGCCCATGACAATTAAAAGCTCGTTTTCTATGGTCAGCAAGACCATTTGAGCAGGCACCTCAGGGGATATTAGGTTGGCCCTATACAGGCTGACTCTCTGGCATCCGTGTTTGTACTGTTTCCCACCTCTCTAGTCCAGAGCTGATCGGCCAAGGATGCACACATGACTCCCGTCAGGCCAAATAGGGTCGCTCTCTCTCTCTCCCTCTCCCTCTCTCTCCAAATTTGCACTGAGAGATAAGAAGCTGGGCTGCTCACTTGAACAGAGGAGGAGTATACTCAGGAGCAGAGGGACGGCTGTGTTTGGACTTAGGCATGCCAAAGCAACAGTCAGTCTGCAGAGAGAATGAAAGAGAGAGAGCAGAACCCAATGGGCAGTTAGTCAGACAAAAATTAGCTGCTTGTGTCCTTGATGGATTCCAAGTCCTCGTTCCAAACCTTCCTGAAACCTGGCTGCACTTTCTGCCTTCCTTGTAATACTCTATTCTTAAAATAAATTCCCTTTTTGTTTATACTGGTTCAAAATAAATTTCTGTTACTTGCAACGAAAAGAGCCTTGACCAATGAAGCTACATATATGGTATTATCTGTGGCATTAAAATCTTTTTGTTAACTTTGAGCGCTGACAGCATTGTAGCCAATGAGGTTTATCTGAGGCACGATTATCGCTAATTAAAATCTTTTTGTTGATGGTCACCTGTAAAAGGCAGATGGGGGTGAGACTTCCCTGGCTAACCTTCTTACGTAGTTTTGACCTTCAAATTATGAAACTGTATTACCTATTCAAAAACTACCTAATTTAAATACTATTGTTGGAAAAAGTTCTGCATATAGTGGTTTACGTTTTTCGCCTCAAAATTCAGAGCACCTCACATTTAATGCAGAGTAAAACAACAGGTCAGAATTTTAAAACTCACTCCCACAACCCTTAGAAGTTCTCTAATGGAGGATCAGAGGATATGCGATGAGATATATATTTCCTATGTTTAGTAAGAGGCCTGAACTAAAAGTATGACTTAGTATTCAGTGAGGAACTCGAACTTCTCCATGGATCTCTCTGTGATGCCATGAAAACTCCTGACCTAGAGAAAATGCACAAATGTAAAACATGCAATTCCAAATGGTTCGTGCATGCTTTCAATCCCCTCCATGGATGCCAACATAGGACAACTTAATGGGAAGTGAATTTACATACCTGAAAGTACTAAATAATTATATAGCGGTTCTAAATATCGTAGTGTGTGGCACAGCAAGAGTGTTAACAAGTCAGACACAGAAAAGATCGATGGATTTGAATAATTCGAGGGATTTTTGGAGGAGCTGAGAAATGATCTCAGTCTCAAAAAATCGGTAGGATTAGTAGTGACATAAAGGACATAAAAAATACAGCCCAGGCGTAGTGTCAAAAGGAGCAAAGCATGCGTGGGAACCGTAAGGGTACGGGCTTAGCTAGAGCAGGAGTTTGTGTTGGATGTGGACAGCACCTAGCACAGAGTTTGGGATTTGTGTACTCGATGTGTAATAATTATTATTGTTATTACGATTAGAAGTGCAAGATAAGGTCCTATAGGTAAGTGGAGACCATATTCCAGAGGACCTTGAATGTCAGAGTAGTTAAGTCACTGTATGTTTTCAAACAGGAAAAGAATTTGATTCAGTCAAACTATTTGGAACACAGAAAGAATGACTCGGAGAAAGCGAAGAGAGACTGAGGAGTAGGGGTATTTCATTGGGCTTTATAGGACTAAAGGTAACTAGTATTTAAACAAGGATGGCAGGTTGGAAATCAGCAACATATTGGGGGGGACCTGAAAAAATGGAGAGGCCTTGAGGAATGATTAGTCACATCCAGGGGATAAAAGAGAGGGACTAGGGAGAGAAAATATTTTTAAATCTCTTGTATTGTTCTTACTTATTAAATGGTACTAAATTAATCTATTTTTTTATAGGTTCTGGAAATGCTGTCCTCTTGGAATGTTTGTTCTGGGTCAAAGGTACAAACGTTCTCAAGGAAGCCACCCCAAAGCTCGCAGCAAAATGAGGCTGAGCTGTGACGTAGGAGGGAAGCGGGCTTCTCCTCTGCCACCAGCAGCTTCTAAGTGAATGTGTAGGTGGTGAGAATGTGAAATGTGCCACACAAAATCACAGATCCTTTTTTACTCGTAAGGAATTTCTGTGATATACGTGCCAGCTACCAGCCACTTTCAGCCTTGTCTATGCTTTTCACAGCTTCTGCTGTGTAGATGAAATTTTAAATGAACTTCTCGTAGTAGGATCCAAAACATTCTCGTACTGTGTGAAGCACGACTCATGGTAGTTGGAGGTTCTCCTTTCCTCTTGATCACAGTGGGTCTGCTGCTGCTGGAGCTCGGGGCAAAGAAGAAAAATAAAGTGGTGCTGCCCATTGCTGAGAAAAATGGGCGAGGGGTGTGAAGAGGATAAGAATGAAAGTTGTACAAATCGCCCCTACAGCCAAGGTGCACTTCAGCCAATCCTAGGGTAGCTCGGTTCGTTGCACACCGTAGGGTCAAAAAGTCAATCCTGGCGTAAGTTGGGGTTTTCAGAAGGTAGTGTCATCTGTCAACAATGTGGCATCAGAGAGCCTGGGCTCTGATATCAGATTGATCTCTTGCTATGGAGATGACCTTGAGCAAGCCAAGTAATCCTTTTTTTTTTTTTTTAACCCAGCCTGCAGCAAGGTACCATTTTGAGAGTAACTGAAATGTGGTCAAAGCTGTTTGTAAATAAAACCAGCGCAGAAAAAGAAAGTATCGCAGGGATTTTTGACTTTTGTTTTACCTGGGTTGATCCTGACTCCCTAAGAATGAGATCTATGATTTAGGCTTCATTGGTTTTCGCCCATTGCGGGGCTCCATCTCATGACCCTGAGATCAAGACCTGAGCTGAAATCAAGAGTAGGGCTCTTACACTGTGCCACCCAGGTACCCTTAATTTCTTTTTAAAATTGAGGTATATGGGCAGCCCGGGTGGCTCAGCGGTTTAGCGCTGCCTTCGGCCCAGGGCCTGATCCTGGAGACCCAGGATCGAGTCCCACGTCGGGCTCCCTGCATGGAGCCTGCTTCTCTCTCTGCCGCTCTCTCTCTCTCTCTGTCTCTCAATAATAAATAAATATAAAAATATTAAATTGAGGTATAATTAAGATACAGTGCTATAGTACTTTCAGGTGCACAGTAAAGTGATTCAACAGCTCTGTATATTGGATCGCCTTTCAGGCCTTAAGAACCACCCATTTTGACATTTTCCCAGGTATCCACACAATGTTCTTCACAACCAGGATCCATCTGGTTGTCAAGACCCCTCAGTCACCTTACAATAAATCAGTCCTTATATTCATGAGACTGAAATGTTAACATCTGGTCACATCTGGTTGTCATGTCCCCTCAGTCTCCTTACAATAAATCAGTCCTTATATTCATGAGACTGAAATGTTAAACAGACAGGAATCACTGTCTTACAGAATGTCCCAATTTCTCAATCTGTGTGATTTCTTCGTCAGGGTATCAATTATTTTCTCTTTTCCTTGTAATTCCTATAAACCTAGAAGTTATGCCAAAAGGCTCAATTCGACTCAAACATTTTTTTTTTTTTTTTAAGTAGGCTCCACACCTAGCAGGGAGCCCAAGGCAGGGCCTGAACTCACGACCCTGAGGTCAAGACCTGAGCTAAGATTAAGAGTCAGGTGGTTGCCTGGGTGGGATGCCTGGGTGGTTCAGCGGTTGAGTGTCTGCCTTTGGCTCAGGGTGTGGTCCTGGATTCCTGGGATAAGTCCTGTATCGGGCTCCTTGCATGGAGCCTGCTTCTCCTCCCTCTGCCTGGGTCTCTGCCTCTCTCTTTCTGTGTCTCTCATGAATAAATAAATAAAATCTTAAAAAAAAAAAAAAAGAATTGATTACTTAACTGACTGAGCCACCCAGGTGCCCCTAGACTCAACCATTTTTGGCAAGATTACACCATAGCTGGTACTGTGTACGTCATATTGTATCACACCAAGAAATAGCATAGTTAACTGCTGGATTAAGGTGATGACAGACAACTCCTCCACTATAAAGCTACTTTTTTTCTCCTGTGGACAAAACGTAATTTGTTTGGAGTTTTTGAGGGTGTTTTTATGAAGATTCTTTTCTCCTTAGCCATTCACCTAAAATTTACCTAATAGTTTTAACATAAACTGATAATCTGTGCTCAAGCAATAATTTCATTAACTCACTCATCATTTTTAACTGTGTATATAACCTCCTCCATCTTGAATAAAGACCACGTTGACCTGTCTGATTCCTGCTGGATGGAAGCATGATGGCTGGAGCTTGTGCAACCATTTTGGACTGTGAGGTGGAAGCCATGCTGAACTTGGTGGAGTGGTTAGAATGAACCTAGGTCTCTTATGATCATAGAGCTATCAAACTAACATTAATTTTTTAGGTTATGTCTAAACTTTGTATAAACAAGCGAAAAATGAACTACTATCTTTTCCAGCCATTGTATCTTTGGGTTTTAGAAGTTGAACCAAATCCTAACTGATACAACAAAGAAGACAATAAACAAGAAGACAAGTATATCTTTACAATTTTGGTAAATGCTATTCAAAAAAATAGAATACAAGGATAGAAAACAGTGGACTACTTAGATTGGGTGACAAGGAAGTCCAAGGAGGTTACATTTAAACTGAGAGTAGAATGCTGGGGAAGAATTAACCATGGAGGTTTCAGGGAATATCCTAAACAGAGGAAACCTTTGGTGCAAAGTGATGAGGTGCGAAAGGCCTTGCTTGACATATTCAAAGAATTAAAAGGACACAATGTAGCTAGAGCTTAAGGGCACCAGACATGGTAGGACAGCTGAGCAGATGCCACATGGTCCTGGATTAGTGAGTCATGTTAAGAGTAGGTCAAAAGAGTGGGTCTCCTTTGCTTTTTTGAAGCAAAGGAGATTGGTGAAGACAAGGTGGGAAGTAGCACAGCAGAGACCTCGGGGAGTCAGAGTTCCATTTTAGATGTGCTGAGTTCAAGACATTGAAGCAGGGGTGTCTAGCCAGCAATTTGATATAAACATCCAGAGCAAGACAGTAATATGTGGCTTCCAGTGTTTTTAAAAATTCCACATCTACAAATTACCACTGTTGATACTTTTTTAAGATTTTATTTATTTATTTTATTCATGAGAGACAGAGAGAGACAGAGAGAGGCAGAAACACAGGCAGAGGGAGAAGTAGGCTCCATGCAGGGAGCCTGACGGGGTACTCGATCCCAGGACCCTGGGATCATGCCCTGGGCTGAAGGCAGACGCTAAACTGCTGAGCCACCCCGGCTGCCCCATCATTGATGCTTTAAAGCAACAACAACAATGACAACACTTTGATCTCTCAGTACATAATCAAGATAAAGGAACCACACTAATCTATTTCTGATAATATTAATAATGGTTTTGGGCAATGAATAAACAGAACCATGTTTGTGTTTAGAAACGTGATAATGTCAGAACATTCTAGATGTTAACATGTTCTGTTGTAGTTTGCTTAGAAATGAAACCCAAAAATAATTTGCTAATTACTATTGGCTGTCATTTTGATAAAATGATGTGAGAGAATGCCTTCAAATTTTGTTTGACTTATGATATGCTGCATGAAATATTAATGCTTGATTTAAAAGATCTGAATTAGGTAAAATATTAATTAAAGATAAATCATTAGGGAACTCTCTTGCACTATTGGTGGGAATGCAAGCTGGTGCAGCCAATCTGGAAAATAGTGTGGAGGTTCCTCAAGAAGTTAAAAATAGAGCTACCCTATGACCCAGCAACTGCACTACTAGATGTTTACCCCTAGGATACAGACGTAGTGAAACGATGGGACACCTGCACCCCAATGTTCATAGCCGCCATGTCCATAATAGTGAAACTGGAAGAGGCAGAGATGTACTTCAGCAGATGAATGGATAAAGAGGATGTTGATAAGAATCTTGACACTGGATTCCCTTTGAATCTGAACCTTTCCCCACCTTCTGCTGCTATTTGGAGTGTAGATACTTGACATGGTCCACTCATTTATCTTTGTTCCTCATCATGCTCCTACCTTCTGGAGTCTATTTCTGAGCTTTACTAAAATGCTTTCTGAAAATGAAGTGCTAAGATAAAGAATCAAATTCTGGAATTATCTAAACTCAGTAACACCGAAGACATGAAAATCCATAGAACCATAGCTCTCAGTGTGTTGATAAATAGCACTTTTATTCTCACCTTGGGTTTCTAGTGTGTTATGGTAATGTAACATACTACCTTTCTATTAAAAAAAGATGTGGAATATATATATATATATATATAATAGATATATATATATATATATAATGGAATATTACTCAGCCATTAGAAAGGATAAATGCCTACCACTTACATAACATGGATGGTTCAACTGGAGGGTATTATGCTGAGTAAATAAGGCAATTGGAGAAAGGCAATCATCATATGGTTTCATTCATATGTGTAATATAAGGAATAGTGAAAGAGAACATAAGGGAAGGAGGGAAACTGAATGGGGAAAAATTAGAGAGGAAGACAAACTATAAGAGATTCCTGACTCTGGGAAACAAAGGGTTGAAAAAGTGGAGGTGAGTGGGGGGATGGGGTAAGTAGGTTAGGGGCATTACAGAGGGCACTTGATGGGATGAGCACTGGGTATTATACTCTATGTTGGCAAATTGAATTTAAAATAAAAGAAAGATAGGTAGCCCCGGTGGCCCAGTGGTTTGGTGCCGCCTTCGGCCTGGAGTGTGATCCTGAGATGCAGGATCGAGTACTATGTCGGGCTCCCTGCATGGAGTCCGCTTCTCTCCCTCTCCCTCTGCCTGTGTCTCTGCGTCTCTCTCTCTGTCATGAATAAATAAATAAAATCATTTTAAAAATAAAAAAAGGAAAAGAATGAAAAAGATAAACCATTAATTAGAACTTTCAAATGGTGAGAAAACACATGACAGCAAAATATATTTTTAAAAGAAACTTCCAGAGTCATCTCAGGTGTAGATCATCCATAGCACTCTTGTAATAATCATTAATATTAAAAACAACAACACAAAAGTTTTTAAATCATCAAAGAATAGATTGGATTTTTATACCAAAATACAAAGACAGGGAAAGTATGATTATTTACTTAAGAAATGCTCATCAGTGAGAAATAAAAGAGTTTTCTGATCTTCAGTTCATCAGAAACCAATTTAAGTATAACAAAATTCCAGGTAATTGAAGTTTTCCTCATCTTAAATTCTATGCTTCACTAAACATATAAATTATGTCTTTTTTAAAAAAAGGTTTTATTTATTTATTCATGAGAGACACAAAGAGAGAAAGGTAGAGAGACAGGCAGAGGGAGAAGCAGGCTCTACGCAGGGAGCCGGTCATGGGACTCGATCTCGGGTCTCCAGGATCAGGCCCTGGACTGAAGGCGGCGCTAAACTGCTGAGCCATCTGGGCTGCCCCGTAAACATATAAATTATGTCTTAATTTAACTTTCCTCCTTTAGGAAGAATCACTTATCTGAAATTGATTTGATATCAAATTAGTTTTTTTAAGATTTTATTCACTTGAGAGAGAGAGCGCACCATCGGAGGGGAGAGGGGCAGAGGGAGAGGGAGATGCAGGCTCCCTGCTGAGCAGAGAGCCTTATGTGGGGCTCGATCCCAGGACTCTGGAATCATGACCTGAGCAGAAGGCACTTAACCAACTGAGCCACCCAGATGCCCTCAAATTAGATTACTATTACAAATAAACAGCTTTAGTTTTTCCATTTGGAGCACATATATTATGTTCTATGGGTTTTTAAATAGTACACTCAAAATAAGCCAGTAAGCATATAATGGAAAGAATGCAAATGAAATCACAGAGATAAGTTTAGCTGGTATATTACTGATTGATATCTTTAGCCTGAAAGAAGCCACTGGTCCTACTCTTACAGAATATCTTCTGTATCTAGCATTCTACTGGCAGAGCTTCTTCATACCAGAATCCACTATCATACATCCAGCGCATACAAACAGATTTTACTAAAACATTTATTTTTATTTATATCACATTTTCTTTACATTTATGCAGCTAAAAAATTTTCTTACATCTCACTCATAAAAAAAAAAATCTCACTCATAATTTCTGTATTTCACCCATCTGCCTTCTACTACTATTTGCTAGTGTGACGGGTGTGTTGTACTAACTCCATAAAGCGTTGCCTTTATAGGCATATTCTGACATTTAAACCAAAATGAAATTAGGTAAGACTCTACCAAAGAAAATAAAGGGATATGTCTACCAAAAGACATATAAAGAACGTGCATTAAATCTTTATTCATATCTAAAACTTTTAAAAATAGAAAATCTAATATCCATCAACAGTAGAATGGATAAATTCATACAATGGAAAACTATACAGCAATTAAAAAGAACAATTACTGCTTAGCAATTACTGCTACACATGATAGGGGTCAAACTCAGAGAACTGCTGTTGAGCAAAAGAAACATGTACACACCAAAATACAATAATACAGTATAATTCCATTTCTATGAAGTTTAAGAAAAGACAAGATTGATCTATGGATTAAAACCAGAACAATGGTTGCTGGGTTGAGGAGGTGTTATTGGCTGAGAAGTCAATAACTTTGATCTAAGTGGTAGTTACACAGTTATACAAACACATATATACACATGCATGCATATGTATATACACATGTAGAAAATAAACTTTAAGATTAGTGCATTTTACTATATGGCTAGATACCTCAGTCATTTTTTTAATTCAGCAGTAAATTGTATTACATCTTTCAAATGACCAATAGAATTTTAAAAAGGAATAGAACTATATGAATTGAATGGAATGATATCCAAGCATATTAAGCAAAAAAAAGCAATTGGCAGCATACTTTGTTTACAATGATCCCACTTGCCTGTGTTTGTGTTTTAATAAATATATGTATGATGGTATACGTATGGACAATTTCTGGAAGGATATACAGGAAATTTGATAGCAATTACCTTAGACTATTGGCATGTGGGACTAATGGTTAGGGTTTGTTCCTAGACTGGTTTTTCTTCAGTTTATACTTTTTTATACTTTTGATAAAATTTCTAATTTAATTTAAAAGGTTTCTTTAATCGTTTCTGTTTTTAAAATTGCATTAGTTCAAGATATATGAAATAAAGTATACACTGAAAAAAATGAGAGAATATTGAGTTTCATATAGTTCAATCCAATACAATGAAAAGATATAAATAAAATATATAAAAACATTCCTTTGGACATTACTAACTCAGATTTTGAAATAATTGCATGTCAACATAAAGAATATAACTCAAAAATCAATATGATTTGATTATATATTGAATTTAATCTTCATTGCCCAAATGTAACTTAATAACCCCTTCTCAAATGGATTGTAATTTGAACTGTTCACAGACCAATAATTTCTAATAGTTTCTGAACCTATATATAATATTACAGAAATACAATGAAAATGGAAAATCTGGGGACAGATTCCAGTTCTTTCACTGCTATCCGACCTAGGATAAGCTGCTTGATTGCTCTGGACTTTAATTTTCTTTAGTATAGCATGGAGACAATAATGCCTAACCTATAAGATTACACAAAGGATTAACTTATTGATGCATGTAAAAGCTGTTTGGAAAGTATAAAGCACTATCCAAATGTAATCATTATTGTTTTAAATATGGAAAGGAAATAGCCCATATTTGCTTTGAAGAGATCAAGTTTTCACTACCCCCATATTGCAATTGATGATCTTCTAGATGGGTAGTTCTCTATAGAGATCTTTGATCTCAGGATCTCTTCAGACACTCTGTCGTGTGGATTTTGGTTACTAATATTTACTGTAATATAAATTTAAGCTAAACATTTTTAATATTTATCTTAAAATAATATTAATATACCCATTCATGTTCACATAGATAACTTTTATGAGAAATAGCTATTTTCTCTAGAGCTAAAGAGAAACATCATTTTATATTTTTGCAAAATTTTTGAAGCCTCGCTTAACACAAGACAGGTGGATTCTCATCTCTATTGCATTCTATCTGTTGCAACATACTGTTTTGGTTGAAGTATATGAAGAAAATTTGACCTTACACAGTAAGTAGTTAGAAAAGGAAATATTTTAATAGCCTTTTCAGATAATTATTGATATAACTATTTGATACTATATCAAAACCCAGTAAAGTGATAGTTCCTTATAGGTTATTTACAAAGAACCTAAAACCAATGAACTTGGTTCATTGCTTTTTTTTGTGAACAAAAAGTTCTCATCAATGAAGTCCTCCTCTGCAACATTAAAATCCCCTGGTCTATCTTGTACTTTGAATGGCTCTTTCACCCATCCACAGTTTGGTAACATTATTCATTGGCCATACAGAAAATATCAGCACATAGACTTATTCAGGTCTTCCTGACACATTTCCTTATATGATACTAAAAATTCACATTAATTGTTATCACTACTCAACTCATCAAAAAAGTCTTTTAGTAGTGGGAGACTGTCAGATTCACGGTGGTACATACAACTTTACCAAAATTCTGATTTTTGCTTAAAAACTCAAATTTTAATGTTAGAAAATACTGTAGTAGATTCTTTTCACCCTTATGACAGGCTCAGGGTTCCTGGGTGGCTCAGTAGGTTAAACACCCACTGGGTTTCCCCTGGGGTCAAGATCTCAGCGTGGTGAGATGGAGCCCATGGCTCCAGGCTCAGCAGGTGTCTGTTTGAGATTCCACCTCTCTCTCTCTCCCTCTGCCTCTCCCTTCTGAAGTGAGCGCATGCTCTCTCTCAAATAAATAAATAAATATTTTTTAAAAAAATAACAGGCTCACTTCATTTGTTTTTCTGAAAACTTCTGCCAAACACCCAAGTTTAAACAACCATAGTTTGTATTTCAATGATTCTTTCAAGTAAACATGCTGTTCCATGGAAACAAAGTGGCTGGCTCAGTTTGCACTCCAACAACTGCCTAGTTTGCTTTTCTTCAAGACAATCGTTGCACTTTCACAACTTCGGTTTGCAGCCACAGCACCTTACATGTACGTCCTACTCTGTCACCCAGATTATCAAAAATACAAATTTTCAAGGGTCAAGACTTAACAACATATAATAATTTTTATGGTTCAACAAGGGCCTTCTTAAGTGAAACTGATCTTTTTTTTCCTTTTTGTTTTACTGTGAGAGCGCAGAGGGGAAGAATTCAACGACAACTAGGAACCTTTAGAGCCATCACGTAAGATTTCGCCTGGGTACCTGCAGTGCTCATTACGTGTGTCACCAGGCCATGACTACCGAGGAGAATGGCACAGGCAAAAGAAAGGCAAATAACATCTTAAGAGCAGTAGGAAAAAAATTTTGGAACTTTAAGACTCCCTGAAAGAATCTCAGAAGCATAGGGGGTTGGGATGGGGTAACTGGGTGATGGACATTAAGGAGGGAATGTGATGTAATGAGCACTGGGTGTTACATAAGACCCGTGAATCACTGATCTCTACCTCTGAAACTAATTACACATTATATGTTAACTAATTTGAATTTAAATAATATATATATATATATAATCTCAGGAGCATCCAAGGACGGGGGGGAGGGCGGGGAGAGTCACACATTGAGACCCGCTGAGCTAAGATGGTAGTCCAGCTGAAGATGATGGATGCCTTTTACCTAGCTCAGAGCCGATCCTAATGAGGCTGATTAAAATAGTTATGACTACTCCAATCATGTTCAAGAAATCAATTATTTAGGATATGTAGTTCTAATCTTTATTACTGAGATGCAAACACTATTTCTCATCCCTGTCAGCATTCTTCTGAAAAATTAAAATTAACATTACTTGGCCCTCTGCACCTCCCTCCTCACAAAAAATCAGCAACTCCCTATAATACTTTAAGTGCTCCTCTTAGGGGCACCTGGGTGGCTCAGCCAGTAAACGTCTGCCTTCAGCTCAGGTCATGATCCCAGGGTCCTAGGATCGAACCCCACATCGGGATCCCCACTCAGTGGGGAGCCTGCTTCTCCCTCTCCCTCTGCCTGCCACTCCCCCTGCTCCCCCTTCTTGTGTTCTCTCTGTCAGAGGAATAAAAAAAATTTTTTTTAAAATAAGTGCTCCTCTTAATAAGTACATTCAATTCTGCCATTGTCTAAGAGCAAGCTGAAAATATCTGCATGGCCAAAGACTACCCATGCATAGTTTATTAACATTAAGCAGATAGAGTTACAACGTATAGGAGAGTATAGACTATAATTATTTACCCTCCTTTCAGGAGAAGAGTAGAAATTTACCTCTAGAAAAATTAGCCTGTGGGTTTTAAGGCACTCAGGGCAGACTTCTGCTTCCTCTATCCAACCATTCTTCCAAAAATAATAGTTGAAGTTTTGAGATAGGCAATCCCCAAGAGAGGGCCAACCAACATTCCTGGTGGCGCCTTCAGGGCCTGCAGCTCCACCCACCAGCCAGTCTCTGCCCAGACTCATGCTTACTTAGTGAATAAGAAAAAGGGGCCCAGAGTGGAGTGGAACCACATCAGTGTGCGTCAAAAAGGCTGAGGTTGGAGAAAGATATAGGAATATGAATGAAGCCAAGGAGATAGAGGGGATGATGACTCAGGAGCAAGGACAAAGAGAAGCAATGACGAATGACGACAAAGCACCAAATACGGGGGAGAAGGAACACATGAGCAAGCTCTCCTTAATTTAACAGTTTTGCCATTTAGTTTATGTAATTATGCTGGCCGAGACTGAACCTGTGACAAATAGAGAGCCTGGCAACCACCATGCACCAAGGCAGAGAGACATGCAGAGACACTAGAGCTTTGGCACTAGTGACATTACGGGCCGGGTAATTCTTTGTTATGGGGGCTATGCCCCCATATTGTGCATTGTACAATATTTAGCAGGATCCCTAGCTGCTAACTACAAGGTGCCAGTAATACTCCCTCCCAGTTGGGACAGCCAAAAAGGTCTCCAGACATTGCCAGATGCCCCTGCCGAGAGCGGTGAGGCGAGGGAGCAAAATTGCCCCTACTTAAAAACCACTGGTCTTGATGTATTATTATCTCAGCATATAAAACTCTCCATTCCTTTCAAGTACAAACAGCTGCTCTGATTTTTTTTTTCTTTAATGTAACTTTAAATCTCTAAGCTCAGGTTGAGTTTTGGGGAATACTTTCAAATTCTGCCAGGTCCTACAGTAATCATTGATGGGCTACCAGGAGGCTCCCCCGTGGGATCTACAAGATAAAATGTCTAGCTGAGAGTCAGTCATCTAGGGTTCTATTCCTGCTCTATAATTATTAACTCCTTAGGCCTCAGTTTCATCATTTCTTAAATGGGTACAATAGCACCTCACCGACCTTCTGACAGGTAATTATAAGGATACAATAAAAGGAGCTGTAAAAGTGCTTTGAAGAGTTAGGAGAAAATGTAATCAGACATAATTAACCTCAAAACGGAAACCCATTAACAAATGACTTGAAAGTGTTTGATGCTCCCTTCCTCTTTTAACTCTACATGATTTGCTTGCCAGCATAGAAGTGGGACCATTTGCCACGAAAATACCAGTCACTTACTTGCTACTGCTAGTGAAGAGGACAAGTGTGATCCAATCCTAGGACAATGTTTGCAGGCAGTCACTGACTTCAGGCACTTTATAGATTAGGTCTTCCTAATCTAGACAGTAGACCGGACCCTTCACCATAGCCAGGCTGCAGTTGTAACAGGAAAAAAAAAACCTCCAAATGTACCCCAGCATTTTTTGAGAGATTCTGTGGATTTATTAGTGAAGGTGGGGTAAAAAATTGTAAAAGCCATAAATAGTTTAGGAGAGATGACTCTGAATAGCTTTGTGACACAGAGGTGCTGTGGTGACTGACTCAGCTTGAGGATTTTAGGAATCCAAGAGAAGAGAGAAGAGTAGAAAGTTGGGAGATTGCTAAGATAAACTGCATTTACTTGAGAACTTTCCAGAATACAAGTAGAAGTGTTCACCATCTTCCTCCGCCTGCTTCCTGCACTAAATGGTTCCCATTACTACCCCATATCATTAAAATATTCTTCCTTTATATGGGCGTGCACAGCTTATGTAAACAATTCCTTATTGGAAATGTATTGTTTCTAGCTTTTCTTTCTTTCCACTTTCTTCCTTTTCTTCTTTTTTCTCTTCCTTTCTTTCTTTCTTTCTTTTCTAGTTGTAAATAAAACTGAGTAAGCACCATCAAAAAATTGTTATCTGTATTTATATGTTTCCTTAGATGCTGCAGAGTTTCTGGGTAAGAGGCATATTTTTAAAGATTTCATTTAAAAAATATTTCATTTTTGATAAATTTTTTTGAAGGCTCCTCTCTTTAATTATGATGGTGCCATCTTGCTGTCCTAGATATAGCTGTACCACTTAGCACTTGAGCACATGTCTAATGATACTTGATACACCTTCTAATTTTGAAATTATCCAAAGGAATGTTTACATGATCTTCAAATTTGGAAAATCCCTAAATATAAAGATCACAACTACAATCATTCTTTTTCAGGATTACCATTTGCGCTTTGTACTTCTTTAAACTTGCCATATTTACTCCAGGAAATCAAAAGTGAAAGCATTCAAGTGTTCTTTCTGTAGCTCTACCCCCACAAACAAGCTTGGCCAGTTGTTGGTCTTCCTTGTTCTGTCATTTTCTTGAATTGCCTCTTCTAATGTCCACCCCATCCCCCATTCAATTATTTATTTCTGCAATTTTATTACACAATTCTAGCAAGAGGCTAGGCTGGATTTTACATATTTTAAAATAAATTCTATACCAAAGTTTTGCTGTATGTACTACGCAACAAAAACAAGACTATTCTAACTAGCCAGCTTTTCTACAGAAACCATTTTTTAAATAGAGTTTATTGTTGCATGTAAACTTAGATGAGCTTTCTCTTTCCTGCCAGGGAAAAACTTTATATCTCATTATTTACTTCTTTCCATAAATATCAAACAGCCAAGAGCATTAATTCCATATTCCAATGTGCATCTTATCATATGACTATTTGCAGTAGTGTCTACAAATAACTTCATAGAAAACATAAATATGCAACAGCATAACATTTGGTTGTGACTATTACAAGAAATGGTAGCAGTAATTCAGTATTCTTGTGTTGTCCATAGGCTTAGAGCAGGAGGAAAGGGGGACTTTGGCAGCAAGCTGGTTGGTCCACTTAAGGAAATGGCTGAAAACTGCCCTAGAATCTTCCAGGAAGAATTCTGAGAACAACAACAGAACTCTAACATGTGACATTTGTATGAAGCTACATTATTTTTTTTAACTTATTTTTTATTTGTGTTCAAATTGCCAACATATAGAAACACCCAGTGCTCATCCCATCAAGTGCCCCCTCAGTGCCCGTCACCCAGTCACCCCCAACTCCTACTCACCTCCCTTTCTACCACCCCTTGTTCGTTTCCCAGAGTTTGGAGTCACTCATGTTTTGTCTCCCTTTCTGATATTTCCCACTCATTTTTTCTCCTTTCCCCTTTATTCCCTTTCACTATTATTTATATTCCCCAAATGAATGAGACCATATAATGTTTGTCCTTCTCCAATTGACTTACTTCACTCTGAAGCTACTTTATTATATCAATGTGCAAAAATACCAGGGATCTATCTCTTAGGTGCCACTTGAAAATACAACCTCCAGAATTCTCCTTTGTCTTCAGACTGCTCATATTAATGGCTTTCTGGGGTCATTTGCTGTTTCGATGTACTGAAAATTCTCATCTAACAGGCTGACTCACAGGTGCTGAGAACCTAAAAAAACATTAGAAATAAGGAACAACTGTCTTCACCTACAAACAAAGAGACTGATAAATGTGTCCAGCTTACTCACTGGTAAGTGGCAGTACCAGGGCCTGAGCCTCAGTCCCTGACATGAGGTGTGGAGCACCACCCACATTAAGCTGATTGATCTATTAGGCAAAGACAAGAGAAGAGCCAAACAAGGTCGTCAAGGCTTCAAATCTCAGTGCCTGTGGAGGTGATGGGGAAACCCAAACCAATCTATGGAAGCAGAAAGTTAGACCAGTGCTAGCACGAAACTGATTGCATCTGGGTGCTTGACTCATCATGAAGGAACAAGTAGTACGTCTTTTTCCACCTCTTGGGAGGACAGGCAGGGCTTTGGGTCCTGGAGGGCTAGCTAGCCTTCCTTGCCCCAGAGGAGGGATAGGTGACCTTTGCTTTTTCAAGCCTTATCTACTGCGTCTGTCAGGTAACCTAGATGGGTAAAGAACATGAGTATAAAAACAGTTGGTTGTCCAGTGGGAACTGTGGCAGTGCTGCCAGATTTTCTGATCTTTCAATGAAATCTCTTGGTCTTAAAAAAGGAAAAAGAAAGGAAAACAATTTCTTTTGGAAGGAAATGACATTATACTTCTTTTTTCTATATTCAGATCTTTCAAAAGGGCACACTGGCTTTATTCTTTTTTTCAGCTACTACACACAAGAAAATGAACCCCAAATTCATTCTTTGTTGGATTTAAACGGCATCCATACAACATAGCATTGTATGTGTGTAAATGCACAAACATTTTGAATATTAACATTTCTGATTATTGTACTAATTGTGAATCCAGAGGGTTTATTCGTTTCATCCCAGTGATAGAAAAAATGGATGGACGCCCCCTTGCCTTTGAGCTATTTCAATGCATCAAGTATGGGGGAAAGGAGACCTCAACACACTTAAATTCTGCCTTTTTTCTTCATGCTGATTTTAAATACAACAGGCATGTTATTCTCTTCAGTAGATGGATAATTTACTTGGCACAAGGCCTAAATTGAATTTCATTCTTGACATAATGACTAAGCATAAATGTGCAAAAATGTGTATCTATTATGATTGTATCTGTAATCTCTGAAACTATGAAGATTATTTCTCATCGGCTCTACCATTTTCTGGTTCAGAGTATAGGCTGACAGAGCTGTATATATTGTTAATACAGGAACTAAGATGTATTATCTGCCCAGTGCCTCGGTCTCCACTGGCTTTCTATAAAAGCACTAGTAAATAGTCTCTGTAACTGTTTTCATATGCTCAGAAGTTACATCACAACTAAAATTGGTTATTAGAGATACATTTATTCCCTGAAAGTCAAGGAAAAAGAAGAGCCATATTAGGAGCAACCACCAAAAACTAAACCACCACGCTCCCAAATAAGGTCCTAAAATAGGCAGTCCCCTGATGGGCTGCCTTAGCAAGCCCAATCTTGGTGACTAGCCCCATTTCACACACTCGTGGCCAGGTGTTTGTTCCCTTCCCTATCAGACAGGACTGCTTTGGTGCCAGCAGGACTCAAAGCCAAACCCACTAGCTATGACAATCATCATGATTTATGACAGATGAGGTCTTCTTTCATGCATAAGTGCACACCCTGTTGGTGTAACAGCCACTTACATTGATACAATCCTTTTAGGAGACCAATTTACAACATGTTTCAAGAGTCTTGCCTGTCTCTATCCTTTGACCCAGTAATTTCACTTAAGAAAATAATCCTAAATTTTGGCAAAGCTCACTAAAGCAGTCAACAGTTCAGCAAATACATAGTGTACTGAGTACTACACATCATAAACCAGGTTAGATGTTGGAATTAATAAAATCATGGCTTGCCCTTGGGACTTTGCAGTTGACTGGAAATGCATTTTTACTGCTTACAGAACATCTATATGTGCCAGTCATTCTACTAGGCATTTTTATGTTTTCTCAATCATTATAACCTATAAAGTAGTGCCACCCACATATCACACTGCTGTGGCTGAGTAACTTCCCAAAATCATAGAGCTAAGTAGCATTTCTGAAATTCAAACCCAGGTCTAGAGATCTCCAAATTTTGTGCTTTCCCCACTAAAACTTGCTACGTTACAATTTAAAGGAACAGTCACAACAATCAACATATTGACAACCGCCAAAGGTAAATAATCAAGAGATGAGTATTTAAATTAATATAGATAGGTTGGATATGTAGACATTAAAAGTGATGTCTATGACAGTTTGTCAAAACACAGAAAAATGCTTGCATGTGAACATACTAACAAAAGCAGGATGTGCATTTCTGCATGCAGAATGATCTAAAGTATGTTTAAAATAGACACACAGAGGAAGGAAAAATACCCTTTTTTTTTTAAATAGGCAAACCTATATTTTCACTTAAATAGTACAAAATTAAGGGAAATTGTAAGAGGAAAAGTTGTGCTTCCATATGTAATCCAGATAAAGTGGCTCACCCAAGCCTGCAGAATTCACTTTTTAAGAAGGGCACTTGATCCTCTCTCTTTTCTAACAGCCATACAAA
The DNA here is from genome assembly GCF_018345385.1 of Vulpes lagopus. NCBI lineage: Eukaryota > Metazoa > Chordata > Mammalia > Carnivora > Canidae > Vulpes > Vulpes lagopus. The sequence goes on from NC_054828.1 coordinate 40,010,715, forward strand.
ATCTCCCCCCTCCTTTCCTCTTCCCTTGACCTAACTTGATAATTGGGGTTCTTTGTAAAAATAGAAGCAATAGGTGGCACAGAGAGATATATAGATTGATGGGAAGGAAATGCCTCATGCAGTTGTGGGGGCTGACAAGTCTGAAATCTGCAGTGTGAGTGGCAGGCTTGAGACCCAGGGACGAGTGGATGCTGCTGTCTTGAGTCAAAGGCAGTCTGGATGCAGAATTTCTCTCTTGTGTGGGATCCCAGTATTTCTTCTTAAGACTTTCAATTTAAGATTAGGTTGGAAAAAAAAAAAAAGATTAGGTTGGATCATGTCCACTCACATTACCAGGGGTAATATGCTTTACTCAAAGTCTACTGATTTAAATGTTAATCACATCCAAAAAACACCTCACAGCAACTTCTAAAACATATTTGACTGTACAACTAGGCACCAGAGTCAAGCAAGTTGACACATAAAGCTGTCGCAAGATTCTTCTCTGATCTACACAGAAAAAAAAAAAAAGGAATTTGTATTTCAGAGCCTTTCTAAGCTCACGCCATCCTTTGATGCACATTAGTAAAGGCCCCAGCCTCTAGCAATAGATATTATAAAACACGAGTATCCTCTTGTTATACATTTGTTGGGTCATAATAAATTGAATTTGTAGCTCCTTCAGGTTGACAAAATATGTTCATGGATATATCCTGTGTGATCTTCACAATAATTCACTATTGTCGTCCTCATATGGCCAGAATTAAAGCCAGATAATTCATTTTTTCTTTTAAGATTTTGTTTACTTGAGAGTGAGAGTGCAAGCAGGGGAAGGGGCTGAGGGAGAGGGAGAGAGAAGCTGAAGTAGACTCCTGGCGAGACCCAGAGCTGGACGTGGGGCTTGGTCTCACAACCCTGAGATCACGACCTGAGCCAAAATCAAGAGTCAGACGCCTAACTGACTGAGGTGCTCCAAGGCCAGGGAATTCTTGGGACATGTCCAAGACTGTAGAATTAATAGGCATCAGAGCCAAGAAAAGTCAGGTCTTCTGAAATCAAACCCCTTGTATTAAACATATACATACCATGGACAGAAGTGCCACAGGTCCTCAAGGATAACAGCTATTTTAATTTAATTCAATTTCCCAATTAATCTACATTGAAAACACATAAGATGGAGATTTCTGGCTTATTGCCCAGGAATATAAATCTGTGTAACAAGTTCAGGAGGTGTTTGGTTTGTTTGTTTTTTTAACTTTGATTAAAGTACAGCACCCTACTCAGATCATACATTTACAACTCAAAGAATTTTCACAAAATGAATACAACATAACTGCTAACGAGAGCCAGAAATGGAACATGACTTGCATCTCCGAAGCCCCTTAAGACCCCCTCCTCAGCCAACACCTTTCCCATAAAGATTACCACCATCCAGAAGTCTATCACCACCAACCAGTTTTGCCTGGATTTCCATGCTACATAAATGTAATTCTATTGTATGTGCTTTTGTGGGTCTGGCCTCCTTTGTTTTACAAGAGATCTGTGAGATTAATCCACTATTTTTTTAGGTGTGTCACTCTTATGTAGCATCCTATGTATAAAAAGTGATACCATTTGTTTCTCCAGTCATCCAGGTAACATTTTGGGTTGTTTCCAGCTTAGGGATACTGTGAACAGTGCTGCTATGAACATGCTTGTATAGGAGTCATGGTCCATCCACGTATGTATTTCGGTTTGGTATACACATAGAAGCTAAGTCTCTTGGTCGCATATATGCCTAAATTCAATTTTACTGAAAAGTGCCAACAGCTTCCCAAGTGGTTGTACTAATTTACACACCACTAGCTGTTGATGAGATTTCCAGCTGTTCCACACACCATTAGCAATTGTTATATTTTCAATGTTATGGATATATTTTACAGCACATGGATCTATCCAGAAGAGCATATACATATGTTTGCATTTTTAAAAACTTAATATAAATGATATCCTGCTGAAAATAGTTACAATTTGTTTTTGATATTTATTTATATTTATGCGAGTCCAATTTAGTCTCTTTTACTGCACTACAACATCCCACTTTTCAAATCTGAAGACTGTTGATGCCCACTTAGGTTGTTGCCATTTTTGCACAATTAGCAATGACGATGCAAAGACTCACATGTGAGGATTTCTATAGAAGGCAACGGCTGAATGATCGTAAATGCATATCTTCAGTTATACTAGATAATGCCAATTTTGCTTTCCAAAATGGTTACGCCAACTTCTACTGCTATAAGCAGCCTCCAAGGGTATCCTCTGCTCCAGAATTTTTTTTAAGATTTTATTTATTTATTTGAGAGAGAGAGAGAGAGAGAGAGAGAGAGAGAGAGAGAACGCACACATGAGCAGGAAGAGAAACAGAGGGAGAGGGAGAATCAGGCTCTCCACTGAGCAGGGAGCCTGACTCAGGGCTCAATCCCAGGACCCTGGGATCATGGCCTGAGCCAAAGGCAGACACTTAACAGACTGAGACACCCAGGCGCCCCTCTCTGCTCCAGATTCTTGCCAATAACTTGTATTGTCAGGATTTTTAAAATGTTTGTCAAGCAGCTGAATGTGTAATATTCTTAACTCTCTTAGCTTTTCCAAATAATTTATAAATACATATACTTTCATTTATTTGCAAGGAGGGAAACAGCTTCATTTCCCTTCTCTCTTCCTACAGAGCCATTGCTCTAGAACATCAGAGCTTTCCACATAAGTGGCTCAGGAAGCTACTTGATTGTGTGTGATGTTTGAAGATCATGTGCTGGGCAGTGTTGCCCAATGCCTTGCACATACAGCTAGAGCGGGTCTCTCGAGTATAGTGCTTTAAGCTGCCTTCTCCCAGCCAGGACACGCGTAGCTGGCAGGTCAAGACAAACTAGGCACAGCCCACAGAGGGGACTCCGTGAGTATTCCAGGGCATAGGGAAGGAACAGAGGGTGGGAATGATGACTTTTCCCTACTTGGCCTGTATAAGGATTATCTTTTGAAAAATGCAAACCACACATGCATTGTTTTGGATTAGCTTTTAGGTGATTTGGCAATATTTTTTTAAAGGTGTAATTTTTTAAAAAATATATTTGAGAGAGAGAGAGAGAGAATAAGTAGGGGGGAGGGGTAGTGGGGAGGGAGAGAGAGAATATGAATGAATAGGAGGGAGGGGCAGTGGAGGGGGGAGAGAGAGAGAGAGAGAGAGAGAGAGAGAGAGAGAGAGAGAGAAGCAGATCTCCCGCTGAGCAGGGAGCCTGAGGAGGGGCTCGATCCTAGGATCTTGGGATCATGACCCAAGCCAAAGGCAGATGCTTAACCACTGAGCCACCCAGGGGCCCCTGACAATATTCTTTAAATTCTTTTTGGCTTAGACTACACTAATGTCCCATCAAAACCTTTTGTTTTATATTATTTTCTCACATGTTCTCTCAGGAGGACTATATATGGAATACGTTCAGAGCAGGGCACTCCCTGGATCTAATAACCAATATGTGGGGCTGAGCAGGAAGGACAAACAAGGAATCACAGCTAGAGGGTACTTTAGAAATCATCTCATCCAAACACTTCATTTCACAGAAAAGGAATAGGAAGACTTGCCATGTTTGCAGATGATGAAGCAGGGTGTTGCCCCAGCCCCACAGCGAAGCCAGATCTCATCTTCCCACAGCAGCATCTTTGCTCCATCAAAGGAGCACACATCGTGGCTATAATCCAGAGCTGCTAACCCCCTCCTCACTTCCTGCAACCATGGTGTAGTCCTTCCGGGCAGGGTCCTTGACCTGGGGTCCATGGATAGATTTTAGCAGCCCCCATGATGCATGTTCCTGTATATACATTTTTCTTGGGTGAGGGCCCATACCTTTCCTCAAAACACCCGGGAAGCAAAGTAGGTTAAAAATCACTACTGGATTTGGTGAAAGTAAGAAAGAAGACAATCTGAAAGCAGAGGAACTGAGACAGAAGGAGGAACAGGGCAAAGGAGAGAGGGAGCTAAAAAGGCAGAGTTCTACAACAGCAGGACCCCCCATCAGGGATGCAGCCTCCTTAGGCAACTTGGTTTTAAGGGGAAGCCTTAAAACCTTATCTGGTTCCCATCCTCTGGCCAGAGATAGCACCAGAATAAGATTATCTTTAGGATCTTTTATCTCAGAATGCTACAAAGAAAGCAAAAGGGTTTAAAAAAAACAACCCATAGCACATTATCTATCAGTAACTGAAGTATCAGCATGAATACTAAAACCCAGCACTAAAATAGTATGGTATTAAAATACCGACCCCTTCCAGGAGGACGCTGTTAAACCCTACACTCCAGGGTGAGAGGAGGGTCTCTGCTTTGGCACTGAAGTCACAGAACCTGGAATGGGACTTTTCTGCTTCTCCAGTTCTTTCTGGTCACATCCCATTTTGATACACCCAGCCACTTTCCTGCATCAATTGCGTATCTGTCTCCTTGTGTGGATGTGCTTAAAATTCAGGGTTCAAACAACAGAGACGTTCTACTCCAACTAAGCAGACAGTATCAATGGCATGTCTAGTGCTTCAGTCATTTGTTTTTAGTTATCATTTCCTAAATCCGTAAATGCAAAGGTTTTAGTTATCATTTCCTAAATCCGTAAATGCAAAGGTACAAGTATTTCCTAGAGCAAAATGCCTTCTCCTGGCCCTCGCTCATCTGCAAAGCACTGTAGTCCTGATGCCAAAGGGACTTAGTCCAGGTATGTGGTAAAAAGATGCCTCCTGGAGGGTGTCTGGAGGGCTCAGTTGCTTAAGAATCTGACTCTTGATTTGGGCTCAGGTTCATGACCTCAGGGTCCTGGGATTGAGCCCCATGTCTGGCTCTGTGCTCAGCAGCTTCCCTCTGTTCCCCCTGCATGCTCTCTCTCTCTCTCTCTCTCAAATAAATATATTCTTTAAAAAAGAAAAAAAAAAAAGATGTGTCCTGGGACCCCTGGGGCATGGACTATTTTCCCCTTTACTGTGATCAGTGACTGGGAAGGGGCACCTAGATGAACCCTCTCCCTTCCTCCCTACCCCTGAGAAGCTGTCTGGATGTCCGAATAGGCACAAGGGGTCAAGGATGCTTCAGGGATTGTTAAAGTTGAGAAAGGCTTACTTTTTGCAAACAGTAAATGTTTCCTAAAGAGAGATTTGCTTAATGAAAGTTTTTTATTTTTTTCTGAGTTCTCTCGGTTTTTTCTAAGTGTATTTTGATTTGAATATATAAAAACAGATCTGGAGCTGCCTTGGGGGGAGGGTGGGGCATGGGTGGAGAGAGTTTGGTTCCGCTGCCTGGAGAAGTCCAGGAATATGAGATGTTATAGGGGCATAGAAATATATTTTAAAAAAAGAAATATCCTAAGATATGCCTCATGTACAGCAATCCAAGACATTTTGAAAACAAGGAAGACCAGTATTCCATTTAATATTATTCAAGTTATTAAAAAGATATTTGCGTTATTCTAGTATTACCCCCGGCTCCCCAAACATGCACGCTCCCCTCTGTCTCCAGCAAATCTTGAATGCCGTTTCGGACACACTCAACAGCTTGACTGAATATGGAAATCAAGGAAGTGACTGAATTCCTTCTGTGAGGGAAGGGTGTTGCAGAGGAAGAAGAGAGAGTCCATAAGCTGCACGGATTCAAAAGAAACAGAGGCTGGAGCTGGACGTGACAAGGAATGAAGCCACCTCCTCCTCCCTGTCTACCAAGATCATTCCCCCAAATCATCTTGAGGTCTTTTGAGTTCCCTGAAAGTGGGGAAGGCTCCGAACCCATTCTAAGGGGCAAGGAGATTGCAACTGATGATTCCCAAAGACCTTTCTCCAGCCCTGAACTTGGAACCAATCGCCTCCCCAGTTTCTCCTCTTAGATCCCTAACAGATAACTCGAGTCTAAAATGACCCCAAACCAAACCTGACTCCATCTCCAAACACGCTCTTCCCTTCTTCTTCCTCATCTCAATTACCAGCCCCCCATCCACGTAGTTGCTCAAGCCCCAAACTACAAGGCCTCCTGGTGTCCTCTTTCTCTTCCCTCCATTCCCCCAGCAGCAGGCCTCACCAGCGCCACCACCAAGATGTATCCCAAGTCTGGACATTTTGAAAAAGGACTCCCACTTCCTCTGTTTTGACCTGAAACTTTCTAATTGATTGAGTTCTTCTTTCCAGTTTATCTCAATTCCAGCAAAAAACCCTGTGGGCAAAGCATCTTCTCAAGAAATAAGAATGGCTCTGAGCCAGCAAGACCCCACCCGAGACTGATTCCAAGACAATGACAGACCTCACCTTTACTGCCCACCCCCCTGCACCCACTCACCTTCATCCCACATTTTCCTTATATCAACCGGGAAGTACCTTCAGGACGTCGGGGACAGCCTTCAAGACGGTAGGCCCCGCTGCATGTGAGCTCCAGGAAGGGAGAGCGCTCATACCGCTCCTGGGACGGTACCCGGTGCAGAACACTGCTCAATAAAACCCGTGGGATGAACGCACCTGACCCCCGCTTGTTTCCTGCTCTCTGCCTCCCAAAGGCCTCCCCGACCTGCAGCATCCGGGTCAAGCCTCAGGCATCAGAGTTTGGTCATTTGATGGTGGCCCCTAAATCAGGTAAAATGGAGCACGCACACGTGTGGATGGGCCCTGCAGGCTCCCCTGGGAGAGGCCAGACCCGCCAGGGCTCGCTGAGGCCCTGGGAACACTCACACGAGACAGAAGTTTCCTTCTTTTTTTTTTTTTTTTTTTTTTTAAGAAGTTTCCGTCTTTTGAAGGATTCCATTCTGTCCCTTTTCAAACCTGAAATTTTCTGCTCTTGCCATTTTTCTCTTCAGACTCTTTCCCAAAGGGTAAAACCTTTCTGGTTGACCTTTAGTCACTAACCGCAATTAGTGACTACAAAATTTACTTTTTCAGTTATCAATTCAGTGTTGCTTACTGCATCTGCTAACACACCGTGTGTGTGTGTGTCTGTGTGTCTGTGTGTCTGTGTGTCTGTGTGCATGCGTGCATGGCAGGATAAACAGCAGCCAAGGAGGGCCTTACCTTATTCCGGTTGGTTGAAACCACCCTCAGACAGCCTGAGATGCATTTCGTGTGCCTGCAAGTTGCTGTAACAGCTCTTGTAGTAAAGGAATGTTGCACATGTTTTTTATATACACAGAATTTGTGTTTGTTCTTAGTAAATACCTGTAAATGCTTAGTTCAGGGGCGCCTGGGTGGCTCGTCAGTTAACTGTCTGACTTCGGCTCAGGTCGTGGTCTCAGGGTTCTCGGATGGGGAGCCCTGGGGCCAGCTCTGCCCTCAGCAGGGAGTCTGCTTGTGCTTCTCAACCTCACCCTCTGCCTCCCCCCAGCCCCAGCTTGTGCTGTCTCTCAAATAAATAAATAAAAATGTTTAAAAAAAAAAAAACTTGGTTCAATAGATTCTCGAGTTGAAGTGCTCAAAAATACAATTGAAATGCCATTGAACTCAAAACGGTAAAAAATATGTGTCCCTGGGATCTCTGGGTGGTGCAGCGGTTTGGCGCCTGCCTTTGGCCCAGGGCGCGATCCTGGAGACCCGGGATCGAGTCCCACGTCGGGCTCTCTGCATGGAGCCTGCTTCTCCCTCTGCCTGTGTCTCTGCCTCTCTCTCTCTCTCTCTCTCTCTCTCTGTGACTATCATGAATAAATAAATAAAATTTAAAAAAAAATATGTGTCCCTGCTTGTTTTATTTATGTGTGTGTGCTTATACACATGCGTACACTTATACACACACACACACACACACACACACACACACACATACATCTTGAATAAATTAAGCAATAACCTCCCTGGACCCCCAAGAGAGTGTTCTTCATCCTTCTGCTTTGCCATAAAGTTGTTTATTGTGGTTGAGGAAGGTCCTGGCTCTCATAACCTCAAAGCGATCCCCCAGCACGGCTTAGGGGTAATATTTCTCCTAGAGCAAGCCCCACGTCATTTCCTGCATCTGCCCTGAGATCTGGAGTATGCCAGGACACCCATAGCTCTCCCCGCATGAGACCAGGGGAATTAGGAGAGGGTCAAAGACAAAGAAGGGAAGCAGGGAAAGAAAAATTAGTAAGAGGAAAAGGATAAAAGAGTAAATGTGGCCAATTCTTCCCTCCCCTGATTCCAGATAACGGAAGACAATCTGGGGGTCCTTCAACTAACTCCTCTTTAAGATCTGCCAGGAAAAAATGAATTTCATTTAGATGGGTGTCTATGGTCGGCATGGTTTGCTTTATCTAAGGAGAATTGGGAAAGCAATGGGGAAAGCAATTATAAAGGGGAAAAAAATTCTTGCTTTTCATCTTTTTAAAGGAATATGAGAGAGAAATACTATAAAAGAGTCCATTCTCAGGACGCCTGGATGGCTCAGGGGTTGAGCATCTGTCTTCGGCTCAGGGCGTGATCCCGGAGTCCCAGGATCGAGTCCCATGTCGGGCTCCCTGCATGGAGCCTGCTTCTCCATCTGCCTGTATCTCTGCCTCTGTCTGTGTGTCTCTCATGAATAAATAAATACAATCTTAAAAAAAAAAAAGAGTCCATTCTCCTGCAATGACTGCAATCCTACACTAATACATCTGAGTAGCAAAGGAGACAGAGCCACAAGGGATGGAGTTGTAGTCTCTTTATCTCTCTCTTCCTCTTGCTGTGTAAGGACATAGCAAGAAGAAAGCCATTTGCAAGCCAGGAAGAATGCTTTCACTCGGAACCAAATCTACATCACTTGGACCTTCCAGCCTTCAGAATGGTGAGAAGTAGGGATCCCTGGGTGGCGCAGCGGTTTGGCGCCTGCCTTTGGCCCAGGGCGCGATCCTGGAGACCTGGGATCGAATCCCACATCAGTCTCCGGGTGCATGGAGCCTGCTTCTCCCTCTGCCTGTGTCTCTGCCTCTCTCTCTCTCTCTCTCTCTCTCTCTCTCTCTCTCTATGTGACTATCATAAATAAATAAAAATTTAAAAAAAAGAATGGTGAGAAGTAAATGTCTGCTGTGTAAACCATCCAGTTTACAGTATTTTGTTAGAACAACCTGAGCTAGCAAAGACAGTGTTTTACCTGAATCCATTCAGCAGAGATTTCCTGAGCCTGACCAGGTACTGTCCCAGGGCTGTAGACTAAAGCACCGATAAAGCAGATGAGGTTTTACCTTCATGGTGGGACTTTGATTCTGATGGGAAGGTCAGCCACAGACAATAGGCAAGTAAACAAGCATGTGAATTATAGATCATAATAAAATCCATTGAAGAAAACACAACAGGGGATGCAATGGGGAGTGATGGGAGGGACTGCTTTAGATCTGGTAATCCAAGAAGGCTTTCTGGGGAGGGAACATTTGCGCTGAATGATCAAGAAGAGCCAACTAAGAGATAACGTAGGGAAGTAACATTCCAGGCACTGGGTAGTCATGGTGTTAATTTGTGCCTCAGTGAGACCTGCCAGTTACCTCCGAGTTAGGGCAGGCAGGGAAAGAATAGACTTTACATTGACTTGGTTATTAATATCCAGAAGTGAAAGATACATTGCAAGAAAATTCAAATAAGAAGCTTTAGATTTTGAAAACCAATGAAATGATGGTGGTCTCAAAATGACCTTATACTCCACACAAGGCCGTCTCTGCATTTTCCACATCACCATCATCCATATAACATGAAACATCTATACGACATCATATAACATAGCTTCCAGGTTGGGTTTATTAGACAGTGGGATGCATTTGCTGCAATTAATAGACCAATGTTGACATGTTAACTAAAGTCAACACTTTATTCAAATTTCTAGTGTCTTTTTTTTTTTTTTTTCTGTTCTGCAATCCCACCCAGAGTACCACATTGCACTTAATCATGTCTTCTCAGGCTCTTCTTGGTTGTAATTTCTTAGGAATTCCTTGGTTTTCAAAAACCTTGGCAGTTTTGAGAACTAGTAGCCAGATGTTTTGTAGAATGTCTCTCAAATGGGATTTATCTGATGTTTTTCTCATGATGAGACTGCAGCCATGGGTTATTGGAAAAAGGACCAGAGAGGCCAAGCACCATTTTCAGGACATCATATCAAGGGTACATAGTATTAACATGACTTATCACTATTGATGTGGACCTTGATCCCTCGGCTGACTTCCAAGTTATTTTTGATTCTTCACTCTCTCATGCCTAGAACCCTGCCAGTCACTGGGCCTCACTTAATTCCAGGGTCTCCCCCAGACCCTACTCATTGGCATCATCTCAACAGCCTCTAGTCTAAGCTCTCAGTTCCTTCTTAGCATCCAGCACCACACTATCAAAGCTGTCTTCCTAAAATAAAACTCTCGTCATTCATATCCTTGCTCTGGACAAATAACCCCACTTAGGAACAAAATTTTGCTTTCACTGGAAGATAAAGTCCGAGTCTTCCAGCATTACATTTAGGCCTTTTCCTCAACCTGATCACAAGTGACTTTCCTGTTTTGTCTCCTGTCTGACCTCTACACTAGCACTCCGTGGGTCACACCCCTGCTTGTTCCTTCACACAGGCCACCAGGTTACAGTTTACCACACTTCCATTATGTAACAGTCATCTTTCTAGGTCCTGAATCTTTCTTGGCCCTTTCTAGAAACTGCTAACAAAAGGCTCCTTATAGTCAAGGAGTGTGGTGACGTTCAAGTGACAAGCATTACAGACAGGTAACTTCAGGGTATGGAAGTAGGTGCTAGATACCAATTTGGCCATGTGTAAATTGCAAAGGGAGCATCTGGGCCAAAGCCCTTCATGGTGGCTCTGGTACTCAGGGGGAGATTACACAAGGGACATGATATCTGACCAAAGATTTGAAGAAAGAAAATAGTTCACCAAGTGAACGAGAAGCCGAGAGAAGGTCTAAACAGAGAGTACATCAGGCACAGGATAAATCATGGCCATTAAGCAATTTAATATGGAAATATTTGCAAAACATGACTATGAACTAGAATATGACAAAACAAGCTAAGGAACTTGGATTTTAACCCACAGGACAGTGTTTTTAAACTGTGGGTCTGAAGTCGACTTAGTGAGTCTCTGACTATCATTACTTTAAAGTGAAATAAAACAGGAGGAAAAGTTGGTTTGTGGACATTGCATTTGTTACTGCACATATAAATATTTGTATGTCCTGCTTTGCCACGTAAACTATATTTCTTACTAGAAATCACATTTAAATAAGTGTTTTAAAACACTGCTATGTGGGGGTGGCTGACTGGTTCCGTTGGTAGAGCATGTGACTCTTCACCTAAGGGCCATGAGTTCAAGCCCCATGTTGGGTGTAGAGCTTTAAAAAGCAGTGCTATCTGGAGGTCTCACAAGGACATATAGCAGGGATGTGTGTCCAACAGCATTTTTCAAACTTCCCTGAGGGTAATAGTAACTCAGGGCCCTTGTTGAAAACACAGATTCCCGGGCCCCAACCTATACTCACAGCATCAGAAGTCCAGCAGAAGCCTGGATATCTGCATTTAATAAACACTCCATGTGTTTCTTATGAGGGAAACTTGGAAACACTGCTATTCTGACGGCAGAGTAGAAAAGAGATTGGAGTGAGAAGGAACTGGAGGTGGAAAAGCCACTGGTATTGTCTGAGAGATGGCAAGGCTTGTCCCTGGGCCACAGCTGTGGACAGAGGAGGAGGTGGGGCTGCAGATTTTTGGAAAGTGGGCTCTCAGATCGTGAAGGGGCACACAGGTACCTAGGTCTTGAAGGTCTGTATCTTGGATGCCTGCATAAATAGTGACCACAGGAGAAAAAGAGTAGGTTTGGGGGGAACGTAATGAGTAGGGTTTTTGCACACAGTGAATTTGCAGTGAAATCCATAATGAAGCACAGGCATTTGCAGCTCAGGAAAGGGGTCAAGGGTGATGAGAATTTTAGTCATTAGCATAGAGCATGAAAAATAAGATTCCCAGGGAATCATCCTTACCATCTCAGGACTTGCCCTCCATAAGAGAGACCTTCACCCAGTCCTTTTCTCTGCCTAACACAACCTCAAGAGCTATGTCTCCAACTCTCACCACTCCAGGTGGCATCAACCCCAACACTGAGCTACAATATCTCGTTTCACCCACTGTCATATCTCCAGCCATTTCTCATTAGTGGTGTGTTGTTTTCCTTTTTCTCCTGTGAGAGGCAGAAACAGTTCTGGATTCCCAGCACCTAGCACAGAGCAGATCCCTAACAAAGGTTTGTCACATTGTGGTGAAGACTTAAGGGTAATTCATCAACTTGGATTTAAAATTCAAGCATTTCAATGGTAAATGAATCTCTTCAAACAATAGCTACCAAACTATTATAAATTATTGCTGGTGATATTTCATGAAACACTACCATCTGGTTTTTATCTTTCTATTTCTAGCTGAGGGTTTTCACACTTTAATTTAACAATAGCTACTAAAATTAATCTCTTTTTTTCCATTGCATAGCCCAGGAAAGGCATACATTAAAGTCATGAGCGTAAGGTTTGTTTCATCTTCATACGTAATGTATTTGGGGCTGAATCGCTCATGTATTCTTTGATCAGAAATAGTGTGTACCTTGTGTAGTAGCCCCAGAATTACTTACTACATTTAAAGACAACATTTTATTTAAATTTTCCAAACATTTACAACGGTAGAAAGAACATTAATAAACCTATATGACCCAACCTACTTCAATAATTATCAACTCATGGCCAATCCTGTTTCACCTCTACCCCCAACTTCATTGCATATTATCTGGAGGCAAATCCCAGAGAGAGCATACTATGTCATCAGTAAAAGAGAAGACTTTAAAATAAATTTTAAAAAAAATATATATATATATACACACACACACACACATACCATTATACCTGGAGATATTACCAATATTACCAGTTCTTGAACATTATCAAATATTCAGTCATTAGGCAAATTACCAACTCTCATAAATGTAATTTCATAAATGTAATTTCTTTACAGTCTAGAAAACTATTAAGATTTAAATAAGGCCCACACATTGCCATTGGTTGATATGCCTTTTGAGTCTCTTTTAATCTATAGGTTTCCCCTTCCATCTTTGTTTCTCATAAATAATTTATTGAAGAAATCAGGTCCTTTGTCCTGTAGAGTTTCCCACAATCTGTTTTTTTGCTGTTTGTATTCCCATGGTAGAGTGTAACATGTTCCTCTGTCCTCTATACTTTCTCTGAAATTAAGAGAATGAGAAGCTTTATGAGATTTGGACTTTTGGGTAGGACTTTTTCATGGGTGTTGGTGTGTTCTTCCTTTTTCCAAGAAGCGGTAAATATTGTTTGGTTGTCTTTTTCTTGTTTCATAAACAGGGATGTTCAAGGTCTAGACACATTAGTTCTTTAGGGGTTACAGAAAGGTGATACTCTAATTTCATCATTCCTTTGACATTTAGCAGCTGGAATACTTCTATAAGGAGAAGCTTCACCTCGTGCTTTACTCAGTTACTCAGGGATGTGATTCACATCAAAAGGTTAGAAAAACAATAGAATTCATTTACCAATTTTCAAATCAATAATTACCTACCAGTTATCTTCTAAATGTGACCAATTCTTTGAGCATCATTATGAACTCATAGACTTAAACATATTTAATGTTTCAACTTACTGCCTCTTAATATTCAAAAAGTCCCATCTTTGGCCAGTGGGAACCTCATTAGGTTGGCTCCTGTGCTCTTTTGGTACAACCCTAGTAGTCTTTGATAGCTTCAACTGTCTATATAACAAGATGCTTCCAGTTTCACTTGTTCATTTCCTGCCCTAGACCTGGCTCCTTTTCATGGGAGATGGAATTGCAAGACCTTATCAGGGCTCTGGGGGTGCTCACTGCACCACAGCTGATCTGATCTTGACTTTGAAGTTTTAAATTTCTCAGACATACTAGTGGCTAACTGTGCAGACTCCAGAGGTAGACTGCCTGGGTTTAAATCACCACTCTACCCTTATTGGGTATGTGACCCTGGGCCAGTTTATCAACTTCTCCATGCTTTAGCTTCTTCAACCGATAAGAGATGAATAAGAACCACACCTAAATTCATAAGATCCTTGTGAGATTTAAATGAGGAAATTCATGTAAAATGCCTAGAATAGAGTCTGGCACAGAAGGCTGTGTAAAAGTTGGCTATTAATATTCTTCTTACTAATTTCTTTGCAACCTTGTCATTACTGCCTGCGCATACTGTGGGTCATCTGGGATGTAATACGGACTTACATTTTATTCATATCTAGTGACATACTGATTTTTAAAAATTAAGTCCCATCTGTAGCATTCATCCCATTAATGTGTAGCTCTAAATGAGGCAATGGTTAGAACATATTAGAACATTTCCTATAAAGGAATCCAAATTCAACAAAGCTAATGGCATTCATGAAATTCCCAAGTACCAGCGTACTTCCTGCTTTTTTTTTTTTAATTTTTATTTATTTATTTATTTATGATAGTCACAGAGAGAGAGAGAGAGAGAGAGAGGCAGAGACATAGGCAGAGGGAGAAGCAGGCTCCATGCACCGGGAGCCTGACGTGGGATTCAATCCGGGGTCTCCAGGATCGCGCCCTGGGCCAAAGGCAGGCGCTAAACCGCTGTGCCACCCAGGGTTCCCTACTTCCTGCTTTTTATACTCATTTGGAAAGGGGTAAATTGGTAAAAGCTTGACTGGGAGCAGCCCAGCCATGGATTTAAGTTCTAGTTTTGCACGGGGGGCATTGCCAAGCCATGTTTGCCTGGTCTTTCCTAGTTGAGCACAGGGAGCTATTAGAGGTGGCCTTCCCCCCAAAGCCCTCTAGCTCCCTTTTTAATCAGACTTGTAGAGCTTTAAGACATGTTGCAGATCACATAAATCTTAACACTGGTTCTGTCTGGAACCTCACCTATATTAAATCTTGATCCATTTAGCAATTTGCAATACAACTCTTGCTTTAGGTTTGAGAGATTAAAGATTCCAGGGCTGCTGCCACTGACTGGTCAAAATAAAGACAGTGAAGGGGAAGCAGAAGCCCAGGGGGCTGTTTCCTTGCTGGTTCATGAGATCGCAACAAGGCCTCTAGGTAGCTCTCTAGACTTGAAAACCCAATAGAGCCCTAATATGAACAGCCTCTAAAGTGGTTATGCCATGAGTTCCTTAAAACAAAGACATTTGTTTGCAATTTTACACACTTGCATCACTGACATATGGTTGCATTATAATTGCATCAGCTGGGCCAATTGTCTATAGAGCTCTGGCCAGAAATTCCCAGGATACACCAAGATCTATCATTGCTTAAACAAACATTGACTCACTTGTTTAAAATTTTTTTTTCTCTTTTTGTGTCTTATTGCACTTTTTAAAGTAGCTGTTTGTCATTAAGATGACATTTAAGGAACCTTGAAAATAATAACTAAAAATATATATATATATGTATATATGTATAACATATATATTTGTCAAATGGAAGTGGGTGGGTGTAGACAAATAATGGTAGATTCATATAATAGAAACTATCCTGTCACTAAATAAAGTGGATGTTTAAGTATTGACAGTTATCTTTAGATATCAAAAGAACAAAAGCAAATTTCAAAGCAGGATGTATAGTAGAATCACGTTTAAGTAAAATAGTAATTATTGCATATGTTGATAAATGCATAGAAAAAGATCTGAAGAAAGATAGTCCAAGCTGTTAATAGGGTCTATTTTTAGCTCCTTCAGTTAAGAAGTTAAGCCACTCACTCTTAATTTCCGCTCAGGTCATAATCTCAGGGAGGACTCAGCGTGAGATTCTTTCCCTCTGCCCCTCCCCCCACTCACACACTCATAAATAAATAAATAAATAAATAAATAAATAAATAGGTTTTTTTTTTAAATAGAGCTATTTTTAGGGATGAAATTAATTGATTTTTCATATATATTTCTATACTCCTTGGAATTTCTTATGAATAAGTATTGTTTTTTCTTTTCTTTTTAAAAGATTTTATGAATTTGAGAGAGAGAGTGAGCACAACCAGGGTGAGGGGCAGAGGGAGAAGCAGACTGTATGAGCCCATGTGGGGCTCAATCCACGGATTCCAGTATCGTGACCTGAACCAAAAGCGGGCCCTCAGCCAACTGAGCCACTCAGATGCCCCAAGTACTGCTTTTTCAATTAGGAAAAAAATTATGTTTTTGAAAATCAATGTTATTATAATGTGTTCAAAACATCAAAAGAATCTATTATTAATTATAATAATATTAGTGAGATTTCTCATGGTAGCTTCTCAGTTAAGAAGCATGATATTAGTAAGCTTCTGTGAAAATAGCTATTATTACTATAATAACTGATGTAGTAATAAAACAGTATAACTAGCCCTCACTGAATCCAAAACAATTTAGTATAGGGTTTTGTTGTTATTTAGGGGTGTTTGGTTTGGTTTTTTTTTTTTTTTTACACTTACCAATTTATTTAAGATGTAATAAATTTGAATCAACAGCAAGATGAAGAGACACAGAGTGAGGCCAGGGAAAAGAGTGCATCGCTCTCCCCATATCTCCAAATCACAATATTGCAACCAGCTACTCTAACTGTACTACTACTCAGCTGTCGTCCCACCAGGTCCTGTCTCAGGAGGAGGAGCCCAGGTAGCATAGTGGTTGCAGTCAGCCTCCAGCAGGGTCAGCGTCAGTGACCCCTTAGGCTTCCCTTCCCAGCTCCTCCTCCTGCAATGGCTGGGACTTGAAAGCAAATGGTGAGGCCAGCCACCAGTGCCCCCTGCAGGGGGCCAGCGAGGTCATCACTCCAGCTGTGCTTGTGGTCAGATGTGTGGGGGAAGCCAATGGGGTGCAAAGGCCAAGGGGAAGAAGTGCACTGTGGGCCACAGAAGTCGTGCCCACTTCCAGCGGAGCTGGGCCTGCACACAGAGCTCCAGGAGCAGCATGCTGTACATCCCAAAGGGGGAGTATCCCAGTGGAAAGGCAGTCAGCTAGCCAGGCTTCCCCTGCACACCTTCTCCAACTGCACAGAGTTCGCGCAGTTGCCGGGGCTCGAGTGGGGGTCACACACCTCCAGGAAGTTGGACCACAGACTGGCCATCGTGTACTTGGCCCAGGTCTGTTAGCGACTGACTCACTGCAGCCCCAACAGGAACTTCCCCATCACCTTGTCCACGGCAGCCACATCGTGGCTGAAGCGGTTGAAGTTGGAGTGGGAATAGAGGAGGTCTCTGGACACCAGGGGAGGCCTCGCTGGCTGAGAGGGGGGTGATGGTGGCTGTGATGGTGACCCCCACCATGAGTCCACAGGTGATGGTGTCTGGACAATAGGGTACCAGATAGTGTCCTCTGCAGTAGAACCATTCTTCTACGGGTGTTTCCCAGAGTCAGGATGGCAGAGAGGCTCCAATCAGATAAAGGCAGTTGGGAAGATGGCAGAGGAGGAAGATCATGAGCCGCCACCTCCTCCTTTGCACATACCAAGGCTACAACTTCATACAGAACAACTTGCTCTGAGAAGAAACCTGAAGAACAGCTTTTTCACAGCTGAAGATAAAAAAACAAAGCCACACTGAAAAGAGTAGGAGGGGCAGAGACACAACATCCTAGCATGACAACCCACAAGCCTGAGGGCTATCACAGAGATGGAGGTCCTCCCGGAGGATCATCAGGCACACCCTGCCCTGGGGTTTGTACTGGGAAGACTAGCTGCCATAACATCTGGCTCTGAACATCAGTGGGGCTTAACTCTGGGGTAGCTGGAGAGCTACACAAACCAGGATGCCACTCTTAAAAGGCCCACACACAATCTCACTTGCTCCAAGATCCACACAGAGGCAGCAGTTTTAAAAGTGCCTGGCCCATATATGAAGATTGACCAACTACAGGACATGCATCGGAAGGGCAGAGATGAGTAGGAACTTTCTATAGGAATGGAAGCACTGATAGGTACCATTTTTCTTTCTTTTTTAAAAAAAAATATTTATTTATTCAAGAGGGAATGAGAGGCAGAGACACAGGCAGAGGGAGAAGCAGGCTCCATGCAGGGAGCCTGATGTGGGACTCGATCCCGGGTCTCCAGGATCACGCCCCGGGCAGAAGGCAGGTGCTAAACCACCGAGCCACCTGGGCTGCCCGGGTACCTTTTTTTTACACTCAGTCAGCCTTGCTTCTCCATCCACCTTGCTAGTGCTGTTCACCCTGCACTGGCATTCCCCTATGGACCCATCCTGCCCAACATGTCCACCTCACAGGTGCCCCTCTAAGGAGGCTCCCATCCTGTCACACCTAACAGGAAGCCCCAGCAAGGACCAGTGCCCCTCAAAAGCGACACCTTCTCCAGGGAGGAAGAGCACCATTAATTACCTGGCCTTAAAAAAAAAAAAAAAAAAATTACCTGGCCTTGTAGCCAGACCACACCAAGGGCTAACCCCACCCACCATTATGCCTGCAGCAGCCACAGCTGGGCCTCTAAGCCATCTAGGCCAAGGCCAACTCTGCCCACCTGTGTGCCTGCAGCAATGATGGCCCCACCACAATAGGAGGGCTCATGCAGCCCACATAAGAGACACCTCTGGAGTGCTTCATTCTGGTGACTGGGGGGGATTGGGCTTCTGGCTCCATCAGACTCCTATATAAGGCCACTCCCTTCAAGACCAGGAAACATAGCTGACCTACCTGATTCATAGAAATAAACATACAAGCCAGACAAAATGAAGAAACGGAAGAAAATGTTCCAAATGAAAAACCAAGACCAAACTTCAGGAGGAAAAAAAAAAAAAAAGCTAAATGAAACCAAGATAAGCAATCTACCCAATAGAGAGTTCAAAGCAATGGTCATAAAGATATTCACTAAACCTGGAAGAAGAGTATGTGAATTCAGTGAGATATTAAACAGAGAGATAGAAAATATAAAAAAGAACCATCCAGAGCTGAAGAATATAATAACTGAAATGAAAAATATACTAGAGGGAATCAACAGCAGATTAGAGGATGCAGAAGAAAGATCAGTGATCTAAAAGAGAGTAGTAGAAATCATTCAAGTTGACTATCACAAAGAGAAAAGAATTTTTAGAAATGAGGATAAGTTAAGGGATCTCTGGGATAACATCAAGTGTACTACCATTCACATTGCAGGGTCCCAGAATGAGAAGAGAGAATAGGGCAGAAAACTTGCTTGAAGAAATAATAGCTGAAAACTTCCCTAACATGGGGAAGGAAACAGAAATCTGGGTCCTGGAAGCACAGAGAACCCCACACAAGGTGAACCCAAAGAGGTCCACACCAAGACACATAATAATTAAAATATCAAAAATCAAAAATAAAGATTCCTAAAAGCAGCAAGAAAAATGTAACTAATTACATACAGAAAAAAACACCCATAAAACTATCAGCTGGTTTTTCAGCAAAAATTTTGCAGGCCAGAAAAGAGTGGCATGGTATATTCAAAGTGCTAAAAGGGAAAAACCCACAACCAACAATACCCAGCAAGTTTCTCATTCAAAATTGAAGGAGACATAAAGAGTTTCCCAGACAAATAAAAGTTAAGGAAGTTTACCACCACTCAACTAGCCTTATAAAAAGTGCTAAAGGGATTTCTTTAAATAGAAAAGAAAAGACTATAACTGGAAGAAAATTATGAAAGAAAAAAGTCCACTGGTAGGAGCAAACATACAGTAAAGGCAGTAGATCAATCACTTAGAAAGCTAATGTGAAGGTTAAAAAAACAAAAGTAGTAAAATCAACTGTATCTATATTAATTAATTAAGGGATATTCAAAATAAAGATATAAAATATGATGTCATATACATAAAATGTGGTGGGAAGCGTGTAGTTGCTTTAAAATGCCTTTAAATCACATGACCACCAACTTAAAATAGACTGCTATGTAATAGGATGTTATATGTGATCCTCATGGTAACTGCAAAGCAAAAACCTATAATATATGCATAAAAAGCAAAGAAAGGAATCCAAGCATAATGCTAAAGAAAGTCATCAAATCACCAGGGAAGGTAGCAAGAGAAGGAAGCAACACAGGACTACAAAAACCAGCAAATAATGAACAAAATGACAATCAGTACATACCTATTGATAATTACATATAAATAGACTAAATGCTCTAATCAAAAGACATAGGGTGACTGAAAGACCCATCTAAATGCTGCCTATAAGAAACACACTAAAGACCTAAAGACAGGAGCCCCTGGTTGTTCGGGTTAAGCATCCAATTCTTGATCTCAGTTCGGTTCTTAATTGCAGTTCTGTCAGTTCAATCCCTGCGCTGGGTTCCTAACTGGGCATGGAGCCTACTTTTTTTGTTTTAAAGATTTTATTTATTTATTCATGAGAGACACACAGAGTCAGAGACATAGGCAGAGGGAGAAGCAGACTCCCTGCAGGAAGCCTAATGTGGGAATCAATCCCAGGACCCCAGGATCATGACCTGAGTCAAAGGCAGATGCTCAACCACTGAGCCACCCAGGCATCCTACGCCTACTTTTTTTTTTTTTTAAGTGAGGTAGCAACACTTAGATAAAACAGAATTTAAAATAAAGACGATTGTAACAACAGATAAAGAAGGGCATTACATAATGATAAGAGGATGTAACAATTGTAAATATCTATGTACCCAATATAGGAGGACCTAAATATATAAAGCAAATTTCAAATATCCAAAAGAGAAAAATACACATTCTTTTCAAGTATGTGGAACATTCTCCAGGATTAGGTCACATGTTATGCTAAAAAACAAGTCTCAATAAATTTAAGAAGACTGAAATCATATAGAGCAAGTTTTCCAAGCACAACAGTATGAAATTAGAAATCAAATATAAGACAAAAAGGCTGGAAAAAACAAACATGGGGAAGCTAAACAACATGCTACTAAACAACCAGTAGGTCAATAAAGAAATGACAGTAAATAACAAAATACCTTGAGACAAATGAAAATGGAAATACAACATTCCAAAATCTTTGGGACACAGCAGAAGCAGTTCTAAGAGAGGTTTACAGTGATATAGATCTACCTCAAATAAACAACATAATTTTATACTTAAAAGAACTAGGAAAAAAAACACTTTCTTTACTCTTTGAAAAGATCAACAAAATTGATAAACCCCTAGCAAGACTCACCAAGGAAAAGAGAGGACAAAATAAAATCATAAATAAAAAAGAAATAAAACCAATGCCACAGAAATTTAAAAAAGATTATAAGAAACTACTACAAAAATTTGTAACAAAGTGGAAATAGACAAATTCCTATAAACAAAATCTTTCAAGATTGAACAAAAAAGTAGAAAATCTGAACAGACTGATTGCTAGTAATGAAGTTGAATCGGTAATCAAAAAACTCCCAACAAACAAAATTCCAGGACCAGATGGTTTCACAGATGAATTCTACCAAACACTTAGAGTTAATACCTATCCTTCTCAAACTATCCCAAAAAACTGAAAGGAAGAAACACTTCCAAATTCATTTTCTGTGGCCAACAATGATACCAAAACCAGACAGACACTACAAAAAAGAGAGAAAGAGAGAGCAAGAGAAAATTGCAGGCCGGTATAAATATCCCTGATGAACACAGATGCAAAAATACTTAACAAAATATTAGCAAACTGAATTCAACCTTTATTAAAAGAATAATTCACCACAATCATGTGGGATTTATTCCAGGGATGTAAGGATAGTCCACTACCAGTAGATCAAAATGATACACCATTATAAGAAAGTAAAGGATAAAAATCACGATTATCTCAATAGATGCAGAATAAACATTTGACAAAATTCAATCATTCATGATAAAAACTCTCAACAAAGTGGATATAGAGGGAACTTATCTTAATATAATAAAGACCATATATGATAAACCCACAGCTAACATTATACTCAATAGTGAAAAGCAAAAAGCTTTTCCTTTAAGATCAGGAACAAGACAAGGATGTCCACTCCCACCATTTTTATTCAACATAGTTTTGGAAGTCCTAGCCACAGCAATCAGAAGAGAAAAAGGAATAAAAGTCATACAAATAAGTGAAGAAGAAGTAAAACTGTCACTATTTGCAAATGACATGATACTGTATACAGAAAACCCTAATGACTCTACCAAAAAATTATTAGAACTAATAAACTCAGTAAAGTCACAGGATACAAAAATCAATGTACAGAAAGCCATTGTGTTTCTATACACTAATAATCAACTATCAGAAAGACAAATTAAGAAAACAATCCCACTTACAATTACAATCCCACTTACAATCCCACAAACAATTCCCCCTAGGAATAAAATACCTAGGAATAAATTTAACCAAAGAGGTGAAAAACCTGTACTACAAAAGCTATAAGACATTAATGAAAGAAATTGAAGACAACACAAACAAATGGAAAGATATACCATGCTCATGGATTAAAAGAGTTAATATTGTTAAAAATGTCCATACTAGCCAAAGCAATCTATAGACTGAATGTAACCCCTATCAAAATACTGTTCACATTTTGCACAGAACTAAAACAAAAATTCCTAAAATTTGCATGGAACCACACACACACACACACACACACACACACACAGACGTATCTTGACAAAGAACAAAACCAGAGGTATCAATCACATATTTCTATACTACAAAGCAAATCAAAACAGTATAGTACTACTAAAAATAGATCAATGGAACAGAATGGGGAACCTAGAAATAAACTCACACTATGACAATTAAGGTATTAATATACAATGGGGATAAGGTAGTCTCTTCAATAACTGGTGTTGGGCAAACTGGACAGCTACATGCAAGAGAATGAAACTGGACCACTTTCTAACACAACATACACAAATAAACTAAAAATGGATTAAAGACCTAACTATAAGACCTGAAACCATAGAACTCCTAAAAGAAAAGATAGGCAATAAATTCTTGAACATTGATTTTACCGCTATTTTTTGGATCTATCTCCTCATGCAAGGGCAACAAAAGCAAAAATAAACTACTGGGTCTAGCTCAAACTAAAAAGCTTTGCAAGAAAAGGAAACTATCCACAAAGTAAAAAGGCAGCCTACTGAATGGAAGAAAATATTTGTAAATGACATATCTAATAAAAGGTTAATATCCAAACTATATAAGGGACTCATACAAGTCAACATCCCAAAAAACAAACAATCTGATTTAAAAGAGGTGGAGTGGTGATCTGTGGGTGGCTCAGCGGTTTAGCACCTGCCTTTGGCCCAGAGCGTGATCCTGGAGTCCCGGGATCAAATCCCACATTAGGCTCCCTGCATGGAGCCTCCTTCTCCCTCTGCCTGTGTCTCTGTCTCTCTCTCCCTGTGTCTCTCATGAATAAATAAAATCTTAAAAAAAAAAAGAGGTGGAGAATCTAGATAGACATTTTTCCAACAGAGACATATAGATGGCCAAAAGATGGTCAACGCCACTACTCATCAGGGAAATGCAAATCAAAACCATAATAAGATATTACCTCATACTAATCAGAATGGCTAGTGTCAAAAAGATAAGAATAACAAGTGGCGATGAGTATGTGGAGAAAATGAAAGCTTCAAGTACTGTTGTACATCATGAATATAAATTGGTACAGCCATTTATGGAAGTAGCACTTCCTCAAAAAATTAAAAATAGAAGTACCATATGATCCATCAATTCTACTTTTGGGTATTTACCAGAAGAAAATAGAAACACTAATTTGAAAAAATATATACGCACCCTTAAGCTTATTGCGGCATTACCATGGAATGTAAAGTACAACATACAGAATATAGCTAATAATGTTGTAGTAATGTTTTATGGTGACAGACTGTCACTACACTGGTCATGGTGAGCATTTCAGGATGTATACACATGTCAAGTCACTGTGCTGTGCACCTGAAACTACTGTAATATTGTCTGTCAACTATACTTCCAAAAAACAGAAAAATAATGTTTCATACCATGTTATGGCATGAACCAACCCTATGCATATCTTGGAGCATATGAGAAATTAACTAGAATTCCAGCATGTGAATAAACAATAAGCAAGTAACTGTTCCTCTGCTCAGATTCTTATGGCTAAAGTGATTTTTTCCTTTGAATAAGGGCTCAGTAACTAAAATGCGTATTTAATCAGCATATTCAAATTTTACAAAATCATCAATCACGGGTATATATTTTGACACTTGTAAATCAAATTTTAAGAAAGAACATAAGTAGGGGCAGCCCCAGTGGTTCAGCGGTTTAGCGCCGTCTTCAGCCCGGGGTGGGATCCTGGAGACCCGGGATGGAGTCCCATGTCAAGCTCCCTGCATGGAGCCTACTTCTCCCTCTCTCTCTCTGTCTCTCATGAATAAATAAATTAAACCTTCTAAAAAAAAAAAAAAAGAACATAAATAGATGAGAAAGCTTATCTTCTTTCCTGTTAGTATTTCAGTTCTATATCTAACTCCTGGATTTTAAGGACTTCTTTTTTTTTCTTAAGGACACATTTTTAAAGTCTCTGGTCTTATTTTGAATTACAAAATTAATGAGTCAATCTTTTAAAAAATTATTAACACCAATTTTCTTAAAAATGAAATGTGCTTAGAGAGCCTGAGTAGCTCAGTTGGTTAACCACCAGATTCTTTTTTTCCTTTTTTTTCCAGACTCTTGATTTCTGCTCAGGTCAGGATCTCAGGGTCATGAGACTGGCTCCGTGCTCAACAGTGAGTCCTCTTGACATTCCCCCTCTCCCTCTGTCCCTCCCTCTAAAAAAAAAGGAAAAAAAAAAGCTTTTATTTCATATCCTACAGTTCCGATCATGCCCACATTCTTTATTTTTTCTTTTTTGTATATTTTGTTTATTGGAGTTCAATTTGCCATGCCCACATTCATTAGGCCTTTCTTTTGAACAGATGATGATTTAGGGGACAAGAGAAGGCAACATCAATATGTCAAGTAAAATAGAACTGAACTGATAGTTGCAGAATTGGACTTCCTTGAATACAAATAATCTGCTATTACTCCAAGCCAAGGCTCAGCAGATTTTTGCTGTAAATGACTCAGACAGTAATGTTTTGGGCTTGTGAGCCATGCAGTCTCTGTCACGATGGGGTTCAGGACACAGTGTCCCCAAATACGGCACCTTGGCATATTAGATATCTTAAGCTAAAGGCCTTTTTTAAAAATGGCAAAAGCAGAAGGTCCCTCAGAGTTCCCCTTCAGTTATATTTCTTTCCTGAAACAATCATAAAATTCCCATGTGAGAGGGGGAAAGAAGACATTCTTTTTTTTTCCCCCTTAATATGTATTTATTGGAGAGAGAGAGGGAGAGGGAGCAGGGGCAGGGGCAGAGGGAGAGAGAATTTCAAGCAGACTTCTATCCGAGTGCAGAGTAGAGTTGGGCTTAATTTCATGACCCCAAGGTCATGATCCGAGCCCAAATCAAGAGTCCAGCCTCCACTGACTGAGCCACCCAGATGCCCCAACCAAGACATTCTTATCACCAGAGGGCAGGGAACTTAAGGCCAAGAGGTCTGCGTGAACAAACTTTGTTAAACTAACTCTTATCTTCCGAATTACTTCTTTCCTATCTACCATCTTCCATCCCAAATATCTTTATCTTGTCAATTCTTCACAAATATACCATTTGCCTCAAAGTTATAAAGGCTTCCCACTCTGGTCAGTTCTGGTCTTCATTCTCTTACGAAATTTCCCATGTAAAAATTCAATGAACCTTGTAGGCTCTTCTCCTATTAATCTGTTAATCCTGACAAAGGTCAGCTTAATTTTCAGACCTAGTCAGGGACCCTAAGAGAGTCAAAGAGACATTTGTCCTGCCCTACCATTGAAATGACTTAACTCTGCTTTTGTCACACAGCCATAGTCTATACTTAAACAAATGGCATGCCTATTTTTCAATAAAACATGATTTACGGACACTAAAATGTGAATGTTATTTAATTTTCACATGTCATGAAATATTCTTCTTCTTTTGATTTTTCTCCCCAATCATTTAAAAATGTAAAATTCATTCTTTGCTGGCAGGCCTTACACAAATCAGGCGGTAGACAGATGACCATGGCCATACGTTGGGGGGTCTCTGCTCTAGGCCAACGCTTGGTACTCAGAACCTGTTGCTTCTCTTGAATCCTGGAATTGAGGGGCAGGGAGGAGAGGGAGGAATCCAAGAGATTTGTGAAACAAAACATCATAGTGTTACTTTTCCAAAGACAAATTTAAGCAGCCTCATTAACCTAAGAAGTCACTGTCATAACAGACATTTTTAAACCAAGTTTTGAAAACATTTAAGGGAACAATGAGTTTTAAAAGGCAGTCCTGAATGAAAGAGCTGTTCATTCCTCTCCATTTTTCTTGCTGGACTTTGGGGAATAGTTGCTAAAAAATAAAAACAAAAATGAAATTTTACCTTAATTAATTGGTGAGAAATACCACCTCCTTGTTGCTTTCATGTACATTTGTTTAATCACTATTCATATGGAATTTTTTCCTGTTTATAAGCCATTTATATTTCTTGTTAATTGCTCATTGCCTTTTGCCCATTTTTCTAGTAAGATATTTTTTCTAATTTATCGTGGTATATTGCTATTAACTTTTTACCTACTACATGTAACAGGTATTTCCCTAATCTCCTCTGCTCTTTTATTTTGTATAAGAGGTTCATGATAGTTCATCTTATTATTGTCAAAACAGTCTTGTCTTTTACATTTTCTTTCCTTTATGCTTAAAATGAACTTCCCCATTTCAAGATCACACATTCAATTATGTTTTCTACTATTTGGGGAACTGCATTTTTTTTTTTTTATATTAAGCTGCTGGGATTTGGAATTCGGTTTGGTGTACAAGCTAAGGACCCAGTAATATTTTCTCAAATAGCTCACCTATTTTCCTGTGTTCCAATCCTGTCTAATCTTTGCTCTCAGCTCACATGCACGTCCCCCACAAAAGCTCTCGGGATCCCAGCTTGGGAGCGGGCTCATGCTCCTCTTAATTCCTAACTGTTCCTCCTGCCCTTGGTCTCCCATGGTTCTTCTTTCTTTCTCAAAGCATAATTATCTGTGCAATCTCCTCTATTGTACCACACTGTAAGCTCCTTGAAAGCTGGCATTGAGTTTTATTCATCTTTGTATCCCCCAAAGCCCTTATCCAGGGCCTCATACATTTGTGGAAAGAAAGAGTGAGTGATGGCAGGCCCTACCCCCATGCCTCCGCTCCCTCTCCCAGAGGGAGGGCAGATCAAACCTCACAGCGAGGAAGGGACTGCCTGCCCCGTGCAGCTGGGGGATTTGCGGTAGCCACAAGTCCAAGGCAGCTCTTATTTAAACACGGCTGGTATTTATAGAACGAGGTCATGTACTCCAGGCTGAACAGATACTGAAGTGAAGAGAGCTGTCAGTCAGGCTCTGGGTAGATAAAGGGTACTCTGGGCATGCAGAGCCCGTGCACCCGTGAGCAGCAGGAAGGGCCAGGCCACTCCCTGGACAAACACGGATCCCAAGGCAGGATTCCTCCCCCTTGACCAATTATAATCACAAAACCAGAGACTGTGAGATACTTTGGAGTCAGAAAAGGCTACAGTGGAGTGAACCAGATTCTGGACAACTTCCACTATGAGAGCCAAGGTTTTAGCTATAAATCACACTTTTCTTATCATGTTAAAATTTTTTTAAAGTTATTTATTTACTCATGAGAGACACACAGAGAGAGGCAGAGACACAGGCAGAGGGAGAAGCAGGCTCCTTGTGGGGAGCCCAATGCAGGATTCAATCCCAGCACCCTGGGATCACACCCTGAGCTGAAGGCAGACACTCAACCACTGAGCCACCCAGGTGCCCCTTTCTTACGTATGCGTGTATGCATACACACACACACACACACACACACACACATTTAACAATATTAGCCTATATTCTCCAAATTCTAAGCTGTTGAGCACTTAGTAATGTGAATGCCTATTTGCTGCCACTGTGGAGAGGGAGCAGGGTGAAGGATGAGCCTGGAATTCTACGTGTGTGTGTGAATGAATTATATAGAGAGAACAAACATTTATTAGGGGCAGACAATCCCTTGCTAGCCATGGGTGTGTGGGGTTTTTTTTTTTTTGTTCTTATTGTTACTTTTTTGTTTTTGTTGTACTTTGAGTAGAAGAGTCCGAGAGAGCATCTCCAGGGGAGGGATCGGGGGAGAAATGCTAATAAAAGTCAACCATTTGGCCTTGTCTCTATCCTTACCAATCTCTCCTCTCTTATTACTCTGACCTGCAAAAGAAATAAATAATGGGCCAACTTCTATGATGAAAATTGAAGAAAATACTAAGGACAGAGGATCTACAGGAACAATTATATTCCTCAGAGAATAGCTCCAGGACCTCTGTGCTCAAAATGCTCCTAAGAAAATAGCAAAGACAAGGCCAAGGCCAGACGCTTTTTCAAGCCCATAGTATTTTCTAGTGACAATAGGCTCTGCTCCAAGTATCGTTCCTTAATTATGAGAAATGAAGTTGCTTCCCATCTACAGATTGAACTATTATTTTTAAATTTGCCCACTTATGAAATGTTTCAGCCACGATTCTTAAAAGATCGATAAGCTGTAACTCCTAAAAATCTTGAAATTAAAAAAAAAAAAGCCCAGCTATCTACAAAAGAGTGGTGACTTCCTTTCAAAAGGCGATAAATGTCTAAAATCATAAATCATAATGTGAAGTCCAGCAAGTGGATGCCTGCATGGGAGAAAGTCGCTAAACAGCCTGGGCCTGGTAACAGATAACAACGGTAGGGAAGTGTCATCGCTGATAACAAGCTGCTCGGGGTGACTCACACACACACACAGCTTCAACTCCTCTGATGGCTTCTGGTACTGCACATTCCTCACATTTCTCCCGTGCTATAGAAGAACCAACAGGTGTGGCATCACGTAGCTAGGTGGGCCCCAAAGAGAAAATGCATGCATCAGCTTCCATAAGAAGGTCCATCCCTGGAATTTCTGCCCTCTGACATGTTTTATTACAGATATTCCCCAACTGTTCTGATAAAACACCTTCTAGAAAAGGGAGAGCTTGAGCAGCATGGCTACTTTGCTAGTGCAAAGGGGTGTTACTGTGTAGGCCTCATGTTAGGGGCCTGTCAGACGAGAAGCAGCACACAGCTAGTGATTCAGAACATGTGTGTTGATATCCCCCTAAGTATTTGAAAATGAAAATTATTCAGTCAAGGAAAGAGGAGACTGAAGGAGCACCCAAATAAAACTGTAGACCTGGGGAAGGGTAGTCTTTATTCCTTGAGGGGGTGACCATCTGCCTCTTGACTGAAGAGTAAGACATTTGGCTTAATGCTCATAAGCAGTGAGAGAAAACTTTGGGTGAAGAAGGGATGTTAAATTGTGGAAATTATAAAAAAAAAAATCTGGGGGGATCCCTGGGTGACACAGCGGTTTAGCACCTGCCTTCGGCCCAGGGTGCGATCCTGGAGACCCGGGATCGAGTCCCACGTCGGGCTCCCTGCATGCAGCCTGCTTCTTCCTCTGCCTGTGTGTGTGTGTGTGTGTGTGTGTGTGTGTGTCTATCATAAATAAATAAATTAAATCTTAAAAAAAAAATCTGGAATCTCAATTTCAGAGGGTCTCGCTCATCAGTAGAAAGTACAATTGTGGGGGCACCTGGCTGGCTCAGTCGGTTGAGCACATGACTCTTGATCTCAGGGCTGTGAGTTCAAGCCCCATGCTGGGGGGAGAGATTACTTAAAAAAACAAAATCTTTTTCAAAAGAAAGTACGATTGCTGCTATAAATGAGGTAGGATAGTCCAGATGACGCCTCAGAATCCCTTCCCACCTCCCATTTTCTTATGATAGATATCTACCCAAGGTTACAATAATATCAAAAGAAGCAGAACATCACAGACACCTTATGACATATCAGAGCCAATAAAGACTCGAAAAAATTCTTGCTGATAAAGAAAGCAAGTGTCCCCAAACAGCATTTCCTGATTGCTTATCAATAATGCAGACCGATGTTAGTCCATCTTAAGAAACATATATATCCATTTCGATCTTTATTTGCCTCATTCTTTAAACAAATGCCAAATGTGTTCACAATAAAATCAAGAGCCAACCTCAAATCAGAAAAAATACAGATTATTTTTAAAATGTACATTTCCTTTCTTTTTACCGGCTTGCCTATAAACCTTGGGGAATCTGCTAGTTGCAAAGTTGCTTTTTATTTTCCAATAATTTCTGAGAGAATATTGAAATACTTGTGCACAGGAAGCCACTATACCTTAAATTTACCCTTCCAGGATTTTAAAACAGAAAAGTAAGTGGGGGAGATAATGGGAAGGAAATTTTTAGCAGCATCCTCATACCCTAGACTCAAATGGATGGTGGAAGTCAGGTACCAATATCCATAGCAACTACGGAAAACAGTTCTCTTGGCATTGTCCTTTTGCAGGGTCACTTCCTTTTGTGACACCTCACTCAATCTCAGGCAGAAATAAATGCTTTCCCTCTTGTTCCCATCATTTTGCTTCGAGTGTGTGTGCGGGTAGAGAGAAGGGAGGGGGGGACTGTCCCCCCATCCAGGACCACGCTAGTAGCTTTCCCCTCATGGCCACCTCCCACCTTCTGCTGGGTGTCTGAGGCTCCCTGCAAGGGCCCATTCTGGAGGGTGTCTGGGGCTGTTGGAGGGGTGGGAGTCCCCACTGGGTAGTTTAGGTGGGGCTCAAAAAAAATTAAAGCCCAACTGTCAGGCCAGGTAGGGTGGTAAGTGTTTAATAAATGTTAACAACCATCCCCACCCTTCTTTCTTCCAGACACATTAAACAGAAACATGCACTAAAATCCCCTTGAAAAATATTCTGTACACCTGTGGCCATTCATCTAGCCGACTGCTGCCTGCCTTTTGTCTTGGTGACTGGCTTAGACTCTGCAGTATGACTCAGCGTGAAGGCCGGCTTTGTGGGCAGGCTCAGCTCTAAAAACTGCTTTAACCACCCGAGGTAGCTGATTGCAATGGGCCTCTGGGGCCCCTGCTCCAGTGATGACAATCAAAAGAAAGTGAACACTGGAGCAGTACCTTCCAATTGAGTGCTACTGAAATCAAGGAACAGCTGCACCTGGCCTTGCAAAGAGCTCAGAGGCGGGGCCTGAGAGGCTCCCCAGGTGAGCTTGCTTAGCACTGTCCCAGCGCCCCCTTACCAGCCTCTACTGGGCTGTATTGATGATGTTTGACGGTGATGACAACAAATACTGTTGCTAATCAAAGCAATTAATTATTTGCTAAATGCTTGACATAGGTCGCCTCCCTTACCAACCCGCATAGCCCTCCCGCAAGGTAGAGAGTGAAATCCTCACTCAACAGATGAAGAAACTCAGACTCACTAAAGCCAGCTGGTGATGAAGCAGGATTTGAGCCCAGACCCAGGGAGCCAGGAGTCCAGACTCTTAACCACTTCAACACCACTGGCTTTGGAAAAGCTGCACTATCCACACCCGTGTGGTCCTAAATCTAAGCATGCGGAGGAAGGGATAGGAAGCCCCCCAACTGACCTCTGAGCTTTTCACAGAGTAACCTCTCCCCAGGCACTGCCCACCCCCACACACACCCCCACCCCGCCCCAGTGAACATGGAGCCAGGCTGCCTCGGCTGTGTCTGCAGCAGCCCTCGGACACTCTTCCGGAACATGACCCCGTGGCTCACTGCATCCACGCTGCCACTGGCTCCAGGCCCAGCCTTGCAGCTTGCGCCGTCTCATGGAAACAGATTTCCAAATGGATAAACCCTGGAGTTTCAGGGATGGGCCTGCATTTCTATAACTGGGTAAATATGGGTTGAAGGAGCAAGGATAATTATAACAGATAATCCCTAACTCTCATTTAACCATGAATCAAAGCTCTCCTCTGCCAGAGAAGTCAGCACAGTGGCTCATGACTCTGCCAACTCTCAACTGGAGCTTGTGGAGCAATGAAACAGCTAAAAGCAAAAAAAGGGAAAGTGGGAAGTCTGGCACCTACGAAGATGGGGAAATTGGTTTCTGGAGAACAAACTGTAGAATGAAAAACCGTGGTCAGAACAACACAGGCATCCAGGAACTCAGAGGAAGGTGGTAGATAGTAGGCCCGGCCACACCAGGATTCCAGGACCTGGATGCAACCCGAAGGCTGGCATGAGGAGGGGGAAGACAGTGACCTGACAGGGAGAGAAAGGCTTTGTCCTGTGCTGTCACTAGAACAATAAAAAGGCTCGTGAGCAAGAGAACCCCCTGCTTCTTCTAGAAGTCGGAGAAGCAGCCTGGGCCCAACCAGGAATGGGGGGAAAGTACATTCTCTTCTTTGGCAGGGGAGTATTGCTTAACTACAGAAAAAGATCCCTCAGAGCTCCAGTAACATGGTTCCTATAGTCTGGGGACACTATGGAACCAAACTCAAGCCCCATCAGTGCTCACTGACTACAGACTCAGACCTCAGGTGAGGCTAGGGTGACCTTCCCCCGCCTTAGCATCCCTGACTATTCAGCCCTCCCTTGGGAAGCTCCCGTCAGCCTACAAAGGGGGGAGGAGACAGGGTGGCAGTGGCAGCTGCTCTGTGGCCCTTATTGCACTTGGACAGCATTTTGGGTTTCCTTTCAGCAGGTGACTTCGCACACCAACTTGTAGGACCCGGGAACCCCAGCATAGGTAAACTGGCTCATCAGCCTTGCTTCATCACCCATACTGCCCCCTACCCCAGCTGAGAGTTGTAGGAGTACGTACTACCTTCATAGGAAGGGGAAGGAGAGGGGACCCCCAGTCCACAGTGGTTGGGGAACGTGGGTGGATCAGATGGCCAAGGAGCCTCCGGCCTAAGTCTGGTGCCAAATGGACAAACCCCTAGGAATGCTCTTGGCCATCGCTCTCTAGCCAAAACTAGAAAATCAAGTACTTTTGATTCTAGGTCCTAAGGAGCTAAGCCAGGTTGGAAAAGACACATGTCTATGCTCAGCCCACTGGCCCCTGAAATGGCCTCACAAACTTGCTCAGGGAAATCGTATTTTCTTTGTTCTGGTTGAAAGTTTCTTTTGTTGTTGTTGTTGTTGTTGTTGTTGTTGTTGTTGTTGTTGTTTAAAACGTTAAATATACAAGTTTATAGAAAAATGTAGACTTTTCCAGCCTGCAGTTTAGAATGACCTGTCTTTACATCAATCTATAGTAAGACAGGCACAGTTAGAACATTTTGTGATGTCACTTGGTCGTCTGGGACTTGGTGCTTCTTTTGTGATGATGCTGGTTGGTTCTTCCCCCTGCTTCTGTGAATTAGTCTGCAGCTCTGCTTTGCAGTCTGAGACATGAGTCAGCACAAGGAAAAAAACTCACTTCTCCAAGCAGGGGCTGGCACTAGAAGGGGACAAGGAGGCTCCAAAGTCCAGGTCAAAATTGCTTAAGGAGACTCCAGAGAGGCATAGGAAGTTGGCCTACGCACCCATGCTGCCTTTGAAAAGTGGTCCTGCTGCATTCTCCTCTGAAGCCTCTCTGGCTGCAGGGGCTCCGGGGGGGGGGGGGGTGACAGTGTGAGGGCTGAGAGTCCCTGTGTACCTCCTCCTCTCGATCCCAGGGGACATTAGAGGGTGCATCTGACAAGCAGCTTTGAAGACAGCTTCACAACCTGAGGTACTTGTCCACTGTTACTCCTGTTCATGCCACACTAACAGTTACATTTGGGCTTGCCAGTCTCGTGAACTTGGGATACAGAAGCCGGGCTGGGGGCGGGGGGATATTTAAAATTTCCCCTCCTCCCCAGCTCAATCTACCAAATTATATTCTCGCCACACAGGTTAATCGTGTGTATTAGTTTTCTACAGCTTCTGTAACAAATTATAACAAATCTAAGTAGCTTAAAACAACATAAATTATCCTTATAGCTCTATAGGTCAGAAGTCTGGCACAGATCTTGAGGTGTCAGCAGGCCTGCATTTCTTTCTGGAGCTCTAGAGGACAACCTATTTACTTGTCTTTTCCAACTTCCAGAGGCGCCCACATTCCTTGATTCGTGGTCCTCTTCCTTCGTCTTCAAAGCCAGCACTGGCTGGCAGTGTTTCTCACATGGCATCTCTCTGAAATGGACCCTTCCACCTCCCTCTTCTCTTAGAAGAGCCCTTGCGGGCCCTACCTACATCAACACATTCCAGGGGTTGGGATGTGGGCATCTTGGGGGGGCTGTGATTCTGCTTACCATCCTACAGAAGGTCTTTAACAACGGTGAGAATAAAAAGGAGATGTCCTTATCACAAAACTGCAGAAAAAGAAGGGAGGTGCCCCCCCCAAGTCTAAAGTTGCCGAGGTTACTGCCCAGAAAGCAGAGTCTCTTCCCAATAGCCCCTCAACATTTCACTCCAGGGGGCTGAATCTTTGTCACCAATAGAAGGAAAACAGCCCATCAAGCTCTTCCCTTTCTATGTGATGCTGCTGCTTTTACCACATGTGGGCTGAGGAACTCTTCAGTTACAGTCCCTAATACGTCACTGCCAAATGACTGCCAATTCCTTTAAGCCGCCTTTTCTAGATCATTTTCCAACCCTTGAACCGTTTTGACTGCTCACTGCTATAGAATCCCAATTCAGTGAGGCATGACACTTTAGAGCAAGCCAGTGCTCCATAAAGTGACAGCTAAGACCCTCTGGTATGCATCTAACATGACTACCATTGTTGTCACCAGCTTCTGTTGCAAAGGACGAACGAAAAAGAGCATCATGTAACAAGCGGACAGAACCATCCTCAAATTCCAAAGCCAGTCCCACTTGTTGTCCCAGACTGATCTGGGATGGGCAGCTGGTAGGACCCTGGCTGTGCTAGAAGGCACGTGAGAGGTGTGAAACGGATCATGAGAGAAACACACCAACAATACCAAAACCGAGACATAAAACGAAGATAAAAAATATGTACACACACACAGAGCCATACACAGAGTGGTTTAGCACAAAGACTTTGGTGTCAGACTAATTCCACCACATACCAGCCATGGGATCCCGGGCAGGTTCCTTAACCTCTCTGCACCTCTGTTCCCTCATTCGAAAGTGAGGGTAACAACAGAACCAATCATACAGGCTTACAGAACTTGGCGCATTGAAAGCATTGCTGTTAGCTGAAATTATTATTAGCTAGATGCTATGTTAAGCATTTTTCAAGCATTTCTCAATTAATCATCAAGATAGAAGAGAAAAAAGCACCATGAGGTATGTACTATTATTATAATCTTCACTTTTAAGATAGGAAATAAGCTTCAGGTCATATAGTTGGTAGGCAGCAGAGCCAAGGCCAGAACCCAGTTTGGTGTGACTCAGAAGGCTGTGCTCCTAACCTCTGTGGGGGACAAGAGTCTGGGAACAGTAGCAGTGCCTTAGAGGTCGGGTCTCTTCCACACTTTCTAGAGTGTGCTTTATGCACAGTTGCTGTTTGTGTGCTAGATCAGAAAACCTGAGTGAAACTACCACGAGGACAAATGTGTGTTGCTTTGAAACAGCCCTGGGTCATCCCATACCGATCCAATACCGCACACTGGTTGAATAGCGGGTGTTGAGGCCCCCTGGGAGCTCAGAATCTGAGCATTTCCTTTAGTGAGATGCCACCTCCCGACCATCTCCTCAGTCCCCTCCCTGCCACAGAGACACAGTTGGAGCCCTGTGGCGACAATTCCCAGTCTTCATTCAGCAATGTCCTGGGAATCAATGGTTGGCTCAAGAGCACCATGAAACTCTTATTAGCTAAATTAATTTTAATTTGCTGCAATTTTGAAGGAAAATCTGTGCTTCCCTGAAGTGTCACTATGGATCCAAAACAATGAAAGGGCATTGCGGCTGTACAAAGGACAAGAATTGTTGTATTGAAAGCTTAATGAAATCTTGCAGACAAAATGTTGAGCAAAAGAAACCAGACACCAGGAATGTGTACTTTGTGATTCCATTTAGATAAAGGTCAAAAACAGGCAAGACTACCTTGTGCTATTTAGGGATGTATTTTTAGATTGTAAAAATGTAAAGGAAAGAAAGGTAGTGATTACCACAAAAGTCACGAGAGTGGTTACCTTTGGGTAGATAAAGGGGTTGGAATTCCTTGGGGGAAATGGGCTCCTAGGGTTCTGGCAAGGTTCTATTTCTTGACCTGGGTGGAAATCACACAGGCTTACTTTTATTATAATTCATTTCATTTTCTAGGGTTCCCTTCATATAATTCATCTCCACGCTTTTCTGTGTGCTATACTTCACAATAACAAAGGTTGGGTTTTGTTTGGCTTCACTAAAAGAATTTGCAGGAACCCTACTTGAGAAGACTTTTAAAAAGCTTTAGGAACTAAATAAGTCTTCATTGGACAGACAAGACCTTGAGGTATCATCAAGCTCAGTGATTTTTTAAAGTTTTGCATGTAAAACAGCCATCTAGAGAATCTGACAAAACAGATTCCTGGACCCCACCCTCCAGAGATTAGGATTCAGTAGGTACAGAGTCTGAGCCCCAAGATCCTGAATCCCTAAGGGGTTCTCGGAATAGCACTGATCTTGTCTGTTCCTGAAAGTTTGCCCTGTCCTTTAAAAGACACCAAGGAAACAGTCCATACAATATAGGATACAAGATACAGTCCTCTAGTTGTTGGCTAATTCAGACCTAGCTACCTTTTAATCTTGACAGATCACTGAATTTAAGCATTTTTAAAAATATTTGAGAAAAAGAGAGAAAGCATGAGTGGGGGAAGGACAGAGGGTAAGAATCTCAAGCAGACTCCCTGCTGAGCATGGAGCCCAACTTGGGGCTCGATCTCACAACCCTGAGATTATGACCTGAACCGAAATAAAAAATTGAAAGCTTAACCGACTGAACCATCTAGGCACCCAAGTATTTTTATGTGAAATAATCTTCCTTGCCCCCCAAATACACACACACACACACACACACACACACACACACTTTGAACATAATCAATTATCTGTGTCATTTTGATCTTTTACAAAACCAGGAGCTAGTGTTGCGGTTTCTGAAGTCATGCAACCAGCCATCCATGCAGAGGTAAAAGGATGAAAAGGTTCTAGCTCATGGGATCCTTAAGAGAATGTTCTCCAAAGCAGATAGAGGCACAACCATTTTGTTATTCCCTGTTTTCCTGACTGCTATCAGCCTTCAGCCATCAAATATGGATCGCTGCCAATTTATGAGCAAGAAAACAGCCTGACTGCTCCGTGCCTAAATTCTGCATTATATTTCCTTATGCTATACAAAATGCAAAATAGAAGCTAAAATTAGAAGCTGAGGTGCTAGTGAGGCTGATCTGTGTAGGGAGAAGGCAGAGAGGAGATGTCACAGGGAAAGATTCAGGGGAGAGCTGCCCCGGGCTCCTTCCCGAGCTGTCACAGCAGCAGGGGAAAGAAACACAAAGGAAGGGGAAGGCAGGCAGGAGGCTGACAGACACCCCACTTACAATACCTGCAGAGAATCCTTGTGGGCTTTTTGGGTTCCCTAAGAGAGCCATGACCTATTTTTTGCAATGTTGTTCACGTATTTATCAAAATGCATTCTTGGTGAGTCACGGTCAAGTTTTCTGCAGTTTTCCAATAACAAGATTCAGTTTCCACGCTGGGGGCTACCGTCCGTGTCTCCCCGCAGAGCAGTAACACAGCCAGCAGGTCCAGGCTGATGGTGGACACGACGAACTTCTTAAGGACAGGGAAGCCGCAGGTTTCTTATTTTAAATTTAAATTCAAATTCAATGTGCCAACATCTAGTACACCACCCAGTGCTCTCCCATCAAGCGCTGTCACCCAGTAACTGTCACCCAGTCACCTATCCCCACACCCACCTCCCCTTCTGCAACCCTTTGTTTCCCAGAGTTAGGAGTCTCTCCTGGTCTGTCTTCCTCTTTAGTTTTCCCCCCACTCAGTTTCCCCTCCTTCCCTTATGGCCCTTTTCACTATTTCTTACACTCCACACACGAGTGGGCCAGAGCTGCAGGCTTCAATGAATCCACCTGAATAGCTTCGTGCACAGCCTGGAGTGTATTAGGAACAGAGGGCGGAGGCCCGAGCCCCGGCTGGCTCACCCCGAGCTGAGCCACACAGGCCTGCGGGGCGGGGGCGCAGGCCTCGAGGGGGGAGGACACCCTATAACGCCCGGGCTTAGGGGGCACTTCGCCCGGCACCTCGGGCACCCCTGGTTTCAGCATAAGGCCGTGTCCTCGGGGGCAGCGACAACCCCGCCGAGCAGGAGTCAAGATTGTGCGAGTATTAGGGGAGCAGAAAACCCCAACCAACGAGGGTCAGTGTCGGTAGGTCCCCCGGGGCCTCCCAGGAGGTGCAGGCCACGAGCACGGGGGCCTCCGGCCTCACTGGGCTGCTGGGCAGAGACGGACCGGTGGACGCCCCCTAAGGATGCAGGGGCGCGGGGTCAGGCTCTGGCTGGCCCCGTCTCATCTCCCGGGCTCTGGGCCCCCGGGGCACACACGGCCGTGGGGGGCTGCAGGGGTGGGAGGGGCTCCCAGTGCACCTGCGGAGGGCGGAGCCGCACAGGCCCCGAGGCTGGCGGGGGAGGAAACCCAGGGGCCGGAGGGCCCCCCCACCCAGCCGTTCTGCCAGCACCCCCCCACCCCATCCTCCCATCCCCCCATCCCTTCCACCCCTCTCCACCCCCTCCCCCCACTCCCATTCCTTCCACTCCACCTCCCCCCACCCCCATCCCTTCCATCCCATCCCTTCTACCCCTTCCTCTCCCCCACCCCTCCACCCCATCCCTTCCACGCCCCCTCCCCTCCCCCTCCCTTCCATCCCCCTCCCCCATTCCTCCACACCCCCTCCACTCCCATTCCCCCTACCCCTACCCCCCTCCCCATCCCTTCCACCCCCTCCCCATCCCTTCCACTCTCCTCCACTCCCTCTCCCCCCACCCCATCCCTTCCACCCCCTCCTCTCCCTCACCCCCACCCCATCCCTTCCATCCCCTTCCACCCCCTCCCCCATTCCTTTCACACCCCCTCCACTCCATTCCCCCTCCCCCCACCCCTCCCCATCCCTTCCACCCCCTCCATTCCCCCTCTCCCCTCCACCCCCCACCTGCCCGCTCCGCTTGCCGGTCCACGGCTCAGCGGCCAGACGACCAGCAGCAGGGCAAATCCAAAAACTGGGACCTGAACAGACTAACTTGGAGGTGGTTAAATAAATGTCCAGATGAGTTTTTCGGTGTTTCTATGCTCCTCTGACTCCTGTTCTAAAACCAGTGAAAAACGTCTGAGTGAAGCCCTGGAGCTCTGGCTAAGAATATAGTGTTATTATTAGAGCAATTGGGAGGGAGTCATGCCACCTCCGGGCAGGGCGCACTGGGCCGTGTGGGAGGCGACTGTCAACAGCTGCTGGGAGGAAGCTTGTTTATTGTCAGCAGCCTGCAGAGATGCAGACAGACTCGGGCCCCACATCACACCCACGTAGCTGCAGGCAACAGCGGCTCCAGACCCTGCGCCCAACTGCAGAGGTCCGCGGGGTCTCCACTCAGCGAGGACTCAACCCACAAGGAAACCCAGGAGCCCCCCTCCCCGAGGACAGCTGGGAAAATCCTAACCAACCAGAGACTCCCAATAGCAAACTGCAGTACCCAACGCCTTGTCCACCAGACTGAACCCAAGAACCCAGAACTGGCTGCGAATCCCACATGATAGCTCCATGTGAGAATGTTCTTTATTCAGCACCAGATACTTGAGCACCTACTCTGGCAGATGCATGGACCTGGGAATAGAGCAGTGAAGGAGACAGTCCCAATCCCTGCCGCCATGGGGTTGACTGTCTGGAAGAAATCACCTGCAATTAAACTGGTTGTTATGTGATGAATGTTGTAATATAGCTGAAGGAATCAAGAGCATAATAGTAGGGGACTCAACACAGGAATCGCCTTAATAGGGAAACTACTAAGAGACAAACTATTGGGGTCTCAAGGGAGGTCAGCCCAATGGCCATCCCTACTTTTTCTCTTTCTTCAGCTAATTACACTTTTAGCTAATATCTACCCATCTGGTGTGTGTTCTATTTCATTATCAGCCTCTTGAACATAAAGCTTTGGGAATAAATAATAATAATCATAGAAACACCAACCAAAGAACCCAGATTTCTCTGGGAAGCATGACAGATCCCTTTATCCACTGAAGTCATTATAATCAGCATGCTATCATCATCTGCCATTATTCTTACTCTTCCTCCTGACAGCAATAATCACCCCAGGCCTCTCCCCCAAGAAGGCCCAGCCCCTTATGGCACCAAATAAGCAACCTCGTATCAACTAAGAACAGAGAATGAAGTAGACACCTTCAACCCCAAAGATAGAAAAAGTGAAGAGATGAGAAGTTTCATGGGCTTCCCGAGCACAGCAACCAGGGTGAAGCTTTTAAAACGTAAGTCAGGTGATGTCTTCTCTTCAAAACCCTGCCCTTTCCCCAACTCCCTAAGACTAAAAGCCAAAATTCTAGCAATGGCCCACAAGATCCAGCTCCTCATTATTTGTCAGACTTCTTCTTCTGGCTCATTCTGCTTCAGTCGTTTGTCTCCTCTCTGGTTTTCTTGAACATGCCAAGCACACTCCCTCCTCAGGGCCTTTGTATTGAGCATTCTCTCTTCCTAGAACTTTCTTCCCCGTATATCTACATCCTCACTCTCCCACTTCCTTTGAGTTTCTGCTCCAATGTCACCTTGCCTGTTTGTAAGCGACACCTTCCCTGGCCACCCTGTTGATGACAGCAATAGTCCCTCCACAATCCTTGTCCTCCTTACCTGCTTTATTTTTCTTCAGAATTGCTATCACTGCCTGACACACAGGCTACTTTCTTTGCCATCCATTGCTTCTTGAGGACAAAGGTGTTTTGTTTTGTTTTTCCTGTTTTTTCTGTTTTCCAATGCCCAAAACAGTGCCTGGAACATAGTATAACCTCAATAAATATTCAGTAAATAAATGATAGAATGATAAATTAGCTGGGAAAAGAACAACATCAAAAAATGGTGTTGAGGGGCACCTGGGTGGCTCAGTAGTTGAGCACCTACCTTTGGGTCAGGGTGTGATCCTGGGTCCTGGGATCGAGTCCCATATCAGGCTCCCTGCAGAGAGCCAGCTTCTCCCTCTGCCTGTGTCTCTGCCCCCACCTCCTGTGTCTCTCATGAATAAATAAATAAAATCTTTTAATAAAATATGGTGTCAGGATTTTTGGTGTTCCAAATAGAAAATAAATTCAATTCCTACTTTACTACACACCGAAGCAAATTCTAGATGGATTAAACATCTAGAAATGAAAAGTGAAACCTTAAAACTTTTTTTTTTTTTTTTTAGAGATAGAGCGTGAGCCTCTGTGCATGGGAGTTGGGGGTGGAGGAGTGCTGGGGGGAGGGAAAGAGAGAATCCCAAACAGGCTCTATGCCCAGCACCGAGCCTGATGTGGGGCTAGATCCCATGACCCGGAGACCATGCCTCCAGCCAAAAATCATCCTCGGAGAATTCGTGTGTCACCCTGAAGAAAGCACTTGTGGTAGGGCCATAACAAGGCCAATCATCTGGCCTGGACAAACGACCAGGTCTGCTTCCCTGTCTCCTGTTTCTCCATCCAGGGAACATTCTCCTTCTTGGCTGGCAGAGCTGAGGCCATCGCCCCGCACTCCAGCACCACGAGAGGATGAGGAGCTGTGATGACCTTGAAGCACTAGTGGTCACCCCCAGTGCTCAGCTGACCTCTCCCTGGCCTAGATCACCAGACTGGTGGCCGAGGTGGGGGAAGTAAGTAGCACAAGGCACTGAGTAATGGTTTCCTCTCTACCCTGGGAAAAATAAGTCCTTCAAGCTGTTTATCAGTGTGATGTACCTACTTTACAACTGGGGACGCACGGGGTTTTCCTTCGTAGAGCACGGTCCTGATTGTTATGGGACCCTTGGCTCAGAGTGCTTCTGGCTCACGGTGCAAAGATGCCACTGCTCCCCCCCAAGTTTGCACACACACCCCAAATCGGGGCTGACCCCACAGGCGTGTACTCTGTGCAGGCCCAGAGTCCAACTCCCAGATTTGGTTTTTTTTTTTCTTTTCATAAGAAATTTTTTTTTTTAAGATTTTATTTTTTTATTTATTCATGAGAGTCAGAGAGAGAAGCAGAGACACAGGCAGAGGGAGAAGCAGGCTCCATGCAGGGAGCCCGACGTGGGAGTCGATCCCGGGTCTCTAGGATCTTTCCCTGGGCTGAAGGCTGGCGCTAAACCACTGAGCCACCCAGGGATCCCCCAGATTTGGTTTAATGCTCCGTAGCCACTACCCTGAAATTTCAGATGACATTTTTTTTTTTTTTTGAATTTCTGTTTTGCAAGCAAAGTCTGATGAGACGACAAAGCAAGCGTGAGCAGAGGAGGTACACTGGCCCCCACGCGCACACGCACACCTTCAGGCCGGTGAGCAGAGCTTCAGGCGTGTGCTGAAGGCACAGCCAGGCCCAGCTCTGAAACCAGCTGTGCTCGTGGAAGAAGCACCCACGGCAGCAGTAGCAGCCACAGCCCCCAAGGACAGAGAGGCCCCCCCAAGAAGCAGAGCCAGGGCAGCAGTGGGGGGCCGGTGTGCCCAGCCATCCCCAGAGCCCATCCCTGCAGCACCTGCACACATTCTGACTCTCCAGTTGGAGAACCAGGGCTGCCAGGCCTCAGGCAGCAAACTGTCAGTAAATTACCACAAAATGAAATGGTGCGCATGGACATTGTAATAAAACCTGTCAGAGAGCTATTTGAATCCTTTAAAGAGTTTAGAAAAAAAAAATAAAAAAAAATAAAATAAAGAGTTTAGAAGCTCTAGTTTTAAAAACTTTCACAGTGCCACAAAGCAAATATCCACAAGCTGAGAAATAGAATATAAATTTTAAAGACCATTACTTTCAACAGAAAGGACATTATTTTCCTTTGAAGCTTGAGATAAATCAATTATTAATAAGAGATGATTTAAAACTAATTTTTCTTATAATGGAAGATAAAGCAACAAAAGGCATACATAAGCATGTTTAATTATACACTAATTATGAAACTGCTTTCAATTTCTTGTACAATCTCTACAAGTTACAGGAAATGCCAGAGGAAACATTAAACTGCCATTGAATAAATTTATTTTTAAAATTAAATTCAGACTTACATGAAGCTCATCATCAGCTCTAGATGTACTAACATTTTTATTTTGAAATACTTGAAATTTACTTTGAAATACCAGAAATTTACCCCAATGTTGTTTCAGCCCCTAAAATATACCTAACATTTCCAGGAACCATTGCACCAACAGAGAGATCCTTCTCAAAAATAACAATTATCAAAAATCATTTGAGATCTTGCATTTGCCAAGAATGACTAATTTCACTTCCAATTATATCAATTGAAAATGAAGTTTCTGAAAGTATAACTTTTGATGACCTGATAAATGAATTTGCAAAAAGGCAAACCCAAAAATCTTATGATCAAGGTACTGTGTTAATAAAATACTATCGGTACTGGATCACGTAATATTATACAATGCCAAAGGTATTACTCTATTTGCATTTGTAAGTTTATCCTATTATTCATGTAATACCATTATGCCTATTATGTTTATAAATAATAAGAGCTTCTTAAAAGAAAAAGTCTTCTCTTTCAGAACTTTTAATGGCACTGCATTCCTGCTTTTTGAACAAGGGCCCTAAATTTTTATTTTGCACTGGGCCCTGCAAATGACACAGTCAGCCCCACCTGGACTGTTTTCCAGAGGTGATAGAGCTGTGACCATCGCCCTCTGTAAAGAAGGCTGGGCACCTATCTGTTAGACAGCTGGCCTTCGGAAGTAAACTGGCCCATTCAGAGAAGGCCCGGGGATCTTGCGTCCTCACACACTGGCCCACAGCTGAGCAAAAGCAAAATAATGTGCAGGCCAATCATAGGCCTCTCCTCTGTCAACTACAGTGGAACTCCCAGCGTGCGCACACACACACCCCACCCCCAGCCACATGGACTCTGCAGTGAGTTATGGCTCAGAGCATCATCCCAATCTCCCTCTCTTTTGTCGGTGTCTTTTCCTTCTCTGATGAACATCTGCACTCCTTTGGGGACGTGGCACAGAGAAAACTGTATTCCTATTGACGGACATCAGCATGATATGTTACATTTTTGTTATCCAGATGCCCATAGCAGGTTTTTCAGCCTTTGCCTCTGAATACTATTTGGTGATTCCTGTTCAGATACCCAGAAGCGGCTCTCACAAGGCCATTTCCCCAAAGCTAGAGTCTTGGCAATGGATGAAAGCCCTGTAGGACTGCAGGCTCAATTGAGAAAAAGAAAGTCAACCTTCCAGGGAGGAGCTGTTGGGATAGAAGCTGTGTCAGCTGATGCTCCGCTGTTCTCCGCTGAACAAGGGAGCACAGAC
This sequence comes from Vulpes lagopus, assembly GCF_018345385.1. Lineage (NCBI taxonomy): Eukaryota > Metazoa > Chordata > Mammalia > Carnivora > Canidae > Vulpes > Vulpes lagopus. The sequence goes on from NC_054828.1 coordinate 40,055,001, forward strand.
TCTGCTGGCAAGGTGATCTCCTTTTTATTTCCTTTCACACAAAACCCATTTGGCAACTTTCATAAAAACACAACCACAAAAGACACCTGGGTGGCTCAGTGGTTGAGCGTCTGCCTTCGGCTCAGGGTGTGATCCTGGGGTCACTGGGATCTAGTCCCATATCAGACTCCCTGCAGGGAGCCTGCTTCTCCCTCTGCCTGTGTCTCTGCCTCTCGTGAATAAATAAATAAATAATCCTTAAAAAAAAAAAAAACGCAACCACAGGAGGGATTATCCTTGAGCCACCTGAGCTCTAGACCCTTCTCCAGTTCCCACTACCATACAACTTGATGACTTGACCATTTCCTGCCTTGTCCTGTTTTCTGTCTCCATGTGCGTACATCACAAGCTCCTGGAGGACAGAGACCACATCTTCTTCTTCGTGGGTTACCCAGACTCCAAGCATGATGACAATACTATAGTTCTTAGAACACTTACAGTCCCACTTCCCATTCGTTAACTTGTCAGCCCTCACAGCACACCTCTCCAAGCCAAGGTAATGCTCCTTTTACAGAGGAGATCATTCCGTCTGACCAAACCTTTGTGGAGCAGGTGTCTTTAAAAGGGCACGCATCACTCTCTTGGCACGCCCCGAGCACAGTGCATATTACCACGCCAGGTATTTCATGAGACCCTGTGATGACAGATGTTTCCACGTTTAGCATCAGAACCATAACCCAGTGACTGTGTTTTCTACTACATGGCAGCGCATCCTGAGACTACCTCTCCTGTTACACCCACCTGCATGGTTCTGGGACTGCTGAGCATGTCAAGGACTTTGGGCTCGAGGGGACAGAGCTCTCCCAAACGTGAGTCTTCGAGGTGGCCTCCCACTTCCTGCACTCTTCTGAGGTACAGTGGGCAGCAACAGTGCTTGCTAAAGGCACCCTGCCTAGACTTGCTTCATGGCAGCAGTGACTATCCACAAGCCATGGGTTCTGTTTCTTGCCCTGATAGGTGAGGAAAACATAGAGGTGTAGGACTCCAAAGCACAGCTTCCCCCACCCCACCCCCACCCCCCCACCTACCCCCACACACAAGGGCTTCTCTGAGTGACTAAGGCCTGGCAGATTCTGGCCAACAGGACAGTCCCAACTCACTGCAACTTTAATAAATGGGTTTCACATATTTATAACCATGGAGTAAGGAAGACCTACATAAGGTACAAAAACAAAGAAGCCATGAAGAAGACAATGACTAAAAGCCTGGGCAGAGTAATAATTCTATATCACAATATTAAGAGAAAGTGGTATATTAAAATATCTGCAGCAGTTAGAACAAAGGATTAAGTCAAGATGAAACCACTTAAGAGCATAAAGGTGAACAAAAAAAAAAATGGCTGCACTAATGCTTCTTCCAGGCCATGCCGCCCTCGAGTGGAGCCCAGTACCGCCCTCAAGACACGACGAAGGAGGCTGGCAGCACAATTTCTGTCGAAACCGGCTAGATCCTATATTTCCCTATAAACCCCCAGCCCCTTCCTCTGGGGGGGCTTGCAGTTTTTGAAGGCCTTAGCCTGTTGTAGCCTCCTTTGCCCGGCAAAGGAATAAACCAGCTTCTTCCTCTACTACACCTCTGCCCTCGGGTTACATATTTTTGGCTCGGGAGCACAGAGGTTGGTTTTCAACAAGTATCAACAATCTTACGGTAAGAAAAAAGGGTGAACAATTTAATTAAGAAGGTGCACAAAATGTAAAAGAAATATAAATGGCAAACAGCAAAGGAAAATATGCCAAATCTCGCTATAAACAGAGAAATGCAATTAAAATACTAAAATATAATTGTTTTCTCATGAAATTAGCCAACATTAAAGAGACTAATAATAATCAGTATTGGACCTTTACCTAGACTTAGCAAGAAAAAAAAAAAAAGGAGCAAAGACTCGAATAAAGAAGATTATATATGAAAGGAGACATTACAAATGATGCCACAGAAATGCAAAAGATCGTAAGAGACTACTATGAACAATTATAAGCCAACAGATTGGACAGCCTAAAAGAAATGCATAAATTCCTAGAAATACATAACCTATCAAGACTGAATCATGAAAAATTAGGAAACATAAACAGACCAATAACAAGTAAGGAGATGAAGTCAATAATCAAAAACTCCCAACAAAGAAAAGCCCAGGGCTAGCTAACTCCACTGGTGAATGCTACCAAACATTTAAAGAAGAATTAATGCCAATCCTTCTCAAAATCTTCCAAACAATTGACCTGAATAGACTTCCAAAGAAGGTATACAAATGGCCAACAAGTACACAAAAATGTACTCAACATCACTCATCATCAGGGAAATGCAAATCAAAACCACAATGAGATATCACCTGACACCTATTAGAATGGCTGTTATCAAAAAGACAAGGGATTAAACAAATACTGTATGGTCTCATTTATATGCAGAACCTAAAAAAGCCACACTCACAGAAACATAAACAGAGTAGACTGGTGGTTGCCAGGGCCTAGGGGATGGGGGAAATGAGGTGATATTGGTCAAAAAATACAAACTTCCAGTTATAAGAGAGATAAGTTCTGGGGATCTGACCTTCAGCAAGGCAACTACAGTTATTATGATATGGTGTATTTGAGAGCCCCTAAAAGAGTAGATCTTAAGTGTTCTCACCTTAACAACAGCAACAAAAAATGGTAATTATGTAAGGTGATGGATGTGGTAACCTCACGGTGCCAATCATTTCACAATATATGTATCACATCATTACATCGTGCTCTTGAAACTTAAGAATGTTATATGTTATATATGATGATATCTCAATAAAGCTGGAAGAGAAAAAAAGTATCTAGTGTTGGGAGTTAGGACAGCAGGTAGGTTGCATCAAATTTCAAAATGTCTATGCTGGGCCACCTTGGTGGCTCAGTGATTGAGCATCTGCCTTCGGCTCAGGTCACAATCCCGGGGTCCTGGGATCAAGTTCTGCATCAAGCTCCCCACAGGGAGCCTGCTTCTCCCTCTGCCTGTGTCTCTGCCTCTCTGTGTGTCTCTCATGAATGAATAAATACAATCTTTAAAAAAATAAAAATAAAACATCTATACTCTGTGATGCAACATTCTACTCCCAACAGCTAACCTAGAGAAGCACCTGAACTTGTAAATGAAGGATCATGTAAAAAAAAAAAAAAAAAAAAAAAAAACAATGTTAATTACAATACTGTTTATATAAGCTCAACACTGGGGACAAACTGAAATGCCCTCTAATAGGGCACCTGGGTGGTTCAGTTGGTTAATCATCTGCCTTTGGCTCGGTTCATGATCCCAGGGTCCTGGGATTGAGCCTGCTTCCTCCTTTGTCTCTGCCTCTCTCTCTGCCTCTCATGAATAAAAATCTTTAAAAAAAAAATCCTCTAGTAAAAGCATGGCTTAATAACACATGGGACAGTCATAGCAGGGATCACTATGTAGCAGTTAGTAAGCAATTATGCTGAGCACACAAATGGAAATATTCCTAAGACATAAATTTAAAAAGGTGAACTGTTCAATATGCATTGTAGAAAGCATTTATTTTTTCAAACATGTACACCCACAAAACCACACATTTCTATATGTACCTATATAGGTAAATGGATAGAAATACATCTGAAAAAATACATACTAACATGAAAAATATTGTTCTCTCTGGATAGCAAAGTGGACTTGGGGATGCAGCAGTGGAGAAACTTTTGCAATGACTGTTCTGTGAATTGACATTATTACAAGAAAACTGTATTCATACATTACATGTACAATTTTAAAACGAGAAGAAAAAAGGAACTACCATGGCCTCAAGGGCTGTTCACAGTAGATCTATAAAATCCGTCAGGTCTTCCTTTCCTTGGGATAACATAACCTGACCGGGGCATGAGGCAAGGGGCCAGGGTAGAGAAAGGGAACCACCGCCTGCCCGGTGCCAGACCCACCCACAGGTCCGTACCTCTCCTCCCGGACCCTCTGCCTAGCCAGGATCTTTCCTAGAAACCCCTTGGTGTCCCTTCCCTCCCTTTCCTGATTTGATTCCACTATGTTTACTGGTGTAAGGCCATTCTCTCTTCTGTTTTGTGTTCCCTCATATTATGATTTTTATAACACTTGGAAAGCAATGCACCAGTTTCATAGCCTACCACGATTCTTCATAAATTCCAGGAATTGAGAGATGTTATTCTACTTTCCACTAATGCCATAGGTCAGGCTCCCTGGAAACTAGCCTCTGAGATCTGCATGCAAGAGAAGAGCAAAGAGAAGCTCTTACTGGCAACACATGCTCCTGGGAACACCAGCTCTGGGGGAGCGAAGACAGGACTGAGTAGAGGGAAAAGTGGGGTGTGCTGCAGGCACAACGAGGGCCTTGGCAGATCCCAGAAGGAACTCTGGAGCTGACGGGACACTTGGAGTTATTCCAAAATGAGGAACAGGGGCTGGACCTGTCCACCTCCACCTGGATCAGTCATTGGATGTGGGGTGACCTGGGAAGGGAATGTCACTTTGGCCAAAGCCACTTGTCTCAGCTGATGGTGAGTCCCGGGACAACCTCGGCCATGGGTGGCAGCTGGGGGAATGAGCACCGCAGCCTTGAAGGGGAGGCTGGGAAGTTCACCATGCCCAGAGGAATTTGGAGCTGAGCAACCATTCATCTGTGAGGGTGAAGGATATGAGGCAAGGGTACACGTTTTTAAGATTTTATTTGAGAGAGAGAGAGAGAGAGAGAGCGCACAAACAGGGGGAGCAGGAGAGGGAGAAGCAGGGAGCCCCACATGGGGCTTAATCCCACGACCCTAGGATCATAACTCGAGGTGAAGCCACCAGGCACCCCAATGGCATACATTTTTATCTCCATTTTACAGGGGCAGAAACACCTGGTATGTTTTCTGCTCTGTCTTCGAAGTCGGGCAACAATGCAAGCGTGGAACTGGGTGCCCAGGCTGAGCCACTGCGTATGAGGTTTACCTGCATCAGATGCTTCTCTAGGATTCACGAAGTGCAGTTCAAAGGGGGAGGAAACATCTACATGATTGCGGCAGGGGGCTCAGGGGGAATGGTCTGAGCAGAAATAGGCAATAATGCTTTGAGTTTAAATGCCCTGGAAATGATTTCACTTCAGTTTCCATATCTAGAAAGAACTTCACTCACAGCAAATCAAGTCTGTTGCTTGAAAAGTAAAGAGAGGAGAAGAGGAACACCACATATGGGGTGCTGCTAACATCCCGGCTGTCTGGAACCAAGTCCAGGGGCTCTCTCCCCTTCTTGTCCCATTGGTGATCTTATGCATGAAAACCCTCCTGTAGAGTCAAGGGCTTCCATCAGGCTCAAAAGCTGAGCCCAGTAAGGACCCAGGTCCAACACAGAGACGTTTATTCTTATGTCACTCCTATTCACAAAGGAAATAGTCGCTCTTTCCCCCACAAACTCTGAAGAAACCTGTATGGCCCGATTTGGACCTTATGCTTATATTTGGCAGTTCTAGATCACTGGGGGGAGGGGGAAGGGAGACTAAAAGGCTCTGATGCCTTCAAAGACCTCAGGTTGCAAAAAAATGGAGGAAGAATTCAGGACATTGCACCCTGAAAATCTTTGACTTGTCAAACTCTTGCTACCTGGCAGGTCCAGACCAAGCCCCTGACAAGCATGGTCTTCTTGAAACCTCACCACCCTGAGGCACATGCTAATAATATTAGCTATTTTACAAGTACTGATATTTTTGTTTTACAGGTGAGAAAATTGAAGCTCAGAGAGGTAAGCTGCCTGAGATCACAGAGGCACAAGTAACATAGGAAGTTTTCAGTCTGGCTTTCAGCCAGGTCTGGCTGATACGAGGGAGGTGGCTTAGACTCAAGGTCAGACACGACTTGGAAAAATAAGAGCAACAATGGAGATGCATTAAGAAGATAATTACTATGATTTTTCTGAATAGCAGGTTGAAACAGGGATATCCAAGAGCCTTGCAAAAATCCTGGACCTCCTATTTATGTCACTGTACAAAGAAAATCAAGCATTTAATTCCCTACAGATTACATAATGCTCTTTTTAGTATGTTTCAAATATATATTTACTATTTATTATAAGTACTTACCTATTATTTAATATTAATATTTTTTAATTTATTTATTCATGAGAGACACAGACAGGCAGAAGGAGAAGCAGGCTCCATGCAGAGAGCCCAATGTGGGACTCGATCCCAGGACTCCAGGATCATGCCCTGGGGCCAAAGGCAGATCCACAACCACTGAGCCACCCAGTTGCCCCTGTATTATTTTTTTAATAGAAACAAATTAGCGTAAGCATAAAAACATGCAGAAGAGGGGCTCCTGAGTGGTTCAGCTGGTGAAGCTCCTACCTTCAGCTCAGGTCTTGATCTCAGGGTCCTGGGATCAAGCCCTGCATCAGGTTCCCTGCTCAGCAGGAAGTCTGCTTCCCCTTCTGCTATAGGCCTCCCTCCCCTGTTCATGCTTGCTCTCTCTTAAATAAAATCTAAAAAAAAAAAAAAAAAAAAGTCATGCAGGAGAGACATAAACACCTGTGGGGAGAGAGGTGGATGAGGAACCTTTTAAGAGGCTTCAATTTATATTTATATTATACGAATTCTTAAGATGGGCGATGAGGATAACAATATTCATTGTACTATTGTCTCTACAAATGGTAGAAAAAACAACATAATACCCTTTCTATTTCAAAACAGCTTATAACTTTGTCAAAAAGAAAAACACTTCAATAAGAAAACTCATAACAGCTAAGCAGTAACACGTTATTTAAACTTGTCCTTGGTGTTAGCTTATTTTGACTCTTCCTCTAATGTGGCCATTATATGGCTCTTTACTGCTTGTGCTCAGCATAACTATTGCGAGAATCACCCATGCTGTTCCACGCCTCAGAAGCTCATTCCTTTTTATTGCGGGGTAGTATTCCAGGATAGGAACATAGTCCAGTTTGTGTATCCATTCCCCTGTTAACAAACATTGGGGTTGTTTCCATTTGGGGGCTATCACAGATCAAGCAGCCATGAGCATCCATCTAATTTTACTTTAAGATTTTATTTATTTATTCATGAGAGACACAAAAAGAGAGAGGCAGAGACACAGGCAGAGGGAGAAGCAGGCTCCTTGCAGGGAGCCCGACGTGGGACTCAATCCCGGGACCCTGGGATCATGCCCTGGGCCGAAGGCAGACACTCAATCACTGAGCCACCCAGGTGCCCCTTACTTTTTTATTGTGGCAACCAGGTATATTGAAATGTGCTCACGTTGGATTTCTATAGAACAGTAACCTCTAGATTCTCTGCTAGGCCCTCCACCTTCCCTGCTCAACCTGGCTGCCTGCTTAACTGGGTTTAACTCAAGAAACCAAGCCAGGTGCAGAGTGGGGCACTGTTGTTACAGAGGTGAAGGGCCCAAGAAGAGAGAGACACTGGGTACGCATTCCCACTGTGCCCCCCAAACCAGCCCTTTCCAGCGACTGCCTCAAGGCACCGGCCATCTGGAGGGGAAGGAGGCAGATGAACAAGCAGTCACCTCAAATTCAACACGAGAAGCCAGAGAGACATGCGTAAAAGCTCTGGTGACGAAAGCAGGAAGCACTTACATCCATCTGGGGAACTCAGGGAGGTTCCCCAGGAGATGGTATTTGAACCCGGTCTTGGAAGAAGAGTAGAATTTACCAAGCAGGGTTGGGGGAGGGCTTTCTAAGTGCAGGGGAAAGCTCAGGAAATCCCCAGGGCAAGGCAGATTCTAGGAACTGGGAAGAGTGAGCAGAGAGGACGGCATGGGATGGGGGCAGGGGGAGGACAGGCCAGAGGAAGCGCCTGCCACACCCTGGTGAGGGGTTGGTCCTTGTCCTGCAGGCACAGAGCCAGGGATAAGAACTAGGCGAGATGGTACTTTGGAAGAACACCCAGGGAAAGAAAACAGGAGTGAGGAGTACTTGGAGGATGCCACTGGGAACAGACAACAGGGACTACGTTCTGGAGAGTCCCATAGCAGATTGCGCAGGGATCGCCAATGCTATACAAGGCACACAGAAGAGCCAACTCCAGTGTCCCTTTTGGCTGGTGCTCCTGTGTGGTCTCCATCTTCCCTTCCTCAGTTCCAGTGACCCCCTCCCCAACAGGTGTCCGTCTCACTCTGCCCAGACCACCCAGCCCACTGTTGGCACAGAGAGATTTAAACTCCCGGTCTCCTGCCAACTCAGTTTCCCCTGTGACTTTCCACCACCTATAGAACGGAATGTCACTTCCCTGAGATTGGCGAGCTGAGCCTACCCACCGGCCTGTGCCACCTCGCTCCACCACCCCAGCACTTGGCAGTTCTTTCTTTCTCTCCCTCCCTGTACGCCCTGCCCACCACACACACACACACACACACACACAGTACAATAATGCACTGATTCTCCATCTCCATGTTCCCTTGCTCTTTGTGCCTTGTCACAGGACTTGGCCCAGATCAAACACAAAATACCCTCCTTTCCTTCCAGGTAGGGCTTGAAGCTCCTTCTCCAGAAGCGTCCCCTGAGGACTTCAGACCCAGGAGCTTGCCCCCTGTATACTGGGGCACAAGATTGTGGATTGCGCATGGATTGCCCTCTGTAACCTGCTTCACTCCTACTAAACTGTCACGTCTTCGTCTTTCATGTTTGGAACTGGAGTGCTGGGGATAGATTGGAGAGTGAACTGACATAGGCAGGAACTGCCTTAGGAATGCTGGGGTCAGGAGGGCACACAGAGGGATGAAGGCAGGGCCCCAAGGGCCATGGTCTGGCCATGCACCAGGATGTCTGACCCAATGCAGTGTGGAAAGAGGGCCAGAGGTGATCTCTCCAGACAGGGTAGTTACTCTATTCTCTACTCTGACAAGTCCTGGGAAGGCTTATTTTATCAAGAGGGAGAAAGAGCTGTATGAAAATAAGAAAAAAAAATAGCCAGAGCTTCATGCCCTTAATATCTTAATGACTAAGATAAAGAAGACAGAATAGACATTGGATGTACAATGCTTTGGCCAATCTTTTTAAAGGAGCAACAAATAAATGTGATCTACAGGGCAAATCTGCATGGGATTAATCAAGTATTTACCGAGCTCTTCAACGTATTCAGCATCGTCCTTGAGCTAGGGAAGATACTATAGGTGAACCTAAGTCAACTGTTCTTGTCTTCAGGCGCTACCTCTCCTACTGTGGCAGCAAGAGGCATACATGTGAAGACATCTGGGGATAAATGTATTCTAGGTGGGGAGGACACGTTGGTAAATGTCATAGAGATCTAGAAAAGGGATTCCAAACTTTACTGTGCACATGATGTACCCAAAGGGTCTTAGTCAAATGCAGATTCTGGTTCAGCGGCTCTGGAGTAGAGCTCCTGAGCATTTCTCGAGCTCTTGAGCATCTTCTGCATTTCTCACATGTTCTGAGAGAAGGCCAAGGCTTTTGGTCCAGGACCCATTTTGAGTAGCAAGGACCCTAGTGAATGGAGAGAACCTTGTGAGCTGGAAAGCTCCATAAACAAGGAAATCTGAGACTGAGGGCAGGGGGGCCTGGATGAGGCAAGAGGAGCTTTTCAGGTGGGGCCAGCCTTAGCAGTGACCTGGAGCAGAGTGAAGCTTCGCAGGTGGGGAGAAACGCAGACACAGGAAGTGGATGTGCCAGGGCCCCCCGTGTTCTCATCAGCCAGTGGCGACAACTAAAAGGGACTAAGTTATGTGCCATCTTAAATGCCACACTGAGGAGTCGCAATGTATTAAAAATGGGAATAGTGAGCTGGGGGTGATTCTTGAGTCCAATTTTGCTGATCCATTCAAGACAAGCAGAAGAGTGGGAAATGGGTCCCTGTGCAGAAGAGGAGGAGAACTGGAGTATGGTTTCTCTCACTTTGTACTTGAAGAGATTCCATTCGGCTCCCTGATGCCATGCCCCCATCCCTCACCCTCCAGCCCCTCACCGCAATCCAGGCCTCGCTCCCTGAGTCCCGGGCTCTGGAAGCCTTGCAGCAGGAGAAAGCTAAGTCCCAGATGATCTAGCTACAGGAGAAAGAACCCTTCTTCTGCAGTTCCGTGGAGTCTTTCTTCCTCTCCGCGAATGTATAAACAATTCGACAGCACATGATAAAAGTGAGGGGAGGGGGGCCCCACATTAATTTCCTAGAGGCAAATGATAAGCTGGCAGGTCTGGCTCCATGGAGGAGATAAAAGCTCCAAACACAGCCGAATGACTCTTGGGATCCGAGCCTGGTACGGATGCAAATTAAAATAAAAACTATATAAACAGCAGCACAATCGCACCATTCAGGGCTCCTTCATTAGCAGCCAGCGCTCCAGTGCCACTGCCCACAAAGACAACTTCCCTTTCTTCTCCCTTCTAACTAGTTTCCAAGCTGGTCAACAAAAGGAGGCGAAGGACAAAAGCAGTTCTAATTGATGAGGCTCTGCAGAGAGGGTCGTTGGGGAGATTCGTTTTGTGTGTGCAAATCAAAAAGCAAATGTGATGTGTCAGACCAGCTGAGGACAGGCCTCCTGCTGGGGAGTCTGGAGGTGCCAAGTTCCTCTTCTCAAAGCTCACCACAGCATGGTAACAACCCAACGGTCACATCCACCAGCCCAGGCCTCCCGGTGCCCGATAGAGTCAACTTCCCAAAGTGCTGCCCTGTGTAGGGGGACCTTGTTCAATGATCAGACCCACGATGCAACGACTCACTACCATGGCGGCCTCTATTCTTCACTGTAGAGGACAGAGTTCATTCATTGTATTACCATGAAGCATCGTTGTGGTGGGCAGTCACTGGGGTGAGGAGACAGTTGGACCAATGTCCATCTTCTTCTGAACGTTCAGGCTTCTGGAGGGAACCTCCACAGGTTTCTCCTCATTGTCTTCCCATTTGGCTAGCATTTCCAGTCACCTACTCCACTCCAGGAACCTCTTCAAATGACCCAGCCCTCCAGCTGTCTCCTCACCCCACATGCCCTCCTCTCCAGCCATGAAGATCTCTTCACTGTTCCAGATTTCTTCACACTCATTGTCCATCCTGCACCCCTCTCCAAACTTGGAATTCCCTACTATTTCCCTGCTATAAGTGAAAACCCTCTCAGCCAAACAAGCCTTGTGTTTTATCATTTTTTTTATTTTTATTTTTTTTAAGATTTTTTATTTATTCATGAGAGACACAGAGAGAGACAGAGAGAGAGAGAGAGGCAGAGACACAGGCAGAGGGAGAAGTAGGCTCCATGCAGAGACCTGACGTGGGACTCGATCCCAGATCTCCAGGATCAGGCCCTGGGCTGAAGGCAGTACTAAACCGCTGAGCCACCCGGGCTGCCCAATGTTTTATAATTTTAAACTAGAGTAGGTGTGCCTGAGTGGCAGTCAGTTAAGTGGCCAACTCTTGGTTTTGGCTCAGGTCATGATCTCAATCAAGGTCATGAGATTGAGCCCCATGTTGTGCTCCACGCTCTGTGTGGAGTCTGCTTGAGATTCTCTCTCCCTCTGCCCCTCTTGCTCATGCTCGCTCTCCCTCTCTCTCTAAAATAGATAAGATAAATAAAATAAATAAATCTTAAAAAAAATAAAATAGGGTAATAATCCTTGCTCTATGCATTTCATGGGCTATTGGAAAGCTAATATGAAATGGAGGACGTGAAAACAACTGTAAGTGGCATACGTATAATTAACAGAAATGTCTTCATTGAGGCTATAGCACTGGACCCTTTAGTGCCTGCCAAAAACCTCTCGATTGTTAAATGAGGCAGTTGGTGGTGGGGAGGGGGGCTGGGTTCCAGGGAATAGGAAAAAATGAAGATTCTTGCACATTAACACTAAAATGAACTTACAGTATTTTTAAATGATAGAAACCAAAACAAAGTGGATCATCTCTTGCCTTGGCTTCTTAGAAGTTCCCCAGGAGCATCTTGCCAGTGCATGCCTCACACTCTGCTTTCCCCAGTTTATGCTTCCAGCCACACTGCTGGCATCAGGTGCAAAGGCTGGTGCCTAACAGAAAGAAGGATCAAAGAGAGTAGTAAGGTTGGGAAGGTCGCTTTTCTCTAATTTTGACTATTGCTTTACTTTGTCCATATAGGGAAGATGCCATTATTTCGAAGATGGATTGTGGTCCTGTTCTTTTTCAGCTTATACACTAAGAAACAAATAAGGAACAGAGACAGGGAAGAGATATGAAAGTCCTATGAGCAGACTGCCCTTTCCATCCCTCCCCAAGGAGCTAAGTGGTCACTAAGCTGTATGGTTATTCTCTTATCTTCCCAGCTGATAAGGAGAAAAGAGGTGTTATCTGCCACAGGCAGCCCCTGACTTTAGGGGAGGAGAACCCCAGCGCTGGTGGTTAATAGCACATGAGCCAGCACTGTTTTTCCTTGACACTTCCAAACTCTGGCTGCGTCAGCCTAAACAATGCTGTTGGAAACAGAACAATAGAGGGTTGGAATGCTCGGGTCTTAAGTCTTTTCCAAACCACACTCACATCACCACTGGCATCCCACAACTGGGTGGCTTAAAACAAGAGGCATTTGGGGGTATCTGGGTGGCTCAGTCAGTTAAGCCTCTAACTCTTGATTTCAGCTCGGATCATGATCTCAGGATTACGAAACTGAGCCTGACATTGGGTTCACATGCTGGGCATGGAAACTGCTTGGGATTCTCTCTCTACTTTGCTTTCAAAACCAAAACAAAACAAAACAAAACAAAACAAAACAAAACAAAACAAGAAGAGATATTTGTTCTTGCACACTTGGGGAATCCAGAAGTCCAAAATCAAGGTGTTGGCAGGGTTGGTTTCTTTTAGAGGCTCTGACATAGAATCTATTCCATGCCTTCACTGTGGCTTATGGTTGTATTACTAGAATTCCTGCCCCCAACTTCTTAACTTTTTCTTTTCTGTCTGTGTGTCCTCTCCTCTTCTTTTAAAGACACTTATCATTGGACCCAGGGCCTACTCCATGTCCAGGACAATCCCATATCAAAGTCCTTACATAACATCTGCAGAGATCTTTCTTCTAAATAAGGTCACCTTCACAGATTCCAAGGGTGAGGACTTGAACGTATCTTTTTGAGGGACCACTATTCAACCACTAAAGTACCCAAAGGGGAAGGGAGAAGAGGAGGAAACCACACTGAGCTCCTATTTAAACCTCTAAGACCTCATGGGGCAAGATGAGTACTGGAGTTACTGAGCCAAATTATGATAGCAAAGGCCATGGTAACTGAATGGGCCTCCAGGATGGTTGTAGCAGGGAAGAAGGGGAAGTAGCCTAAGATCTGCCCTCCACTGAGACCCACTGAGGTCACTAGGTGGCTAGAATGACAAAGTCAGAGAAGAAAGTCAGTTCATCAATTTCTCCCCCCACTCCCCCACACCCTTCCTCCCAGCTCATCCCTGCTGGGTGACCTATGAATAACCCAGAGCTTTGTATCCTCCTGGGGGTAAGCAAGGAAGCAGCCTGCCTGCCCAGCAATTAGCTGCCCGTCTCATGGAGGTCAGCCAGCTCTGTCCACACTGGGACTGCTCAAAAGCCTGCACTTCCACAACTGATTTGTGAACACAGGATTCAACACTTATCTTTCTCATGCTGTGGTTAATATTTACAAAAGGAAAAGCTTTCTAAAACTTAGTTAACAAAATTTAATTTAAGGATCAGAAAAAGGCACCAGATACAAAAATTCTAAAAGCTCCTTTCTCCAAGAAAGGAAAGAAAGAAAATATTGAATGAGTCCCAAGTTTCAAAGGAACTATTCCTTAAGTTAATAATGTGACCGCCCTCTAAGAAGTGCCTGCCAATTGGGTAAACAGAAGTTGTGTCAGTGAAGAAAAGTCCTGAGGCCTGAGATTGCAGGCCTTTGGTCAAGACCATGCCCATAATATGGTCTTACTTTTCAAGCCTGGAGTCCATGAACTTTTGCCCATAGTGTTAGGATGACAAAGTCTAGCAAATGTTGTCTGAAAAAATTCTATAGACGAGAAGCTGAACTTGGTGTCTGTTGCATATACCTTGTGTTGGTCACTCTGCTAGATGCTAGAGATATAGCCATGGACAGCAATTCTAACACGGCCCTGCCTTCACAGAGAGGGAAGAAGGGAGGTCTTAACTATCACATAAATAATGCGACAAAGCATTATGGGGTGTCATGGGTGTAATGGGGGTGTCATGGAGGCATACATTGGGACATTCTGCACACCTAACAGAGGGTTTAAATGAAAACACAGGACATAAGTATTTTGTCCCTAATGATAATGAACTCTCAAGTGGGTCTGCTCTAAAGATTTTATACATATTCTCTCTACAGTATAGTGGATGGAGCTTCCTGCCCCTCCAGGAGCTACAACAATTTGAAGCAAACCTCCATTCACATCTTGGGGCTGTATGCCCATTGAGCCATGAGAGGATCCTAGAGCCCCTCAGGGTAGGAGAGATATCCTTCTGGAAGGTTAAATGCAACAGAAGCGGGTCCCCAAGGCTGAGATCAGAAAATAAGGCTCTAACCACCTCACAGTTGTTAGAATGCTAATATCAAAAAAAGAAAGAATATTTTGCAAGGATGTGGAGAAATTGAAAATCTTATACATTGAACATAAAAGGCTACAGCTGCTATAGAAAAAAGTATGGAAGTTCTTCAAAAATTGAAAGCTAAACTACTATATGATCCAGCAATCCCACTTCTATTTATCCAAAAACATTGAAATCAAGATCTCAAAGAGGTATTTGCACTCCCATGTTCACTGCAGCATTATTCACAATAGCCAAGTTGTGGAAACAATCCAAATGTTCAAATGTTCATCAGTGGATGACAGGATAAAGAAAACGTGGTATATACATACAATGGAGAATTTTTCAATTTTTTTTTTAAAGAAGGAAATCCTGCCACATGCAACAACATGGGTTAGCCTTGAGGACATGATGCTAAGTGAAATAAACCAGCCACGGAAAGGCAAATATTGCACGGTTCTACCTAAAGAGATACCTAAGATAGCCCCATTGAAGCAGAGAGTAGAATGGTAGTTGCCAAGCGCTGAGAGGAGGTGAAACAGGTAGTTGCTGTGCAATGGGTATAAAATTTCAGTTATGTTATTTGAGTATGTTCTAGAGATCTACTGTACAACAGTGTGACAATAGTTAACAATTCTGCATATAATACTCTTCAAAATGTGTTAACAGGGTAGATCTCATGTTAAGTGTTCTTATCACAAGAAGAAAGAAACAGACAAGACAAGGAAAGGCAAGAAAAGGAAAAGAAGGAAAAGACGACTTTAGACCAGGGGTTGACTAGGGCCAACAGGTCAAATCCAGCCTGCTGCTTGTTTTTGCAAATACATAAAACTTTATTACAACATAGCCACATGCATTCATTTACACATTTTATGGCTGCTTTCACACTACAAGGGCAGAGCTGAGTACTTGTGATAGAGACAGTATGACCCACAAAGCTCAAATTTAAACCCTACACAAGAGTTGTCGGCTGTTGGTCCTCTTGGTATTCTTGATATTCTGCTACTACAAAACTTGAAACATAGGGCTCCTGAGTGGCTCAGTTGGCTCAGGTCATGATCCCGGGGTCCTGGGATGGAGCCCCCACATCAGGCTCCCTGCTCAGCAGGGGAGTCTACTTTTCTCTCTCCCTCTGCCTCTCCTGCTACCCCCACTTGTGCTCTCTCTCAAATAAATGAAATCTTAAAAACAAAAACAAAACTTGAAATGTGTCCTATTGCCAGTAGTCTTTCACTCATCTGGACTGGGAATAACTTAAAAAAAAAGGATTGTGGTTAATAAGGATTTTATTTATTCATGAGAGACACAGAGAGAGGCAGAGACACAGGCAGAGGGAGAAGCAGGCTCCCTGAGGGGAGCCCGATATGGGACTTGATCCCAGAACCCTGGGATCACAACCTGAGCCAAAGGCAGATGCTCAACCACTGAGCCACCCAGGTGCCCCTATTAGCCACAATTCTAATTCACATGCTCCAAGGTTATTATGTTCAATAAGGTCGTCACCAGGCACGTGACTATTTAAATGTAAAGAAGTTACATGTGGCCCTTTACAAAAAGAATCTTGCACCCCTTGATTTAGGTTCGCCAGTGCTCTCATCAGCACCCCGGAATGTCTCCCACACCTTTACCTGGGCTGCTTTAGAGGAGGGGGGTGCCAAAACCCAACAAAGCCCCTATACAAGGAACATCAGAGGGCACTCATAAGCACCTAGCATAAGCCTGCCTCTGTTTTGAAAATATGGCATTTAGCCCTCACACCAATGTTGCAAGACAGGAATGATCCCCATCTTACACATGAGAAGACAAAGTCTCAGAGATGTGAAAGCACATTGCGGAACCGGCAAAGCCCTATGTGAACTTCGATCTGCTTCTCTGCACATCTTATCACTGCATCCAATTTCCATACTGTCTGCTGTTTAAACAGGTCTATACAAATACCAGGAAGAAAGTTCTATCGCTTTGGATAAAGAAATGACCAGCAGGAACTATGCTAAGTGAATTCAGTCCGTATGGTAGATGGGATCAGCGAGTCGGGTCCTTGCAGAGCCGGTTATCACTGGGTTCCTTTTTGAATTTTTATAGTTATGTGCTACGGTAGGGGTGCAGGGAAGAAGGGCCACTATTCAGAGCAAAGTTTGCCTTATGAGAAGACTCTGGAAGACCTAGCTGTTGCCTGCCGATTTATTATCACTTCAACAATCACATTATAAACATTCATGCTCCTCATCCAAAGGAGAAAACCAAGATTGCGAGGTGGTTCTGGAAACTACCTCAACAAAGGACAGTTATAAGACCAGGGGCTGTTTAGTTCAGAGATGAGAAGCCCTGATGGAAGCATGCTGGCTGTGCATTATTTCTTCAGGAAGCTCTGCCATATTGAGAAGAGCAGCCTTCTGTGCGTTATGCCAGAGTTGAGAATGAAGATCAATAGTTGGAAGTAAAATGGAAGCAGATTTTGGCTCAAAAGCTGAAAGAATGTTCCAACAACTGCAAATATCTAACACTGCAACGAGCTGTTGAGATGATGCGCCTGCCCAGCTCTAGAGATGTCCAAGCAAGAGCTAGGTGACGTCTGTCAGGAATACTGTGGCACGGGCTTTTGAAAAGTGTGGAAGGTTAGACTAGCTCATCTCTACAGGCCCCTCCAATTCAAAGAGCCTGCAAGTCTGCGAACAGAGAGACCAGCCCAAGGACCACACTGGGAAAATGAGTGCTTTGAACCAAAGGTGCTCTATCCAATTCCTCCCACATCCTAATTCTAGCATCTCACTAAAAGCTGGACCAAGCCCCACTCACCTACGCTCCCAATCCAGGACTAGCCAATATTCATGGCTTAACTATAAGAAGAAGGATTTCTCCATTTGTCAAGCCAAACTGAAGGTCGCTGGCTTTGGAGTAGGTAGCCAGAGAGGGGATGATGAAAATAATATTAACTGATATTTACACTAAACTTTGCTACTGGGGATCCCTGGGTGGCGCAGCGGTTTGGTGCCTGCCTTTGGCCCAGGGCGCGATCCTGGAGACCCGGGATCGAATCTCACATCGGGCTCCCGGTGCATGGAGCCTGCTTCTCCCTCTGCCTGTGTCTCTGCCTCTCTCTCTCTCTCTCTCTCTCTGTGACTATCATAAATAAATTTAAAAAAATTAAAAAAAAAAGAAACTTTAAAAAAAAATAAACTTTGCTACTTACAGGGGGGATCTGTGATCCAATTAGCCTTCCCAACAGCCTGCAGAGGAAATAAGACATGTTAGTCCTTGTCATCCATTTGTATTAAGAGGTTGCCTAGTTGCCCTGCAAATGCACACGGCCATAAACCTGAGCGACACCTCAAAGGAGGTAGGGGCCACGTTGGAAGACACCATTTTGACCAATGCCCTATGGATACCAGCTGAGAGTTGGGGACTATTAGTTACAATTTGTGGTTTTCATAATGAAGGTGGTCATGTGGGCACACAGAATGTGGCAGAGGGGAATATACTGCTCAGGACAACACACACTTACACTATACACTTTCTACAAACCTACCAGTGTCTTCCAGCGCTTAAATTATTAGAATGAGTTTCACATCCTGAGGATGCATTCAGCCTGGGAGGCTAGATACTGCAAGTGCTAATTATCGAGGCTCATGCCCTGTAAGTATAGGTTATTGTTCATCGCTCCCATCAGTGCTACTGGATTTTATAGCCTGTTTTCCCATCAGGTCTGAACTGAATCATCCCCTCTTCTGTCACAGCACTTGCCTTTGGAGGCTCCCAGAAGGCAAACAGTGTGCAAATGTTAGTTAACCTATGGGCTGATTAGAGGATGCTTGCAAACGGTCACCTGGAGAAGCCTTTCAGTGTTGCTGGGGTTGTTAGAATGATCAGAAAGACCTTGGAGTAACTGGAGGCTGCCATCTATGCTTCTAAAATTAAAACATTCATCATCGGGGGTTCCCTAGGTGGCTCATGGGTTTGGCACCTGCCTTCGGCCTGGGGCGTGATCCTGGAGTCCCGGGATCGAGTCCCGCATCGGGCTCCCCGCATGGAGCCTGCTTCTCCTCTGTCTGTGTCTCTGCCTCTCTCTGTGTGCCTCTCATGAATTAATAAATAAAATCTTAAAAAACAAAACATTCATCATTGGGAACATGCCTGCCAGCATTTACAACAGGCAAACTTTTAGTGAAGACCGACACACGGAGGAAGGTAGGGGAGAGCATTCCAGGCAGAGGAGGCATTTGAACAAAGGCAGAAAGGCATGAAAATGAAGGGCCTCTGTTGCATAACCAGAGCACAGAGTATGCTCAGGGAAGCACCGGGAGGCTGAACAGTGGCTTGGAGCTACGCTGTCGAGTCCCTCAATGGCAAGCTCTAGAGAATGCTTAATGCCATAGTCCAGGGATGGTCAAATGTGCTGGTCAAAATCACCTATAGGGCTTGTGGTGCCCCTCCTGCAGAGTCTGATTCAGTGGGTCTGGGTAGGGTCCAAGAATTAGGTTTCTAGCAAGCCCCAAGGTGATGCCGAGGCTGCTGGTCCAGAGACCAATTTTGGCAACCACCTCTGTAGTCACTCAGCACTGTTTTGAGTAAGGAAGAAAGGTTATCAGAGCTTTAGGTTTACTCTCTTTAATTGACCAGTTTGAAGGGCCCATAATTCTGTGATAAGATAATAGAAGGAAAAGAAAGAGAAACACTCAGCCCAGGTACTGGGTCTGTGTTCAGTGGGGAGATCTGACCAAAACTTCTCACTTCTCACCCAACTGGCAGTAAGGCACAGGACTCCTGTTCCTCACAGAGGAACAATGGAGGGGTGCCTGGGTGGCTCAGTTGGTCAAGTGTCTGCCTTTGGCTCAAATCATGGGTCCTGAGATCGAGCCCACAATCGGGCTCCTTGCTCAGCTGGGAGTGGGCTTCTTCCTCTCCCCTCTGTTCCTCCCTGACCCTCACCCTCATCTCTCCCCTTTCTCTCAAATAAATGAAAAAGAGGAAGGAGAAGTAAAAGAAGGAGAACAACAGAACCTCACGAGTTTCTTAAATTACCAGATAAAGCATGCCACTTATAAAACTCTAGAATGGAGTTTTCAAATACAGAACACGTATTTTCTTAGTGTCAGTTTTTCTAAAGTATTTATCATGTTGGTTGTCAGTGACCCCATTAGCCTGCTGAAGGAGTCTTTCATAGCTTTTCTTCCTCCAGTCCTGATCTTCTAGATGTGAAGAGGGAATGAAAGATTGTGAGATTTATTCTGAAACATCTTCAGTTTCACTGCCAGCACAGAAACAGCAACTAGGAAAACACTGGAAGGGCCCAAGGATTGGCCCTGTCTATAGGAAGTCCTGACACAGCTCAGATAGAAAAGTCAATATGGAATTCTTCTTGGCTAATCATCAAAGATGCTGCCCTGACCAAGGTGGACATGTGCTTTAGGGCAGAGTGGGAGGAGGAAAGAAGGGGAAGGATTTTTGTGGGTTCTTTTCCCCTGGGAGTAGGGATGGGAACAAGTTAGTTTTAAATCCTCTCCTACTGGCCTCGTTGATTATAGGAAAAGCTATGACCATCCACACCAAAGAATTATTAGTGATTCAAGCTTAATGCATGCTTTATTTTCTATTTTCTTCTAGAGTCAAGTGCTTTAGTCCAGTCTAGCTGGAGAACATTGTATTTTGAGGCCGCATTGCAGAAGAGGTAACACCCTGACCCGGCATTTGGAGGACCTGGATTCTTTTACTGGTTCTGCAACTCTGCATTTGAGTAAGATCTTATCTTCTCCAGACCTCAGATTTCTCATGTGGGGGAGTAGCAAAGTTGTGTCTGCTTATCTGTATGATCCTGCCATCACTGATCCTAAGGGATTCTGTACCTCATATGCCGAATCCAGCTTCATGGAATCAGAGTGTCCTGAGCAGTGGTCATGGTACCAATTCCCCTTAGACAGTTTATTTTACTTGAACTCAGCTAAGTTTAATTCCCTGGTTTCTCTCTGCTGGCCGGAGAAGACCAGAATGGAGGAGTTTCCATATAAACAGGAAGAAAATGATCTAGGAAATTAATGATCTTATCTGGTCAGAATGAATGAAGTTCAGTGTTCATCTCCTCATCAGCATTATTCTTTTTTCCTCATCAGCATTATTAAGAGCGTTTATGCCACCCAGAGAAACAAACATCATTGGTCATTTTAATTGACTCCCAAGGAGGTCTCAACATGACTCTTCCCCTTCGGAGTCAATAAGGTTGGCCATTCCCATGCTTAGCTCACACTCAACACTTTCTCTCCCTACCCATCACCCCAACTCTATTCACTCCGCTCTATCATGTGTTTATGTATCTGTTTTTCCAATCGCCCCATCACAATGTGATCCTCTCTGAGGACAAGGACCACAGTTTGTTCTTCTTTACCTGATCTTTGTGTTCTGTACCCAACGAGTCTGGGGAAACAATTAGGGCACAACTATAATGCCTCTGAGTCCTGATTCTCTGCCATAGTCATTCCTGGAAGTCCAAACTCTCCACAGAGTTCCCACCGTTCCCAAACATATCCCTTGACTCCACTGCCTGAAGTGTTGATAGTCCTTCCCTATAGTTCTCGGCAGCTACGCCTGGTGGAAGAAGAGTCCACAGAGCTCACTGCCACTGGCAGCAGGAGACCAGAGCTCTGCCCTGTTGGTCCCATTCTCTCCATGTGTCTGTCCTCTCTCAGTTTTTGCTCTTGTCTCTAATGACAGAAGGGGAAAGGTCTTCCTCCACCAGTGTTAACAGTGAGACTCCTCCCACCTCCCTTGGAAATCTGATATTCTCTATGTACAACTCTGTCTGAAGTGAGCAAAGCATTCCCAGAGCTACACAAGAGGACACTGACTATCCTCCCAATGTCTTATTCCCACTCACCATGAGCGGGTGTCCAAGGTCAGGATAGATAAGAATGTAAATTTTTTCCTACCCCATATGGTCCTTCTCCACATGATGCAGTAGGATCACCTACTTTATAATTGTGAATATAAATAAATTTTTAGCAGTACTAGGGCTCAAGTTAAGTCTCAAGTTCTTTTATCTTTTTTATTAGAAAGTCTTAAGAGATTCTCAGGGGGAAAAATGACATTCTGTTGGCATTTAAGGTTCTATTTTTAAGTAATCTCTACACCCAACATGGGGCTTGAACTCACAATGCCTAGATCAAGACTCACATGCTCTATTGACTGAGCCAGACAGGTGGCCCTCCACTCCCAACTTTTTTTTAAGATTTTGCAACAGAATGTTCTAAGTTCCTAGGAAGGTGAATCTTCATTTGTGTTCTCTAGGAAGCCTATTACAGTTGGTTATGGAAGGTAAATGTTTGACAAGCAGATAAACATACTAGAAAATTCAGTCTCATCTTGGAAGATGCAAAGTCTGGCCCAGAAGTTTTGGGTCATGAAGGTAGTTTGTAGGACAAAGTACATAGAAAAAGAGGTGGACAGACTTCCACCTAGGTAGTACAGGTTCCCATGGGCAGGAGGAGTGTAGGGAAAAGGAGGCTAGAGGCCTGAGAAGTGGGATGGCAGGAAAGGGCATGTGGAGAAAGCTGGAAAATTGGGGCTGGAAGAGGCTTACAAAGACATGGCAAAATGAGACCAGGAAAGAAGCAATCAAGGCAGGAAGATGCCAGATACCTATATGGTCCAGCCTGCAGCTCTCTCTCCAGAGAAGACCGGGATGGAGAAGTGTCAGTATAAACAAGAAACCAACAGGGAATGCTGTACAAATAACGGTCCCACAAAGACAGAGGTAAGATGCTGAGTCACCCAAATATCTAAGACTCAACTGTGGGAGTCCTCTGTCTGCATCCATCTCTGTCCTCTCCGAATCCCAGAAGCCTTATGAGCTTTTACCGTACTCCACCCACAGGGTTGCCACTGTCTCCCCACCTGGAATATAAACCTGTTTTTGGTGTGTGTGGTGTGAAGTGACACAGCGAGCCCCCAGGTGTCACAGCCTCTCTAGAAGGGCACTGAGCACAGGGTAGCCACGGAGTGATGGGACTGTGATCCCAGACCAAAAACCAGGAAGATGGCACAGACTTCCCATCAGCCCTGCAGGGAGAGCAGTTTGCCAACCTAAAAACCCGTAAACACCATGTCTGAAATATCTCTGTCCCCTGAAAATCCTTATAGGGCTGTACAGGTGGGAGAGCCCCTGAGGGGCCTCACGAACTTAACCCGGCGACTAGGCTCTGAGTGTCCACTATGTGTCAGACACTCCACAGGCGCTGGGGCCACGGGGACCCTACTTGTCAGAGCCCAAAGCTCCCAGTCTCATGGTGAAGATGGGCACTAAAGAAGAAATCACATGTGTGATGAGGGTTACCAGAGGATCCTCAGAAGTGCTCAGACATTGAGCGGCCAGTCTCCTGCTTTGGTATTGTGTTGGCATCTCCTGCCCCTCCAAGAGGTGGCGTGGAGGGCAAAACAGGTCAACTTCCCGCCACAGACTAAAGAAGGAAAGCTTAGGTTGCTCCACTAACCATCAGCTCCCCAGTCAAATAGAAATCAGAGTGGTGGCTTCTGTTAAAGGGAGCATGGGAAATAAAGGACACTGGCTTTACCACATGATGATGAATCCATAGCCCATAATGTCCTCCTACAGGCTGACATGCGTTTTCCCATAAGGCGGCTCTACTCAACCTTAATGCCAGTAACACCCTAGAGAGCTGGAGGCTCTGACTTCCTGCACCCTCACCACCTACAGCAGAGCCGTGAGTTCTGGAGTAAATCAAGAGGGCCTCTGAGCCTTGGGGCTGCAGTCACAAAACCCATGTGCTGAACGTCTCCAGGAAGAAGCCACTTCCAAGTCCAGAGCCTACTCTGAGAGAAATTAGGCTGTGGATTAGAAGCAGCAGAACATGGGGCAGCGGGGAGAGTGCTGAGCAAAAGTGGAACGTGCTAAAGACCCAGGGAAATAAAAGCACACAGCAGTCTGGCTATCTGGGGGACAGAGGCCCAACCCCTGAATCTCAGCTGCCTTGAGGGAGGATCACTGAGCTACAGCTGTGTCGTATGATCCCAGATATTGATGGCCCGATGTCACTGAAACAAAAATGACATTACCTTAAATGTGTAATAGTTAAGAAACCAGGACTATATTCCACATGTTAAAAAATCTTGAAATTTTTTACTCCAAGAGGTAAACTTTAGATGCTAGAAGGAATATACTGTTTGGAATACAGCATTTTCTGAGAAGGCTATCTATAGAAAGGTGGAAAAATAGAACGTTACCATGTATAAGAACTGGCTCTAAATTGCTGCCTCACTGTGCATCCTCACCTAAACAACTAGGCATCAAGGTGGTGATTACCACCAATGGGAGGAAGGAAAAAATGTCCTACATATAGAGTATTGATGGGGGTTACGTAATATGGAAATTTCACAAGTATGTTGTAGATTTAAAAAACAAAAACAAAAAACAAACCAAAAAAAACCAGGCTCTTCTAAGGAGCTAATGATGGCCTCTGGGCAATTCTGGTCCTGGCAATCCATCAATAAAACAAGCAGCTACCCTCCAGGTATGAAAGGCTAGGATCCCTCTAAAGGGGTTAGTGACAGCCTGGCCTCTGAAAGAACCACCAAAAATCAATATTGATTACTCGACAATGACATTTAGAGGACATCAAACACTAGAATGATTGTGTCAGGGCGCCATGTGCCAAAGCCAAACGCTTGCATTTCTGAATGGCAAACCCGACTCAGGAGCAGATGTACGACAAGGAGGACGCAGCCTGGCTGTGCTGAGAGCCATGGAAACTGTGTTGCAAGCTGCTGTCATTAAGCAACTAATGACACTCCCAAAGCCGGCTTCAGTGCATAGTTAAGACAGGTTTCAACTCATCAGCCACCACACCCATTGTCTGAAAGCATCACAGAAAGGATAAGCATAAAAGCAATCAAATGAACTAGGGCAAAGTTAACAACGTCCAGGTAAGCTATGCCGTCAGAAAACCGGGCCTTCTGGAAGCAGTGGGACAGAGGCCCAGTCGTCAGTGCCCAGTGGAACCACCTGCTTTTACACCTGGACAGGTGGTCAGGTAGGATTGAGGGGACTCCCCTAAAGCTCAAGAGGGGAGAGGGACCTGGGCAGGACAGCAGTCTGCCCCAGACAAATGCTTTCCTTTTCTGAGGTCTGTCATCCCCCACAGCTGGAAACTATGAATGTGCAGGCTTTTATACGAAAAAGGCTGTGTTTGGTCTCAAATGGCATTTCAGCCAAAGGCCAAGAAACGGAAGGAGGGTACTATGTTGTGCCCAGCACAGCCAGCCTACGCACACATCATTGGGTTGAGTGTGGGCACTGCCAGCATTGTGTTTAGTACCAAGCACTCTGCAGTCACCTTTTCTGCCAGGAGCTGCTTTCTCTGGACAGATTCCACTGATTTGCCCTCAGAAATCTTTTTTTTTTAAATTTAATTTTATTTATTTATGATAGGCACACAGTGAGAGAGAGAGGCAGAGACACAGGCAGAGGGAGAAGCAGGCTCCATGCACCGGGAGCCTGACGTAGGATTCGATCCCGAGTCTCCAGGATCGCGCCCTGGGCCAAAGGCAGGCGCCAAACCGCTGCGCCACCCAGGGATCCCTGCCCTCAGAAATCTGAGAAGAGTGGCCCAGGAGCCTGTGGTGTGTAGTGGAAAGGATGTGGCTTTGACACCAGGTGGGCCTTAGTTACAATCCTGGCTCTCCTACTTATTAGTAGGTCACTTCCACCTTTTCCACTAGCCACTCTGAGGCTCAGTCTCCCCAAGTAGAAAGGGAGACTAATAATACCTCTCTTTCATATTGGTTTTAAGAATTAAGGATCATGTAATATCCTGCAGAGGATGGACACATAGAAGTTGCCTGGTAAATAATAGCTTTTATTATTAGTTACTAATATTATCATATGGGGTTCATTACTACATGGGAATGATTACAAGGAAAGTAGGAAGAGGTTTTGGTACAAACAAGCAGATGGGCTTCACTTATTAAGAAAGATTTTTCAGACCACCCTGTAGCTCTCCTATAGAAAATGTTCACCAGGGGCGCCTGGGTGGCTCAGTCAGTCAATCATCTGCCTTCAGCTGGGGTCATGATAGCAGGGTCCTGGGATGGAGTCCCACAGAGGCTCTCTGCTCAGTGGGGAGCCTGCTTCTCCCTCTCCCTCTGCCTGCCACTCCACCTACTTGTGTTCTCTCTCTCTCTCTCTCTCTCTCTCAAATAAATAAATATAATCTTAAAAAAAAAAAAAAAAAAAAGAGGGCAGCCCAGGTGGCTCAGCAGTTTAGCGCCGCCCGCAGCCCAGGGTGTGATCTTGGAGACTTGGGATTGAGTCCCACATCGGGCTCCCTGCATGGAGCCTGCTTCTCCCTCTGCCTGTGTCTCTGCCTCTCTCTGTGTCTCTCATGAATAAATAAATAAAATCTTAAAAAAAAAAAATGTTTACCAGGGCAAAATCCTGCTTCCCACAAAGGTATTAAGAGTATATAAATATTCCTTATTCTCTTTCAGTTTCCCACAGCCCTGCGATCTGCAGTGGGCAAGTTTTGTCTTGTTTCTGTGGGTAGGAGAAACTGAGGTACAAAAGATCACCTAATTCTGAGTCAAAGGCACCTCCCATAAGTAAACCCAGGGATATCAGTCTCCACTCTTTCTGGATCCGAGCTGTTCTAACAAATGATTCATATTGAAAAATATCTCAATTTAAAAAAAGAAAAAAGAAAAAAAAAAAACAGTCCTACAATAGAGGCCACTAGGTTTTTGGCAACCAGGAAGCTAACCTTCAGAAGCTGGTCTTCCATAGCACCATCCTGTGGCCATCGCCCCTCTCTTGGTTGTGTCTGCTCCTCAAGAGAGGGGGCAGGAGGAAACACAAGTAGACTGAACCCCACAGCACACTTCCTCGCTTGGGCCTTCTGGGCTCAACCAGCAGTGGCCATGCTGCCTTACAGGGGATGGTGTCGACTCCGGGCATCAACCCACTCAAATCTTGGCACTCACACCCCACCTGCCAGTTCTTGGGAATCTGCCTCTGCACCCAGTAGGCTAATTAGGTTCACCGAGCCTGGAGTGGGAACACGCAGAGGGGCCCTGCGACCTGGCTGCTTCAGAAGCGAGCACCTGCTTTGCAGGACTCCACATTGGGTTTTGTTTCCCCCTTTGTTAGATTATTTTCTCACCTCTCTCAGAACCATGCCTGCTGCATACACACACCTGGACCAAGACCTTTTCTTCTAAAACTTGGTACGCTAACCCCAGGGATGAAGCTGAAGCCTGTGGCCAGATGGCTGCCAGAGACCAGGGAAGAAATCCCTTCTCTCCATGTCCTTCCTATCAGGTGGACAGCTCATGCTTCCACTGGAAGAAGCAGAGGCTGGAATTCCTTGTTCCTTTAGCTGGATAGTTCTGATTGTGTATTTGGGAGAAGAGCACAAGTGAGACTTTCATAAATAGGCACTTGGGTTTGCACCTAGCAGAGTGACTTGAACGTAATAGGAATAAAAATATCCGTTGAATGAATGTTCATTTTCTCGGCACTCATGCGTGCTTATTTCGTGTCTTGCTACTTTTCTATTGTACCTTTTTTTTTTTTAAAAGATTTTATTTATTTATTCATGATAGACACACAGAGAGAAGCAGAGACTCAGGCAGAGGGAGAAGTGGGCTCCATGCAGGGAGCCCGACATGGGACTCGATCCCGGGACTCCAGGATCGTGCCCTGGGCCAAAGGCAAGCGCCCAACTGCTGAGCCACCCAGGGATCCCCTTTTCCATTGTATCTTAAGTCATAATATCCCAGCTTTTGTGAATGCAAATTCTGCTTAAATGCCTTTAGACAAACCATCAGGATTTAGCTATGTTCAGGACACGCTCAGGTGAACAATTGCAAGAACCAAAAATCATGGATCTCGTCAGTCATTTTTCCGGCTGAAGTGACGCAGAGATCTGTTAAGTATCATCTATTTCAGGGACCACATGCATTCCTCTGTGCACAGCGAGAGGAAACCAAAGCAACTTCTTGTGACAAGTTCCAAAAGCCAAAGAATCTAGCCACCTAGAAAGGCCTCCCTGGGGCCTGCAAGACTCTGCTGCCGGGTCGCCAAGACAACAGCAACATAACAAACATCACTAGCACCAGCCCCTGCTGGAGAGGCTGCTTCAGAACACATTTGTGCCTGACCCCCCTCCCCAGAGCCCCCCTTCTCTTCTTTCCTCTTTTGCTGGCTGATTCTACTGCACCATTCAGAAGCTCTGCAACACAGAACCGCTCCCTCTCCCCGCACCTTCCTCCCGCCAATCCTCCCTGCAAATGTCCTGAGCACACCCTCCATCCTGGACTCTGCTTTACTCCTTAGACTCGCCCAGGCCTTGCTGTGCTGATGGGGCCACTCGGCTTCAGAGCCCTACGGAATCCTGCAGGACTGAGATCCCTCCTTACCCTTCCTTCCTCTCCTCTGGGTCTCACGAGTGGGAGGCACTCGACCAATATTCATAGCAACAGTCTACTCCCTGCTCCCTGGACTCACCAAGCACAGCCCATCTCGGGGCCCAGGCCGCAGCTCTGCCTCCTGCCCACAATGTGCTCCTTGCTCCCTTCCATTTATGCAAATCTTCACTCTCCCTCACCACCAAAACCGAGCCCTGAGCCCTCCGAGATCTTCTGGAACCCCCTTCTCTTGGCAATTAACATACTGTTTTTTTTTTATTATTATTATCATTAGTTTCTAGTCCCAGCTCCTCAATTAATCTGAGGCTCCATCTGGGCTGAAGCAGCTGCCAGAACCCAACCAGTGGGCTGCTCAAGGTGAGAACCGGGGCCCTAGTCCACAACTTCATCTCCAGGAGGAGGTCAGGGAGCTTTCCCAATCAGACCCTGGGATAACAAGTGAAAGACACCTGTGTGGTGCCAGAATCAGTGTGAATGATTTAGACTCAGAGGCAGGAACAAAGGAACAGAACAGGTGCAGAAGCTGAGGGGAGGATGTGCTCAGTCCAGAAGGATGCCCCTGGACAAGGCTCACTTGGCCTGACGCTCAAGTCCAGACCCAGCCCCCTTAGGCAGGAGAAGTAGCACTCCCCAACTCTGGCACTGACACTCTTGCCTAGGAGCTGTTGAATCCCTGACTGTAACACCTCCCCCCCACCCCCAGAACCTAGCACAGGTTTATACAAAAAACAAGGTTTTCCATTGGAAGGAAGGGAAGTAAAGAGGGAAGAAGGGAGACAAGTGGATTGTTGGTCTACTCCTCTCTGCTAGTTCAGAAGGCCAAAGCGAGCCCAGGTAAACTGTGATCCCCACACCCGCCCACTTGCACTCACCTACACACTCAGGTGTTTTGTAATAATTGCCACATCTTTCATGATTTGGGCATTGCTTTATTTTTTTTTAATGTATTTCTTTTTTAACATCTCTATGCCTGACATGGGACTCAAACTCACAACCCGAAGATCACGAGGCTCGTGCTCTACTGACTGAGCTAGCTACGTGCTCGGATTTAGAGACTGCTTTAATCGCTCTGGTAGGTCTTGAGTTTCTCAAGCACAAGGACTTTATCTGCTCTTTTTCTGTATCTACCACTGAGGAACAGTCGCTGGTTCTGGGCTCCAAGATGAGCATGGTGGGTCTCAATGCACAGCTCATAAGCAGCTTGGAGCAAGAGTCTGCTTCCAGTTAAGCGAGGGTGCTTGGGACACCCCTGTGGGTTCCACTGCTCTGTTGTATAGTTTCTGGCAGTTATCGCTTGCCTGACTCCCAACCAGAGTTCCCTGCTCCAATAAGTCTTCCCTCTGCCTCTGCCTATTCAGAGGACGCAGGTGGCTGTGCCCTTTTCCCCCGTGACCCTTCCCATGACCACAGGTCTGCCTGGGTCCTGGCCAAGTGCATCAAGAATGGACTCAGCAGGAGCACTGCCTGGACTCTCCATGGGCCCGCCCTGTCTCCCTCTCTACCATTTTTCCAGATAGAATCACACCAGGAAAAGGGAAAGTTATTCTCATACTGTGGTTATTACACTGGCCTCTCCCTCTAATCACATGCAAAATTGGAAAACTAAGTGCATCAGGGGAATTCTGAGCAGTAAAAACAAAACAAGATTAAAAAACAAAACCCATGTGCCTATCAACAAAAGAAGGAGAAATTCTGCTCCATTAGGTGAAATCTGATTTCAGATCAATGAGTGTAGATGGAGGGGGGGGAAGCCCACATGACCCAAGAGTGAATTAAAGCGGCCATGCAAAATCCAGAGAGCACAAGGGAGGAGGAGGTTTATGCTTATATTTTCAATCAACGGCAGAGAGAGGCTACGGGAGAGGGGCTGACCCAGTCAGAACTGCAGAGAAGCAATCTCTCTGACCAGGCAGACAGGCGGGCCTCGGCTCACCTTTCCTGTTCCAGGCCTGGTGGGTTATCTGGGAGCAAACAAAAGCCTGTCTCTTATCAGGTGGAGCACACAGACAGTGCTGATCCAGCCCTTGACCCACACGGAGGCTCCCCCCGGAGCTGACCTGCAACCTGTGGCTAGGCGGGCCAGGCCGGGGGTGGGGTGGGGGGGACTGCTCCGTCCATTATACAGGTGGGAAAACTGAGTCCCAGAAAGATTTGCTCCAGGTCACCAGAACTTGAACCTGGCCACTCTCATGCCAAGCTTAGAGCTCCCTGCACCATCCCCCAGGCCCCGGGCCTCTGCAGGAAAGGAAGGAACTCAGCTGGGTAGTCTGTGAGGTCCCTTGGGCTTCTTTCATCCCTTCTAAACAGGAAGTGAGAGCTCCAACTCCTGTCCAACCCCCAACCTGCCCTATTACTTCCGTTAACCTCCAGGGCTCAATAGACTTTCAGTGGCTACAACCTGGCCTTTGACCCAAAGGCATCCAGTCAGCCACACTCTTTCAGGCCAAAGCTTTCTCTTGTAAAACAAATCTATACAGAGAGATTTCTACCAAGGAGACCCCACCCAGCTCAGCCAAAGAGAGATAATGGGTGGGTGACACGGCTTCCTATTTTAGGAAATTTGTCAGTTCTCTATCAGCAGAGCCTGGGCCTTTGGCCAACAAGGCCCGGGAGAGAGGAAGAGTGAGGAGTCAGGGCAGCTGTAGTGAACTCGTGTCCCCACCAAGGCTCAAGGGCTCAGTGTGTGGGCGGGAGGGGGTTGTGGGTGGGGGATCAGCCTTCTGGGCTCCTGCTAGAGCCCGTCCACAGTGGCCTGGCCCAGTCTACCTCTGCAGGGTCTTCCTTCCCACGGCCGGGCCCACTCCCGCCCTCTACCAAGTGTCCACAGAACAGGCCCAAACCAGCCTTCTACTCCTATCTTCTCTTCAGAGAGGAAGAAGCGGCCCCTACAGCAGCTCTGTGCCCCTGGGGATTTCCTCTTCTGTAGAAAAATCACAGCAGCACCTTCTTCGTGGAATACAATGGTGATTAAATGAGAAAATGTGGGGGCACCTGGGTGGCTCAGTCAGTCAAACTGCCTTTGGCTCAGGTCATGATCTCAGGGTCCTGGGATGGAGCCCCTCATTGGGCTCCCTGCTCAGTGAGGAGTCTGCTCCTCCCTCTGACTGCCCCTCCACACACACACACACACACACACACACACTCGTGCTCACTCTCTCTTGCTCTCTCTCAACTACATAAAAATCTTTAAAAAATAATTTAAAAAAATAAGGGAATGTGTGTGAAGCACCCAATACATGGTGGACACTCAAACCAATGTCATGTGCCCCTTCCTCCCAGGAGCAGTTCTGATGGTCCTGGGGCCTTGGCCCCTCATAGGTCTCAACAGCATGTATGAGGTACAAATCTGTAGGGTACTAACCCTTACTTCAATTTCCAAATACAGTCTTCCTTCTTATAGGAGGTTTTTGACCTCTTATCCACAGATTTCTGATGTTAATGCAAGGTCTTTCTTTGAGAACTTTCCTCAGCTTGGCCCCTGCTGCCCTACGTTCTGAGACTCAAGCAACCTCAAGAGCTGAAGCCAAACTTCTGTGCCTAGTAAATTGGGAGTGTGGACATTCTCTCTTAGACCTTTTCAAGCTCAACAGTAAGAAGGGTATCAGTGGCAAGCTGGGGGCCCCAGCAGAGCTGGTGGGGATGGCCAAAGGAGACAGTGTCAGCAGCTTCCAGAGAATGAAGTAGGACATTTCAGGTTCAAATCTCTGCACAGGCCCTGGGCCAGTGCAGCATAATGCAGTGTGATTACAGGAAGCAACGTAAAAATCAATATTGAACGGGCAGCCAGCCCAGCACCTATGAAAACAGACAACCGTTGGGTCCTCTCCCCTCAGGATCTGGTGGCCACAACCAGCTACAGCACAAACAAGCCATCTTTCTAAGTCAAACCAGTATCCTGGGTCTGAGAAATGATAAAAGACAACTCACCAGAGCTCAGGGAGGGGTTTTAATAAAGCCTTAAAGCACCTAAACAAAGAGAAGCTAAAATGAGACAAATCCCCCGAAAGGGCTGTCAACCGTCATCATCCTAATGGCCCCTGTTACCTAATGACAGGGGCCAGGAGGTGGCAGCAAGGAGGTGGCGGTACCTCATCATCACTCTCCTCACGGAACAATGGCTCCCCTTCCCCATGGGACACACCTCCTGCTCTGGGCCTGCCTGCTGGTTGATGAGGTAAATAAGGAGGCTAGATTTGTTCAGGGATAAGAAAGCAAGATAGAAGAGATGCAGAAGCACAGAGTCCTAGCAGACAAGGCCTCCTACCGAGCATTAGAGACCCCAGTGATTCCACGAGGAGACAGGAGGTGGGGGTTGGGGGGGATGCAAGATGTTTGCTGCTCTCTGCTCCCCTACTAGCATCCCTCCTTCCCTGAGATCCTTGGAGCACATTTGTAAACTACCTGCGGACACCAAGTTCCCCAAACCCTGTCGCACATCTTTTCCTGTTCTATTTCAGCAAGGGCGGCCTTTTTTTTTTGCTTCTTTAGTGACACCTCACAGATAATTTTCTTCTGGACCAGGGCTGGTTTTATCAGATAATCCAGGCATCTACTCAGTGTCCACCAACATGTCCTATTAAAAAATGAACGCTGGGGGATCCCTGGGTGGCGCAGCGGTTTGGCGCCTGCCTTTGGCCCAGGGCGTGATCCTGGAGACCCGGGATCGAATCCCACGTCGGGCTCCTGGTGCATGGAGCCTGCTTCTCCCTCTGCCTATGTCTCTGCCTCTCTCTCTCTCTCTCTCTCTCTCTGTGTGTGTGACTATCATAAAAAAAAAAAAAAAAAAGAACGCTGGAAGTGCTTAGGTGGCACAGTCAGTTAAGCATCCGACTCTTGGTTTTTGGCTCAGATGGCGCGTTTTCTCAGGGTTGTGATATGCAGCCCCTCTTTGGGATCCCTGCTCAGCACAGAGTCTACTTAAGACTCTCACTCTCTCACTCTCCCTCTGTCCCTCCCTACTATGCTCTTTCTCTAAATCGTTTTTTAAAAAAATATATGAATCCTGTAGGAGGGTTGATTTATTAACTAAAGAAAGGAACAACAGCAGCAAAAATTACCCACAGACGATGGATCTGGGTCATGGGGGGCAGTGTGTGGTTCATCTAGGACCCACTCAGGAGAGATGGCCTACAGGACAGGCGAGGAATCCTAAACTGTGCAACCACGTGGGAGCCCCTCTACGCCTATGCTTCTGGCCCTGAGACTAATGTCCCGAGGACATCCCAGTATTTTATAACCCAAACTGAGCATTTGTGCCTCTCTCCAGGGTGGAGGCTGGAGCCTGGCCTCCCGTGCAGAGGTCCTGCTGCAAGAGAAAAGCCCAGTGTGAGGAATGGGGCCTTGCTGACAGTGACCCGCAAGGCGCATCCGCCACACCTGCCTCTCTTCCCCTTTCCTCCACCTCCCAGAGTGGGAAAAGGTTTCTTTTCTGTGGAGCCCACAGCTGATGAGCTGTAAGGTGCCACCTGCCCTCAACTCCCCAGTGGCAGTCCTGTGGGGTTGCCATGGAGCCCTGCAGGGCCACTCGGCTCCCAGCAGCAGCTCCACAGGCCCCGTCAATGAGCAAGGGCCCCGAAACCTCACTCCGGCCCATACGTTCTTCATTGAGCCTTCAACTTCCTTTCCTACTGTCAACCCTAAAGAGCAGAGGCTAAAATAAAACTTTCAAGGAGGGGACTGGTCACTGCAGGCTATAGACAACCCTGCTGGGACGCCTGGGTGGTTCAGAGGTTGGGCGTCTGCCTTTGGCTCAGGGCCTGATCCCAGAGTCCCAGGATCGAGTCCCACACGGGGCTCCCCTCAGGGGGCCTGCTTCTCCCTCTGCCTGTGTCTGTGCCTCTCTGTCTCTCATGAATAAATGAATCTTTAAAAAAAACAAAACAAAACAAAAAACCCTGCTGATCCATAGGGCAGAAAACAAGGCCCTGGCACAGGGCAGGGGCTCAATAAATAGCTGTTAAACTTTTAAACGAAGAAGTGAACAAAAGCAGCTCAACTGTGATTTAGGCCTCTGGAGGAACAGCCCCTGAAAAGGCACGGCCGCCACTAATAATGGGCACCTTGGGTGTATCGTTTTTGATCTTTGCCACAAGAAGGGGCCCTGGAGCTGGGCTGCGCCATCGTCTCCACTTTGCAGCTGAGGAAACCAAGACCTTGCACAGAGACGGCCTGACCCGGTGGGCAGCACCTCGGTGGCGGCGGGGCCCTGGCTCCCACCCCCACCCCGGCCTGCTGCCCACAGGCTGTCCTCGCCCTTCCCTGGCACCGGACGTCTGAGAGGCGCAGGGGCCCAAGCGGGGCCGTCGGGGCCTCAGCTCCCCGAATGATGAAATATTTATTTGGTGATAAGACCTTGCCCTTGGGATCGCATGGCCGCTGCGGCCCGGATTGCCTTACAAGAGCGCAGCCCTAGTGTCAGTGCTGCTGCCCGCTGGCCCCAGGGCTGAAGGGCCGCTCGCTCCGGCAACCCCTCGGGCAGGGACGCAGAAGGGCCAGGGGGAAAGCCTAGGCACCGGCCGCGGCCTAAGCGCCCCTCGGCCCCAGCCCCAGCCCCTTCCCCGGGCCCATCCACAGGCCTCCTGGCCTCGCTGCTTCCCTGTCCTCCCGCAGTGACCTGGCCCGGGAGCGGCCGCCCCCTCCTGCCCACAGGGCCCTGTCCCCTGGGGCTGCGTGCGGAGGGAGGACCACCC
The DNA here is from genome assembly GCF_018345385.1 of Vulpes lagopus. Taxonomy (NCBI): domain Eukaryota; kingdom Metazoa; phylum Chordata; class Mammalia; order Carnivora; family Canidae; genus Vulpes; species Vulpes lagopus. The sequence continues at coordinate 40,089,610 of NC_054828.1, forward strand.
TCCTACTGTCAGGAGCCATTAGGGATAAAATGCACAGACGTGGAGGCAACTGTGAAGGCTGAAGAGGACGGAGGGATTGCCCCCAGTCACTGTCCCTGTGACTTCCCTTCTAGGTGGGGTCTCCGAGCCCCGCGGCCTCAGGCCCCTAGGACGGCGCCCGCTGCGCTTCATTGGCCTCGGCTGGGCCAGGGCGCGCCCTGTGGCAAGGGTGTGGGCCTACCCATACCCACAGCTCCCCCCGCCCCATATTCTCAAGAGCCCCTGGCTCAGACGTGCTTTGGTGTCAAGGTTTAAATGAGGTTACGCATAAGAAGGTCTACATAGTGTTTTAAAATAGATACACTATATATACTATATGATAACAAAGTTAGCTGTCCCTGTCCTCCGTTTCACTCACCTCCGTGTGTTCTGAGCCCCGGACGCTGACCCCCGAGAAAGGCATCCTCCTGGGCACCCGGGCCGGGACTGCCAGGTTGGCCAGTGGGAGGCATCGGGCAGGAAAGGGGTTCCCGCCCCCAAATTCCCTCCTTCCCCTTTAGCCTCAGGGAAGTCATGGCTCCTGGATGCTGGGGCTCTCTGGGCATCTCCCTATTGTTCCCTTAACCCTACCTGCCTCTCGGCTGATCTCTTAGAGTCTTTCATTTGAGCCACCTGGGATTAATTCTGTCTTCCTGTCGGGCCTCCGACTGATAAACTCAGTGACACCCCACAGCGGCTGACAGGGCCACCCCAATGTGTTCCCACATCACTGGGAGCAGAGAAAGCTCCCACGGTGTCCGCTGATGGTTGTTAACTTATCTTCAACACAGAGCTTCCAGATTCCACGCAAGGCGACCTTGCCCTTCCTCCCTCCTCCCGTCTTTCTGGCTGCACATTCTTACAGAGCAGCTCGGCGTGGGCGGCCAGCAGTCTGACATCAGGATGGAAGAACACAGAGGCCTCAGAGGTTCTGCATTTTCTGGAATCTAATGATTCTGCTGATCCTCTGGTGTTTGGCAATAGCTATTTCGATGTCGAGATGCTTAAATCACTTCTTTGTTCTTTCTGCCGTGTAACTGGGGCACCACTAGGAGTCTGGAGGAATTGCTGTTTGAGGTAGGTGTTTTGGGGGGGAAAGGATTGTTTTTTTCCCTTGCACTTGGAAGGAAGTCAGATTTGTCTGGGATCTTCTCCTGCAGCAGGTCCACAGCTGACCCCTTCAAATGGCGCTCCTTCTGTCCCTCGGGTCTCCAGCTTCCACGTAGCTGTGAGCCTCACTGCCAAGTGCCGCTCATTCGTTACACATTCATTTATTAAAGCCCTGCCAAGTGCCAGGTGAGACTCAGGGCCCCGGGTAACGTTAGTGACCAAACCCGGGAGGTCCTGTCCTGGAGGACCTCACAGTCTCTAGCAAGAAGGGAAGGCCAAGAAAAAGCTCAAGGAATTAACAGCCCCCAGGGAAGAGGGAGCAAATGGGGACGGGGGCTCCCCCTGGCTCTGCCTCTGGACCGTGAGCGTTCCAGGGCGGGATCAGGGCCACAGCTAGCCTATTTTCCACACCTGAGAGCATGTGCTTCATAAATAAGTAACCACACCTGAGTTACTATGCAAATAAGCTCAGCTCTGCTCTTGGAACAGCCGGGTTCACTTTTCCACGAGCCTTTTCCGTCCACTTTCCACCCTCTGTGCTGTCTTGACTCTGCAGCCCTCATTTATCATGGTCTGTCGTGACTTAAGGAGACAACACGCCTGAAAAAGAAAGGACAATTTGAAGGGTCTTTATCTGGCCTCCCTCAGCCTGGGTTCCTTTCAAGGGCCAGTGTTTACCCTGGCCCAATCTCCTGCAAAAAAACCCCAAAAACAAAAAAACAAAAAAAGCAAAACAAAAATCCAACCTGCAGAAAGTACCAGCAGCCATAGCTCAATCCATTTAGATTAGGAAAAGGAGGGAGGCGGCTCTCTGCAGCGCAGCCCCGGCCAGTCTGGGTTCACCTTCACGTTAACTCACAGCCAGAGACACTGCTGCTGGGCACTTGGGGATTTCAGTTCCGGCTGATTTCCAAAATGTTCTGGGGATCCTAAGCCTTCACCTCCCCCCAACACTTCCAACTAGGCCGGGAGGCACCCTACATCTTGCATCCCTCTGGGACAGGAGGTTCCAGGAGTGTGCATGAGACAGGAAGCGAAGACTAAATCAAAAACCTGCCATCCCTTTCTGTTCCCATTTCCTTTTGGGAAAACCCTCCAAATCCCAAAGTCACCGAATGTTGGAGTGAGGAGAGATGGGAAGCAGGAAATGGCTCAGGCCAACGGCCCCTCCTCAGGTCGGAGAGCTAACAGAGGACACAGGCCTAATCAGAGTCCCCCGAGCCAGGGGCTGAGCTGCCCGGAGTTCCAGGCCAGCAGCCTGCCTGGGCACTGCTGCCCTGGGAATTCCTGCACCAGGCTCGGGCAGAGGGCACCAGGGGCGTGAGTGGTCACTCGGGGGGATGGGCAGGCAATGGAGAAACTCCCAAGAGGAAGAAATCAGCTGAGGGGATCCCTGGGTGGCTCAGCGGTTTAGCGCCTGCCTTTGGCCCAGGGCGCGATCCTGGAGACCCGGGATCGAATCCCACATCAGGCTCCCTGCGTGGAGCCTGCTTCTCCCTCTGCCTGTCTCTCTGCCTCTCTCTCTCTCTCTCATAAATAAATAAAAAATTTAAAAAAAAAAAAATCAGCTGATACTTAGTTTGCCATCCATGGAGGCTGGCTGTCACGAGGCTCAAATTGGAAGCAGGTGAACCTGCCCGAAGAGGAGTGAAGGAGGGAAGTGGGGGAGAGGGTGGGAGGGAGGAAAATACATTTCAGAACAAACAGAATCTATGACTTCACTTAGTCCGTGCTCTAGGGTAGCAAGGGTTGGCCGGAAATGGGGTAAGGGCTGTACATCCCTGCAAAAGGGAAAAGGCTTCTTGCATAGGTAAAGGTTGAGGCAAGTCTCAGGTGTGAGTAGAAGACAGGGAAAGCTGCCCGTGGTGAAGGCAGGGATATGGGCCCAGATTCGCTTTCCTGAATGATTTATTTCCCACCCCCCTGCATGTGGAGGGCTGCTGGAAGATGACTCCAGGCTGTCAGCCGTCTTTGGGAGTGCCTGGGCCAAAGGGAGCTAGCCCGCCTAAGGTCATGCCCTCCTCCAGTGGCAGCCCCCAGCCAGTGACCCATCCATGTGAGAGACCTGGCCCTCTAGCCCCACCTGGAGATGGCTTCCCAGCTTCCCAGTTTCAGAGCTTTCCCGGTCAGCTGACTTCTTTGTTGGGCTTGCTTCAGGTCTTAACTCCACCCCCCGCCCATCCTACTTTCTCCCCTCCCTTCACAGTGTGGGTAGCGAGAGCACAGTCCCCAGGGAACAGCCTGCACAGGGATCCCCAGCTCAGTCAGCCTTGGGGTTGGGGGTGGGGGGCAGTACCCAGAGGGCAACACAGCTCATGAAGTAAATATACAGAGCTCCAAGGAAGGCAGAGGGAAAACCTCCATCCGTTGAAGCTGGTCAAATAACCCATCCCTATAGAAGAACGTGGCCCACGTCCTAATTTAGAGAGCGAAGTCAATGCTCTGTCTAGGTTACCTCACTGCCAACTACAACATGGGTATTGAGCCGTTCAGGTGCCAGAGCAGTGAGACTGAAGAGGCCATTCCTTTCCTGGTAGGACCACACCCTGAGCCAGTCAGCCAGAAACAAGTCCAGGCAATTCTTAAAGCCCTTTAAAGAAGACTCCCAAACCACCCCGGATGCTGGCACCCCTTGCAAAGCAGATAGCCCTTAACTATCAGAAGTATTCTGACATACATTTAAATTCTTCACACTCTGTATCCATTTCTTTTTGTGACCTTAGGCAGAGGTAGAAAACATTTAGAAGCTTCTCTGCTTAATGACCCTCTATGATTCCTCACCAGTCTTTTCATCAAGGTAAACGATTCCATTTCCATTAGTTTATCCACAAACGGTCCTGCTTTCAGTCCTATTATCACCTCTGTGGCTTTCTGTGAAGGCCACAAAACACTCTCTTTCAGACCTTGGTTTGAATGTTGGTCATTTTAAGGGCCATGCCAATATCTCACCTGTTAGAGTCAACTTGATCATCCTGTGTGAACTATGGCACCCCAGGACACAAGGCTCCATCCGCAAGCCAGCAAGGGCCGCGAGCCAGCAAGGGCACTTCTCCTCGGTTACCACTCACCAACGCGGGCATTCCCACAGCCTGGCGGTCCTAACAGGGCTCCTCGCTGAAGAAGTAGGAAGGCATCAAGAAGTGGGAAGAAGGATAAACCTGAGACCACATAGTTCCTGGGAACAGAAAAGACACTGTGTCCCAGAGAACCTGCAGGGAAGAGGGACTCTACAGTGCTTGGCCAGAGGCAGGCCGCTCATGTTTGGGAGAAATGAGCTTCTGCCTATGTGAGACCACTCAACACACTAGTTACTTCTTTCTTACTGAGAATCCTTGAGATAATTTAGATTGCTGAGTTGTGAATTGAAAGTGAGACAAGCCCTTTTTTATTTGTTTCCTTGTGCTTACCTCAGGATGCTTTCCGGATCTGCATGGTGAATAACAATTTACCAAGGACTACATTCACTTATTTTGCTATATTTTTGATCCTCTTTGCAGGAAAACCACCCAGTAATTATTATGTTTTAACCGCGGATTGATGGGGTTTCTAGGCTCATTAGGAAAACCCACAGCAATGATTTTCAACCGTTTGCCAAGGCCTGCAGACATTTCTGCTAGTCATGACTGTTGCAGGGGGAGCGGGGAACGCTACTGACATCTAGTGGATAGAGGCCAGAATGCCGCCAACCATCCTAGAGCACACAGGACGGCCTCCCACAACAAAGAATTATTTCGTCCAAAATGTTAGTGCTGAGATTGAGAAACCCTGACTTACAAATAATTCCAAATAAGACCTCCAAAATGTATTCACTTATTCAGAAAGCTTCAGGCATTACTCTTTCCCCTCTTCTGGCCTTGGGGAAATTATAAGCTGTTGACCAACAAGCTCACAGCCTTTCCTTTTGTGTGTGTGTGTGTGTGTGTGTGATGGAGTCAGAGCTGTGGAACAAAGACAAGTAAAACCCCAACTGCAAAGTGAAAACAAGCTTGATCTTGGCTCATGGACTCCCTTCAAAAGGTATACATTATGTGGGCATCTGTGAACAGGCAGGCCAACTCAGAAAATAACAAGGAATTCTCACTAAAAACCATAAGATACCTAGGAATAAACCTAGCCAAAAAGGTAAAAGATCTGTATTCTGAAAACTGTAAAACACTGATGAAAGAAACTGAAAATGACACAGAGAAATGGAAAAATATTCTATGCTCATGGATTGAAAGAAAAATGTTGTTTAAAAGTCTATATTACCCAAAGCAATCTACACATTTAATGCAATCCCTATCAAAATGCCACCAACATTCTTCGCAGAGCTGGAACAAACAATCCTAAAATTTATATGGAACCTCAAAAAATCCCAAATAGCCAAAGCAACCCTGAAAAAAGAAAGGGAACATTGGAGGCATTACAATTCAGGCCTTCAGAATTATGATCAAAACAGTATGGTCCTGGCACAAAAATAGACACATAGATCAGTAGAATAGGATAGAAAACCCAAAAATGAACCCCCAACTATATAGTCAACTAATCTTCAACAAAGCAGGAAAGAACATCCAACGAAAAAAACGACAGTCTCTTCAACAAATGGTGTTGGGAAAACTCGACAGCAACACACAGAACAATAAAACTGGACCACTTTCTTACAACATACACACAAATAAATTCAAAATGGATGAAAGATCTAAACACAAGACAGGAAGGAATCCATCAAAATCCTAGAGGAGAACATAGGCAGCAACATCAGCCATAGCAACTTCTTACTAGATATGTCTCCTGAGGCAAGAGAAACAAAAGCAAAAATCAACTATTGGGACTTCATCAAAATAAAAAGCTTTGCACAACAAAGCAAACAATAAACAAAACTATAAGGCAATCTACAGAATGGGAGAAGATTTTTGCAAATGACATATCTGATAAAGGGTTAGTATCCAAGATCTACAAAGAACTTCTCAAACTCAACACCCCCAAAACAATAATTCAGTTAAATGAGAAGACATGAATTGAATCTTTTCCAAAGAAGACATCCAGATGGCCAACAGACACATTAAAAGATACTCAAAATTACTTATCATCAGAGAAATATCAATCAAAACTGTGAGTTAATCACCTCACACCTGTCAGAATGGCTAAAACCAAAAGCACAAGAAACAACATGTGCTGGCAAGAATATGGAAAAAAGGGAACCTTCCTTGCACCGCTGGTGGGAAGAAGAACTGGTTCAGCCACTGTGAAAGACAGTATCGAGGTTCCTCAAAAAGTTAAGAATAGAACTACTCTAAAATCCAGCAACTGCACTACTAGGTACTTACCCAAAAGATACAAAAATACTAATTCAAAGGGATTCATGCACTCCCACCTGATGTTAATAGTAGCATTATCAACAATAGCCACATTATGGAAAAAGTCCAAATATCTATCTACTGATGAATGGATAAAGAAGATGTGTTGTATACGTACAATGGAATATTACTCGGCCATAAAAAAGAATGAAATCTTGACATTGCGGTGACGTGAATGGAGCTAGAGAATATAATGCTACGCAAAATAAGTCAGAGCAAGACAAATACCATATGATTTCACTCATATGGAATTTGAGAAACAAATGAACATGGGGGAGAAAAAGAGGTAAACGAGGAAACAGACTCTTTACTATAGAGAACAAAACAGGAATTCTCAGAATTACTTCCTAGGTCAGGTTTTAATCTGGGACAAAGAGATGCCTCTTGCTCTCAACTGTGTATTAGTCTCATCTTCCCCACTTTGAATCAAGGATTGAACACTATATAAGCAAAATAACCAGGTACCCTCTTCAACTGGTTTTGAAACCATCCCAGTGATTTTAAGAAAACAGACTTCCCACAATCTGGAAGTAAATTATCAGCCTGGGCTATTTTTGTATAGACATTTCTTACTTTTCTGAAGAATAGACTGTGTCAAAAATTTTTGAAGCTAAAATTATGATATAAGCAAGAGCTTTGCAGCCAGCCTATGCTTTAACCTAGAGTAGGACAAGCAGAAGAGTCAGCCAAGTCACAAGGGCCCAGTCAAGCATATAACAGTGTGGGATCACTGCATAACTGACAGGATCCAACAATATGGCCTTTGAAATGTCTTGAAAAGAAATCTTATGTCTAGAAAACAAAGCCCTCATTTCCAGGCCCCAACTCACCCCACTCATTCCACACTTATCCCTGCTTCAACTGAATGAAAAGCTTGAAGAAAAAAGAAAAGGTGCTAGAAGTTTAAAACATTTTTTTAAAGATTTTATTTATTTATTCATGAAAGACACACAGAGAGAGAGAGAGAGGCAGAGACACAGGCAGAGGGAGAAGCAGGCTCCATGCAGGGAGCTTGATGTGGGATTCGATCCCAGGACTCCAGCATCACGCTCTGGGCCGAAGGCAGGCGCTAAAACGCTGAGCCACCCAGAGATTTCCCTAAAACATTTTAACGTAGAGTTTTTCTTTAAAGGACCATCTTCTGGGATGCCTGGGTGGCTCCAAGGGTTGAGTGCCAACCTTCGGCCCAGGGCATGACCCTGGAGAGCTGGGATTGAGTCCCACATCAGGCTCCCTGCATGGAACTTGCTTCTCCCTCTGCTGTGTCTCTGCCTCTGTGTGTGTGTGTGTGTGTGTGTGTGTGTGTGTGTGTATGTGTGTGTCATGAATAAATAAATAAAATCTTTAAAAAAAAATTTTTTTTAAGGACCATCTTCCTAAGAATGCAACCCCCCCCCCCAAGAATAGTTCTCAACGAGGATTCTGGGAAGGATCAGAAGCACCAGGAATCTGTCTTTCCATCTAGACAACACTTGCTTTGGCAGAATGTTTGCCAGTTTAACTATTTGGAGACTCTAGAGTCTAGTATCCAAGATCTATAAAGAACTTCTCAAACTCAACACCCCCAAAACAATAATTCAGTTAAATTAATTATTTTAAAACATTTTTATTTTCTAATGAATTATTTGAAGGCTTGTAATCTCCAGGGGAAGGCTTGGACAGTGAACTGTGGCTCACTCAGGTCAATTTCAGCTGTCAGTACAGTAGCAGCTCCGCCTCTCACATCCCCAGCCCCATAGCAGGCAGCTGTGCACCTGCTCCTGGAGCACTGGGCATGGACTGTAGGAGCCAGGTGGATAATAAAGGGCCTATCTTCCAAATATAGGGTATGTGTGCTCTGATCACTGTCAGTGGCTTCTGGTTGCACAGATGCCAACAAAGAGGAAGTTGGTTGTTGTTGTTGCACCTCCCCCCATCGTTGCAAGCTTCTCCTCCTTCCAGCTGAAGTGACTTCCAGGGGATTCAAAGGGCCAGTATTCTCTTGTTTCCAACCTCCATTTTTCTTGTTTTCCCTTTTTGGGAACCAGATATGAAAGAGTAGGACATACAAAAGAAACTCCATATGCAGGGAAGATTAGAAAGTCTAAAGGTGCAGGCTCAGAAAAGACTTGAAAAGACGTTTACACCTCAGGCAGATCCTTGGCATGGAGACAGCTTACAACAGTCAAAACCCCAAAAACAATTTAAAAAAAAAAAAAAAAGAATGCCTGGGTGGCTCAGTGGTTGAGCATCTGCCTTTGGCTCAGGTCGTGATCTCCGTGTCCCGGATCAAGTCTCACATGGAGTTCCCTGCAGGGAGCCTGCTTCTCCCTCTGTCTGTGTGTCTGCCTCTCTCTCTGTGTCTCTCATGAATAAATAAATAAAATTCAAAAAAAAAATTGGAGGGCAGAAGGCAGTGCTATTGAAAGTGCTAAAAGAAAACTGTCAACCAAGAATCCTAGATCCAGCAGAGCTGTCCTTCCAGACTGAGGGAGAAATAAAGATTTTCCCAGATAAACAAAAGCTGAGGGAGTTCATTACCACAAAGCCTACCCAGAAAGAAATGCTCCAGGGACTACTGCAGGGTAAAACAAAGGAACACTAGGCAGTAACTTGAAGCCCAATGACAAAAGAAGGATCTCAATAAAGCTAAACACATAGCCAATTAGAAGACCTAGTATCACTGTAATGATCGTTTGTAACTCCACCTTTTGTTATCTGTGTGACTTAGAGAAAAACATATTTTTAAAAAAGTATTAGTCTAAAAGCTAATATTTTTGTAACTTTAGTTATAACTCTAATTTTGTTTTCTACCTTATTTAAGAGACTAATCCACTTACAAGAATTCATTTATGGTTTTGGGCACACAGTGTTCAGAGATGTAATTTTGTGACATCAACTACATGGGTTGGGAATAGAACTGTTAAAGGAACAGAGCTGCTTTTTTTTTAATTTAGTAAAATACATATAACAAAATTTACCATCTTAACTGTCTTTAAGTGTCTGATTCAGTGTTAATAAATACATGCATAATGTGCTGCCATTACCACCATCCATCCCCATAACTCTTTCATCTTATAAAACTGAAATTCTGTACTCATTAAACAATGACTCCTGGCGGGACTTGGGGGCTTGGTCAGTTAAGCAGCTGCCTTTGCCTCAGGTCATGATCTAAGGGTCCTCGGATTGAGCCCCACACTGGGCTCTCAGCTCAGCATGGAGTCTCCTTCTCCCTCTTCCTCTGCCTCTCCCCCAACTCATTCTCTCTCTCTCAAATAAATAAAGTCTTTAAAAAAGAAAAGCCTCCTCCCTTTAACCTCTGGAAACTGCCATCATACTTCCTGTTTTTATGATTTATTCTCTTAAGTAATCTCTACACTGAACATGGGGCTTGAACTCACAACCCTGAGATCAAGAGTCACATGCTCCACTGACTGAGCCAGCCAGGCACTCCCTGCTTTTATGTTTTTGGACTAAGTACCTCATATAAATGGAATCATATAATACTTGTCTTTTTGACTGTGATGTGTTTAAGAACTAATCAGTATAAGTCCTCACCCCACCCAGAGAAGCTGGGAAAAAAAATGAAATAGCATTCAGACTTTACAAGCAGATTGTTTGCTCTCTGGACTGGTGAAGGTTTGCAATTCAAAACCCATGATTGTTAACCCATAAATGACTAGATCTTCAAGTAACTTGGCAGAGATCTTTGATAATTCAGTCCCATTGGTGAGAGCTTGAAATGTACCCAAATGTACCCTAAAACCCTAAAACTTTGTGCTTTCAAACTGTGTGAGCATGTGTGTGGGGTGAGGAAATGGATGGGAGTTTGTTATTAGACGTGTTGATCTGTGTGTAACCAGAGTTCAAGGTTAACATGTGTTTCAGGTTAAGCACAAATCCAGCTAAAGCCAGCCCTGCATGATCTGATGCAAGAAAACAAGATAACAGGATCTAACTCATGCAACTGTTTGTTCCTTAGATGAAAAAGGTAGATCCTCCTCAGTGGCTTTAACACATCAATACACGTGGGAGCTTGACAGTAGAGTATGAACACAATGGAGGACTGAAAACATTTAGTGGTAATTATTCCTGTAGGCAGTTTGAAAATACATGGCATCCCCCCACAGCCATAATGGAATTTCTACTAAAGAGCTCGCTAAATAGAAACAAGGATCTTTAGGAAAATCTTCAAAATGTATTTTAATAACTTCTTCTTAGAAACTGTAATGCTGCTTTTTTTTTTTTACCAGTCTCTGGCAATACAATTGAGGAAGGATATTGACAGATTAATTAGCATGAGAGAAAAGGGCATCAAAATTACTTAAAGAGCATTTATCTTTCCCTCCTTTAACAAGCAAATTGCACCTGTGCTACTTTCCAATTTCTACTTTCCAATTTCTACATTAGAAATTGAAATGGCCTCCATTCTAGATCAGTAATAGATATAATATCTTTAAGTTTTGAAGAACCCTGCCTTCTATTACCAGGGCATCAACAAATTGGGCATTCTGTAGCAGCTTTTCTTGAATAAGAAAACACAGTGGCTATTTACTTTATCCATGCAAAAACCATTTAAAATTAATGGATACAATTGGGTACCTGGGTGGCTCAGTTAGTTAAGCAGCTGACTCTGGATTTTGGCTCAGGTAATGTTTTCAGAATTATAAGATGGAGCCCTGTATGGGGTTCTGCAGGGAGTCTGCTTGAGATTGTCTCTCTCCCTCTCCCTCCATCCAGCCCTCGCTCTCTTCCTCAAATAAACAATATTTTTAAAAAATGTGTGGGGATGCCTTGCTCAGTGGTTGAGCATCTGCCTTTGGCTCAGGGGAGTGATCCAGGGGTCCTGGGATAGAGTCCCATATCAGGCTCCTCATAGGGAATCTGCTTCTCCTTCTGCCTATGTCTCTGCCTCTCTCTCTCTCTCTCATGCATAAATAAATAAAATATTTTTAAAAAATTTTTGTAAATAAAATAAAATTTTAAAATAATAAAATTAATGAAGACCAGAAATTCAATTTGGCCTCCTGAGTTTAGGAAATGTTTCAAATCGGAAACCTACAGATCAATCAAGTTTGATCTATATATGTGTTTTGTTCAGCCTATATATACTCTGACAATCAGAACTGTTCACACCAAATCAACATCTCCAGCTTCTGATAGGGAAATTCTGAATCCATAATCCTGCATGACAGAAATTGGTTGGAACTTACTATAGTTGTCCCTTTGGAAAGTCCCCAGATCCCCCTATGCCTGATTGTCAAATACCTCAGTAATTTATAGTAGTATCAGCTTCTATAGGTACTTGAGTGACCTTCAGTTTGGAGTTTAAGAACATCAAGGAGAGATCGACACAGATTCCAAGACACATAGGGTACCTGTAGATAACTGACAATAAAAAAGAAACAAAAAGAAATTACAACTACTACCAAGTTGACAACTTTATATGTTCAGTAGTACTGCTACAACTGTGTTAAAATGTTGTTGTTTTTTTTCCACCTGAAACTAATATTACACTCTATGTTGATTGGAATTTATATAAAAACGTGAAGGAAAAAAAAATGTTGTTTTTTCAGAGAATGGAAGAAATTTCCATGAAATAGAGAAAGTTAGAAAAATAATCCATGAAGCTTATACTTTGATTTTTAACCTATGCTTTAGTAGTGTAACAGAATTGAAGGCAACTAAAAAGTAACATTTTCATCTGTTAAGGTTAAAAAAGTGATTGGATATAATGGTTATTTCTTAACTAATCCAGGATTTAGAAAAAGCCCTACGTGTTAAGAAAACTTTTCATTAGATTAAATTTTTGTTCCAGAAAATCTTTAAACTTTTCCAAATGAAATTAATAGAAATTCACTTTGATAAATGATTAACTACATTAATTAAATAGATATGTAAATACATGTAAGTACAATTAAATCTTTCTGACTCTAGAAAAAATATTTTCCTCTCTTTCACTGGTATGGTAGGAAAAAAACAGCTAATCTGAAGTCAGAAATTTAGTGTATCATGACCCTTACTATGATCTTCAGCATATTGCTTTGCCTTCTGGTCCCTTGCATTCACCTATAAAAATGGGGATCTTAATACCTATTTCACAAAATTATTGTGAAGATTTTCACAAGAGTATTTATCAAAATAGGACAGTGTCTGGCACACAGAAAACACTTAAAAATATTTCTGTTCTTTTCGTACATGGGAGGCAGAGGTTCCCCACAGAAAAATGAAAAAAGCCATGGGAAATGAATAGGTATAGAGCACTGAGGATTTTTAGGGCAATGAAACTATTTGGAAACTGTAATAGTGGATATTTGTCATTATAAATTTGTCCAAACCCATAGAATGTACACCAAGAGTGCACCCCAATGTAAACTATGGACTTTGGATAATACTGATGTGTCGCTGTAGGCTCACCAAATGTACCAAATGTATCACTCTGGTGGGGGATGTTGATAATGGGGAGTTTGTGCATATGTAGGGGCAGGAGATCTATGGGAAATCTCTGTACATTCTGCCCAATATTGCTGTGAACCTAAGCTGCTCAAAAAAATAAAATCTATTTTTTAGAGCCACAGGTGTAGAAAAATATGACTGATTTTGACTGTTTCTAACCCAATGTGAAATTTCTATTACAGCCATTTCATTATAGCTGTCAGAGGATAATATTACAAATCAAACATTAATACAGTGCTGACCCTGAAAATAATAGCTATTAGTATGACCTAATATACACCCATCAATTTACAACCTAAAATACAAAGCAGGAATCCAACAGAAATGCACCCATTACATTCACATATAAGTACAAGAATGTTCACAGAAGCACTATGTGTATTAGCCCTGCACTGGAAACTGTTTTTTTTATTTGTTAATTCTTTTTAAATATTTTATTTATTTATTCATAGCAGACACAGAGAGAGGGGCAGAGACACAGGCAGAGGGAAAAGCAGGCTCCATGCAGGGAGCCCTGACGTGGGACTCGATCCGGAGCCTCCAGGGTCACGCCCTGGACTGAAGGCAAGTGCTCAACCGCTGAGCCACCCAGGGGTCCCTGGAAACAATTTAAATGTCCATCCCTCGTATAACTGCTGTGCTTATCTAATGGAATAATAAATAGCAATGAGCATGAACAATGGCAAATACATACGGCATGGAAAAATCTCACAAAAATAATAAGGGGCAAAGAAGCAAACACACACACAAAAATTCATTATGATTTCATTTATATATAATTCAAAATCAGGCAAAACTGACTTTGGGGGCGGGGCAAGACGGCGGAGGGGTAGGGTCGCCAGGTCACCTGTCCCCACCAACTTCCCTGGATAACTTTCAAATCATCCTGAAAACCTACGAATTCGGCCTGAGATTTATTTATTTATTTATTTTTTTTTTTTTTTTTTTTTTCGGCCTGAGATTTAAAGAGAGAACAGCTGGAACGCTACAGAGAGAAGAGTTCGAGCTTCTAACAAGGTAGAAAGACGGGAAAAAAAAACAATCAAGGATGGGAGGACCCCCAGGAGGAGCCGAGCTAAGGGCGTGGCGAGAGTCCCGGACAGGGAAGCCCAGTCACGGAGAAGCAGGAACTTTAAAAATCCGCACCGGATCCTTCCCGGAGGGAAAAGGCGCTTAGCAGGGACCTCGGGCAGGACCCCAGGAGGGGCGGTGGAGCCCCCAGGCTCCCGGGTCACTAACAGGGGAGGTGCCCCCTGGGGGAGAGCGCCCACCCCCGGCCGAGTGCCCTGGAGAGCTGGAGCAAACCCGCAGGGCCTCGGGAGCAGCTCAGGCGGAGGGGGCTGCGCAGCCTGGGGAGCGATTCCAGCCCCCCGGATCCCAAGGCGCCGGGGACACAGCCCAGGATCCTGCACTGCCCCCGGGACAGGCGGAGGCTGGGAGGACACAGGACAGCGAGGACACTCCTGCCCCCCGGCACCCCCCCGCCCCCAGAGCATCCAGGCCCCTGCAGACTGCGGGAGCTGACTCTAGGGCTGGAGAGCTGGCCGCCGCCACTGTTACTGTACCTCCTTGTGTCACCCTGTGCCTGGGACAGAGCAGGGCCGCCAGGGAACAGGGGCCTCAAGGGATAAACAGCTTCCACTGAGCTGTGCACCTGGCAGGGAGCGGGGCAGCTCCCCCAGGTGGACACCTCAGAGAGCACAGCAGGCCCCTCCCCCAGAAGACCAACTGGAAGGACAGGGGAAGAGCAAGTTCTTGACCAAGCAGTGCTGGAAAGCTCCAGAGGAAGTCGAAGGATTTACAGTATATAGAACCAGAGGATACCTCATTTTTTTTTTATTTTTTTTTTCTTCCTTTTTCCGGTACAACTCATTTTTAGCCACTCTGCACTGAGCAAAATGACTAGAAAGAAGAACTCCCCACTAAAGAATCAGAAACAGTACTCTCTGCCACAGAGTTACAGAATTTGGATTATAATTCGATGTCAGAAAGCCAATTCAGAAGCACAATTATAAAGCTACTGGTGGCTCTGGAAAAAAGCATAAAGGATCCAAGAGACTTCATAACTGCAGAATTTAGATCCAATCAGGCCAAAATTAAAAATCAATTAAATGAGATGCAATCCAAACTGGAGGTCCTAACGACGAGGGTTAATGAGGTAGAAGAACGAGTGAGCGACATAGAAGAAAAGTTGATGGTAGGAAGGAAGCTGAGGAAAAAAGAGAAAAACAATTAAAAGACCATGAGGAAAGGTTAAGGGAAATAAATGACAGCCTCAGAAATAAAAATCTACATTTAATTGGGGTTCCAGAGGGCACCGAGAGAGACAGAGGACCAGAAAGCATATTTGAACAAATCATAGCTGAGAACTTCCCTAACTTGGGGAGGGAAACAGGCATTCGGATCCAGGAGACAGAGAGATTCCCCCCCCCCCCAAATCAATAAAAACTATTCAACACCTCGACATTTAATAGTGAATCTTGCAAATTCCAAAGATAAATAGAAAATCCTTAAAGCAGTAAGAGACAAGAGATTCCTAACCTATATGGGGAGAAGTATTAGGTTAACAGCAGACCTCTCCACAGAGACCTGGCAGGCCAGAAAGGGCTGGCAGGATATATTCAGGGTCCTAAATGAGCAGAACATGCAGCCAATACCGTATCCAGCAAGGCTCTCATTCAGAATAGAAGGAGAAATAAAGAGCTTCCAAGATAGGCAGAAACTGAAAGAATATGTGACCACCAAACCAGCTCTGCAAGAAATATTAAGGGGGACTCTGTAAAAGAAAGAAGAAGTCCAAAGAAATAATCCACAAAAACAGGGACTGAATAGGTATTGTGATGACACTAAATTCATATCTTTCAATAGTAACTCTGAATGTGAATGGGCTTAATGATCCCATCAAAAGGCACAGGGTTTCAGACTGGATAAAAAAGCAAGACCCATCTATTTGCTGCCTATAAGAGACTTATTTTAGACCTAAGGACTCCTACAGCCTGAAAATGAAAGGTTGGAGAACCATTTACCATTCAAGTGGCCCTCAAAAGAAAGCAGGGGTAGCCATCCTTATATCAGATAAATTAAAGTTTATCCCAAAGACTGTAGTAAGAGATGAAGAGGGACACTATATCATACTTAAAAGATCTATGCAACAAGAGGACCTAACAATCATGAATATTTATGTCTCTAATGTGGGAGCTGCCAAGTATTTCAATTAATAACCAAAGTAAAGACATACTTAGATAATAATACAATAATACTGGGAGATTTCAACATGGCACTTTCTGCAAATGACAAATATTCTAAACACAATATCTCCAAAGAAACAAGAGCTTTAAAACTTTTTTTTTAATTTTTATTTATTTATGATAGTCACACAGAGAGAGAGAGAGAGAGGCAGAGACACAGGCAGAGGGAGAAGCAGGCTCCATGCACCGGGAGCCCGATGTGGGATTCGATCCCGGGTCTCCAGGATCGCGCCCTGGGCCAAAGGCAGGCGCCAAACCACTGGGCCACCCAGGGATCCCCGAAACAAGAGCTTTAAATGATACACTGGACCAGATGGATTTCACAGATATTTACAGAATTTACATCCAAATGCAACTGAATACACATTCATCTCAAGTGCACATGGAACTTTCTCCAGAATAGACCACATAATGGGTCACAAATCAGGTCTCAACTGATACCAAAAGATTGCGATTGTCCTCTGCATATTTTCAGACCATAATACTTTGAAACTTGAACTCAATCATAAGAAGAAATTTGGAAAAAACTCAAACATGTGGAGGTTAAAGAGCATTCTGCTAAAAGATGAAAGGGTCAACCAGGAAATTAGAGAAGAATTAAAAAGATTCATGGAAACTAATGAGAATGAAGATACAACCGTTCAAAATCTTTGGGATACAGCAAAAGCAGTCCTAAGAGGGAAATACATCGCAATACAAACATCTCTCAAAAAATTGGAAAAAACTCAAATACACAAGCTAACCTTGCACCTAAAGGAACTGGAGAAAGAACAGCAAATAAAACCTACACCAATCAGAAGAGAGTTACTTAATAAAGATTCATGCAGAACTCAGTGAAATAGAGACCAGGAGAACTGTAGAACAGATCAACAAAGCCAGGAATTGGTTCTTTTTTTTTTTTTTTTTAAGATTTATTTATTTATTTATTTATTTATTATTTATTTATTTATTTATTCATGATAGACATAGACAGAGAGAGAGAGAGAGAGAGAGAGAGAGAGAGAGAGAGAGAGGCAGAGACAGAGGAGGAGGGAGAAGCAGGCTCCATGCCGGGGCCCGACGTGGGACTTGATCCCGGGACTCCAGGATTGTGCCCTGGACCAAAGGCAGGCGCCAAACTGCTGAGCCACCCAGGGATCCCAGGAGTTGGTTCTTTGAAAGAATTAATAAGATAGATAAACCATTAGCCAGCCTTATTAAAAACAAAAGAGAAAAGACTCTAACTAATAAAATCACGAATGAAAAAGGAAAGATCACAACCAATACCAAAGAAATACAAACGATTTAAAAAACGTATTATGAGAAGCTATACACCAATAAATTAGGCAATCTAGAAGAAAGGGACACATTTCTGGAAAATCACAAACTACCAAAAGTGCAACAGGAAGAAATAGAAAACCTGAACAGGTCAATGACCAGGCAGGAAATTGAAGCAGTCATCAAAATACTCCCAAGACACAAAAGTCCAGGGACAGATGACTTCCCAGGGGAATTCTATCAAACGTTTAAAGAAGAAATAATACCTATTCTACTAAAGCTGTTCCAAAAGATAGAAAGTGATGGCATACTTCCAAACTCATTCTATAAGGCCAGCATCACCTTAATTCCAAAACCAGACAAAGACCCCACCAAAAATGAGAATTATAGACCAATATCCCTGATGAACATGGATGCAAAAATTCTCAACAAGATACTCGCCAATAGGATCCAACAGTACATTAAGATTATTCACCATGACCAAGTGGGATTTATCCCTGGGATGCAAGGTTGGTTCAACACTCGTGAAACAACCAATGTGATATCACATCAACAAAAGGAAAAACAAGAACCATGTGATCCTCTCAATAAATGCAGAGAAAGCATTTGACAAAATACAGCATCCATTCCTGATCAAAAGTCTTCAGAGTGTAGAGATAGAGGGAACATTTCTCAGTATCTTAAAAGCCATCTACAAAAAGCCCACAGCAAATATCATTCTCAATGGGGAAACACTGGAAGCCTTTCCCCTAAGATCAGAAACAAGACAGGGATGTCCACTCTCACCACTGCTATTCAACATAGTACTAGAAGTCCTAGCCTCAGCAATCAGGCAACAAAAAGAAATAAAAGGCATTCAAATTGGCAAAGAAGTCAAACTCTCCCTCTTCGCAGATGACATGCTACTGTACATAGAAAACCCAAAAGACTCTACCCCAAGATTGCTAGAACTCATACAGCAATTCGACGTGTGGCAGGATACAAAATCAATGCCCAGAAATCAGTGGCATTTCTATACACTAACAATGAGACTGAAGAAAGAGAAATTAAGGAGTCAATCCCATTTACAATTGCACCCAAAAACATCAGATGCCTAGGAATAAACCTAACCAAAGAGGTTAGAGGATCTATACCCTAAAAACTACAGAACACTTCTGCAAGAAATTGAGGAAGACACAAAGAGACGGAAAAATATTCCATGCTCATGGATTGGAAGAATTAATACTGTGGAAATGTCAATGCTACCCAGAGCAATGTACACATTTAATGCAATCCCTATCAAAATACCATGGACTTTCTTCAGAAAGTTGGAACAAATCATCTTAAGATTTGTGTGGAATCAGAAAAGACCGTGAATAGCCAGGGGAATATTGAAAAAGAAAACCAGAGCCTGGGGCATCACAATGCCAGATCTCAAGTTGTACTACAAAGCTGTGATCATCAAGACAGTGTGGTACTGGCAGAAAAACAGGCATATAGATCAATAGAACAGAACAGAGAACCCAGAAGTGGGGCCTCAATTCTATGGTCAACTAATATTTGACAAAGCAGGAAAGACTATCCACTGGAAAAAGGACAGTCTCTTCAATAAATGGTCCTGGGAAAATTGGACAGCCACATGCAGAATATGAAACTGGACCATTCTCTTACACCATACACAAAGATAAACTCAAAATGCACGAAAGATCTAAATGTGAGACAAGAATCCATCAAAATCCTGGAAGAGAACACAGGCAACACCCTTTTTGAACTTGGCCACAGCAACTTCTTGTAAGATACATCTACGAAGGCAAGGGAAACAAAAGCAAAAATGAATTATTGGGGGTATCCCAGGTGGCTCAGTGGTTTAGCTCTACCTTCAGCCCAGGATGTGATCCTGGAGACCTGGGATCGAGTCCCACGTTGGGCTCCCTGCATGGAGCCTGCTTCTCCCTCTGCTTGTGTCTCTGCCTCTCTCTCTGCATCTCTGTGTCTCTCATGGATAAATAAATAAAATGTTTTTTAAAATGAATTATTGGGACTTCATCAAGTAAGAAGCTTCTGCACAGCAAAAGAAACATTCAACAAAACTAAGACAACCTGCAGAATTGGAGCAATATTTACAAATGACATACCAGATAAAGGGCTAGTAACCAAGATTTATAAAGAACTTATTAAACTCAACAGCAAAGAAACAATCCAATCATGAAATGGGCAAAAGACATGAACAGAAGTTTCAGCAAAGAAGACATAGACATGGCCAACAAGCACATGAGAAAATGCTCCGCATCACTTGCCATCAGGGAAATACAAATCAAAACCACAATTGAGATACCACCTCACGCTAATGAGAATGGTGAAAATGAACAAGACAGGAAACAAATATTGGAGAGGATGTGGAGAAAGGGGAACCCTCTTGCACTGTTGATGGGAATGTGAACTGGTGCAGCTACTCTGGAAAACTGTGTGGAGGTTCTTCAAGGAGTTAAAAATAGACCTGTCCTACGACCCAGCAATTGCACTGCTGGGGGTTTACCCCAAAGATACAGATGCAGTGAAACACCATGACACATGCACCCCAATGTTTCTAGCAGCAATGTCCACAATAGCCACAGTGTGGAAGGAGCCTCGGTGTCCATCAAAAGATGAATGGATAAAGAAGATGTGGTCTCTGTATACAATGGAATATTACTCAGCCTTTAGAAATGACAGATACCCACCATTTGCTTCGACGTGGATGGAACTAGAGGTATCATGTTGAGTGAAGTCAATCGGAGAGGGACAAACATTATATGGTCTCATTCATTTGGGGAATATAAAAAATAGTGAAAGGGAATAAAGGGGAAAGAAGAGAAAACGAGTGGGAAATATCAGAGACGGTGACAGAAAATGAGAGACTCCTAACTCTGGGAAACAAGGAGTAGTGGAAAGGGAGGTGGGCGGGGGGTTGGGGTGACTGGGTAACGGGCACTGAGGGGGCCACTTGACAGGATGAACACTGGGTGTTATGCTATATGTTGGCAAATCAAACTCCAATCAGGCAAAACTTATCTATGGTGTGAGAAGTCCGAATAGTAGCTCTCTTTGGGAATGGGATAACAGTGGCTGGACCAGGTCTTCTGTGATTAGGGGTACTGTTTCTTCACTTTGGAGTTAGTTACACAAACATGTTCACTTTGTGAAAAATTATTGAGCTCTGTCTACAGTTATAATTTGGGCATTTTTCAGAATTTCTTATTGGGTTGTATGTATGTTTATATATCAATAACATTTATCAAAAACAATAAAGCAACAGTAAATTTACAACATGAACATTAAATATGGGAGATACCTAACTTGGCATTTATTCCTGCAATTATTTATTGAAATTCACTTTGTACCTGGTACTGTGTTTGATTTTAGTGATGCAATGGTAAATGCTATAGGTTGAAACGTGTCCTCCCCAAATTCCCATGTTGCAGCCCTAACCCCCAGTCCTCATTATGTGCCCCTATTTGGAAATAGGGTCTTTACAGAAGTCATCAAGTAAAAAGCGGTCATGAGGGTGGGCCCTCCTCCCATATGACTGGTATCCTTATAAGAAGAGGAAATTTGGACACAGACATGCATAAAGGAAAGATGATACAAGGGACAGAAGATGGCCACCTATAAGACAAGGAGAGAGGCAGAGGCCTGCAACAGACCCCTCCCTTACAATCTAAGGAACCAGCCCTACGGACATCTTGCTCTCAGACTCACAGCCTTCAGAACTGTGAGACAATACATTTCCAGCTGTTAAACCACTTAGTTAGTGTACTTTGTTTTAGCAGCCCAGAAAACTAATACAGTAACCCTCCCCCATTTCCCACATCCTCAAAAGATAATGTCCTTGCCCTCAATTAAAAATATTGTCCCTGACCACAGCCAAGATAACAATAAAGGACAGGTTGTAAAAGGGAAATTTAGCACAATTAAGGAAGTCATGAAAGCCTTCCCTGAGGAAGTTTGAACTAAGCTAAGAATTGAAGTAAAAGAAATTATTGAAGAGGTAAAAACAAAGGGATTAGCCTTCTGGGTAAAAGGAATAGCTACTGGGTGGCTAGTAGGTTAAGCATCTGATTCTTGCTTTGTTTAGATCATGATCTCAGGGTCGTGGAATCAAGCCCAGGTAGGGCTCCCTGTGCTCAGCAGGGAATCTGCTTGACGATCTCTCCTTCTCCCTCTGCCCCTCTCCCTGCTCACACACACCTACCACTTTTAGGCAACAGGCTTGAGCAAAGGAAGGTAGAAAGAGCCCACAGCAACCCCCTGGCTGCTGAACACAGAAAGGCCCATCGGCGACCCACATCAAAATATCCATAGGCCATAACTGACCAATGGGCCATTTACAACCAGGCAGAGTTACCAAAAAAGAGAAGATTCCAGAGGTCACCACACTGCCTCACCCTCCTGCTTTAAATACAGGCCACTACCCACTGCCTCCTTGCAGATAGTCTCTCCACCATGCACCGTCCATCGTGCTGCCAGTGGCTCCCTTGCAGTGTATCCAGTAAACTGCTATTTCCTGCTGAATCCTTTCACCACTGGCAGCAGCACCAGCTTCTTCCCAAAAATCACCCCATATTTGAGGGTCCCCATCTAATCAGGAGATACCACATTTAGTCACCGCACCTTACAAGAGGAACAAAAAAGAAGCACATATCGGGTTGGAAGAAAGTGAGGAGTACAGTAGGAGAGAGGCTGGAGAGGCAGCAGGAATCCTGATCATGCAGGCCATGTTAGGGATTTTGAACTTTATCTCAAGAAGCAGTGAGACAACCACTGAGTATATCAATATAGTAAAATGTGAAGTACTCAACATACCTCTAAGTATCCTTACCCAAAAGCTGAACGTAATCTACCCAAGTCTTTAGAAATAACTTCAGTTTATAGTTTTGTTTTTTTTTTTTTTTTTACCTGCATGTACAGGACTGGGCAATCATATCCTCATACTCCTTGTACAAGATACTCCCATTTGCCTCAACCAAAAGGATGCTAATGGGAACATACTTATAAGGAACACAGGATGGCTGGGGGACACTCTGGTCTACCAGCTCATTGACAAGGTTCTGGATGATGGCATGATTGGGGGAATTGAGACCATAGTGTAGTACCCGAGGGCAGGCTCCTTTACAGTAGTTTGGGGTATATAGATGGGGAGCAATAATCCAATGATCCCAGCCCAACTGATGGAAGCTGACTTGGAAAGGGTGGAGGGAACACTGGTTACTTTTAGGCCCATCATGAATAGAACAAATAATGAATAATGAATAGAAGAACAAATTAAGTAATACCATAAAGACAAATACCAATCAGACAAATCTAGAATGTGGAATATTCCTAGTAACAACCGGCCAGTCCAACCAGTCAATGGCAAAATGGGGGAAAAAAAGGTGGGGGGGAGAGGAGGAGGCATAACTCTAGTTGTGGAGAAACAACTAAACAGAACACATGAAACTTGTTTAGATTCTTATTAGAACAATTCAACTATGAAAAGACATTTTTAAGCAACTGGTGAAATTTGAATATGGACTGGATATTAGATGGTACTAAGAAATTATTTTTAATTATTTTTAAAAGTATGCTGTGTCTTGGAGTGCCTCAGTGGCTCAAACAATTAAGCATCTGCCTTTGGCTCAGGTTATGGTCTCAGAGTCCTGGGATGGAGCCGTGGAACCCTGACAGCCCCCTGCTCAGCAGGGAATCTGCTTCTCCCTCTGCCTCTTGCCCCTGTTCGTGTGTGCTCACACACACTCTCTAATAAATAAATAAAATCTTTTAAAAAATAAAATAAATACATAAATAACATGCTGTGTCTTTCCACTAAAGCTGTAATCTTGATAGCAGAGATCATCCACAAAAAGAAGTACTCAGTATGTGTTGTTGATTCTGATGCTGAATCTTGGCATTTCAAATGGAGGCAGGTCAGGAGGTACTGGGGAATCATTTGTATCTTTGCAGAATTACAGAATTTTTGAGTTAAACATGACAAGAGGAATTATCTAATCAAAATAAATTCATGAGGAAAAGGACACAAAGCCAGACTGTGGCAGCACTGGTCTAGCATGCAGGCTCCTGGGCCAAGAGAGCTCAGGATACCATCTCCCGGGTGCAGCTCATGGGAGGTTCTGACTGCTTCCACGCCCCATGCAGCTCACAACTCAACCCTTTCTCCTTCCCCCATGTGATTTCATATTCTTGCTCTTCCTCCTAACTCCATCTCCAGACATTTTAATTTATATTCACTTGACAAGTTTCACATTCCTTGGGAAAACTGCCAAAAGTAATGCTAACAGAGAAGGAATAATAATGAGGGGAGGAAAAATATTTTAAAACCAAAGCGAAATTAACAGTAACAATAACAGCTGCTATTTCAAGCTTTTTCCACATTTATGTTCCTACTTCATTCTCCTGGCTGTCATGGACACATTGTTTTCCTAAGTTCTGTCAATGGACACACACAATAGCTTTGTATTGATCTTACAAGTCTCAAAGAAAGAAAGGTTTTAAGCTGTTGAGAGATTAAAAGTCAATGCTGCTAAGGACACCTGGGTGGCTCAGTTGGCTAAGCCTTTAGGTTCACGTTATGATCCCAGAGTTCTGGGATTGATCCCTGCATCGGGTCCCTGCTCAGCTGGGAGCCTGCTTCTCCCTCTGCCTGCCACTTCTGCTTGTGCTCTCTGTCAAATAAATAAAATCTTTTTAAAAAAAAGTCAATGCTGCTAAAAATAAATAAATATCTGTATTACTGTGCTTAGCAATATATGAAAAAACTGAGAACTCAGCCAGTAGTCTTCTGGACTTATAAGCCAAGCAACGCTAATATAAACGTGGACAGATAGCTCAATATAGATAATAAGACATGTCAACATATCAAATAATCCAAACAAGGATTTGTATACAAATACAAATGGATACGTGGGATTTAGTAAGTATAAGCCAAGTAGAGGAACATGTATTTCTGAGACCTATTACATAGAAATAACAGTTATCTTCTATGAAATTCCTCCATTATGGTATATACTTCTAGTACACACACATATGACTAATCCTCATGACAAACCTTTTGAGGAGGTATTACTGCCCATATTTTACAAAGAAGAGGTAAGATCAGAATTTGAATATGAGTTTGTTGATTCCAACTACATATTCTTTCCACTATAGCGTAAAAAATAGACAATTTAAATTTAGGAGGGGAAAACTCGACTTTTTACTCTGACTCTATCTAATATCAGCTCACTGTAACCATGTTCCATGATCAAGGCTGACATTCCGCTGGTATGGTGTAAGGGCTGAAAGCTGTTAGGATTAGTTTGGTATCTGCTCTGTTTGACTGGCGGTGTCTGTACCATACTGATCACTAAATATTTTTAATATCCTGCCTGTCCATGACACAGAACTCTGAGTATTCCATCAAATACTTATTCAGAGATTTGAAATCATTCAAAACCACTTTTCATGATGTATTTTCCATACTACAGGTATCACAGGTCTACTTCATGCAAAATTTGGCTGGTCTTCTCCCTAAGTAAGAACATGCTAAGATTCCCAACTTTTAGAGTAGAAGCCTAACATCTGTCATTTACATATACCAAAGCATGGGGCACATCTTTAAATCAGTAGTACAAAATTACTATACTGTAGGTTTTCACAAGTGAGCCCAACCTTGAAATGACATCCTGCCTTTCTTGTTAAAAATCAGTGTTGAAGCATTTATTATTTGGGAAATCAGTCTGACCAGATACTAATCACACCTTCCTTCAGCTCTTTTTTTTTTTTTAATTTTTTTAATTTTTTTTATGATAGTCACACAGAGAGAGAGAGAGGCAGAGACACAGGCAGAGGGAGAAACAGGCTCCATGCACCGGGAGCCCGACGTGGGACTCGATCCAGGGTCTCCAGGATCGCACCCTGGGCCAAAGGCAGGCGCTAAACCGCTGTGCCACCCAGGGATCCCCCTTCCTCAGCTCTTGCTATAAAATTAGATAATCAGAAAGGAATATATCCAGACATTAGCCTGGCTGCCCTTGGGTAGATGTGCCTAAACTGAGTTTTATACAAAGTTATATTCTGGGATTTTATCAAGATTCAATATCAGAAATGACCATATGGAAAAAAGGAAGCAACAGTATAAATGTTTCAAGGACAAATCTAAATGCCATCATAACAAAAGCAGCGTGGTTTATTTCTGAGAGCTTCATACTTTGGATTTATTTGTAAGTTAGTTATGCCAAAATGGCCAAAAGTTAGTTTGCCCAGTGAATACACATAAAATGTCATATAAGCTCCCTCAACTGGTTAAGACATAGAACTACCAAAAAACATGTTCCATTAAGTTAACTGTATTGTCCTCTTCAGAAATTTCTGTAACTCCAGCCTGAGAACGAAGAACGGACGTGATGTCACGAGATAATTTGTCAAAGCCATTCTGTAAACATATATTTGCCACTTCTTGCCAGTTTTCGAATGCACAAAATGGGTCATTTATCATAAGATGTTCGATTATACCTGAGGGAAAAAATGGTAATATTATAGTAGAGCACTTATTCTTATTTGAAAACCCACACTTAGCAATTCTTCAAAAATAGAAAGGGATATCATTTCAACTATTTTTTTAAAGATTTTATTTATTTATTCATGATAGAGAGAGAGAGAGAGAGAGGTAGAGACACAGTCAGAGGGAGAAGCAGGCTCCATGCAGGGAGCCCGACGCGGGACTTGATCCCAGGACTCCAGGATCGCGCCCTGGACCAAAGGCAAGCGCCAAACTGCTAAGCCACCCAGGGATCCCCTCAATTCAATTATTAAAGTTATTATTAAACTTGATTCCTAGAAGTTTAATGTGGAGTGCTTCAGCCAGTTCGGGGCAAGTAATCAAGGATTAGTTTATTCATCTTTTTCATTAACCTTTTCATGCCTCACTTCAACCTTCTACCATCTCTCACATTCCCACACTTCTACTCCTCTCCTTCTTGGTAAGGTTCGCAAATGTTAAAGGCTACAAGGAAGGGGGCTCAGAAAATGAAGAATGAGGGCTCAGTCTTATTCAGAGTTTCTAAGGTACCACTAGACACTATCACATAACTAGGGGGCCTATAGGTCTAGTTTTCATGATCCTTTAGATTCTTTTATAAATTTCTCCTTAAAAACCTCTTTGGCAAACCCTTCCTCCTATCTCTGGATAGAGAGAAAGCTCTTAATGATGGGGCTTCTATAACAAATATTTTTCTAAAGGAAATAAAAGA